>NC_071353.1:48001798-49340965 GCF_943734655.1 Sabethes cyaneus | reverse complement strand
CTTTTTCAGAGATATTTTAGCTTTATTTAATGCTAGCGGGTTTCCGGTTATTTTCGAATAAACGCGGGTGTTTACGACGATTTTTGAATTTTTTATAGTCACTTTAACAGCTTGGGCCATTCGTGACTTCTGCGGGGTTGGGATGCGAACCCGGGTCCTCGGCGTGAGTAAAAAGACTTGGGCGTATGTTTTATCAACCAGCAAAAAAGCAACAGTTGCTCTTCTTCCTCCGGATCATATCCCGCCTCCTGTATTCGCTCCTTGATTCATTCATGCTGTTCTTCGTTCCGCTTTGGTATCTTCTGTTTTCTGTAAGTCCTAATATTGTTCATCCGTGTGATATTTTGGACGGTTCCGACGGAAATCAGTTCGTTCCTGCGTCCAATTATGGTCCTCTAGTACTGTCGGTCTTGGACCGTCGTTCTCCTATCCTATCAAACAGCAGCTAAACGTGCATCATCTTGGACAAGGCACATCCATCGAGTGCCACGAAGCCTACTGGCTCTTCCCGGCTCTCTGCTGAAAATAGTTTTGGCTACTCATTCTGACACTTCATTTTGACTCATTCAGCGTCGCACAAATCAAGCCTCTAGTAGACTCGTCGGAAAACCGTGTTCTAGCTTTATCTGCCACATCTCATTTCGCTTGACTGAATCGTATGCCACCTGAAAGTCCACAAACGGATAATAAGTCTGTAAGTTGTACTCCAGGAACTGACGCAGGATAAACATCTGATCTGTCGTGGAATAACCCTCACGAAAGTTGGCTTGGTACTCGCTAACGAAGGACTCCGCTAACGGTCTACAGAACAGGATATGTAAGAGTAACTCACGCAGAATTGAGCATTGTAATGCCTCGATAGTTTTTAAATTCATGGATTTCCTCATACAGCCGCTTGCTTCCCGCTTTTAGAAGTTCAGTCGGAATACTGTTATTCCCAGCAGGCTTACCGTTCTTCAGCTGACTGATTATCTTTTCCTGCGTTGGTGGCTGATCATCGCTCATAATTTTCATTCTGTTCCTGCTCCTGTTACTGAAATGAACAGGTAAATCTTCATGTTTACCTCTCCATTTAACGGTGTCTGAACGTGCTCTTTCCACCTGGCTGCTACCAAAAACGAGCTCGTAATCCCAATAATTAGAAGCCGCTAGTTTGTAATCTTACAAGATACTTATTCCTATATAAAAGAACTATAGGTCCCGGCGCGCGTTGCTACGCCATTCCAAAACAGGGGTAGATGCATAATGCTGAAGACTTACTTAATTGTAATCTTGCAACCAAGAGCTTTCTTTTTGACAAACCAATATATTTACATTTATACAACATTCATACCGCAAATTTCTAATCCCACGTAACGATTTGGGTTTTCTTACCAACCCTTAAAATGATAGTGTTGCCAAATCGCAATTAAATATCAGTGCAGTTCGTTTGAAATCAGTTGAAAACTGGTCAGAAATCATGGACTTAGAGAAATCATGTTCCAAATTTATTCTATATTTTAGTATAGAAGGCAACACTCGCGGCCTGCGGCCATCTCACCCTGAATCATCTAGTGTTACTATAAGCAATTTTTGGTGGTATTGGTAATGCCTAATGCTTTTTGCCGCCCCAGAGGGAGAAGGGGTCTCAAACTACCAAAGAAAAAAAATTTCATTCAAAAATGTGGGCATGTGGGAGGCCACATTTGTTTCCATTTGCTTGATTATTTCTCGAGTTATACAGTAATTTGAGTTTCATTTTGGGTTATTTGTATGGAAGCCCCCCCCCTGCTATTAGAGGAAGGATGGGTCTCAATCCACCATAGAAAAAAAATCTGCCTCCAAAAACCTTAGGTTGCCAAATTTGGTTCCATTTGCTGGATTAGTTCCCGAGTTATGCAGAAATTTGTATTTCTTTTGTATGGAGCCACCCTTTCTAGAGGGGGAAGGGTCTTGAACAACCATAGAAAAAAAATTCTGTCTCTAGAAAGCCCCACACGCTAAATTGGTTCCCTTTGCTTGATTATTTCCCAAGTTATGCTGAAATTTGTGTTTCATTTGTATGTGAGCCCCCCCTCCACTGCCTTCTAGAGGGAGGTGGGGTCTTAAACCACCATAGAAAAAAATTCTGCCTCCAGTAACCCCCCTCATGACAAATTTGGTTTCATTTGCTTGACTAATAGTCGAATTATGAGGAAATTTTTGTTTTATTTGCATGGGAGCCCCCCCCCCCTTCTTAGAGGAAGGAGGAGTCTCAATCCACCATAGAAAAAATTTCTGCCTCCAGAAACCTTCACATGCCAAATTTGTTTCCATTTGCATAATCAGTTCCCGAGCTATGCAGAAATTTGTGTTTTATTTGTATGGAGCCTACCATTCTAGTGGAGGGAGGGATCTCAAACCACCATATAAAAAAATCCTGTCTCTAGAAACCCCCACATCCCGAGTTTGGTTCCATTTGCTTGATTAATAGTCGAGTTATGCGGAAATTTTTGTTTTATTTGTATGGGAGCCCCCCCTCTTAGAGGAAGCAAGGGTCTCAATCCACCATAGAAAAAAATCTGCCTCTAAAAACCTTTATGTGCCAAATTTGGTTCCATTTGCTCCATTAGTTTCCGAGTTATGCAGAAATTTGTGATTCATTTGTATGGGAACCCCCCTTTCTAATGGGAGGAGGGGCCTAAAACCATGCTAACAACATTCCTCACATCCCACGCAATGTGTATGCCAAGTTTCATCAAAATCCGTCGAGTGGTTTGCGAGTCTATACCGGACATACGAACAGTATTTCATTTTTATATGTATAGATACAAGGAATCGATTGGTGATGGTCCCATCTTGTACAGACTACGGAAGTGGTCCATTTTTTCCTATTATCCCCAAAAATAAAGACTAGTAAAAGAATATAGAAGCTTTTTTGCCGCCCGTGAAATGAACTCAAACAGCTTCCAATTGTTGTTAAAACATCAGAAGAATCAAATCCCATCCATTCCAAACTGTGCACAATGCAAGAATAGTCGATTGTGCTCAATTCACCAGTAAATACATAGTAAAACCTAAGGAAGGCGGTTAAAACTAACTCAAAGGCCGGGGTCTTCAAACAAAATGTGTATTTTAACATACTGAATAACTTCGGAGAACAGTTGAAATCAATAAAAATAGGATGTATGTTATTGGGCAGAATTGATTTTTGAGTGTTTGTTTTAAACAAATTATTATACACTCAAGTCGCTTTTTACGCGAAGGATATGTCCCGCGTAAATCAAAACCGCGTAAAAAATCGCGTAAATTCGGAAATTCGCGTAAAAAAAACCACATAAATTCCAAAATTCGCGTAAAAAAACCAAAATTTCGCGTAAAATAAAACTTTGTGGATTTCAACATTACGCTAAAAAATAGACGTTTTGAGCGCATCCGCGTAAAGTCCGAAAATTGCGTAAAAAACCCCGTAAATTCCGAAATTCGCGTAAAAAACCGCGTAAATTCCGAAATTCGCGTAAAAAACCGCCTAAATTCTGAAATTTGCCTAAAAAACAAACCGCGTAAAAAACGACTTCAGGGTATCTCGCAACTACATTTTCCACCGCGACCAGTTATTTGACCTAGTGATAGTGATGAGTGATCTGAGTGATTTCCAATTTCCACTTGCTGATCGACGGCATTGTCCCAATGAGTTATTAAACAACGAAGAAAGTTTATTGCCTTATTGAGAGAATTCATCCATACATCTGAGGGTTGTATTAAACCCATGTCATAGAAAGTTTTTCTTTTATGAAGAAGTGCCACGCAATTGCATAGTTATAGTAGATGTTCCGCATTTTCACTTTCTAGGTTACAGAAGCGACAAGAGTCAACTTCTAATTTTCCCAGCTGTTTTAAATGATATTTACTTGCACAGTGGCCTGTGACGAGCCGCAGAAAGTACGTAAGTCCTTCTTAGACAAGCTAAGAAGTTTATGAGTTCTTGTTTTATTGGGAGATATAAATTTCTTTGATTGTCGAGCTGTTCCATTATTTTTCCAGATATCATCTATCAGTGATTTTCCCAGTTTTTTAATTTCATTCCAATGGTACATTCCGAGGCGCCACAGGTTCTGGCCCAATGAAAGCTTTAATCGATCCAGCTTTTGCCAGCTGATTTGCTTTTTGATTGTGTTCAAATCCATCTTTTTGTTTAATGGGTAAAGTTTGTTGTTTATTATTGAAAAAATCTCGAAATTGTGACCTTAGAATAACGAACCGAATTGATTTGTACTCTTAATGTAAACTATCTCTAACTTAATGAAAGATTATTATTGGACTACATATTCCCCAACGATGTTGAATACCTGCATGAGAGTGTATATAAAAGGTTATTCTAGAATTAATATGTAACGCCTAATAATGTATATAGTAAGAATTCAAAATATGTGTACATGTCGTAAAATTATTACTCGCAATAAATTCTGTGTTGAAATATTTATTTAGTGCCTCAGATAGTTTGACGTTCGAAAATGTATGTTTTAATACATTCAAGCCCAGCTCATTTGGCATAAATGACCAATTTCATGCAATTCGCATTAACATTCAGACACCCATTACGTCAGCTCTGGCCAGTGGTAAAATATTGCTGTCTCAGTTTCAACCACGAATGCAATCGACTTCCCCAGAGGAAGGTGTGCTCGGGTAAGTTATAATCCGGTTATATTCAGATTAAGTATGTCTGCCAGCACCCGTCAGGCGTGCTCGTGCAAAACGGGAGAAAAGGCGAAAAAATACCGGCAAATCGTTCCAGTGGTGCTACAATTGAATTATACCGAAAAGTAAAACGCTTCAAATAATTTTTCTACGCTCTGCCTCATTGATTCTATTCAAATGGCGCTCGGCTGAAGAGCGGTAGGTCTCCGATATCCCGCCCTGCCTTGTAAAGGAAACATCCATTTCTAAAGATCTGAAAGGAATCTGAAAAAAAAAACTCGACAAGCAATACAAGTTGCACACCATTCTATCGCGCTTTGTCATAAACTTTCCAGGGGTGGAAATCACTGCGCTGGAAATGGAATGGTTCGAGAAGATGGAACTACACCGGAATATAAAATATGATAATTTAATTGGAGGTAATGATCATTACACGCTTTGATAGATGCGGAACGAACCAGCGAGCACTTAAATATAGCGTAAGAGCAAGTATTCGCGCATTTTTCAGTTCGCTCGAATAGTTTGCAAAACACAGTTATGTACGACCTTTGTCACTCATGCTCGAGCTAGTCGGCCGTGGATGTTGAAGTGCTTAGAGGTGATGCAGGAAAGAACGAACTTAATCTATGCTATTTTAAGTCCGTAAGCAAGAACTAGTCAAATATCTAGCAACAAGCAACTACGTAAATGGTAGTTCGTAATATAATATTGCAACAATTCCATGAAAAAAGTTGTACTATCGCAATTTATGAAAGTGCTTCTACTTGTTCCAACTGGTAAAATTTTAAGCTCATATTTTTTTTCTTGGTACCTCCTGAATTTTAGTGTGTGTGTGTGTGTGTGTGTGTGTGTGTGTGTGTGTGTGTGTGTGTGTGTGTGTGTGTGTGTGTGTGTGTGTGTGTGTGTGTGTGTGTGTGTGTGTGTGTGTGTGTGTGTGTGTGTGTGTGTGTGTGTGTGTGTGTGTGTGTGTGTGTGTGTGTGTGTGTGTGTGTGTGTGTGTGTGTGTGTGTGTGTGTGTGTGTGTGTGTGTGTGTGTGTGTGTGTGTGTGTGTGTGTGTGTGTGTGTGTGTGTGTGTGTGTGTGTGTGTGTGTGTGTGTGTGTGTGTGTGTGTGTGTGTGTGTGTGTGTGTGTGTGTGTGTGTGTGTGTGTGTGTGTGTGTGTGTGTGTGTGTGTGTGTGTGTGTGTGTGTGTGTGTGTGTGTGTGTGTGTGTGTGTGTGTGTGTGTGTGTGTGTGTGTGTGTGTGTGTGTGTGTGTGTGTGTGTGTGTGTGTGTGTGTGTGTGTGTGTGTGTGTGTGTGTGTGTGTGTGTGTGTGTGTGTGTGTGTGTGTGTGTGTCTACAATCCATCGCCCACTGACCGGCAGCGCTTTTATGTAAAAAAATTACTTGCATCTAAAAAGTTTGTTTCTGTAAATGCAAATAATTTTAGTCCTGAAGATGGAAGGTGATAGCTCTATTGTTCATCCAGCGACCCATTTCTAGAATGCCTGAATATACACGTACATTCCGAGGTCGCCTTCATAAACAATAAGCCCCGCATGGATATTTTTACATATCCATACTTCCAGAATAATTTTCATTATTCTGGCACGTATTTAGTTAAACAAAATTATAATTGCAAAATTCTTCTAGACCAATTTCATTTTGATGCATAAAAGAATAATTTCTACCGTAGCGCCAACTACATGTCAAATGAAACCACTTCTCGTCAATAAATATCGAAAATAATTTACGATAATTGGCATCTGAAAGAATTTTATCGGGGTTTATCAGGTTTGTTCTGTTTCCATGACATGTGTTTGGAAACTACTTTAACTTTGAAAATGTATGCTTATCTCTTACCAATCGACATGATCAGCATACTACAAAAAAGAACAAACACTAAACAGTACACTCGCGCAAACTATGTCAATAAATACTTTAATTTAACACTGAAAATTTCTAGAAATACGGAGCGTTCGAATGAAAACAAACAACCGGAACCGTGCTCCCAGACTCGTCCACGATACCTCCTGAATTTTAGTGGACCCAAAAAGAGGCATTTTTCCGATTTATCTTTATTTAAAAATTCATAACTTTTGAACCTCTGACCCGATTCTTAAGATTTTGACGCCGAACAACAGATATTTTAACGTGCTTTTCGGAAAAAATGGATTAAGGCTCAATCTTTTTATAATCACAACATTATTTTAAAAAAAATTCGAGGATACAATTTTTATGCAAAAAAGGTGGAGAGAAAGCAACGCATTGTGCTTTGTGTTCTCCTGCAACGAAAGGAAAAGTTTTGGCAAAGAAACGAATATTTCTGATTCGTCTTTAACTAACTAACACCTAATTTAAAACGGAGAACTGTAGATAACGCAGACATGTTTCCCTGCAGCGCAAAGCGTACAGTTTCAGTTACAAGCTCAAGCTCAAGCACAGCTTTTGAATCAATTCTTTAAGAACACAGATTATGAAAAGATTTGCGGTTCAACGATAAAACAGATTACACAACCTTTTCATCCTTTGTTCGTTTATAATGTTAAACACAGCAAGGCTCCCCTGACACCCGAACAGATCTTTCTTAAGAAGATGGGAAAAGCGGGCATAAATACCACTCTCCTTTGCCGGCGTGACCAAACCACATAGTTGGGAGTGCTTAAGTTGATGGAAGACCAGGGAAACGTGCCATAATCTGATTGGCAATATTCCATGCGAAGGAAATGTTTGATGTTTATGAATGTTGTACCTTTTATATGTAAAACTGTTGTAATATATTTGGTTTTTCGAATTTTATTTAAACAATAGAAAAAATCATGATTAGTTAACATTAGACTTTTTCCTCTATGATTTTTTATAGATACTTCAGGAACAAACGAACAATTTATCCCATCCTGCAGATAAATCCATTTACATAGTGTTTCCGAGGATTTCAGTTCAGTATGATGCTGCTGCTCCAAAGTGATTTCTCCCCATCCACTTTTATCGCGCCGTTGAAATCCTTTACTAGCAGAAAAAATCGAAAAAAATATAAGTGGCAGAAGAAAATGAAGAAAGAGAAAATTATTAGAAAACTTTCAGTCTTTCAGCACTTCAACTTTTGCCTTCTCACGAAGGATAAGGCAGAGCTTGCGGAATGCTTTCAAACAATTCTTTTCAATTATCATGAAATGCATTAATCAGACCATATTAAAAAGTTGGCAAACTTTATTAAATTTCACTTCCCTTCCAACGTAAGCCAAGTAAAGGACAAATGATTTACGAACCTCGCTGTCATTGTGAAGTCAGCGTACAAGCAAAAAAAGCCTTTTCCTGTATCGCAAAGCATCCTGATCTGACTGAAAGGTGATAACCGAATCGCTAGTCATTAGCTTAGGAAGGACATTGATACAGTTAATTGAGCTGGCGAAGCGAGATATTAATGCTCGTTCTAAAATATGCTCGTTTGTGCTATGATGTAGCTCTTAGAGTCAATAAGATCGTAGCATTAGTAAAATGTAAAATGTAAAATTGTAAAATGAAACTATGAGATTTAAACTTCTAACGATTAAGGCCGTCTCTAGACGGACTTTCTTGCGACCTCCCAGCTTCTTATAAAACTTCTTTCGATCAATGATGTGGAAAATGTATTCAGAGTCCTCGCCTGCATGAGTTCTCATCATCTAAACATAGTAGATTAGGAAAATTTCATCGGAATTAGAATAAAGAATAAAACAATATCGAATTTTTTTTATGACCTGTTTTCATAATGAATTTTGAATTTATATTTTTTAACAAGGTCGTCAGAGTATATTTATGGCAGTCGGCATGGCACATTGTATTTCCCTTCCCTTCGCTTCTTCCGCGTACTAACATGCTGCTTTAGTTTCAGAAAACCATCACAAAAAACCAAATTGGTTCAACTAACCTACTAACTGTAAGAAGATTTTGTAACACAAAGCACTAACCATTGCATTCTATAAGTTCTATTACTGTTTGTGTCATAAATTTTAATAAATACTGAGATTTGTTCACAATTAAAATTCACCACTAAATTATAACTTTTGCTTCCAGTCGTCGAATCACAAACGTTAAATTGAGGCATATAAACCTTTGACTTGCCGCTCGTGGATTTATTTAGAGAGATAGTATTATGATTTTGCCCGAAGTGTTCACTTGAATAAATAGAAAAAAAAAACTTCAATTCATTTCGGTTGCAATCGCGAATCCCCGGCAGTCATTTGTATACACGCAACCAAGGCAACGGGCGCAGGTGTGGCATGATTCCAACCTAAATATTTGAGCAAGAAATTGACCAATTATTTTCACTATTAAATTACCAGTCGTAGAGCGTCGAAATTATACCAATAAAAGTCACTAATAACGAAATTTACCCTAAGCAACATTTTACGTGCTACAGTTACTGTCGGATCTAGTTAAACAGCAAAAATAGATATACGCGTTACTCTGTTTTTCTGGAAAAAGTGTCATAGTAAGAGAAAAGAGGAAAAAACATACTCCAGAGCAGAACACGTATTTGCATGATGATCGGTTTAATAATTCTTGAATCTATAAATGATATACAGAAGGATGTTCCCTGTTTTATATGTTAATATATCCATAAAAAATTGGAAGTCGGGTTAACGTAGGACTACGCAAATTTGTTCAGACGAAAACCGTCTGGAGAAATCCAGTTGTGTTAGGCTCGAACCAATGCGGTAAAAAAATATTCAAAAGAGCGCAGCGCTAATGCTTATGATGTCGCCTCTTGTGTTGTGCTGGGTTTATTTTTCTTTATGTTTTTATGACCTGGGTTACGAAGTGTAACTCAAGTAAGTGACTACACCATCCCCCTTAGGAGAGAATAATTGCACAAACAATTAAATTATTCCAAAAGGTGAATTTATATTTCCAATCGCTTCTACAAAAATGTTGTTTAAAAAAATATTATAAGGCTTATACAAATTTGAAAAAAAGTTTATGTCACCCCCCCCCTTCAAAAATTTTCGAAATTTGAAGGGGCAAAAAAATTAAGTGCAATAATGTTGCATTCTTTAATGGTAAGCAGATTTTTACAATTTAACGAGTTTACGTCTCTAAATTACCCAATTCGTGCAAAGTTGAAGTAATTATCCCGTTAGTCTCGATCAACTATCTTACACCATCTTAGCTTTCTGATTCCTGCTACAGGCCTGTCACAGGCGACTATTGTGCTTACCCTTTAGGTTCCAACGTCGAAAATTGGGGTGCTTGGAATTAGACTTTTGGCTTCATTTACTTTAAATTTTGTTCCATCAACTAAACAATGTATTAGTGAAATTTGCTACCACTTTTGACGGAGATATTCCGAATTGCTGTGGGATTATATTTTGCTGTCATAGCTAGTAGATAAGATTAAAATAAAAATACAACAAATTACACACTCCGGAACATCAGCTTTCGGTGCTTTCGGGGTTCCAAATTGATTGTTTTATTCCGTAGTGTAAAAGTACCTACCCTAATTTTGGATGTAAGGGACGAAAAACTTAAACATACAATTTTTTACCATGCATTGGACGCATGCAGAAAGGATGACACTGAACTGTTCGAAACTTTTCTGACTATTGTCATGTTGTGATTATCATTGGGATCAACGGTGGCCCCGACCATTACATCAAATCAAGTCATGTTAAGTTATATTGCTTTTTTATTGAGCTTTATCGGCTTCTGCTTTAAAAATTGAGTTTTAATATGGAAATGTATGAAAGTGGAATTAAATTGGAATAACACTTTCATTGCTAGGCAGTCGAAACAGTCTGATCTTATAACAGGACATTGTTCAAACCGCTATCATCTGAAGCTTATAGGGAAACTGCAAGATGATATATGTCGATTCTGTGGCACAGAAAAAAAGACTCGGAACATCTGTTATGCCGATGTCCGGCATTTTTCAATAAAGGTCAAGGTTCTTCGACGGAGGGCTGTTAGAAGCCCTGATATTTGGAAAACAACTCCCAGCGCATTACTGCACTTCATCCGAAGTGCAGCACCGGACTGGACAAATGCTGTTAGTCAAACAATGACAATCGCTTCTGATAGTGGTGCGTTAGCATCCTTAATATATCAAAGATAAACACGTTATTGTTGAGAACCAGCATCAGCTGAGGAATGGGCTGATATTCGTATGACTAAAGGTTGACCAAGAAACAAGCGGTTTCAAACGTGAATGGCGTGAGAGATTTTTTTCTTAAAAGATGTCGGTAGCATAGCACATGTGTTCCAAGTAAAAAAAGTTGTAGGGACCTAAATTGCCATTTTTACGAGAAGGTTAAATTCCGATACTATTTCGTGGTTACCGAGTTCTGAACTAGTAAGTAACACAGATTTGGATTATTATCCAAATCCTAGTGACATACAAGTAAAAAGCAAAATTCAAATGAAGGTTAACGGAAAATTAGCAGTCATCAACTTTTCGTCGGAAAGCCCAATTTTGGAAGCAGTTTTGAGCCCAAAAGTGGAGTTTTGTTTACAAAATTGTAAATACTGCATTCTTTTTGCGAATCTGAACACTTCAAATATTGTTTCATGAACAGAATTTTTGTTTCAAACAAAAAAACTGCTTTTGAAATTGGCAGAATCGATGACGACTAATTTCACCTTAAGTTACACGTTTATGGCTCACTAAGGTGATCCTGTAGCACTCCACTATTTTCAAGTTGATTCATCTCTGCCAGAATACTTACTTTATGTGCTTGGATCAAAAAATTTTGAAAGTTGTTTTGGTTTGAACTAAAAGTTAAGTACTGTACAACTTTTTTGTATTCAACTTTTATAAATCTGGAAAAATAAACACTGGTTGTTTCTGCTTTGTTTAGTTATTGAAGGTTTGATGTTATTATTTTTTTCTTGCCCCCCCCCTCGAGCAATATTTCGAGACCAGGACATAAACTTTTTTCCAAATTTGTATAAGCCTAATTGGTTCTTAAGACTAAAATTTTAATATACACTAATAAATTTTTCTAAATCTTTCAATTGTTTTATCTTTGTGAATTACTTGTGGTTTATGTTATCATAGTCTTTTTACATTTCTTATTCTACATAGAGCGTTTGATAGAGTACAGAAAAGGAAGACATACACAGGGTAAGAAAACTTATTGTCACAAATCAATTCTAATAAGCTTGCTTATTAAAATTATTTGTATGAATACAAAAAATATGGCAATTTCACTTAAGAAAATCAAAAACTTAATCTTTATTCCATAAAGAGAAGTCTTAGTTTTCAATATTGAGCAACACGAAAACATTATGAATTAAATAATTCGTTCAAATTTAGTATTTAACTATAATAAAAATTTTGCTGGTGTACAACTTTTATTGGCATACAAATTTCATTGGTTAAATACAATTGAAATGAAATAATAAAAGTAACAGATTATATTTAAAGAAGATTACAGTTTTCTTTGTATAACTTTCCTAAACTTAATATCTTTAAACCCTCTCTGCGACAACAACCAGATCTGAAACAGGCAACTCCGTAGTGTGCAGTTGGTCAAACGGGGTCCAGCCAAGGGCGCTAGCAGTAGAGGGCGCCAAAGCGGACTGAACCTCAGTAAGGCACTCTTAAGTGTAGTGAAGTACTGGACGTAGAAAGTTGTATGAATCATGTATGACGGGCTAATTCTAAATAATAAACATCGAAGGAACACTGATTTAAGAAACTAGGGTGCACCAAATCAAGCCTTCTCCAGGGTGTCACGCTACGGCTCTGGAACCAGGTCTAGAATCATGAAAATGTATTCCAAAACATGGTCCATAATCTGGAACAAAATTTGATTTAAAAAATCGATATAGTCCAGGTCGAAAATATGGTTCAGGTCTAGAATCTAGTCCAAAGTCTGATCCAAAATCTAGCTGCTGGTTGAGAATCTGATTAAAAATGTGGTCAAAAATGGCCTGAAATCTGGTCAAAAAAGTGGTCCAAAATCTGGTTTATAATCTGGCCCAGTTTGACAATCTGGTCCAAAATTTGATCCAAAATCTGGACCAGCAATGTGGTTTAGAATCTGGTCCAGGCCCAAAATCTGATCTTGGTCTAGAATGTAGTTCAAAAACTAGTCCCACATTGGATCCAAAATCTGATAAAACATGTGGTCTAAAATATCCAACACCTGGTCCAGAATCTGATAAAGATCCCGACCCCGACGGAATTCCTGCAACACTTATAAAACACTGTATAACCGGTTTGCTTGCACCAATCTCACATCTGTTTCGCCTATCTCTGGCCAGCGGACGTTTTCCTGAAGCATGGAAACAAGCCTATATGTTCCCAGTTTTCAAAAAGGGAGATCGAACAAAAGTCGATAACTACAGGGGAATATCAGCCTTATGTGCTGTATCGAAGCTGTTCGAGTTAGTAATCATCGAGCCAATCTTCTCCCATTGCCAACAAACGTTAGCCAACGAGGAACACGGTTTCCTCCCAAAGCGATCCTGCACTACGAATTTGCTTTGCTTCACTAATTACGTGACTGATAGCTTCACTGAACGTTCGCAAACTGACGCAATATATACTGATCTCTCCGCTGCCTTCGACAAAGTCAACCATCGTATTGCCGTCGCCAAGCTGGACCGCCTCGGATTCTGTGGGAGCCTGCTGAACTGGTTTACATCCTATCTGACAGGACGAACTATCCGTGTGAGGATCGGTCAGGAGATCTCGGATCCATTCTCCGCCTCGTCTGGGATTGCACAAGGCAGCCATCTGGGTCCGCTGGTCTTCTTGCTTTATTTTAATGATGTACATAACTTGCTCGACTGCCCGCGACTGGCGTTTGCAGACGACCTGAAGTTATTCTCGAAAATCAACTGCATCGGCGATGCCCATCTCCTCCAGAAACAACTGGACATTTTCGCGCATTGGTGTGCACTAAACCGCATGCTACTCAACCCATCAAAATGCTCAGTAGTGACGTTTACCAGGAAACTGCAGCCGCTGAACTTTGATTACAGCCTTGATTCAACTCCGATCCCACGAGTCGATCACGTGAAGGACCTAGGCGTAATACTGGACTGCCATCTCACCTATAAACAGCACATGTCATTCATTGTGTCTAGAGCCTCTAGAATGCTCGGTCTAATTATTCGCATGACAAGAGAATTCCGAAACATACAATGCCTTACTGCCTTATACTGCTCATTAGTGCGATCTCCTCTCGAATATTGCTCGTCAGTGTGGAATCCACACTACAACCACGCTGTTTTACGGATCGAAAATATCCAACGTAGATTCGTTCGCTATGCTCTACGCCTTCTACCTTGGAGACAACCTATGCAGGTCACTCCTTATGAGGAACGTTGTCAACTTCTCCGACTCGACACACTCCAGCTTCGCCGCGATACCTCTCGTGCAATGACTGTCGCAGACGTTTTAACAGCCCGTATCGACTGCCCAGACATCCTCCAGTTGATAAACATAAACGCCCCCTCCAGAACTTTAAGGATGGTTCCAACACTACGTCTACCGCACCGACGAACTAACTATGGTGCTAACAGTGCAATTATAGGCTTGCAAAAAGTTTTCAACAGAGTGTCAGCCGTTTTCGACTATCATTTGTCCCGTAACGTGCAACGCACAAAAATTATTTTAATATTAAGACGACTCTTTTATCATTAGGGCAACTGTGTCTGTTGATATATACATGTAAATAAATAAATAAATAAAGATCTAGTTCTGTTCCAGCTGGTGCTGGTCCAGAATCGGATCCAAAATCTGATCAAAAAATGAGGTACAAAATGTGATGAAAATGTGGTCCAAAATCTTATTTAAAATCTGATACAAATCTGATAAAAATGTGGTCCAAATCCTAGTCCAGAGTTTTATGCAGGTCTCAAATGTAATCCAGATCAGGTCTAGAATCTATCTCCAAAATCTAATCCAAAATCTGGTCAAAAGTCTAATTTGATTTGGTGAAGCTGTGGTTCTAAATTCGGTCCAGAATCTAGTCCAATTCTGTTCCAAAATCTGAAACAAAAGTTTATAGACAATGTGTTCCACGATGTAGTTCAGGTGCTAAATATGGTCCAGATCCTGGAACCTTCAAAACCTGATCCAAAATATGGTTGGCGGCTTATGAGCTGATAAAAAACTGATAATAAACTACACTACATTATTGTTACATCTATTATGAATTAATTGGTATGAATACCGTCAAAATTGTCATGATTGACATGATTGACTATTACCGTTCAAAAATTTTCCTATTTTTGTGACGGCAACTAGAATATAATTTATGGAATGACATCCTGCGGTAAGACGTAATCCTACGTCAAAAGAAAATGTTCTGCTAATTTAAGATAAATCTAGCAGCGCAACGTCTGGAAATGGAACTTCATACAGATAAAGCTACTTGACTAAGAAATTAATTTAATGCTCAATAAAAGCTCTACGGAAAACATAGTTTCGAACTATATCACAGAAAACAACTTAACAGGTAATTTTATATGAAAAATCCGTTTGGGGTATGATTTGGCTTTGAAGTAATATTCGCACATGATTAGCACAAAGCGTGAAAAAGTTCATAAGTCAATGAACACAACTCTTTCAAAAAAGCTTCACAATAGTCGTATTTGAATAGATCCTGGGTGCAAGTGTGTACATTATTTACCCGAGCAAAGTTCCATGACATAAAAGAGGCAAAATTTGTTATCCGGTGATCAAGTTTTGATAACAGGATTTAGTAAAAACTTGTATGAATTAAGTGACAACATAACAAAAATGATAACAAAAATCGTTCGGCATGATATCAAGTTTATACTATAGTCAGTTATCGGTGATAGCAAATGAAGTCCAAATTTTGTTATCGAATTTCTTCACAATTGAGAACATGTGTTGTTATCATGATGTTATCTAAATAACAAAAAAATCTTCTTTACCATAGTCTACTATATCGACATTTTGTCTCGGCTAACTGCCAAAAAACTAAAAATAATTATTGGGAGTTACAATGGGGGCTCGAAAAAACCTTCCCCATGCGTTTATACTTTTTATTCTACCGGTCGGGATTGAACTCACGCCTTAGCCTTAGAGCACCCTTTGCAACTACCTTACCTGTGCACCACAACTGCTCTTGTGTGTAACTGGGTTAAAAGCGTATGTGCTTTGGCCAATTCGCTAATATGGCAGTGACGTAACAGACTGACCGAACTCTGCTGGATTCCGGGTCATACTGGAGTCAAGGTTATGAAGCAGCTACAGCACTTGTGAGCTAATTGCACGTTCGCTAGTTGCACGATAGTGCAACTAAAAATAGTTATCTGTCAAACGGCACGTGGTTTCCTAGGTTGTTGCTAAAACCAAAAATGCAACGATGCCGAACAAAAGCGCTCTTCTGCATTACGTAGATATATTTAAAGCAAATTAATTCAAATTCTGCTAAACTTTGGAATGAATTGGACACGTATTCCTTAAGCTTTTGGTTCGTTTGTAAAGATTTAACTGTTTTTCTCAAAATCTAGCACACATGTGAGTGCATGTGAAGAATTCTTTACGGTGATAACATATCACGGTTCACAATAAATATTGGCAGCCATCGTGCAATTAAAAAACGAAATTCGCTAGTTGGATCACCTCATCCATGCAATTAGCGAACGAGTGCTGTAATCAATTATCCGCTAACGCTAGAAACAATACACCAATTTCAACGGCAATTCCGGCAGACGTCGCTATGAAAGAAATGAAACGTAAGATCCATAAGGGATCCGTAAGGGACAATTAATGCAATGCAAGACGTAAAACTGCGAGAAGTGAAATTTGAAGCTAAAAAATGGGAAGACTGCAGCTACGCCTGTGATCAACTTATTCTAACCGGACTAGAACTTGGACATACGAGACTAAAACAGCTTTTTACTTAACAAAGACTCACCACCAATATGCGATTGTTGCGAAACCACAGTTAACGTACGACACCTTCTCCTCGACTGCAGAAAATATTTAGATGCCAAACGATAATGTAATATTGACGAAGTAACACTACAAAGACTCCTATGTAACGAAAGTTATAGTGAAGAAAAACTGATAAAGTACTTAAAAGAATGTAACTTGTACAATCAATCGTCATGAAACTGTAAGAAAATAAACACTAACTATCTTTTGGTACAGGCACGAATGCATCGCTGATGTAGTGTCTAAAATTAATAAAAAAATTGGATTACTGCGGTTTTTTCACCAATTTTGAAATTCGAGCGGGTTTTTCCACAACTTTTAGATTTTAAGTAGCTTTCTAGGTGATTTTTGAATTAACGTGGTTTTTACAGAATGTTTCGAATTACCATGATTTTTTTAAATGGTGTTACGCGCCATGTATCCCTCGTAGAGAAAAAGACTTGAGTAATACACAAAAACAAGAATAGGAAAGTTTCAAAATAAATATTAATAAAAAAGCGAACACATTTTCATTCGAGCAAGTAATAAATTATACAGAAAATTTTAAAAAAATTTATAACTTTGACAATTATTTAATGGCGAGCATGTTAGTAGAATCTCAAAAGAATTTTCCGTTTTATTCTGCTATTGTTGTATTCATGAAAGTAAATATTTTGTATATGAATCACACGCGTATAAACATTTCTCATTTGATCTCGCATAATAACTTTGAGCTAAAACAATCTGCCAAACTAATTGACAACGCCAAAAGGCGACGGTGGACATCAGAGGGTTAATATATTACTTCTTTTTATTGAAATCGCAAAATGATTTGATAGTATTTTAACTTGTTTAGAGGGATTATAACGGATATTGAGTTATCCGTTAACAAAACAAGTTATCTTGCAGATATCGCTTCGTGATCAAACTTTGCTCGGGTACATACGCCATTTCCCAAAAAAAGTTACATATAATTGTATCTGTGTAATCGCCGCTGAAATTTGACAACTTTGGCGTCTGGATACTATTTCCTACCTGGCAATCGTTTGCATGATAGCTGACAATTCAACTGATCAACTGAACAAATTCAATGATCTTGTTGTGCAGTCCACGCACGTGTCGGTAGTAGACCGGCGAGTATCATGCTTTAAGTTGTTCAATTACATAGGTCTGCATCAAAAAAACTGCATAGAATTTTTCAACTGATTCTTATAGATTTTTGTACACAGAATTCAGAAAAAATAATAAAAATTGTCCATCACGTCACGTTTTTATGTAATACTTGTTGAATAATCTTGAAAGTTGGTTTTAGACATAAAAACGCCAGAAATATCCCGGATGTAAATTAGGGTAAAGAACTAGTTTTAAGCAGTCTAAGCGGGTCACTGATTGTTTTACCTTATTACAAGCGATGGGTTGACTAAGTGGGGAATATCAGCATACCAATCTTCTTGCTATCTTTAGTTCTTCAAGCTGTTACCATTGGAAGACACTATTGTTGAGCTAAACTTTTGATTTTTCGCTTTAAAAGTTGGAGCGGTGGAACTAATTTTGTACACACCGAACCCATTTTCACCCGCAGGGTGCTGTTTTCAGCAATCTTGAAATCTGAATTTTTTTACGTCCCGTTAAAAAATCCCTCGAACTTTTCCCCCTATTCAGTAAGTTCGCGTTCCTATCCGCGACCTACTAATCGGCATCTGATGCGTAATCGGCATAGCGTATCGGCATATGCGTAAAATGCCATCTGTCTAAATTGTTTATCGGGGCATACACTCACCGCACCGTTCGGCAAACGGTATTCGTCGTCTCTTTTATTCTCTGGTGTTCTTATGGGAAACTGCGAGTTTGACGTCTCACTCGCTGTTCATAAGGATGGTGAGAGAACAAAAGAGGCAAACATAGAAGTGCACACGATCTAACTTTAGAACAGTGTTGTCAAAGCAAATAACATTGAAACACATCGTTGCTTCATTAAATCACTGAGAAAATCTTCGAAAATTATTGAAAAAGCTGTCTTTTGTGTTGTTTTTAATAAAGAAAAATTAATTATGAACATACATTTCTCTTAAAAGTATTGAACCACGTTTTCACCATAGGAGGTTTCAGTTAATTTCAAACTTAAAATTCTTATTTCCAGAACCGAAACAGTATCTTGGCAACACGATAGTTCATCAGTTGTGCTGCAGCTGCTGCTACTGGTGAACAGGTTCCATCAATTCAGAATTTGTTTTCAGTTTTGTTAGAAAATAATAAAACTTTCGGCTAGTGACAAAGCCTTAGATAATAGAAAAAAAGAGACTGAATAATATGGTATGTGACAATTGAATGCTTGACTTTCAGAGTGGTTGTAATCAGTGCTGAAAATTTGATGAATTCGTCAGTAGCAAGGTGGCGATTGCTGAAGAGCAGCTGAAAAATGTACGTTTTTGGACAACAATTTTTAATTCATCATATTTCTTGTCGGAAACCCAATAAATTGTGTTTGTGTGAACCAAATGTATGGTTAAGTGATTTGTGAAGATGATCCTATCAAAAGATTTTGAAAATATGAATAAAAAAGTGCATTTTCGGATCATTTATGTTCAACTGATTAAAATAGGTAACACTGCTTAACTCGTTCCTTACCCTACATTAAAAAAATAAAAATTCATCAATTGTAGAACCATCGTTTCAAAAAATATTAATCTATATGTATGACCTCATTTCAAGGTCAAGACTAAAAACTTGAGATTAGTCTATACATAGGAACCAGGCCTTCCCTCGAAAACCCGCGCCGAGAAACGCGGCTAACACACGCTGACAGACGAACAACGTCACGTGCAGTACCTTGCAAGTCGTAAGGGCCGGCATAGTGTCGTCGTCCTGACAGTAAATAGTAGTTAGATTTAAACTTCTCGCTCGGTGGTAATCTGCAATTGATGTAGGAAGCGGCACAATATGTGTCGATAACCCAACCAAACGCGTCGCTATTCTTGAGAAGTGGATTTTGCGGTCTCCTTTTGTCCAGTGCCTCTATGGTTCAAAGGTATAAGTACCAGCGAACCCCCCTCTTCCTTTCCGCCCTTCCCCTGCTTCACCAAAAAATTTTCATTTTCTTTCCCCTACCGCCCCTTCATCAATTGTAGAACCGTCGTTTCAAAAAAAAAATATATATTAAAGTATCTTGGTTAAAATCATTATAAATTATAGTTAATTTTGGTGTGGTGTATTCGATTGCTCATAACTTTCGACTCCAATCAAAAACCCATTCAATAGTGATCTATCCGGCTATATTACTTATCAAATGAAACTAATAGCGCTTAAATCGGTTTGACCATCTCTGAGAAACAGGCGTTCATTTGTACCTTGTCAAAACAGGTTTTTTAAATCTAACTTTTAAACTGCTTGTCCATTTTCAATAAAACTTGGTAGACTAAAACTTGGTGTTTAGTAATATCAAGAGCTTTCGTTTGGTACTAAATTGGTTGCGTGGTTCCGGAGAAAATCGTGTCACGTAATTTTCACAGTTTTGGTTATAACTTTTAAACGAAAAGTCAGACCACGAAACAATTTAATAGTAATATACTAGGCAATAATACCTTTCAACCAAGAGTAAAAGCGGTCGAATCGGTTCAGCCATCTCCGAGTAACAGGCGATAGAAAATTCGAAGCGAACACACATACACATATACACACATACACACATACACACATACACACATACACACATACATACACACACACACAGACATTGCTCAGTTCGTCGAACCCTATCGATTGGTATATGTGACTCGGCCCTCCGGGCCTTGGATCCATTTCGTGTTTTTCGACCAATTTCTAAACCTTTGTTATATAGTATAACAAAGGTAAAAAGAATAAAGATAAAAATTTCAGTCCAGTAGTATTTTTCCTGTATTTATTAAGTAAAAATTTTATGAAATAACAGAAAAAGATTTTATTTAGGATTTTAATACGAATCTGTGATAATAATTTTTTCATCTAATTTGTGACTTTTCCATATAAGAACCCAAGCAACAATGCGAGTTTTATTGTACTCTTATGGCGGTTTTCATGACCAATTTTGGTCTTAAATGCCATCGTAAGAGTGCAATAAAACCCAAATTGTTACTTGGGAAGCATAGTTTACAAAAAATATTTAGGTGATGGAGAAAAACGGAAATCAGTTTTGGATTCAGCACCCCAAAATACATATGATTCACGTTAAATATCTCATGAATCTGAAAATTTTTTATTTTTGCAGACCTGTGTTATTATCGCCAACCACCATTTGATAAAATCTTTGTTGTACGAGTGTTTTTATTCATGAGTTTTCACTGCCTAAGCTAGCTTTTGTTTTAAAACGATCCAAAAGACGTAATTTATAGGACCCTGAAAATTAAGCTATTAGCAAAAATAAACTAGCGATCGACACTAATCGGTTCGGATCTTACATGCCTGGCTGCAATTGCTACTTAATATGCGCTACAATGATTTTTATTGATTGGCGCTAATCGCAACGTAGCGTATCGTACCAGCGCTGAGCTCGCATTAAAATGTTATCAACGTTGATGATTTTAATGATAATAATGACAATGGAAATTATCTCTAATCACCTGCGGTCGAAAACCATTTTTTCGACGAGAAATAAGGGGTTTGCTGATAATATCATTTGTATAGCCCGTGAAGCAGCTTAGCGATTATCAGAAAATTCTTGATTGGTCAGTATGGTTAACCAGGGGGTATCCTATACGATCAAATGAACAGTCTAATGTTCATATAGATGATTCTATTTTATTGCTTCTATTCAACTACCACCCTACAGTCTTTCTACTTTATTCTAAGGAAAGAAAATTGGCATTTAAATTGCTGCATGTCACGAAATCAATTTGTCTTTTGAAAGTTAAGTGATTTATTAGTGGCTGTGATTCATTGCTCATATTTCAGATGAATTGATGGGCTTGATTGGGGTGTGTTACGACAGCAGACAGCAGTCACGAATTCACAGCAAACCTTCCAAATTTGATTATCGCACTTCATTAATTTAAACTTGACTAGTTAGTAATTATTAGTATTTGTTTAGTCTACTCCATCAAATAAAGCTTGATCTCTTTTCAGTTTCGTAATTGACGAATAACATCGAGAAATAAGCGACTCGTAAAATGCTTACTTTAATTTTTCACCTAGGTTTTCAGCCAACATCGCTTCAAGCCAATCCCGATTCCCTGCCGCAAATTTGGCTACAATTTCATCTCTCGCCCGGTGCTGCACGGCAGCATCGCAGTACTAAGGTGTGTAAACGCTCAGCACCAAGGAGATGCGACGCGCGGTATCTACTGACAGCAGCAGCAGCAGCATATGTACACATTCATACATATATGCAGCACGCGCCCGTCGACGTCGGTTCTACCAAAACGAATTTCTATGCTCGAACGCCAAAAGACGGGATTGCAGGCAAAAGGGTTAAAACCAGCCGGCGCCTATTTGGCGGAAAGTCGCATCTAAGAAAAATTTTCCTTGCTCAATTCTACGCTTCAGTTGAAAACTTTTTAAACAAACTGAAGCAAAATTTGCCATAGTGATTGTGGCGACGACAATTAAAGTGAAAGCTTGGATGGTAATGGCGCACCGGCGACCGAGGGGTGCACGTCAAGCGGAGAAAATGCCGGACGCTACAGCTCCTGTTATAGCATGGTACTGTTCGGGGTTCGCATTCTGTGTGCAGGTTTTTCTGTTCGATAAATGCTTCCGTACAAAGGAATGTAGTCATACATGATATAGATTCTTGCTTCAAGCAGTGTCCTTCCGCTGCATGTAGTTTGCCTCCCATTTGTGGGATAATTTATATTTCGCAGCATCCCAAACGATTGTTCCGCAACACTTCTGCTCTGTGTAAGAAGCACTGAATTATAGTGGGAAAAGCACTAGAATAAAAGAGCCAGTATGCGGGAAATTGCCAGAGGAAATACGTTCACTTAATCTTTCTCGAAAGGATGTTGGGTTTGTGCGTACGAGTTTATTGCAGGGCGATATATTTATTGATCATCGTAAATGGAGCATCGGAACCTGCTGAATACGCGCGTTTTGTCGTCGCAAGCTCCGTACCATCATGGATGGGCATGGTCGGCCACCGGGCGCACGGACGAACCAATTGATGGCCAGACTAGCCTGACCAAAGAGTTGCTCCCCGTGTGTGATAGTTTCCGTAGTTACTTTTATGAGAATTCGAGCAAATGCGGTGGATGGAGGTGGCGACTGAAATCTATCAGAAAGACCTATAAATCTCAATTTATACGACTTACCTTTAGTTTTTTTTTCCGTTTCGGAAATGGCAATTACAAAGGCGTTTCTATCCTACTGCAGACGAACAAAGAATTAAGTTATCGACTACTTCGGAAGGGTCAGAATAAATACATAGGATACTTTGCGTGCAACATGTTTCATCCCGGATTGCGTAAAAGTTTGATTCAATTAATGCAGAAAGCAAACTGTTCCAAAATAAATAGGCATTAACTAGTTTTGAGAGTTTTGATAACTAGTATCTCAAATAGCATATCCTGTAATATTTTGATTCAATTCAGCATTTATAAATAACGCACTTTTTTACATTTATTAAATGTCACCAATTTTTCCAAACCAATTTTTCAATTTCTTTATTAAATAACAACGCACATTTATTATAACAATCTTCACCCTTTCGTTTTGGGGTCATGTAGTAACAGGATTATTCCTCGTGCTTTATGACAAATATATATTAGAGCTAATAAAATCAATCAAATCCACTAGCAACCTTTGGGCCCTTCGTAACAGTTTATACGTATTCAATGGCATTGCTCCAACCCTAGTAGCAATCAAAATACGAATTGATTTTAATAATTTTTTATGGAAGTCCTATTAGAGCATTGCCATTGATTCATTGCATTTACCAGCTGTTAAGAAGGATTGAAGAACACTTGGCGAAATCCTCATAAAATGTCACTATCAATAAGTGTAACTCCTGTAATATTATAAGTAATCTTGAAATTCCTTTTCAAAACATCAAACAAACACTTAAGAGAAGTTCTGACAATTGTACATGGCATTCACATCTTAAAAGCACTTAAATAAAACGCCTTTAAAACCATTTAAGCTTAAAAATGAGCGTATTTTTGATTGAATGTTTTTGCAGTATTTTTTATCCAACCGTTGTGAATTTTAGAAAACAGAAAATATATCTCATTATCGTATATTATATGTGAGGATATTTGAGGCCATGATTTGTAATTTTTTGAATGTTTGTGGAATGAAATACAAATCATAAATCATTAAATATTAAATATTACCATTTTGAACATTAGTACCAGTATGGAAAACATTTTGAAATTGCCCCCCTGGCTGCTAAACATCACGTCGTCGTCATCGTCGTTCTGACCTAGTGCCTAGTGCCTTGATTAGTGCTGTTTCAAGCAGTCGTTTCCATTCAACTCGATCTTGGGCCACTCGTCGCCAATTTTCCAGTCCTCTCAGAAGTCGTTAATCACTTTCGACCTGGTCGCTCGACCATCATGTATGTTGAGCTCCCTGTTCCTGGGTGCGGTGGGGTTGTTGAACCCTGTGCCGGTGCGGTGGGGTTGTTGAAGAGAACTGTTTTCGGTGCACTATTGCCCAGCCGTGTCCGTCCCATCGAAGCCTAGCGATTTTCGCCAGTATGATTGAAAGCTCTCCAGGCAGTGCATGCAGCTCGTGTTTCGTACGCCTCTTACGTATTCTTACTGGAACAATTGGAATAGACCCACGCGACGAAAAAGGACTATGGATTGGCAACTCGGGAAGTGAAATTGCCGATCTCTCAACTTTCAAGAGAGCACTCGAGTGCTCTCCGACGTATTGAAGAGCCGCAAGTTCGACGTCGTGGCGCTGCAGGAGGTGTGCTGGTAGAGCTCAACGGTACGTACGTTCAGAGATGGACATATCATCTACCAGAGCTGCGGCAACACACACGGGCTGGGTACAACTTTCATAGTGATGGGCGAGATGCGGAAACGGGTGATTGGGTGGTGGCCAATCAATCCTCGAATGTGCGGGTTGAGAATCAAGGGCCGATTCTTCAATATAAGCATCATCAACGTGCACATCCCTCACCTCAGAAGTACCGATAACGACAAGGATGAATTCTACGCGCAGTTGGAGAGTGAATACGACCGCTGCCCAAAACATGATATCAAGATCGTCATCGGGGATTGCAAAGCTCAGGTCAGCCATGAGGAGGAATACAAACTGGTGATTGGAAGGTTCAGTGCACACCAGCGGACCAATGAAATGGGCCTAAGACTTATCGACTTTGCCGCCTCCAAGAATATGGCCGTACGTAGTACCGTTTTCCAGCACATAATCCATCACAAGTACACCTGGAGGTCACCAAATCAGACAGAATCACAGATCGACCACGTTTTGATCGACAGTCGGCACTTTTCAGACATTATCGACGTCAGATCCTATCGAAGCGCTAACGTTGACTCGGACCACTACATAGTGATGGTTAAGATGCGCCCAAGACTCTCTGTTGTGAACAACATTTGGTACCGACGCCAGCCTCGGTTAGATCTCGCGGACTACATCGTTCTCAGGAAACGTGAAAGTTCTACCAGAAACTGAACGGATCCCGCGAAGGCTTTGTGCCGCGAGCTGGAATGTGTCAGGATAAGACTGGCAGTATTCTGACGGACGATCGTGAGGTGGCCGATAGGTGGAAGCAGCACTTCGATGAGCACCTGAACGGCGCCCAGGCGGAGAACCATGGCGGCGGGGAAAGCGATTTCGACGGTGCAACAAACGTGGAAGAGGTGCCAACCCCAACGATAGGCGACGTTAACCTTCCTAGTGCATTGGGGTCGTTTTCGACCCATCGGCATACTTACAAAGCTTGTTACTCAGTAACGGTACGAGCTAGAGACTTGAAATTTTCTGACTTTTCCTAACTTTTGAAAATTAGCATTGTGGGGGAGTTTCAGCTTTCAGCGACATCTAGAAGAGCCACAGCAAAAAAAGTTACATATTATGCATTAAGGGTCGAAAACGACCCAAGTTTTGAAATTGCTCTCATTCATCCATTTTCAATCCGATTTTCGTTTTCTTTACCTCGTTTGAAAGATATGGCCAAAAACTAGTACCCAAGGTATGTTGGGGAATATTTGTTGACTGATGGCCACTTCTGCGTCGGTTCCGGAACACCCCCTACCAGGTCCCGGGGAACATTTTCATATTTTGAGATAATTCATTTTGCGGCACATAAAATCACATTGGCTTGATAAAATAACAACAATGAAAGTATAATGGGGTGTCAGTCGCATATAATCCGGTACCCGGTATTTATAATGAACCGTAAAACGGGGTAACTCGGGGCATATGAATTACCCTGTAATCCAAAAATGTCCCCAAAACCCGGATACCGGATAGTCCGGAACCGATGATTAAATGGTAATTTTGGCTCCAAAATTTTTCCATTGTACTTCCATTAGTGTTATTTCATCAAGCCAATGTGATTTGATGTGGCGCATGATGAATTATCCTATCCAAAAATGTTCTCATAAACCGTGCACCCGATGTTCCGGAACCGATGATGAAATGGCCATTTGTCTTCAAATGGTCCCCATAGCTCTTGGAACTGTTTTATTTGATCAAGGCGTTGTGATTTGATGTGCCGCAAGATGAATTATTTCATAATCCAAAAATACGCGGAACCAGGTACCGGATGTTCCGGAACCGATGGCAAAATGGCCATTTGGCTTCTAAATGACCTTATTTTATTTTCATCAGTCTTATTTAATCAAGCCGATGTGATTTGATGTGTCGCAAGATGGGTTATCCTAAAATACAAAAATGGCCCCAAAACCCGGGTACCGGATGTTCCGGGACCAATGCTGATGTAGCCATTTGCCTTCAAAATGTCTTTATTATACTTTCAATAGTCTTACGTTATCAAGCTGATGTAATTTGACGTGTCGCAAGATAAATCATCCTAAAATTTAAAATTGTCCTCAAAAACCGGGTACCGTATGTTCCAGAACCAATGAGGAAATGGCCGCTTGGGTCCAAAATGTTCCCATTGCACTTCCATTAATCTTATTTTGTCAAGCCAATGTGATTTGATGTGCCGCAAAATGAATTATCTCAAAACATAAAAATGTTCCCCGGGACCTGGTAGGGGGTGTTCCGGAACCGACGCAGAAGTGGCCATCAGTCAACAAATATTCCCCAACATACCTTGGGTGCTAGTTTTTGGCCATAGCTTTCAAACGAGGTAAAGAAAACGAAATTCGGATTGAAAATGGATGAATGAGAGCAATTTCAAAACTTGGGTCGTTTTCGACCCTTAATGCATAATATGTAACTTTTTTCTAATGCAGTAGGAAGGTTAAGGAGGACATCATGCAGCTAAAGAACAACAAGTCACCTGGAAAAGTTGACATCGGAGCGGAGCTTCTTAAAATGGGACCAGAAAAGCTGGCCGTTTGTATACACCGAATAATTGTTAGAATTTGGGATACGGAACAGCTATCGGAGGAGTGGAAATTTGGGGTCCCGCTCTATAAAAAGGGCGACAAATACGACTGTGAGAATTATCGAGCGATCACCGTTCTCAATGCAGCCTATACAGTGCTGTCCCAAATCATTTTCCACCGACTATCACCAATTGCGAACAGATTTTTGGGACCTTAACAAGCCGACTTCGTCGAAGGTCGCTCTACAACGGATCAAATATTTACACTGCGGCAAATCCTCCAAAAGGGCCGTGAATACAGATTTCCCACGCATCATTTGTTCGTTGACTTCAAAGCCGCATATGATACCATCGACCGGAAAGAGCTATGGAGAATCATGTACGAGAACGGCTTCCCCGGGAAGCTCATCAAACTGATTAAATCTACGATGGATGGTACACAGTGCTGTGTTCGGATTTCGGGTGGATTGTCAAGTTCATTCGAATCACACCGAGGGCTTCGTCAAGGTGATGATCTTTCATGCCTGCTGTTCAACATAGCGCTACAAGGTGTTATGAACCGAGCGGATATCAACACGCGGGGCACGATATTCAACAAATCTAGTCAATTCGTCTGCTTTGCCGATGACATGGATATTATCGGCAGAACATCTGTGGCGGTGGCTGAACAGTACACCAGACTAAAGTGGGAAGCAGAAAAGATTGGGTTAAAGGCAAATATGTCTAAAACAAAGTACATGCCTGCCAGCGGATTCGAGGCCGAACGACGCTGCTTGGGCAGTAGTATATTGATCGACGGCGAAGAGTTTGAAGTAGTCGACAAATTCGTCTACCTTGGCGGTAACGGCGGACAATGATACCAGCCGTGAGTTTCGGAGGCGTATTATCAGCGGAAGTCGTGCTTACTATGGGCTTCACAAGCAATTGCGGTCAAGCAGACTAAGTCCCCGAATGAAGTGCACCCTGTACAAGATGCTTATTAGACCGGTTGTTGTCTACGGGCATGAAACATGGACAATGCTCGAGGACGACCTGCGAGTGCTCGGAGTTTTCGAACGACGAGTGCTAAGAACGATCTTCGGCGGCGTACAGGAGAACGGAGTATGGAGGCGAAGGATGAACCATGAAGTCGAACAGCTCTATGGCGAACCCAGTATCCAGAAGGTGGCTAAAGCTGGGCGGATACGATGGGCAGGGCATGTTGCAAGAATGCCGGGCAACTATCCTGCAAAGATGGTGTTCGCCTCAAATCCGGTAGGAACAAGACGACCAGGACAAGTATTGGAGAGCGGTAGCCCTGTACCGGGTTATATGGAGAAACTTTGTACAACAGGCTTTGTCTTAGGACGGCAAGCCACCTAAGTCAGTAAGTAAGTAACTGTATAATATAATCCTTAAGATTTGATAGTGCTGTTTATCTTGGGGTTGCTGAATTGCAGTATTTTCTATTCTAGTTTTTGCAAATACATACCATTCAAAAACTGACGTGACTCTAAATAGTGTACTAATAATTTAAATAACACATTTACTCAGTTTTCAGAATGTTATTAGGTACACACAATATAAAATATTAACAACAATTAAATAAAAGAGTGAAACAGAATAAATACCTGCTAACTATCTCAATAATTTTCCAATTACAATGATTTATCTTCATACAAGTCATATCGCATTGCAATAGGATTTTTTCCTAGTATATTACCAACCAGCCGTGCAAAAACTTTACCGCTGCTAGAAAAAATAGCATTAAATAAATTTGCCTTCCTATGGTTCTTAAGGCAAACGTTGATGAAGAGACAAGACACAGCTTTAAATTTTAATTTTCCAAGCAAATCGCTCGGAAAAGCCCCCGAACGTATGTTTAATGCCTGGCCATTAATACTACTTTTTTCTCCATTTTCGTATCCCTCCTGCATCGTCTCATCCGCCAAAAGCTGCGGGATTCCCTTCAGCAACAAAAAAAAAAAGAATCCACGCTATCATCTATGCTCAATCAGGCTCCGCTCGAACCGCGATGACTCGACAAAGAGGATGCGAATAATAGCGATATGATCTAATTGAACGTGAGAAAAAAATCGATATCGTAAACCACGTGTATAGACGAATCAATTTCTTGCGAGTTAACGGCTATGCGCAAATCTGCGTTGAAACTATTTCAATCATGGAAATGAATTGGCAATCGAGTTAATGAAGAATGAAGATCGACGTAGACCGTATCTGAACATCAAGACTAGTAGTGCGGAATCGGGAAACTTTGGCGATTATTGGTTACTTAGCTAAATTAAATAATGTCGTTTATTGTCCATATGGATGCATAAAGTTGCCAGATAAACATTATCTCGGCTATCTGCACGCTGGACAGCGAATAGAGAATGAACGGGGAGCATTGTCGTTCGCCGCTTGCCGCGGGTATTGTCGCCCGAGAAAGACATTGTACCGGTCTCTGTCTCCGGCGAACTTTTCAGGAATCCTTCCTTTCCATCCGTCGTCGTCTTGCAGTCGATAACGTAATGTGTGTCCCATTTGCCAAACTTTTGCCGATAACTTTTCGGGTCGATTTGCTACTTTTGCTTTCGCTGCAGACCGGATGCCGATGGATGCGATAGTCAGAAGTGCAACGTGGGATGCTGTCCCGTATTTCACGAGCGCGTTGTTTGAAAATTGCAATACCTTTCGGTGCATCAGATAATATATGCTGAGCGATGTATGGCTGTTAGAAAGCTGCAGATTAAATCATAATACAATCTATTTTATCAATATACTCAACATTGACATAAACTCATCTCAAACATTCTAGTTATTTGACAAAAAAATATACAGTTCGTGGAAAAACTAGATAATTATTTTCCAATGAAGTATAAAAACAAGCAATTCACATCAAAGTTATACAAATGGCTCCAACATCAGTGAAGAAATCACAATAAATCATTTTCATTTGTCCGATAGATCGTAATATATATAAAAACAATTTGTGTGATAGAATTATATAAATCAGTGGCCAAAATAGTCGCATAAATAATTCTAGCACCACACTGGCAAGCATCTTTTTCCGAAGTACGAATCTCAAGCAAATTCCCATAGAAGACCACTATAGGATGCGGCATTGTCCTCGTCCAGCGTAGAACCGATTTCCACCCTACGCCGTGTAGCTTGACAAAGTTACAATCTAGCGGCATCGCTCAAAGTGTGACGAAGATAAAATCTTACATAAGCGACGGACTGAAACCGTCGCATCCACAGCTGGAGTCGGTTGGCGAACAAAACATACATAAAAAAGTCCCCACTAGACTAGTCAACTTGCCCACGGCACATGCACGGATTCTTTCCTTCCCGTGCGGCGCGTCGGCTAGAAGTCCGACTTACATAATACGAAATTAGTCACCCTATGCAAACCGTTTGTCTTTGTGAGGCTTTCTCCTCGTCGATTATTTATTTGTAATTTATTCATTTTTCATTCTTTTCTGGCTTCTGCAATAAATCGCAATCTCCTCACGTATCCCCCTCTTTGTTTCCATTCCAGAACTCGATCAGACACAACCTATCGCTGCACAATCGATTCATGCGAGTACAAAACGAAGGAACCGGCAAGTCATCCTGGTGGATGCTGAATCCAGACGCGAAACCGGGCAAATCGGTACGCCGGAGAGCGGCCTCGATGGAAACGTCCAAGTACGAGAAGCGCCGCGGCAGGGCTCGGAAGCGAGTCGAAGCTATCCGACAGCAGGCGGCTTTGGGACTTGCAAGTAAGTTCGTGATAAGGATGGCTAAGAATGACATTTTCATTTGAACATTCTCAATAAGCAAGCAAAATTAAGTTAGGGGACTAGTTTTTCAGAATTTGATGAGCAGATGGACAATCGGAAAGGGTTTCAAATCTGCAGAATACATATTAGGCCGTATGAATAAAACAGTTTGCTTTGCTTTTCCCGTGTAAATCTTATGGGAGAGTTTGCTCTAACTCTTTTGTTGATTTCAGATTATCGCCGCCACCGCAACTCTTTTATTCATACGGCCTACCTACGAACAGATACCGTGTTAAACCATTTAGAAAATTACACAAACAATACTAAAACAAGCTTTAAAAAAATTAGATCGAAATTCGTTTCAAATTTGGCTTAGTTTTATTTCATTTATCTCAAATTATTGTGTTAAATGTGTTTATCCAAATTTTTATTTAATTACATAGTTACTTACTTAGCTGCTTACTTATTTATTTGTTTATTTACTTACTTACTTACTTGCTTACTTACTTACTTACTAACACTCTTACTCACTAACTTACTTAGTAACTTACTTATTTACCTACTTAATTACTAACTTACTTATTAATTTATTAACTTTTTGTAATGTGGCTTTTAACCAGTGTTAAAAATAGGGGAAAATGAGCCAAATGGGACACTTTCCAGTGGCAAACAGAAAAGGTGTTGGCACCACGAGATTCTCCGAAAATTTTTACATAAGATCACCTATATTTATTCAGCCTGATGGCCGTATCTCAATTGCGTCTGTTTTTTCGCTCGTTTTTGCCCATATTGGAGTGGTTGGTTCGCCCCAAAACTACTAACTTGCTTCCCAAGCAGCATTGTGAGTTTCATTGCACTCCTATGGCGGTTTTTATGACCAATTTTGGTCTTAAATGTCATCATAAGAGTGTAATATAATCCAAATTGTTACTTGGGCTACTTATACTTACTAACTTATTAACTTACTTACGTGTTTACTTGTTTACTTACTTACTAACTCACTCACTCGCGACTACCCTTACTTACTTACAGACTTACTGACTTATCCTTACTTACTTTCTACGTCATGCCAACTAGGCTTCGTGTTCTTCCTAAAACATATCAAAATAAAGTATAATGCTACATTTTGTTCTTGAATAGATAAGGAGGTACATTGATAACACATTTTGTTATTGAGTAGATATTTAAAACATTGGTTGTAAAATGAGTTTAATAACTGATTTTGTTATCATATCTTATTATGACCTTAAAATGATATTCGATATATTTCATAAAATTTTTTTTAATGATTTTATATTATAAATATTTTATAAAATAATTTTCAATATGTCATATGCTACTGCATTTGTTAGTCAATAGCCTAATAATACAAAAATATGTTATTCCAAATTCTGAATACAGTCATATTATTGCTTTGTGATTCAAATAACACAAGTAGTTATTCTGTTGGCCTTAAAAGAACAAAATTTTGATATTGTTTTTTGTTCTTTTACCAACTATGTCCGCCAAGACAAGATCAAATTTTGATATGAGTTATTCGATTTCCATAACACATTTTGATATTATTTTGCTCTTCGCGTCTGCTCGGGTAGGTAACCCTATCTTTCCACTTGCCCGGTAGGTGTTCTGTGTCTCAAATTCTAACAGTTAGCCGGTGTAGAGAAGTGGCCGGCTCTTCTGGTCCCATTTTAATGAGCTTCGCTCCGTTTCCATCTTTCCCAACCGATTTATTGTTCTTTAGCTGCATGGCATCCTTAACGTCGCCTGGGCGCCATTCAGGTGTACAACAAAGTACTGCTTCCACCTTTCGGTCACCTCACGATCGCCCATCAAAATACTGCCATTCTTATCCAGACTCATTTCGGCTCGCATCACAAAGCCTTTGCGGGATGCATACTCCCGCTTTATCTCCTGGAAGATTTGGAAGATCTTCCGTTTGTATCGTTTCACGTAGTAAAAATCATCTATCAGCCTCCTACATTCATTGTCAAATCATTCGTTTTGTTGATTCCGTGCCACATGCCCGATGGAGCACTCCGCTACACTGTTAATGGCTATTTTGATGACGCTCCAACAGTCCTCGAGAGCGGCTTCGTCCAGCTCGTCCTCTTCGGCAGCGTAGCTTCGTGTGAGTGCACCTAGTTTGTGGCGAGGTCCGGCTGCTTCAGCCGCACGAGATTTAACCAAGGCTGGCACTGGTACCGAATGTTATTCACAACGAAGAGTCTTGGGCGCATCTCAACCATCACTAGTAGTTCGAGTTAACGTGAGCGCTTCGATAGGATCTGACGCTGATGTCTGAGAATTGCCGACAGTCGATCAAAACGTGATCGGTCTGTGATTTCATCTGATTTGGTCATTCCGCAGCCTCTTTCAAGGGCAGAGGTAATGTCGTTAAAAAACAAAAAACAAAACAAAAGTGGTCCTAAGTTACTGCCTTGCGGCACACCAGATTGATTCGTGAACGGAGACGATACCTTCGAGCCAAGTTTCACTTGTAATACTCTGTCGCACAAACACGAGCGTAACCATGTAGCAAACTGCTGCGAAACACCCAGTCGTGATATTTTATCAAGCAGTATGTGACAAGTGATGCATTCGGAGGCAACTTTCAAATCAGTATATAAAGCTTGCTTCAGATAGTATTGGAACAAAAATAATTGCGTGTATTTCCGCAATTTATCATTAAATTCAAATTTTTTTCTTACAAAAATGTAGCATTTTCTTCATACTTTTAAGAAAAAATGCGGATAAAATTATTCGTCACGGTTTCGAAGAAATTCTCGTACTTTTCTTGTAATATGGTTCATTAGGCGACGCACACTTTCTTCGTCCATCGTTTTGGCTACCTTATTCCACCAGGTCTTCATCTGATTGATGTCATTAACAACTTTTCCCTTTGCCTTGAGTCTCCTCTTCATGATTGCCCAGTTTTTCTCAATAGGGCGGAACTGTGGGCAATTGGGTGGATTAAGGTCTTTCGAAACAAACTGGACCCCTTTCTCTGCATACCATTCTTGAATAACTTTGCTGTAATGATAGCTTGCCAAATCTGGCCAAAACATCACGGGATAGTGGTGGGATCGAATAAACGGCAAAATTCGTTTTTGAAGGCACTGTTTTTGGTATAGTTCCTGCGTCATTGTCTTATTTGTAACGAAAACTTTCGTTTTTCTGCCACAGCTGCAAATGCCCTGCCAAATCTTAAATTTTCGTGGAAATTTGTCGGCAAAAACAAATTTAAATTAGCCAAGTAAAATTTTTGACCTGGCATTTGCCCGAAGTCAACCTTGACATAAGTTTCATCGTCCATCAGGAGACACCCGTCGAACTTCGTTAGCATCCGGTCATATAGCTTTCGAGCACGGATTTTGGCCACACTATTCTGTTTTATAGTTCGGTTTGGCTGTTTGCTAGCTCGATACGACTTGATTCCTTCTCGAAGTCGAGTTTTCCTCACGGTATTATGGGCAGCCCGAATTTTCTGGCCAAATCACGGTTCGACAGATTGGGATTTCTCTTGATGGTTTTCAAAATCTTACCACGCAGTTTCCGGTCGACAGTTTCACTCCGATGATTAGCGTGAGGCTTGCGAATCGTCGTCAATGTTTCCTTATACCGTTTGATAACGCGCCATACGGGATTTCTGGGCAATTTCAGCTGTTTAGGTAGCCTATATGCAGATCACGATGGATTTTCCAAATAACTGTGCACAATTTTTTCCCTTTTTTCGGCTTCTATGTTGTTTGCTTACAAAATACAGTCGTTTTGCGGAACGTCAAAAATGCATCGGTGAAGCTAACAAAATTTCCGGCACGTGGGCGCTAAGAACTTCCAAATCCGTACAATTAGAGCGCCACAATATGAGCAAAAGTTTGTTCCAATTCTAAATGAAGCAAACTGTATCACGTCTACTTGATACTTGACCTCAATTTCAGTAATGCAATTAAAAGTAAAGTCAAATGGATTCAACATCACAGAGCGGCCAGCCACGAATCCATGTTGGTTAGAAAAAGGTAATGTTTAGTGCTACGAATTAAAGCATTGCTCACGATTATTTCAAATAATTTGGAGGCGGCGGTCAAACTCGTAATACCACGGTAGTTTCTGACACTTCGGCGATCTCCACTCTTGAATACCGGGAACAAAAACAACGGCAAGGATTCCATCAGGTCCAGCACAATACGATGTTTTCAATTTTTTGGTGGCAGTGGTGTTCCCTGACATGAGCTATTTCGAAGATGTCAAAATCGACGCAGTTGGCTAGAACCACAGCTCCATCAACTGGTCCAATTAGTCTAGGATCACAAGTGAAAACCTTCGAAAAGAAGGGAGCAATGCATATGCGCATTATACTTACTTACTTACTTAGGTGGCTTGCCGTCCTAAGATAAAGCCTGTTGAACAAAATTTCTCCATGTAACTCGGTTGAGGGCTACCGCTCTCCAATTCCTCGGACACAGAGTACTCTCCGCCAGATCTCGCTCCACCTGATCTAACCATCTTGCTCGCTGCGCTCCTGGTCGTCTTAATCCTACCGGATTTGAGGCGAACACCATCTTTGCAGGGTAGTTGTCCGGCATTCTTGCAACATGCCCTGCCCATCGTATCCGTCCAGCTTTAGCTACCTTCTGGATACTGGGTTCGCCATATAGCTGTGCGAGTTCATGGTTCATCCTCCGCCTCCATATTCCGTTCTCCTGTACGCCGCCGAAGATCGTTCTTAGCACTCGTCGTTCGAAAACTCCGAGCACTCGCAGGTCCTCCTCGAGCATTGTCCATGTTTCATGCCCGTAGAGAACAACCGGTCTAATAAGCGTCTTGTACAAGGTGCACTTTGTACGGGGACTTAGTCTGCTCGACCGCAATTGCTTGTGGAACCCATAGTAAGCACGACTTCCGCTGATAATACGCCTCCGAAACTCACGGCTAGTATCATTGTCCGCCGTTACCAGTGAGCCAAGGTAGACAAATTCATCGACTACGATAATGCGCATTATACGAATATTATAAAAGCTCATGATAACAGTATAATAGCGACACCTAGCGGAAGATAAATTTCTTTTTTCTGCGAAAAAATGATCGCTCCTATGATTGGGAATCGAAGCTAAGCTCGTTTGTTATATTACCGTAAGGACAACCGATGACACCGCAAACCACAGAACCACGACGACTGCATATCAAGCGGGTTAAATTGCACAAGTAACTATATTTTCTGTTACATACAATTTTTAGCAGCCCGATTTCGTCGATAACGATGTCAGGCCATAATCGTGCATCTAATGAATATAAATATGAATATGAATGAATATTTTTGAATTATGTATATTTTTTTCTAAAAAATACGAAACTAATTTTTCAGTGTAGTGTTGCTGTTTTTGGTCCCGAGCACTACCAAAACCCGGTGGAATCAGTCCAACGATACACCGTTTGTTATGTGTTTGGATTCTGAACGGAGTCACTTCCCCAGTCATTTATTGCATTAGCAATTGCGACGACACCCCATCAGCCATATATACGTTTGCCATACGGACAGTTGCCATACGTACGATTGCCATACAGACGAATGTCATAATGTATGCTTGCCATAATAGACGGGAGCCATACAGACGAATGCCATAATGTACGTTTGCCATAATTCATATTTTTGGTATGGAGGCCCAGAACTATACTTCGACCAGTTCAAAGCTTAAAGGACCAGCGCGACCATGTCGCAAGAGGCCTAACAGATTCAGTGTAAAAAAAGCAGCTTTGCCGCTTTTCATTTTGTAAAGAGTATCTCGATGCGAGGACTAGGGAAAACTAACTAGACGACGGTAAACCTAGGAAAACGAATAGACCTAGACAGATGTGATTTCTGCGGGGGGACTGACCCCCCCCTCCCCCGCAGTGGCCGGCGCTTCCGACGGCGGGTCATCGGCGAACACTCGCCGTTGCCTGCGGCCGGCTCGCCCTGAATCATCTAGGAAACGTTGAATATATGAATTATGGCAAACGTACATTATGGCTTTCGTCCATTACGGCAAACATACATTATGGCATCCATCTGTATGGCTCCCGTCCATTATGACAAACATACATTATGGCATTCGTCTATATGGCATTCGTACGTATGGCAACCGTCCGTATGACTATCGTATTTATGGCTCTCGTCCGGTCACCGGTCCACAAATACTTCAATAGCGCTTCTATTATTGCTGCTACTACTACCCTAACGAAATAGTCTGTCAATGTTTCAATCAAAGAATAGTCTGTTTCGGTGGTTTTGGAATTATCGAAATCAGGTCTCCCCTATCCTTGAAGCAGTGCAAAACTGATTAGTTGAATGAAAATAGCTTCCTAACTTTTTCCACGTTAAACGTATTTGTGGTTTTTGAATTTTTAATGAACCCATAGGCAGGCATTCGCTTATATTATATTGATATCAGAATGGTTCGAGTGGGAGACCTAGCTTGGATGATTCAGCATTTTAGTGCTTCTAAATAATTTTTAAAAGACAATCTTTATAAAGTACATAGATTTCCCCCATAAGTTACTCGCAACTTTTTGCTAATGAAAATTTCCTTTTCTAATTGCAGCTAACGCTTTAAACGATGCCACTCCGTCGCCCAGCAGTAGCATAAGTGAAAACTTGGACGCGTTTCCGGACAGTCCCCGGCAGAGGTATGTATCTAAGCTGACTCAAAACGATGCTTTAGACATTTCCAGTTTCTTCCAAAATGCTTGCTTTCAATGTGCTCTCGTAGATTTTTTCATTACGATCTTGTGAATGAATTGTTTAGAGTTAATTTGCTGCTGCAAAAAAACTTGGGTTCCTCTCTCGTTTCGTTTTATGATTTATATGTTTATACATTACTATTTTACTATTATTAGTACCTTTCAACTGTCCCCCGACTTTCGGCAACGTGCCTCGTCGAATGCGAGCTCATGCGGTCGCTTGAGCCCGATCCAGTCTATAGTAGGAATCGATAACACGTGGACCTATCCGCCGGATCTGGCAGAACTGGCAGACCCTACGGAGAGTGGTCAGATCGTCGAAACGGAGGTCACCCCCCAGGGGCAATCCCAACTGGATCAACTGGCCGGATCATTTGCGGATGAACTTACACTGCAGCAGACTGATTTCTTCAAAGGGTCAGTATAGCAAGTATTGTGGCTCACTCATCACTACTCATCCGCATCGTCTTTACTATGAGACTAATGTATCCTAAACCATTACGAATCACGAACGCCGGAGATGGGATTGTGCGAATCTAACTGCAGGTTGACTGTTTACTAACGTTTATTTCGTACATTTTGTTGCTTTCCCACGGCTAAGTTGTTCGAAATGCATGCAGCTTTTTATGACAATTTTGACTAGAATGATTTAAGATAGTTGATAGTAGCATGTCTGTGTTAGAAGAAGTTAAATACAATCTTTCAATCATAGATTAGTGATGCAATCTTAATGTTTGATGAGATGACAGAAGGATGTATAGGTCACAATATACATTTGCATGGAAATCTCATTAACAACTAGACACACCTTGACGCTCAATCAAAATTGTTATTATCAAAGTGTATTTCCACTCTCCTGGCCATACTTCTGGAACAGGTTCAACCAAGCAACGACGCTTCACAGCCAACCTCCACCACCATATCAGCCACCGCAGCCGTACTCTTTGCATGCGACGGTGGCCCAACCATTCGGTTTCCAGCAGCAGCAGAGCCACTGTCCGATTCACCGCCTGCAACAGTGTACCTGTATGCTACAAAACAATGCCCGCGAGGTGCGTAAACGCTATGGGTGGCCCTAAGATTCGGTCTCCACACTCCTAATCACGTAGGTACTAATCAGCTATATTTCGATACATTTGCAGAGCATGTCGCCCGCGTCCGGAACCGGCATGTCACCGTCGTATCCCCATAGTGAACCGTCGCCGGATTACGCCATGCTGGTGGGAGCACGTGTGATACAGCGAACGCCATCGACCAGCCCTCCGTTGACACCAAACACCGTTTGCGGTATGGTGACGACGCATCAGAATGGTAAGTCGGTTTCCTACCGTTTGGCTTACGATCTGAACACTACGAATGCACAGACTAGACGATTTCCCTACAAACAAAATTCTTCCTTCGAGTTTTAAATTGTCAATTATAGCCCTGCTTTAAAAATTAGATGATTTTATGACACTGTACTATAATTTAAATAAATTAAATCCAGTGACGTGAGATGTTAAAAAGTGTGGAAGGGTGTGCCTAGGAACACGACCGTGGGGTTGACGTAAAATTACGAATGCAGCTACAATGCAACAATGAATGATATTTTTCAAATTGTTTAACACGTTGTTACGCAAATTTGCAATTTCCCGTGTTTTAGTTAATGCCTTGAAATACTCAGCAAAATTTTTTTAGATTAAATCAAGATTAAGTTTTCGAAATACCTGGCCTTGAATATCATTTTCATCAGTTTGTAAAAGTTTGTAATTTTTCTAAGACAAAACCGCACATCCTCTGGTGATTGGCGGTGATATTACGGTAGTGTTTACTAATAAACGGAGGGAACGGTACAAAAATGTAATGAAGCAAAGGTTTTGATAGTATCTCCAGCGCGTGATAAGACGTAAAGAGGAAAGAGCGGAAAATTAGGTAAGGGAGGGTAATTGAAGATACGCTTATTAAGTTTGTATAACATTCCTCTTTACTCAAGCTTAGGAATCCACGTACCGAACCAAGCTATAATGGGAACCAATTAAAATCGCATACGTACCCAACTTTTCCCCTAGGCGCTGTGAATCACAGGTATTGGTGAACCATTGAATCACAGTATACTAGGTAAAAAGGAAACTCTACAACCTCTTTATTGCGTGTGCGGCGTATACTAAACTCTAGGGACACTGGCGAGTTGAATTATTTTTGGATACAAATTGCGCCTGCTCCCCGTCGTCGATTGTAGTCCGTTATCGAACAAGAAATTTAATAAGCTTTCTAACAGGACGATGAAACTGTACAGGCACTTACTACTAGTAACTTCTACTCGCTAGGCACTGGGTGTTAAGAATCGCAGTTAAACATGGGGTTGGTGATATTACATTAAAAACAATTTTTGCGTAACCAGTTGTAACAGCAGTCCACTTTGAATAACAGATAAGAAACTGCATTCTAATTGACAAACGATATACCTTAATCCATTATGACCCAAGTACGCCCAAATTTGGAACAAATGAAGTAAAACTACGTAATTTGCGGCTCGAATGTGTTGGGAAACTCAGAATCGCTATTTGGAATGGTTACAGGTTAATACCTAAAATAATAATACAATACTTGCTTGATTTTTCATATCCAATGGTATTCAGGAAAAAATGGCCGCATACACTCTTCGAGCTGGACGGAGTATCTTGCAGATGGTATATATAGGTGTATAATTTTCTATATTCTTCCGTGTTTACTCGCCTATGCTTGACCTCAATGCTCTAAACGTGCTCCGAAGAAATTTACTGCCAATATTCCTGGTTGATGCGTTGTCTAGTTTCTCTATTTATTTGGGAGTTACAGCCTAGACAGCAGGATTTGCCGCTTCCATTAACGATGAAGGCATGGTTAAACTGCTGCTTCCATCTTGTTTCAAGCGCTTGAACCTTAAGCTTTGTTAAAAAAATTTTCGGGGTGCACGAAGTAGTTGTTTCGTCGTCCTTACTTGTGCTTCTGTACTGTTTTAAATAGTTTAAAACCATTTTGAAAACTCACTAGCTTGAGAACTGACAACGTATACACGTCAGACAAATTTTGCACTTGATTGACAACTCTGCATGTGTTTATAAATGACAAAACGGCTACTGCGTTAAAAATGTTCGCCGGAGGGAATTTGGACACATGTATTGCTGTTTTAATTCAACTCCGGTCCGGCTCCGGTATGAGGGGTATTAAGCATATTAATGAGATTGCCATTACCATATAAAATCTCTTTTACAGACAAAAGTATTGAAATTACATTTTTATCAATTTGATGTTCGTGGTATATTAGCCTCATATCTTACGTACTTATGATATTTTTATTCGCTCAGTTTATAACTAATAAATTTGAACAAATTCTAATTAAATTTTTTTGGATTTTGTGACGGACTTTATTATTAACGTAGACAGACTTTATTAGAAGTAAGAGAAATAGACATGTAACGAAAAGTAGTTATCGGTGGATCAGAAATTTTTCTAAAATTTGATCGATATGGCAAATATAATAGAAATTTGTAATATCACTATTGAAATAAGCATGAACATCAATCACTGTCAAGAATTGACGAATCAACCAATCACACGTAAGCATGATTTTGCTTCCCAGGCTCGCGACGACAAGTTTATACACTTGTGAATTCATCTACTTCGACATTGGAAAAAAACGACAAGGCTTTCGCGCCTCTTAGGTAAAGATTTAACCTATTAAACCTAGACCAAGTTGATGTTTTGAAAGTTAACAACGTTGTAAAAGTTTAAAACTACTTTAGTCGATTTTATAATTTGAACATTGAAGCCAGGCCAAATTGATGTCCGAACGAAAAATGAGCTTGTAGAAAAAAGCAACCATTCCTTCCCCTCAACCGATTATATCGATAATTTTAAAAATATACTCGAAACCGAAGTCTTGTATGAAAACGAGATAAAAACGAGGAATACTCATGCATGGCGTAGCAATTTAAGCAAAGAATCAAAGAATCGCTCAAAGATCTGCGTCAGTTAGTTGCTTGCAATTCTTTACATACTATTGACTGTATTGCTATAATATATGAAAATAACCAAGAAGCAAAGTGCCAAAAAATGTTAACGCAGATAAATTCTTTATTATTTTTGCTAAACTAAAAGTTGCGCATCCAATGACTATTAGGATGTTTTGAGCAAGTTCTTTAAGCCAGTAAACAAATACCATTCATCAAATGCAGTATGAAGTGGTTTAATTCGAGAAATTGAAAGCCATGTAAACAAGCAGTTGATACAAATGATGTGCAATTTGATAAACTTTATATTTCAAGGCAGGCTTGCCATTTTCTCACTCATTGTGCAAAAAGTGCACCTTTTTTGTTCAATACAATGCGCAGAGCTGCTGCCACAAATGAGAAATCCATCCACGCAAAGCGAAACAGGCTAAAAATATAGAGAAATATAAACAAACTTTAGTTTCTCATTGAGCGAAAAAGTTACTGCACGGGAATTCCAATGTTGCCATAACTATTTTCCACTATCGTCATATGCAACAGTTTTTGCACTGTTGCTGCTGCAAGAAGTCTAAACAGTGTCCCATATCATGGGCAGCCAAAAAGTGTATTGACATTTTGTTGCTCAGTTCACTCCTCAATGAGTAGAAGGTAGAATATCAATGTGCAGGTTGTTGAGCTATCACAGTCAGTAAAAAAGAGAAAAGTTAAAACAAAACGGAGCACAATAATTCGCGACTGAGCAAAGTGTAAATTTTTCTCTTCTCTTTTTTTTATTCTGAGGAGGAATCATGCGTGTTTCAAGGTATTTGTTGATAATATAGTAAATTATAAATTTGTGAAACAAACCGTTGAACATTTGTAAATGCCACGTATTGTCGAATGTTATCTACATTCGTAGTTCTACGTAAACGCGTCCGTGTCCCTAGCACAGAACTTCATATATTTTTTACACTTCACGTAACGTTTCATTGTAGACATTTTCATGCTTTTTAAAGATAAAATGTTTTCCGCCTTTTACCACAGCTTTACTCAGTTTGAATACGATGAAATGAATTTGGTACCCTATCATTTGCTCCGCAATATTTAATTTTTCCAGTGTATTTTTTTCTGTAATATACATAGTTTATGAAGTACTTTAATTACTTCAATTACATTGGTAGAACCAGAACTCATAGGAACTGACATAATTGGTTAGTCCCAAATTTATGCGTGCAAAAAATCTGTGTAAAAGGCATCTATGGTTCTAAGTGACTACTTGAACGAACCACTACATTCAAAACAAAATAAAAAATCAGCACTGAAGTATTCCACCACGCACACATATAAAGATTTTTTGACATTAGCTGTGGACCTCGCTGAAGCTGTTTGCAGTAGGAATAATATCAAGAACATCAAATTTCAAACTCCCGGATCCTCTCCATATAATTTGGACACTTTCATTTGATTTTGCTGTAAGTGTCCAAATTATGTACAGCAGACCCAACCAGTGGTCTAAAATAAGTTGGTTACCCTATGGACGATTAGTTGTGTGCAGCGTATGAATCTCAATACAAGCAACGTGAGTAACCTTTTCTCTCGCTGCTAAGCTAGATAGAATACTGTGATCGATTGGTGAAACTGTTTAGAGAGCAAAATCTTGTGATCAATGCTAAAGATTCACCGTTTGTCATGTACTGTGTGGATCGTGATCTGTGCGTGTGGCGATAACTCACAGATTTGATCAAAATCACTCATTTTCCATCCCTGGTCGCGATATATTCATGATGTCAACTATCGAAATTCAGCATGAAATAAGTTTTGAAAACGGATGAAACGGGTCGCAAACAGAAAAGATGTAGCGAGTTGGAGCGTCTGCATCGTTCTCAGGAAACGCGAAAGTTCTACCCGAAACTGAATAGATCCTGCAAAGGCATTTTTCTACGAGCCGAAATGTGTCTGGATAAAAATGGCAGTATTTTGACGGACGATCGTGAGGTGACCGACAGGTGGAAGCAGCACTTTGATGGGCAACTGAATGACGCCCAGGTGGAGAATTTGGCGGTGGCGAATGCGATTTAGACGGTGCAACAAACGGGGAAGAGGTGCCAGCCCCAACGATAGGCGAAGTTAATGAAGCCATCATGCAGCTAAAGAACAATAAATCAGCTGGAAAAGATGGCATCGGAGTGGAGCTTATTCAAATGGGACCAGAATATACAAAGGGCGGCAAGTTGGACTATGAGAATTATCGAACGATCACCGCTCTCAATGCCGCCTGAAAAGTCCCAAATCATTTTCCGCCTACTATTATCACCAATTGCGAACAGATTCGTGGGAACTTATCAAGCCAGCTACGTCGAAGGTCGGTCTACAACTGATCAAATATTTACACTGCGCCATATCCTCCAAAAAGGGTGGTGAAAACAGAGTTCCCACGCACCATTTGTTCGTTGACTTCAAAGCAGCATATGATACCATCGACCGGAAAGAATTATGGAAAATCATGGACGAGATCGGCTTCACAGGAAGCTCATCAGGCTGATTATTTTTTTGATGGATGGTACACAATGCTCTGTTCTGTTTCCGGCGGATTTTCCAGGTCATTCAAATCACACAGAGGGCTTCGTCGAGGTGATGGTCTCCCATGCCTGCCGTTCATCATAGCGCTACAAGGTGTCATGAACCGAGTAGATATCAACACGCGGGGAACGATCTTCAATAAATCTAGTCAAATCGTCTGCTTTGCTGATGATATGGGTATTATCGGCAGAACCCCTGTGGCGGTGGCTGTACACCAGACTACAAGACGAAACGGAAAAGATTGGGTTAAAGGTAAATACGTCTAAAACGTACTGTTCAGCGCAATCGATGCCGACCGATGCCGCTTGGGCAGTAATGTAATGATCGACAGCGATGAGTTTGAGGTAGTCGACGAACTAGTCTACTTTGGCTCATTGGTAACGACGGACATTAATACCAACCGTGAGATTCGGAGGCGTATTATCAGCGGAAGTCGTGCTTACTTTGGGCTTCTCAAACAATTGCGCAATTAGACCGGTTGTTCCTCACGGGCATGAAACATGGGCAATGCTCGAGGAGGACATGCGAGTGCTCGGAGTTTTCGAAAAACGAGTGCTAGGAATGATCTTCTGCGGCGTACAGAAGAACGGAGTATGGAGGCGGAGGATGAATCATGACTCGCACAGCCTATGGCGAATCCAGTATCCAAAAGGTAACTAAAGCTGGACGGATATGATGAGCATGGCATGTTGCAAGAATGCCGGACAACTACCCTGCAAAGATGGTATTTGATTCAAATCCGGTAGGAACAAGACAACCAGAAGCGCAGTGAGGGTTTGAGATTATTTACAAAACAAAAACACATAATGATTGTCCAAAAGCCTATGATAAAAGTGTATAGGTATACTTCTATCGCAATTTGCTTTACGGACATATGATCATGAAAAATGATTTTTTTTTTAATCTGAGAAAAATGGAGAAGTGCCACTGCAAGGGGGATTTCGGGCAAAACTTTAGAAAATTAAATAAGCTCGCTTACTTACTTTAGTGGCAACGGTCCGTTACCGATCCTGCGCCGAACGAATTATGGTTCTCCAGTACCGTCGGTCCTGGGCTGCCGTTCTCCAATCCCCACGAATACCAGCTGAACGTGCATTCTCTTCGAGTGCGGGATCTGCCTCGGAGTCTACGGCCTCTTCCTGGTTCTCTGCTGAAAATAGTTTTGGCTACTCTTTCATCGGGCATTCTGGCCACGTGTCCAGCAAATAAATAAGCAATTACATCAAATTTGGTTGAAATCGAGTTGAAACCAACGGTCGGGTGTCAGCGTTACGGTTTCAAGTCCATATAGAATTGCCGTACATTGTCAGCTTCATACGGCGGCGTATGCTTCTTGATCGTAGTGTTTTGCTAGGGGTGATGAAGGCCCCGAGTTTCCCGCTTGAATGCACCGCTAGATCTCGTTGCTAGTTGGCCGCGGTCATCAGCAAGCCCAAATACACGTACTCATTTACCACTTTTAGTTCGTCGCCGTCAATGGTTACCGTCCGTGTGAGGCACGTGTTTATTTCTTTCGAGCCTCTTCCTTTAATGTATTTGATCTTAGACGCATTCATTTTTAGCCTAATCCTCTTAGACCCCACTTTTTTGAGTGCTTCGATAATTTGAACAGTAATATTGAAATTTATTCTTATGGTGCAAGGAAAAGCCCAGTATAACTCCTTTCAAGCATTTCCTCCAACGGGTGCAAAACCTGCTCATTTTTGGATGCGTATAATAGATGCCCTGATTTTATTGATGCACTGTAGTGGGTGGCTGATGACTGCTGCATTAGACGGCTGGCGGTGGTAGCGTAGGGTGGCGGATTGTCGGAGGTGGGTACCTAGGTGGTTGGGCGGTGAGAGACGAGAAGAAAAACACAAACAAGGATGAGTAGAGTTTTTGCCATTAACGAAGGTATTGGGAAATCTGCTTCATGCTTTTTCTTAGGCACGCTTTGAAGCTGTTTAAGTTGGTAGCCATTTTACACGTTTCCGGTAGAGCATTGTATAAGCTGCACCCCTTGTAGCTAAACTTGTTCCTGCCGAACTCTGTGTACTCGAGAGTGTTCGTGAGATGTTCACGGAACACATCACTCGATCCAATCTAGCTCTGGTTAGTCGCGTCAGCTTATCGGGAACCACCGTGTTCGGCATTATCTGCCGTAGCTGGTCTCGATCGATTGTATTATATGCTGCTTTGAAACCAATAAAGATGCGATGCGTCGGCACGTTGTACTTCCAACATTTCTGCAAGATCTGTTGGATGGTAAAAATCTGGTCTGCAGTTGCGCGAGCCTTCATGAAGGCCGCCTGGCAATTCCCAACGGCACCCCGTGCTATCGGTGACAGCTGGCATAACAGGATCTGCGAAAGTACCTTGTAGAGGGCGTTTATCAGCGTTATGCCGCGATAGTTGCAGCAGTCGGGCCGATCACCCTTTTTGTAGATTGTAGAAACCACTCTTTCCATCCATTCCTCCGGTAACTTCTGCTCCGCCCAAATCTTGGAAATAACCCAGTGTTGGAGCCATTGTCGGTGTTTCTTGGCGATGTTTATAAAGCTCTACCGGTAGGCGCTCCTAACCATGCGGCTTTGTTGGTCTTCAGCAACCCGATTTCTCGTTTGACTTTTTGAAGATCAAGTACTGGGACATTACTATCTTCCATGGGCACTTTCGTTCCACCTCCTTCTGCAACTTCGCCCTTGAGGTGTTCATCGAAGAACTGCTCGCGCTCTTTCGAAGTTTGGTGTTTTACACTAATTCATTTCGTCAATTAGTGGTAGAAAAATAATACCGGGGTTATTGGGTTTGTTCCGAGTTGGTGTTCAGCGGGAGTTATTTTTTGTAAAATCATTCATATCAACATGTTGACCAACTGGCAGTGCAATTATTTTGCATTGCTGAGGGGTTTTTTGCCCAAGGCGTGTCGGTTTCAGGGCATTCACGCAAATCCTTGACCAAGACGTATCACCATTCTGCCTAATATCCTCAGTGTCATCTGGAATCTTCAGTATCACTGAACAAGGATTCAACGGGTGTATTCCAACAGTTCTGTTAATGTTTCTTAATATTAATTGTTGCGGCACACATTCCATAAATTATAGATGCTTCTCGGAATGAAAGCCCTATCTTACAACTTTTATGATTGCCAATCTCAGTGACTCGACGGAGAAATTCGCATAAAAGCGACTACTTGGCTTGGCTGGGATGGATATTGTTTACACAGTTTAGTAGAAGCTCCAAACACGCTTAGGGTCCACAAATAATTCTTGGAGAAAAATTTTCCATATGAAAATCGATCGGGAATTTGCTTTGAGAAATTTGGGAATTTGAGTTATTAGCGCTCGAAATATGACCGTGACCCTTTCCTGACGGGTACTTTTTTAGAGTTGTTGAATGGTACTTTTCCGTAAGACGAAGTCCTACGTCATGAGGTTCATTCAAACATTTTATTGTAAATGCTGATTTCTAAACTCAAACTTAGGCGTTAAGACTTTACGAAATTTTTGTTTGTCGTTTTAATTTCCAAAATCTACTCCATATCTCGTGATAGTCATATCACACAGATTAATATAAAAATAGTAATAGATAATGTTTTCCGCTGTACGCACATGTTTCAAATTATTGACAGTAAATACAGACAAACTGAAAGATTTAACCTATTTTCTATCAGTATTGGTATTGAATATTACCATTTCTTCCATCGAATCTTGATGTGTAAAAATCAATATATTTCTGCTTGCAGACAATACTCCGCAAACGTTAATGGGCCAATTTATGGAGGCGTTAAATAATCAAACAAATATAGACGATATAAACATCAACTTGGAGTCTTTTCCCGGCGGATTGGAGTGCAACGTTGATGAAGTAAGTGTGTCTCAATTTGATTTTGCGGCTCAATTTTCGATTGTAAACCCACTTTGCAGGTGATAAAACACGAGCTTAGTATGGAAGGATCGCTGGATTTCAATTTCCCAATTTCGAACCACAGCACCTACACACCAACCAATAGTTCTAACTCGCAGGATTCGACAATCAGTGCAATAGCCGCAACACCGAACCAGGCAACCGCACCGCTGCCCCACGGTCAGTACACAGCCCGGACGAGCGTCACACCACCGTCCTGGGTTCACTGAGGGTGGCTGTGAATTGGAGCGTACTTGATGGTGAGTTGTTTGAAATATCTGTTAGAATCGAATCAACCATGCTTTGCCTGCCAGCGGGCCTCACCAAGGCTGAGACAGCGTACTGTAATTGTATTTCAAATTAGCGCTACCGAAAATATGCAAACTTTCTAATGAAGGGAAACTTTACACTGCTAACTTATCGCACGGTGCATCACACCGTGACTGGCTGACGCCAAAAAGTCAATCAGCAAATTATTTCCAACTTTAACATTTTCCATCTTTCGCCGTCATCAGCCGGTTCTTGCACACTTTGTAGCCATGGTCATTTTTCTTCTATGAGCTACCCACCTTCACTGCTATTTCCGATCCACAAACTGACTGCCGGAATGTTGCCTTTCGACAGCTCATCTCGAGCACAAGTTCCGGGGATGTATATGCCGACGTAGAGTCTTAGAGTGGTCGATCTATGTTTTTTTGCGTAGGTTGTGGAAAAACTTTTATCCACAAGTCAAGCGCGAAAGTTTGTTCCTTTTCCACATTTTTCATATTCCCTCACCGCACTTTGGCTGTCGATGCCAAACGCTATCGTCAAGACGTGAAGTAGCCCTCCCGGAATCGCAGCCAAAAAAAAATCCTGCTTCTACAAACATTCAAGACGGTGGCTGTGGAATGGCCGTGTTGAGAAAAAGAAAATTCTTAAACAAGATTTCATACATATACGTCAGGGCCTCTCGAATCCTTGTTCTTAGAATGTTTTCACTCTGATTAATCAAGACCGGTTACTCCTTTGAGGGATGCTTCAATCTAGTGTGCTGAATATATTCAACACTTCATTGATGGATGACGCTTAACTTTTTTCTCCCAGGTTAAAAAGTGGTTTCGCCCAACCTGTCGACGAAGCGTGTTACGTTAATATAAGCCTGGAGAAAACACGATGCATCAATTTCGGCCCGACCGCGACATGGAAAGGTGAAAGTCCTGGCGATGCTGCTTGCGGTGCCGGTGTTAGGGCGAATAATGTGCGGATAATTTGTTTTAAGAAGTTTCGGCACTTGAGTGTTGCTTTTTTGTTGGAGATTCCTGGAAAATTTTCAACCTCGAACCCTGCTTTCGATGCACTGGGAAAACAGCGAGATTATATTATTCCAACTGGAGTGGGATTTCTTCGAACATTGCCAACCTAGCTTACGATATATGTTAAATCATATATATTTTACTTTTAAAATAACATAAGAATTTAAAACGATAATTTAATGGGTTTATTTAAAAATCACAGTTGAATGAAACTACCGTTCAGTTTTTCTTTAAAATGCTCCTACTTTAAGCTGTTTTTACCATCAATTAAATCTTGTGAGGTAGCCAGCTTAAGCAACCGTTTCTTGTTATTTTCGGCACAATCCTTAGATATTTCTTGACATCTACCATCAAAGAAAAAAATCCGTTTTCCGACCCCTTTCTCGCTCATCTAACGATGTAAAATCTCCAAGCTACGATAACGAAAGTAGCGATAGCTATTCAGGCGAAGCCACATGGTCATAGTTGGCAGTAGACAAGCGAAACTAGCAGAAAATATGTAGAAAAAAAGAAACAATAAGGAGCGCTTTAGAATGCACGGAGTTGATGAGGCGTTGAAAGCCAGCAGCTTTTAGCAGCGTCCTGTGTTTGCCCTTGCCGGGTTGGACGGGACGAGTACTGTTTTTATTCCGCACTCTGCGTCGGTTCGCGCTCATTTGCCAAAGCATAATTTCTTGCATAATTTATACTAATCGCCTGATCTGTATCCTTCCACTCGGTTGCCTTTCCCTGGGAAAGATCAATCAACTCAGCAGGGGTGAATTTGATTTTCTTAGCTTCACCACATGCCGAGCAGCCAAAAACAGACCTTGGTGCAGTGCGTGATTCAGCTTCATAGGGCGAACCTGGGTGGTGGTGGGAGTTGAATCAGAGGTGAAGTCACTCGAGATGATTTCGTTTAATTTTCCTGCTTACTTACTGACGCCGGAAGTGTTCCTTCGAGTCAATTTAGGGACCTGTGAAGTGGGGTCTCTTACCACGCAGAAAACCCAAAGTGTTTAATTAAAGCGATAAAGCGTCGAAATGGCGGCTTCACTCTAGAGCCGTTCAGACCCTCCGTATAGTGATGGTGTACACTCTTTGGTATTTTGGTATTTCCTGGTTCGACGTATGGTCGCGTAACTGTCGAACGGAAATGACTGGAGTTTGGACTGGTATGTTTATACACTTTACGTTGCAGAACTTTATTTTAAACGTAAATTTATATATTGTATGATTCAACCATGTAGACAGTTAAATTTTTGCCAAAAATAAATCATTCAATTATGCGGGTGAAAACAAAAATGAACACCCGGGCTGCTGCATACAGAAGAACACAATGGGAAAGGGAAATTGCAATGCAAAACAAGAATGCATGTAGTGGAGAAAAGTAATAAGAAAAAGAAATAGAAAAAGGAAATGTGAAAAAACAGTCGAGCAATAGAATGGGATAGAAAAGCACGTCAAATATAGTAAACTAGTTGAGCCCGAATGTTACGAACCGGAAAATATAAATGTCTGTTCAGAATTCCGAAAACTACGGATACATTCCATTGGCCGGTGTTTGCGAAGACGTTTGATCTTTGTATTAGTTCTTTGAGTTCTTATATTGCATAATATAGCTCTAAGATGTTGTACATAAAAGAGTCATAGCCGGAAACTGAAACTGTCACATTTGCAGATTTATACAAAACCCATTTAGGGGAACTTCGGATACAGTCTCGAGTGACATAAACGTCCTTACACGTTGAGACTCCAAATAAGACTGATCTTTATTGCGCGCTATGAGTATCTTAAATGAGTGGAACTCATTCCCATTACACCTCCACCCTTAAATTAATTCACCTACTTTCCAGTTTTATTTGCACCACCACCCTTAACGTAGTTTTAATAATATGAATAATATAATAATATGAAAATAAAAAGTGTAATCTACATTATTCGTCTCGGAGAAATGTGGTTGGTTCATTGCTTTTTGGATAATTTTTCTAAATTTAGATTGCTGTGCTTTTTTGTTCCTTGTCTTTTGGACCGTCGCAAGTAATCTTGTGTTTGGTTTTGTGGTTCATTATGTTCTTCATTCCTACGCTCTAAACCTTCCTCGCTTTCATTTGGCTCCTCTAAACTTTCATGATTTGATTCATTTTTATAAGGATCTGAACTATTTTTTAATACAAACGTTTTTCTTGAAATTTTTCTTAGCTGGTTTTTATGCGCTTTTTTTATGGTACCTTCTATATTAATCAAATAAGTTAAGGTTGATAATGCTTTGATTACTATAGCCTCACAAGTAAAAGATTTGCCGTTAATGTTGGTTGTATAAATAACTTTGTCCTGTGGATTTAGTTGATTCTTTGATTCGATATTTTCTGTAGTTTGTTGAGCAAAGATAGAACGGCTAGGCGTTTTAATGCTAGTGAGTTCCGTACGAGGGTTGAATGCGAATATACGTTGATTGGGTACTATTCCATCTTCTGTTGTTGGGGTTTGATGATGGTGGTGTAAAAATTTTTGAATTTCATTGTCGATCTGTAATGATGAAGAATACTCGTTCTCATTGATTAGCTTACTCAACACAGCTTTTGTGGTTTGAACTGCTCTTTCTGCCAAACCATTGCTAGCGGGGTGATATGGGGGAGACGTAATGTGTTCTATATTTCTTCTTAAGCAGTACCTTTTAAACTCCGCGCTGCTGAAGGGCGGACCATTGTCGCTCACGAGAGTTTTTGCGAAACCAAACGTAGAAAATACGTTATCTAACTCTCGTGAAACGTCAATGGCTGTAGTTTTATTCATTTTTCTAACTTCTAGCCAGCGAGAGTAGGCATCAACTAGAATCAAAAACGTGTGATTAAATTTTTGAAAGAAATCAACATGAATGCGCTCGAAAGGTGTATTGGTTGCTGGCCAGTTACCGTAAATTTTTGGAGTTTTGTTTACCCCCTGTAACAGGCATTGTTTGCAAGAATTTGACCATGCCTCTATGTCCGCATTAATATTATACCAAAATAGATGCATCCTTGCGATTTGTTTCATTTTGCACATACCCCGATGATTTGCGTGTAGCAATTCTAATGCAGGTAATTTCAAGGATGCGGGAATGACGGTTCTATCTTGAAAAATCAAGCAGCCATGTTCAATATTTAATTCTTTCTTTTTTGCATGAAATGTTTTTAATATTGTTCCACAAACATGCTTAGGCCATCCATGCTGTACGTGAGACATGACCGTTGAAATTATTGGGTCGGTTTTGGAATGTTTACTAATAATTTCCACATTTAAATTGATCTTTCTGTCCTCTACTAAATAATTAAGTCCCGTTAATGAGCTACGTTGACTTTCTTGTAAATCGGCTGAACTTAGATGTTGTTGTAAGGGCAATCTCGATAAACAATCAGCTGCATAATTTTCTCTTCCCGGTTTGTAAGTGATTGTGTAATCAAATATTGACAATCTTAAAAAATATCGTTGCAACCTATTAGCGATTATCGTCGGTCCCCCTTTTTTTCCTTTAAATACCCCAACCAGCGGTTAATGATCTGTAATAATTGAAACCTTTTGGCCCAAGACATATTTGTAAAATTTTTCCATTGCGAAAACAATAGCCAATGCTTCTCTATGAAGGATTGGGTATTTTTTTTCTGCTTTTGACAGTTTTCGCGACGTAAAAAACACTGGTTTTTCTTCCCCCTCTATCGTATGGCATAGTATACCTGAGATTCCATCATCACTTGCGTCGCACAAAACTGTTATAGACTTGGAAGGATCAAAATGGGTTAGGATTTGTGCATTCAATAAATATCTTTTACTTTTTTCGAAAGCTTGCTGGCACTTGAGGTCCCACTCCCATTTACGCCCTTTGTTTAAAAGCTCATGAAGTGGAGATAAGATAATATTAAGTTTGGGTACAAACTTCAAATAAAACGAAATCATTCCGAGAAATGACTTTAGCTGTGTAGGTGATGTTGGCTCTGGCACGGCCGTTATCGCTCTCACTTTCTCTGGATTTGGCGATACTCCTGCCTCCGAGAGAATGTGGCCCAAATATTTCACATGGGAAACAAACCACTGACACTTTTCGGAATTTATTTTTACGTTATAACGCTCTAGCCTATCTAAAACCATTTTAATCGTTCCTAGTAATTCCTCATCTGTCTCTGCCCAAATAAGGATATCATCAATATATACTTGAACCTTAGGGATCCCTAGAAGAATTTTATCCATTGCTGACTGAAAGAGTGTTGCCGCCGGTTTCACTCCGAACGGTAACCGCTTATAGGCATATAACCCTTTGTGTGTGTTAATAGCAAGTAAGTTTTTTGTATCGTCTGACACCATGAGCTGTTGATAAGCTCCCCTCAGATCGATCACTGCAAAGGTTCGCGCTCCACTCTTGTTAGTAATTAACTCATCGATTAACGGGAGAGGATAATGATGAGACGAAATATATGGATTTATCGTTTTGGACCCATCCATACAAACTCGAATATCACTCTTGTTTGGTTTTACGACTACTACGATAGGAGAAGCCCACTCAGCGTGATCAATTTTCTCAAGAATGCCCTTGGATTCTAGCGCATCTAAATGTTCAGCTACTTTTTCGCGATGCTTAAAAGCCACTGTGTACGGCTTGTGTACCAGTGGTCTAGCGTTTCCATCAATTTTCATATTTACTACAATGTCCTTGATTGGCTCGCTTAAATCATCATCGAAGACTTTGTAATATTTTCGTTTCAATTCGAGAACAGTTGTTTTCACCCATTTTTCTCTTCGATCATCGTATTTAATTGTATTGAGCGAAAAAGTTTTTCTCCAATTTGGCCAAATTAAGTTCAACCAATCTCTTCCTAAAAGCGGAGTAAACTTTTTGGGAGAGTGAATTACTATTAAAGGCAGCTTTAGTACTCGGTCATTTATATTGACATTCACTTCGATTTGACCTAGGATAGGTACTCTCTCTCCAGAAATAACGAAAAAGTTTCTATAGATTTGTAGTAAGGGGATCGTATTGAAATAATCGCGATAAATTTCATAAGAGCAGATGGTGGCACAAGCACCCGTGTCACACTCCATGAGCAATTTTTTATTGTTTATTGGCAGTTCCACAAAAGCTGGTGTTGAATCTATAGACTTACCTATAATTATGTTGTTTATCCAGCTCTCTGGTTCTTCATCCATTTCCGGATCATTCGTTGATTGGAAATCGCTTAAGACGTCATCTTCGGCCAAACTTGCTTTTAATTCCTCCATTTCAGCGGTGAGTTGATTTATTCTCTCACTGAAAGCTCTTTTACGGTTCGTAGTGTTCCTCGATCCATACGAGGTCGAACGTGGCTTCTTTGCTTTTGGCAACACACAATCGTAGGACAAATGGCCTTTGTTGTGGCAATTGTAGCACACAGACTGAGTGCTTGGCCTTGAATTGCTTCTATAGCTATATGCATCAGACCTCTGCTGCTGTTGAACATTTTCGTTCAACCTACTCGCGTGTATAATTGGTTGCATACTGCTTCTCGCGTGGCGTGTCCATTTTCTATTTTCCGCCACATAGTTCACATCATCTATAACATGCGTAGACATTTTATGCACTTCTTGGGCTGCTACCTCAATAGTTTTCGCATTTTCCATCAGCTGTCCTAAGTTCTGCTGATGAGTCGCTTCACGTAGCATTGCTTCCCGGGTTTTTTTATTTTTCAGTCCAGCTACGAACATTGATTGGACTAGCACTGCTTCTGTTTCTGCAGTTACACTGCAATGCTCTAAAATATTTTGCAGCTCGATTGCGAAGTCGTCCAGCGATTCACCTTCTGCTTGCTTTCTGGTTATAAGCCGATATCTTTCCGCAAATACATTTTTTGCTTCCTCATGCAACTGTTTAAATTTACACACAATCTGTTCATACGTTTTGTCCACTATTTTGCCCGGTTTAAAGCTACCGATAATTCTGTTCGCGGTTTCTGGGCCGACACTAGTAATGAATTCTAAAGCTTTCTCCTCGTCTGACGTTTTATTTAATTTAAAAAAAAATATCCACCGTTTGCAAGTATGAATTCACATTCAGCCCTGGTACATACACTGGGAATTTGCCTTTTGTTCTTTTATCCCCTTCCATTGTACCCGGCTTGATATCACAATTTGAGGTCATGAAAGACACTGTAGTACACACAGTACTTCAAACGAATCGGGATTTCTAATCCTCGTCGCCAGTTTGTCACATTTGCAGATTTATACAAAACCCATTTAGGGGAACTTCGGATACAGTCTCGAGTGACATAAACGTCCTTACACGTTGAGACTCCAAATAAGACTGATCTTTATTGCGCGCTATGAGTATCTTAAATGAGTGGAACTCATTCCCATTACAGAAACAAATAGTTTTTATGGTCATATTGGATTTTATTTAACTGAATAAAAACTTCTGACTGTTTGCAACATTTATGTAGTCTGATTAGAGTAAAATGCTGCATAGAAAATTCTTGATCGTTTGCTTCCATTAACTGATTTTTTAAAATTTTGTGACTCCGGTCCGGATATCGCGTCAAGCAGTCGAGTTGAGCTGCGAGTCGAGCAGTCGAATCAAGCAATCGAATCAAGCAGTTGGGTCAAGCAGTCGAGTAGAACAGTCAAGTCGAGCAGTCTACTCGAGCAGTTAAATCAAGCTGTACAGTCAAGCAGTCCGGTCGAGCAGTTGAGTCGAGCAGTCGAGTCGAGCAGTTGAATCGAGTGATCGAGTCGAGCAGTTGAATCGAGTGGTTTAGTCGAATAGTCAAGTCGAGCAGTTAAATCGATCAATTTATTGATTTCAAAGCAGCATACGATACAGTCGATCGACACCAGCTCTGACAGATAATGCACGAACACGGTTTTCCGGATAAACTGACACGACTGGTTAGAGCTACATTTGATCTAGCGATGTGTTTTGTACGCATTTCGGTGACACTCTCGAGTCCCTTTGAAATGCTGCGATGGTTTAGAGAAGGTGGCGGCATATCCTGCATACTGTTCAACATTGCTCTTGAAGGGTTGATCCGACGAGCGGGCATCGAAGCGAGAGAAACGGTTTTCACCAAGGGTAGCCAACTATTTTTTTGAAACGATGGTTCTACAATTGATGGAGGGACAGTAGGGGAAAGTAATGAATTTTTTTTGGGAATGTAAGGGAAAGAGTGGAAAGGAAGAGGGGGGGGGGGGGGGGTGAGGTAATAGGTAGTTACGCTTAAATAGTTGTCCTTGTGACTCCTACCTTTTGACTAATGCTGGAAGGTGCATGGGTCGAACCAAGCTATAATCGGAGATTATAACCGGATTTGAGTCCACAACACCCGCCAGGGCGTGTGGCTCGCTGGTACCCGTCTACCTTTGAACTATAGAGGCGCTGGACTATTAAGGCCTGACCGCATTTCAAGGTCACTAAAACTAATTAAAACTAAAACTCCGTGGGAGGCGCGCGTTTGTTTCCTTTGAGCCTCTTCCTTTCATATATTTGATCTTCGACGCATTTATTTTTAGCCCAATTCTCCTAGACTCCGCTTTCAGTCTGGCGTAGATTGCCTCCGCCGTCGCAAAGTTCCTGGCAATGATATCGAAGTCATCTTCAAAGCCTAGAAGTTGGCTACTCTTGGTAAAAATCGTGCCTCTCGTTTCGCTGCCCGTTCGTCGGATGATCCCCTCAAGAGCGATGTTGAACAGCATGCAGGATAGACCGTCACCTTGTCTCAACCCTCGTCGCGTCTTGAAGGGACTCGAGGGTGTCCCAGAGATGCGTACGAAACACATCACTCGATCCAATCCAATTTGATCAGTCGCGTAAGTTTGTCCGGAAAACCGTATTCGTGCATTATCTGTCATAGCTTGTCTCGATCGACTGTATCGTATGCTGCTTTGAAATCAATAAAGATGTGATGCGTGGGCACGTTGTACTCTCGACATTTCTGCAAGATCTGTCGGATAGTAAAAATTTGGTCCGTAGTTGCGCGAGCCCCCATGAAACCCGCCTGATAATTCCCTACGAAACCTTGTGCTATCGGTGACAGCCGGCGTAACAGGCATAGATGCCAGAATCACAGATTTTTTCACACGCATAAATTTGGGACCCACCCATTATGTCAGTTCCTGTGAGTTCTGGCTCTACCAATGTGTCTGATAATTAAAGTACTTCATAAACTATGTATATTACAGAAAAAAATATACTAGAAAAATTAAATACTGTGGAGGAAATGATAGGGTCCCAAATTTATGCGTGTGAAAAAATCTGTGAAAACGGCATCTATGGTAACAGGATCTGGGAGAGTACCTTGTAGGCGGTTTTTACCAGCGTAATACCACGATAGTTGCAGCAGTCTAGCCGATCACCCTTTTTGTAGATGGGACAAACCACTCCTTCCATCCATTCCTACGGTAGCTTTTCCTCCTCCGAAATTCTCGGAATAACCCAGTGTAGAGCCTTTGCTAGCGTTTCTCCGCCATGTTTATAAAGCTCTGCCGGTAGGCGGTCCTTCTCAGCGGCTTTATTGGTCTTCAGTAGCCTGATTTCTCGTTTGAACCGATCGACGTGAAACTTTGCATGTAGGGGGCTTTGAGACCGAGGAATGTTCTTATGATGGTTCGAGACCTCTTTCCCCACTAAGCGGGGGGGGGGGGACTTCCATATAAATGAAATACAAATTTCTGCATAACTCGAGAGCTAATCAAGCAAATGGAACAAAATTTGACATGTGGGTGTTTTAGAAGACAAAATTTTTTCTACGGTGCATTGAGACCCCTCCCCGCTTTAGGAGGGGGGGTTCCCATACAAATGAAATACAAATTTTCTCATAGCTCTAGAACTAATCAATCAAATGGAACCAAATTTGGCAAAACGAACTTTGTAATAGTACAAACTAAGGGAAAACGTAGTAAAAACACCGAAGTGGGAAAAGCTACAAGAGAATAAATTATTGAAGAGAAAAAAAAAGAACAAAAAAGTAATAGCAAAGAAACGAGAAAGAACAAATAGAACTAAAATTTGAAAAATTGGAAAACAAAAGAATGAAAATTTTTAAACCAGAAACTATACCTACATGGAAACAAATTAAAAGCGGAATATGAAATCTTAAATCGAAGTTCAAAACCATATATAAAACATGAAGGAGAGTATTGAAAAATGAGAAAAAAATGCACGTCAAAATTATAAACGAGAGTGGGCAATGGCAAATCAAAAGTATTTGAAAGATGAACGAAAAAAGTAACTCTAGAAAAATAAATTAAAAAGAAAATTAAAAAAAAGTAAATTGGTGGAAGTCAATGAAATACTGGAGTGGAAATATGAAAAAATATACTGAACAGCCGATACATTTAAGAAAGTGAAACGGGAGAGACAGATTGGTACAAATGATGACAGATGACAAATTGATAAATTGTGGAAGAGAAATAACGAAATGATACAGATAAGGAGAAGTGATAAAATGTGGAGACTACAAAAACTAAATGAAAATTAGAAACTAAGATTGACGAATTGAACTAGAACTAAAACTAGAGTCCTGTAGCTGGCTGGAAACAAATCGTTCTCTTGACGCAATACGCAGAAACGTAGTATGTTCTCTGTTAAAAGCACGCATTGTCTGCACTGTAACTGTTGAGTGTTTGCTTGATCCAGTAGCTATTGAATCGAATTAATTTAGAGAAATTCATTGTGAGAATCATCAATATTATTACGTTAGTTCGTTAGTAAGAGACATTTTTGAAATATGAAAGAAGCCACCAAAAAGTAATTTCCAGCGCATAAAAACAGCCAACCAACGATTGCACTAACACCCCATTGACCATCACTCTTCCTAAACGCTCGTTAACAAGTGAGTACACCAGTTGAACAGTTCAAGTAGCAAAAAGCGTTACACGGACTGAGTGTTTCGTTTTGTGTATCTTTTTAGCTACATTCCCAGAACCGAGCGCGAACTGATTCCCTTAGCGACGACGATGGCTGCAAGCTGCTGCAAGGCCACTTTTATTGGCCGGAGGCAAGCATGAAGGAGAGCTGTAAAAAGTCTCGTGCTGCTTGTACTGACTGTTGAATGCTGCTACACTCTGACGTCAACAAGTGAAGAACATAATAAAACTCTCTTCCGCCCTGGCGCTTTCTGACTGCTTTCACCAGAAGCTATTTACAAATTTGCTCGATGCGAACAGTGTGGCCCCTCTCCACCCATTTTCATGGCAAGTGGCGCCTAGGCTGGCAAGGGACCACAAAAGAGCTGCTAAGCGATAAAAAGGTCGTTTTTGATTTTACTTCCTATTTTTATTACCTTATTATCATTGCTATTCATTTCGGAAGTGGGTTTTTGTTGGAGACAAATTCGACTGTACAATTTGACAGAGGTGGAAAAATGAGGGACAAATTAAATAGATCTCCGAGCATTGGTGAATACTCATTTGTAACAGCTCAATGCAGGCGCGTTATCTCATTAGACTTACGGTAATCAAGCTGTTCTATTGGAATGGTTCCAGCAAACCGCCGAGCAGGAGGGAGTGAATTAAATTTCGAGCCGTAGCGTACGTTTCCAAAGGATACCCCGAAAGCTTACTTAGCTTTTTTCTTCCATTTCTTTGAAGTTGGTTTTCCGTTGATCCTTCGTTCAATAGGATGGAGATGTCGGCCCGGTATGCTAAATTAATTTTTATTCTTTGTAAATTTGTGCCTCCAGGTTGACATATGAGAATTTTTCATTAAAAATTCAACGCGATGTACATACGCCGGCCTGGTGTTCTCACTAAGAAGCTCAACTTCATTAGGCATCTGTCTGTAAAATGAAAAGGAGCTCTCCTGTGCGTACAGATTGCAATCTGTACGGCCCTGTTTAAAAGTAAATTACATTGTTAGTCGGCCGTTTTTTCTGAAGAGTTTTTGGCAGCGTAATGTTAAAAAATAGACAAAAATTTTGAGACTAATATATTTCTCTTGTTAGTAACCGCACAAATGAATTTTGTTGTACAATTCTACATTTTTCAAACTGGTCTTTTTCATGCAACAAATCCCTTTTTGTACCAATACCCAGAGTGCGGATGTGAGGAAATAAAGTTCACAACTGATTTTCAACTTTTCCGGCCATTCCGTTTTCGTCCTTAATTTTTCCTAACGATTCCATTTATGGATCTATGAATGATGGTGAAAAGCATTTCGAGACGTGGCATCAAAACGACTGACGTGTACTCCGCTTTAAAGTATAAACCCATTCACAAGAACACCTATTAAGTAATAAGGAGATGATCTGGTAGTTAGTGGAAATTTTACACCCTCTCCATGACAACTGGGTCGTAATAAATTGCCAGCCGCTTAACGTCGCTTGTCGTCATTCCTTTCCTATACATTGTAAGATCAAGCTAGAAAGAAGGCGACTATCGTTATCGAGGGTGGTGTGACATAAAGTCACCAAAGCAGGATGATGGCAGCTTCCACGGTAACAGCAGATGGCTTTACAGGGCTACGGTTCGAATTGGAAAGCAATTTTCTAGTTTGTTAGACATAGAATCGAAGCGCAAAAGTGGTTGTACTTGATCGGATGGTAGATTTTGCTCTTCTGATTATGTTCGATTCCTAATTCCGGACAATAGCAAGTTGTACTAAGCTGTAATATCATATTCTTAAATCAGCCAGCAATTGCTGATTTTTCTTTATATACAATAATCAGCACTAATTGATGTTCATTCCGCATTGAAATCCGATTATCATGCAATCTCGAAGTGACAAACGAGCAGCAATAAAATATAGTCTTGTATACACTGTAGAACAAAATATCCCTGAGTTATCCGCTAGCAACTGCGAACAGTGGTTTTAGTCAACTTCTTTTGTTCTGCCATGTTCAGCCGGCGGGACCTCAAGAAACACGGAAGTGGATTTATTTCCTTTTCCGCCTCGGAAATGCTATTATAAACTCGAGCGAGTATCTTCCCGGTAAATAAACACTTGCTGCCACGGCACGGGTGGGGCGACTTTCGGGCTGCTATCAGGATTGAAACGATACGCTGATTCAACAAGTGCCTTCAAGTGCTAGGTGCTACATGCGATGTGCTAACAGCAGCGGAACCCTTTGCTTGGCTTGTCTTAAATCAAACAGAATCTGCAAGGGGAAACTGTATGCCGAAAAGGGGTGATGGTATCAAGATCATGGGTGAAACAAGCCGGAAATGGTATAATTTGGCTCGTATAACACGCATGGTAACATGAAATATTTGTCCTTTCTGTGGGAAGCAATAAAACTACTATGAAAACCGAATCACAAAACGAGACCCTAAGGACTGATAACATTATAAAATGTTAAAATCAGTACGTTTTATCTTGTCATTGCCTGTTTTTGGATTTTAGTGTGTGTTATATATGTTGATTGTATGTAAGCTTTTGTTCTATTCCGCGTTCCAAACATTGACAATTTAAAGGACAATTGCTTGCAACTCGTTATTTTTCGCATTGCATCTGAAATTGCTGTTTGGAAATTTATTTGAGGACAACGAGACAACGCAAGTCCATCACGAAGTCAATGTACTAATATTGTTCAATAGTAAAAACATGTCAGAAGCTTAAAACTTTATATCTTCCACTACATAAAAACTGTAGTAGTCCGACTACTTAATTTCAATTAAAATCCAAACTTTAGTTCTCCAAACTGCGCTATTTTTTACTAATAAACCTTTGGAGGCTTCAGTTTTTCGTACTGAATAGCAAAAAAATATTAATCTAGGGAGTCAAAAGCAGCAATTTTGCGTTTTTTTTCTTGAAAATCTTCTTGTTTAATAAGAAAAGAGCTCTGACGTGTTGAATCATTTTGTATCTTGGAATCATTTGTACGTTATTAGTGGCATAAGACTATATGACTTTAGTCCTGCAGGATGCCAAATCTACCCCAAACAATACGGAATAAACGTGCTGCTTCAGAAAATACAGCAGACATTCGTTCATGTAACTTTCCTGGCTGTCGTGTCTGTTTGCAATAAAAATGTTGCTTTTCAAGCCACAAGTAAAGGTAGTTCGCTAGTAAATCAGATATTTCTTAGTGAACTTCGACAATTTCGAATGCTTGAAAATGTCTGCCACTTTTCCTCTTGCCTTAAAAAACTCCTGTTCAGGAGACTGTTTGAAGTCTGCCTCCGCGAAGGTTTCGTCTTCAATCACCACGCAACCGCCAGCATTGTTGTGCACAGGCTCCGGGATCGTGTTTCAGCAAGGTATATCGTAACGAGTTGGAGTCACTAGCTTCTTGTAAGTCGACAATCTGACTTGTTAAAAAAAAACCCTGCTTGGTGCAGGGTTGTAAACGACGTTCAGAGCTTGTTTGAGACAACATATCGTATGGAGATCCGCTTGAAAGCGCTAGCTACGTTTTGTTTTTGTCGTTGCGGCTTCCAGCTTTCGATTTTTCTCCAGTCCTGACTTCGCAGGTATCGACAAATATTCTTGATATTAAACTGATATTAAAATGGTGACAGTTAATTTAGCTACCTTTGACAGTATTGCCTAAGAAGTAATTTTGGTTTTATTTTAGTTTTGAAGTAGATGTCAGCACCAAATTTTTAAACTTCTATTGATGATCACACTGCCCTTACTAATACACCAGGATTCCTACTTTCAGATTCCCAAGCATTCCTATATCCCATAGTGAAGGCGATTCCTATACTAAGTTATAGGTATCCCGTGGATTCACCTGTTAAGTTTTCATACAAGAGGTTTGGTAAGCAAGGTATTCTGTACGAGTCTTTTGCAGAATTTTAGTACACGATTCCTACGCGAGGAACGCCAGAGACTGTGTGCGATTCTTTTTTTGTTCTCCTCGGGTGTAGTAGCAATCGTCTGGGGAGCAACATACCATCATGTTATAATAATTCGGCCCAATTTCAATGCAATTGAGACCTTGCATACCAACCATCTTGGGAGCGCAGACTTTATTCAAAATTTATGAAAGACCTTTAACTGATATAAATGAAACTTTTGGTTCTGTTGTAGTTGTTGTTGCTTTACAACAAGCTTTATCGTTGTATGTACTAAAAAGCTGAAACTAAAAAGCTGAAATGAGGAATAAAGTTCAAGTTTTACTGTCAGATCATCTTGCAGTTTTATTCTATGATTTCCTTAGTAAAATGTCCGAGATAACAAATGAACAATTGTGGCAGTTTCTATAGTAGTGAAGCATATGCGCATCAAATTTTATCTTGCATGGTAGGGTAAGACTGTCCAGAACGCACCGGGGGGTAGAATGGCCCATGCTATTAGTTGCTTAAAAACGCGGAAACTATTTGGTAAAATTATGAATGCGCATTTTATTTTGGTGTAAAACACGCTTATTCATAATTGTGTAGAATGTAAAAGCATCAAACATAGCCACATCCAAGAAAATCAAGCGATTATCCGCGATCTCATTCCACATGTAAGAAATCACGGTTTTCTCTTAAGCTTTTACCACTAGTCGGTATGCAAATTTCATAATAAATACAGTCTATCTAATTGATATACTGTCATACTCGATGATTCAACGCAAGTTTTAGGCCTAGTTGTAGCCTAGTTTTAGGAGTTTATACAACACATGATTGAATGGTAAATTTTTTGGTTGCGTTTAACGCCTACCTGGGCAAACTTGGTGCGTTTTGTCCACGGGCTTTGGCGTTCTGCCTCACATAATGATTTTGACTCTTGCCGAAAATCGTCAAAAATAACAAAAAATACTGGTTTTTGTTAGGAAATTTCACCAGGAGTAAGTGTAAAAAAGATCCTAAAGTCTTCTAGAAGTTGAAAAACGTGGAACAAACACGCCGTTGCTCTGCAAAATGATGTTTTGCTTAAGCGGTGCATTCTGCACCACCTTACCCTACTTGAAATGAATGCACCACCGAAATAATGCAGATACAAGAAACCAGCTATTTTAATAAAATAGATGAATTCGATACGAATTCGACTTGAGACAGAAACTTTGCTTACGGAAGGCATAGGTGCACATGCCGTATTTGAGCGTATTTGATGGGTCGACTAAGTTGAAGCCGACTTGCATGTGTCGAGACGCTTAACGAATTGGCGACGAGTGCCCTAGGACCGAGTATGATGGAGAGGAATTTTGGATACGGCAAGAGTCACCCGGCTTCCTGCTGGTAGAAATTGTAAAATAGATGAGTTCGATTAGCTGAATTATTTAATACATAAAATTTGCTCATAGGAATTGCTTAGCCATTAAGCGGTTTGACAAGTAGTAGCTCTAAGATTAATTTTGCATTACTACGTCTTCTCATGGGAGTACTTCGAGCTGTCTTATAAGACATAACTAAGAACAAAGTTAACTAAATTTATCCCGGCAAAATAAGGAACTAAATCTGTATTTGGCTTTATTCCAGTTTCATTGGAGTCGACTGAATAGTCAGTGTTGGAACTAGGCTCTTTTCCTAGTTGCCTTCGATAGCTCTAATCAGGGCCTCCAGCCAACATCGATGGGAATGGCTTCGGAAATTGGAGTAATGGGAATACAAATGGGAATAACATGCATCCAGCATGCAGGAAATCCAAATTGAACAGTATTCCAATTGCTTACAGGGGCGGAGAACAGCATCCAACCAGCATGCAAGTAAATCCAGCAATATGCCAATTGCTATTGGAGGCAGTGTTGCCACATTTACAGATTTATCTGGAAAAGTACAGATTTTTTCGACTTTTTTGGTACAGATTCTGTACGGTACAGATTACAGATTTTTGTCATAAAGTACAGATGGTTACAGATTTTTTTGGGTGTCAAAAACTAATTTTTTTCTTTCAGTTTTGTTCCTTGAAATCAATAGAGGAGCACCTCTTGACATGAACGCAAACAAAACAAAACGTGTCTGGCTTTAAGGTTAGCAAGAATATGTACCAATATCATCATAGAAATCAGTAATTTGCGATTTTTGTATTTTTTTAAAAGCAAACAAACCTTTCCTACGTAACAAACCAACTTTGTGGTACAGATTTTGGTACAGATTTTTGAAAGCAAAAGTACAGATGAAAAAGATTTTTTTACCTTTCAGTACAGATGAATATGTGGCAACACTGATTGGAGGTCCCTTTAAACCAGCCGAAATCCTTCCGGCAATCAAAAACGCACCTTGACGCTACGATACTTTTGACGTAGGACTACGTCTTACGGCAAGTTTTGAGATAGGGTGTCATTCCAAAAAATCGAAAAATGCGAGCGTCACGAAAAATGATAGCTTTTGAGCGCTAATAGCTCAGCGGTTTTCCAATCGATTTTCAATATTCTTAGACCAATCGATCGGAAAATCTTCTTAGAATTGACCCAAATGAAGAAAAGTATGGATTCTTGATGTTGAACTATTGAAAAATTGAAAATAATGAACCTATGTTTTCCCAGAATTCTCGCTTCGTGATTGGTTGGAAGATTCTTTACGATAATCTAAACCTATACCAATTTGATATCTGTGCTTGGGAAGTAAGCCAAAACAAGTGACCAAGTTTCCTCATTTCAACAACATTTCTTAACACCGCGGTTCAACCTAGACCATTTTGATGTCCTTGCTTGGGAAGTGCGCCAGAGAGAGTAACAAAGCACCCTCGTGCCGACAGATTTCTTACGAACGCGATTAAACCTAGTTCAATTTGATGTCTGTGTAAGGGAAAGAAAAACCAGAAAAAATGACACAAGTTCATTGTCCCAACAGATCGCAAATTCTTTACTGCGAGACGATTAAACCTCGGCGAACTTGATATCTGTGTTGGAAAAATGTGCTACAGCTGTACTGTTTGGTTATAATACGACTCTGTATGAATACGCATGCCTGCCGTTTCATTAGAAGTGAAGTGAAAAGATGTGCTGTTGATAAAATAGGATTGAATTGGTAAAATCCTTTCAACGTGGGAAACCATAATAAATACAATAAAAACAATCTTTAATTTCAGTAAGGTAGCAGGAAAGCAATAGTTTGTGTTCTTGATTTTGTTAAATTGTTTTCAAATGCATAATCTTTTGAGAATTGAACGTATGCAATGTTACTACTTTGATAAATCTCACGTAACTTTTCAAAAGGACCTACCCAGCTAGCATTTTCATATGTATAAAAAAGGTGAAAATCAGCATTACGTACAGATATACATGCTAAATAAATCGCATTTCATGCGCAAAATTGGCATATCCGTACTATTTTGGAGGCGATATACGTGATTACGAATAATTTTGAACGTTACGATTATATAAGTATTTGTATACGATAATATCCAATTTAGCGCGAGTCGCTCCGTATTACTCTACGATTTTGTACTGAAAATCGTATGTATGTCAGTCATTATCATTATATACGACAAAAAATCAACTTGATCCCACTTTAGCCAGCTTTAGTTACGATTTCGAGTTTGTTAGGAGATATTTACGATAGTTTTCGTACATTGATATACGAGTTGGTATTAGCTGGGTAAGTAATAATGAGAGATTCTCTTCGGGCCTCTTCTCTTTCGATTGCCACGGCGATGCAAATGCACTTTAAAACATCAGCCTTGCATAAATCGGTTGCTGGGGTCATTAACTAGCTAATCGTCAAGAAGACTTTTGTTGAGATGCATTTATGTCGCCGTAATAATCGGAAGAGAGGGCGACCAATAAGAGTCTCTCAATGTTACTTAGGTCCTTTTGAAAAGTTACGCGAGAAATGTTACATACAACGCATGTATATATGTTGCATATAGCATGTATACATGAAGAATCGTATGATTACAAGCATGAATACATGCCACTATCACTGCAAAGAGACTTACGTAGTCCTGCGTCACCTATATATGCGGTCGTGTCTTGTACACAACCCCTCTGATTTTTTATTTACTTCGATTAAGTTCCCCAATTCCATGCTTTATGGAAAAAAATCAGAGGGGTTGTGTACAAGACACAACCGCATATATAGGTGACGCAGGACTACATAAGTCTATTTGTAGTGATAGTAGCATGTATTCATGCTTGTAATCATTCGATTCTTTATATATACGAGCTGTATGCAACATATATACATGCTACATGCGTTGTATGTAACATTTATCAAAGTAGTAACATTGCATACGTTCAATTCTCAAAAGATTGCATTTGAAAACAATTTAACAAAATCAATAACACAAACTATTGCTTTCCTGCTACCTTACTGAAATTGAAGATTGTTTTTATTACCCATGGTTCCCCACGTTGAAGGGATTTTACCAATTCAATCCTATTTTATTAACAGCACAGCTTTTCACTACACTTCTAATGAAACGGCAAGCATGCGTATTAATACAGAGTCGTATTATAACCGAACACTACAGTTGCAGCATATTTTTCCAACACAGATATCAAATTCGCCGAGGTTTATTCGTCTCGCAGTAAAGAATTTGCGATCTGTTGGGGCAACGAACTTCTGTCATTTTTTCTGGCACACTTCCCTAACACAGACATCAAATTGGACTAGGTTTAATCACGTTCGTAAGAAATCTGTTGGCACGAGGGGGCTTAATCACTCTTTCTGGCGTACTTCCCAAGCAAGGACATCAAAATGGTTTAGGTTTAATCGCTGTGTTAAGAAATCTTGTTGAAATGAGGAAACTTTGTCACTTGTTTTGGCTTACTTCCCAAGCACAGATATCAAATTGGTATAGGCTTAGACATCATAAAGAATCTTCCAACCAATCACGAAGCAAGAATTCTGGTAAAACATAGATTCATTATTTTTAATTTTTCAATAGTTCAACATCAAGAACCATACTTTTCTTCATTTGGGTCAATTCTTAGAAGATTTTTCGATCGATTGGTGTAAGAATATTGAAAATCGATCGGAAAACCGCTGAGCTATTAGCGCTCAAAACCTTTCATTTTTCGTGACGCTCGCATTTTTCGATTTTTTGGAATGGCACCCTATCTCAAAACTTGCCGTAAGACGTAGTCCTACGTCAAAACACTTTATTTATATCTCCGGTAGTGAAAAGCAGTTGGGTTAAAGTCTTGCTGCTACATTTACAGCAAGCTGTTAGAGTAGAGGACACTTGCGGGGATAGTGCTACGATCCTACTGACTTAGAGAATCCCAGTCGAAATTCGAACCTATGAAGGTTGGCTTGTTAGACTAGTGTCATACTTCGAGACTAATTGTTAGACTTCGGTACTATTGAGTTGCTCTTGTACTACTAGATCTTCAGTGGTGTTATGTTTAAAATATACTCTTACACGTTTCTGAATGAAAAATTGCCCAAACGATATGGAAACAGTATGAAGGTCTATACCTAAAAGCATGAACGCGAGCTACTAATGCATCGACAAATATTGTTATGAGTGATTAGCACCACTGTGACCATTATTTTGATTTATTATGGTATATTTATTAGATAGGATGAAGTTCATATTTTCCAAATGCCTGGGATTTGTATATTATTTTCATCAGTCATTCTTAAGGCTTGTAATACCACTAATAAATAAATAATCTAGTGATTGATGGCGATATCGCATTTTAAAGATTTTTTCGTGACTAGCAGCGTCTATTTCTAGCAACTGGCTTGAAACTGCTATCCAGTTGACGCACGTTAACTAGCTTAACTAATGCAATGGAGCAAATGAAACCTTTTGAGAAATAATACTAAACATATTACAATTCATCGCAATAACACACGAAACAAATCATTACATTTCAATGCTGTTTTCCTTACAAGATCTCAGTTTCGAATATATACTTACATTATATTTATGCAATCGTTCAAAGTAAAGAGGTTGTGGCGCACATTGTCAGCAGGTTTACTTTCAAGACATCATATTGCTCTAGGTTCAAAAGAAATAAAGAAATCAAACAGAGGTCTACCTAATCGTCGTTCCTGTCTAGGGAACAATGCTATCACACAGAAAATGTATGATCACGATCAAAGCATGCCCTTGAACTATGAATTTCAATTCAATCTTTTAAAAATTGGCTGCTTTGGTTGAATGATCGGAATTACCTGCGTTCACGATAGTTGTGCATTTTTTTTAATTTTCCGGAACAGTTGACGGGCATAAGTTGACTAGATTGCAATATACTGTAACAATCTGATCCAATAATGACGTTTCACAGAAGTTTGTAGTTTGCTGCAGGGTGCTTATTAAAAATTTGTTCTTGTATAATATTCTGTATTTATTTCGTAATTGCAGAATGACTCGATCGACTATGACTATGTCAAGAGGATTAGTTGATCCTTCCCAACTGTAAATGCAGGCAAAAGTAGCTCTACGCAAGTGTTTTCTATTAAATTTTAATTCAGAAACCACCTGTCAGCCATTACGTAATCTCCGTTTTGCAGTTTACTCAACAGATCTGATTTTTCGGTGATAAATTTATCTCTGGCGTGACCATCAAAAGCATTCGAATTTAGTTTAATTGTTCCATTAGGAGCAATTTCAATTAAGTATTTCGCTGCAAGGGAGTGCTTGTAGTTCGACCACAGCTGGGTTACTTGCCCAGCACATTGCTGGATTTTTCAGTAAGTACTTCAAAGCAATCCATAACTTCGAACACGTTATTACTGAAATGTTGCCGAAAGCACTCTGGCATTGAGTTTTGAACTGTATCATGAGATGGACAATTAACCAGTCCTTTGAGACTCTGAAACATCACATATATACATTTGTGATAATATATTGACATTGTGCTGACGTGCCTTCCGCTCATATAGGCAAGGAAATACAGTAGATCTATATCTGTCCTAAACTGGGATAATGTGAGCAAAAGGACTTGAAACCTGCTACTTCCGAACGAGGCAGCAGGTTCAGGAAAATAATGTTCCACAAAGTCATAGAAACATTTAAAAACATTGATGCTAAAGCTGGTTAAATATATACAAGTTTCTAAATCGAAAAGTAGCACCTAGGATTTGCTTTGGTTTGTAGCATACAAACAATACGACCGAAAACAAAGCTTTTAAAATGTACAAATTTCCAAACGACGATATCTAAGTCGAATTACCAAGCTGGGGGTGTGGTGGGGTCCAAGCTTAGATCGAACAGAAAAATTGCAGTGATGAGTCCAATGGCTCTGCTTTTCTTTTTATGTCATATCCAGTGTTGAAAAATTCATAGCAGCAAAAAACTCAATGGGATTTCAAGCACATGAAATTTCAACCTTGGTCACAAGCGCGAAACTCATATATGAATTTCTCTCGCTATTATACGCGATGTCTCTGTTGCTATGCGATGTGAACCAAATTCTGCTGTGAGCAAAAAAAAAGCAAAACCTAGGTGCAACCAGCTGTTAGAGTACAGGACAATTGCAGGGCCAGTTGCTACGATCCTACTGACTCTAACAGCCTCTTCGAGCCGAGATTCGAACATACGACGACTGGCTTAGCGTCATATCTCGAAGCCAACTCGGAGGCTGCATCTGTGAGCATTTTGCTTAATTCTTCTATAGCTGGCATTTCATACAACGAACCAGAGAGCGAAAGAGAATCTACCGTCAGAGAAAACATCAGCAGCGAAAAATGCCGCACACATTCATGAATTTACATGGCAAACATATTCTTAACATTTTCTTAACTAGAAAGTAAAAAGCCTAATAAGTATTAGATAAACATGTAATTTAAATGTGTGTTGTAGTTTAACTTTGCGATTTATTTAGAGATTCATTTTCTTACGCTCACTCACAGCTACGTATCGCACAAGAGAATGCCTATGCTGTTCGACTAGGAATTTGTATGTATAGGTGCATAGCACCGAATAACAGTTGAAGCAAAGCAAAATATGATCAAGCTGGTAGAAATATGTGTGAGTTTTGTGCTTCCTGCTATGAAAACAGAAAAACTCACACGTGAGTTTTTTTTTGCATTGGATCAAGTTGACATGATTCACAGTTGATTTTGATTTTTGATGAGTTTTGAGATTTTGAGTTTTTACTCAAAACTTCTACTTACTGAGTTTTGACTCATATCAGTAGTCTTTACATGTGAAGAAGGCAGGACTAGGCAACCGCCGCTGGTTTATTCGGCTTCTTTGTAAAGCAGTAGCGGCCACAATATTGGTGAATGTAATCGTCGTCCGTGCCTGGGAAGCAAGGTGATCATACGGAAAAAGAATGGAAAAATTTTAACTTGATTTTCACTATCTAGCGTTTCGGAAACAATTATTAAAAAAGCCATTGCTGCACTTTTTATTAATCGAATGGTATATGAACCATCAAAATCCGTTCTGAACTGGAAGAGCTATTAGCGTTCAAAATCTTTCAGTCTTTCGTGACACTGCTGCACAGTGGTCCAAATAGCGGAATACGTGATCGTGTGATATTGCGCCGAAACGTGAAGCTTTTCGCATGTAGCGCCTTTAGGAATATTTCTTGGTATAATAAGCCCCTTCTTGTGAGAGAAATCCTTGGGTGATTAATTTCCTTAAAAGTGAGATACGAAATTTTTTCTCTCGTATATTCGAGATACAGGTTTGGTACTTTCCGCAAAGTTATAGTAAATATCAATACAAATAACTTTGTCAAAGACACCATACTTGTATCTCTTCATGGAAATTAGCTACCCTGTGGTAAGACTTAGTTCTTGCAGTCAAAAGACAGTAAATTTGTAATAAACTATGGCTAATTTCATTCCATAAAAAGAAAGAAAACAGAATAATAATATTTGAATTTGTGACACTTTTACAATAAATTTACCAGCAATTTCGATGTCCACAATAAAAACTGTTGTGGACGCATTGTTTTCACTACAAAATTCATTGTAATTTTCTTCGGAAGCATGTATCTGTAGCAAAAGCCCTATGTTTCTAATTGAGTATAAAAATTGTTAGTACGTAAAGTTTTGTTTTTTTGTTTAAACATGTATATTGAAAATTGTCTTGTTTTCTAATCTGATGATCAACCCGATTGATCAACATCAACCCGAAAGCCAATATGATGATAGATTATGTTATTTGCGCGTATTGTAAATCTAAAGTCACGGCTATGTGGAGAAAATGAATGTTTTTCTGAGGTCTTGATCACTTCCAGTTCCAGGTGTACCGAAAGGAATTCTTAATACATAATTCACAAAGAGAGACAACGAGAGTAATTTATTTCGATGTTGTTGAAGTGATTAGACACTTTTGGAGACAACAGGGGGGATGACGAAGGTGAACATAAATTTATGTTTGGCTATAACTCTGGAACGCCTGGACGACTCGTCATCAAACTTAGTACATTTGTTCTTTAGTACGAAAGAGTTAGCGCAGGGGGATGACAAAAAGGAAGTGACCGAGGAAATAAGGAAAAAAGGTTTTGTTTCTCTTTAACATTATAGGGTTGCATTTATATTGCATTTGCACCTATAGCAATCGTACAAGCGGCTGAATAAGAGGAGATTCTGAAAACAACATAAAAAAGGCTTTGTTTTTCTTTTATTTTAAGCATTTTCGAAAAGATCCGTTCAAATGAAGAAAAAGGGTTTTGTTTCTTGCATTATGTGAAATTCCGGCAATAATAAAGTTTTCTAGAAATGTTTCTCCGACTTTTCACTTTTCTGTATGATTGACAACACCGAATGATATTCCGATTTCTTGAAACTTCTACGAAAGATCGCTGTCCAGGAAGGAAGACGGCAACCACAAAACAAAAACAAGGGGGTTTAATGTGCGGCCAAGGCATAAAGCAATACATATTATATATGAACAACGGTTCCACGTTTTATCTAACGGCTGTCAATATAAGCAGTTTAGGATTTCTATATTGCGCGTCAATTCTACTTATTCCATGTTGAAATGTGAATAGTCATAAAACTCATTCATCGTTCTCAGTAGCGTGTCTAGCTCTTCTGTCATCTTCAAATGGGAAAATCTTTCCAAGGGCAAAGATTGTGGTTAAAGTATATCAGTATTACCGAAATGCAAGTTTTTTGTTTCAATATCCGTCTCGTTGGACAACTTTAAAACATTCAAAAGTAATGAATTGAAAATGTCATAAAATGATTTTATGACGAATAAAAGTCCTACTCCATCTATGGCTCATTTTGCAATTCAATACATATTTTTATGGTCCACACATACATCTATACATTTTGTCTCCAAAGCGGCTGTTCTTTCGATATTCAGAAAAAGTAGTATATCAAACGGCAAACAACAAAATTTCTCTCTTTTATTACTTTAGCACTTTCTCGAACTGGTGTCATTTTTTTTCACTTTTCGTCATTGCACTTGGGCTTTGGTTCCAAGTTCTTTATATTTTATTTCCAACATACCCACCTCCAAAGCACATCGCTGTGCTGCCGTGGGAGAACAAGCAAAATCCTCCTGCTTGTTTTTTTTCCAAGGGGGCAAAAATATCCACTGCCAGCGCCAATGAAACGTTTTATCTCCTTGACGACTCTCGATAGCTGTTGTATACAACAGTGTCTTATCTAGACTTTTCTTTTCATGCTTTCGACCACTCGGGCGGCCGTTGCCGATGTATTCAGTTGGCATTTTTTATCGCATCATCAGTCTCCATCATGAAGACATAACCATCATTTCACTTTACGACTAAAGTTAGCGTCCATATCTTACCAACCACCGAAGAAGGGCCAGTTTCGTTTTATATTAATATAGTTCACACTGATGATTACTGAAGCGAAGCTGTCTACTGGTTCAGTGGCAGTTCATAAAACGATTCTGTTTTATGTAAATGGGAAATTAAGCACTATTAATTAAAAAATGTCAAGCTGCAAATTCCGCAATTAATTTGTGGACGCTAACTGCTAGCAGATGCGGCTATATTTTCAAACTATCATAATTTACTAGCTTGCAATGAAAACCATGCAAAAATAACTATAGGTATGTTGCACGTTTAATTACTTTACAACACATCTTGTTTTTTATAGTTTTAGGAAATAAAACAAGTATTGTAATTATAAATAAACGGACACTAAACTATCACGTTGTTAAATGCACTGGCGCAAGTTGCCACAAATAACAGTTATCAATAATGCACAATGCGCTCACTATTGGATCGAAAAAGGTCCCAAACACCTCAATCGTAACGGTTCTGCGGCTACCGTATTCCACAAGTGTAAAATCAAATTGCACTAATAATACCAAAGTGTACACAATTATTTATCCTCATTTCCTCGGCAAATACCATATGATGGCCGTGGCAGAATAAGTCGAGTATCTGATTTCCGCTTTTTCCGTTCTGCTTTTTATGGCTTCCCACGGCACTCGGTTCCGGAGCGGGATCATTCCCGCAAAGCAAAGCCGGTGGTCGCACTGGCTAACTGCAAACATTTATATTAGATTCAATTGATTCTTCGTCCCATGAATGACAGCGGATCCGGCAGTAGTTGCGGAGTTTCTTTTTTTTTCTCTCTCTCTTCCTTATGTGCTGTGTCATTTTGCGCAATTTTTTCCGGCTCTTCCTTTTCCATTCACCACCGTGCAGCGACCAGAACATCGAAACGGAAGGAACACACTACTCCTGGAGGACGACCGACGGCTCGGACAATTGGGCAGCATCATCAGGACGCTTATTATGGGATGCCATTTGGTTCGTCCGGCGTGACCGACGACGGCCCGTGAGGGGGAAAGTAGTGCTAGGGCTAGTAGCGGGGAAAGCACAGGAAATCACAGAGCAAAACCAGCCAACGAGCTGCTGTAATGCACACGAAAGGGGGGAAAACTAAAGAACACCAGATAATATCATAAAAATTGGGATCATTGAAAGGAAAAATTTATATTGTATTTTTATGTGATGATAGCTCAAGAGGATTGCTGTCTGCGCTTTTCTTTTCGGTTTTTTCCCTCGCTGATACGATGCTTATCTTTGTAGTTCAATGCAATATTTTTTATGTGCTGTCATTTTCCATAAATAGAAATATGTTCGATCGGACCATTATAACGCATTTATCGATATTTTAGTTTCGCTCTGTGGGTCTTGGGGTTAACTGCAGAGATGTCGATAAAACACTGACAAATGACACACCTACACTCGCAGCTGGTCAATGTTATTCAATAGTATGGCGTACTGTTTGCGTTTTTATATTATGCTAATGCGGTAGTTACCGGCTTTGTTCCTTAAGAGGCAAACTTCGATAATAACTTAATTTATTCGACTGTCTTACTTTCAAATTCTAATCAATTTTTTGTAATATAAACAAGAACTAATATGCTCAGGGTCTTCACGGAAAGATGACGAAAATGTGATGAAAAAGTAACATAAAATACAATGAAAAGATGCTAAAACAGCAAGCATTAAAGAGCTTTTTAAAAAGCTTCAAACGACGACTAAATAACGACGAAAAAACACGTAAAAGAGAACGTTTTTGTTGTCTTGACTGACAGACGCCCAAACAGTAACAGAAAAACGGCAAGAAGCTACCGAAAATAACCGACAAAAATGCCAAAAGCAAACGTTTAAAACGACCAAAATTCGATGGAAAAATGACAAAAAGACCACGAAAATACAGCAAAAATACGACCGAGGGATGACAAAGAGACAATGAATACCAAGGGAAGGCAACAAAAAGATAATAAAAAGACCGCGAAAAGGCAACGACAATACGACGAATAGACAACGAAAGCATGACAAAAAGACGACAAAAGAAAGACGAAAAAAGCAAATAAACGACAAGAACAACGACAACAAGACGACGATGAGGCATTGAATAGGCAACTAAATAACGATGGAAATATGGCGAAGAAGTAAAAATATCAGTCCTCGCGTAGCGGTTAGCATTCACACCTCTCACGCCGAGGACCCGGGTTCAAATCCCAACCTCGCAGAAGTCACGAAAAAAATCCTGACCAGATTTGAAACCATCTACTTTCGTATCATATAGCAACACTAGCTGAATACCCGATCCTACTCGGGACACATTTGTCTCACAGTCACTTGTACACCTGTTGTCATAAGGGAAATCCATAATGCAAAAAATCAAACCATTTTTCCTCATTTAAACGCCTCGTCAATTCCCCCCTCGTAATTCCCTATAAAAAAAGAGAATACAACCGTTTTTCATTACTTATGTCGAATTTGTTTCTTCAATCCGGGTTGAAACTGGATGAATTTTATCTGTCAGATAGGAGCAAATGAACACAAAAAGTTCATCCAGTTCCAATCCGGATTGAATAAACAAATTCGACAAGGCTACCTCTTCGTTTTAGACTCCTTTCTTATTAGTCACCTACAGGTGTACGAGTCGATCCGGAAATTCGCATAATTTAAGACAAGCAAGGCTTGAGTAGCTCTGTCGTAAATATCTCTTAACAAATTCGAAGTCGTAATTGGGTAGTTACGTAACAATTCTAAAGTCACTTGGTTTTACTTGAATTTTATATGGGTTCTATTGCGGTACCTATTAACCCATTTCCTCCCAGTGTTGCGAAAACGCAACGCACTTTCATTCGATTCTAGAGAAGGCCCGGTTTAAGATATCAACTTGGACCCTGAGAAACAAAGAAAGATTGGAAAAAAATCTAAATCCTGTGTTTGCTCAAAGGTCAGATGTTACATGTAACATAATTACAGCTGTGACAAAACAACAGGTTTTGATATTTTTCAGATAGTTAAGGCAAAATGCTCATAAAACTCGATTTTACCTCTATTGACGCCTTACCTATTAATCAGTATTAGTAATAATCGGTTGCTTGCCAAAAAAAAAACTTTGTTTCATAATTTTGATTATTTTTATAATTTGAAAATAGGTTTTAAGCTTTGCGTTGCGACACTTGGAAGAAACGATATTCAAAATTGGCAACGGGAACGTTTGTTTTCGTTCGTTCGCCTCGGTGTTTCATTTGATGTCGTTGCTTTTTAGTAAACAAATGAATGTAAATCTTGTTTTTCGCTTGTTCAAAATATCCCGGAAACATTATAAAAGTTTACATAACATAGAATTCGTAGCTTCAAACACTGATGGCAGATGGAGCAGCCGTTGTGATAAGAGCGTAATAAAATCGTTAAAGTAACTTTACCTCCGGAATATCTGGAGGAATTGAGTGACAGCAACGACAGTTTCATGGTCCCAAATTTATGTTACAACCTTTCCGGAACGTGTTGGTAGGAAATTAATCATCTGCGATGGCATGCATTTAGCATTCAAAATGCATTCTAATGCCAAGATGGTCTGCAACCCAAATATTTCGATATCTATAACATGTAATACTCTTGGTCGTTCATTTAATACTAAAAATCAGCAAAAAAATCGGCGTTTTGGCAACGTAGCGTTGCGGGACACAGGGTCAAAATTAAAAATACATGTCAGCGGCTTTTTCTTAGTTGACCTAAAAAAATTTTTTTTTGAAAATTTCAACTTTCTATCCCTGCTGGGAAAATTGTGGGGCTTAATGGGTTAATCATTACCTCTGGTTTTATTATGGTATTACGCAATACCAAGAGAATACGAGTCAAAATACTCTTGTAGCCAGCTAGAAAGTCACAATAAAACTGTTAATAAAGCCAATTTAGTGTGGTTGCGTATATTATCACTATAAAACTAATTGGCTGCACAACGTCTCTTATAAACTTACCATACGTGTGGCGTATCAATACAATATGGCGCACCAATCGAAATTGATTTTATTACGGTTACTTGTCCTACCGCAATAAATCTGTTAGTTATATTGCTGCTGTTATGAAGAATATTAGAGTTCAACTTTGCAGCTTTGCAGAAAGAAAGTTATTATCATTCGGTTTTCCTGTCACTAAAGGAAGCAGCTAAATTGATTTTGCTAGAAATTAAGATTGACTTATTGAATATATTTATTTTGTTGAAATGACCAGTTTTCGAAAATTGCTTAATTTCGATGGCGCGTTGATTTTATCTCCCTATCATGTCAATATGCACGATAAAATTTTAAACGCAAGTGCTGTTAATTTATTAATTATTCTATGGGATATTTTATTATGGTCGCTGCAAAGCAAATTGATCAGGATGATCTGACAGTAAAGCTTTGACTGTGATCAGAGCAAGCTGTATGCTTTATAGCTTTGTAGCGAAAAGCTTCATTAAATTATGGCGGTAGCTGTCAAGCAGCGAAAAGCATAATCGGTTTTATTGCTGCTTTCAGCAGAGTGTAATAAGACTGCTCCAGCTTATGACCTGATTCTTATAGAGGTTATGAAAACCTTCTGAAGAGTAGGACACTTGGCCGGAAGGCAGTTTTATAGCGGTCAACAGAAAGTTCTGGTGCAGCCAGGGATGGTTCGATCACTTTGGCTCAATTTTGATTCATTTGACAGTACCGTCTTAACGGGGCCAAATATAACAAAGTTATGTATGAGACATTTGTAGAACAGGTTATTATCTATAATTTTGCTGAACAAAGTTTTGCTGTATCTTTTGTAGTTACGACGCTACAATGCTAGTATCTTGTTAGTGACTAAATGAACGTTCATTTAGTCACTGATGAGTTACTAGCGTTGTAGCAACGTAACTACAAACGATACAGCAAAACTTTGTTCAGAAAAATTGTAGATTAGAACTAGTTCTATAAATGTCCTATATATAACATTGTCATATTTGGCTCGGCTGAGACGGTACTGTCAAATGAATCAAAATTGAGTCAAAGTGATCGAACCATCCCTGGGTGGAGCTCATAGTTAATTAGCAGTTTTGTGGAATTGGTCATGAAAACTACTAGTAGAACGTAATAAAACTTAAAATTGTTGCTTGGGTAATGCTTGATAAAGTGGGCTCAAGGTGATTTTCTATCGTATATAATGATAATAATTGACATACATTCGATTTTCAGCTTATGCTATGATGGTATAGCAGTACGAAGCAAGTCGCGCTTAATCGGATATTATCGTATATAAATACTTATATTGTCGTAACACTTAAAATTATTCCTAATCACGTATATCGCCTCCAAAATAGTACAGATATGCCAATTTTGCGCAAGACATATGATTTATTAGCATGGATATCTGTACATAATGCTGATTTTTATGTTTTATATACTTATGAAAATGCTAGCTTGGTCGGTTGTAGGCTACAGGACTCCAATTCCTTGGACACCGTGTACTCTCCGCCAGATCCCACTCCACCTGGCCTAACCATCTTGCTCGATGCGTCCCTCGTCGTGTTGTTCTTACCGGGTTTGAAGCAAACGCCATTTTTGCAGGGTAGTTTTCCGGCATTCTAGTAATACACCCTGCTTATCGTATTCGTCCTGCTTTAGCCACATTGTGAGTAATGGTATCGCCTTAGAGTTGTAGGAGTTCATGGTTCATCCTTCGCCTCCATACTCCGTTCTTCTGTACACCGCTGAAGATCATTCTTAACACTTGTCTTTCGAAAACTCCGAGTACTCGAAATCCCTCGACGAACATTTCATGCCCGTAGAGAACAACCGGCTAATGAGCGTCTTATACAGGGTACACTTTGTACGGAGGCTTAGTCTGTTCGACCACAATCGCTTGTGTAGCCCATAAAAAGCACGGCACGAGTTCCACTGATGATATGCCTCCTAATCTCGAGGCTTGTGTCAATATCCGCTGTTACCAGTGAGGGGAGTTACCAGTTGTAACAACTACTTCAAACTCATCGCGGTCGATCGCTACACTGCTGCCCAAGTAGCTTCAACCTGACCGAGACATCTAGCACGTAGGGCCCCTCTATTACCGGTGTCGGTTTCACTGCTTTCACTGCACTCCGACAAGCGGCATCCTTGCGACGTGATCTGCCACGGTAGCCTCCCGACTATCGCCAGGTACACGGTGGGAACATCGTCGCAACCCCTTTCTTTCAAATACGGTAAGTGTACGTATATCTACCGTAAGTAAAGTTACAGTATCAAGTCAAGTCAAGTAGTAGAGTATCAGTGGTTTAAATAGCGTTTTGTACATAGTCAGCTTTGTGCGGCGACGTATGCTCCTTGATTGAAGCGTCGTGCGGAGGAAAAAGTAAGCCCGACTTGCAGCATAAATGCGTCGTTGAATCTCCTCACTAGTATTGTTGTCAGCGGCGACCAAAGACCCCAAACATATGTAAGCATCAACCACTTCATGTTTTTCACTCCGTTTTTAGTCTTGCAGAGATGATCTCCGTCGTCTCAAAGTTTCTAGTAATGATGTCAAGAGGTCATTTGCGTAGGCTAGGAGTTACCTACTTTTGCCGCAGATCATTTCTCTTGATGCTTGCTTGGCGGATCACACCTTCAATGTTGAATAACATACGAGACAGGCCATCCATTTGCCGCAACTCTCTTTGCCATTGGATAGGCTCGAGATTGTCCCCGAAACACGTACGTAGCATATCACTCGCTCTAGGATAGCTATGATCAGCCGCGTCAGCTTTTTTGTAAAACCGGTCTTGTGAATAATCGACCATAGCTATTCGCGCTCGACTGTATCGAATGCTGCCCTCAAATCCGCGTAAGATCGTCGTACGTAGATTCAAATCAAATTTGGTTGATGTCTCAACAATATACGTACTTTCCAAGCCAAATCAACCAAATAGAAGAAATCTGTCTATTCTTCTATTCATATACGACTACGACATACGATCAACGCTACCCCATAATAACATTGTTCAACAATTTTCTCGATTTATTCACTCTCCCGGCGTAGGACAAAACCAGTACACGAGTCGTTGCAATCGACCCAGACTCTGTCAAGCGGCAAATTGTGTTATCAAGCAGCATTGGTGATTCAAGGCTAATTCTCGTTATCAGCGCACAGTTTTTATGAAAACTCCTTTGCCCAAGTTTTGACTCATCTCATCAGAAAGAACGAAAGCTTGCTCACGCGTTATCACCTTCTGTGTCAATCTTCTGCGGCAATGTTATCAAAAATTAATACAAATGTGATAAGTTTTCTTGTTCGTTTCTTTTCTTTTCGCACTTCATGTATACACGGTGTCTGCCGCTTCACTTTGAATAGGTATAAATTTTAATTTAATAATAAGGTATCTTTTTTCTCGTCACGGCTGCCACGTAGTTTCGTTCCAAAAATCATTACGCGCAATGACTTCCAATATTGAGGCTTTTGAAAAATTTAATTTTCTTGTCGCATAAAAGAAATGAGGATTAGATGCCTGCTGGAGCCCAGGCCCAGCCCAGCCCAGGCAGGATGGCTGATTCACAGTGCAACACATTTTTCCATTCATCCAACAACGGCTTGAAGTCGCTTCCCATTCCATCCAATCAACGGAAACCCGAGCGATGGTGATGAAGGAAACCGTTCTGAATGCTCCATTAGTGCGACATGGCCGGGCAGTCTGCTTTGATTAATTCGACAAGCTGCGATATATTATGCCACCGGAATGATTCCTTTTATTGATTGTTTCCTATACTTACGTGTGCCACGCGGTAGGCTCTTCAAAAGCGCTTGAAACGGAATCACGCGAGCGGTGGAGTGGGCATTAGAGGAGTCCTGAGAAATGCTTCCGATATTCTTTTGTAACCGCCGCTGTGAAAGGAGCACCCCCCGGCCTCGAATCCTACGGGTGGAGAAAATATACTTACTAGAATTGGAAATCACCGAGAAACGACGATGGTACAACGACGTGCAGTGACGGCGAGTTGATAAACTGAATGCCACAAGGTTGTTAACGGTTTTGACATTCTTTAGCGTCGCTTTTCACCGCCAATCTATCTCCCTGCTTTTTGTTAGGTCTTATTATGTCAATTCTCGAGGGTACTTTCGCCCCCTTCCGTTCTGGTGTGGCACCTTGTGGACGACGATGGCGGCGTGATGGTTCAACAGTAGCATGGAATTCAGACGTCTGATCTGACGTCGGAGAAAAGCAACACTAGTGTAATATGTTGTGGTTCAGAAATAAAAACTGGTAGGACACAAAGTGCGGTTTTTCAATCTTTAGTGTGTTTAGAGATGTTTTTGCAATTTTTTTCGAATATTTATTTACCAAATCTGTTATTTTATATAATTTTTTTGCATTTTGTGTCTTAGGCATGATCGAAAATTTTTTTTTTTGAAGCCGGTTTTCTTCGCGAGCTTCTCAAGCACAGATGACAAAACAATGACGGGCATGAATAATTGAAATTAGTTTCGATTGTGTCGGAAGAATATAATATTATCCCGCTATCTATTTTTTTACGCTGTATAAGTTGTACATGAGTCCAAGTCTTGAAAAAAAATTTCTTATTAAAGGTTTTGGTCTTTACTATAGACCAGCCTACGCTAACGTTTTATAATAATACGTCAATTATACGGTCGTGTCTATAACACAACCCTTCCGAATTCTTCGGCAAAAATTGCTGTGATACACTCAAATTTACAGTTACGTTATCCTACAGAAGACTATTAAATGGTCGCAGTGGTTTGAACGTACACTGGTTGACAACATTTATCGAATTTCTCAGTACCATCGATACAAACCGTGAGTTTTATGACCTTTAAAGTCCCAAGTGCTCTCATGAATGTATGAAATACTGTTCTAGTAAAATAAAGTATTCCCAGAACCAGTGCAGTTCACCCTCCCGTTTCCTTCAACCTTTCTTTGCTAAGAATGCCAAGAATTCGCACTGATACCTCCTTAAACGACAAGGTCGAATTCATTCTCGTTCTTAGAAATATCATCGACTAGCTACTGATTGGCATGCAAAACCTCGGTGCGTCCTTTCCATCCCGATAACCGGGAAAAGTATTCGGATAACCGGAAAAGTATCTGCGCTCAATCCGTTGCAAAATCTTTACGTAACCACGCGCCAAGCTCAACCACTACGAGGGAACCCACCCCGAAAAACATGCATCCCATCTCGCAACCGGGGCTGATCCACTCGACTGACAGGAGCGAAAACGTCTCATACCGGCATGCAGTGCAGTGCCGCCGCTCTTCATAACTGAGTGGATTTTCACACAGCCCAACAACGATTTACCGCACTCCACCCTCATCGTTATTTGTCTTCATCGGTTTCAATGGTGATGATGAAGTTCAACGCGGTCGCAAGGAACACCAGTCAGTGTCAGAACACAGTCTGGTTCGCAAGCAGGGGCTTGATGGAGTGGATGTTGCTAGTCACACAGTTCTATCCTGGCTAACTGTGCTTGTGGTTTATTTACTCGTCGTAGGCGGCAGTTAGGGAGAAACAGGAAAACTGTCAGAGTCAACGTGGTAAGGTGGAATTTTTATTCAATAAAAAGTGATTTAAACTTTTTTCTGTTTCTTCTTTTTGCGGCTCAAGCCTGAGATCCCTCTTCTGGCGCTCTTGTTTCTGGCGTTTGAAAGCGCTGTTATCAACATCTTCATCTTCATCAATATCGTACGGAGGAATGGAGGATGGGCTGGAAAAAAGTCTTTGTATACTCCCGTCTACCCCTCGGAACGATTACCTACCCCCGGTTTGGTGGTGGGTTCTTTTTTCCTTCTGAACACATCGACCGTTCGGTGCTCAAAAGACTGCACAAAAATTTTCCTCCCGTCTTGCTTCTGGCTAATTCGATAAATTTAAAATTTATGGTGACAGATTGTTGTTATAATAATTTAATTATGTTTACTCGCAAAGGTGACAGCGAAATCTTTCCAGTGGCGAAAAAGCTTCTGGCAAATTGATTGGCTGGTGATTATTCTATGCGCAACTTTTCGTTTTTAAATTGACTACATCTAATTCAATCTGTGGATCCAGTTTGATGTCTTCTTGAATTGCAGTGAATGACAGCCTGTGCTGGGGACTGCCGACTCCTCATGCACGCTACTGCGGTTGATGGATGCTAATCGTCTTCGAAGAATTGCGGGATTTATTAAATTGAAATGTGCGCTGCCGATGAGGGAATGGGGGAAATTTTTATACTATTGGAGTAGACATTGTTACTAGGTCAATCATAATAGGTTGTTATATGGTTGAATGAAAACGTGATATCTTTTTTAACGAACAGAGATCGATATCTGATTGTAAAATTTAAATAAATAATTCCAAGTAGCGGGCTTTAATTTTTTTGTTCAATTTAGTCGGCCACCATCACACCGAAAGGCTATTGGGCCGTTAGGGCTTTAATATGATTTTAAGCTCTGAAGGAAATCTCAGAGATTAGATTTCAATGTTTCAACAAAGACTCACACAGATGTCATATATAATAATGACATTTTATTGCGGTATGAATCATTACCTCTGGTTTTATCATGGTGTTGCGCAATACGAAGATGATACAAGTCAAAAACTACTTAAAGCTAGCTATAAAACCATAATAAAACAGTTACTATAACAAGCTCATTATGGTTGCTTATATCACCATGATAAAACTGGTTGCTTGCGATACATCTCTTAACTTACTATGGAGCGTAGCACAAATGAAAGTTAATTTTATTATGGTTGCTTGTCAAACCGCAATAAAACTTAGTTTTACGGAGTTTCAATATGGTAACACCCTGATTGTAGATTGATTGCTGCTATTATGAACAATATTAGAGTTCAACACCAAAATCACTCTTTTATGCGTGGCTATATTGCCGTTTCCTATCATTTCTTTTGGTCGCCAAACGACAATTCATCAAACCAAACTGTGAGTTGCAGAAAGGAAGTTATTATTAATCGGTTTTCCTGTCAGAATGAAACTAGAATGATTTTGCTAGAGACTAATATTGACTAATCGAATATATTTATTTTGTTTAAGAGGGCATAGTACTTTTTACACCATATTTTTTGCCTGTTTTCAAATATTTTATTCTCGATAACGCGAAAAGCGAATCGATTCGGGTTTTTTGCATTCCAAACATTGCACATAATGCTAATATTTACAATTTTGTTTGCATATGTGAACCTCTTCCCCTCTCCCCTACGGCTCCTTGAACATGATCGTTCGAAAAAACATGATTTGCGGTACCATGGATTGGCGCTGGGGGTCTTATCCGAATTGAAAAATTCCAAAACGACATGAAAGTATATTAAATTATCTCGTGTTTGACCCATCCTTTTTTTAAAATTCGAACGCATAACAAAATGGTGAACATTCAAACATAAAAGTAAGGTTTTTAGTCGAAAAAATTGACTTTAAACATTTCTAAAAAATACAAAAATAGTAATATCAAAAAAAGGATGGGTCAAACACTGATAATTTTGTTGGCTTTAAAACAAAAAAAGAATCATGAGAATTGCTTGAGCCGTTCTTGAGATATTTATGGTACCGACTTTCAAAACCTGGTTTCGAGAAAAACGACGTTGAACTTTTTATTCGCCGTGTAATCGCTCCAGACATGCGCGGTACAAATAGCTGTAACTTTGTCAATTTTTGGAATTCATTGAAATGACTTGAAACACATATGGTCAAAATGTTAATCTTTCGACATAATCAATAAAAAAAATTTCGATTTTTTTAAGTTGAAAAAGTACTATGCCCCCTTAAGCAACTGATTTTTAAACTGATTGCAAAATTTTTATGGTGCGTTAATTTTAGCCACTGATTCAATTATGGACAATAAAATTTAATGCGCATATTGCACAACTACGCAAACTGCTGAAAATTTCTCACATATTCTTTGGACATTTTATTACGGTCGATGTAAATCAAATCGATCAGGATGATCTGACGGTAAAACTTTACCTTTGCTGTTCACAGTTATATATTTTCAAGTTGATAAAGCTGTCGATTTTACTTTTCACATAGCAAGTTTGTCGAACGCCTCCCAGTTGGCCTCGAGGTATGATGCTGGTCTAATAAGCCAGTCGTCGTATGTTCGAATCTCGACTGGGAGAGGCCCTGTCCTGTACTCTAACAGCTGGCTGCGAAGCCTGTCGTATAAAAACAGAAGGTCAAGTTTCGATAACGGAATGTGGCACCTAGGTTTTGCTTTGCTTTGCTTACCTTTGTCGAACATTAGATTACAAGGCAGCGGCTTAACTTATCAATATGTTATAAAAATCTTCTGAAGAATGGGCCTGGGTTTTCTAGCAGTCATCAGAAGGTTCTAGTAGAGCCAAACCCGATCAAATGACAACTTGTTAAGCGTAGCTACCTATTAACCCCCCCCCCCATCCTTTCCACTCTTTTCCCTCCATTCCCAAAAAATCCTTCTTCGTGCTTGTCACATTTTGGTTTTAAAGCAGGCCAGAATTCTGGTTTTTATGACACATCTTGATATAAATTAGATCAAATTATATCATAAGTTAGTGTGTGAAGTTTGAAAAAGTAGGTTCAACTATGATAGTAGCAAAGTTTTGGAAACACGACAGATATGCACAGAAAAACTAAAAAAAAAATTTACATCCTTAAAATTAAAGATTTTTAACGACGAACTGAGACAACTCTATCCTTGAAAAAGACTAAAATAAATAGTCGAAACGTCGGAGTGAATTGAAAAAGACAGTTCTAATTTCCATAAAAGACTGAAATGGCCAAAAAAAAGTACGATAAAAATTACATAATTTGATATATTTTTGATATGGCTAGAGCGGATTTTGTTACAATTTTTGTAATTTTAACTACTAACGAGACCAAGTTTATAACAAAACGCATATGAAATTTTGTTATGAAAAACTGGTTATTTATAACTCACTAGTTGAGCCCGAATCTTACGATTCGGAAAATATAAATGTCTGTCAAGAAAACTGCGGATACATTCCATATGCCAGTGTTTGCGGAGATATTTAACCTTTGTATTAGTTCTTTGAGCTTTATATTAAATTTATTCACATTGCGGCATGCGAATATCTTATGATTACAATAATGTAGCTCTAACATGTTGTACATAAAAGAGTCATAGCCTGAAACTGAAACAAATAGTTTTCATGCTCTTATTGAGTTTTATAACTGAATAAAATCATTATCTCCGCTGTGCTGATTTTATAGGTGGGCAAAATGGCTCTTTTGTGTGAGTGACTCTACAGAAACTATAGTTTACAGAGGCGACAAGGCAGTCAAAAACCGCTCAGGAGGACTCACCTAACTATAACGAGGCGAAACAGGTTTGGTATAGTAGGACATGCATCGAAGCATGGGTAAAACCCTCAACACGTAAGCACGCATAAAAAATATAAGCTTATCGTTTACTCAATAACGATAAAGCACAGAAATGCAGTGCAGAATACAGCATACACCCGGGCAACATTACAATAGATCAATAATGTTGTGGTCAAAGTGATAAGCCCAAGCCCATACAAAAAAAAGTGACTCTGAGCAGTCCATTTTCTGCCGCGATCCGATTCAAATGTGCGGCACGTTGAAATCCCGACGAGCAATCGAGTCTAGCCGGCGAATACAACAGTCGAATCAAGCAGTCGAGTCAAGCAACTGAGTCGAGCAATCGAGTCGAGCAGCTGAGTGGAGCAGTTGAGTTGAGCAGTCAAATCGAGTAGTTGAATCAAGCAGTACAGTCGAGCTGTCAAATCGAGCAGTTCAGTCAAGCAATCTAGCCGAGCAGTCAAGTAGTCCAGTCGAGCAGTTAAATCGAGTAGTCTAGTCATATTGAGTAGTAAATCGAGCAGTCGAATCGGCCAGTTGAGTAGAACAGTTAAGTCGAGTAGTCCAGTCGAGCAATTAAATCGAACTGTTCAGTCAAGTGTTCAAGTCGATCGTCCAATCGAGCAGCAGAGTTGAGCAGTCCAATCGAACAGTCCAGTCGAGCAGTTCAGTTACGCAATCCAGACGAAGCAATTAAATGGAGCAGTCTAGTCGTCCAGTCCAGTCGAGCAGTCTAGACGACCGGTTAAGCAATCCAGCAGTCCAGCAGTCGACCAGTGAGGTGAATGAGAATAGAACACTTGAAAGCATGACCTCTTATGACGTCCTGTCAGAGACCTGGTTTTGGCTACAGACAAGCTTCTTTTATATAGACTAGCTGTAACACCGACGCGTCGCCTCGCGTCTAAGTGAGAGCAAATTGGTGGTACGCTATGTAACTCTTACTTACTTACTTACTTAGGTGGCTTGCCGTCCTAAGACAAAGCCTGTTGAACAAAATTTCTCCATGTAACTCGGTTGAGGGCTACCGCTCTCCAATTCCTCGGACACCGAGTACTCTCCGCCAGATCTCGCTCCACCTGGTCTAACCATCTTGCTCGCTGCGCTCCTGGTCGTCTTGTTCCTACCGGATTTGAGGCGAACACCATCTTTGCAGGGCAGTTGTCCGGCATTCTTGCAACATGCCCTGCCCATCGCATCCGTCCAGCTTTAGCTACCTTCTGGATACTGGGTTCGCCATAGAGCTGTGCGAGTTCATGGTTCATCCTCCGCCTCCATACTCCGTTCTCCTGTACGCCGCCGAAGATCGTTCTTAGCACTCGTCGTTCGAAAACTCCGAGTACTCGCAGGTCCTCCTCGAGCATTGTCCATGTTTCATGCCCGTAAAGAACAACTGGTCTAATAAGCGTCTTGTACAGGGTGCACTTTGTACGGGGACTTAGTCTGTTCGACCGCAATTGCTTGTGGAGCCCATAGTAAGCACGACTTCCGCTGATAATACGCCTCCGAATCTCACGGCTGGTATCATTGTCCGCCGTTACCAGTGAGCCAAGGTAGACAAATTCATCGACTACCTCAAACTCATCGCCGTCGATCAATATACTACTGCCCAAGCGGTGTCGTTCGGCCTCGGTTCCGCTGGCCAGCATGTACTTTGTTTTAGACGTATTTACCTTTAACCCAATCTTTTCTGCTTCGCGCTTTAGTCTGGTGTACTGTTCAGCCACCGCCACAGATGTTCTGCCGATAATACCCATGTCATCGGCAAAGCAGACGAATTGACTAGATTTGTTGAATATCGTGCCCCGCGTGTTGATATCCGCTCGGTTCATAACACCTTGTAGCGCTATGTTGAACAGCAGGCATGAAAGACCATCACCTTGACTGTCAAGCTATGTAACTCTATGAAGTGCAACTACGTTACTTTTGCTCGTCTTGAATGTAATCTGCTATGATTGGTTTGAGTCTTTGCTTAATGTGGGCGATTATTACCACGAAAATACACATACATTTGATATCTGTGCTTGGAAACTACGCCAGAGTGCAAAAGCACCCCTGTTCTCCAACCGATTTTATCTTTAAACATTCAATCTATTCCAATTTGATGTCCTAAAAGAGAAACGTCGTAGAAAAGTGGGCAGAAATGGAAGAAAAGTTCTCGTAGAAAAGGACAGGATGAAATCCTTTTGCAGGATTACTTCCGTATTATTCGGCACTGTTTTCTTGCTCGGAAACAGAGCTGAAGGGATATTTGTGCATGTGACGTGACGCAGTAATTTTCAAAGCGAAGAAAATCCGAGAATAGTTTTTTAGCTTTTCATTTGCTACTTTGCGTCAATTAGTTGCTTGCAATTCTTTACATAGTTTCAATTGAATTTCTGTCAAGTATGCAAATAGCTGTAAATTCTACTTTACAGTAACAATGTAACTAGTAAGATGCAGAGGACGTTAGCTAATTGATATTTTAACTGGCTGTCCACATGTTAGTTGTAAGACAATTGAATCGATTGTTTGAGAAACCCCACAAGTGCTTTTGACACAATTGTAGGAAAACAACAAAAAACTGGTTTTCCCGAAGTATGTTCAACCCCAACTAAGAGGGATTTATGGAACCAACCTTTTTCCAGAGTTTGAGAGAATATCAGGAATCCCCGAGGATTTAAAACTGTCAAAAACTCATGGAAAATTACTCATGTCAAATGGCGCATGTGGGGTTTCTCAAACAAACGATTCAATTATACTTCAAACCAATCTATCACAATGAATGGTGCTATCAGTAATTTCGTGAAAATTGACGAATGCGAATCAGTGCTGTAGATGATAGCCCAGAAAAGTTATTAAGTTTTTTGGTTATAATCGTAGTTTTAACCAAGCTCCATAAGTAAGCTAACTTTGTATGCCTTCTGGGACAACATTTTGGCTATTCACTCAGAAACAAAAGCAGTTGCTCATTGTTGAGTGAGCCAAGCGCGAGGCAATGATACTCATATATATTCATAAACATACACACAGAAATACAGTTGGCATAAGTCTTTGATCTAATGACCTGACATAAAGTAATACTTTATCGAGTAAAACATAGACTAATCTCAAGTTTTTAGTCTTGACCTTGAAATGCGGTCATACAATGCGGTCATTGGACAAAAGGTAGGAGTCAAAATGACTACTTGTCAAGCATAGCTACCAATACCCCCCCCCCCCCTTCCTTTCCGCTCTTCCCCACCTTCACCAAAAATTTTCATTTCTTTCCCTACCGTCCTTTCATCAATTGTAGAACCATCGTTTCAAAAAATATCGAGTAAAACATGTTATCAATGTAACGAGTATTATACGGCATAGTGCTACGTCACCCTGTCGTGCAACCCTTAGGGCTGTATACCTTGAAGTTTTTAATTTGTCTATCTTCTTATTCCCGACCTCCTTGATGTCAGTCCATCACAACGTACCTCGGTTTCTCCAACCGCTTCTGGGGCGGGTTTTTACCACCGTATTTTGTTTGTCATTCCGATTCGGTGTCTTGCGAACCTTGACAACGTAGAGGCTGACACGTTTCATCGTTTTTTGGATCGTTTGGACAAACTAACCAGATGGACCAGAACATCCGTGTTATTCGACGAAACGAAACAGCGAAACGAAAGTTAACGCTGGACACTTTTTTCAAATGTTCCACAGTTTGTTAGGCAATTTTTTAACTTTGTTAGATGACGTCGAGATTATTCTTTCTAAATGCCTGTATCTTGATATATCAGTTTCTTCTAATCTGTAGTAATCTATAAAGAATTAATCCATCAAGTGACAATCACACATCCTTTGGTGATTGGCAGTGAAAACACCAACGAACTGACATGACATCCCATATACTTTCCTTGAAAAACTTGTGTCCGAAAATTTGAATCAAAATACGTTAAACATTAACACCATCTGCACAACGGATCGCTATTTATCTTGGAAAAGTAGAAAACAGGTTTGGCAGAATGTCATTCGCTAACTATGTCTGACCGACACGAAAAAATAAAAACACACCAACACCAACACCAAGTTGATGCATAAAGCCCCTTGTAAAAATTAGTTTATCCTTTGTTTTTGCAATACACAAATAATTACCGGGTTATTTCCGTCATTTCCAATATTCATACAAATTTCTGGTGAAACAAACTGAACTTTGCATAAATCTGTCTCCCGTACCTTTGTACATCGCGGTGCTGTTTGACATAAGCGATCGCTCGCTTGTAAGCAAGTGGTCGTTTGCTTGTAAGATCTTGTGAGTCAAAAATGAAACGCCCGTGTCACGTCAGTTCGTCAGTGGTAAATTTTCAGCAGTTTCCATAGTTGTGCAGCATATGCGCATTAAATTTTATCGTGCATATTAGAATAATAAGTCGCTACAATCAACGCGCCGTAAATTTTTTTATTCAACAAATAAATAAATGGTAACATTTCTCGTGTTTAACCTTCAGTCGGATAGAACAGCTACAGGAGATGTTTTTTCCACGTTACCGTTTCTTACAATCTCTAGGGCTATGAAAGCCTAATGCTGCTAATAAAATAAATTTAACATATTTTTTTAATTATTTTGATTCCAGGATTCGCTTCTGCGAACACGATGTACATCCAATGGCTAAGCAAATTGGCGTTCTAATTGCAATCGTGCGCCAGAACAGGTAGCAGCTTCCGTCGCTTTGAGCCGAGCTCATGAGAACGGACCCTCGACATTGGCCTCTATCGAATTACATAAACTATCCCTAGATACTGGAAAGTGCAGAGAAGTATCGCCACGATTAACATATATTCCTATAGCAGTTTTCCTCCCGGTTTTTTTTTTGTCGGTTTTTGCTAAACAAACATTTCTTTATTTTAAGAATCAAACAATATAGCAGTGCAGTGTGGGAACGGGTGGGTATGTTTTTATAAATCAAAGTTTGATACAAATGTTAGCAGTTCTAAAATTCAGGAGATTTTTTTGACAGCATTCACATGTGGAATCTATCGGTCTTATGCTGCCACCGCAAACAAAGCTATAAACTATTATTAACAATTTTTCACAAACGCAACTAAGTTTTTATTTTATTTACTAACCTGCAAAATTCAATTAGAACACACCGGGAGGAACTTTGTGTCAAGTACATAGCAAAACTCCAGTAAAGAAACAAATAAAATCAGGCCTGCATTGCCGAAAAGAACAGATTGATAGGTAACCGTTTAATATGTAGCGAAAATTTTATCTGATAGCAGTTTTTGCAGTAGGACTCACTAAGACAAATAACGAAACATAGCGCTGTTTTATGTTTAAGCAAAACTACATTGGTTTGTATGCTAAGTGACTAGGTTTAACAATTTTTCTGTTGTTTCGTTTAAAAACATTGCTTAACATACGCTCTAGATTAGTTGTTGAATTTTGTTAGGAGCCGTTGAACTATTCTTTCTACAACTAATCAAATCTATAGTGATATTACAGTTAGGCTCGGCAAGTAGATGGTGCTTTTCTTTTACTTTCGGAAAAATAAAAGCCCCGCCAAAGGAAAAACGCAACAGGTGGTTCATTATGTTTGGCACGTCCCACTGCACACAGTGGGCGGTGGAACACGATGTTGCAGGTTTAGCCGTCGCACAAACCAACTCCTGCACGCGGCAGTTTGCTCTGGTTTACCAGCATGCTGTCAGTGCCAGCTTTTTTGCTCAACAGTACATACCTGCCGCCATCTTTCGTTCAACGCTTCGCTTCGTAGAAAGCTCACAACGCGATTAGCAAGCAGATAAAAGCTGTAGTCGTTATCGTTACGGAAATTGGGGTTCTGCTTTACATTATTATAGAATAATCAGTGCCATTTAATGAATCTTGTATGAATTTCAATCTTCACTCTAATGCTCTTCGAAGAAAAATAGCAGCACTTCGCAAAAGAGAATAACAATGTAAATACAGTTCGATCGTTAGCAATTTGTACATATAGTTACCAAATATGAATACTATTAAAACATAAACCGGTAAGCCCCTCCCTAATCATAGAAGATTGCCGATCAAATCCTGTCTAAAATGAGTCAATTTTTACTTTTTTGATGCATCGTTCGAGAGCGTTTTGATTGCGGAAGAATGAAATTATTAGAATAAACACACACATTTGGCGGTAACATTGTTTCAATCAAAAACTGTACATATAAAGGAAAGATAGGTGGCAACATTTGATCGTACGCTAATGTTTAATAAACAAGTGGTTAGTAGTGGTAACAAAAAAATGTATATTCATAGTAGAAAGCTTAGTATGTTAGGCACTTAACACTAAGAAATGTAAGGCGATTAATTGAGTATAGAAAAACTGAAATTCACATACAGACACCCACAAAAACTAATTCGATACATCTTCAAAGTTGATAGAACAAACTGATCTTTGATGACCAAGGAATATCGTGAAATTGAATGTGTTCGTTAAATTAATTTTAAATTCCATTTTTACTTTTGTGGATCCTTTTCTAGCGATGGCCTGTGTGGTCAAAAAAATGAAAAACTACCGGAAATAAACAACATTGTCGATGAGAGAAAAAAAAAATTGTTAGACACGATTGAGCATGAAATGGCTTAGAAGCGAATTTGCTAATTTCTTGAATGAAGTTAAAAATGCTGACGGTAATTTGTGGAGAAATTGTTGCTTCGTACAAATTAATTTATACTGCAGAAAAATTAAAAACAGTAACATTGATTTTGGGTTTGTTAAACAAATTGGAACAATAAGAACTGCTGGTTAGTTTTCTTCTGATCCGAAAACCATGAGCTGCTTGTGAAGTCCCGGAAATCAATGGCCCGTGTTTTAACTTTAAATGTGGTAGATTTGACAGTTCACATATGTTGTGTTTTGTGTAACTTTAATAAATAGAAAATTTCATACTAAAAACTGTTAAACATTTACTTTCTTTGAAAAGTATGAAGGTCTGTGCTAGAGACACGGACGTGTTGACTTAAAGCTAGTTTCACTAATTAATCAACTGCATACTGCAGTTGACGAACGATATTTGTAAGCTAGCTTTCTCACAGCAAATAATATTAGTTATTGGACGCTACTTGAAGGAATTTAATTAACCAATGTTTTCTATAGCATAGAAGAAGATTTGTTGGCATTTTGCTTTTTGATTATTTTCTAACAAGTAGGTAAATAATTGCAACCAACTAACGCAGCTCTTTGAGTGATATTTTGGTTCTTCACTTTGAGAACTGCAGTGCTGGGCACAATTTCGCTAATTCGCTAAATCGCTTGTTAGCGGCGCTAAATTCTGGTTAGCGAGTTAGCGTTTTCGCTAAATTTGGAATACGTTAGCGAAACCGTTAGCTTCGCTAAAAATAACCCCTTGAAATCGCTAACCGCTAAATCGCTAAAGCTGCATGAAAATTGTGAAATTCAAACTTTACCTTACCATTTTTATATTGCGTTGGTCAGAAATAATGTCACAAATCAACAAGTTTGTATGCGGTTGAATCGCCAAAATAATAGTATAACTGTCTGGTGATTGACAGAGGGAGTATCATGTATACCGAGAGGTCCACTCATCTTTTCCAGACAAGTCGAATTCAAACGAGTTCTAATTGAATCGAAATTTGATTTCCGGCAATAATAACATAAAAAACAGACACTGATAGAGCATGCAATATGAAACTGAAACACGAATGTTTCTGGGTAATAGATACTAAGTTTCTTTCTTTAAGGGCAAACAAGTTGTGGTGATGTGGTGACCGCGATTAAAAGAACTTCTTTGAGAAATGGCATACGTAGTCAGACTAAAATCGTAACAAATCTTTAGTTATTCTCCGACGTTTCGCTTTTTATTTTTACAGCTTTTTCAAGGAAGGATATTTTGGCACTTTGGGCCGAGGCCGTGGCGGCCAAAAAACCACGTTCTCCAGGCGATAACTTCCAGCATGCATTTCATACTGCATATCCCCGTTCACCACAAGCCCCGCAAGAAAGAACAGCAGCTTCAACATTCGCTTCTCGCTGATCGTCAGTTACAGAAGGCCATTCTTTGGGAACTTTCTGTGGGAGATATATTTGACGCCATCGCTTACTTTCTTGGTGGGGCGTAATGTCTAAAGTTTTTGGGGCGTCTTAGTAGAATACGATACCTGAAATTCTACTATCTATATTTATTTACGACAGATACGTATTTCGCCTACGACATGCAGGCTTCATCACTGTCTGTTTTCGAACTAAATGTACTCAGTGCTTTGACAGTCGTTGCCGTCTAACATCAAGTAGGTCTCGTCACCCTTCGCTGTAAAGATGTTTTCACCAGCACCTTCAGCCTTCAGCCAGCCTTGACTGATGCATCCACTTAAAAAAGTCCGTTTTGGCGAGGTACTTTTTCACTGTTTAGTTCCGACCTCTCCAAGGCGCGGAAGGCTGAGGGCACCTTGCTCTTGGTGTCCCTTTTCAGCTTCTACTGTACTTAACCATTCTCTAGAAGGGAGAAGATGTTGTATGTGCCGGATCGGTTAGATCCGGCGGACACGAAGTGCCTCACGATGTCCAACTTCTTCACTCCGGACTGCATCTGGCAGTACGAACAAAGCATCGAGTGTAGTTGCTTGTCTGTTTTCGTCGCAACTGCTAAAAATCAATTGATAATCCAGTCAAATTATTTATGTACACAATCAGTTCCATTGGCGGTACATAGGTGGATTCATCACCAGTTGGCTGGGTAATCGCATGAAAAATTACTAAAATCAGTTCATTCAGTCGACAGTTATTTGCGCCATACATATATAGTATATGCTCAAAACAAAAATATTTTTGGGTAATTCAGATTTAGCGATTAGCGATTAGCGAAATTTTCGCTAATCTGAGTGTATCGATTAGCGTTTAGCGATTAGCGAGCTAACTTTTTCGGTTAGCGAATTAGCGGTTAGCGACGCTAAATTTTCGGTTAGCGGTGCCCACCACTGGAGAACTGTTGCGTCACATCACATACATGAATATTCCTCGTTTGCATACGAGATTTCAGTTACAATTATCAATCGGTTGAGAGAAGGGGCTGGTTGCTCTTTTTTCGAACTCATTTTACGTTCAATTTGATCTAGCTTGAATGTTCAAATGATAAAATTGATAATTAACTGAAGAGAAGAGATAGTTTTACACTTTCACAAAACTGTTTACTTTCAGGACATCAACTTGATTAAGGTTTAATCGAAACTAAAAATTCTAGAACTGTTGGGCGAAAAGACCTTGTGACTTTTTTTTGTAATGTCGAGCTAGTTGAATTCGCAAGTTTATAAACTTGCCGCCGCTGGCCTGGGAAGCAACATCAACTGAGCACGCCGTAATTGCTCTACTTTTTCGATGTCAGCTGCTGACACGGTCTATATAATTTCATTTGCACCTCGCATTACTTCAGTGAGATTCGCTTCTTTCAATACAGGATTGAATAGGTTTTGAAGTAAGATTTTTTATTCAATAGAAGTTCAACTACAATTCTGGAAGCGAGCCATGCAAGTTAATTGGTTACCATTACAAAAAAAAATTTAAGATGGCAATGTTTTTTCCAACTTCCTGAACATCGTTCATGAAGTTTCTGAAATCGTCTCCGTTCGTGCGCACCACCATTATCATTCATCCGTGTTAATTTATATCTGTGGTCTACTTTCTGTATTGGATAATATAAGTCCTCATAGATTTTTTGGTTGCCTTAGTCCAATAGAATGAGAGCTCAGTTACGCTAAGCTAAAGTTTAGCAAAATGTCAGCAATATCAGTGAAGCGAATATTTGTCATGAAAAGATGATTGATTTCATGATCAAGAACAGTGATACAAGGTTCCAGAGCAGACTTGTGAAATCGTATGGAATGAGCAACCTTGAACATAGTTGAATTTTTTAATCACTATTTAACTATCATACAAATTATTTTAGTGTATATTATTTGATTAATGTTTGTTTTCTTGTGTGAAATAATTACGGTTTATAGGCAGTTTGTGGCTAACGAAAAGAATTTTTGAAATATTTTTCGGTGACAGTCTGTCCTTTCGGCCTGTGCATACCTGTCTCGCCTTTGAGAAAATTCTGTCGCACGGAACTGATGTCGCTAGGATGCAGAGTTTGCGTTGAACTATGCTATTTAGTCTTGGGTATATAAGTTTTCGTTCTTTCCACCAATTTAAGAGAGTTTCTATTCCAGGCGAGATGCGGCTCCATCAAATATTTACCAAGTTCAACGATCACTGACGCTAACTGATCTGTAATGGTACTCTAAAAATATTAAAAATTAAAATAGTTTTTATAACTGTTTTATTTTATAAAACTTACATCATTATTTGTGGTAGATTGACCGGTAGCCTCATCTCCCGCAGAAGCATTGGGATTTGCACTCATATCACTTGTCCAACGTCGTTTGTTTGGGTCCTTTTGCAAATTCGATTAGTGGATATTTATTCTTAAGATCGTGTCGTGATCCGAGGGAGCTTTTCTACCATCCTTCATCCTGGCTAGCGCCGCTCTGCACTCCTGCTGCTGTTCGGGGTGAGCAGCAATGTACCGCACCCTCCGACGGCCACTGCCTTCTGCTGCTGCTCTATTTTCTAGTCGTTCCGTTCCAGGTTGAGATCCTTCCTTCGAGATGTTGCCTCTCCAAAGTTCGTCATAATAATGAGGAAAACATTAAAATTAATTAGTAAAATTATTATTTTATTTCTCTTAGGTACAAATTTTTACATTTTAAGTGGTCAGCTTTTGTAAGCTCTTCATCTTTAGAAAAATAGTGTTTTTAACATATTTGTTAGTTCATGTTAGTGGGTTTCTCTACTCTGCATGAATTTTTATGTTTAATAACATTTGTAATGTTGAAAGAAAAAATTATTAAGATATTTCTGCCTACTTAACCTACCTATAAACTAACTTAGCCTAACTGATACAAATTCCGTATGATTACATGTTCAGAGGATGAGCACCTCTTTCCAATTGTTTTTGCAATAGGGTTTAATTCTAATTCCCGTCGTAGTAAGTAAAGCCACTCTGATTTTCATCAGTTTTTGGATAGATTTGATGAATACTCCAAAAGTTTTTATGCTGATTTGACCCAAACACACTTACCTTCCGATCCATGCGCTTTGAATTCACTAAAAAGCGATTATTAAAGCACTTTATTGAAATTAAGCAATTGACTTTATTTCTTAAATTCGTCGTACCGTTTTAAAATCCGTCCATCAAAACTTGTCATCGTGCAAACTAAAAATCACAACAATGTTTACGAAATTGGCGCGCATGTATGTGTGTAGGAAGTCATGACAAATGTTATTTTACAAAAATTTCTGTTGGACATGCAAGTTTTTCCGGCTGCAGAATAACGACAATGCCTTGCGTGACTTATTTTTATTTTGTGAATGACGAAAATTGAAACGGTTAGTCGTCATTTTCTTCTTCGTCGCACGAAAAACGAAATTTGGCTGCTAGGAATTCTTTAATAAATAAAGCATTTAAATAGATTTCAGCTCACTTTGATCGATCGTGTATGATAGTCAACAAATTAAAATATTCCGGAATAACTAATTTTGCATTGTATGTCATAAAAAATCCTCATATTTTTAATAATTTGGTTGGATAGGACGGGAATAGGAAATTACGACGAAGCAGCAACATACCCTACTTATTGAATTGTTGTTCCAGGGTGTTCAAGGCGGCCAGTTCGTGTACTTCAGTTGTTCTCGTCCATGGGGGCAGGTTCAGAATCATTTTTAGAACTTTATTTTGAATGCGCTGGAGTCACAGTCTGTGTGTCCGAGTGCAACCCTTCCAGACTGGGATCGCATACTCGATACTAGGCTAAATGATTTGTTTATAGACAGCCATCTGATTCTGCAGGCTCAGTTGAGATGTTCTACATATCATCGGATACAATGATCGGATGATTATGTTACATTTGGTGATAATTTTGTCAACATGAGACTTGTAAATCAGATGTCTGTCTAGAGTTAGTCTTAGATAGATCACTTCGTCGGACCATTGAATGTAGGAGTCGGCAAACCGAATTCTGCAGTTTTCAGCCGGAACAAGCCGAGGTGATCTCGAATGCGGAAACAAGACGGTTTATGTCTTTACCGCATTGATTGAATGTTTCAGTTTGTGTAATATTCAGTCAGAGCATCCAGGTCGGCCTGCAATCTGTTTGTCAGAGCGCGGACGACGCGACCACTATACATGATCACCCTGTCATCCGTGAATAGGACACCATACGAACCGTTGCTTCTCAAGAGATGGTTCTTTTCTAGTGGTAGTAAAATCAAAATTTCTCACTTATCTAATGTCGAATTTGTTTATGCAATCCGGATTGGAACTGGATGAACTTTTTGTGTTCATTTGCTCCTATCTGACAAATAAAATTCATCCAGTTTCAACCCGGATTGAATAAAAACAAATTCGACATATGTTTACTTACCAGAAAAACAATCACTAATCATATTTTCCTTGTGGTACAGTTACTCTGTTCTATTTAATTTTCATGACTTCTGCCTAATTTTGATTAAAAAAAAAACAAATATTTCCTATACTTCACCATAGCATCTTACTACCAGTCATCCGAGAGCCCTAAAAAGTGATTTCATACCGTACGAGAGCCAGGAGCTGAATATGTTTGCGACATTTCAATTCGAAAAAATTAAACTTTGCAACATGAACGCAATAAATAAAAACAATGTATACCAACTATTTATAGGTTCAGGTGTCAAACGTTATATCGCGACACAAAAGAAACTGAGATGCATTAGAGAGTAAGATTACTTTATTGAGTAAATTTATTGTCGCGCAAAATTCAGCTGTTTCCGAAATGTACAATATGCGTTACGAAGTAACGACATCTGTTGTGTTCAACAGGGAAACATTGATAGTTTCAAGATAGTACTCTCACGCATGGTGCATGATGAAACACTAGCGCCAACTTCTGTTATTTATTATTAGACTTTAGAGGCGGTGTCCTATTGGGAAAAAACACCGCCACCTGGGAGAGGTGGGATGTCTGAGGTGTAAATGTTACACAGGATGGGCCCAAGGATACTTCCCTGGGACACACCTGCTGGAATGTTAAATTTCTCTGACAAAATATTATGCAGACAGGCCTGAAATGCTCTATCTGAAAGATAATTACTAATGATCTTGTTTAGATACATCGGAAAATTGATACCATGCAGCTTAGACACTAGACCGCCGTACTACACATTGTCGAAGGCCTTTTCTATATCCAAAATCGCCATTGCTGTCGATTTGGATAGCGACTTGTTCCTTTGTATGATGTCGGTAACTCTGGTGAGTTGGTGAATGGTGGATCTTCCGTTACGGAAACCAAATTGTTCCCCCTGGAAGACACCATCCTCATCAGCAATGGACAGAATTCGGTGTTGGATTGTCTTTTCGAACAGCTTGGAGAGGGCAGAGAGCAAGTTGATTGGCCGATAACTCATGGGAACAGAAGGATCTTTCCCCGGTTTGAGAACTGGGATAACTTTGGCTAACTTCCAAACAGAAGGGAAGTAGGTAAGCTCCAAGCAACGATTAAAAACCTTAACTATAAAAGCAAATGAGCTAAGGCTCAGATGTTTTAGCTCGATGTTAAATGTATTGGCATGTTCTTAGTTGATTTCTCAAAAGTCATCAGCTTATCCGCCGTGACTCTCGATTCCCCCGGAAACAAGCTGTCAACCAAGGCAACCCCCATAGCAACAGTCCGCTAGTGAGGACTGATGATCTTTTGCCCCGAGTTATGCGATGACACAAACTGCTGCCCCAGCGCATTTAGTTAAGGTGTAGGTTTCAAGCCCGTTTTCTAATAAAAAATACTTAGTAACTATTGTAGGGTAGCCCCACGGATTTCTTCAATGATAAAAGAAAAGAAACTTGTGTTTAACTTCACCTAATCGACCAGACGGGCCGACTGGCAACTTACGACCCATTTATTAGACAATTTTTACACCTATCGTGCAGCCCTAACTTCTACTTAACATACAGGAAATGTATGTGCGGTGGCTCGCTATTGACAAACAAAAACACTAGCGCTGCCTATGTTGCGAAAAGAATAATAATAGACGCGACCGTGCGCGTTTTGGTAACTTTAAGCAAAAATGACAAACTAGGTCAATGCTATAAGTGAAAGACTACCGCGGTCTTCCTTCCTTCTATCTTCCGGGACTTAAATCTGGGCAGGGGCGTTACACTATGAACATTAACAATAAAAACTCAATAGAAAAACTTTTTCAAGAGTGATATTAACCGTTATGTGTTCGACAGAGTACCCGGGTACCTTTTCAGCTTTCAAAGTACGAAATTCCATAGTTTTCTTTGATCAAGGATACTGAAACTCTGTGACATCTAAGAACTAATTAAATTGCAACTTTTCATAAAATAAGTTTTCATGTAGCACTTAAGGGGTTGGAATGGGGGGGCTTCGAAATTTTTTACCCTTCAAGTGCTGGCTGGACAAGGGTACCCGGGTACCCACAAATTGAAACACTTGTAACTTTGGCAATTTTTGACCGTTTCGGACACTTTTACCACCTAAAGATTCAGGAACTTATCCACTTCTAGTATGGTTACATCAGAGCCGGAAGTGGTTCATCTGCTTTCCGGAAATCCGGTATTCCGAGGATGTGTTCCGGAATTAAAGCACTTTTTGTATTTTTGGATGTAATTATAGCAATATGGGTGTCCAAAGTTCTTCAAATTACTCCGAAAGGTCATTCTTCATTGTTTTAAAACAATTTAATGATAAATCTTAGAAATGGCCATTCTACGACAAGTTCCCGTGGGACCTCCTGTGGTCATAAAATTATTTGGTTTGCAACACTGGCAATATGGGTGTCTAAATTCATGAAAATACTCCAGAAGGTCATTTTTCATTGTTTTGATTCTGTCTGATGATTTTGCCACGGCATGGTTATTCCGGAACATATTCCCGTGGAGCTTCACAGTTGTCCAAAACCAAAAATATGTGCGCATTAGAGTTTAGAGTAGGAAAACTTGATTTTAGGTTTATGAAACCTTTGAGAGAGTTTCTTGAAATCTTGAAATAATCCCCCGAAAAGTGAAATAAAAAAATTATTTTTCTTTAGCTTTAATATAACACATTGATGAGTTCTGTATAGTTTTAGAGCATATTATTACAAGAAATTTGCTGAAGACCGTAACCTTCTATCTCTTCAGCGAAGATAGAAAAATCCTATTTCTTATATGTGAATCGTCAAAATCAGTTTTTCTATTTAAGCTTTTTTGTAGGTGTTGTATGACTTTTTCATGTTTCATTAAGTTGTACAAATAGTGAAAATATACAACTTTGCCTAATGTAGTATACCTCTATCTTTGCTTGTTTAGGAGCTGTAAAACTTTTGTTATAAAAAAATACCCTAATTCTGACCCTGTATTACTCAACTATGCGCAAACAGATACAAATTAAATTACATGAATCAGAAACTAAATAAGAAAAACTACAAAATTCATGAAGTTTCATTTGTAACCGTCTGCGCATAGTCGAGTAATTTGGGGTCAAAATTAGGATATTTTTTATATCAAAAGTTTTACAGTTCCTAAACACCTAATGGACCTAAAGTGTGCTACTTGGGTTGTCACTTCATTCGCGGTGACTCCAAAATAGTCGCGTCACTTGCCTCGCAAAATAAGAGTGATTATTTTCAACTTTTCAATAGTGTACACTGACGAATTAGTAGCATTCTTCTTTTGAGCCAACGCGTAGAAGATGTACCGATCGATTGGTGCAAAAATATTGGAAATCGATCGGGAAACCGTTAAGCTAAAGGGTGCCCCACATCAAATTGTACCACGGAAGAAACGCTATAAAATACCCATTGGGTATTTTTTCTGGAAAATTTGAATAGAAGTAGTAGAGTTGTTTACACTGTATTTTTATCGCTGTCAGTTTGGAAAAAGTGGCGTTACTCGAACAGTAACGCCGCGAATTGATTTTGCGCAAGCACCTGAAAAATCCTCAACTATCTTATCGGGCAGCTTCCGGTGCTACTGTTTTTCCACCCACCACAAGTTTGATGTTCCGGAGGAAATAAGGAAGCAGAAACTTTCAAAGTTTGCCAAGAAATACATGATTTGGCAAGCGATCTGCTCGTGTGGCAAACGAAGTGCACCGTTTGTGACTACAGGGACTGTAAACGGGCAGATCTACCTCAAGGAGTGTCTACAGGAGCGTCTGTATCCTCTGTTGAAGCAACACGAGAGCCCTACGATCTTCGTGCCACTATTCAAAGGATGTCTTGAAGTGGTACGAACGTACCCAAGGATATGAACCTCTCCAACGCACCGGAACTAAGGTCTATCGAAAAATGCTATGCTATTATGAAGCAGGCACTACGGAAACATCCCAAGGCGGTCAAATCTGAGGAAAACATGAAGAAAAAGTGAGTTTTCCTTATTTTTAACATTTTTTTGCACTTATTGGACTATAGGGTGATTTATGTATTTTGGACAAGCGTTACGCCTCCTCTATTTTGAACATTTTCCATTTGATTTTGCCGTAAGAATCCAAAATAGAGTACGCGTAACGCCAGTCCAAAATATATAAATCACCCTACCAAGCAAGGCTTTGAGAAAATAAAACTTATAAACTCAATATTTTCGGGTAAAGAAGTCCAAGGGTTGATCCCATTTAGTTTAGAGCACAGCCAAACCTTGCCGTAAGCCGTAGTCCTACGTCAAAAAAAGAAATTGACAATTTTGTAGCTGTTGTAGAAACAGATTAGCATAAAGAATCGAAACGTTGGAGTGAATTAAAAACACCAGTTTTAATCTGACTGACTGATTGAAAGCCGGAAACAGCATAGGAAAAATAACGAAGCTAACATTGAACATCACTCGACAGCTGCCACAAACAACTGTACAAATAGAACTCTAGTTGCACACAATATTGCGTGAAAGTTGGAAGCTTATTTATTTTCAGCCTTATAAGGAAAAAGCTTTATTTATTCTAAATAGGAACTTTCAAATTATCCTAGTTGCATGTATGACAATTTTGTTATTGTGTGATCTGCGCAAACTCATGACTTGCGAACCCGACCAGAATGAAATAAAAAATAATAACAGGATGTTTTTAGGTTGTGTTTTCAAGGCAGCTGCATTCAATTTTAATTTGATACCTAACATTCTTCAGAGAAAATTAATAAGACAAAGATTTGAAGTATTCGCAACGTTTCGACACTTTGTTGGTATCTTTTATAATGAAAAACAAAAAAGGTTATCCATTTATCTGGTATTACAATCGGTTCAGTGATAAACTATTACACAACCAACAGATTTTAGGAAGATAGCTTACTAACAAACAACACTGACTAACAGGGGTAACACTTTGAACAAATTTTCTAGCAAAACATCTTCTAAACGATAATCCCAGATCTCGCAAGAAACACTAGCGTCACCTGGAGTCGTCTTCATGCTATATGCGCCCGCAATGCGGCATCCTGTAAACTAAGTTGTTTTATTTAGAACATTTTATTTTAAATACACCCAAATCTCATTTTACGTCCACTATTAAAAATCCTAGATGCTACATTCCGTTATCGAAGCTTGACCTTCTGTTTTTATACGACAGACTTCGCAACCAGCTGTTAGAGTGCAGGACAATTGCAGGGCTAGTTGCTACGATCCTACTGACTCTTACAGCCTTTCCCAGTCGAGATTTGATCATACGACGACTGGCTTATTAGGCCAGCGCCATGCCTCGAAGCCAACTGAGAGGCATGTCCACTATTTGGGGACGTAAAAGAAATCGGTCGTAAAAAAGAGGACGTTAAATTCAAATTTTGGACGTTATATAAGAAGCATAAGCATAAGCAGCATAAGCATAGGATACCGCTCGTGTGCTGCTACTCCGTTATTGACCAGGACCGATGCAAATTGCAAAATGATGGCTGGAAAAAGCATACTTGGGACAGCACGCTATTTTTCATTGTGCAACCTTATCAGGTCCCTGCATGCTGATCAATACCGACGCCGGCCACGTCCGAATGCGGGTCCTGGTGGGATGGAAAGGAATGTTAGTCCAATACTTGTTGCTACTAAAGACCAGGGAATCCTCTGCATCTTCACAAGTATTTCGGGAAAGGAATTGTTGTTAGTAGATGGGCGGAGCTAGATGGATGATGTAAGTATGTAAGCATCAGTCATATGAGACTAACCTGGATATTCGAAAATATTCTTGTAAAGTCAGTAACTACAAAAATTAAGATATAAAAAATACCTTTTTAACAAATTTAATACAATACCAATGGTGCTTATATACAACCATAATTTAATTTATATCGAAAAATACTATGCACATGCGAGATTTACGGCTCAAAAACCACGTAACAACTTGAACTTATCCGCGATCAGGGAAATCAGGGATAATAAAACGAGCCAATATAGTTCCTAAGTTGATAAGCATTTCCTCTTACCAACGCTAATATGCAGAGATATAGCGCCCTACACGCTTAAATTTTGGACGTTATATAAGAGGACGTTAACTCAAATTTGGACGTAAGAATAGAAATTTTGGACGTAAAACGAGAGGACGTTATTTCAAAATTCGGACGTGAAGAAGGTGACGAAAAACGAAATCACGTAAAATAAATGGACGTAAAAAGAGATTCTAATGTATTACAATTTGCATCTTCTGAGTTGTGTTCGGTCCTTCGTGTCACCATATTTAGAACAAAATTCAATGGAGGTTTTCCGTCAGACCATACCCCTCCTTTTCTTATTTTTTCTCGAAAGTGCTCCCAATACGAGTGACAATGGTGCAAAAATATATTTTTTTCGTTAACTCTAGAATTTGCTACGATTTTTTAAACAATGCAAATTGTAAGAATGTTGAGTTTCTTTTCACCAAATCACGAATGTTGAGTTTTAAAAAATTCATTTCGGCTGCACTGTTTATCAAAATTTTTAGATTTTCTGGTAACATTGCACAACAGATTTTGACAAATGTGTATCAGCGGTTGAGTGAAAAGGACAAAACGAATGAATAGCTAATGATTACCTTCTTTTTCGTTTCGTGTGTTGCTTACCACAAGAGTAAAGAGTGGCACAAATGGTTTCGAAGTGGTGACAATAGAGGACACTGGTACAAAAAGGCATGTAATACATCCGAGAAGTGACGGGTTGAAATATACGTATTTTAGTTTTTTATTTTTACAGTAGTTAGAGGCTTTAATAAAGAAAGTTTTATGTGGGTAACATTTCTAAGAGTCAAAACCAAACATTTGGTGGAAAAAAAATTTTTGATGGAAAACCTCTATTTCAAGCAAAAATGTGCCAATCGTAGTTCTGTGTTGACCGGTGGTTGTATAGGGAATAAAGTATTTCAGATGTTTTATAAACCGATTTTTTAAAAATACGGTTTGAGTTTCAACTTTGCTTACACCATTTTAAAGAAAAGATGTGATTCAAAATGGTATACAGGTAATTTATAATAAAGTATTTATTTAAAAACATCGTTTACCCAATCGAAAATGGTCGTTTACAAAAATTGCTCCAAATTTTTTTTGTTCAGCAACACATTTCATACTGTTAAATACAAAAAGTTGTCATAATTTGTAACTTGCCAACCCAAGGACTATCGGTTTCATTTGCACAGCAGCATTTGGTTTCACAATGTGCTATTTTATGTGAAAATGAAAGACCTTGATCGTGAACTTGCCAATTCGGTGTTGGCATTGCTGGATTGTGAGTTGTTCAGCATGAGTATTCGCATCGCATTCCAGACATCCAGACGTATAAAACACAAAGTCATTGTCGGTGCCGTGATACGGCCATGACGTCAACATTTTCGTGAGTTACATTTTCATCACCAACCAAAACTCAGTATGATATGAAAACTGGCATGGAATCTACTTTTACATTATTCACTACGAAATCATGCGATCGGCAACATGTGTCCTGCTTGCTTGCCGATAGTTCAACGCCTGTGCTCTCCAAAGTAACATGATGATGAAGATGTTACATCATCATCATCATCATCATCACCATATTTCCACCTCTGAAGTTGTATCCTATAAATATCCTTTATCACCATGCATAATGTATGTACCGTCACGAATATAACTGCGGCAGTATAGTCGACGGGAGCTGAGTATAGAAGAGCTGATTACCTTTTTGGTGCCATTCAATGACAGATAATAATTTTAGTATTTTTCTCGCGTTTCCTGTGCTTCTATAGCAAGTTCAGTGCAATAAGCAAAGAGAAAATACTGGTCTTGATGTTGCTTTGCATTTCGTTCCGTACCTTAACAGGACACCATAGCGGATATATTTGCAGACTGTTTTTTTTTTCTTCTCTCAACCAAACACTGTCGGCTATCCGCTGTGATATTCATGTTGTGGCCATCTCCTGCTACCGGCCGTTGATCGTTGATGGTGCGTTCATTCGTTGGTCGTTTCGTTTCAATCTAAAGCTCGTCAGACACAGACAGTACATAGGTAAAGCTCGGTAAGCTCATAACAACGTTGAAAACAATCATGTAGATATGATTCGTGAGTCTGGTGCCGCCACGATGCTGGATTTATAAAATATTTCTATTTGATTCGTTTCTTCAAGGAATTTCTAATAATATTTTCCATATGACATGACAGTGAAATCTCCAAAAAGTTAATCAAAATCGGATGGCATCGATTGACTTTTTCGAAATATTTACTTTTCCAAGCAGTCCCGAAATCTTTGAAAAACGAACAATGTTAAAGAATAACTGTCGTGTCGTCTATGTAACCGCCACTGCTGTGCTCCTTAGTATATAGACTCCACTGTGTGTCAACCCAAGTAACCAGTGAGCACTTAAAGAAGCAGAAATCTAGCTTTTTATTAGCCTATGGTGCACACCATATCGTGCAGCATAGTTCAATATGCCTATAAAAAGCTGCTAGAAAGCCGGTTTTGGCGAAATATCCGGCTACATTAGTGCTTGGAGCTTTACAAAAGTCATAAAACGTAACGCCTGTTGCGTAACGGTAAAACGTCAAACATAAAAAAATGCGAAAAATATATTGTACATCCTTTTTTATCTTCCCTCTCTGTTATGCTTACATGGCGTACTTTGTTGACGTTTCAAGACTGCTTTTTGTTATTTTCTTTTTCGGTTAGAATTGAACCGCCAGCCAATCTGTCGATAGGAATAGGAATAGAGGAGTAGGGCAACGCCTTTACCAGTTGATCTGTAAACGGTAGTTGCGAGTCAGCTGCCAATAGCTCTACTTAAATTACCGAAATTCTTAACTCGGATGTTTGATTTGCTTATCAAGGCGGAATGGAGGGAAAGATTTTGTTTTTCACATATCTTCCATAAGTTGCGCATTGGGAGAATTACCTACCTTTTATTTTCTTTTTATGTGATGGCATACATGTATAGAAATATTTCTTGCATATTATCCGTATGCATATGCCCTATAGATTCGTGTTGATGTTTATTTAATCGGCGGTGCAGGATTTTGCGTAAGACAAAAAGAGAGGGAAGCATTTTTTCTGTTATCACGCGTACGTTCGCAAGGAGATTTCCTGCAAGTGTGAGCAGTGTTCAAAATCTCTTTTGATGCCGGTAACGGCAATAAAGCTTGCTTAGAGCATCTAATCAGCTTTTCATAGTGCTTCAAGTAAATATTAATTCAGCATTGAGAATGCCATTTTAAAGCTGCTATGCTTTGACAATGCTGAATTATATCTGGCAGCATGTAACTTGCAAATTTAGAGCAGCTTTCAAGCTTAATTCAGTGCTTAGCGGTTACCTGGGAAGTGTCAAAATACGTACATTATTAATTCATATTTATTCAACACGTTTCGCAAACAATAAGGTTTAGAGTCCATTTTTCTTTTCGAGTTTCGTGACATATCGAAAATCCATCTTAGGTTATGAACCCAGAAAACGCGTTGTACATATAGTAATGAACTATCTAAGCCAGTGACAGAGTTGTCCAAACGAAATTCACTGGGTGCATCTCCGTTTTGGATGACTTAAGCACGTAGATGTTAAATTTCATTTTCTGCAAGATGTGGTTAAGCAGGGGAGAGTTAGACTTCATCTCCTTCCTTCAACGGATCAGCCAGCCGATATGTTGACCAACAGGTTACCGGTGGTAGCGGTTGAGCAGGGGCTTTAAAGAACAACTTTTGGCTGTGCTGTTGTGTCTTCTATGCAATTGCCGCTACTGTCCCCTTACTATACAAACTCTACTGCGTGTCCTGTATCATAATCCATTTAATCAAGAATCATCAATCATCTCGATGAGGCCTTCTTCGTCTTGTTCCTTCTGGATTCGATGTGAAAATCATGTTTGCAGGATAGCTGTCCGGCATTCTGGCAACATGTCCTGCCCAACGTATCCTTCCAGCTTTATCCACTTTCAGAATACTTGCTTCCCCGTAGAGACGCGTGAGTTCGAGATTCATTCTTCGCTTCCATACACCGTTCTCTTGCGCACCGTCAAATATTGTTCACCTGCCGTTCGAAAGCTCCGAGTGCTCGCGGGTCCTCTTCAACCGGATCGGACGCCAACCGGTCTAATTAGCGTTTTGTACAATGTGCACTTTGTGCAGAGACTCAGATTGTTCGACCGCAAGTGTTTGTGCAGTCCATAGCGGGCAGGATATTTACTGATAATACGCCTTTTACTCTCACGGCTGGTACAGTTCCCAAGTAACCAGTGAGCACTTAAAGAAGCAGAAATCTAGCTTTTTATTAGCCTATGGTGCACACCATATCGTGCAGCATAGTTCAATATGCCTATAAAAAGCTGCTAGAAAGCCGGTTTTGGCGAAATATCCGGCTACATTAGTGCTTGGAGCTTTACAAAAGTCATAAAACGTAACGCCTGTTGCGTAACGGTAAAACGTCAAACATAAAAAAATGCGAAAAATATATTGTACATCCTTTTTTATCTTCCCTCTCTGTTATGCTTACATGGCGTACTTTGTTGACGTTTCAAGACTGCTTTTTGTTATTTTCTTTTTCGGTTAGAATTGAACCGCCAGCCAATCTGTCGATAGGAATAGGAATAGAGGAGTAGGGCAACGCCTTTACCAGTTGATCTGTAAACGGTAGTTGCGAGTCAGCTGCCAATAGCTCTACTTAAATTACCGAAATTCTTAACTCGGATGTTTGATTTGCTTATCAAGGCGGAATGGAGGGAAAGATTTTGTTTTTCACATATCTTCCATAAGTTGCGCATTGGGAGAATTACCTACCTTTTATTTTCTTTTTATGTGATGGCATACATGTATAGAAATATTTCTTGCATATTATCCGTATGCATATGCCCTATAGATTCGTGTTGATGTTTATTTAATCGGCGGTGCAGGATTTTGCGTAAGACAAAAAGAGAGGGAAGCATTTTTTCTGTTATCACGCGTACGTTCGCAAGGAGATTTCCTGCAAGTGTGAGCAGTGTTCAAAATCTCTTTTGATGCCGGTAACGGCAATAAAGCTTGCTTAGAGCATCTAATCAGCTTTTCATAGTGCTTCAAGTAAATATTAATTCAGCATTGAGAATGCCATTTTAAAGCTGCTATGCTTTGACAATGCTGAATTATATCTGGCAGCATGTAACTTGCAAATTTAGAGCAGCTTTCAAGCTTAATTCAGTGCTTAGCGGTTACCTGGGTTGCCCTCTGTTGCCAGTGAACCAAAGTATATGTATTCGTCGACTACCCCAAACTCATCCCCGTCGACTACCACGGTCCTGCCTTGTCCTGTCGCGCTCGGTCCCGCCCGCCAGCATATACTTCGTTTTAGATGTATTTATTTTCAATCCAAACTTCTCTAAGCAAAGCCATGGGTATAAATGGCCTGTTGAGAACTTGACCCTTCTATATCGACAGACTTCGCAGCCAGTTATTAGGGTACAGGACAGTTACGGGACTAGTGGTACGATCCTACTGACTCTATCTAGCAGCACCGCCTGGCCGATATTCAAACATACGACAATTGGCTTGTTAGACCAGCATCGTACCTCAAAACCAGCTAAACGCCTCCAATCTTCTCTGCTTCGCGTTTTAGCCTGGTACACTGATCACGTCGTCGGCAAAGCAGGTAAATCGACTAAAAATCGTGCCACGCATTTTGATCGCCGCTCATATTATAACACCTTCAAGCGTAATGCTGAATAGCAGGTAGCAAAAACTATCGCCTTGTCGAAGTTCTCTGCGAGATTCGAATGGGTCCGACAATCCGCCCGAGATTCTCAGCACTGGATGCCATCCATCGTGGCCATGATAAATCTAGTAAGCTTACCCGGAAAGCCGTTTTCGTGCAGAATTTTTCATATCTCTTGTCGGTTTACACTATCATACGCGATTTTGAAGTCAATGAACAGGTGGGGACTGTGGTGTACCTAGGGCTGCCAAGTCTCAAAATTACAGAAACCGGCCGCTCGGTCCTGCCTTCAAAAAATGCGCACGTTCATTATGCTAAATAATATTGAAGACCCTTAATTCCCCTTAATTCTTCATCTGTACATTCCGGAGGTTGATCGGCCACCACCTCGCTTCTGTATCTCGCCCATCACGATAAAAGCTGTGCTGAGCCGCAGTATATTGCCGCAGCTCTGCTAAATGGTGTGACCATTTCTACACGTACGTACTATCGTTCATTTCCGGCATACCAAACGGGTCGCAAGCCGGTTGTCATTGGGGGCGACTTCAATGCTTGGGCCTTTGAGTGGGCAGTAGGCATACTACTTCTAGGGGGCAAAGCTTTCTGGAAGCTTTGTCCAAGCTGGATGTAACTTTGGCAAACGTGGGTTCCGTCAGTACATTTAATCGTTATCACCTTTTGCAGCCCAACGTAAGCCAACACGGGCTGGAGGGTGTCCGATGAGTACACGTATAGCGACCACCCAGGTATACGGTACAAGATTGAACGACGAATGTCACCGTCGCGAGGGTTCAGGCCGCCCAGTCGGAGGTGAAAAGCCTTCGATAAAGACTTATTCGTTGACAGAACAATCGCTCGAACCGGAGTGCCAATGAGCTGACTAACGGCCTAACGCGAGCATGTGACATAACCATACCTAGGACCTGGCAACCAACGAACGGTCACCGCTCGGTATACAAATGGAACGAGGCCATCGGTCTCCTCCGCTCCAGGTGCCACAGAGCGAGAAGGCGCATGCAGAGGACCCGATCCGATGCGGATGTCGAAGCGCTTGGAATTGAGCTTAGAGCAGCTCAACAAAGAGGTTAGGCGTTGAAATCTTGTTTTTAGGAGTTATGCCGTAATGCGGGTTCAAATCCATGGGGCAGTGTTTACCCCACCCCATTACCGGATGGTAATGAAAAGGTTGATGGGTGCGTCCACTCCGCAAAAAACCTGCCCAATCAAGCTGGAAGTCGTCGTGGAAGGGTTATTCTCGAAACACGATGTGATATGGTCTTCGAGCCCGTACAGGCAAGCGAATGATATCCTCACTCCGGTCACGAATGAGGAGCACCAGCATATAAAGTGGATGAACCAGCAGCGGATCGCTCATTGTACACGCTGATTTACCTCCTTGACACGTTAAGCGTGTTACTAGCGTGGCTAATCCTAAACAGGTCAACCTCTGTTGTGGAAAGTGACACCGGGTTGGCCAGGAAGCAAAGTTTTGATTTCGCAAGTGCAAGTCGGTGCCATCAAGTCCGTCATAGAGAGGGCCGAGAAGCCTGTGAGGCAGAAAAGGTGGGGCTTAGGTATTATTGTGTCATAGTCACGATCGATGTCAAAAACGACTTTAACAACGCTACTTGGGGAGCGATCGCCCTAGCCCTCCATAGGATGAGGGTACCGGATCATCTGTGCAGGTTGCTTAAAAGCTATTTGGAGAACCAGACGTTAGTGTATGACACTAGGGTACGACACTAGTTTCTCGGTCCTACGCTCTGGAATGCCAAGTACGATGGGGTGCTGAAGCTCGAGCTGCCCACTGGGGTCGAGATCACAGGATTCGCCGACGATATTGTCCTAACAGGGGTAGGCAAGTTTCTCGAAGACGTGGACAATTGGCGTCAGACGCCATAAGCATAATTAAAGGATGGATTGCTAAGGTGGACAAGTGATTGTCTCTAAACATAATGTGATGTACTTGGATGTAATGGCAGACAATAGGATGAACTTCACCAGTTAAGGCGTCAATAAATCCTCCAGAAATCTCGAGAGTACAATGTGCCCACGCATCATATTTTTGTGGATTTCAGAGCAGCATACGATACAGTTGAACGTGAACAGATATGGCAGATAATGCACGAGTACGGTTTTCCAGACAAACTGACGCGGCTGATCAAAGCTACCCTGGAGGGAGTAATGTGTTACATGCGCATTTCGGGGACTCGCGAGACTCGTTTCGAATAGCGCAGAGGGTTGCGGCAAGGGGATGGACTGCCCAGCTAGCATTTTCATATGTATAAACAAGGTAAAAATCAGCATTACGTACAGATATACATGCTAAATAAATCGTATTTCATGCGCAAAATTGGCATTTCCGTACTATTTTGGAGACGATATACATGATTACGAATAATTTTGAGCGTTACGACTATATAAGTATTTATATACGATAATATCCGATTAAGCGCGAGTCGCTCCGTACTACTCTACGATTTTGTGCTGAAAATCGTATGTGTGTTAGTCATTATCATTATATACGACAGAAAATCAACTTGATCCCACTTTATCCAGCTTTAGTTACGATTTCGAGTTTGTTAGGAGATATTTACGATAGTTTTCGTACATTGATATACGAGTTGGTGCTAGCTGGATGTTCCGTATGTTATTCAATATCGCTATTGAAGGTGTGATCCGGCGAGTGGGCATCGAAACGAGAAGAACGATCTTCAACAATAATATTCAACCCCTAGCCTTCGCAGGCGACCTCGACACCATTGCACTATGGTCCAGAAAGCCAAATTAGGTGGAAAAAATTGTTTACTCAGTAGTCGTTGATTTTAGACTATTTACGTCTTAGCAACAAAATCTTGATTTAGGATGGCGCTTTTTTTGGCATGAGCTATTTTAGGGTGACCCTTAAATTAACCAAGATCCAGAAATTATCTTCAAAACGAAGCAAGATAGAGCGATATTCACTGCAGCAATTTCGTAGCTTGAAATATTTTGAGTAATATTGTAGAAGACAAAATCCTTCTATCTCGAACCGTTTCCATATTAGGGCGATTTTCCTGAGTCAAGTTAGGGTGACCCTGCTATTTTGCGATTTTTCTCCATAACTTTTTTATTTTGCATTTCTCGCAAAACACTTCTTCAGATGACTTTTGAAGCTCAATAAGACGCAACTTTTGGTGAAAAAAGAAATTGGCTATCTATTTTACTTCTACACTTATAATAAATTTTATGATAAAAATAGGCCGTTTTCAAATGTTAGTATCTCAGAAAGGTGCAAGCAGAATTAAAATCGGTTGATTGCGTTTGAAAGATAGTGATTTTTTGTGCATAATATCAAAAAATTGGAGAGTGGATTTTTTTCTATCTCAAATAGATCAACTTTGAATATGTGTGGTTTTAACATATTTAAGTATATAAAAGTAAACGAGTTGCGCCATAACTCGGAAAGGCCTTGACTGTTCTTGATTAAACTTAGCGTACATGTTTCTTGACATAAGTAAATCAATACAGGGGGTTGACAAAAGCGGGGTGGTCGCTGAAAATGGGAGCGGGAGGTACAAATAAGTAAAAGTGGTTGTAATTATATTGCATTTAAACCGTTATAAGTTGTGTGAGTGGTCCAAATCTAAAAGAGAATGTATAAACTTAACCTCATGTTTGTTGACTTGAACTTTATAATGAGGTTAGACATTAAAAACGGTAAACTTTCCAATAAACAGAGGGAATGGTAGACAAAGTAATGAAATCATATGTGTTTCATAGTATCATGGAGTGGAACTACCGAATGAGAAGTTTAAATAGTTTTCTACCCGCGACGGGGATTTCCGTGATTCCCACCTCCCCTTTCATCAGAGGCCACCATTCTTTTGTCTTTCAGCCACTTGTACATTTGTTTTCGTTAAGGTTAAAAATCACAGGCGAGCGTGTGTGAAAAGCATAGCATCCAAAGCGTACTCCACTGACGCAAGCCTACGCCAAACAACTGCTGGCACTGTGTGCATACATTCTGCGTTCGTTCGTTTTTTATTTGTTAACGGAGACCTTAAATCATTAGATTCATTCGTCTCCGATATACATTCTGCTACCTGCACACTCGCGAGTGTACAGCCTCATATTAACTTTCTACACATCCCGCCCGCGAATCCAAAGCTCACGAGCTGTACATAGGTCGTGAGCACGAGCGGCACACTAGGATGTATGGATACGGATTTTACTTTTCTTCTTCATTTTACACCCTCGCTTACACAGGCGGGTAAGTGTGCGGGCCAATGCGAGCGATGATAGGTATCAACTACTGGGTTGCAATGACGAGCGTAAGCAACGACAACGACCGTAGCTGATAACTAAATAGCAAAGCATTGCAAAGCCTAGGTGCTACATTCCGTTATCGAAACTTGACCTTCTGTTTTTTTATACGACAGACTTTGCAGCCAGCTGTTAGAGTGCAGGACAATTGCAGGGCCAGTTGCTACGATCCTGTTGACTCTAACAGCCTCTCCCAGTCGGAATTCGAACATATGACGGCTGGCTTATTAGACCAGCATCATACCTCGAGGCCAACTGGGAGGTGATAACTATATACACTATGGCAAAAACTTGTCGCAGTGCATGAGAATATCAGTAAAGAAATCCGAAAGAAACGATCATGCATATGTGTTCGTTAGAAGTCATGACGCGAATGCGGTCTTCACAACACTACGTTTCAGTTTGCAAATTCTCATAATACAAAAAACAAAGCTTTTTTCCTCATTTAGACATATCTACCGCTTTCCTTGATTAGCTCTTCTCGGTCAGCGGCCCTTTTGTCTACAGCAACGCGTACGTCTCTCCGAAGATAATGAAAGAGACATAAAGTCTTCCTTATATTGTTCTACTTCCGTAGTTGTGACCCTCCCATCTTTTCACACGCTCTTCATCTTATCTCCCAGCCACTTGTATAACTTCTAACAGACCAAATGCAAGATATTATTATTATTATTATTATTCTATATTTGAGAGGTTTTCAGCCTGTGGCTGGTTCGCCCCTTAATGCAAGATGATCGCAGCCACTTTTACTTATTTGTACCTCCCGCTCCCATTTTCAGCGACCACCCCGCTTTTGTCAACCCCCTGTACTGATTTACTTATGTCAAGAAACATGTACGCTAAGTTTAATCAAGAACAGTCAAGGCCTTCCGGAGTTATGGCGCAACTCGTTTACTTTTATATACTTAAATATGTTAAAACCACACATATTCAAAGTTGATTTATTTGAGATAGAAAAAAATCCACTCTCCAATTTTTTGATATTATGCACAAAAAATCACGATCTTTCAAACGCAATCAACCGATTTTAATTCTGCTTGCACCTTTCTGAGATACTAACATTTGAAAACGGCCTATTTTTATCATAAAATTTAATATAAGTGTAGAAGTAAAATAGATAGCCAATTTCTTTTTTCACCAAAAGTTGCGTCTTATTGAGCTTCAAAAGTCATCTGAAGAAGTGTTTTGCGAGAAATGCAAAATAAAAAAGTTATGGAGAAAAATCGCAAAATAGCAGGGTCACCCTAACTTGACTCAGGAAAATCGCCCTAATATGGAAACGGTTCGAGATAGAAGGATTTTGTCTTGTACAATATTACTCAAAATATTTCAAGCTATGAAATTGCTGCAGTGAATATCGCTCTATCTTGTTTCGTTTTAAAGATAATTTCTGGATCTTGGTTAATTTAAGGGTCACCCTAAAATAGCTCATGCCAAAAAAGCGCCATCCTAAATCAAGATTATGTTTCTAAGACGTAAATAGTCTAAAATCAACGACTACTGAGTAAACAATTTTTTCCACCTAATTTGGCTTTCTGGACCACAGTGCATTGCTAGCAACCAAGGGATTGAGATTAAAAGCTTCGAACATTTGTTGTGCGACTGTGTTGCACTATATAAGAAACGACATAGATATCTTGAAAAGAGGCTGACTCAGCCCTGCGATATTTGGAATGCTGCTCCTAATCCTTTATGCCTGATTGGGATAAATGCCGACAGTAGTTGAGGTGGTTCATCAAACTTTGATAGCTCACTGATACGACATGGCATAAATTAAAAGAGGACACACCACAATAGATCAGAATAATGGTCGCGGTGGTAAGTCCTCAACACGGGAAAAAACATGGGATGGCGGAGGCAATCTACGTCAGACTAAAAACGGAGGCTAGGAGAATTGGGTTAGTGGGAGCGAACAACAGCACTCGGTGAAAATCGCCCAGTGAGTGACAAACAGCACTTGGTGCTGCCCTTTGCCACACTCCGTGCGGAATTGCGCAAAAAAATTGTTTTGTATTTACAAATTTTCTGCCCTTTTAAAAGTGAAAATACACGCTGCACTGAACAACTAATATGGTCTATATTAAGTTAGTACGGATCAGGCACCGCAACAGTAAAAATGCTTTTTTTTAATCACACCACTTCGACTGACCCAACGCAGGGTGTACAATCCAGCCACGCAGAGTGCGGCTCTTGGTGTGGTAAAGCACGCAGCAAATTTATCACTCTGCGTTTGCGGCTGCCTTTTCTTGGTGCGCGTAAAACACGAAAGAGCGTGTTTAGCAAAAGAGACACTGAAGGGAATTTGTGGGCGAACACACACCGCATGGCGAGTGTTGTGTTGTTTAAGAATGTGTGTCTTTTAGTCTGCGCTGCGGTTTATGCCACCTCTGCCGGCGATGAACTGAAAGTGGTTGATGAGTTCATATATTTGAGATCTCTGGTCACCGCCGATAATAATGCGAGTAAGGAGATTCAACGACGCATTCAAGCTACAAATCGAGCCTACTTTTGACGTAGGACTAAGTGTTTATTTACTATACTGGGACTGGGTAGCACTTTGTGAAAACGAAAATAGAAGTGTAACGTTTGAATGAAAGATTTCAAATGCTAATAACTACTAAACTACTGAACGCAACTGAACAATTTATATGTCGTTGGATAGATAAAATGACCAGCAATTTTATGAAAGGGGTAAAAGCCCAATGTTAAGGAGGGCGTAAAGGGGGGGGGGGCTCCTATACAAATGAAACACAAATTTCCTCAAAACTCGAGAACTAATCAAGCAAACCAAATTTGGCATGTAGGGGTTTTAGAAGGCAGGATTTTTTTCTATGGTGTACTGAGACCCCTTTTCCTTTTAAGAAGGGGGGGTTCCCATACAAATGAAATAGAAATTTCCTCATAACTCTAGAACTAGTCAAGCAAATGGAACCAAATTTGGCATTTGGGGGTTTCCGAAGGCAAAAATTTGTTCTATGGTGAATTGAGACCCCTCTCCTCTTTAGGAGGGTGGGCTCCCATACAAATAATATTCAAATTTCCTTATAACTCAAAAACTAATCAAGCAAAAGGAACCAAATTTGGCATGTGGGGGTTTTTGGAGATAAGAATTTTTTCTATGGCGTACTGGGACCCCTTCCATTTCTAAAAGGGCGGTTCCCATCCAAATGAATTACAAATTTCCTCATAACTCTAGAACCAATCAAAAACATAGAACCATGGCATGTGGGGGTTTCAGTAGGTTAGATTTTTTTTCTATTGTGAATTGAGACCCCTTCTCTCTTTAGAAGGGGGGCTCCCATACAAATAATATACAAATTTCCTCATAACTCCATAATTAATCAAGCAAAAAGTACCAAATTTGGCATGTGGGGGTTTTCGGAGGCATGAATTTATTCTATGATGGTTTGAGACCCCTCACTCCTGTAGTAGCAGGATAAGGACTCTCATACAAATAAAGCAGAAATTTTTGCGTATGTGCCATATGTTGTGCTATGTAACAGCGGTAAACTATGAAAGTAATCTAGTAGAACCTTCTCGGAGCAAGAGACAGTGAATCGATACCGCTAAGAACGTGCCTGTGGCCATTCATGTCGAAAGACAAGGACATTCGAATGAAACGTCATATTTGCGATGAACGTGCTTTGGCTTTAATGTTATTTGTAACCAATGGCCCTTTTAAAGGCCACAAGCGAGTTAAAGTAAGATTATTGAAACATGTCAAGCTACGCATAATCATATTTAATGCAATAAGCTGTGGGAAGTTTTTACGTTATTGACATTTGAAAAAAGCATTTTTTTTTAGAAAAAATGCCTGTAGCTTCAAACCGGAATAGATAGTGACTTGATTTCTTCCAACAAAATGTGCGTTCTCCATGAATATGACGGTACCCAGAACGCATGATTTGTGAGAAATAAACACGAAAGGAGATATAAGGAAAAAACAGATTTTTAGGTCTACCCCGACTAAAAAACTTTAAATTGCCCAGGCCTATCAACCATAAGAGATAGGATTTTTATTTCTTCAAGAAAGTTGCTCAAAATTTAATGTTCTTTAACTTTGCTGAACATTTCATTCAGCTAACTTAAGCCATAAAAAACTTTATGCCATATACACCAAAAAATGCGGAAGTAGAAATAACAAATTTTCTCCGAAAATACTATATACCTAGGAATAACGGTCTTAGCGCAATTACTTTTGTCCACCTAGACCGTGGGTTTCATCCCACGGTGCGGCACCAGGAATAGAGGGACCCAACATGCTAGATAGCTTGACCAAATTGAAGCCGACTTACGTGTGTCAAGACGTGCACTGAATTGGCGACGCGTAGCCCAGAACCGAATACAATGGAGAGGAATTCTTGATACGTCAACAGCCATCCCGGCTCTCGGCTGGTAAAGCAGAAAGAAGAAGGCGTTAACAGCGGTTACTGCGCTGTCCAAGATCGAACCTACTTTGCCGCCTTTCGCAAAACACTAGGATCAAAAGGCATAAGCCTCCATACGAAGGTGATAATATACCCGCTCCCCCTCGTCGCTACGCCCATGGTTTTTACCTAAAGCTTTTTTAAGTATGGCCAAAAGAATTAAATATTAAAATAGCTTTAAAATTTCAATTGTCGATGAACAATTGTTTGAAGAACTCGCTTATAACTCAGCTGTAGAGAATTTGATTTTGACAGCTCAACACGGATTTTTCAAGCGTCGATTAGTGGTTACAAATTTGTGTGAGTGGTGAGCTCACAAGGGTCACAAAAAGGATAAGAACGAGTTATCCAGTTGATTGCTTGTATACAAACATGACGAAGGGCTTCGATGTGTACCCGAGCAGTAGCGAAGAGCAAAATAATATAAAAACAATATCAAACTGTGTTATAATGCTATATTTTGTTATTGAATAGATATGGAGATACATTGATAGCACATTTTGTTATTGAGAAGATATTTAAAACAGAGGTTGTAAGATGAGTTTAATAGCTGATTTTGTTATCATATCATATTAGACACTTTCCAGCGTTACGGGACACAATTAGCACCCATTGTTACCGTATGAATCACCTCCTGTTTCACCAATTTTTTGGCAAATGCCTTGTAAAATATTTGTTTAAAGAGTGCTTTATTTTCCACTAGAATGCGAGGGATTTGATGAAACAGGAACCGATCTGCATAGTAGGGATAGTGTCCCGTAACGCTGGAATGGGTCATAATGACCTTAAAATGACATTCGATATATTTCATAAAATTTTATTTTATTGATTAAAGAGATTTTAAATTATAAATATTTTATGAAATGATTTTTTAATGTCTCATATGCTACAGCATTTGTTATTCAATACCTTAATAATACTAAAATATGTTATTCCAAACTATGAATACAGTCATGTTATTGCTTTGTTATTCAAATAACACAAGTAGTTATTCTTACCAGAGTAGTAGTTATTTTACCAACTATGTCAGCCAAAACAAGACCAAATTTTGATATGAGGTATTCGATTTCCTGCTCGGGTAGTAATTCGGGAAGTGTTGAGTGCATGCTGGCATTGGTAACTCGTGGATCCATGCATACTTAACCGGAAGAGAGCAATGTGTTAGTGTAGAAGTACATTTTCCGAACCATATACTGTAACATCAGGGGTACTGCAAGCTAGTCATTTGGGACCACTTCTGTTCATCCTACTATTACATTGGGAATAAAAATGGGTGGAAAGCAAATTAGTTTACAAGTCTGTGATTTTGTTAAATAAGATTTTTTACTCCACCAGTGACGGACCTTCGCTGATGAACCGCCACGGGTGGCTCCCTAAAAAGAGTGAACAAGTGATGGGGAAATTGGATCGGGACCCGAGCTGTCTGTCACAAGCCAGGATAAAGGAGGAGTGTTGAGATTTGTCGCTCGGCGTGCAGCTCCGGATGGCTCCATGGTAAGTTTATGGTGGATCCATCCGGAACTGCACATCGAGTCTCTTCCGCGGCAAATCTTGTAAAAATCTTTTGCTCTCAATGTAGCAAGTAGTCAAGGGCATGCTACATTCTGAGCAAAGTGCGGAGGAGGACCCCAATCCTCGGTGTAACGCGACCCGTGCCTAGGGATGAATGCTTGGGGGGGTCTAATAAAGTTTCCCAAGGTCGAACGGAGCCTGCATGGTACCAGAGCACCCTGTGCAGTATATTGCTCCCTCTGTTCCAAGCTGGTAAAGAACCGTTGATTTTCTCCCCAGCAGAGTACAACCATCGCCATGGATAACCTTGAAACAATAATTGATGGGGCAACCAACGACCCCCAAGAGTTGGTGATAAACACCGGAGTAGGTGTAGAGGTGGCGCACGACGGTAGACCGGAAGTGCGCAGACCGAACGGCACGGACAATACTGGCGAAGTAATGGATACAGGGATGGAAGAGGACTTTAACCTCGACAGCATGTCGCTGGATGGAGGACTCTCGGCTTCATCTCTGATCCTGAATTCACCAACAGGGAATGCGGAGAGCGACGCGGATAACCTTCCCGATCCGGTGACGCTACCTGAAGTCAAGGGGCAACCTGGGACTTCCGGAGTTGTAGCCAAGCGTCTCTCCAATGCGCAACGGCGACGGCAGAAGTGGTATCGGAGCAAGGGCTACTCAAAGGACGAAGCGGAGGAACTTGCCCTTCTGCCGGCCGGTCAGCCTAGCCAGCGGGACCTTGTCGTTACCAAGAGGCAACGATCCGCTGATACGGCGTCGCCGAACATCAGCAGCAAAGGTCCCACTAAAAAGAGACCACGCAGTCGAGCCTGCGCGGGTCCTTCGGCACCAAAACCATCCTCGGGGTGCACCTACAGGGAAATGGTGGATGCTTTCAGTGTAGCCATAACTACGGCTGATTATCCCGTTTCCCTGCTCACTACGGATCAGCTCCAGACTGTCCGCGCCGTTCTTCTGGATCAAATAGCTGACCAGGAGACTCCAGCCATTAGACCCAAGTTCAGGAGCTGCCAGTTCAAGAACGGCTACTTGATACTGGCTTGCTCTGACCAGAACACGGTCAAATGGCTGGAGCAAACGGCATCTACTCTCGTCCCGTGGGAAGGAGCACAACTACGGGCCTACGACACGAAGGACCTGCCGAAGGCTCACACCTTCATAGGGTACTTCCAGGACAGTGTCGGTACCACGGACGAGAAAATCCTGAGATTCCTCCAGAATCAGAACGACGGCTTTTCAACGCAAGCGTGGCAGATACGCCGTCGCATTGTGCGTGGAAATACCGTGGATCTGTTAATGGAGGTTGACCAAAAGTCGGCAAGTCAGATCACTGAGCAGCGCTTTACGCTAAATTTTATGTTTGGCAAAGCACGCATGCGACAGGTTGGCAGAGGTCTGATCAACACAGGCGCAACAGTCTCTGCTGCAAAGTCGAGGAAGGTACGAGCGGAACTCCCTTCTGGGAGCGCCCCGCCACCACCAAGACAATGCAATCCTGCAACGTTGAGGGTGGAAAGTGCGGAACTTCCCACTGGAAGTGCCCCGCCGCCACCTAAACAATGCAATCCTGCGAAGACTAGGCGAGCGCCGCGAAAACCTCGCAAGAGGCGTACGCAGCAATCACCAGTCGATAGCAGACCTCAGAGGCTCAATCCGCCGTTAAGTGCGGGTCGGACATCTGTGGCCTGTCGCCTGCGGCAACCGAAGCCTGCCGGTGTGAGCGACCCAGCCACTCAACTCAGCGAAAACGCTGCTGGTACCCGTTCGCCAAGGCTCGATCCAGTACTGGATCAAGCTGAAAACGGCAATCCTGCCTCCAAATGAGCAGCTTTCGCTGCATCCAGGTGAACCTCCACCATGCCAAGGCGCGTCTAGTGTCCTATGCCGGAGGTTCACCAAAGAGCAGCTGAGTGCTGCTCTGATCCAGGAGCCATGGATCAACGATACCACGGTCCTCGGTCTATCCGGCGCTAATGGTAAGTTGATCTATTGTAATACACAGTCCAAGCCTAGGACTGCCATTCTGTTAAATAAGAGAATAACATTTTCTCCAATTACAGAATTCATCCAACGCGACGTCGTTGCCATTACGGTGGTAGTCCCGACGACTAGAGGGAAGCAGGAGATAGTCGTTGCGTCCGCCTACTTTCCAGGGGACAAGGACGAAATACCACCGCCCGAGGTTGCTGAACTTGTGCGGTACTGCAGAGCAGTCAATAAGCCGTACGTGATAGGCTGCGACGCAAATGCGCACCACACGATATGGGGCAGCTCGGACACAAACAACAGGGGTGAGTACCTACTTGAATATCTTACTTCTAACGATGTCAATGTAATCAATGTATGGAATGACCCCACCTTTATAAACGCTATCAGACAAGAGGTCCTAGACCTTACTCTATGTAGCGCCTCTATAGCTGAGAAAGTCAAAAATTGGCATGTCTCTGATGAACCAAGTTTATCAGACCACAGACATATCATTTTCGACATCGAGGCTAATCCTCTAAAGAGTGAACAATTCAGGAATCCGAGGAAAACTAATTGGAGTTCCTTTAGGGATCATCTGATTGCCTCACGTAATTCCTGTCACAATAATATACGAACTCCAGTTGAGCTGGATATCGCCGCTAGTGACCTGCAATGTAGGATCACAGACGCGTATAACACAAACTGTCCCGTAAACACGCGAACAGTTTGCCGTGATGTGCCCTGGTGGAATGAGACGCTTAGCAATCTCCGTCGGAAGGCAAGGCGTCTGTTCAACAGGGCCAAAATCACGTCTAACTGGGAAGACTACAGAGCTTCCCTCACCAAATACAACGCTGAGCTACGCAAAGCCAAAAGGAAATCACGAGTCAAATTTTGCGAAAGCATTTAAACTCTGCCAGAGGCTACGCGTCTGCAGAAAGCGATGTCCAAGGACCATTGCAATGGTCTAGGGCAATTGAAAAAAGAGGATGGGAGTCTCACTGTTACCACCAGGGAAACTCTGGAAGTTCTGATGAACACGCACTTCCCTGGTTCGACAGTGACCACTGGGCAAAACATAGGCGGGCATCAGTGGAATGGGTCATTACACAATGTGCCAAATGATTCGGTTCTACTTGCACGCCGATTGTTTACGGAGGCCTCGATCAATTGGGCACTCAGCTCTTTTGAACCAATGAAATCTCCAGGTCCGGATGGTATTCTACCCATTTTCTTACAAAAAACCCGAATTAATCCACCTAGCGGCGTGACCTAGCCTTTCTACTGCCACAATAATCATTATTTAATTTCTCAGGAACTTAATTGTAGATGTATAGATGTTATATTAGACTATATTTTTAAATATCCGTTCCGTATTCCTCAAAATCCTTATTTGCCAGTAAAATTCACAACGTATTGTGTAGAATAATTATATTTTCTTTCCTTGGGTGCGTAAATACATGTAAGCGTTATTTATGTTACTTGATGAACACCTTATTTAGTTTTATAATATTTATAGAAGAATAATGTAAACACAAAAGATAATTTTTACAGACTTGAATGAATATGTATAGAAAATTAGAAATCAACCCTCTAACGGGTCTACAGACGGCCTTAACTTTTGGACTTCAGAGCCACATACGAAACTTGTTTTGAATTGACAATATTAAGTATTTGTTCATAGCAGATTTTTTGATATTAATACCATGCATTCAAAAGTTAGCATCTTTGAAAAACAAGAGTTCAGAAAAATTATTATTATACTTCGCTTTTGAAGAAAAAGGATATCTACAACAAAATGATTGATCTCAAAATTTTACTATTGGTTTGCTTGGCTTCAATTTTGCAATATATCTGAATTAGAAAAAAAATACTGAATAGAGCATTAGATATGAAAACGAGAAATGGAACTATTTCTTAGCTAGCGCTCCTTCAGATAATTATTTTTGCATGAAAACCAAAACTTAAGCTTCTTTTGAATGTACTTTCATGAAAAGATAGTCATTAGCTTGATCGCATCGTTTTTACAATGTTAGAGGGTTAGGAAAACAAGATGAGGTCGAAAAATAGTGCCAAAGCTGCGCCATAAACATGCTTGAGAATGGGAAATACGATCGATATGATTCCCAGTGCTTGTCTTTTTTTGATTTATTTATTAAAACATGTTACATGACATAAGACATCTGTCCTTTAAAATATCACTAACGAAAACAAATCTTACAAAATTTCTACCGTGCAACGTTTACTTCCTATTTTTCATATAACATTTCTAAGCTCTAGTATCTATTGATTGAAAAGAGCATCTATTGATGCGCAGAATTTGTTTGGAATTTGTACAAATTTATTTGGAAAAATCAACTCACTAGTATTTTTGATTCTATACACCACTATACCTACATGCTTAAATAAACTGCTTTTCTTCGCTTTTTGCTTTTCTTGTACAATTGTGAGTAACAGCAAGTGAAGAAAATGACAATTGAAATCTGAAATCAAAGAAAAGAAAAAACTTTTCGATTGAATCCCACTATTTAATATTTATTTGCAACAGATACGTAGTTCACCTACGACGTGCAGGCTTCATCAGTGTCTTATTTCAAAGCGTATACGTATCTGTCGCGAATAAATATTAAATAGTGGAATTTAGTCGGTAAAAGTTTTTTCTTTTCTTTAATTTCAGAGTTCGTATTCCACTAAGAGGCTTCAAAAACTTCAATTGACATGTTTCTCACTTTTCTTGAATTTCATTGCAAATTTTAAAATTGCAAATTGTCATCACATACATACATACATACATACATACATACATACATACATACATACATACATACATACATACATACATACATACATACACACATACATACATACATACATACATACATACATACATACACACATACATCACACACATCTCATACATTGAATACAATCAACATTTGAGATTGATATGTTTTGATTTCACACGTTTTAACGGTTTAATATACGGTGCTTAAGTGTTAAAGTTTGAATAACTTTTGAATAAAGCGTCCGATTTTAAATAACTCGGTATCGTTTGATAGATCTCAGCAGTAATTTTCAAATAATCATAAAATGTGTGATGTTTTTCATTAAATCAATGCTTATATGTTACATAAATATGTTTTAAATACTATTTTTTCACATTTCTTTATGTAACTTTCAAACTACAAGTCCAATCGTCATGAAATTTGGAAGTTAAGGGTTTGCAAGGCTCCTCTTTCATATGCAATCAATTTTGTTCAAATCGGTTAAGAGACCTATGAGATAATGAAGTCCCATATTTTTCGTATTTTTATACATAACTTTTGAACTAAAAGTCCGATCAGTATGAAATTCAATAGCGACCAATGGGACACCTAGACCTTTCATTTGACACTAAGAACATTAAAATCGGTCCAGCCATCTCCGAGAAAAGTTAGTGAGATTAAAAGCGTCACATACACACACACACACATACACACACACATACATACACACACACAGAAAATGCTCAGTTTTCGAAACTGAGTCGAATGGTATATAACATTCGGCCCGCAGGACCTTCTTTCCATTTCCGGTTTTCCAAGTGATTTCTATACCTTTATACTATATATTTATATAGTAGAAAGGCAAAACGGACGGTGTTATAATGTCCGAGCTCATCAACCTCTTTCGAGCCAGTTTCACTTTGGGGTATATCCCAGAGAATTGGCGGAAAGTAAGGGTGGTGTTCATACCTAAGGCTGGCAAAAAAGACAAAACCATGCCTAAGGCTTTCAGACCGATAAGTCTGACTTCAACGCTTCTTAAGCTGATGGAGAAAATCACGGATAACTATATCCGCAATGAGTTTTAAAAAAACTCTCCGTTACATGTAAATCAACATGCATACCAACACGGTAAATCTACGGAAACCGCACTGCACTGCTTAGTGACGTTAATTGAGAAATCGCTCAAATATCAAGAGACGGCACTTTGTGCTTTTCTTGATATTGAAGGCGCTTTCGATAACACGTCCTTTGCGTCAATTAATACGGCTCTCTGTCAAAAGAGTCGACCACACTACAATGAGCTGGATTCAAGCAATGCTCTCGAGCAGACAAATTACAGCATCATTGGGAGATACGTCGGTCACGATTTCGGTGATCAAAGGATGTCCACAGGGAGGAGTTCTCTCCCCCCTGCTCTGGTCACTGGTGGCCGACGCACTCCTTCACAAGCTGTCACAGCTTGGTTATGAGACCATTGCTTACGCCGACGACGTTGTACTTATCGTCAGAGGAAAGTTTGACGCAGTACTGTCAAGTCGCTTGCAAGGAGCTCTAAACACCACCATGTTATGGTGCTCACAAGAGGGACTTAATGTAAATCCCACCAAAACAGTCGTTATACCATTCACTAGGCGAAGGAAACATACCATTACTCCGCCTATACTGAATGGTGTCAGACTGGGCTTCAGTAATGAAGTCAAACACCTCGGAATAATTCTCGATAAAAAACTGAACTGGGCTGCCCACCTAGATTATGCTGTTAAGAAAGCAACTTCGGCTATCTGGGCATGCAGGTCACTGTTTGGCAAAACCTGGGGATTGAAACCTCAACTAGCCTTCTGGTCATATACTACTATTGCACGGCCTAGGATAACCTATGCTGCAGTCGTATGGTGGCCAAAGGTGAATGAGGTGACAGCCCAAGCCAAACTAAACAAAGTTCAGCGCCTGGCCTGTCTTACAGTTACCAGTGCCATGCGTACAACACCTACTGCAGCCATGGAGGCAATGCTATGCTTACTGCCTTTGCATCTTCATGTGAAGAAGGAAGCAGAGCTCGGCGCACTACGGTTGCAAAGGAGTAAAACCATACTCGAAGGTGACCAAATCGGTCATCTTCGCATACTTCGGGAATTCAATCTGACACCCTTAGTAACTTCAGTCTCTGACTGCATGGAAGCCAGGCCCAATATGGACGTTCCATATGAGGTGATTGAAATAGATCGCTCAATGTGGAATAATGGAGGGCCAGATCTTCCATCTGGAACTATCTGTTTTTTTACAGATGGTTCAAAAATGGGGGCCTGCACAGGCTCCGGAGTCTACGGACCCGGCATCAGGGAAACTATCTCATTAGGAAAGTGGCCCACCGTTTTTCAAGCAGAAGTATATGCCATATACATCTGTGCGACAATATGCTTGAAACGAAAGTACAGGCATGCGAAAATCGGTATCTTCACGGACAGCCAAGCAGCACTACTGGCTCTCAAGTCCGCCAAATGCGTGTCCAAATTAGTTTGGGAGTGCAGCACAGCATTGAGGGAACTCTCCCGCCAAAACAAAGTTTTATTACTTTGGGTGCCCGGTCACTGCGGAATCGAGGGCAATGAATTTGCTGACAACCTAGCAAGACAAGGATCAGCTCAGCAATTTATTGGTCCTGAACCGTTTCTGGGCACCTCCACATCTGCCGTGAAAGGCGAACTGATGACATGGGAAAAGCTAGAAATAGCATCCCGTTGGAATCAAACACAGGGTTGTAGACAAGCTAAACAGTTTATCTACCCAAACCCTGCAGTAGCTAAAAAACTACTCCATTTAACTCGTAGTGAACTACGCACGATCACGGGACTCCTAACAGGACACAGCCCCGCTCTTTATCATTTAAAGAATATCGGCAAGGTATCATCTGACACCTGCCGCTTTTGTAACTCTGAACCTGAAAGTTCAGCGCATCTGCTCTGCTATTGCGGAGCTCTTGCATTATCAAGGCACAACTTCTTAGGAAGTTTCCTTCTTACTCCATATCAGGTATGGAGCCTAAATCCCAAAACGGTCATTGGCTTTATAAACCATGTAGTACCGAATTGGGGCACAGGATTACAACTATTCCGCTCAACTCCATCAATGGGTATGAGCGATCCGTAAACTGTGTACAGCAATCGGGGCCTGCCACAAAAGACGATCATTAAGACTGTCGCAGTGGCCTTTTAACCCAATGCCCTTCTGGCATACAAAAAAAAAAAAAAAAAAAATAAGATTGTACAACAATTTCTTGTACTACAGCGAAAGTTAGTTGAAAAATTTAAAATCAGCCGTGGCATAATTCAGGGAATTGTGGCATAGCATAACATACCGTGTCCACGGAATACACGACTAGTCTCAAGAAGTCACCGTTCGTTCAGAGCAGAATAATATTTCGTTGCTTATTTGTTGCAAAACCTTTCATTGTATACTAGCTATTTGCTGCTTACATACACACAGAGGTGGCATAAACCGCAGCGCAGACCAAAAAACACACATTCTTAAACAACACAACACTCGCCAAGCGGTGTGTGTTCGCCCACAAATTCCCTTCAGTGTCTCTTTTGCAAAACACGCTCTTTCGTGTTTTACGCGCACCAAGAAAAGGCAGTCGCAAACGCAGAGTGATAAATTTGCTGCGTGCTTTACCACACCAAGAGCCGCACTCTGCGCGGCTGGATTGTACACCCTGCGCTGGGTCAGTTGAAGTGGTGTGATTGAAAAAAATATTTTTACTGTTGCGTCGCCTGATCCGTACTAACTTAACATAGACCATATTAGTTGTTCAGTGCAGCGTGTATTTTCACTTTTAAAAGGGCAGAAAATTTGTAAATACAAAACATTTTTTTTGCGTTAATTCCGCAATGAGTGTGGCACCAAGTGCTGTTTGGATGATCACTCACTGGGCGATTTTCACCGAGGGCTGTCGTTCGCTCCCACTCCGCTTTCGCTCGTACGCTGTATGCATATTAGCTGTAGAGGTGTGTTGTCGAATCGCTCTGTGCGACAAGGCATAATATTGGAACATTGGGCGCATAGTGTGAGCGAATGACAGCCCTGTATACACACGACGTAAATAGGGAAGGCATTAACCAGCAGTTTACCAGCTTATTTCAGTACTGTGTCGAGGTAATAAACCGGATTGATTCTCAAAACTTTATGAAAGCAAAAGGTAATTTTCTCCTTGTGCATATCGCGAGGAAAAGAAGTGAAAGATAAAGTTGAGGGACTGTTCACTGCCATAAATGATGACTTTGTCATTAATAATCAATGAAACTCAAGAGCGTAAGACATATCTGCTTCTTCTATTTCTTCTGTCGCTTGTTGTTTCAAAAATTAAATTTTAATTTTTAAGTTTATTCAAACCCAGCTTCTAAAAATATTTTCAAACATTTAACAGCGCAAAAGCTCAAAGGTAATATAGATATTATAAGACAAAAAACCAGTACAGTAGTTTGACGATGAAAACTGTAAAGCACCAATTTCATCGATGTTTTACAAGTACAAGCGAACTTGCTAGGATTCACAGCATACGCAGCACGTTGCATGAACAATACAGAAAGTCATCAAAAGATTCCCTCGATTCAATTCCCAGACAATCGGCACGAAGCGTGGCTTCGAAGAAACTTATATTATTTCGGTTTTTTCTTATTCTGCTTCTCATCAAAACTGTTGGGAAATTATATCTCCAACTGTTGAATAGTTCCATCGACACTCAATTTTATCGGACCATTGCAAAGCGGTGGTGCCGGCGTATAACTTCCGCTGCCAGTTTTCATCAACGTTTCGTGCTTACACCATAGTTACTGTTCCACCGGAAAGTGCCACGCTGCTGGTGAGAGCCATCCGAACGGGACGAGAAAAAAAAACAGCGGAAAATAGGTGAGCGCCGAGAGAAACCAGCTATCTCCAAAATCATCCTGTCATCCCCCAATGTGGAGCACAGCGGAAATAGAATTGCTCTGCTCCATCTTGCGAAGGGAAAAACTCAGCCTTTCGCAGCATCAATTTTCAGTTGAGTTTGTACAGTCACGGAGATTACACGGGAACCTCGCCCCAGGATCTCTGTGCTACACAAAGGATCATAAAATCCACTTGGTGAAAGCCCCCCACTTGCTGCACGGGCAATGTGCAGGAAATAATTTTTTCTTGAAAACGGGTGTTGTCTCGTGAAATTCGCGTCGTGCTCGGGTAAATCTATTTCCGACGGATAGCAAATGAAGAATTAGTTTGTTGAATAAATGTGAAATCCCATATTCCAGCATAATTCAAACCTCATTTCATTGTCCGGTCGTTCGGTCGCACCTCGCCAGGAAATGTGTGCCCATTTGAATTAGCAAAATCGAAATCAACAGTGACGTGCGAAGGTTAACCAGACAGATCAGAAGGAAGAAAACTAGTTGCCACGTTTTTCTGTCTTCGTTAAATTTGCTGTAGAAAAGTGTATTTCCGCGAGTGTGCATTTTCTTTCAGGTAAACACCATCTTGAGCTATAGTAAAGAGGATTTTACCGGACAGAATTAATCATAATGATCAGTAAGTCCAATATTACTTAGCTTAGTGATTAACTTTCTCCTGCAGGAAAAGTCTCGCCATCCAAGGACGAAGTCGTCACGTGTTGAAACGTGGATAAAAAAAAATTACTTTATTGACTCTCATGCATATGAAAATAAAGTGCTTTCTCCTCGTACACAATTGAATTATTTTAAGAGTGATAGAACTTATGTGCCTGACAGCATTCGTCTTCGTATAGAGGAAAAGATTTCGCCGTCGTTGAGTTTGCAATTTTTCTTACCTCGTACGACATCAGCATCCAATTTGGCTGTCTGCCTATGGCGCTCACTCTCTGTCATCCAATTTCACGCTCATGGCAACTTGAAGGAAAAAAGGATTTTCCAAGATTCACAGAGAAGCAATACTAGCCGCATGGCAAAGAGGATTTTCATCTCTCGTAAAGTGAGCAAATCTTGTCATCTTTTCTCGCCAGTAGTGTTGCTGTCGCTGCTCAGCAACATCGGCTCCGGATGTAGCGAGCCTGCAGCACTGTGGAGACGAAGCCGAAGGATGAAGGATTAGGAAACGGCAATGACATATTGAGTCTGTGCATTGTCTCGCACCCATTAGCAGGTCGTTGATAGCAAAACAAGGAAAGTTTGGGTCCTCATTGCACTTTTTGTCGTCCTTCACATGCTCGTTGCGCGACGAAGCAAAATGGGCTGGGAAAGCGTTTCTCTGAGAGTGAAAAGTGCTATCGGCCAGTGCGGGCAATTACGTATGCATCCTATTAACCATGGACCGTGCCAATGCAATGTGCTGTAACGTTGGTCATTGCAAGAGTTGCATCTCGGTACGGAAACATATGGTAATTTTTCTTGGCTTTGTAAAAATACTCATATTTTATTTAATGGATTTGAAGAATTACTCCGATTTATTTCCGAACATTTGCAAATTAATCCGTGCTATAAAGGATATCAAATGTTTTCCGGCAACCAGTATATTTTTAATCCTCCAAATAGTAGGAAAATTATTATTTTACCATTAAATTACTTCCTGTAAATGACACTATTGAACACTACTTAAACTGGAGTATGAAATTGAAAATAGGTACTTATTAATCAGAATGAAATATAATTTTATCTATGCCGAAAGCATTCAACATCTTTGGATTATATAAATCTTGCTGTGCTATTTGTACTAACTCATGCGATGACAATTGTTTGCTTATTGCTTGTAGAGCAATTCTACGCGAAGTCATCCTAAAAAGACTGAAATCTGAAATGACCTTTTCTGATTTGAAGGAAACTTTACCAACGTATTTGATAGGAGGAAACATGCATCTTCCTTTGGTATCATTATGGTTCAAGACTCATTTTTAAAAAGGACGTAATGTATAATATTATTTCTAGGCATAAAAAAACAAATACACCAAGAAAAATTTTACCAGTTTTTCAAAAATTTGATAAATAAAACTTAAAATCAAGATTACAAAAATACAAAATTTAATTTATTTTTTCCATAGTTAGGAATCAATTTTTTACAATTCTTCCTTATACAAAACTTTTAAGCAATCGATAGTTTTCGAGATACGGTTTTTCAAGTATAACACCCATGAAAATAAATGTGTCCTTTTAAAAGTGAGTCTTGAATCAAAATGGTGGCAGGTCCAACACGTTTATAAAATTCCCTCCAAATCGGAAGGGTTTTTTTTCAGATTTAAGCTCTTTAGGACGATTTCGCGTGGAATTGGTCTTCTTCGCAGTTTTGCAATTGTTTCGAAGCTTTTCTCAGATTCCGTGAATTCCTCTGTCACGCATACCGCGGCCATTCAATCTTCTGTCAACTTTGGTGTACATGTATATGATTTCCTTTGCACCTAACAAACCCAATGTACTGCGCTTTGTTTGTATCCAAACGGAACAAAAGAACTGGCAGAATATATGGAAGACGATGTATTTTTTGGTTCGTTTCGATCAAGAGATCAAGACTTACTACACTATCACATGACGCACTATAATATGGATGTTAGGCATACGGATGCTGGCCTTACAATCCAGTTGTTGCATGTTCAAAACTCGACTGGGTGGGTACTGTATATAGAGTTAGTACACTAAAAAAAATCGGCACGTCAAGTTTACCTGAGAACATAGATAATTCTCATCCATCATACTTTTCATGTAACATTCACGTGAATTATTGGTAACTCGCACTCATACTAACCAGTTTACGTGCAATCCCGGTAAATTTGATTAACTTTTCCATTAACTAGTTCATGGAGTTCATGTAAGTTGCTGTACAGAAGTTGACATGATTTTCCACGTGGATGCGACGTGTCGATTTTTTAGAGTGTAGGATCCTTTCACTAGCCCCATTATTGCCCTGTACTTTAATAGCCGGCTGCGAAGTCTTGTCGATAAAGAAGGGTCAAGTTTTTAAGGACGTTTATACTCATGGCTTTGCTTCTTTTGCATACGGATGTTATGCATAATAGGCGTCAGGCATAATAAACGATTGGCCATGATCCATTATAATAGGCATAATGTACAAAACTTCACCCATTTAGCGTAAAGTTATTCATAATGCTGTTTGGCATAATGCCGTTTGACACTGATACATTAGCAAAATTATAAGCGAGTATTAGGTATAGCACTCTAAAAATCATTTTATGACACTCCGAAGCAAACTCTGAATGAATGATCCAGGGTGAAAAAACCGCAGGCCGCGAGTGTTGCCGGCAACCTGGCACATCTGTCTAAGTTTATTTGTTTTGCCAGTTCTACCGACTCTAGTTAGTATTCCCTAGTCTTCGTATCAATTCACTCTATATGCAAGAGAAAACGAGGGGCTCCGTAGCCGCAAGGTTACCGAGTCTGCTTTGACAAGCGAGTGGTCGTGGTTTCGAATCTTAGTAGAATCAAGCCATTCGATGTCAAGTGACTTTAGCATGGGTTTATTCTCAGGCCCCTCCATATACCCTTCCTTCATGCTGAATTCTACATATTTACCCACTGAAGCCTCCTGACAGTGCAAATGTCCCTCCTATATTTAAGTGTACTGGTCAGAGGTACGAATGAGTCCTCGCCAGGGACGGCAATATGGGATAGTGCTGGCAGCGAGGAATAAGTGGGTAAAGTAGATCAAGCTTTGAAGGAAGGGTAAACCCCAATACACACAAGCATGCATAAATTTAATAAGCATGTCGCTCACTCATTAGCGATTATAGCAAAAAGAAATGCAGTGCAGGTCATTCAGCAAACACCCGGGCGATATCACAATAGATCAACTATACTGGTCGCAGTAATGAGTCCACACATGGAAAACAAGAGAAAACGACTGACTGAATTTAAACTGAATCGATTGGGCCCCTTATAACATTATAACGTGACTGGGTGCAAAACATGCCTAACGTCTGCTATGCCTATCGTCCATTATCCCACACGTTTATTATGCTTAACGTCCGTTTGCCCAAAGCGGTACATCCTAAAATAACTACTAAAGGATCCTATTCTGTCACAGCGACTCTTTAGCACTTACTTACTTTCGTCTTATGGTATGATACGGCTTGCATAACATAATTCCACTAAATAACTGGCTTCCGCCAGAGGCCACTAATCTGCAGTTCTGCGGGATCCCAGCGATCGCTAGATATTGCCACCTCACTCGTCGTGCCACTCTTCACCTTGTTTCTACCGGATTCGATACAACAACCATTTTAATTGTCCGGCATTTTAGCAACATGTCCTGTTGATTGTATCTGCTGTACAACTTTATCCACTTTCTGAACAGTAAGTTCACCGTAGCCACACGTGACTTCGTGGTTCATTCTTCATCTCCATACGCCGTTCTCACTCACTGCATGCCGCCAAAGATGGTTCTTGGCAATCGTCGTTCGCAAACACCAACCACCAACCAAACACAAGAGATCTTCTTCGATCAGTATCCACGTTCCATGCAGACCAACCGGTCAAATTAGCATTTTGTACACTTACAATTACCAGAGAAGGGCATAGAAGGTGCGGTTTGTCCCATCTACAAAAACGGCGATTGCTGCAATTACCGCGGCATTACACTGATTATTGCCGTCTACAGGGTGCTCTTCCTGATCTTGTTGCGGATTAGAGCCGCAAGATCTATAGCAAGAGATTTCATAGGGCAGTGTTAGGTGGGCTTTATTAGAGCCTTGCTATCACAGTTCAAATTTTCACTCTCCGATAAATCTTCCAGAAATAACGGGAGCCCACGCATCATATTTTTGTGGATCTCATGGCAGCAGATTTCAGAACAGCTATGGCAGATAAAATACATCAGGATGGTTTTCCGGACAGACGAGGCAAGTTACCCTGGAGTGAGAGATGTGCTAGTTGGTTTCGAGGTGCGATGCTGGTCTAACAAGCCAGTCGTCGTATGTTCGAATCTCGGCTTGGCGGTGCTACTAGATAGAGTCAGTAGGATTATCGCACTAGCTCTGTATCTGTCTTGTACTCTAAAAGCCGGCTGTGAAGTCTAAAGATAAAGAAGGGTCAAGTCTTAGAAAGACGTTTAAGCCCAAGGCATTTTTTTGGTCTTAAACCTCTTACTTCATGAATTTAGTAACTTTTTAGAAGCAAAAAGCTTTGAAATTAGTATTTCTCGAGGCGTTTTTATCAAATTTCTCCTAAAAAGATATGATAAAACTGATTGCTTTTATTTAGGGGGAAGTCCTTCATGACCGGACAGCCACTATGTCCGGACACTTTTCTCAAAAACAAAGCCTGATAAAAATATTCGGAAAGAAGTGAACAAAACTAAATTGCAAGATTTCATGGTGTCCCAATTATGACGTCTTAGGACGTCAAATAAGAACTGGCAAAAGCTCAACAATTTAAAATAGAGAGAATCGAGCAAATTTCAGGAAAGTGTAGCTGCAAAGGTTTTTAATAGATAAAGAAACAATTTTCTAAACGTTGACTTGATAAAGTTTTTTTTCGAAACAGTGCAAATTTGACATGAATATAAAAGATTTTGAAGAAAAACTTATTTTTTTAAAACTGTGTCGTGTCCTCTACCGCCGGATACCAACTTGTCCTCTACGACCGGACAATAAACTACAAAATAAATATTTTCGCTTGCATTTCGCATTACCAGCACTCTCAACATACATTTTATGTGAATAGAGCTTTATTCAACTTTTATACAGCAACCCTGCAAAGATTGAACTCAAAAGATGTGTGGTGAGGTTTTAAATTGTTATACACACTTAAAAAACTCAGCAAAATTTGCCGAGATTTGGACAGCCGAGCGTTCGGTGAAAATTTCAGTTTTGCAAATCGACGTTTACGGATTTTTACTAACGTTTGGCATCATAAAAAATTTTACCAAACGCTCGGCTGTCCAAATCTCGGCAAAATTTTGCTGACTTCGGCACTTTTTTTAAGTGTGTAGGGTCTTTTTTTTCATTGCATTGATGCAGGTTTTAATAGCTCAAATTATCATGTCATGTCTAATTTCAAATTTAATCTTGCTGCACAATTTTGTTTTGTTTTGTATTTTTTTGCTTGTAATATTGTTTTCCTCCACATTGAAGGGAAAATAGAAGTAATAAAGCCGAGATTTACTGAGTTTTATTTGAAAAGCTTTAGTGTCCGAGCATAGAGGACTTCCCCGTTCCCCCTACTAATTTAAAACTCTAATACCGTTCTACAATTCGTTCTTTGATGTAAAACAGTTATGTCTTTTAGTTTCGTTACAATTCCATTTTCAACGTATGGTTTTGGGTCTTTAATTAGTATCTGAAAACTGCACGAATTCATACATCACGCATAGCACACTACATCACCGCATGCGACGGACACGATTAGACGCATATGGAAAACAATAACGAAACTAACTTCTCGGGTCTCTCTGGCACGTTTCTGAAAACAATTGCAGTATTAAAATGTATTCTGCGGAAGGACTCACGGACATTCACCTTTGTTATGGCTTCGCTAATTGTGTAGCAACGACAGCCCAGTAGAAGTATGGTAGTAGATTTTCTGATTTTCGGCTACCCAATGCAAGTAAGTGGACACAAATCCAGAAGTGTTCGTTTTGTTACACAATGATTTTAATTCAGGGACGTCTACCCGAGCAGGAGCAAAGAGCAAAATAATATAAAAACAATATCAAACTGTGTTATAATGGTATATTTTGTTATTGAATAGATATGGAGATCCGTTGATAACACATTTTGTTATTGAGTAGATATTTAAAACAGTGGTTGTCAGATGAGTTTAATAACTGATTTTGTTATCATATCTTATTTTGACCTTAAAATGACATTCGATATATTTCATACAATTTTTTTTATTGACTAAAGTAATTTTAGATTATAGATATTCTATAAAATGATTTTTTAATATCCCATATACTACTGCATTTGTTATTCAATACCTTAATAATACTAAAATATGTTATCCTAAACTCTGAATCAGTCATGTTATTGCTTTGTTATTCAAATAACACAAGTAGTTATTCTTTTAGCCTTGAAGGAGTAAAATTTTGATATTATTTTATGCTATTTTACTAACTATGTCAGCCAAAACAAAACCAAATTTTGATATGAGTTATTCGATTTCCAATAACACATTTTGATATTATTTTGCTCTTCGCTCCTGCTCGGGTACAACAACGCACCATCGCTGCCCAGAAGTAAAACAACGTTACTTCTCAACGTCAATTTTCGACAACGAGGTTTCGTCAGAAAGTAACGTTTGCAATTGACCATAAAATTTTGCGGATCGTGGGGAATGATCTCAAGAGAAGCACAAGGTTAATTGCGGCACAGCCCCATGTCACCCTGGAACTGGTGAGCGTGCTGCACCGGGTAAAAATGCATTCTTTCCACACTACAGGTTCAAATGCTGCTGCCTGCGAACAAACCAATGCGGCTTGAGTTTTGCAAGATTAAGCAAGCAAAAGTGGAGGCGAACCCTTAATTGATGAAAAACATTGTTGTTGCTGTTGTTGTTTTTCATACATGTCAGACTGTGTTCGTCGCACGCGGTAATCTAGTGTGCTATGTCTGATGTATAATTTCTTATAGTCTTCAGATGCAAATTCAACACCTAATACGATACGTTTAAAATTAAAATCGCAACGAAACTAAAACAGACAGGCGTTTTACGTCGAATAACGAATTGGAGAATGGTACCAGAGCTTTAAATTGGTGAATAAAAGCAATTAGTTTTATCACACCTTTTCAGGAGAAATTCGATAAAAATGTCTTGAGAAACACTTATTTCAAAGTTTTTTTACTTCTAAAAAGGTACTAAATTTCATGAAGTAAGTGGTTTAGAAACAATTTTCAGTTCAAATTATTCTCAGCTTTCGAATGAATGTAACAGAATTGACATAGCTAGCATAGTTTTTGTACCAAAGCTAATTTAAGGTAAACGGCAATGAAAACTTAAAATGTAACGATTGAGATTTGACCATTTGCGTAGAAGGAGTTTTTCGTCAAATGATCCTGTATCACCACCTGAGACATCTGCACTAAGCTACCTACCACAGGGCTCCAGAGAAAATAGTGATCGCCTCCCACGGACAGTGACTATTGACGGCAATGAACTGGAAGTGGATGATGAGCTCGTATGTTTGGAATATCTGGTCGTATCCGACAATAATACGAGTAAGGAGATTCAACAACGCGTTCAAGCTGGAAGTTGAGCCTGCTTTTCTGTCCTCAAGATACTTCGATCAAGGAGCGTGCGCCTTCGCAAATAGCTGACGATGTACAAAACACTAATCAGACCGGTAGTCTTCTACGGACTTGAGCCTGTAACTTTGCTTACGGATGACACTCGTCCACTTGCCGTATTTTAACGAAAGGTGTTGTAGGCTATTCTTGGTGGAGTACGACAGGAAAACGGAGAGTGGCGTAGGCGTAGAAATCATGAACTGTAGATACTACTTGAAGAGATAGCCGGTTGGCCAACCACGTATCGCAAGGCTACCGCGGACAACTGTGCAGGGAAATCTGTTTTCTTCAAGAACTCCGCCGGCACCAGGAATAGAGGGTCTCAACGAGGTCGACCAGGTTGACATCAACTTGCGTGTGTCAAAACGCTCATTGAATTGGCGACATCGACAGCCCAGGACAGACTACAGGGGAGAGAAATTTTTGATACAGCACGAGTCACCCAGGCTCTATGCAAGATGCAAGAGACAATTGACGGTGGTGAAATATCTGTTGTTATGAAAATATATCTTATGATGTTCTAGATGAACTCCTGGTTCATCAAGTTACTAATGCGTCACATTTCAACCCGCAACTACAAAATGCAGGTCAATCAAGGAACTTTGTTGGGAACCTCGACCGGTATAAACTTTTTGTCCTGGAATTTGTCAGATAACGCCTTTGCTATACGTTTCATTATCCATAACGACGAAATCGTATTTCGTCCGCATACTCGTAAAGCTTCTTTCAGTGCCACCAGATTATACTTGTCATTACAGCTCGGTACAATTGGAGCATTGAAACTTCTCTAAGTTCTTATTAGAGTACAGGATAATTCCGGGGTTAGTGCAACGATCCTACTAACTTTAGAAGCACCGCCCAGCTGAGATTCGAACATATGACGACTGGAGGATGGGAGTCTTACTGTTACCACCAGGGAAACTCTGGAAGTTCTAATGACAGTGACCACTGGACAAGACATAGGCGGGCAACAGCGGAATGGGTCATTACACAATGTGCCAAATGATTCGCTTCTACTTGCACGCCGATTGTTTACGGAGGCTTCGATCAATTGTGCACTCAGCTCTTTTGAACCAATGAAATCTCCAGGTCCGGATGGTATTCTAGCCATTTTCTTACAAAAAACGGACTGCGTTAGAATGTTCGAGCTCATCAATTTCTTTCGAGCCAGTTTCACTTTGGGGTATATCCCGGGGAATTGGCGGAAAGTAAGGGTGGTGTTCATACCTAAGGCTGGCAAAAAAGACAAAACCATGCCTAAGGCTTTCAGACCGATAAGTTTGACTTCAACGCTTCTTAAGCTGATGGAGAAAATCACTGATAACTATATCCGCAATGAGTTTTTAAAAAGCTCTCCGTTACATGTAAATCAACTTGCATACCAACACGATAAATCTACGGAAACCGCACTGCACTGCTCAGTGACGTTGATTGAGAAATCGCTCAAATATCAAGAGACAGCACTTTGTGCTTTTCTTGATATTGAAGGCGCTTTAGATAACACGTCATTCACGTCAATTAATACGGCTCTCTGTCAAAAGAGAATCGACCACACTACAATGAGCTGGATTCAAGCAATGCTCTCAAGCAGAGAAATTACAGCATCATTGGGAGATACGCCGGTCACGATTTCGGTGATCAAAGGATGTCCACAGGAAGGAGTTCTCTGCCACTGCTCTGGTCACTGGTGGCCGATGCACTCCTTCACGAGCTATCACAGCTTGGTTATGAGACCATTGCTTACGCCGACGACGTTGTACTTATCGTCAGAGGAAAGTTTGACGCAGTATTGTCAAGTCGCTTGCAAGGAGCTCTAAACACCACCATGTTATGGTGCTCACAAGAGGGACTTAATGTTAACCCCACCAAAACAGTCGTTATACCATTCACTAGGCGAAGGAAACATACTATTACTCCCCCTATACCCCATATAGATTACGCTGTTAAGAAAGCAACTTCGGCTATCTGGGCATGCAGCTCACTGTTTGGCAAAACCTGGGGATTGAAACCTCAACTAGCCTTTTGGTCATATACTACTATTGCACGGCCTAGGATAACCTATGCTGCAGTCGTATGGTGGCCAAAGGTGAATGAGGTGACAGCCCAAGCCAAACTAAACAAAGTTCAGCGCCTGGCCTTTCTTACAGTTACCAGTGCCATGCGTACAACACGTACTGCAGCCATGGAGGCAATGCTATGCTTAGTGCCTTTGCATCTTCATGTGAAGGAGGAAGCAGAGCGGCGCACTACGGTTGCAAAGGAGTAAAACTATACTCGAAAGTGACCAAATCGGCCATCTTCGCATACTTCGGGAGTTCAATCTGACACCCTTAGTAACTTCAGTTTCTGACTGCATGGAAGCTAGGCCCAATATGGACGTTCCATATGAGGTGATTGAAACAGATCGCTCAATGTGGAATAAGGGAGGGCCCGAACTTCCATCTGGAACTATCTGCTTTTTCAAGCAGAAGTAAATGGGTACACAAGGTTTGGATTCGACCTCAGCGATTTCAACCAAAGTTGGCATAATTGTTCATTCCGACCCCACAACCAATTTCCCGAAGTTTTACGCCGATTGATCAATCCCCGTAGCAGTGGCGCAGCTTCCTTTTTTACAGATTTTCAAAAAAGTCATTTTTCTGATTTAAATATCTCTGAAACAGTTCGATGTGAAGACATACGAATATACTTTTTTGTGAGTTTTTGGCCGCGCAATCGAATGATGTTATCAGTTTTTATCTAATTTGTCACCATCACACTTTTTTTGCAATTTAAAGCGAAAAATGCGAATATCTCAAAACACCCCTAATTTTATTTTCAAATAAATATGCTTAAAATGACTGCCAGAAAATTCTACATAAGAATCAATTAACTAGAAAAAACAATATTGGTAATTTGGGAGATGTGGCGTTTTGAATATCTGGGGCATGCGTAATTCTATCTAAATTGTTGGTGAAAGTATGTTTAAACACGTCTACCTGAAGCTTCCGGACATTTTCATGATTAAATAATGTATTTTAATGAAAAAGATGCATTTTCAACATAGAATCAACATGATAAATTTTGATATTCTGGATAATTTTGTATATATGACTTAGATCAAAATCGTACATCGAAGCTAACTGGGCGGATTATCTTGCCAACGATTGTTAAACTTCTGCCATTTTCGCCATGGCTTTCGAGGACAACTTCGGGTTGTGTTTGAAAGGAGCCATCACTTTCGAGTACGTTTTACGATTAGCTGCCTTTGCTTTTCTGTAAGTTCCAGATTTCTAGTCGACGGTCGGGCGCTCTCTATATCGTTACCGAACATCATATTTGGGATAGATGTGCAGTTCAGCCAATACACGACCGGATAGTTCGAAATTATCATCGCGAGGCTCTCTAATCGACTCGTGCGCACTCGTTTCGGTGTACTACAAGCACAATGTAGGGTAAGGTGGTGCAGAATGCACCGCTTAAGCAAAACATCATTTTGCAGAGCAACGGCGTGTTTGTTCCACGTTTTTCGACTTATAGAAGACTTTGGGATCTTTTTTACACTTACTCCTGTGGAATTTCCTAACAAAAACCAGTATTTTTTGTTATTTTTGACGGTTTTTGGCAAGAGTCAAAATCATTATGTGAGGCAGAACGCCAAGTCCCGTGGACAAAACGCACCAAGTTTGCCCAGCTAGGCATTAAACGCAACCAAAAAATTTACCATTCAATAACGAGTTGTATAAACTCCTAAAACTAAGCTATATTTTTAATAAATAATCCGAAACAAAAGATGTACTGCAAATTGAAAATATTTTATAACTGTTCGATCCCGCTGTGATGCATTCTACCCTTGTTTTGTATTTTGAAGTTTTTTGCAATATATGTGAAAAACCCGAATTAATCCACCTAGCGGCGTGACCTAGCCTTTCTACTGCCACAATAATCATTATTCAATTTCTCAGGAACATCTATAATTAACTTGACTATATTTTTAAATATCCGTTCCGTATTCCTCAAAATCCTTATTTGCCAGTAAAATACACAACGTATTGCGTAGAATAATTATATTTTCTTTCCTTGGGTGCGTAAATACTTGTAAAGGCCCCCATACACGTACGCACATGTTGGCCGAAAATGTTGGTGAATTCATGCTCGTCCAACACGCTCGCCGGTGTGTGAGTGCCACGAACCAAGCTGACAGAAGAAAATGTTCGGCTCGCCGCTCGACCGGAATGAACCTCCAACATTTTGTTCATTTCCAACCCAACATATGCGTACGTGTATGGGGGCCTTAAGCGTCATTTATGTTATTTGATGAACACCTTATTTAGTTTTATAATCGGTCGGCCTTAACTTTTGGGTTTCAGAGCCACATACGAAACTTGTTTTGAACTGACAATATGAAATATGCGTTCATAGCATATTTTTTGATATTTTTTTTTTTGAGTGGTTTTAGCCCAAAGGGTAGATTTTTTTTGATATTTTGATATTAATACCATGCGTTCAAAAGTTAGCATCTTTGAAAAACAAGAGTTCAGAAAAATTATTATTATACTTCGTTTTTGAAGAAAAAGGATATCTACAACAAAATGATTAATCTCAAAATTTTACTATTAGTTTGCTTGGCTTCAATTTTGCAATATATCTGAATTAGAAAAAATAACTGAATAGAGCATTAGATATGAAAAAGAGAAATTGAACTTTTTCTTAGCTGGCGCTCCTTCAGATAATTATTTTTGCATGAAAATCAAAACTTGAGCTTCTTTTGAATGTACTTTCATGAAAAGATAGTCATTAGCTTGATCGCATCGTTTTTACAATGTTAGAGGGTTAGGAAAACAAGATGAGGTCGAAAAATAGTGCAAAAACTGCACCATAAACATGGTTGAGAATGAGAAATATGATCGATATGATTTCCAGTGCTGGTCATTTTTGATTTATTTATTAAAACATGATACATGACATAAGACATCTGTCCTTTAAAATGTCACTAACGAAAACAAATCGTACAAAGTTACTACCGTGCAACGTTTACTTCCTATTTTTCATATAACATTTCTAAGCTCTAGTATCTATGGAGCATTTATTAATGCGCAAAATTTGTATGAAATTTGTATAAATTTATTTGGAAAAATCAACTCACTAGTATTTTGATCCTATACAACACTATACTTATACCGTGAACGTACCATATTCTGCGCAGTTAAGACATTTTTATGATTCCTCCGCTATTATAAGTATTCTAGAGTTAAATTGATAACGTTGATAGCAGCAACATGTAGTGCTACGGTCTATAATATATGGTAAAAAACATGGGAATTAAAAGTCGACCAACAATTGAGTATATCTTTCGTTTTGTAAACTTATCCACGGTGCCTAATTCTGCGCACTCTCTTGCCCATGTTCCTAATTCTGCGCAAGTTTGTTCCTAATTCTGCGCACCTAAAAAGTAACAATAAACATTCATACCATGTAGTTTATGTCTTTATACGCTGAAAGCACATCAAAAATCCGACATTAGCCATTACCATGATTAAATCCATAATCTGGCCTTCTTGTGCTGTCCAGGTGGCACAGGAACATTATTATCATTTGGATTGGCTTATTTTAAATATTTTATTGTCGATAACGTGAAGGGCGAGTTCATTCGGGTTTTCTCTATACTGAACATTATACTTTAGACTAATATTAACAACCACTTCCCCACTAACTGACAGCTCAATGAAGTTCGACTGTCAAAAAAAATCAGAAGACATGTTTCCATGAATTGGCGCTCGTAGGTTCGGACCCCGAGCCGTAACACAGGATTCCAATCAATGCAAGTTAAAGGTTCTACTTGAATTTCTATGCCTCTATACCTCAGCCATTTGGGAGAAGTTGCGTATTTTTTCGCGATTTCTTCATAGGATACATTACTGCGCAGAATTTGGAACATGAATAAAAAATCTGTGCCTAAATCTGCGCACTACTGCATCGTATTTTTCCAACAAAAACAAGGCATGCAATCACTCTTTTTGCCTAAAACATGACTAAAACTAATTATTCTTTCTAATTATGCTGGGTAATTTGATCATTGCAAAGAATTTCGATCATTATTTTGTTAATTTTCTAGAAGGACAGTTTTAGCGTTGGCGCTAACGACGTTGTTTTCTGACATATAAAATACTTTCAGTTTCACTTTAATTTATTTCGCTGTCAAATATTATGGCCCTTTTGTGAATAATGGCGTAATATTCAACAGAGATTTATAAAAAAATAACACAATGGCCATAGTTATGCACAATGTTGAAAAATACATATATAAAGAAAAATGCGCAGAATTAGGAGCTGCGCAGAATATGGTACGTTCACGGTATACTTAAATTAACTGCTTTTCTCCGCTTTTTGCTTTGCGTGCAATTGTGAGTAACAGCAAGTGAAGAAAATGACAATTGAAATCTAAAATCAAAGAAAAGAAAAAAACTTTGCAATTGAATCCCGCTATTTAATATTTATTTGCGACAGATACGTAGTTCGCCTACAACATGCAGGCTTCATCAGTGTCTTTTTTCAAAGCGTATACTTATCTGTCGCGAATAAATATTAAATAGTGGAATTTAGTCGGAAAAAGTTTTTTTCTTTTCTTTTATTTCAGAGTTCGTATTCCACTAAGAGGCTTCAAAAACTTCTGACTTTTGACATGTTTCTCACTTTTCTTGAATTTCATTGCAAATTGTCATCACATACACATACATACATACATACATACATACATACATACATACATACATACATACATACATCGCACACATTGAATACAATCAACATTTGATTGATATGTTTTGATTTCACACGTTTTAACGGTTTAATATACGGTGCTTAAGTGTTAAAGTTTGAATAACTTTTGAATGAACCGTCCGATTTTAAATAACTCGGTTTCGTTTGATAGATCTCAGCAGTAATTTTCAAATAATAATAAAATGTGTGATGTTTTTTATTGAATTAATTCTTAAATGTTACAAAAATATGTTTTAAATACTATTTTTTCACATTTCTTTATGTAACTTTCAAACTACAAGTCCAATCATCATGAAATTTGGAAGTTAAGGGTTTGTAAGGCTCCTCTTTCATATGCAATCAATTTTGTTCAAATCGGTTAAGGGATCTATGAGATAATGAAGTCCCATATTTTTCGTATTTTTATACATAACTTTTGAACTAAAAGTCCGATCAAAATGAAATTCAATAGCGACCAATGGGACACCTAGACCTTTCATTTGACACTAAGAACATTAAAATCGGTCCAGCCATCTCCGAGAAAATTGAGTGAGATTAAAAGCGTTACATACACACACACACACACACACACACACACACACACACACACACACACACACACACACACACACACACACACACACACACACACACACACACACACACACACACACACACACACACACACACACACACACACACACACACACACACACATACATACACACACACAGAAAATGCTTAGTTTTCGAAACTGAGTCGAATGGTATATAACATTCGGCCCGCAGGACCTTCTTTCCATTTCCGGTTTTCCAAGTGATTTCTATACCTTTATACTATATATTTATATAGTAGAAAGGCAAAACATGCCTAGTTAATGCCATTTTTGTAATGAATCATCGAGTATGACAGTATATTAATTATATAGACTATATTTATTATCAAATTTGCATACCGAAAAAAAAGCAAAGCCTTGGGCATAAACCGTCTTTAGACATTACCCTTCTTTATCGACAGACTTCGCAGCCGGCTGTTAGAGTACAGGACAGTTACGGGGCTAGTGCAACAATCCTACCTGACTCTACCTAGCAGCACCGCCTAGCCGAGATTTGAACATACGATAACTGGTTTGTTAGACCAGCATCGTACCTCGAAGCCAACTGGACGGAGCTTGCATACCGATTAGTGGTAAAAGCTTAAGAGAAAACCGTGATTTCTTACATGTGGAATGAGATCGCGGATAATCGCTTGATTTTATTGGATGTGGCTATGTTTGATGCTTTTACATTCTACACAATTATGAATTAGCGTGTTTTACACCAAAATAAAATGCGCATTCATAATTTTACCAAATAGTTTCCGCGTTTTTAAGCAATTAAAGCAACCCCCCGGTGCGTTCTTTATTTGTTTTATTTGGTTTTATTTGTTTGTTTTACACTTCATCTGACTTATAAGTCTAAATGTCTTATAGTCTTACTCTAACAATCTATAACAAATTTATTCTCACCAACCGGTTAAATTTACTCAGTGATTCGCCAAATTGGAAATGCTCCTCAACACAGCTAAAAACTCCGACACACGATGTAACTGGTTCGTTGCGGCCAAATTCGGTACGGTGAAACAGGTTAGTCAGCAATGATGACGGCCTCAAAGTCCTTTCAGATGCACGGAAATTCATAAGCGACAGTAATTTCGGTGAGTCAATTTCTCCATTTAACAGTTTGGCCACGAACAAAGCCCGTTGAACCTTACGTCGACATTCTAATGTATCTAATCCAAGCAAACGGCAGCAGTCAGGATACGGGGGCAAATTGTTTGGGTCACGCCAAGGCAGATTACGTAGAGCCAGTCGTATAAACTTTCTCTGAACTCGTTCAATTCGAAGGGTCCAATAGAGCTGGTGTGGAGTCCACACTATACATGCGTTTTCGAGGATCTGTCGGACTAATGCACAATAAAGTGCTTTGAGACAATATGGGTCACTGAAATTTCGGCCAATTTTAACTATAAATCCAAGCTGGCGCGTTGCTTTTGAGATTATCTGTGCACGATGACGATCAAACGCCATTTTTGTGTCTAGTGTGACACCAAGATCGTTAACGCAATCGGCCCTTCTCAATACCTGACCGTTAATTCTGTAGTCGTATACGATCGGCGATTTGATACGGTGGAATGTCATGATCTCGCATTTAGTAATGCTGATGGTCATGTGGTTCGATTTACACCAGTCCACAAATGTGTCTAACAGTAACTGAAGACGATGACAATCCTCGATAGAACGAATCGTCAAGTAAATTTTAAGATCGTCAGCATATACCAGTCTGCAACCAGTTCCTAGAGCAGAGGCAGCGTCGTTGAAGAATAAAATAAACAAAAATGGACCCAAGTTACTGCCTTGAGGTACACCAGATATATTTGTGAACGGCAACGATAACTTAGACCCAAGTTTCACTTGCAGAACCCTATCGCACGAGGTTCTGGACTTCTGGACAGTCTTACCCTAATATTTTTTCTTGTTTATTGAGGTATAAGCTTCAATTAATGCTTGTGGGATAAAAATTTATCAAACACAAGGTATATGTCACAAGGGAAGACAATTGCATTCGTTGTACCAGAAGCAGAATATAAAGAAAAAAATGAATTTTCCGATTCAATTATATTTATATTGTACCAATAGTTGCGCTAATGCTCCCTTATTTAAGTTTGGTGTTCCTTTAATTGTGTTATTCCGTATACATTGCTTGGAAGCTAGGTGAAAAACATTGTAAAGCAACTTTAGAAATGAGCGCCTACAGTTGTGTTAGTTTTTAGAAAATCGGCATTTTAGCAAAAAAAAGCTTTACTTTCAAATGGTGTATGTAGTCCAACAACTCCTAAGAAAATACTCCTAAGAACTTGTTTGAACGTAATTGTTTTATTTAAAGTTCTACGGTGACGAAAATATGCATTAATAATGATTAGCAGCGCAACTATCGGTACTGCCACAACTATTGGTTCAACTACCCTACTCTTGGCAAAATTCAGGGAAATTTTGAAAATTTATACCCATGAAATAAATGAATAGGGTAGATGCGCCAGTAGTTGTGGTAGTACCTATAGTGGTGGAAACTCGAATTATTCCGTTATTCTTGCAGATTTTGGTACAAGTTTGATAGGTATCGAACTACCAGTACCAGTATTATCGGTAAGCACCAAACTTGCACCAAAATCTGCAAAAATAACGGAGTAATTCGAGTTTATAGGCGAAACTCCATAGAAAATGGGGCTGTTATGCGAGTAGCGGCAGTTCAAACTGACATCCACAAGCCACAGCGCAAAATCGTAAAATAGGAAAACGAATTTATGGAGGACATCGTTATTTTTTCTAATATGTGCCCAAACGTTCGAAAACAACAACTGAACATCCCTTCAACATTATCTTTCGCAGGTATCTGGTACAACAACAATGATCTAAGGCGTGATTGGATTCGTATTGCTGGACGATAGTACCCGTTATACCCTAACAAAGGGTTTCGTCCAAAGGTTAGACATCCAACCGAACCAGGCAGTGCTCAATTGAACTCGTCACTACAGCAACAGCAACGTCGCCATAGTCACCATCAACAACAGTTGCAGCAGCAGTTGCACCAGCAGCAGCCTACACCCTCAACTTCCGCCTCACCTGCATCCGTCTCATCCAACCAAACATCCGCAGTCCGTTCATCGTCGGATAGCTCAAAGGTTATGGGCAAACACGAAATGAAGCGCGGAATATCACAGAGATCATCGGATGCTGGAGGTAGGCTCAACTGGTTCAGTTTCCATAGATGTTGTTTTCATTTTGCTATGTGTAACCATTGTACGTGTGTTTCATTAGCATACAACACGCAGTTTTTTTGTATAGATACACAAGCCCTCAAAAGGGCACAGTTCCGATCACTCTCCAACGCTTGGTACACGAAAACCAACAAAAACACTTGCACACACCGAAGCCAATACATCAAAGTCTTTATCATAGGTGATATGACATTATTTGCCGAACACTGTCATTCCTTCGAGCAAAAAGAGAAAACAACTGTTAAACACGAATAGCGAGAATATATTACACAATATCGAAAAAAATACTAACCAATATTTCAAACACAGAAAAGATCTGAAACGACACATGAATTATTAATTTCGCTCGGTAGCTTCAACGATGGAAATGGTGTGGAAAATTGGGATAGATGTATCATCAATCATTTTTTTTTCGTTGTTGCTTTCTGCCTCATTGTCGTCTCCAAAGCTTAACGTGATGGACAACGAAGGGTTTAAGTTTGGTTTGTACAATGGCGCGACGCATGTTTGGCGAACAAACATTGATCTTAGCATGTCCTTAATTATGTGACGGGACGATGGACCAAATTACATCGAAATGAGCCAGTCAGCTCGAAGTCTGCCGGGTGATACCGAGAATCTCGTATGATTAAACGAAAACATTTGATAAGTTTTTATTTAAAATTGAGACTCATTTGTAAATTAAAATGTTAAATTTTGATAAAACAGCTATAATTTTGGTTTTATTTGTAATTTTTGATTTGGGTGATTGATTTGGAGATTTGGATATGAAAATTTCCATTCAAAACCAAAATGAATGGGTTTTTAATTGCAAAAATTTTCCTACCCTAAAAGTCCCCTGGATATAAAACTCATTATCTCCTTTAATTTCATTATCTCATTTCCTAGGGCTTCAACTTTATTGTAACCGCATTTCACAGTTCACTTATTATTTCAGTATCGATTTTCCAATACCCACCGACTCTAATCAAGCGTGTAAATGTCCTGATAATAGTTTACGGGCGTCCTCGCACGGACGGCATTTGTAGAATGGTAGATTATGCGAGCTCGCAAATGAATCGAGGACATCAAGTACAATTTCAATCAGAAAAATATTCAAGCGAACCGAATCTAATAATCTCGATTGCTGAACAATATTGAGCGATACAAAAACCCAATCCACTCAGACTCTGGCGAATTATGTAATCAGCCTCATTTAGCACACGGTCCAGCATCCTCGTTAGGTGCTTCCTTCGGAGTGACCAGTTCCTCTCATCTGTCGCCCACGAATAGCTAGATGGATATGGATAATATTGAACTTGTTGCCGTTCCATTATTTTCCAATCATGATGCTTCAGGTGCCGTTTGTATTTTCTGGCCAGCTTTTACCGGCACTTTTTGCTAAATATACGTCGATAGTGTCATGACAAAGTGTACATCGTTTGGCATAAACCTTCTCCACCACTCACCAACCGTACCCTACCAAGCCCGTTCGACGTCATATCCTGTTCTGAGATCTACACCAATAGTGCTAACAGCGTCAACAGTTTCTTTATCCCGCTTAGCAATGTGGGAGTCAAATTATGAAATGAATACGCTCTTGCAAAGCTGTACAGGCAATTCATACATTAAAATTTTGGAAAGTACAAACAATGGTTGTTATAGTTAGGTACGCTTTGTGCATCCAAGGAAAAGTGCTCCGACAATGCATGAAGAGATTCTGGTTCGGAAATCTGACTAATGCAAATTTATTATTATCATTGCGTTCAGCCGAGCGAACGGAATTTTTAGCGCAGAAAACTACATATATTTATGGTTATGCAGATGAGCTGCACCGGGGGAGTATTCTTTAATTAAGTTGGAATATAATGTTTATCGTGCTTCTGACAAACAACGCTACTGCCATGCCGGCCGGGGAAAATCGATTTTCGATCAACGGCATGCAGTGGTGCAGTTTTTGGATCATTAAGATCCCTTTTGATCAATGTATACTAATTAGTTTTCTTATTCTGCTTTTATAAAAAACAAATGAAAAACGGGAGCATAAGTACATTAGAATTATATGATTTTTTTCTTTTATGGATATCATTACTGTGATTATAATTATTATTGTTATATGCTTAGAATAGTTGGAAATTGTCCTTTCCTTCACTTTTCATTGGTTTTGTATATAGTATCGAAACGAGATACGATTTGTGAGGGTAAGTTTATCTTTCGAGCATTGAATACGTAGAAATCGAGTCAAAAACTCTCTTTCTACTAAATTCTACATTTAATTGTATTTTGACGTATACGCATTTCGCCTACGACTTGTAAACAATATCAATGTATGTTTTCGTACTCAACCAACTTTACTTACTTTACTTTAGGAGCAATGGTCCGATATCGATCGTGCGCCGAACGAATAATTAATACTTTGAGCACAGACAAACAGACGAGACACTCGCGTTAATTCCATCGTCCATTCAAAAACCACTTATTTTTCAAAAAACCATGTTTCGCAACATGGCCACACCGCGGCGCACGAGTGTTGCTTCGCGTTTTCAGTATAAAACCATTCAGTAGAAATGTGAAAACCCTACAGTATATAACCCTACAAATGTAAAAACCCTACAGTATAAAACCCTGCAAATGCAAGCTACTCCGCAACATGCAACATAACAGAGAGTGCTAGTGTGCAAGCAAAATGTGTAGGACGATGGTTTTTGAAGGATTTTCTTCTATGTGTCATGTCAGTTCGTTAGTGCTTTGAGGTTCATTGAAAATTATCCACCGTGCAACTCCAAAATGAAATGCTCTTTCATGGTTGCCGGGACGATTTTGACATTATTGGAAGAAATTCACAGAAATCATAAAGTTTTAATTACGTTTGGTGACACAGTTAGGTGAACAACATGTTTGTTTGCAACATTCTGGCAACAGTTCTAGCGCGATATTTGCTTCAAGCGCGGTGTTTCTTTTAGACCGCGTTTAACTTTGGGCAAAGCTCCCAATATTGTACTGTCGGCTGTATTGTCATGTATTGTCTGTATTGTCATCGATAGCGTACAGGCACCCATCGGGACTGCCATGAAGTCTACAGCCTCTTCCTGGTCCTCTGTCGAAAAGAGTTTTAGATATTCTTTCATCGGGCATTCTGGCCATGCGCCCAGCCCACCGCAGCCTGCCGTATTGTATTACCTTTACTATATCAGCAAATTTGTATACTTGATACAGCTCGTGGTTCATGCGTCTGTGCCATGATACTTCGTTTTGGCGGTATTAATGATGATTTCAATCTCGATGCTTCCAATTTAAAAGGCATAAACGCTCTTCTACTTTACGGTTAATTCCGATGATGTGGACGTCATCCGCAAAACCAACAAACATTTGAAATTTCGTGATGATAGTCCCATTCCTTTCTACGTTTGCCCCTCGTATTGCATCTTGCAATGCAATGTTGAATGGTAGATTAGAGAGCTCTTACTTTAACCAATCTAACGTTATGAAGGGGTCAGTCCCGGTGTAGTGGTCAGCATTCACGCCTTTTACGCCGAGGACCCGGGTTCAAATCCCAACCCCCAGAAGTCACGAATGACATAAGCTGTTAAAGTGACTATAATCTAACAAAAAAACGTTATGAAACCGTCTGAGGTTCCCGGTATACACGAATCAGCTTAACTAGTTTCATCTGAAAACTATGTTCTAAACATTATCTGCTACAGCTCATTTCTTTTGACTGATTCGTATGCCGCCTTAAACTCCACGAACAGATGACGAGCCTGCAATTTGTCACTTGGAACTTGTCTAGCAACTGACGCAGGGTAAATACCTGATGCGTCGTGATGCGACCCGCTCCCTTCAATTACTTTGCATCGAAACAAATTATCACATTTAAACAATATTGGAAAAAATCAGTTCCTTTTAAACAATCTAATTCGAAGCTTAAGATGAAAAAATCCCTACTGCAGATTTATACATATTAGTACATGCACAATGCAATACGAAGACTTGAAAAATTTATTCTATTCTATTAAACGCTATTTAATACTACTAAAACATTCAGAATTAGCTTTTAGCTTTTACTTTATGAATTTTGTGAATTCTTAGTTCTTTGTCAGTGGAAAATTTGCATAAAACACCGATATTTCTGTGTGTCTGTAGTCACTTTTGCCTATTGTGAACTGTCACTCTATTCAACAATACCTTCTTTATATTGTTGCCCTGGGTAGTCAGCTTCGAGGAAGGGATGCTGGTCTAACAAACCAGTCGTCGTATGTTCGAATCTCGGCTGGGCGGTGCTGCTAGAGTCAATAGGATCGTTGAACTAGCCCCGAAATTGTCATGTACTCTAATAACCGGTTGCGAAGTCTGACGATAAAGAAGAGTCAAATCTTAAAGGCTTTTATAACCCAAGGTTTTGCTTTTTTCTTTATATTATTTTTAAGACATAGGGTCTTTTTCTAGTTCCCGTTGTAATAAGTAAAGCCATTCTAATTTTCATCATTTGCTGGATGAATTTAATTAATACTCCAAAAGTTCTTGTGCTGATTTGACTAAAACACACTTGCCTTCCGATCCGTGAACTTTTAAATCACTGAAAAGCGACTATTAAAACATATTATTGAAATTACGCAACTGACTTTATTTCTAAAATTCGTCGTACCGTTTTAAAATCCGTCCATCAACATTTTTCATCGTCCAAACTATTGCGACATTTGCCCCTATTTAGACTACCCCGATTTACACGATTATCACAGTCGAATCTCGCACACGATTTCGCTCAAAGAAAATGAAGTGAAAAAGAAGGAGAAGGAAAAAGAAGTCAAACTCATTAGTAGATCAAACTAAAAGCCACTATAATGTCAGATTAACAGTGCAAAATGCGGTACGTTGCATTAAATGATTATCACAGTAGTCTAAATAGTCATAAAAAGGGCAATAAAAAACACAATAATGTGTACGAAGCTAAAGCGCATATATTTGTGTATGACGGCATGACAAATGTTATTCTACAAAAATTCTGCAGGTCAGGCAACTTTTCCTGGCTGTAGAATAACGACAATGCCTTGCGTGAGTTATTTTCATTTATGAATGACGGAAATTAAAACGTTTAGGCGACATTGTCTTCTTCGTCGCACGAAAAAACGTAGGAAATTTGGCTGGTAGGACTTCATTAATGATAAAATACATTTAAATAGATCTCAGCTCACTTTGATTGATCGCGTATGATAGACAACTAACTAAAATATTAGGGAATAACTAGTTTTGCATTGTGTGTCATAAAAATGCTGATATTTTTAATAATTTGTGTTGGATAGGACGGGAATAGGCAATTACGACGATGTAGCAAAATACCCTATAACAAAATAAACCTGAAATTATCCGGAAGAGGGAGGAAGTGTCTTGAATGATTAATTGGTTGAACCGAAAAATTTAGATGTATAGTAGACCAAAATGATATTGGATTGTGCAATGGCAGGTAGGGCTCGCACCCACACTCATTCGGTTGGTACCCGAATGTTTTACTCACTTAACTGCTGCCGCTCGTTATATTAGATAGCCTAATATTACGGAGTTTCCACCTATTTAGAGTCCCACGCGAAAATTATTAGCGTGGTTATTTTCTGCGTTTACCACGCATGTTTGCAATTTAGCAATTTGAACTATCAGTTATTCCCACTGCCTCCCCACTGCACCCCTACTTGCTTGACAAGCATAGTTTCAATGTATTTAGTAAGTACAGGATAATTATTATTAAAAGAATAATTTGCGTGGGACTCGTTAAATTGCTGCCAGGTGCAATACCTAGTTTTGTTTAGTAATGGGTGATGTCACATCGATAAATCGAAACATCGATGTTCCAGCATCGATTTTCCGATGTTTCGATTCGATGTGAGCTTACAGGAAAATCGGTCACATCGATGTTAGTTTTTCGATTCAAATCGATGTCCCGATAAAATTAATACGTTGAAATCCAGCGGGGTGCTATCCCTATCTTAACGAACGGTGTTTGACAGTCGACTTAACGAAGGGCGCTATTGCAGGAAAAGCGCCCGTCTGACAGGTAAATTTGCTGCCAACCTTGTCGAGATGTGCTGAGATGTTGGCAACAAAAACAAGGCACCCATCGCAAGCCCCTGTTGAAATCAGCACAACTTCGATTGACGCAATTAACACAGTTGACTGCGTTGCTATTTCTATAGTTTTTTTTTGTGCTAAAATCCTGCTTTTTTTTTGTAAACGTATGAATATTTTCTAAATTCTATCGGAACTTCGCATATGTGCGAACCGACAGACCGGACTATTAAGGAGAATGGCGAGAAGGTACAACATCATACCGTCACTTTGTTTTATTCTTTGCAACAATATATTCATTTAGTTAAAGTCAGAAAAAATCAGAATTTTTTCTCAATATCAGCCAAAAAATAAGGATTTGTCAGCGTATCAGTAGACACGCAAAAAAATCGGAATAATGCTGCGATGAATAAAGAGCATCGGCCGTTCCGTTTCCTTCATTTGCCAACATCGAACATCGATTCAATTAACATCGATGTCTCACACTCGATTTAATCGATGTGCCGATGTTTTTGAGACTATTGACATCGATTCAAAAACATCGATTATTTTTGTTTCGATGCCCAATACTGGTTTTGTTTCATTCTCCCAATTCTATCATTCCCGTATACGTATCACACTCAACATGCAACGTGCTATGGCTCGACTAGGTGAGGCGACTAAGTGATTTGCGACTTCCGAGACGACTGGGAAGTTAGCACCGACTGGCCCAAAATCGAGTTGAATGGAGAAGATTGCATGAAATAACACGAGCGACCTCGGCACTATTCTGCTGATGACGATGACGACGACGACTCTGCTATGCGACGATATCAATTTTGTATGACTGCTCTTTGTTTTTACCGCTGAGAAGATAGCCTATTATCTACTCGATCAGTGCGATAAAAACAAACAGTACGTTTCTAACAGTCGCCCCAACAAATCTCATGATTAAACTAACTCCGGGTGTGTTTTATCTTTTTATTTACTCGTATGGTGGTTTAATCACAAGCGGACAGCTACTATCGGCAACGCGCTGCTTACTTCTATCGCACTGATGTAGTAGATAACAGGCGGTAGAAACAAAGAGCAATCATACATAAATAATATCGTCGCATAGGAGTGTATGGTGCGTATAAGGGAATAATAGAATTGGAAGAATTAAACAAAACTAGGTATTACACTACATAATATAACGGGCGGTGGTAGTTTATTGAGCAAAACATTCGGGTACCAACCAAAAGCGTGTGGGTGCGAACCACAGCTGCCATGGCACAACCCAATATATTTTTGGTCCATATCGAAATTTTCCAGTTCATTCAATTAATCATACTTCGCATCAGACACTTCCTCGCTTTCCAAAATAGTATACGTCATGACCGTGTACAGTCATATATCTATACCTATAAAGAAGGATTTCTGTCTGTCTGTCTGTATGTTCCTTATAGAATCGAAAACTACTGAACCAATCGGCATGAAAATATGCATGTAGAAGTTTTTTGGGGCCAGGAAAGGTTTTAGTGATGGTTAGAAACCCCTTACCCCACTAAGAGGGGGGGCTCCCATACAAATGAAATACAAATTTCTGCATAACTCGACAACTAATCAAGCAAATAGAACAAAATTTGGCATGTGGGTGTTTTCGGTGACAAGAATTTATTCTATGGTAAATTGAGACCCCTCCCCTCTTTATAAGGGGAATTATAACTCCTCTCCTCTTTAAAAGGGGGGGCTTCCATACAAATTTCCTCATAACTCGAGAACTAATCAAACAAATGGAACTAAATTTGGCATGTGAAGGTTTTCGAGGGCAAGAATATTTTCTATAGTGAATTAGGACCCCTCCCCACTTTAAGAGGGGAGGCTCCTGTACCAAAGAAACACAATTTTCCTCATAACTCAAGAAGTAATTAAGCAAATGGAACCAAATTTGGCACGTGGGTGTTTTTGGAGACAAAAATTTTTTCTATGATGAATTGGGACCCCTCCCCGTTTTAGGAGGGGGGGGTCCTATACACATGAAATACAAATTTCCTCATAACTGAAGAAATAATCAAGCAAATGGAACAAAATTTGGCATGTGAAAGTTTTCGAGGGCAAGAATATTTTCTATGATAAATAAGGACCCCTCCCCACTTTAGGAGGGGGGGCTCCTATACAAACGAAATACAAATTTCCTCATAACTCGAGAACTAATCAAGCAAATGGAACAAAATTTGGCACGTGGGTGTTTTTGGAGACAAAATTTTTTTCTATGATGAATTGGGACCCCTCCCCACTTTAGGAAAGGGTGCTTTTATACAAATGAAATGCAAATTTCCTCATAACTCGAGAATTAATCAAGCAAATGGAACCAAATTTGGCATGTGAAAGTTTTCTAGGACATGAATATTTTCTATGGTGAATTGGAACCCCTCCCCACTTTAAGAGGGGGGGCTCCTGTACCAAAGAAACACAATTTTCCTCATAACTCGAGAACTAATCAAGCAAATAGAACCAAATTTGGCATGTGGAGGTTTCTGGAGGCAAAAATATTTTCTATGGTGAATTAGGACCCCTCCCAACTTTAAGAGGGGGTGCTTGTACACAAATGAAATACAAATTTCCTCATAATTCGAGAACTAATCAAGCAAATGGAACCATATTTGGCATGTGGGTGTTTTTGGAGGCAACCATTTTTTCTATGATGAATTAGGACCCCTTACCTTTTTAAGAGGGGGGGCTCTCAAACAAACGAAATACAAATTTCCTCATAACTCTAGAACTAATTAAGCAAATGGAACCAAATTTATCATGTGGGTGTTTTTGTAGGCAAGAATATTTTGTATGGTATATTTTCTATGGATTTCCCCACTTTAAGAGGGGGGGGGGCTCCTATACAAATGAAAAACAAATTTCCTCATAACTCGAGAACTAATCAAGCAAATGGAACCAAATTTGACATGTAAGTGGTTTTGGACGCAAGATTTTTTTCTATGGTGAATTGAGACCCCTCTCTTCTTTAGAAAGCAAGTTATGGCAAATTTGGCATGTGTGAGTTTTAGATGGCAGAAATTTTTTCTATGGTGAATTACGACCCCTTTCCCTTTTAAGAGGGGAGCTCCCATACAAATGAAATTCAAATTTCCTTATAACTTGAGAACTAATCAAGCAAATGGAACCAAATTTGGTATGTGGGAGATTTTGGAGTCTTGAATTTATTTTACGATAGTTAGAGACCTCTCACCCCTGTGGTAGGGGGATATGGACTCTCATACAAATAAAACAGAAATTTTTGCGAAACTCAAAAACTAATCGAACTCGAGAAATTCGAGACTCTTTCATAAAACATTAGTCAATACAAGACCACAAAAACTATCTATAGTAACACTAGATCATTCAGGACGAGACGGTCGCGAGTGTTGCCGGTGACCCGCCGTCGGAAGCACCGCCCACTGGGGGGCTTGCAAAACTCGAGATTGTGACAAAGATCATCCGAGATTCATGATTTATGTACAACACAGGTTAATTTGTGGCAATACGAAGTTTGTCGGGTCAGCTAGTCTTACATATAAAAATGGATTCCTGTCTGTCAGCCTGTCTGTCGGGATGTTCCTTATAGAATCAAAAACTACTGAACCAATCGGCGTGAAAATTTGCATGTAGAGGTTTTTGGGACCAGGGAAGATTTTAATGATGGTTAGAGACCCTTCCCCCCACTAAGATGGGGGGCTCCCATACAAATGAAACACAAATTTCTGCATAACTTGAGAACTAATCAAGCAAATAGAATAAAATTTGACATGTGGGTGTTTTTGGTGAAAAGAATTTATTCTATGGTAAACTGAGACCCCTCCCCTCTTGAGAAGGGGAATTATGTCTCTTCTCCACTTTAAGAGGGGGGCTTCCATACAAATGAAATACAAATTTCCTCATAACTCGAGAACTAATCAAGCAAATGGAACCAAACTTGCCATGTCAAGGTTTTCGAGGGCAAGAATATTTTCTATGGTGAATTAGGACCCCTCCCCACTTTAAAAGGAGGGGCTCCCGTACAAACGATATACAAATTTCCTCATAACTCGAGAACTAATCAAGCAAATGGCACCAAATTTGGCATGTATGTATTTTTGGAGGCAAGAATTTTTTCTACGATGAATTAGGACCTTTTACCTTTTTAGGAGGGGGGGCTCCCATCCAAACGAAATACAAATTTCCTCATAACTCGAGAATTAATCAATCAAATGGAACCAAATTTGACATGTGAGTGGTTTTGGAGGCAAGATTTTTTTCTATGGTGAATTGAGACCCCTCTCCTCTTTAGAAAGTGAGTTATGACCCAACTACCCTTTAAGGGATTACCTACGAATGGCCGAAACACAAATGGTCGAGTCACGAATGGCCGAAACACAAATGGCCGAAATAACAAATGGCATAATATATCTAATGGCCGAATCACGAATGACCGAATCACAAAAGGCCGAAACACGAATGGCCGAACTTTATATTTGGCCGATAATTTTCACGGTCTTCAACCTGCACAAACGTTGGGTGCATACTGTCCTTACTGGCTGTCGCACGTTCGGACTTAACTAAGGGATAATCCCTACTAGTCACCTAGGAAAATGCATGCACCTAAATAGTAGTGGTTTCTGCGGGCGCTTTCGACGGCGGGTCACCGGCGCACACTCGCGGCCTGCGGACGTCTCACCCTGAATCGTCTAGGAAACATTTGCTACTGACACGGGGAATAGGTTTCGCATTCGCGCTTAGGGTAAGAAAGAGCTTTCAATTATCTTTACACTATAGTAAATAGTTGTGTTGATTATTTTGTTCTTTGTTTGATTAAAGTAATTAATAAACTGCTTGACAATTCATGTTTTTAATTGAACAGTTATTTAGGCATTCCGAAAAAATTCGGCCTTTCGTGATTCGGTCACCTGTGACTGTTGTAGGAATTCGGCCATTTGGATTTTGGCCATTCGTAATTCGGCCATTTGTGTTTCGGCCATTCGGTACCAGCCCCCTTTAAGAGGCTAGGCTTCCATACAAATGAAATGCAAATTTTCTCTTATCTCGAGAACTAATCAAGCAAATGGAACCAAATTTGGCATGTGGGAGGTTTAGATAGCAGAAATTTTTTCTATGGTGAATTACGACCCCTCCCCCTTTTAAGAGGGGTGGCTCCCATACAAATAAAATACAAATTTCCTTATTACTTGAGTACCGCCATCCGGGGTGAGATTGTGCCACGGGGGTGAGATTGTGCCAAAAACCAAAAATGTTTATTTGTGAAAATTTATTATATCTATAGAAACTGGTGACCTAAATTCAAAATGATCATGAACATAACATATTTATTCATAATTTAGAATGGAACACAGATAATATTAGCAAACTATTTAGCCTAAACAGGGTTTCAAAGTTCGCGATCAAAAATACTCGGAAATAACGCTTGTAAAAAATGTCCCGCATAAGCCAACCCAAACAAGAAATCGCATCAACTTGCTATTTTGAAGGTATATAAACTAATCATTTACCATGTATTGAAAGGTTATTATGCGTTGGATAAGTTTTGATTATGAAACTAATATTTTTCGAAACTTTGTACTTTTCGAGCTTCACGGGGGTGAGATTGTGCCAAGCCATAATGATTGATCCAATTTGTGGATTTCACATACACAACAAAAATATGTCAGTAAACACCAGTACACTCGCATTCTTTACTATTGAGCACAATATTTTGACAGATTAGGTTGCATTATCCATTTTGGAGCAAACAGCATCATAGGTCTGCTAAATAATTTAAACTAATTTTTACTTTTTCTCTGGAAATTTCAAATGCTTTGAATGAACACTCTAATATAAGACAAATATATCATACCCTGTAAAAACTGCCAGTTTTAAGGACGAAGGAGGGGGGTGGGATGTTCTGCGGCCGCGAGTTCTCGAACGAAGTAATGGTTACTTTTGTTAAATGATCAAATAGGTATGCCCCTTAGGATACACGCTCTCCATATATCTCCCCCTTGTTAACCCTAGAAACGCTACTGGCTATATAAAAGCTGTCCATTGACTACGGACTCATTTTTAGTTATTTCATACCTCCCCGGGTTATTTTCGTTCAAACTTTTTGTATGATGCGTTGTTTTCGGCCGACCCCCTGCCCCTAATAGTTCACTTAGTTCATGGACGGCCCCATATGAACTACTTTATACTGGTATTTATGTGTATTGTCCATAAACATGCTAATGTTCACTGTTTAGGTATTTACCTTAACTTTATGTTTTTGGCACAATGTCACCCCTTAGAAGGGGTGAGATTGTGCCAAAATTCATGCACTTCCAGTAAAATCAGGTTTTATTGTAACTAAACCATCTCAGCGGTAGTTGTTAATTGAACAATTTAGTAAATATTGACAGGTTTGAAATGAACTTAGTTCCTAAATTGTGTGTGTACTGAGCTAAAGAACAAAAACATATGCTATTTTGGCACAATCTCGCCCCGGATGACGGTACTAATCAAGGAAATGGAACCAAATTTGGCATGTGGGAGATTTTGGAGTCTTGACTTTATTTTATGACAGTTAGAGACCTCTCACCCCTGTGATAGGGGGATATGGACTTTCATACAAATAAAACAGAAATTTTAGCGAAACGCAAAAACTAATCGAACTCGAGAAATTAGAGACTCTTCCATAAAACATTAGTCAATAACAAGACCACAAAAACTATCTATAGCAACACTAGATCATTCAGGACGAAACGAAATCACTACTGTCTAGGTTTATTTGTTTTCCTAGGTCTACCTAGGTTTCCTGGAACGAGCGACAGCGGGTAAGGAGAGGATCGCGAAATGGTACTTTCCACGAAAAAGTTTCCCGTGAAATGGTACATTCCGCTTAAGGTTTTTCGCGAAATGATATTCGGCGAAATGTTGTACAATCATTGCGAATATTACTATCCGCTTGCTGGCTATGCAATGAGGGGACAGGGGAGTTGTTTTCTACTTTACTTTGAGGAAAAATTGCAAATTTGTATATTAAACTACCCATTCATGGTAACTAATAAGCATTAACATAAGCAGCAAATCAGCATATCTGGCATTTTATACTGCACGTTGTTGTATATTAGCTTTTTGACTGCATAGGTGTTGTAAATTGGAATCCAAATTCAAATTCTTCGTGTCGGTAATTAGCTGCAAATTAGCATTGTCAGCACTATAAGAAGATTAGCAATAAAGTAGCTGTATATTTTGCCAAAATAGCATTTAAGTAGCATTTAAAGCGATTTAAATGCTTATTGGCCTGCATTTGAATAGCATTGGTGATGCTTATTGGTTACCTGGGATGGATTGGTTACCTAAAAAGTTTAGCATTAATCTATTAAAATTCGTCACCAATTGAAATATTGAAGGGAACCATTTTATTTCCTCGCTCAAAATGGGGATCGAGAAGGGGGTTTTCCCAAACCAATTCTTTCCTAAATACATGATGAAATATGTTAATCTTTCTTAATGCTGATAATTCGACGTCGCGTGACACCTTTTTGCGAGTGTCCGTCTTTCCCATATCAAGTGTCCGTCTTTCCCGTCCCTGCGCATAAACTCTGATTTACACATACTGTTTATCATATCGAAAAGAGTATAACTATTGGAAGAAATTTTCTAGCACACGTTGTAAGTATATTAGACAGAGACATAAAGGTTCAGTTTGTATGAAAATTACGATTATTTGAGTAGCTATTGGGTCTTAACCTTAAGGTGTCCATCTTTACCGCCCTTCCCCTAATAATGTCTTTTAGTGGTCAGTTCTTTAGCTTTAAGAACTAAAGGTAACAAGAAGATTAGTATGCTGATATCCCCATCTTAGTCAATTCATCACTTTTAAGGTAAAACAATCAGTGATCCACTTAGACTGCTTAAAATAGGTTCCCTGCTATAATGATAATCAAAATCAAACTATATTTCTCATGCTGAATATGAGATTTCTAAGTACTGGTGAAAAATATGCGTAGCTAATGCCATATATGTGATGTATCACGGATTCTATTAAGTAGTTAGTGTGTATTTATTATGAGATTTGCACGCTGTTTAGTGGTAAAAAGTTTTGAGAAAATCATGATATTTTACATGTGAAATAAGATCGCGAGTAGTAACTTTTTTCTCGTCAAACATGGCCTGTAAGCTTTTAATAAACACCAAACATACGTAAAATTTATTTTCCGCTCATCATTTTACCAAAGTTATTTATTCTGCGTACCAACCAACCAACCAACCAACCAAATTTATTTCTTTTACCAAGCTAACATGTAATGAATGTTCCACGATAATTGAATATTACCTAGGTATAACGGATCACCATGATTCCTTTTCATCGTATATCCACTGAATAAATTATTCATCCGAAAGAATGATTGATTTCCCATTTATCCATACACAATCTAGACAACCAATCGCCGAGCTGCCCGTGTGCCGAGATGGAACCACCACCACCAACAGCAGCAGCAGCAGGGATGTCCTGTGCTGGTAAACGGTGGCATCTGATAGTACTGTTACTAGCCAGCTGTATTCCAATGTCCACTTCCAGCATCAATTGTTTCCGTTGCTTCGCCATGATCGATTCAAGTGACACTAATGTGGTTCCCTACAAGCTCACAATTAGTCCGCGCAGCTACGAGAACTCACCTACTAATGGTACCATCGGTAGCGGGACGATTCAAATATCATATTTTGATGAGTCACTAGCAAATGCATGCGTCTGGAGTCTAGACATTGTAGACGAGAGCTTCGGAAGTTACTTCAATAAATCAGAGGATGTGTTCGATGTCGTCAATCATATCTTAAGCGCCTTGGTGAACTATTTACAAATCCATTGCTCGCCCGATGATAATCAATCTTGGACTGATGCTATTAAGTTCAGCTGTCTCGATAAGTTTATCTTGTATCGATTGTGCGAAATTCAACGAGACTTGGAATCATACCATCTGCAGGATGTGCTCGGCTCGCGAGAAAGACGTACGACCAGAACCAAACGATGCAGCCTTAACAATCTACTTTCAACGAATCGTAAGATATATGAGTTCGGACTTGAGAACGAGGGCCTCACCTCCCACTCGCAGACTATTCTTAGTACCATATATCTCGTCACCGATGTAATAACGGAATTTTACAACCGTAAGCTGGCCCATTCACGCAAGAGCTTCTACCGGTCCGATCCGGGACGTGACACCGAGAACACGGTGGTGCAGAAGATCGGCTCTTCCATTGAGATTATTCTCCTTCAAACTATCAAGTATCACATTCTTCACAAGTTGGGCCTGCGGGAACGACCCAATGTAACGCGTGTTGCCAAGAATGAATACGTGTTCGAAGCGCTAGACCGCGTGTATGGTAACAAGATAAATATTGGAAACACTTATGCTGAGAAGCACTACTATAGCAAATATTTGCAAGCGAATCTATCAAAAGATTTCACAAATTCCTTCGTCGACACGTTCTTTGAGGCGACTGACATAGGCACCGGCGGTGGCGGTCTGGAAAAGCAGCACAATTTCTTTCCGAAGAAGATGAAGTACAAGATGCCGGTGCACACCGACAGTGAAAAGCAGAATTTATTCGGTGGTACCAAAATTCTTTCCTTCGCTGAAAAAGGTTCGGTCATGATATTTTTACCTTCACTTTTACGCTTAATTTACTGCCTCCAACTTACCTGGTAGCTCTGCCCCTCGTCAGGGCGGCATAAAGTGATATCATTTCATTATCCTTTGGGATTGTCTGATTTTCCAGCAACACGGTAGGCTTCACCGTTGGCTTCGAAGTCGTGTCAGGTTCGATGCCGATGCTGATTGAAGCCCCGCTTGGCTACTCGGCTTCCAGGCTATCGGTTGCTGGTAACGTAAGCCAGAATATCGGTGAGGTGTATGAAATTTGGAAAGGGGACTTGAATCAGCATGGCAGCTTGCCAAGTTATATAAATTTTTAACTAAGCACAATGTTGCTGCTGCGAGGTAGTTACCACTTTATTTATTTACCCGTCCTTTCAAATAATACTTACAGGTGTTGCGAGCGTTGTAAACGGTGCATTAGAGTATTGATTTTTTTTTCAATTCAATTCGTTACAGCAGAGCTCATATTTCAAAACGACTTAGCAGGAAACGTTATCAAATGGTTGTAAGAAGAATTTTAATCAGGACATACAGACTCCGATGTTTTAACCTGATTAATGAAAAATAGAGCAGTTTTGATCTGCAGTTATAAGATGACAAAATTTACGTTGTTTTATATTTAATAGATTTTTTAATGTTTTTTATTTTGTTATTATTACAAAACTGCTATATAACAAAATATATCAATCTTATATCAAAAACTTGATATTATACTCCTTGTAGTATACATATTGTGCATTGATGTAACTGGAAACGCACTTGACCGGCAATTCAGAGTTAAGAGTTCGAATTCCAGCTGCCCAGTCAATTATTTACGACGTTCTATATATCATGAAGCCTCGTTCCATCACCAAAAACCGATCATTTCAAATTTCCACTCTAACCGAGACTCAAACAACAGTCGCTGTGTGAGAGTGTCGTTTGCCTACGAATAAATTTATAGTGCAGCTAAACTTATCCAGCTTTTCACGGAGCCATAACGGCGGACGGCGTAATCCGTGCTCATTATATTTGAACAGTATTTTTGACATTTCAGTAAAATACATCGTACCGTATCGTTGTTTCCGCAAGTTCACGGTAAAGGCAAAGGAACGCGCGAAAAGAGAATGTGCGATGTATCACTGAAATGTCAAAAATGCTGTTCCAATATTACGAACACGGATTATGCCAGCCGCCATTATGGCTCGTAAACCAGGTGTTGCTAGTGCTTTTTGCGAGATTTATCGTTTCAAACAATGTTTTACTGGAAAACTTGTTCAAACTGTTACGTCTGTTAATCTGTGACGCGATATTACATTGAAAAACATGTGTATCCAAAACATATTCTTTCTATTCATTTGTGTCAAATCTGCATATTTGAATATGCCTCTCATTGCAGATTCTGTTTTTCAGAAATTTATATTTCAGACAGCAAAATTATGGTTTGTATAACAATGATCTTAAAAATGCAATTTCATTTCTATTGTACTTTCGATAAACGTCAATACGAAAGCCGTCGTCATTATGTTTCAAAATATGTATAATTAAAAGCGATTTGCAAGTTTATGAAATTTAAAATTATAATTTTTCAATGACCAACTTACATTCAACATTCAGCTAATTAATTTGTTTTCGTGCTATCACATAAAGGGTGATCCACATTAAATTGCACCGCGGAAAAACGCTGTAGAAAATTACACATTGGGTATTTTCTCTTGCAAATTTGGGTAAAAGTAGTTTAGAGTGTATTGTTTGCACTGTATTTTTAGCGCTGTCAGTTTTTCGAAAATTGGAAAAAATGGCGTCACCCGAAAAGCAACGTCGCGAATTGGTTTTGCGTAAGCATCTGGAAAACCCTCGACTTTCTAATCAGACCACCGGAAAACAACTCGGAATCGTGCAGTCGTTACTAGGTACGAAACTCTGAGTATCGAACGAAAGTAGAAATGCGGTAAGATTGGATGTTCTATAGGTGATTAGGATCACATGCGTGTCGTGAAAGCGTTTAAGCGAAGTCCCACTGCTTTGGTCGAGGAAGAAGTTGAATCTGACCAAGTCTTTCGTTTAGAGAGCCAAGAACCGTGAGGGACTCATACGCACTATGTGCAGAAGGCTCCAAATCGTGACGGGGCTACTGTTCTTCACCGCCTAGCACAAGTTTGATGTTACGAAGAAGGTAAGGAACCAGAAACTTTCAAAGTTTGCCAATAAATGCAGGATTTGGCAAGCGATCTGCTCATGTGGCTAACGGAGTGCGCCGTTCCTACCGGGACAGTAAACGAAGAGGTCTACCTCAAAGAGTGTCAACAGAAGGGTCTGCTTCCTTTGTTGAAGCAACACGAGGACTCCAAGATTTTCTGGCCGTTTTCCTAGCTACGTGCCACTATTCAAAGAATGTCCTGGAGTGTTACAAGGCCAACGGGGTCACTTTAGTACCCAAGGGCATGAACCCCCAACGCACCGGGACTAAGGCCCATCGAAAAACTCAGGGCTATTATGAGGCAGGCACTACGCAAGCATCCCAAGGCGGTCAAATCTGACATGAAGATAAAGTGGGTTTCCGTACAGAAGAAGCTGCAACCAGATATTGTACAGAACCTTACTTACTTACTTACTTACTTATTCAGCCGAGAGCCGGGGTGGCTCTTGCCGTATCAAGAATTCCTCTCCATTGTACTCGGTTCTGGGCTACTCGTCGCCAATTCGTTGCGCGTCTCGACACACGCAAGTCGGCTTCAACCTGGTCGAGCCATCTAGTACGTTGAGCCCCTCTATTTCTGGTGCCGGTGGGGTTCTTGAAGAGAACTTATTTCACTACACAGTCGTTCAGCATCCTTGCGACGTGGCCGGCCCACCGTAGTCTCCCAGCTTTCGCCAGGTGTACGATGGGAATCTCTCCAAGCAGTGGCTGTAGCTCGTGGTTCATACGTCTTCGCAACTCTCCGCTTTCCGTCTGTACTCCGCCAAAAATAGTCCGCAACACCTTTCGTTCGAAAACGGCAAGTGCACGTATGTCTTCCGTAAGTAAAGTTACTGTCTCAAGTCCGTAGAGGACTACCGGTCTGATTAGCGTTTTGTACATCGTTAGCTTTGTGCGGCGGCGTATGCTCCTTGATCGAAACGTCTTGCGAAGGAAAAAGTAAGCTCGATTTCCAGCTTGAATGCGTCGTTGAATCTCCTTACTCGTATTATTGTCGGCGGTGACCAGAGATCCCAAATATACGAACTCATCAACCACTTCCAGTTCATCGCCGTCAATAGTCACTGTCCGTGGTCCGACGTTTGCCTTACTATCTCGGGAGCCTCTTCCTACCATATATTTGGTTTTCAACGCATTAATTTGCAACCCTATCCTCCTAGCCTCCGTTTTTAGTCTGGCGTAGATTACCTCCGCCGTCCCACGGTTTCTAGTAATGATGTCGAGGTCGTCTGCAAAGGCTAGGAGTTGGCTACTCTTACTGAAGATCGTTCCCCTCGTTTCAATGCCCGCTCGCCGGATCACACCTTCAATAGCGATATTGAATAACATACAGGACAGTCCATCCCCTTGCCGTAACCCTCTGCGCGATTCGAAAGGGCTTGAGAGTGTCCCCGAAACGCGCACGTAGCACATCACTCGTTCCAGAGTAGCTTTGATCAGCCACGTCAGTTTGTCCGGAAAACCGTACTCGTGCATTATCTGCCATAGCTGTTCGCGTTCAACGGTATCGTATGCTGCTCTGAAATCCACGAAAATATGATGCGTGGGCACGTTGTACTCTCGACATTTCTGAAGGATTTGTCGGAGAGTAAAAATTTGATCCGTAGTAGCACGGGCCCCCATCAAGCCCGCCTGATACTGCCCTACGAATTCTCTTGCTATTGGGGATAGACGACGCAACAAAATCTGGGAGAGCACCTTGTAGGCGGCGTTGACCAGCGTAATGCCGCGGTAGTTACAGCAGTCTAGCCGGTCGCCCTTTTTGTAGATGGGACAGACTGCGCCTTCCATTCACTCCTTCGGTAGTTTCTCTTCTTCCCAAATCCTTGAAATTAGCCAGTGAAGTGCCGTACTAGCGGTTCTTTGCCATTTTTGAAGAGTTCTGCCGGGAGTCGATCCTTCCCGGCGGCTCTATTATTCTTCAGCAGACCGATTTCTCGTCGGATCTCTTCGAGATCGGGAGCCGGTACGCTGTTGTCGTTTGTAGGTACTCCGAGGTTAACTTCCATTGCGTCTCCTGCTGCTATATCGCCGTTGAGGTGCTCATCCAAGAACTGCTTCCACCTGTCGACCACCTCGCGCTCGTTTGTGATAAGATCCCCTCCCTCGTCCCTACACATGTCAGGATTTGGTGTGTGGGCCTTGCGAGTTTGGTTCACCTTCTCGTAAAACTTGCGGGTCTCATTAGCGCGGAATAGTTGTTCAAGCTCCTCACGATCTCTGTCCTCCTTCTGGCGCTTTTTCCTTCTCAGGATCGTGGTCAACTCATTCCTCGCTCGTCGATACTTGGCCAAATTCTCTCTCGTGGATATGCTCAGATAGTTTTCCCAAGCTCTTTTTTTCCTCTCTATCGCTTCTTGGCATTCCCCGTCAAACCAATCATTTCGTGCACTCGAAGTTTCCACACCTAGCACCGCGGTTGCGGCCTCGTTGACGGCCGAGCGTATCCTACTCCATCCGTTTTCGAGGGTCGAAGCATCTAGCTCCACAGAAGAAGGCAGAGCTTCATCCAGTACGCGCGCGTAGTTTTCGACAGTTCGCGGGTTGTCTAGTTGCCGAATGTTTAGCCGAGGAGGGTGACTTTGTTGCGAGATATAAACCGTCGATAGTTTTGAGCGCACATGTACTGCTACTAGGTAGTGGTCCGAGTCAATATCCGCACTCCGTAGGGAGCGTACGTTGGTGATGTTCGAGAAAAACCGGCCCTCGATGAGAATATGGTCGATTTGGTTCGAGGTTCGTTGGTCAGGTGATCTCCAGGTGGCCTTGTGGATATCTTTGTGGGAAAAAAATTGCTTCTGATCACCAAATCTCGGGAAGCTGCAAAGTTGATGCATCGCTGGCTGTTGTCGTTCATGTCTGTCTGTGTGCAGGCTATGAGGCCCGATCACCGGTCTATGCATTGCTTCCCTGCCGACCTGGGAGTCCATATCCCCGATGACGATCTTGATGTCCTGTCGTGAGCAGTTGTCGTACGTTACCTCCAGCTGGACATATAACGCTTCCTTCTCATCGGGTATACCTTCCTGTGGCCAATATACGTTTATGATGATGTAGTTGAGGAAACGGCCTTTTATCCTCAACACGCACATCCTCTCATTGATCGCTTTCCAGTCTATTATGCGATCCTGCAATTTGCCCAACACTACGAAGCCCGTTCCCAGTTCGTTAGTCGCTCCACCGCTCTGGAAAAATTGGGCTTTGCCGCCACGGATCCTCCATACCTGCTCGCCTTTGCGACAGATCTCCTGCAGTGCCACGATGCCAAACTTTCGGGGTTCTAACTGGTCGAGCAGCACACTGTCGCCACCAACAAAATTTAGTGATTGGCAGTTCCAGGTACCAAGTCTCCATACCATGTCCTCATTTGGTCGCCTTTGTCCATGCCGAATGTTCCGAGTAACGAAGAGCTACATAGTTTGAAAATTTTCAAAAACTATGAGAGATACAAAACGATGTGTTATTCAAAGGCGCACTAATCAAAAATATACTTGTGCTTCAGTTTTAGCTTGGTGTATTGTTATTCTGCATTGATTTTTTTTTAAAAAACGTAAGCCAAAATATTTCGGGGGGGGGGGGCAAGGCCCCAAGGGCTCCCCCCTAGCTCCGAGGCTGCTTACAACAACCGTGTGTGCCTGATGAATTTTCCATGCGTCTATGTTTTGTATGCAGTCTTCATTCTTTAATATTTAGTAAACAGACAATTACTTCTTACTTTTTGCTAAAAATATAATATTAATAAATTCTCCACATGAGAATTGCATGAGTATGATTTTTTTATAATGGTAGTCTTTCCACTAGGCGGAGGAAAGGGTAGAAGAAAGTAATGAAATCATGGGTGTCTTACCCTAGAGTGAGAAAAGAGGTGAAGGAGAAAAGGCGGAACACTACGTAAGCGACGGCCATTGTAGCAACACTTACTAGGTTCGTAGTTCGTTTTCACTTACCAAGCTAAGGTACCCGCCGGTTGAAAGAGGTTATAGTGGAAGCAAAGAATGTTTAATATGCAGAATAATGTTACCATGTTTAGTATCCCGGACCTACAACACTAAAATTGCTTGAGTTTTTTACCTTTGCGTTCCCACTCCATCCGGAGTACCTCAAGGCAGTATCCTAGGACCAATAGTTTTCGTGCTTTATGTGAATGATATCTGTGATTGGATCGACTCTGAGAAATTGTTATTTGCAGATGACCTAAAAAACTTTCAAACTATTACTTCTTCTCTCGATCGCGATGTTTTTCAAAGTGATATAAACAACTTGCTGCATTGGTGCCTTTTAAACGGTAGGGAAATGAATGCATCGTAATGCTACGTTAGACGGCACGTAGACGCTACGTAGACGGCAGAAAGACGTCTTTGTAACCCATAACAATTTACATACTGTATGCACGCACACGACATAACTCGCTGCAGCTCCGTCAAGGATCTGGAGGTTACGATCAACAGCAAGATAAGGTTTGACGAGCACATTAGCACGATTTCATGGTGGTCACCAAATAATGCTAATAAAATTGAAAGCGCTGAACGTGCCTTCATCCGGTTTGATCTTCGCCGTTTGCCATGGCAGAACCCGCTACACCTTCCAGCTTATGAAAATCGTTGCCGGGTAATAAGACTCAGTAAAAACAGTCATCATAGGTATAAACGTCCTTGGCTTTTCTTTATCGACAGTCTTCGCCGCCAGTTATTAGAGTTCAGGAAAACTATGGGGCTAGTGTAAAGATCCTATTTACTCTATAGCGGCACCGCTCAGTCGAGATTCGAACCTACGGCGACTGGCTTGTTCAAATAGCATCATACCCCGGAGCCAACTGGGCGGGCATAATAAGACTCAGTACGCTAACTGAAAAAAAGTATTGTCGTGTAGAATTTAAATTAAAACTAATCTGTAGTGCAATGCAAACTGTAAACAACAAACAGCATCGTTATTGATAAACTCAGGAGCGAAACTGTTTTCAAATTAATACTAGTAAACAATCAATGTAATTTGCTCATGTAGAAACATGGTTATTTATCACCAATGATGGGTAAACATATATTACAACCCATTAGACGTCTGATTCGATCGATTCTGAAAATAATTTCCGGAGGAAATCAATAGCCTTTGAACGGGATGTTTGCTGAGGAATAACTTCTTTCACTCCAAATTCTGTTTCTGTGAACTGGTACATTATTGTGATCTGCTGTTCATTATTAGCGGTAACGTTGGTTACCTAATTCTAAGAAGGCATTTTTATCGCAAGGACATTTTACGAAAGCAAATAACTTATACCTACTGTTATCTACAACAGCGCCGTCAACAGATTTCTGTGTTGTATTCTTTTCACGACAATGCATTCACAACTGATAAAAAAAATCTTTGAAGTTAGAAATTTTTAAAGTTACGAAATCTTGAGGAAATTGACAACCGACCCGTCACACTTCCAATGTTAACAATCAGATGACGATCATTAATCGACAGTTACATTTAGCGTATGTTATATAAACCGCACAGTTTTTAATAATTAAATTTTTCATTTTTTCGTCTCATTACCATATTCCGTTCAAAGCAATCAAAGAAAAAACTTAAACCACCTCAACAGCTTGCACAATTGCACAGCTTCTCAGCTGAACCCATCTACCGAGCCATCCTTCATGCACTTGGGCACACAGCATAAAGTCCACTATTTTCATGCATCATTTCCGAAGAAGTTGGGCGAGCATCATTTGCTTCAACTTCAGCCCGACGACATCAGTCAGGGCGGTGACATGGGTGGGACACAATTGCGTTGTCGGCAGAGCCAGAAGAGCGAAAAGAACCCCTCTCTTGACAGTTGCTAATTGTGGATGTGCGATGGGAAACGGAACGTCTGGAGGCTACAGGGAAGTAGGGAAAAAATCGTTTTGTCGTTACGCCACATAAACTAAACTGGATGAATTTAACAACATGTCAGAGCACTGGTTAGGGGCCAATTTTTTTGCTATTGCGTAGACTTGGCATTAATTATGAATAGAATACAATTATGAATAAGCTTTTGGTTCTATGCTTGGTGGAAAGTTGTGTATCATCTACAGTCAGTGGTATATTCAGAAGTGAAGTAGCAGCATTTCAAATCGTTACCAGCCTTATGAATTTTTTAAAACCCAAATATGTTTTGAAGAGTTGGTGTCCTACTTCAATGTTTTAATGTTTTAATGTGAATTGATTTAGTTTTTCTATTTTAGCGGAATCAATTATTAAATTCCACCTTTATTTTTTAATAATTCGGTGTCTGTGTTACACTTGAAAACAAACACGATGGAAGTTTATAATTTATTCAGTTAAAACAAGTCTACCACAACTCTCGCAGTTCCGCATTTCTCGCATTTTCTTTCCTTTCTTCCTGCTGTTCTGCGACTCGTTGTTTAAGCTTTCGGGCACTGCCACGCCATCTACCATCACCCGCTGAATGTTGAAACGTAGCGTTCTCTCAGTGCAAGCCTTCGCCGCGTTTGACGACGAAACAGTGGTCATAGTCGATATTAGGTCCCCGAAAAGACCGTACATCGATGACATTCGAACAGTTTCGATCGTCAATAAGGACACACCGATCTGAGAGCTAGCGTCCCCATTAAGATACCTCCAGATGTATTTACGAATATTCAGACCAAATTTATGAGCCTCAGACCGTTATGACCGTTTGGTCGACAGATGAAGGCTAGACAACAAGATGCTGTCAAAAACCGGGAAGCCGTTATTGCTACTGGAGCTAAGGAGCGCTATACGAATCATGCATGATTGTCGGAATAACTGGATAAACTTGGATAAAAATTTAAATTAGGAAATAAGGGGGCAGCAAATTGGGTCTTCGCCAAGGATGCTACAATATCACGCTACGACTCTGCCTCCGTCGTCGCAAAGTTCCTGGCTATGACTTTTATCATCAGCAAAACCTAGGAGTTGGCTACCATTGGTGAAAATCGTGCCTCTCGTTTCGATGCTTGCTCGTCGGATCACCCGCTAAAAAGCAATGTTGAATAGGATGCAAGATAAGCCTTAACCTTGTCTCAACCCTCACCACGCCTCGAAGGGACACAAGAGTGTACCCGAGATGCGCAGGAAACGCATCATTCGATCCAATGTAGCATTGATAAGCCGCGTCAGTTTATCCGGAAAACCGTGTTTGTGCATTGTCTGCCATAGCTGGTTTCGATCGACTGTATCATATACTGCATTGAAATCAATAAAGATGTGATTCGTGCGTACGTTGTACTCCCGGCATTTCTGCAAGATCTGTCGGATGGCGAAAACTTGGTCCACAGTTGCGCAAGCCACCATGATGCCCGAAACCTTGTGCTATCAGTGACAGCCGACGTAGCAGGATCTGGGAGAGTACCTTGTAGGCAGTATTTACCAGCGTTATGCCGCGATAGTTGCAGCAGTCGAGCCGATCACCTTTTTTGTAGATGGGACAAACCACTCCTCCGAACTATTCATTCATCCGGTAACGTTTTTTCTTCTCAAATCCGGGAAATAACCCAGTGTAGAGCCGTTGCCAACGGTTCTCGGCCATGTTTATAAAGTTCTGCCGATCACTGGTCCTTACCAGCAGCAGCTTTGTTGATACTTAGCAACCCGATTTCTCGTTTGACTTCTTGGAGATCACATGCTAGGACATTATTGTCTTCCACGAGCACTCCTAGGATAACTTCCGATCCGCTTCCTTCTGACACTTCGCTATTGAGGTGTTCAACGAAGAATTGTTTCTCGAGCACCTTGCGCTCGTTTGTGGTTAGATTTCCTCCCTCGTTCCTACACATGTCAGGTTTCGGTGTGTAGCCCTTATTCAGCGTAGCTCACCGTACGAGATGGCTCAACCAGATCGAAGGGGACTTGCGACTTCTAAGACACCTGGAAAATTGGCTACGAGTAGTCTAGGATCGCCCAGTTAGCTCCGGGGTACGATGCTGGTTTATCAACCCAGTCGTTGTATGTTCGAATCTTGACTGGGCGGTGCCGCTATAGAGTTAATAGGATCTTTGCACTAGCCCCGTAGTTTTCCCGTACTCTAATAATCGGCTGCGAAGTTACTGCTCTCCATCCTTACTTACTTACTTAGGTGGCTTGCCGTCCTAAGACAAAGCCTGTTGAACAAAATTTCTCCATGTAACTCGGTTGAGGGCTACCGCTCTCCAATTCCTCGGACACCGAGTACTCTCCGCCAGATCTCGCTCTACCTGGTCTAACCATCTTGCTCGCTGCGCTCCTGGTCGTCTTGCTCCTACCGGATTTGAGGCGAACACCATCTTTGCAGGGTAGTTGTCCGGAATTCTTGCAACATGCCCTGCCCATCGCATCCGTCCAGCTTTAGCCACCTTCTGGATACTGGGTTCGCCATAGAGCTGTGCGAGTTCATGGTTCATCCTCCGCCTCCATACTCCGTTCTCCTGTACGCCGCCGAAGATCGTTCTTAGCACTCGTCGTTCGAAAACTCCGAGCACTCGCAGGTCCTCCTCGAGCATTGTCCATGTTTCATGTCCGTAGAGAACAACCGGTCTAATAAGCGTCTTGTACAGGGTGCACTTTGTACGGGGACTTAGTCTGCTCGACCGCAATTGCTTGTGGAGCCCATAGTAAGCACGACTTCCGCTGATAATACGCCTCCGAATCTCACGGCTGGTATCATTGTCCGCCGTTACCAGTGAGCCAAGGTAGACAAATTCATCGACTACCTCAAACTCATCGCCGTCGATCAATATACTACTGCCCAAGCGGTGTCGTTCGGCCTCGGTTCGGCTGGCCAGCATGTACTTTGTTTTAGACGTATTTACCTTTAACCCAATCTTTTCTGCTTCGCGCTTTAGTCTGGTGTACTGTTCAGCCACCGCCGCAGATGTTCTGCCGATAATATCCATGTCATCGGCAAAGCAGACGAATTTACTAGATTTGTTGAATATCGTGCCCCGCGTGTTGATATTCGCTCGGTTCATAACACCTTGTAGCGCTATGTTGAACAGCAGGCATGAAAGACCATCACCTTGACGAAGCCCTCTGTGTGATTCGAATGAACTTGACAATCCATCCGAAATCCGAACACAGCACTGCGTACCATCCATCGTAGATTTAATCAGTTTGATGAGCTTCCTGGGGAAGCTGTTCTCGTCCATGATTTTCCATAGCTCTTTCCGGTCGATGGTATAATATGCGGCTTTGAAGTCAACGAATAAATGATGCGTGGGAACTCTGTATTCACGGCCCTTTTTGAGGATTTGCCGCAGTGTAAATATTTGATCCGTTGTAGACCGACCTTCGACGAAGCCGGTTTGATAAGTTCCCACAAATCTATCCGCAATTGGTGATAGACGGCGGAAAATGATTTGGGACAGCACTTTATAAGCGGCATTGAGAACGGTGATCGCTCGATAGTTCTCACAGTCCAACTTGTCGCCCTTTTTGTAGATCGGGCAGATAACCCCATCTTTCCACTCCTCCGGTAGCTGTTCCGTATCCCAAATTCTAACAATTAGTCGGTGCAGACAAACGGCCAGCTTTTCTGGCCCCATTTTAATAAGCTCCGCTCCGATGCCATCTTTTCCAGCTGACTTGTTGTTCCTTAGCTGCATGATGGCCTCCTTAACTTCGCCTATCGTTGGGGTTGGCACCTCTTCCCCGTTTGTTGCACCGTCGAAATCGCTTTCCCCGCCGCCATGGTTTTCCGCCTGGGCGCCATTCAGGTGTTCGTCGAAGTGCTACTTCCACCTATCCGTCACCTCACGATCGTCCGTCAGAATACTGCCAGTCTTATCCCGACACATTTCGGCTCGCGGCACAAAGCCTTTGCGGGATCCGTTCAGTTTCTGGTAGAACTTCCGCGTTTCCTGAGAACGATGCAGCCGCTCCAACTCTGCATATTCCTGCTCTTCCAGGTTGCGCTTTTTCTCCCGAAAGATTTGGTTTCGCTGCATCTTCTTCTGTTTGTGTCTTTCCACGTTCTGACGTGTGGCACTGCGCATTTTGACCGCCCGCGCAGCGTTCTCCTCATCCATCACCCTCCTACATTCATCGTCAAACCAATCGTTCCGCTGATTCCGGGCCACATGCCCGATGGAGCTCTCCGCTACACTGCTGATGGCTGTTTTGATAGTGTTCCAACAGTCCTCGAGAGGGGCTTCGTCCAGCTCGTCCTCTTCCGGCAGTGCAGCTTCGAGTGAATGCGCGTAGTTTGCGGCGACGTCTGGCTGCTTCAGCCGCGCGAGATCTAACCGAGGCTGGCGTCGGTACCGAATGTTGTTCACAACGGAGAGTCTTGGGCGCATCTTAACCATCACTAGGTAGTGGTCCGAGTCAACGTTAGCGCTTCGATAAGATCTGACGTCGATAATGTCTGAGAAGTGCTCTCCATCCTACTCCATCCATCTTTGCAGGGTAGTTGTCCGGCATTCTTGTAACATGCCCTGCCCATCGTATCCATCCAGCTTTAGTCACCTTTTGTACCTTTTGTTCATGGTTCATCCTCCACCTCCATCCTTCGTTCGCCTGTAGGTATACGCCGCCGAAGATCGTTCTATTTTTTCCTGTATGGACTCATATCGTTGATCTAATGTGATATCGCCCGGGTGTTTGTATAACCTGCATTGCATTGCATTTTTGTGCAATGATCGCTATTGAATGAGCGATATGCTTATTAATGCCAGCTTCAATGCCAGCTCTACTTTACCCACCTTGCTCCTCACTGCCAGTACTGTCTCCAATTACAGCCATCCGAGGCTGACCAGTACATTTAGCTATAAGAGTGACTTTAGGCACTGTCAAGTGTGCTTTATGGGGGTCATATAGAATACTGCATGAAGGCAGGGTAATGAGGGGCCTGAGAATAAACCCATGCTAAAGTTACTTGACATCAAATGGCCTGATCCTACTAAGATTCGAACGCTACTAACATTCGAAAAGATCGTTCTTAGCACTCGTTTCTCGAAAACTCCGAGCACTCGCAGGTCCTCCTGAAGCATTAGCCACATTTCGCGCCCTTAGAGAACAACCGGTCTAATAAGTGTTACGTATCTGGATGCACTTTGTACGGGGGCTTAGCCTGTTCGTACGTAAATGATTGTGAAGCCCATAGTAAGCATGTCTTCCGCTGATAATACGCCGTCGAATCTAACGGTTGGTGTCATTTCTTCCGTCACCAGTAAGCCAAGGTAGACAGATTCATCGACTACCTCTAACTCATTGTCGATCGTTACATTACTGCCCAAGCGGCGTCGGCCGGCCTCGATTCTGCCTCTATGTTGAACAGCAGCCATTAGAGACCATCACCTTGTTGAAGCCCTCTGTGTGATTCGAATGCACTCGACAAGCTACCGAGATCCGAACACTGCACTGTGTACCGTCCATCGTAGATTGATTCAGTTTGATGAGCTTTCTGCGGAAGCTACACTCGTCGATGACCTTCCATAGCTCTTTTCGGTCGATGGTATCATATGCGGCTTTGAAATCAACGAACTAATGATGCGTGGGAACTCTGTATTCGCGGCCCTTTTGGAGGAAGTTCCAAGGTCGCTCGTGCCGTATCAAGAAGTTCTCTCCACTATACTCGTTCCTGGGCTATTCATGGTCAATTCGTTGAGTGTCTCGACACATCCTTGCTTACTTTTTACGACTAAATTTTGAGGGCGCCATTTTAAGGCTTTGTGTGGAGCGACAAATGGGCTAGCGCCGGCCCTGCAGACAACTGGCTCGATGCTGTAGAATAACAACATTGACTCGCTTCATCTGCTCTTCTATTATTTTTCTCTTCCACCAAATCTTAAACATACTCTACGACAGTACTCTAGAAGATGTTTCACTGTCATGCTCATAGAGCTCGCCTGACAAAGCAGACAGGTTTGTGCTAGTAGTTTATGTAGATCAGTTCAAAATTCTCTTCTGTTTAGTGCATCCCAAATCAGATGCGTATCGAAGTGCTGCTTCCACCTATCGACCACCTCGTTTTCGTTCGACAGCACGTCGAACTCAAACCTGTTGGTTTCCGTAAAGCGGACAATCTACTTTTGAAAGAGCAGTCACTCAGTCATTTCCGAGCATCCGGAGAACAACAAGACAACAAGCCATTTCCATGAAACTTGCTTTTACATTCCGTGAGCGCCGTAATCGGGAATGCAGCGCTCGTTGCTGCAAAGAATTGTTACTCAGTTTTGTTTGTGTAACTTGACAAATTTACAGTAGAAAGTTTCCTTACGATGCACATAAGAAGGGCTTCATATAAAGTAGCGGCCAAAATTGCCGAATGTAAAATTTCACATTTAGCACATGCTTAAACGCGATTTTGTAGTAAATTGTCTATATTTTTATAATTCGCGAATAAAATTTAGATAGAAAAAAAATCATGTAGAAATAAGCCGTCAAAGTTGACTATTTCAAAAGTTTGAAAAATAAGTCATTTTAAAAAAGTCAAAAAATTAAATAGTTATCGCGGATGTAAATATTATTGTTATATATCATTTTAAAACTGTTATCTTAGCCTATTAAACAATGAAATGAAAACAAATTTAAACTCAATGAGGTGCGTCATAGGCTACTTATAATAAAAATGAAATTCTTATAAACTTTAATCATAAAAACAACTCTTGTCGCCGCAGTTTCTTACAGTGCGTCTGAAAGCTCGAAGTATATTGTATCAAAACATCAATTAAATATTCGCTACAATTTGACGTTTTCCGAAAAAAATAATTTTAAAATTGTCATATTTTTAGAAAGTCTTTAAAATTTTAAGTACTCTTTCAACAAATTTGATTATCTTTGTTACTAAATTTATTTAGTACCTGAAGGGAGTTTCAATGAGAAAATGGGAGAATCCCCGCGAGAAAGATTTTTTTTTATCAAACAAATATTTATACCAGAAACATTTGATCATTTTTCCCCAAATCACCCTAAATATGAGTTCTTATAAGTTTAAATCATTTCTTTTATAACAAATATAATCTAGAATCAATTTGAAACTAAAAAAGAATTTTGGCCAAAAATCGCAATTTCCGACTATTGTGGCGATGAAAGAAGTCAAATTAAAAAAGACTAATTAAAGCTAATGAAACATCAAAACGAAAAGCTAATGATAAAATACAATGGCAAAATAATGCCCCCTCTAAACATGAACACTTAGTTGGCCCTTGCAATTAACAACTTATATGCCACAAAAACAGCATAATTCCTTTATAACTTTTTGAGGTGAAGCCAAAACCTTCTTAACTTCGCACTCTTGCAAAAAATAAAAACGCCTTCTTTTGCAATCTTAGCTGGCCGCAAAAGCTAGTTCTAGAGATTCCTGCATAGCAAGTAGGTATTTTTGCTCTTTCGACTTCCTACTTGGTTTGACATAAATTAAAAAAAAATCGCCATGCTTCCTAATCTACGCAAAAACTACGATACCAAACCGTAAACGCTATCGACCGTTTCCTCCCGGTTCCGTTACCTTTTCGGTTGCGAAGCCGATAATCCACGCATGGGAAAAGTTTGGGTGAGCATGAATTAATAAATCCTAATCATGGTATTAAATGAGGGGATCAGTGAAAATTCTTCGAAAGGGTTGCTTGTTGGCTCCCTCGTAGCTATCGGAATAAAAAAACGAATTACATTTAGGTTCAAATTCAATTGGCTTACGAAACGGTCTCCGCAGTTTCTGGGTCACTTTTTATAGATGACGCTACTGGAAAGGTGTCCTACTGTCCCATTTTCATTAGTGAAATATAAAAAAAACAACTTTCATATTGCGACAGACGGATTCTTTTGTATTTAATGTCACGAGGCTAGTGGATTTACCCCATTCAACTCTCGGGTGCATACGGAGCTTTCGTGCAGAACCACGAGGATTTTTCTGAGTAAAAATCAATTGGTCACAAAGAAAAGGAAAGAGAACGCATGCGCAACGTGTGGAATGTTATTGCCCCGATGTCACCGCGATGAAAACGGTGGACCATTTCACCTTCTTGCTCACGTGCACTTGAGAATATACAACAATATATGACACGGTCGACGGTAGCAGACGTAATTAGGTACCATTCCCTGGAAATCTGCGGAGTACGACGAAGTGAAATATGTATTCGACCTAACGCGTGGCTGGTTGTGATGACACGAGACAGGAAGGGAAGCTGGGATTGCTTGCCGGAGGGTGTGCCATCAGCGGCATTAAAGTCGAGATGAAACATTTTGATTTTATATATGAATTGTAAACGAGAAAGGCCTCGCTGCGTACACTCGACCCCGGTCTTAGAGCAACCTGTGAAATTGGCTTGGGAGCAAATATTATTTAACTTTATTACACCACTCGGAGGGTATACATTTTAACGACCTTGACCAGAACGGATAGCCTGTGGCGCTGGATGTTAAACAGCTGAGCACAGACAGCGCGCGATTAGAGATGTGCTGACACAGAAAGCTAATTTGGCGGATAACGTTTTGCGGTAATAGAAAGCGTGACAGGAAATTTATGTTTTCGCTACAAACATAAAAAACCTTTTTTTTTTTTTAAGGACAACCATGTTGGGTCCTTTGCTGCTTCAATGGTCGGATTGGATACGTTAAAATAAATTTTCAATTGCATAGACATATGCACTAGAGGCTAGTATTTACCAGTAGAGATTTTTGATTAAATTGCGAATTTTTGAACTCGCATAATTAATTTGCGATATGATTTCTAAACTAAAAAATATTGTGCACCAACAGGTAAAACGGGCGATGTGATGGCCAAAAATGCCCAAGATCCAAGATAGGAGTTTAAAATTATTTCTAATTAGCTCTAGAGGTATCCAATCAAAAAGGGCTTTGCCCATCAGAGCCGCACGGCATAACTACACCAATCAGTTTTGCCTAAATTGAAGTCCTTGCCATGGCATGAGTTCCATTTCGAGACAGCATCATGTATTATTTAATGTCGCAGATAGCTTCTGCATGGTAGATGAGGCAATGTTACAAACAAGATAGAGGCTGTAGCACGAACAAGGAATAAAAGAACTCTTCAAGTGTCATACGTACGCTTTGCGAATCCGACAACTGCAAATGCGATGAATGTCTGCATCAGGAAGGGCCCAGCAGCGTTCTTTTGCAGTGGGACAAGTTCTGCGCCCCGAGTGACGTGACATGACAAATTTCACTACGCTGTCACTTACTTGCGAGTCGAATTAAATCTTCTGAGAGCATCAAAAAATAAATCTTCTCCGGCGTTCGACTCGATTTGCGAAATATCGATAGATTGGCGAATGACAGCATGGTGAAATTTGTCGTGACACGTCAATCGACTCGCGGAGAAATCCGTAGTGCGTTTCCGTGTCACAATCGAAAAAGACCTTTACATACAGAGACAGTTTCCGAGCAAATTACGTTGTTCATTCTAATTGTTACAAAATAATTTATTAGATAAAATCATTTGTGTTGTGACATGAACTTCGAACAGTAGGATGATTACATGGATTGTTTTGTTTTTTCGTTTATTTTCTTACTGACTATTATTTTCCAAGCTGTTCATTCTAATGCAGTTTTTGTTTTGCAGCTATTGTTTCAAGAAACTTATTAAATGCTGAGCGCAGAGTGGTTCGTATAGGAAACAGACATCAGCGTAAAGCAAGTATCAAGTGTTGCTTCTACTGGTTGAGTTGGACAGCTAGACATTGTAGTAATTCTCTATTTCCCGCAATGCCTCTGCGAAGTAACGCCGGCAAACGTTGTCTCCCCAGAACGAACCAAAGCACTGGTTCTGCTCAAAGCAGTAGTAGCGAATTTTGTCCGAATTATGGCTGCAACAGTTGGCAATGGCCCACGTGCACTTGGTCGGGGCCTGTCGGTTTGAATTTGATCCTTGTGAATCTCTGTTTCCAACCGTAGATGGCCTGCTATCGGGGTTTGGGACTCTGTTATCTTGTCCGTTTGTGTCTGAGCCTGAGAATGAATCAACTGTTAGTGGAATGGTTTTCTTGTTTTTCGTGAAACAGGTCCCTTCCAAATAAAGCAATTTTGCTTTAATTTCTGGGAAATGTTCTGCTTGTGTGCATGTTTGTTTTACCCGTCAACCTGTACTGAACTGCAATATGCGGCTTCAACCTTTCTAGAGTTAATGGTGCGCTCATACAAGCAAGTGCAAACTATTTGTTTTGATTACCTATTCTATTTCCGACTCCATCTGAAGATATAAACAAAATAAACAAAAAAAATAGCAAAGCAGTCGGTGAGCGAATATTTGAACGCATTTAATGCATGCAATACCCATGAATCTCATGGTTTGTGTCGTAAGTACCTACCACCAACGGAAAGGCCGATGCTGGACCAATCAAAATCATCCTCACTGTTGTGCTGAATCGATGGTCGACTGGTTGTGGTGCTGGTAGTGATGGTTGGCCCTTGAGCGGGTCCAGGAGTAACACTTACCGGACCGGGAATAAATGGCCGTCTGGTCGTTGCAGGAGGTTGTTGTCTCTCTGTGAAAGTGCACAAACAAGTGTTTAATTTTAGGATGGATACAGCAGAACGAGTTTATTTTAGTTTTCTTTCCGAAGAGAAGTAGTTTTTGCGTACTCATAGGCATGAAAACCAAAAAAATTGATGTATTTTTTTTAAATCAACAACAAAAATTACTCAAAATTGTGCCACGCAAGTCAAACACATTTTATGCATTCTATGCAAATCATATCCTATCATTAAAGTTTGACTTGAAATTAGTATTGAATAGGACTTGAAATTGGATTTAAAATCCGACTTGAATTAAACTTAAATTTGACATGAATTTGGACATTATTGGATACAAAATTAGACACGAAGTTTTGATGGAAAGTTTCCCTTTTTTATATTTCTTTTTTTGCTTCTTACTAGTCCCGTTTTTCCACTTATTATTCCGTTTTTTTCTGTACCATTTTTCGGTTTTTGTTGGGTTTTGCTCTCTTTTTACTTTTTCTTCCTTCCATTTTGCCTTTTTTCTGTTCGTGTTTTCTGTTGTATTATTTTTCCTCATTTCCTGTTCCATTTTTCTTCTATTTTCAGTCATTTCCAGTGTTTTTCTTTTTGATTTTCCCTTACTTTTTTGTAATTTTGTTTCCCATTTTTTATCTTTTCTCGTTTCCAGATTGATGTTTTTGATTCCCTTTGACCGTTTTTCTTCCCCCATCTCCCGTTTTTGTCTACTTCATTTGGGTCTGCAGTTTTACGTTTCTCTTTGGCGTGTGTGAAAATTTGCATATACGGGTTTTTGGGGCCAGGGAAGGTTCTTATGATGGTCAGAGGCCCCTCCCTTCACTAAGATGGGGGGCTCCTCTACAAATGAAACACAAATTTCTGCGTAACTCGAGAACTAATCAAGCAAATGGAACAAAATTTGACATGTGAAGGTTTTTGGAGGCAAGAAATTTTTCTATGGTGAATTGAGACCCCTCCTCCCTTTAGAAGGGGAATTATTAACCTTCTCCCCTTTAAGAGGGGGGGGGGGCTTTCATACAAATGAAATTCAGATTTCCTCATAACTCGAAAACTAATCAAGCAAATAGAACCAAATTTGGTAAGTGAAGGTTTTTGGAGGCAAGAATTTTTTTCTATGGGGAATTAGGACCCCTTCTCACTTTAAGAGGGGTCTCCTATACAAATGTAATACAAATTTCCGCATAACTCCAAAACTAATCAATGAAATGGAACCAAATTTAGCATGTGAAGTTTATTGAAGGCAAGAATTTTATATGATGAATTAGGACCCCTTCCCTTTTAAGGAGAAAGGGTTCCCATACAAATGAAATACAAATGTCCTCATAACTAGAGAACTAATCAAGCAAATGGAACCAAATTTGACATGTGGGAGATTTTTAGGCAGGATTTTTTTTATGATGGTTTCAGGCTCCTCACCCCTGTGGTAGGGAAATAAGGACTCTCATACTAACAGAACAGAAATTTTTGCGAAATGGTATTCGGTGAAATGTTATACAATCACGGCGAAAATTTAAGAGCTAACCGCCTTATTTTATCTGGCTAAGTAACGGGGGAATTGTTATCTACTTTACTGTAAGGAAAAATTGAAAATTTGTAAATTAAACTACCCATGCTTTTATAGTGACGTAACTACCAAAAAAAGCAATCTAAGGTTAAGCTCCTCAGAAACATGCTAAACTCGAAATTGTGACAGATTAACGATTTATGTACAACACATTTTAATTTGTGGCAATACGAAGTTTGTCGGGTCAGCTAGTCTCTTATCAACTTACTATTAGTGCAGCGTAGCTATACTATATGGCGCACCAATCAAAGTTGATTTTATTGTGGTTGCTTTTCAAACCGCAAAGAAACTGATAGTTTTAAGGTGCTATTAATATGGTAACACCCTAACCTTACAGGTTTATTGCTGCTATCATGAAGAATATCCAACATGCACGATAAAATTTAATGCGCATATGCTGCACAACTACGGAAACTGCTTAAAATTAATTAAATATTCTTTCGGATATTTTATTATGGTCGTTGTAAATCAAATCAATTATGATAATCTGACAGTAAAACTTAAGTTTTTCTGCTCACAGCTATATATTTTCAAATGTTTAAAGTTGTTTGGATGATTTAGTTTTTTATACAGTAAGTTTTATGCATTATAGCTTTGTCGAACAAAGCGAAAAGCATTATTAGATAAAGGCTGTTTCCGTCAAGCAGCAAAAAGCATTATCGGTTTTATTGTTGCATTCAGAAGAGCGTAATAATCCTTCTTGAGCTTATGGCCTGACTCTGCAAGAGGTTATAAAAACCTTCTGAAGAGTGGGACCCTTGGTCGGCAGGATGTTTTAAAGCGGTCAATAGGTCATTAGAAGGTTACTACCTATAAGGTTACTTATAATTTCAATGTAGGTAATACGTTTGTCTGCCACTCTACGACCAAACAAGCGTCGTCAACGATTTTCAAAATGGTGGATTGACTGCGTGACACAATCCAGGGCCAATTTAAATGCTCAATATTGTTCCGCCACTCGGCCTGGAATGGCCCTGGTTCGATAACAATTAATCAAAATTTTACTCACCACGAAAACTGCTCGGAGTAGTCGTTACTGGTGTCTTCTTCGTAGCTGAAAAAACAAAGCAAAGTTCAAATTAGCCTACCGTATAAATTTGTACATCTTACTTTTCATCAGTTTATATTTGGTGTCCCGGCTGGGATCGTAAACAACATCGAACGCAAACGGATTCCGATCTTCATCAAACGAACCTCTCATTCCCGGATCGATATCAACGGCCGGTCCAGCCGGTGTACCGGTCGTTTGTCCTGGGAACACGGGCAGAGCGGTGACGGGTGGTAGATATTGATTGTGCAGGTTCGGCCTATAACTCAAATCGTATGGATCGTACTGCAGCCTCCAGTCGTTCGGATAGATGCGCTGGGGCATGACATAGGAATAGGATGCTACTGGCTGTACATACCAAACACCTACCGATAAATGGTGATAATGATTTATGCGGGTGGGGAAAACCGAAGTCGCTTGATATTATTAATACGCGCACATCCCACGTAGCGCATCCATAGTTAGTAATCGAATGAAAACACATACATACCGTGCCTTCTGGCTCGTGTCTGTTCCTTCCCGTCGGCATTTCGGCGAATCCTCCGACTGTTAATCCGTTTTGATAAACCTGCCCCATTCGCTGGTGAGTCGCTCACTTCCGCTGACAGATAGTCAAAATATTTTTTCTCGTAGATTGATTTCGGAGACTTTCCATCTTGTACCTTGCCCACGCCATCCAGTGCGTACTTTCGGGATGATAATTTGTTTAGTTTGACCGAGTCTTTCCTCTGTCGTGGCGTGATATATCCAGCGAAATTGAAACCTGCCGGAAGTAATAAAAACGAGGACACACGTATCAGTTTAGCACCGTCACGTATCCCTGAAGGCGAAACCCCGTTATTAGCAAAACATCAGCGAGTAAAGTAAATATACATTCCGGGAATATTCGGTGTGTGCCGTAAAGGAAGAACCCTCTGCATGAGATTACAATAATTTGCCAAATATTATTCCCATTCGTGCAACTTTGTGCCACTACGTGTGCTAATTTCCGCACTTGTCACGGGCAAAGTTTGCAAACGAAATAAGCCATTTGGACAGAACGAAACCTTGTTCACCAGCTATGTCTGCTCGCATTGTGAATCGACTGAACCTTGTTCGGAAACATTGGCTGTCCGAGAAAGCCGTAAATTACTGTAGCAAATTAGTGGTAGTTCTAATATGAATAACAAAAAGTTGATCTGTGCTACTGTCTAGAAATAGATTGCAAAGGTTGAAATTTTTGTTTCATGCAACCGCTCGACCTTAGTTTTGCATTGCACAAAGAGCCTTGAATGAAAACTAATGGTTCACATGGTGATTGCTTTGCTGGGATTATGAACCTACCATATTTGAACGCCAGTGGAGAGGCGATTTTTCTGAATAAGCATTATGTAAGTAATTTCATTTGTTTCGCATAGCAAATAGATTTTAGCTTACATTAGTTCAATGCAGCATCCTCTCCTTTTTTGGAGCGAAAACTTTTAATCGTACTTTTTGCTCCTTTCTTATATAATTTAGTAGATGGATGATAGCTGGAGGTTCAACTGAAAAGGATGAACTGAAGGATGAATAGAACCTTGCAGGAGGCGTCGGGAAAAATTAAACATTGAAATGTTTTTTAATATGTTTCATATCGCTCAGACAATTGTAGTCGTTGCATCGAAACAAATGAATGAATATTCAGCTTTTACGCTTGAAAAATGTTCTATAGAATGTCATAGTACCTACTATTCGTAACAGAGAGACGTACTCCACGCCACTCAGTAGTGGTGAAAATACTTACATAACAGAACAAAATAATTTGAAAAGGTTTTTCTTGACCTAGATGTATAGCTGTTCTACTGTACTGCGAGTTGAAATAAAAAGCATATAATGAGCTACAGTCTTCTGGAATATAAATCTGAATATAAATTGATTTAAACTAGTGAAAGAATAACCTTTTAAAGTACAAGCTAAACTTTAACTTTAACTTATCGTAATTATAAAACTTTAAGACAAGTAATGCAGTTGAAATTCAGTCGTGCAAGATACATAATTTCATAAAAACCTTAGAACAAAAAACAAACTAATCAACCGAAAGCAGAATACAGAATCAGCCAAAAATTTTATCATTTAAATCACCCCTCCGATATCTAACATTATTTTCCAATATAACTTCGTTTTCGAAAGAAGCTCATACCGAGTCCTAGAATCAGCTCCCAATCCGGTTCAAATCATTGCTACCCAAAAATAATTTCGTTTGCGATTACCCGCTTTCGGGCTCAGCTGAAAGCCGGTTGCCAAAGTTAGAACGGCTCCCGGTCGGTAATCCACCAGACCAGGCTCCTTGTGCCGCAGCAACAAATTAATTTGATTTTCTTATCCATGCCACATCGTCCCGAGAAGATTAACCGACAGCAAAGGACGGAAGTTGCACGCCAGGAAACATCAACTGGCGGCAAACCTACATTTTGCCGGACACGATGACTTGTAGCTTGTGAAGGAAAACAAATCCTTCACAACTTTTCTCGACTGCCATGAATGGAAAAGTACCACAAAAACAGTGCTTACTCCTGGGGTAAGTGTTAGTCCGCAAGTGATTACGAAAGCTTTACACAAAAAACAGCAGCCCAAGCAGAAGCTGCCAAGCCACGAGGCATCAGGCAATGGGATCCCAAATTCAGCCTGTAAAATCAATTATTTTCTAATTAGAAATAAAACTGCAATGAATTAATTATTTCGGCTCTGGCCTCGACCATCATCATGTTCATCGGCCACATTTTGCTCGAAGTGACCCCTGACCCAACATCATTAGTGGTTGAACAGCCGGCCGAGATAAAATCGTAGAACCAACAACAGTGGGATAGGACACCGAGCAGGCAAGAGCACTGCTAATGCACACCTTCCGAACCTGACCGACCATTCCCGTGGTTTCACACTTACCTCTAGGAACTTTATCGTCAGCCTTTTGAGCGTGAGTAGCAACTTTGAGATCGATTTCCGGCTCTTTCAATCCATCGGCAAAGGCAACCAGCAGCCCGATGGCATACAGGGCGGCAGCCAGCCTGGTTGGGACCGAAGACATCGTGGGTGAGCCTGTGTAAAAATAGAGTACTTTTATAACATTAGAGCACTCACATGTAGGGAGTTGTTTCTAGTATTTTCGTACAGATAAGCGTATGGGTTGGGGTAACAGTGAAAGTGGCCAAGTTGGATTATTATTGAAATCACTATAGGTACCTAATTCAACTCTTAAATGTCAGTGAACGTAAGCGTTCTTCAAAGATAATCATGGTCTAAGGTGATAGCTGGTTTAATGAAGCTAGTACATGTGCTAGTTTTATTAACCAAATCAGGTATCGTAATAACAGTACAAGAAAGGTTCAATTATAATTCTAGTTGAAATTGACTGGGTTTTCACTAGTTTCGCAATAAGATAACCAAAATATTAGTATGATGTTGTGCACTTTGGTGTTATTGAAAACATATTTTAATTCATAACTTTTCAACCAAACCCCAAAAATGTACTATAGACACGTTGCATGCAAACTTACGATTTGAAGCACACGTTGTCGTTCAGTTGTGGAAATTATACGATCTGGGCACATTAGGTCCTGGGACTAACCAACAAAAAACATTTATAAAGTCGCTTTCTAAACTTACTCACTTACTTCTAGCGGCATAGAACCGAAGTGGCTCGTGCTGTAGCGAACAATTCTTCCCACTGTACTCGGACCTGGGCTATTCGCCCAGCTAGCATTTTGATATGTATAAAAACAGGTAAAAATCAGCATTACGTACAGATATACATGCTAAATAAATCGTATTTCATGCACAAAATTGGCATATCTGTACTATTTTGGAGGTGATATACGTGATTACGAATAATTTTGAGCGTTACGACTATATAAGTATTTATATACGATAATATCCGATTAAGCGCGAATCGCTCCGTACTACTCTACGATTTTGTGCTGAAAATCGTATGTATGTCAGTCATTATCATTATATACGGCAAAAAATCAACTTGACCCCACTTTATCCAGTTTTATCCAGCTTTACTTACAATTTCGAGTTTGTTAGGAGATAGTTACGATAGTTTTCGTACATTGATATATGAGTTGGTGCTAGCTGGGCGTCGTCAATTTGTTGACCGTCTCGACACACGCAAGTCGGCTTCAGCCGGGTCGAGCCATCTAACACGTTGGGGCCTTCTATTTATATATTTGGTGTCGGTGGGGTTCTTCAAGAGAACATATTTTACAGCACAGTCTGGCATCCTTCCGATGTGTCCACCCTGCCGTAGTTTTCCAATTATCGCCAGATATGCGACAACTCACTCTCTAGCAGCTTTTATCAGCCGCGTCAGTTTGTCCGGAAAACCGTTCTCGTCCATTATCTGCCACAGTTTTTCGCACTCGACTGTATTGTATGCTGCCCTGAAATCCACGAAAATATGATGCGTGGACGCGTTGTACTCCCGAAATTTCTAGAGGATTTATCGGAGAGTGAAAATTTGATACTGGTCTGGTAACAAAATCAGAGAGAGCACGTTGTAGTCGGCGTTGACCAGCCTAATGCCACGGTAATTAAAGTAATCGAGCCTATCGCCCCTTCCACACCTTCCACACACTCTTCCGGTAGTTTCTCCTCATCCCAAATCCTTGAAATTATCCAGTGAAGTGCAGTGGCTAGTGGCTCTTTGTCATTTTTGCAGAGTTCTGTCGGAAGACTTTCCTTTCCGACAGGTCTATTATTCTTCAGCTGATCGATTTCTCGCCGAATCTCTTCAAGATCGAGAGCCGGGACACTATTATCGTTAGTAGGCACTTCTAGGTTAGTTTCCGTTGCATCTCATTCTGTTATATCACCATTGAGACCTCGCACTCGTTTCTGACCAGGTTTTGCCTGGTGGTGACTTTGTTTTCTTTAGTGTGTGCTTCAGGATATTGTCTTGTTAAACCACGAACAGATTCTCAGAGCCTGTGTTGATCAATGAAATCTCGAGATTTTTACCCACAATATTTATGTATGAGTCTGCAGTCATGATTCCAACCATCTTCACGCTGCTAACTGCAGACCATGAAAATACCCCAAACCATTACGTTACCTCCTCCGTGCTCTATTGAAGGATTACTCGTAGATTACATAAAAACCTTTTACACACTTTTTGTCAATTACCTGCCAGTCTGTTCTCTGTGATATTAGTACAGTGCTTCACGATCCAGAATCTGATAATGTTAAAAAACTGTATCGTAACAAAATTGAAAAAAGTCAATCTAAAAACTTTAAGGGTGTTAAAGTGGCTTTATAAACTACTACGAAGCTTTTGTTTGGCTCATAGCACATACTGGCTCATTAAGGTTGTCCGAAATTAAAAATATCGCGTTCTCCAATGTTCACGGCAAAATTAAAATGACGCGTATAATTTTTTCACTTTATAAATAGATTATTTTTTGGCTGCATAAAGGCTGGCAAGATGTTGATTAAGCGACTGGAAAAGCATAGCAAAACTATTTCTCGTTCTAAAAATAAAACTGACAGAGTAATTCTCGTTGAAACGGGGCCACTACTGACACCAGGTCTTCAAACATTGGAACTTTTGCACTTAATTGGTTGAAAATGGTTTAAAAATGAGAATTACACTTTTAATACCTCGAAACAGTGGACCCCTCGTTCGCCAAGGAACCTAACAGTTTCAAAAAAAGTTGAATTTTCTGCAAACCTCGAGATCTCTATCATGTGATATTTCATAAATTTGCAATGAAACAACTAAAGCTGAGAAAAAATGATAAAAAAACATTCATAAAATTAGGTGTGAAATGGCATTAACGGAATAAAACCACTAGTTATCTGTGGCTAGGTTAACAATTTTCATATAATTACTGTAATATTTTCAAAATTTGCCATGAAACAACCAACAGATTGCTCGATTTTGTAAAGAAGCAGGACTTTCAAATGGAACAAAAAAAATTTGGGTCACCTTCTTGGATTTGGTCGCCATATTGGATTTTATCAATAAATCGCGGTTTGTGCCATGAGCCTCCCAACCGATTTTCGTTTTAAGCCCACCATTGGAAAGCTGAGAGCTCCATCTACCATATGTTTGCTGTACTCCACCTTCCACATGTTGGTGTAGTCAGCAGCACAAGTCAACACGGTGTATGCTGACATCAATGCTGCGTTTGATCGTGTTGCCCACACCAAGCTAGCCATAATAGAGCATCTCGGTGCCTCTGCTGCTTTTGTCCGGTGGTTGAAATCCTTCCTTGAAAACCGTTGTCTTTCTGTGAAACTGGGGAATACTGAGTCTTGTGAGTTCTGAAGTACCTCAGGCGTGCCTCAAGGTAGCAACGTCGGACCCTTGCTACTTTTACTGTGTTACAACAATGTTTGCATGATACTACTCCAAGATGCAGAATCATGAAAGCTGATGACCTCAAAATCTACCTTGTAGTTCGCTCAGTTGCTGATTGTATCGAATTACAAAAGCTGATAGACATGTTTTATGATTGGTGTGTATGCAACCAGCTCAGCATCAGCATTGCCTAGTGCTCCGTAATCAGTTACAGTCGAAAGAAGGCTTCAATCCGATACAGTTATTCCATAAATGGCCAGAATATTGAACGCGTAACAGTCGTCAAGGATCTTGGTGTTCTATTGGATAATAATCATAATAATCAGCATAATTTCCAAAGCAAACAAGAACCTGGGATTCAAAATGAAAATTGCGAAAAAGTTCCATACTGCCTGAAAGCTTTTTATTACGTACTTGTACGCTCATCTTTGGAGAATGTTGTTTGTAACCCTTATATTGGCCTTTAAACAAATTTATACAAAAGAGGTTCCTCAGGTACGCGCTTCAGGATCTACCCTGAACGGATCTAGTCGAACTTCCTTCTAATGAACACAGCTGTAAGCTGCTGAATATGGAGACACTGGAAAAGAGGAGGGCAGTATTTGTTGCAAAGTTATTATGTTGAGCAATTGATGCCCCTAGGATTTTAGCAAAGATCAATATGAACGCGCCATCGAGAGTTCTTCGCTCAACTGACTTCCTCAGAATTCCGTTTCATCGGACATTTTATGGTCAAAACGAACCTGTTACCGCTATGCGTGCAGCTCTGTGGTCTACTTAGGGTTTATTTCCGTCGTAGTAAGAAAAGCCACTCTAATTTTCATCATTTCTTAGGTGGATTTAATGAATACTCCAAAAGCTCTGCTGCTGTTTTGACTCAAATTTGAAATTTCAAAATTTGACACACTTACCTTCCGATCCGTGGCCTTTGAATTCACTAAAAAGCGATAATAAAGCATTTGATTGAAATTACGCAACTGACTTTATATTTTAAATTCGTCGTACCGTTTTAAAATCCGTCCATCAAAATTTTTCATCGTCCGAACTAAAAATCACAATAATGTTTACGAAGCTAGCGGGCATGTATTTGTGTAGGAAAGCATGACAAATGTTATTCTGCAAATTTCTGCAGGTTATGCAAGTTTTCCCGGCTGTAGAATAAAAGCAATGCGTTAAGTGAGTTATTTTCATTTTATGAATGACGGAAATTGAAACGATTAGCCGACATTTTCTTCTTCGTCGCACGAAAAAACGTTGGAAATATGGCTGCTAGGAATTCTTTAATAAAAAAAGCATTTAAATAGATCTCAGCTCACTTTGATTGATCGCGTATGAGAGGCAACAAACTAAAATATTAGGGAATAACTAATTTTGTGAATAACATTGTGTGTCATAAAAATCGCTGACATTTTTAATAATTTGTGTTGGATAGGACGGGAATAGGCAATTACGACGAAGCAGCAACATACCCTATTTGATTTTAATAATAGCTGTGAAACGTTCAAGTTTCGTTTACGTAATCGTAGGTCATTTTAATTTGTTAGTTAGTAGTTGTAGAGCTTGTCAGATGAAGCAAGGAAATAACAATAAATAAAATAAATAAAGTGAGCGATTTGAGTTGAACTAATCTGCTAAAAACTTAAATAAGTTTCAAGTAGAATATATAATTCGGTTAGTTTTGTGATTTTTTCCACTGTTGTTATAACTAGTTTGTTTTACTGACATAAATCATCACACTGTAACTGTAATCATATTAACAGTATGAACAGTATACATCCTGTTAAACTAAAGTCAGAACTGATCGAAATCTGACAGATTTGGACATTAATGTCTTAATGTCACGTTCCAATGGATGTCCGATAGAAGTTTGCCTTGTTCACCAAGTAACCAAATGTTAAAGTACTTTAACATATTTCCAGACTAATGCGAAGATGCAACAGATTTTAAGATATTCAATCTTGCTTGAGAAGCAGAGAATTTTTAGCTGCATATTTGCATTTTGACATTTTCGTCTCATGCATATTGCAATGCATTTTATAACGTATAGTTCTGGTTCAAAGAGCCGATTTGAGCAGATTTTTTTCTGCAGCACTATAGTTTGGGATAACTAATGAGAAGCAATCAAAAACAGTTTATCAAACCGTGATCGGTAGCGGCATAAACGAGGCAAAACGATTTTTGTTTTTATTATTGTTTTCCACCTCCAACGGAGAATACATGATTGGAATGCAATCATGTTTCGGTGATAGACTAATTTCAGATCCTCTTCGAAACTTGTTTTTAAGAAGGAAGAACGATCACCCCCAAACGAGTTATTGGCTCGTGTCTGCAGTATCCAAGAACCTGATTCCCACCTAAATCGAATTACAAAGTTGCAGATTTTAAAGGGGAAAAAACAAGATAGCAGATCTGCCAGCTAGAACAAAAACACGCAATAATTTGTGTTTCCACTGTTGCTACAATGTAGTACGTTGTTGCAACATTTAACCTTGAAATCGTCGTTTGAAAGGTTGGCTAATGCTTCATAATATGATTTTATACCTACGAGCATTTAACACTTGCAAGGAAAGTCAGACAGCATCATCGTTATAAATCAATACTAAAGTGATACATGATGATAGACCTAATTGTGTATTGTTTGTTTTCTTTCCTACTATTATTACACCTATTTAAAGATCTGTACCCTCCACCCGGTTCAGTTTACCCAAACGAAAGAGATAACGATCTCGACTATCGTAGATCGCCCTGCCATAAATTTTACATGTTTCCAAGACTCACTGGTTAGACAATGAAGCCATTTATTTTTGAATATGTTTTTTCTGTGATGTCACTGAAAATTCTAGTCGAATGTGTCTGTGTAGATTTAATTTTACTTTGACCATGATAAAGTAGAGTGCGATTTACTCGCACTCACACGAAATCCCATAATAAACTGTTGAAAAAAGCAAAAATAGGGTTACGGACCCTGTTCGTCATACGTAAACACGATCCATACTTTATTGCGAGATTTTATAAAAATTAATCCGCAAGTACTCAAATTTTTTACAGCAGATAAATCTGACACATTTTGCCTATACATGAATACCCATTTAGTCCGAAAAAATATTTCGGAACTTACATTTCCCAGTGGAACAATTTTTCATGCTCCAGCGGGAGTTCGTCATATGAAAATTGACTTCTTCATAAGCAAGATTTCTTTCATTTATCATGGACAGACAGCAATTATTTACAAAAATCTATGCATGTATTCTTTGAGCCATGTGCAAGAGCTACCCAACTACCAGAGATGGTTCGATCACTTTGACTCAATTTTCATTCATTTGAAAGTACCGTCCCGCATAGAAATGCATAACGAATATTAATGTAAAAACATTACGGTTACTATGAATTTTACTGTTTACAACACTTTATGCTGTAACTTCACTTTTCATATTAATGTAAAAACTTTACGATTACAATGAATTTTATTGTTTACTACACTTTATGCTGTAACTTCACTGTACCGTTCTTGGAAAATTTTTCATATAATTCGGCAACAATGCAAATTGTTTAGAAGCAGGAAATAATCTCTATCTAAGGTCCACCCGCATAGAAATGCATAACGAATATTAATGTAAAAACATTACGGTTACTATGAATTTTACTGTCTACAACACTTTATGCTGTAACTTCACTGTACCGTTCTTGGAAAATTTTTCATATAATGTGTTCATATTAATATAAAATCTTTACGATTACAATGAATTTTACTGTTTACTACACTTTATGCTGTAACTTCACTGTACCGTTCTTGGAAAATTTTTCATATAATTCGGCAACAATGCAAATTGTTTAGAAGCAGGAAATAATCTCTATCTAAGGTCCAATCCTTGGCAGGTTGAGTTATTTGTAGACACAAATTGTGTCTCTTCCTCCGTCTACTGTAGAAACCACAGATCGAGAAGTTTAATCTAATTCGTTTTACTGACGGGACGACGACACTCTGCAGGCCCTTGCGACTTACTTGTTCGTGTCAACATATTAGCCGCGATTCTTAACGCGGGTGTTCGGGGAAAGGCTCCGTTCCTATGGAATAGACCAACCTCGTCGTTTCTACGTCTTGACGTCGAATGAGGTGTCAGGCATATAATTAAGTTTTTATAACGATAGATTTTACAATTGACGGAGGGAACGATAGAAGACAGTAATGAAACAAAGAGTCGATAGGATCTAACAGATTGAGGCGTGAATGAGAAAGAGCGGAATTTGTGTATGTAGGTGTACTGACCTCTAATACTTTCCTAATATGAGCGATGAATGCGGCTCGAAAATCATAATAGTTCGAAGCCTATCAAATTCATTGTCATCACATCTTTTCAAAAACATGAAATACCGTAATTAACCAGCCGGTTTTATTTTGTCCTAATTCCGAAAGCCTATAATTTTTTTTGCAGAACTCACCTTAAATTTTATTGTAACTTCGTTGTAAAACAGTGTAAAACTTACAGTGAATGTACCACAAATTTTACTGTTTTTAGTTTTTATTTGTATGGGAAAAAGCCGAAAAATTTAGTGTTACATCACTTAATCACCCCCTTATTCGCTGTAAAATTGGCGGTTTCCATTAAAATTTACTGTGAAAACAGCGATATTCATGGTAACTTCAGTGTAACTTTTACAAAGATTTTCACTGTTGCAATGTGGTTTTTCGAAGTTTTTCAATGTTTGTAACAGTGAAATTTAATGTTTTTTCGCTATACCTTTTTATTCGGGAAGGATTGCCCGAATAAAAATGTATAGCGAAAAAACATTAAATTTCACTGTTACAAACATTGAAAAACTTCGAAAAACCACATTGAAACAGTGAAAATCTTTGTAAAAGTTACACTGAAGTTACCATGAATATCGCTGTTTTCACAGTAAATTTTAATGGAAACCGCCAATTTTACAGCGAATAAGGGGGTGATTAAGTGATGTAACACTAAATTTTTCGGCTTTTTCCCATACAAATAAAAACCAAAAACAGTAAAATTTGTGGTACATTCACTATAAGTTTTACATTGTTTTACAACGAAGGTGAGTTCTGAAAAAAAATTGTAGGCTTTCGGATTAGTAGGACAAAATAAAACCGGCTGATTAATTACGGTATTTCATGTTTTTGAAAAGATATGATGACAATGAATTTGATAGGCTTCGAACTATTATGATTTTCGAGCCGCATTCATCGCTCATATTAGGAAAATATTAGAGGTCAGTACACCTACATAAACAAATTCCGCTCTTTCCCATTCACGCCTTATCTCAATCTGTTATATCCTATCGACTCTTTGTTTTATTACTGTCTTCTATCGTTCCCTCTGTCAATTGTAAAATCTACCGTTATAAAAACTTAATTATATGCCTGACACCTCATTCGATGTCAAGACGTAGAAACAACGAGGTTGGTCTATTTCATAGGAACGGAGCCTTTCCCCGAACACCCGCGTTAAGAATCGCGGCTAATATGTTGACAGACGAACAAGTAAGTCGCAAGCGCCTGCATAATGTCGTCGTCCCGTCAGTAAAACGAATTAGATTAAACTTCTCGATCGGTGGTTTCTACAGTAGACGGAGGAAGAGACACAATTTGTGTCTACAAATAACTCAACCTGCCAAGGATTGGACCTTAGATAGAGATTATTTCCTGCTTCTAAACAATTTGCATTCCCGAATAAAAATGTATAGCGAAAAAACATTAAATTTCACTGTTACAAACATTGAAAAACTTCGAAAAACCACATTGCAACAGTGAAAATCTTTGTAAAAGTTACACTGTAGTTACCATGAATATCACTGTTTTCACAGTAAATTTTAATGGAAACCGCCAAATTTACAGCGAATAAGGGGGTGATTAAGTGATGTAACACTAAATTTTTCGGCTTTTTCCCATACAAATAAAAACCAAAAACAGTAAAATTTGCGGTACATTCACTATAAGTTTTACACTGTTTTACAACGAAGTTACAATGAAATTTAAGATAAGTTCTGCAAAAAAAAGTAGGCTTTCGGATTATTAGGACAAAATAAAACCGGCTGATTAATTACGGTATTTCATGTTTTTGAAAAGGTATGATGACAATGAATTTGATAGGCTTCGAACTATTATGATTTTCGAGCCGCATTCATCGCTCATATTAGGAAAGTATTAGAGGTCAGTACAACTACATAAACAAATTCCGCTCTTTCCCATTCATGCCTTATCTCAATCTGTTAGATCCTATCGACTCTTTGTTTCATTACTGTCTTCTATCGTTCCCTTTGTCAATTGTAAAATCTACCGTTATAAAAACTTAATTGTATGCCTGACACCTCATTCGATGTCAAGACGTAGAAACAATGAGGTTGGTCTATTCCATAGGAACGGAGCCTTTCCCCGAACAACCGCGTTAAGAATCGCGGCTAATATGTTGACAGACGAACAAGTAAGTCGCAAGCGCCTGCATAATATCGTCGTCCCGTCAGTAAAACGAATTAGATTAAACTTCTCGATCGGTGGTTTCTACAGTAGACGGAGGAAGAGACAAAATTTGTGTCTACAAATAACTTAACCTGCCAAGGATTGGACCTTAGATAGAGATTATTTCTTGCTTCTAAACAATTTGCATTGTTGCCGAATTATATAAAAAATCAGAGAGGTTGTGTACAAGACACGACCGCATATATAGGTGACGCAGGACTACGTCTCTTTGTAGTGATAGTAGCATGTATTCATGCTTGTAATCATTCCATTCTTCATGTATACATGCTATATGCAACATATATACATGCTATATGCGTTGTATGTAACGTTTATCAAAGTAGTAACGTTGCATGCGTTCAATTCTCAAAAGATTGTGAATTTGAAAACAATTTAACAAAATCAAGAACACAAACTATTACTTTCCTGCTACCTTACTGAAATTAAAGATTGTTTTTATTATCCATGGATTCCCACGTTGAAGGGATTTTACCAATTCAATCCTATTTTATCAACAGCACATCTTTTCACTACACTTCTAATGAAACGGCAAGCATGCGTATTCATACAGAGCCGTATTATAACCGAACAGTACAGCTGTAGCACATTTTTCCAACACAGATATCAAATTCGCCGAGGTTTAATTGTCTCGCAGTAAAGAATTTGCGATTTGTTGGGACAACGAGCTTCTGTCATTTTTTCTGGCACACTTCCCTAACACAGACATCAGATTGGACTACGTTTAATCGCGTTCGTAAGAAATTTGTTGGCTCGATGGGGCTTTGTCACTCTCTCTGGCGTACTTCCCAAGCAAGGACATCAAAATGGTCTAGGTTTAACCGCGGTGTTAAGAAATCTTGTTGAAATGAGGAAACTTGGTTACTTGTTTTGGCTTACTTCCCAAGCACAGATATCAAATTGGAATAGGTTCAGATTATCGTAAAGAATCTTCCAGCCAATCACGAAGCGAGAATTCTGGTAAAACATAGGTTTATTATTTTCAATTTTTCAATAGTTCAACATCAAGAATCCATACTTTTCTTCATTTGGGTCAATTCTTAGAAGATTTTCCGATCGATTGGTGTAATAATATTGAAAATCTATCGGAAAACCGCTGAGCTATTAGCGCTCAAAACCTTTCATTTTTCGTGACGCTCGCATTTTTCGATTTTTTGTTATGACACCCTATCTCAAAACTTGCCGTAAGACGTAGTCCTACGTCAAAAAATTTCCAAGAACGGTACAGTGAAGTTACAGCATAAAGTGTAGTAAACAATAAAATTCATTGTAATCGTAAAGTTTTTACATTAATATGAAAAGTGAAGTTACAGCATAAAATATTGTAAACAGTAAAATTCATAGTAACCGTAATGTTTTTACATTAATATTCGTTATGCATTTCTACCCGGGTTGTTGCCGAATTATATGTAAAATTTTCCAAGAACGGTACAGTGAAGTTACAGCATAAAGTGTAGTAAACAATAAAATTCATTGTAATCGTAAAGTTTTTACATTAATATGAAAAGTGAAGTTACAGCATAAAGTGTTGTAAACAGTAAAATTCATAGTAACCGTAATGTTTTTACATTAATATTCGTTATGCATTTCTATGCGGGAGGGTATTGTCGTTATCGTCGGGCCACTGTTATGGTCGGGCCATTACGATTTTACAGTTTTAGTAACTCATGATGTCTATGCTAAAACCATTATAAAACTTCCCGAATAAAAATGTATAGCGAAAAAACATTAAATTTCACTGTTACAAACATTGAAAAACTTCGAAAAACCACATTGAAACAGTGAAAATCTTTGTAAAAGTTACACTGAAGTTACCATGAATACCGCTGTTTTCACAGTAAATTTTAATGGAAACCGCCAATTTTACAGCGAATAAGGGGGTGATTAAGTGATGTAACACTAAATTTTTCGGCTTTTTCCCATACAAATAAAAACCAAAAACAGTAAAATTTGTGGTACATTCACTATAAGTTTTACACTGTTTTACAACGAAGTTACAATGAAATTTAAGATAAGTTCTGCAAAAAAAAATGTAGGCTTTCGGATTATTAGGACAAAATAAAACCGGCTGATTAATTACGGTATTTCATGTTTTTGAAAAGGTATGATGACAATGAATTTGATAGGCTTCGAACTATTATGATTTTCGATTCGCATTCATCGCTCATATTAGGAAAGTATTAGAGGTCAGTACACCTACTTAAACACATTCCACTTTTTCCAATTTACGCCTTATCTCTATCTGTTAGATCCTATCGACTCTTTATTTCATTACTGTCTTCTATCGTTCCCTCTGTCAATTGTAAACACCCTTATTCTTGTTTTCATTCGAATGACATTCGATTCGTATTCTTGTTTTCGTTCGAATCAATTCGAACGTTCGAACGCCCCTTCCTTTTGCTCATACGAATATGAGAATAGTGCTTCCCGATTCATTCGAAGCAAACTATTCGTACGAATGCAGGATCCGGCCGTAAACAAGAATAAAGGTGAAAATCTACCGTTATAAAAACTTAATTATATGCCTGACACCTCATTCGATGTCAAGACGTACACAACGAGGTTAGTCTATTCCATAGGAACGCAGTCTTTCCCCGAGCACCCGCCCCGGGTAGAAATGCATAACGAATATTAATGTAAAAACAGTACGGTTACTATGAATTTTACTGTTTACAACACTTTATGCTGTAACTTCACTGTACCGTTCTTAGAAATTTTTTCATATTAATGTAAAAACTTTACGATTACAATGAATTTTACTGTTTACAACACTTTATGCTGTAACTTCACTGTACCGTTCTTGGAAAATTTTTCATATAATTCGGCAACAATGCAAATTGTTTCAAAGCAGGAAATAATCTATCTAAGGTCCAATCCTTGGCAGGTTGAGTTATTTGTAGACACAAATTGTGTCTCTTCCTCCGTCTACTGTAGAAACCGACGAGCCAGAAGTTTAATCTAATTCGTTTTACTGACGGGACGACGACACTATGCAGGCGCTTGCGACATACTTGTTCGTCTGTCAACATATTAGCCGCGATTCTTAACGCGGGTGCTCGGGGAAAGACTGCGTTCCTATGGAATAGACTAACCTCGTTGTGTGTACGTCTTGACATCGAATGAGATGTCAGGCATATAATTAAGTTTTTATAACGGTAGATTTTCACCTTTATTCTTGTTTACGGCCGGATCCTGCATTCGTACGAATAGTTTGCTTCGAATGAATCAGGAAGCACTATTCTCATATTCGTATGAGCAAAAGGAAGGGGCGTTCGAACGTTCGAATTGATTCGAACGAAAACAAGAATACGAATCGAATGTCATTCGAACGAAAACAAGAATAAGGGTGTTTACAATTGACAGAGGGAACGATAGAAGACAGTAATGAAATAAAGAGTCGATAGGATCTAACAGATAGAGATAAGGCGTAAATTGGAAAAAGTGGAATTTGTTTAAGTAGGTGTACTGACCTCTAATACTTTCCTAATATGAGCGATGAATGCGAATCGAAAATCATAATAGTTCGAAGCCTATCAAATTCATTGTCATCATACCTTTTCAAAAACATGAAATACCGTAATTAATCAGCCGGTTTTATTTTGTCCTAATAATCCGAAAGCCTACAATTTTTTTTGCAGAACTCACCTTAAATTTCATTGTAACTTCGTTGTAAAACAATGTAAAACTTATAGTGAATGTACCACAAATTTTACTGTTTTTGGTTTTTATTTGTATGGGAAAAAGTCGAAAAATTTAGTGTTACATCACTTAATCACCCCCTTATTCGCTGTAAAATTGGCGGTTTCCATTAAAATTTACTGTGAAAACAGCAGTATTCATGGTAACTTCAGTGTAACTTTTACAAAGATTTTCACTGTTTCAATGTGGTTTTTCGAAGTTTTTCAATGTTTGTAACAGTGAAATTTAATGTTTTTTCGCTATACATTTTTATTCGGGGCGTTAAGAATCGCGGCTAATATGTTGTAAGTAAGTAAGTAAGTAAGTCGCAAGCGCCTGCATAGCGTCGTCGTCCCGTCAGTAAAACGAATTAGATTAAACTTCTGGCTCGTCGGTTTCTACAGTAGACGGAGGAAGAGACACAATTTGTGTCTACAAATAACTCAACCTGCCAAGGATTGGACCTTAGATAGATTATTTCCTGCTTCGAAACAATTTGCATTGTTGCCCAATTATATGAAAAATTTTCCAAGAACGGTACAGTGAAGTTACAGCATAAAGTGTTGCAAACAGTAAAATTCATTGTAATCGTAAAGTTTTTACATTAATATGAAAAAATTTCTAAGAACGGTACAGTGAAGTTACAGCATAAAGTGTTGTAAACAGTAAAATTCATAGTAACCGTACTTTTTTTACATTAATATTCGTTATGCATTTCTACCCGGGTTGGCAGGTTGAGTTATTTGTAGACACAAATTGAGTCTCTTCCTCCGTCTACTGTAGAAACCACAGATCGAGAAGTTTAATCTAATTCGTTTTACTGACGGGACGACGACATTATGCAGGCGCTTGCGACTTACTTGTTCGTCTGTCAACATATTAGCCGCGATTCTTAACGCGGGTGTTCGAGGAAAGGCTCCGTTCCTATGAAATAGACCAACCTCGTTGTTTCTACGTCTTGACATCGAATGAGGTGTCAGGCATATAATTAAGTTTTTATAACGGTAGATTTTACAATTGAAAGGGAACGATAGAAGACAGTAATAAAACAAAGAGTCGATAGGATATAACAGATTGAGATAAGGCGTGAATGGGAAAGAGCGGAATTTGTTTATGTAGGTGTACTGACCTCTAATACTTTCCTAATATGAGCGATGAATGCGGCTCGAAAATCATAATAGTTCGAAGCCTATTAAATTCATTGTCATCATATCTTTTCAAAAACATGAAATACCGTAATTAATCAGCCGGTTTTATTTTGTCCTAATAATCCGAAAGCCTACAATTTTTTTTCAGAACTCACCTTAAATTTCATTGTAACTTCGTTGTAAAACAATGTAAAACTTATAGTGAATGTACCACAAATTTTACTGTTTTTGGTTTTTATTTGTATGGGAAAAAGCCGAAAAATTTAGTGTTCCATCACTTAATCACCCCCTTATTCGCTGTAAAATTGGCGGTTTCCATTAAAATTTACTGTGAAAACAGCGATATTCATGGTAACTTCAGTGTAACTTTTACAAAGATTTTCACTGTTTCACTGTTGGTTTTTCGAAGTTTTTCAATGTTTGTAACAGTGAAATTTAATGTTTTTTCGCTATACATTTTTATTCGGGGTCTCAGCCGAGCAAAATTTGACCAAGTAATATATGAGACACTTGTAGAATTAGTTATTATATACAATCTTGCTGAACAAAGTTTTGCAGTATCTTTTGTATTTACGGTGCTACAATGCTACTACCTCTTTAGTAATTAAGTGAACGTTCATTTAATCACTAATGAGTTACTAGCATTGTAGCGCCGTTACTACAAAAGATACAGCAAAACTTTATCCAGCAAAACTGTATATAATAAATAGTTCTACAAATGTCTCATATATCACTTGGTCAAATTATGCTCGGCTGAGACGGTACTGTCAAATGAATCAAAATTGAGTCAAAGTGATCGAACCATTCCTGCCAACTACTATAAAAAAGTGGAAATAGTTTGAATCACAGCTCAAATTTTTAAGTAGTTATTCCGATGGATCAGTAGATTCTCTTCGTCATACTCAAAACTGGTATAAAAACCAAGAGGACTTTTTTACTATTTTTTGAACAAAAAGGGAAAAATAGTAATTTTCTAACATAATCTCTTCCTCGATAGCGAAGAGACAATCCATAAATATCAATACCAGGATAGTTTGAATGTAATTCGCATCAAAATTGGTTATAATGCTGGTTTCGTGTCTATATGTCTGGAAAGTAGACGAAGACCCACCGTAGACGAACCCATCCAGCACCCTATTCCCTTTCCTTTTGCTCACGCACAAATCCACAACTTCGTCAACGCGATTTGATACACAACATTTGCGTTGTCTTTGTCGAGATGTTTCGCGGTCATACGCGGCAGCAATATGGATACAACGTTTGAATTTAAAATGCAAATTTTGGTATTCAAAGAATACCTTGTACTGATGGACTATCTAATCTAGCGTTGGAGTATTCCTCTATGCTAAAATGGGTGCCATACAACAGCATACAACAGACATTCAAAAAGCTAGTCGAACGAAATGTTTAACGTTTTCAAAATTGTAATTTTTCTAGGCAATGCACAAGGTTATTAAAAGTGTATAGAAATGTTAGCGTGTATTTAAGACAGGGATAGGACGTTCAAATTTTAATAGCTTCTGCGAAAGTAAATTACAATAAATGATAGAAGTTTAAATAATATAAACTATTAAAATTCATACCTTTACAACGACTATACTACCTATACTAATGACTTAAGTATGCCATGCTTAGGTACACGAGAAATAGTCGATTCGATTACTAGTATCATAAAAACCATTATTTGTTTTTTTAATTTGGATAATATGGAATGTTGAAGGTAAAAATATAACAATACACCTCTCTGAGACATATTTGTGTAATGTATAATCTAGTACATGGAATATTTTATTTTAAAATTAAATGGAAAAATCTCTCCTTTACTCGTATTGAAAAGTACTGTTCAAATCACTTCTTTGACATATCTACATCGAGCTGCAGTGAGTGACAGCGGAGGCATATCCTGATGGGCTCAAAGATTTGACAAGTGATATGAGCCCGCTGCTGGCTGTCGAGTGAAATATAATGAAACGTAGTGGTGAAAAGCTATTTCGTTTCCTTACCTAAACGAAATAAAAATATTAAAAATCGAATGTTTCGTTCCAAAGTCATTCAGAATAAAATCATCAAAAAACTTCAATAGAAAAAAAACCTTTCAAATTGATTAAAGTACAATTTAAAGTACAATTAGCATAAAATGCAAAAAAAAACATTTAGATAAGCTTGCGGTTGACCGAATCCAAACTATCGAACCTATCCTTTAACTCCCGCCTTCAGATTATACGGCGCAGAACGCCAGTGTGCCTCAAACTTCTCCAAAAGTTATTGAGTTCTCTTCTGCAAGTTTCGTTTACCTGTAGTACCATCTACACGCTGTTGGCGACATACTACTGCACGGTCTTTGCTCCCTAATGGCAGGATACCAAATCTGGCCTAAGCAGCACGAAACAATCGTGTTGCTTCAGCAAAAAGAAACAAACGTTTTATCAGATACTCGTTCTCAAAAACTTTCTGGTTGACGGCTGCAATGAAAATGTCGCTTTTCAAGCCAGATATTTCTTCTTCAGCAACTTTACGAGCTTGAATATAAGTGCCACCTTTCCATCTATATAAATAAAAGTGAATGTGAGTTTGTATGTTTGTATGATAGGTATGTTCTGCCATAACTCCAGAACGCCTTTCTCTAGCAAACTAGGCACATAACATATGTGACATAAGGGAATCTGCACTTGGGGGGTTGACGAAGGGGTGGTCTTCTACAAGAGGGGAGGAAGGTTTAAATGGGAAAAGGGATGCATTTGGACCGATAGCAGTTGTACAAGGGGTTGGATGACAAGAGGAAGTTTCTGAAAGGGGGAATAGGGTGGCCACTGACAAGGGGGAGGTTCGAAAACATATAAAAGGTTTTGTTTCGCATTATAGGAACTACCGAAAAGAAGATGTTATGTAGCATAACTCTGAAGGTTTGATCAGAAAATCTATTCAGATTCTTTTGGCAGTACTACTTCACTTTAGTGGGGACAGATTTTGGATAGTCTTTCGTCGGGCATTCTGGTCACGTGTCCAGCCTACCGCAGTCTGCCAATCAATGTGGCAAAACCCTCTTAAAATCAGCATGCATACCTGTTACAGGGCGTGGTTCATGCGTTTGTACCACATTCCATTTTCCATTTGCGTCCAAGTATTGATTGCAGAATTTTACGGTCAAAAAACCGAAGCACTTGTCGATATGCCTCCTTTAGTATCCATGATTCATATCCGTAAAGGGTCACCGAAAGGATTAGTGTACTTCGTTTTTGCGACGCTTCCCGTTAAAAGGCCTAATGTCGATGACGTCGACGTCAACCCATAGTGGTCCAGAATCACAAAAAAGCGAACATTAGCAAGTTTATTAATTAAATATAGCGCACATTTCTGCTCTATTAGGGTGATACAAACTTTTGCATTTTTAATAGTTTAAAAAAAATCGTCCGAAAAGGTGCAGAATATACTAAAATAAGTAACTTTACTGAATACGGGAACTATCTATATCTTACTGGTTGTGAAATATAATGATATGTTTAAAATGGATCAAATCAATCACTCAATAACTTTGCACATGATTTTATTATTGCCTTCAAATGTTCTGCAAAGTTATTCAATATGTTAAAATACATATTTTTTCTGCAGACTGTTTGTCACTAACACGCATATTTAATGAGTTATGAAATATTTAAGAATAAAAATTCGCACTATTAAAAAAAAACGTTTCAATTTTGGGCAACTTCTGGCAAACCAACAACTTTCATAGGAAAGTGCTATATTTTGTCTACACAAAAATAATAAAATTCTGTCAAGAGATCTCCGAATTAATTAATCGAAAGTGAATTGAAATGTTATTTTTTGATAAAATATTTTATACCTCGTAAAGAGAAAGAGGTAGAAAGTTACTGTATTTAACAAACTTGTTTATTTTAATGTGTTCTACAACTTTCGTGAAGACAGCATATCTCTTTGAACGTATTTAAATAAGCAAAAATTTATATCACCCTAATGAAACTACCAAAATCACAATAGTTTTCTATAACGTACAAATACGTAATTTTTTAGGTATAGTGTCTTTGAAGAAGTTTATTAATATAATATAGCGCATTTTTCTGCACTATTATGGGGACCGCGAATTCACCTATTAGAGTGACAGAAACTTTTGCTTTTTAAATAGTTTCATATTTTTTTCCAAAACGTTGCAGAACGTACTAAAATAAGCAAATTTACTGAATAAAGTAACTATCTATCTCTTACTGGTTGCGAAAAATAATGATGTGTTTAAAAAGGGCACTTAAAAATCATTTATTGCTCACGATTTCTTATTGCTTTCAAATGCACTACACTCAAGTCTTTTTTTACTCGGTTTGCTTTTTACGATTACTCGAAAACAGTGCAGCTAAGGAACTATTTACAATCTACGTGAGGAATGTCGGGCTACTCATTGCATTGAGAAATGCAAATGCATTGAGAAATAAATGAATGGTCTCTAAGTTACCCCGTTCTTAATACTCAAAAAACTAAACCGTGTAAAAAAGTACTTGAGTGTACAAAGCTATTTAGTATCCTAATATACACATTTTCTGTGAAGACTACTCTTCACTAAGATGTATATTCAATGAGCTATAAAATATTTTATCGAAAAGTAACACACTTTTCAATCAATTTTTCCGTGAAAGCTTCGAAGATTTTTTGACGGAAATGTATGTTTTTGTAGACAAAACATAGTACTTTCCTATGAAAGTTGTTGGTTTGCCAGAAGTTGCTCGAAATTGAACGAAAATTTTTTGAATAGTGCGAATTTTTTTCTTAAATAAATAACTCATTAAATATGCGTGCTAGCGACGAACAATCTTCAGAGAAAATGTGTACTTTAACATACTGAATAACTTTGTAGAACAATTGAACGCAATAACAAAATCGTGTGCAAAGTTGTTGGGCTTAATTGATTTTTAAGTGCTCTAAACACATCATTATATTTCGCAACCAGTAAGAGATCCCCAGTAACAATTTGGGTTTTATTACACTCTTATGATGGTATTTAAGACCAAAATTGGTCTTGAACACTGTAATTAAGAGTACAATAAAACTCACATTGTTGCTTGGGGATAGATAGTTACTATATTCAGCAAAGTTCCTTTTTTGTAATATGTTCTGTAACGCTTAGGAGGAAACTTTTTTTAAAAACTATTTAAAATAATAAAAGTTTATACCACCCTAATAGGTGGATTCACGGTCACGTGAATAATGCAGAAAGATGCGCTATATTTTATAAATAAGCTTCTTCAAAGACCTTGAAAAATTACGCATTTCTATATTGCGATTTTGCTTTTCTGCGATTCTGAACCACTGTGAATTCGCAATACCAAAAAGCATATGAAATTTCGTGATGATAGTCCCATTCCTTAAAGGAAATTCAACGTTTGCTCTTCGTATTACACCTTCCAAGGTAATTTTGAATAGTAGGTTAGAAAATGCATCCCCTTGCTTCAGTCCACCCAACGCACAGTGGTCCAAAAGGGCGAAAAGCGGAACTTTTTTCCTAGTGTCTTTTGTTTTCATTTTATCATTTATAGTCTTCAGCACCTTTATTCGTATTGATCTCCCTTAATCTAAAGCTGTCAAAAGTTAGTCATTCCTTACTATAATGAAAATAAAAATTCAGAGGGGTTGTATACAAGACACGACCGCATATATAGGTGACGCAGGCCTACGTAAGTCTCTTTGTAGTGATAGTGGCATGTATTCATGCTTGTAATCATTCGATTCTTCATGTATACATGCTATATGCAACATATATACATGCTACATGCGTTGTATGCAACATTTATCAAAGTAGTAACATTGCATACGTTCAATTCTCAAAAGATTGTGCATTTGAAAATAATTTAACAAAATCAAGAACACAAACTATTGCTTTCTTGCTACCTTACTGAAATTAAAGATTGTTTTTATTATCCATGGTTTCCCACATTGAAGGGATTTTACCAATTCAATCCTATTTTATCAACAGCACATCTTTTCATTATACTTCTAATGAAACGGCAAGCATGCGTACTCATACAGAGCCGTATTATAACCGAACACTACAGCTGTAGCACATTTTTCCAACACAGATATCAAGTTCGCCGAGGTTTAATCGTCTCGCAGTAAAGAATTTGCGATCTGTTAGGACAACAAACTTGTGTCATTTTTTCTGGCACACTTCCCTAACACAGACATCAGATTGGACTAGGTTTAATCGCGTTCGTAAGAAATCTGTTGGTACGAGGGGGCTTTGTTACTCTCTCTGGCGTACTTCCCAAGCAAGGACATCAAAATGGTCTAGGTTGAACCGCGGTGTTAAGAAATCTTGTTGAAATGAGGAAACTGTCACTTGTTTTGGCTTACTTCCCAAGCACAGATATCAAATTGGTATAGGTTTAGATAATCGTAAAGAATCTTCCAACCAATCACGAAGCGAGAATTCTGGTAAAACATAGGTTCATTATTTTCGATTTTTCAATAGTTCAACATCAAGATTCCATACTTTTCTTCATTTGGGTCAATTCTTAGAAGATTTTCCGATCGATTGGTGTAAGAATATTGAAAATCGATAGGAAAACCGCTGAGCTATTAGCGCTCAAAACCTTTCATTTTTCGTAACGCTAGCATTTTTCGATTTTTTTGAATGACACCCTATCTCAAAACTTACCGTAAGACGTAGTCCTACGTCAAAAAAAAAACACTTTTTGTGTTAGAAAATAAAGATATAGTTTCTTTGACAAGTTGTAAATAATGTAAAAACAAGCAATTTTGCTGAAGAAATAAATTTTTTATCTTTATCGAGTACTGAACTATAGGGCCTATTCTTTAAAACTTCTTTAAAAATTGGTTTTTCATACTTAACTTTTCTTAGTTTCATTTTACGAGAATACAATGTTCTAGACAATTATCGAAGCACTCGAAATACACGTTTTTGCAGAAGACCACAAATTCCTTGAACACTTACTTGCTAAGTTATCGCATATTCAAGTTTTAAATTTCCATAGCTTCACGAGCCCATGGGGTAAAATGGGGCAGGTGGTTGTATGAAATCAGTGCTTCATCTTAAACCTTAAGTCGTGTACCATAAACTTGTATGGGTTCCGCTTGTCCCCTACCACCCAAATGAGAGTACGGCAAGCATACTTTTTATGTGTTTCGTGTTCGCTAAAGGCTCGATACACGTCCATTCTTTTGTGTAAGTAGATAGAAACATGGTTTGTTTTTACATTGTTTACAACTTTGCCGAAGACATTATGCCTATATTTTCTAACACAAAAAAGTTATTTTATTTTATTTTCATTACAGTAAGCGATGACTAACTTTTGACAGTTTTAGAATTAAGGGGAATATTCATACAAACAAAAACGCTGAAGACCATAAATGATAAAATGAATACAAAAGACACTCCACTTTTCGCCCTTTTGAACTACATTGCAATGTCACGACCCAAGCGACTGAGGTGCTATTCTGACGCATGATTTTGACACATCTAGCATCGCACGAATCAGCGGAATTTAGTCGGAAAACCTTGTTCTAGCATTATCTGCCATAGCTCATTTCGTTTGACTGAATCGTGCGCCGCCCTAAGGTCCACAAACAGATGAAGAGTCCGTAAGTCTGCAGTGAAGTAGCTATATATTTCGCCAAAGTAGTTTTTAAGTAGCATTTGAGGTCGCTTAAATGGGCTACCTAAACTACCTAAGCTAAGCTAAGCATTTGAGGTCGCTTAAATGCTTCTTGGTTTGCATTAGAATTACATTGGTGCATTCTTATTTGTTGCCAGGGTCCTTAACTTCACTCATTGTGGGAATCGGCATATCTTCATGATCTACCGTACCGATGTAGTCGTTTTACTTACTGCGCAGTTTTGGTATTCGCCCTCTGGGTCATTCAATTGTTCAGTGCAGTGTTGCCTGCTTTCGGCTTGCGACATAAAGCCGTAGTTGAACAAGTTTCTTTTAAAAAGATTAATAATAAGCAAGAAATATTTTATGAGCCCTGGTTACACCTAGCCTAGAAGTGTGGTTATGTTGCTCAAGCAAATACCGAAAAACTCACCTCCTATCTCTATTATAACATCTCAAATTTTCCAGTTTAAGGTTGATTTGATGTGTTCATGTAATTTAAACGTATATGACCGAGCCTTCGAATGACGGTATGCAAAAGAAATATTCCCGGAGATTATCGATTTATGCAAATAAGCGTCAGTTACAATTCACCGAAAAAAAACGCGAACCGTTGTTGGCCTCCAGCAAACACGCAAAAAAAACGGCAATGAACCCGCAAGTAAGCAGCGAAGCGGCGGATGTACATTAGCGTAGTGTTCACTATTGTTTGAACTACTGATCACTGGCCATTCATTTGGGCAAACTTTGTCATGCAACACGTTAGTGATGTTTATTTAGATAGTATTACGCAAATCTTGCTTTTTTGCAGTCTATTTAGTTCATTGACAAACACCATTCAATCATGATTTGTTCTTTTAGAGGACTAGTAAAATAAAACCTCCATCATAGTACGTCTGTTGTCTTTTACGTATTCAACTGAACTAGGTAATAGAGTTTCGGCACTTTAAACTATTTCACCGATGTTGATGACAATTAGTGTGGTCATTAAATCGTTGCTATTTAGCAAGAGTCAACATTATTTATTCCAGCAGCTATGAGGGTACACTTCAGAGCTTGTCAGCCTGTTGAAAGGAATATTACCGCTCACAAATGCCGCTTCTAATCGTACCTGAATCGCTCTCTACAGCAGAAATAATGATTCTGTCAAACAGAATGGAACGGCTTAGGAGCGTGCTTTGAGGGGAAATCTCTTTTTGTCGGTGGAACAAGCGGGACTCGAAAAACGACGACGAAACGTTTCATCCGCTCTGACTAATCAGTTCCGTTAAAGCTTGTCCGTGTAGATTAATACCGCAAAACAAACGAAGCCGACTCATTATGCTTCTTTTTGCAGGCAGCTGAATATTGATGGAGTTTTTCACGTTGTCACGATTTTTTACGAATTGATTACATCTGTGCACAAAGCTGCTCGATGTAAAAAAAAATCCATTGAAATTTTTTAAAGGTTACAACTAATCATTTTCTCACTCAAAATTATTTACAAAATCGAAGTAATAAACACTTAAGAAATAAACTAAAAAGTATAAAATGGCATATTTTCGGTATTTTATGAAAATTTTACCAGATCTCTTACAAAACTTGCCGGCTGATGGGTCGGCTGGAAGCAACGCGCAAATTGGGCCGTTGCACAGTGGTCCCAAATCGCACAAAACGCGATCATTAGCAATTGCATAAAAACGCACAATTTTTCTAGGGTGGTGTCTTTGGAGAAGTTTATTCATAAAATATAGCGCATTTTCCGCACTATCAGAGTAACCGTGAATCAACCTTTTAGGGCGATACAAATTTTTGTTTTTTTTTAAACAAAAGTAGCTGTCTATCTCTTACTGGTTGTGAAATACAAAGAGCACCTAAAAATTGATTCTGCTCAATAACTTTGCACGCAAATGTTTCATTACTTTCAAATATTCTAGTCAGTTAATCAGTATGTTAAAATACACATTTGCTTTAAAGATGGTTTGTCGCTAGGACGCACATTTATTAAACTATGAAATATTACTAAAAAAAATTCACTGTTCAAATTTTTTTTCTGCTCTGTGTGCTCTGTAACTTTTTTAAAGAAAAAATTTAGTTTGGACGTATTTCTACAAACAAAAGTTTGTATCAACCTAATCGGTGTATTCACTGTCACTCTAATAGTGCGGAAACATGCGCTAAACTTTATTTTTAACCTTCTCCAAAGATACCACTCTTGAAAAATTACGCATTTCTTACGCAATTGCTAATGATCGCGTTTTTGCAATTTTGGACCACTGTGCGCCGCCAGGGACTTCCATCAACGGCCATGGTCCACATTGCAGAAGAACAGATATCGTTTAACATAAATGTTGAAGCTTTGTGATGATGCGCTTGATGCTGTTCGCCGAGGTATTAAGGGTCAAGCTCCCAGTGTCGTCAGTGTCATTATAATATTGTTCACTGCACATCGTGACTTTGCACTGACCACACCACCAGGTAAAATAGGTACCACAAAGCGCACTGCACTGCAGGAGCTGCTGATGACTGAAACCGTAAGGGGTACATATCGTTTGCAACGGTACCCATCAGCAGCCGTTGCTAGAACAATTATCCTTGATATGATGGAAGAGCTGCTTCAGCACGAGACAGCTTTATTGCTTCAAGAACATCTAGATATGAATTCACATCCAAATTTATTTCATAGGTTTTGTGAAACACGAGAGCCTCGTGGTTATGAGACTATATTCCTACGCTGATTACAGTCTGCTTGAGGTACGCAGAAGTCAGCATTCAGCAATTACAAGTAAGGAAAGCACGGAACTACATGACGGTTAAGCTAATCAAAATTACAATACTTTCATCGGCTCTTGAATAGAACGATGGAAAAACTGAATAAAAATAATAAATATCCCGTGAATAGTTAGAGACCCATTAATGTTATTTTGGATTAAACCCAATAAAAATATTCTAATTAACTCTTAGGCCATTTGAAATAAGAACTTAATCGTCTAGCAAAGCAGGTCAAAGTCTGATTTCTTAAACGGTGCACGCGATGCACGCTAAGTTTCGAAAATATTTCGTTGTCTCATACAAACCTTGCCGGTTTTAGCGCAGCTGAAAACCGGAACCCTTTGGCGTGGGTTACAAATAGCACCGAAAATAACTTTGAAAATGTTACCTGCTTGTGCCAACAGTAAAATTTTATAACCTTCCGGAAATATTAAAATCAACCGTTTACTGTGGATTAATTGTTTACACTTGATGCACGATGAATGATGGTATGGAAATTGTTGAACGATCATTGAACGCCAGCAGAATAACATCCGTTACGCTATTAATCTTAATACAACTGCCAATTGATTGAGGACAACTCCTTCGCTTGTCTTCGAAGCATTATTAGAATAAACAAAACTAACAGCACTTAAATAGTTTTAAATCATCAATTAAGACCATCACTAACGGTCAACAATTCATCAATCACAAACATACCGCTCTTCATTCTTAAGTCTGCTGAACTCAGCAGAACGCGCGTCACGGCAAAAACTTTTTTTGGCGGCACAACGAAGTAAGTAAATGCGTGAGCTTTTCCACGAGAGGATAATTAATGGATTTATTGCCGTTGCCAACGAGAATTTCACTGCACCACTTAAAATCAGTTATGAATTTGGCCGAAACAAATGTCTGCGCCGCCATAAATCACTCAAGTGGCGACTTGCCGTTAGTGGCTTAGATCGAGAGTAAAAATAAACGACACCAAGTTCATGGAGTTGTTTCTTTTTCCAGACTGAATAAAAAATCTTTTTAGCTAATTTGCTCACTCGGATTTATAACGTTGCGGCGATCTGAGCTCGAAGTGCAGATTTCAAATCTGGTTTTCGATATGACTATTCCGGTCCAGCTATCCTTCGAGCCAATTAACCAGCCGGCTGAATATAATTATGGATGATTTCACCGGGCAGTGGAACTAGCCGGTCATAACAATTGTTCAACGTTCGAGCCACATACGCACGATGCAAAGCACATTACCTACACTTCAATCAACAGTCAGTCCATACCGGTTGAATTGCGAACTAAGTTTTATCACTTTCCCGGCTGATAAAAACACTCGCGACACAAACCAATACCGTGACAGCGTGACTACCGGTTATATCGATACCGTGCAATAAACTAACCGAAGACGCGATTCAGCTTAGACTCGATATCCGCAAGAAAACGCGCGATCGTACCGAAAATTTATACGTCTTCTTACAATGCCAATTCCTGCCTAACTGAGTTGGTTGCTGCCTAGATCGGCAGCATAAACAAGCCAGAACACAACCAAATAAGCGTGTTTTCCCAGCCCCACCAATGCGATCTTTCTGCGCGTGACTATGGGCTAAGACTCGATCAATAACATCGTAAATGATGCCTGATCGATTTCCTCGCTGAATCTCGGCTGAAGCTGAAGCACCTGTTGCCACAGAATGGTTGAGCAAAATACAACTGCCATCAACACGCCGCCATTGTTAAACCAGTTTCTTCGCTTCTATGCTGTCATCACTTAGATCACGCATAATTTCGAATCGCGAGAAGATGTCACTGTAGGAAATCATATCGCATGTGATTAAGATGGTTATATACAGTACTTATAGATAATGATGTCATTTATTGAAACTTAATGTTTCCAAACGCTTAGTAATTAGGGTAGAAGGCTTATTTTCAACCTACCAAACGGCTCCCTGAACAATTTTCATAAATTATGTTGAAACTATATTTATCGGAAACAAATTTTTCATACCAATTGGTTTGATAACATTTACTGAATATCTCAGTGTATTTTAGTATTAATAGAACGCTTTCTTATTTGAGTTAGAGGCTCGATAAATGATAAGCTTTTGACGACTAATTTTGCCTACGATTCTATTTTCTGCCTACGGGTATTCTATTTTCAGCAGGCCTGTATGATACTAACTTTAGTTACTTACTTACTTACTTAGTTGGCCTTACGTCTTATGACAAGGCCTGCGTAACATTACTCCTCCATTTTATTCGATCCATGGCAGCTGATCTCCAGCTCCGCGGGCACACAGTGCTCGCCAGACTCGCTCTACCCTTTTTCATCTTGTTCGTACAAGTCCCCTGCGAGATTTGAATGGGTCCGACAATCCACCTGAGATTCTCGCACAGCACTGGATCCCATCCATCGTAGCCATGATAAGTCTAGTAAGCTTACTCGGCAAGCCGTTTTCGTCCAGAATTTTCTATAGTTCTTGTCCGTTTACACTATCATTCATTGAATTCAATGAATAGGTAATGCGTGGCGACCCGAAATTCGCGATACTTCTGGAGGATCTACCGCATGGTGAAGATTTGGTCCGTTGTAGACGAGGCTCTCCATGCAGCCGGCCTGATAACTTCCCACAAATCTATTGACTATTGGCGATAGTCGATTGTAGATGACTTGGGAAAGCACTTTGTAGGCGGCATTCAGGATAGTGATCGCTCCGGCAGTCGTTCCGGATCCCAAATCTTGACAATCAATTGTTGCAAACAGCTGGCCAACTTGTCCGGGCCCATTTTAATAAGTTGCCATCCGCTCCAATGCCATCCTTTCCCGCTGCTTTGTAGTGTAGTGTAGTTCTTCAGCCGTTGGTTGGCTGGCTTCTCTGGCTTCGCTTATCGATGGGAGTGGCCGTTGCTTGCTGCACCAACGAGGTCACTTCCTCCACTATCATGGTCTTCCGCCTGCACGCCATTCAGGTGTTCATCGTAGTGCTGTTTCCCACCTTTCGATCACCGCGCAGTCGTCAGTCAAAATATCTCCATCTTTATCTCTGCACATTTCGGCCCGCGGTACAAAGCCTTTGCGAGATTCGTTGAGTCTCTGATAGAACTTCCGTGAGTCGTGAATGCAGTACAGCTGCTCGAGTTCTGCGCTCTCCTTCTCCCTCGGGTGACACTTCTTCTCCTGGAAGATTCGGGTTTGCTGAAAGAGTCGGGTCGAGTCTCGGCTAGACCGTGCTGCTAGATAGAGTCAGTAGGATTTTTGCACTAGCTCCGTAACTGTCCTGTACTCTAATAAGGCTGCGAAATCTGTCGATAAAGAAGGGTCAAGTCTTAGAAAGGACGTTTAATCCTACTGTTTTGCTTTTTGGAAGAGTCGGGTTTCCTTGTATCTCCTGGAAGAGTGGGATTGCTTGTATGGGTTGTTTGTATCGCTCCATATTCTGCCGGGTGGCCGCATTTTACCCGCGCTGCGTTCTTCTCATCCAATATCTGTAGGCACTCTTCCTCAAACCATTCGTTACATCGATTCGGGGCCACACGGCCCAAGATGTTCTCCGCTATGCTGTTAATGGCTGTTTTCACAGCATTCCAACAGTCCTCAAGGGGAGCTTCATTCAGCGCACCTTCTTCCGACAGTGTGGTTTCGAAAGATAACGCGTAGCTTTCGACGACATCCAGTTGCTTCAGTCGCATCAGATTATACCATGATGGGCGCCGGTATCGTATGTCTTGAGAAAGCAAGAAAAACACGCTTGAATTGAATGCGTTACTAAGAATGAGTTTATTATGTTAAAGAACAATCAACTATAGTTAATAACATCATGGCTTGCTACTTCCGTTGCTCCTTCTACAGTATGTTGTTCACAGCAGATATTTTTTGACGTATCTTGACCATCACTAGATGGTGATCTGAATCAATGTTAGTGCCCCAATAGTCTGAAAAGTGCCGACCATCTATCAGAACGTGATTTTTGATTGTGACCCATCTGGTTGGGTGATTTCCAGGTGTACCGATAGTGGAGAAAAAAGGAAAGTGCTGAAAGAGGTACTGCGTATGGCTACGTACAGTTGGCGAAGTTGACAAGTCTTAGGCCGTTTTCGTTCGTTTTCGGGTGTGGGCTGAACCGAAACCGGTCGTATTCGCACTCCAGCTGCGCGTAGAATTCGTGTTTGTCATTATTGGTTCTTACGAGGTTAATTATTGATCTGCACATTTGGGGGTTGACTGGCCACCACCCGTTCATCCGCTTCTGCATCTCGCTAATCACTATTGAAGCTGTGCCCAGCTCGTGTGTATTACCGCAGCTCCGGTAGAGGGTGTGACCATCCCTGTAGGTACGTACCATCGTTACCTCCTGTAACGCTATGATGTCGAACTTGCAGCTCTCCACTTCTTCAGAAAACACGTGGGAGTACCCACGCATCCATCCGAGGAAATTTAGAGACCGACAGTTCCATATTCCTAATCTAATCGTTACTTACGTAGTCGGTTGCTTTGGTTTTTAGTGGTTTAGGTTTCTAAGACCTGCATCACCCCACTTATCGCCGGAAGACCAACATAGCTCGAAGTATTCCTCTTCCTCGGCAGTATACGTCCTTGGTTTCCATCGGGGTTGGTCACTCGATCTCCACCAAGTTTGCTCGTATTTCGGCTGGTACCACGAGAAAGTGGAGATTGGAGTTTTACTGGATAAGAGGCTATGGACCACTGCTGTAGGGTCTATTTTATGCCGAGTGCACAAGGCACCGATGGTACACATTACCCAGCAGTTTACCAGCCTAACCATAACAACTTTTTGTCTTCCGTAAACCGTAAGTAAAGTTACTGTCTCTGGTCCGTCTAGAGAACTACCGGTCTGATTAGCGTTTTGTACATCGTCAGCTTTGTATGGCGGCATATGCTTCTTGATCGAAGCGTTTTGCGGAGGTAAAAGTTGGTACGACTTTCAGCTTGAATGCGTCGTTGAATCTCCTTACTTGCTGTTGGCGGTGACCAGAGATCTCAAATATACAAACTCATCAACCACTTCCGGTTCATTGCCGTTCCTCTCGTTTCGATGCCCGCTTGCCACATCACACCTTCAACAGCGATGTTGAATAACATATAGGAAAGTCCATCCCCCTGCCGTAACTCTCAGCGCGGTTCAAAAGGATTTGGGAGTGCTCCCAAAATACACGCGTTACACATTACTCGCTCCACGGTAGGTTTGATCAGCCGCGTCAGTTTATCCAGAAAATCGTACTCGTGCATTATTTGACATAGCTGGTCGCGCACGACTGTACCGTATGCTTCCCTGAAATTCACGAAAATATGATGCGATGACTCGGTGCACTTCCGACATTTTCGGAGGATCTGTCGGAGAGTGAAAATTGGATTCGTGGTAGCACGGGCCCCCGTAAAGCGCTTGGTACACTTTTTAATGAATAGTCTCTTGGACCAACCTCATGTTTTAGTCTTGACCTTGAAGTGCGGTCAGGTATATAAATTAATATTTTTTGAAACGGTAGTTCTTTTACAATTGATAAAGGGACGGTAGAAGAAAGTAATGAAAATTTTAGAGTGGTGGAGAAAGAGCGGAAAGGTGAGGGGGAGGGGTTATTAGTAGCTAGCTAATTAGTAGCTTAACAAGTAGTCACCCGGCGTGTGTTGCGGCTCCGAATCCGGTTATAATCTCAGATTATAGCTTGGTTCGACCCACGCACCTTCCAGAATTGTACAAAAGGTAGGAGTCACAACTACTACTTGTTAAACGTAGCTATTAATAACCCTCCACCCTTTCCGCTATTTCTCCACCACTCTAAAATTTTCATTACTTTCTTCTACCGTTCCTTTATCAATTGTAATAGAGTTACCATTTCAAAAAGTATGAATAGTCTCTTGTTATATTGGGGCTAGACGACGCAATAAAATCCTATAGGCGGTGTTGACCAGCGTAATACCACGTCAATTACAGCAACGTAGCCGATCGCCTTTTTTGTAGATGGGACAAATCACACCTTCCATCCTCTCCTTCGGCAGTTTCTCCTCCACACAAATCCTTGAAATCATCCAGTGAAGTGCCGTTGCTAGCGGTTCTTGGCCATTTTTGTAGATTTCTGCCGGGAGTTGATTCTTTCCGGCGCGTCTCTATTACTCTTTATCTGCCCGAGTTTTCGCCGGATCTCTTCGAGAGCGGGAGCCGGTACGCTGTTATTGTTTGTCGGTACTCCTAGGTTAACTTCCGCGTCTCCTTCTGTTATATCGCCGTTGAGATGCTCATCAAAGAACTGCTTCCACCTGTCGCACATTGTGCTTGTTTGTGACCAAGTTTCCCCTCGCGTCCCTACGTATATCAGGCTTCAGGCTTAATTTAGCCTGAACACCTTCAGCAATGAAACCTTTCGTGTGACGATAAGTTTCAAGGTTTTTCCAAAAACGTTCATGTTCAGATGAAAACCAACATCGAATCACTTGTTTTATCCAAGATGCCGTAATTGGTAAAGTAGGTTCTCAACCGACAACTAACTTTTCCGCTCCAGCTCTTGCTAGTTCATCAGCCCATTCATTTCCGGTTATACCAGGATGTTGCGGAACCCAAACCAGATGGACGGCGTTCAGAATGCTTAGACAGTGGTGCCCAGGCATGGGCATGGTGCGGGCCAAATTAGATAGCCCCATGAATGCCGCGGGCTGCAATGACCTCAGCGCATGACAAAATGTAAAATATGCGGCATCAAAAACCATTTTCTAGAAATCACCACAAGTCCTCAAATCAGTCCGCGGGCCGCACGAATCATTTGGAAGGGCAGTTGATCCAAATTTTAAAACAGTCATTCAACAGCCTGCCACACTCAATTAGAAAATCTAAGCCAGTGATCGCCTGTTTTAAAATTTGGATCTACCGGATAAAGTACTTTTATAACGGCTTGGCAACCGGAACAGAAGTAGATATCCGTCCCTCTATCAATTCTTTTTGAAATGCATACTGTGCTCCGCAAATAATCGCAAAAATTTCAGTTTGAAAAACGCTGAATAGGAATATAAACGAATAGGATTCCTCCAATTCCAGCTCACGGTGGCAAAAACCAGCACCCGCGTGCAACCTTCGTACAGGGAACTGGCGGTATAACAGACCTTATAGTCGAAAAATTTTCTTTCCATGTAGCCTGATAACCACCCTTCTCTAGGAAGAAAGTTACTTGAGAAAGTCCTATACGGAAAAGTACGCATGAGCTTACATTGCTAGGAGCAAGAGTAAACTTATGGTCTTCAGTGATTCGTCAACAATTTACGACCACATTCAAGTATGACCAATGGAACCGTTCGAAGGCTGCCAAAGGCCAATCGTGTTAAGTCGTTAAGCACATATTAGTGCGTCTTACTTCAAGTGGAAGTGTAGAGTAGGAGTTGTTGTAAATGCTCCAGATATTGCCATTGGACACATCCTTTGTTTGAACGCTTACATACAACAATTTTTTGCCATGCCTTAAAAATCTCAAAGCTAATTGTCTGCAGTAAATTCATTAGGAATATTGCGTATAACAGGATGAGCCCGCTTTCTTTCCCCCACTCAAATGAGGCTTTATAAGACATTCCATTCCGTTCCGTTCCTTTATTCATACTTTGGGTAGTAAGGGCATGGAATCGTGCCCAGTGGCAGTCCATTCAATTCACATATGGTGCCTTTTAATCGGATTGTGTTGTGGCTGCAAACCCGAATTAATCCGCCTAATGAAAAAAGTAACCCATCAAATCACCTAAGTTTATCAACTGTGATACTGATGGAAACTTACGTTAAGCCCGATAGGGGTTGATATGCTTTCTGATTTCGACCCCATAAATTCGTGTAGATTATTTGTTTTAAACTAGGATGTGGACGTTATTATTGATTGCGTCCCGCTAAATGATTAAACTAGTTAGGTAATTGAAAAACTATGCTATTTAACATCGCATGTGTACTGTTAACGCTAAGTAACAAAAATTCTTAACTTCTGTAATTTTAAATGCCACTACTGCTGTGTTTTGCAATTTTCTTCAGAAACTCACTGACGACGGCCCACAGCGCGAAAATCGAAGCGCATGACTTCGCACCCAGACGAGACCGAGCAATAACAATCAAACTCTTCAACTTTGGCATGGCTGATCTGGAGAAACTTACTATATCTTCCGTTATACACATGTTGACATGTGACAATTCGCCCGTTAGACCAGCCCCTACCCTCACTGGGTAAGAGAGCAGCGGTCAAACCAGCCGTCAAACAACGGGCAGCGCACAGGGACGAACAAAATTATGAGGCCATTGCAAATGAAAGCGATATGCTGGCGATAAAACTTGGTGTTTTTTTTTTTTTTTGAGAAACAAAGCAGTACATTTACTTATAAAAAATTCTATTTAGAATTAGCAAAAAAAGTGGAACTTTAAAAAAAAGTGAAACACATGTTTTGGAAAAATTTAAGACAAGGCAACGAAGTTGGGATTTTCCAATATTTACCAGCAGTGGTTCTGGTTTATTACTTCCTTGAGATAGAAAATAAGCCGGACGCTATGCTAAAATAAATGCGTTTAATTCACTGTGACAGACCTATTGTTCTGCCTGCCGCTGTATATAGGCGTGGGAGTGACGCACGTGGTATCTGTTGAAAGTTGACCCTTGAGACTACGTCTGCTCTGCCGTTTGCGTTTGATCCACGCCAGATAGAATTAAAAACGGGTATTAGAGATTCGGAAATCCCACAGTTGCTTATTCCCGATGCAGATTAGCGACGTATTAGCGTGAGCAGATTAATTCTATCGCGAGAAAGAATGCAATTAGTGTGTGTTGATGTATGTAATGTGATAAGATTCGTGTATTTCGGAGTAGGAATACCTGCCACCAAGTGCATTGCTGAAGGAAGAGAAATAAAACGTGCGGATAGAATTTCTGATTCTTCTTGATTCAAGCTTTACTCATACTTCCATCTTGGTATTGCCTTGACAAATGCTGTTAATAAGTAAGGTCAATACACTCCTAGAACAGCCCTGACTGACGCGACAAACAGTTTTCTGTTCACTTTGTTCCTCAAGAGCGACGTCATAGTTATTACACTGTGGCCAAATGCAAAGTTTCCAGAAATCTGCAAATCATGAAGGGATTACGTTTATTATTCGCAGTATCTCAGCACCTACAACTAATACTAAATTATGTTTTATAGTCATGAACGTGACGACCGAACACGTCTCTTGCTTTAACGAAAAAATAAAAAACAATGAATGCTAAACCAAAATCGTGATACAGACCCGGATAGCTGGAAAATGTTAAAACCCACTCACAGGGGTCACTTAGCGTAGCTCACAGTCGACAACCAAGTGCAACCCCCAAGAGTTGCAATCTTTTAAACTTGTTTGTGTACGGTGCAAATCTTGACCATCGAAAAGCAAATTTTTATTCAAACAATCTTTTAGTATGACATACGCTGGCAGCTGAATTAATCTGCTTCCGATCTTCCCATCACAGCCAACGGCAGAACAACACCGGCAAGCCATTTCGATGGTGACCGTGGGCAAGGTTGTAGTGCAGTGGTCGTGCCGTGCGCTGTGTGCGAGAATCCGATTTGAAAAAATCAAGTTCACGCAACTTACCAGAGCCCTATTCAATGCAGGCAGGCGAACAGCTGGATGCGATTCGCGCTCGGTAGATCCATCATGGAAGCAATCATCTCTGTTCGCGCTTCAACTAGAACCGTGAACGCGTAACATAATGTAAAACAAAAGAATATTTAAATTCGTCTGCCAGGGTTTGGCGTAGTCAAATAATGGCAGTTGAACAATTTAAAATGTCTATCTCTCGTATAACTTTTACGTCCTGAATTAAACTTTGCGTAAATGTATGACATACGGAGAGTGACACCACATAAAACAAACATAAAAGAATACTTTGGAAACTCTGTCGGTTGTGTTGTTTTACCCCACAGTCAAACCGAATCAGTGAGAAGGTGATGATGCAAAAGCCGCCGAGCGAACAATAGCAATATGTATTTATTCGCGTCTTTTCCATACGAGGCGCTCGCGGTAGTTTAAATGCAGTACCCATAAAATTGGAACAACACCCCAAAGACATTTTTTACACGCGTATTTTTTCCGCACATCAATAATCTGTGTGATTTACCTGCGTTGTAAATAATTCGAGGTTTACTTTAATTACACGGGAACGCAACGCACAGCAGCGGGTTTCGGCTTCGATCAAATAGTTTGCCCGTGCAATCCGGATAATTGCTGCTAAACACATGATTCAACGAGGATTTTGCGCTTTGATTAACCTTACAGCAATTATTCGCAAATATAATGCGGAAATAAGGCAATTCATAGTTTCAATTTACATCAGCGATTTTGATTGAGAGGTGACAATCCTGACAATAGCCGAGTGCACCCATATAATTAATTGAACGATCATTTCCTTTGTTGATCATATTGAGAATAATTGTTTGCATTGAAATATAAAACTCTGACGTGGCGTCATAATTGTTGGGGCTAAAAATGGAGTCACATATTTACCTAATTACTTTAAATTATATGTTCGATACGGAGGTGTGAAACAGATTGATGTCAAACCAGAAGTATAAACTTTGTATGAAAAAAGAGACATCAAAATTATACTGCTGATATAAAAATATTATTCATCGATTGATACAGAAATGCGCCAGCAGCAACAATTCCATTATGAAACCAAAAGCCAAAAGGCAGGTGAGATTGGATCAGGTCTTAAACTACACAAGGACGATATACCATAGCTTATTTCGTTTAACTGAATCGTATGCCGCCTAGAAAACTACAAACGAATGATTTGCATTTTTTTTTCGAAACATACCTAGAATCGGTCGCAAAGTATACATGTAATCTGTCGTTGAGCGAAAAGCAGGTTGCTGTTTGCAGGCAAAGGATTCCTTTAACGTTCTCAATTTGTTAAAAAGGGTATAGAAGAGTACCCTGTATCAACCTGAACCTGATCTCGTTCTCGTTTATGATTAGATTCCCTCCCTCGTGTATATCGCATGTCAGGTTTCAGTGTATAATGTCGTAACTACAAAGCTGTTGATATTCGTTTGGTTGTTTCACGAGAAAAATAAGAAGGGAATTATTTTTGGGAACATATACACTGATTTTTTTTCCTGTTTTCAAATTCCAATGATAAAAATTGACCAATTTCCACTGCCAATGTTCTGTAAACTTTTTTTTATTGATAAATGAACATTCGTTTTCCATCGAATAAGTTACAGATTTACTGCAGCGTAAATACAAAAAATAATGCAGTACCTACTCTATTCAGAAATATTGTAAATACACTCAACTCTAGCATGCTTCAGATATGACTATTGCTCCGAAAATTTCCCCTCACAATAACTTTTAACTTGTCCGGGTACATCTTAGAAAGCCTTTTATTTTCTCCATCATCACCAGCGTCGCGGAATGGTATTAATATTCTCATAGAGCTCTTTAAAACAAGCCGAATTACTCTGTTTTATTACCCGGCTCGGAACGCTTCTCCGTCTTCGTCTGTTCTTGCTCTCTGGATGAGCCTCCTGGCTTTGTCTGATTGATTAGTTGGCTGGATTAGGTTGGCGGAACGGCTTGGTTCCGTGTTGGTGACCGCAGCATTCTCCCACTCCGTGCAAACGGGTGTTCATCTTCTCCGCTCCTCAAGGTACCTTCTTGTAAAACTTCTATCTAGTGTGTGTGTGTTTTTTTTAACGAGTAGGGAAATCTGCTCACCACCTTAGAAGATACGGTACTATCAGAAACCTGAGAAGATAACTCAGGGAGTGAGGTTAGGTATCCCGACCCCCCTAATGAGGCTTGAGGATCCAGACCCACTAAAACCCTACTCGAGTCTCCAGCCTCAATCCCCCCTGGCACCACCTTATCGGTATTACTTCAGGGAGGGGCTATTGTGCTTAACGCACCCTCTTAGATAACTACTGGACTATGGTAGTTAGGCTGTTTACTCGCCGTTGATCGGCTCTCCAGCGGTTTTGTAGCTCAAGTACAATCTGGGTAGTAGCCGCATTGACCGCTCCCCAGACATCGGAGCTTGCCCAAACTTGTGCAGATACTGTCAGGTGCAGATCTGTGTCAGGTGGAAGTTGAATTCGCCGTGGTGCCTGTCGACCCACCCAGATACTTTCAGAATAAGTCGGTGTGTCCACCGGCCCTTTGTGGAATCAGACCATACCCACCGCCATGTGGTCATCGAGGCCGATCTTGCGTACCGTATGCTTCTAGTTCCACGTTGGTTGAAGCACTCTACGTTCTCACTGATGATGATGCCAATAGGCATCATGCCCGCTAAGGTACAGATTGCGTCATATGAAACTGTGCGATACGCACTCGCCAATCTCACGCACATGAGACGATAAGTACTTTCCAGTTTACCTAGATAGCTTTTGATTCCTAACGCCGATGACCACACTGATCCATACCTAAGTATGGACTGGACCACGTTGGCTAAAAGCCTTCGCTTGCTGCCATATACCGCAGAGCTATTAGACATCATATGAGACAATGCCGAAATAGCTGTGGAAGCCTTCTTGCAGGCATAGTCGACGTGACTCCCGAACTTGAGCTTGTCGTTGACCATGACTCCCAGGAGTTTTAAGGACCGCGTTGACGAAATAGTGTAGTCCCCGACGCTGATATTTGCTTGCTGGATTGACTTGCGGTTGTTCGCCACGATAACCTCCGTTTTATGATGCGCTAGCTCCAGTTTCCTGAAGCACATCCAATCTTCGACAATGCTTATAGAGTGGGCAGCCGTCAACTCAACCTCTCTGATAGTTTCAACGTAGACTTCCAAGGTGATGTCGTCCGCAAAGCCGACTATCACGACCCCTGCCGGGAACTTTAGCTTCAACACCTCGTCATACATAACGTTCCACAACACCGGGCCCAGTATGGAACCTTGCGAAACCCCTGCGGCGATTGTAACGCACTTCTAACCGTCCTCCGTGTTGCAGCATAGCACACGATTCTGGAAAAAAATTTCCAGAATCCTGTACAGCGACACCGCTGGGGTGACCTTTTTATCAGTTTTTCCGCAGAAACTATCCACACGCTGAAGAAAGCTATAAGTCGTAGCTGAAATACGCGTATACGTAACGATAATAAAATATAGTAAAACTAAAAGGAATTTGTTTCCGATTTGTTCCCGGTAATTCGTGAGTTCTACTAAGCCGCTCGGAAATAATTGCAACCTTTTGATTTTATGATTTAGGTATACTAAAACTGTGTAGAGTTCTTAACCGACTAATCTCAAATCAACTAGGGCGACTGAAAATAGGCTGAATACAATAGAATGTAATAACATCCGAGCACGCAATACCTAGTTATTTATTCATCACAAGCCAAGAAACATCACCCATCTAATTGCATATTAAACAATCCTGGTTAGAGTAATTAGATGTTGAACCATTTTTAATTATTTAAACGGATCCGTTTTTTTCATTTCAGTAATACTAGATTCACAAACCACAAAGTAGTCGTAGTTGATAGCTTTGGTAATTTGAATCGATGTGGTTTAAGAAGACCCATTAGCAAACAATTTCTATAGCCATGTCTTCTTCTAGTTTCAGGTAATCCAATCAACAATTGTAACTCTAAGAAAATAGTTGGTAAGACCGAACATTTTCTTATCTTTAAATTACACCTAGCACAAACAAAGGCAGCTACTTCTAAATAAACCTATGCATTATGTTTCAACTGTTGGGTTAATACTAATCACGGCCAATCTCATCCAATTATCTCGCATCCGTTTTTTCGAACAGGCACTGTGGGTTTACCGCTTCTGGACTTGATTAGGAGCACATGTTTGTATTTCGACAATGATCGATGATGATTTTTCAGACCCAAAACTTCAACCCGGTTAACAAAAACTTGTAAAAAGTTACCAACTCCCTGTACTTACTGCATTCCACCTGTATAGAGTGCTCTGGTCCGGTCTGTTAATTTCGCCGAATTGTATCGCTGTGATGAAAATACAGTTTGCTTAATGTTGATCATCTGCTACTCCACTACTGAAAACAACGACTTTTTCCGATTCGGCTGAAAATTTACATATTTTTGCATCATAATCTAATATGCCATTTTACACCACCAATTCGCCATTTCGAATCGCGTTACATTTGGAAACTGGTCAGCTGGTATGCAAATACGTTTTTTATAAACATGGTTTAAAAAAATTTACAGTGTTTTAAGGGCTGAACCACCAACCTCCAAATTGTAAAGAGAATAACATGGATCCGACGACAAAATTCAGGTTATTTACCTTGATCTTTTTGATTTAAACAAGACACGGTTTAAAATGGCGAAACAAATATTGTGAAATAACAATTTCTATCATATATTAAATAGATATCAAAATTTTCAGCTGAATTTCTGACAGGTCGGTTCAAAAGTTGAAATCACCTGTCACTGAATGCTTAAAACCTAAAGTTTCCATTAAAGTACCTGTACCCTGTGGACCGGTAAAAACAGTTTTCTTAGATGTTTGTAAATACTCCCCCTACTATGAACATTCTACCTAGTATCTAAGCATGGTACTTCGTAAATTATCTGTATAAAGCTTTGAATTTTGAGCTTTGAAGCACTTGGAAGTGCAAGAGTACCTAAACTTTTTGTGGAGATTATATTTACGTTTAATTTACTGCTTGAAATGGGGGCCCACTGAAAAACTATGTTTTAAAAAAGCTTCATATGAAAAAGCACAGCAGGCTTAGCTCTTAGCAGTTTTCCAACACAGTGGAAAATTTATTCCAGATAATATTTTTCATAGAAAATTTTTTTCTTACATTTCCACTAAAGAAACTGTTCCACAATACTTCGTTCAATACATTTTTAAAATAAGCGATGGTGAATCGAAAACTTTCCTTTTCCGGAAAAATTAACGATTTGGATTTACTTTCTTTCGCTTTTTTTTATCGACAGTACAGCAGTCGGCTTACATTTCCCTTGAGGAAAAGTAAATGTTTAATGCGAAAAATGTAGATTTGGGCAAACTGAAAAATTCTTAATATTTGGCCGAAAATATAGACTTAGCGAAGGTGAGAGTGGCAAGGTGACAAAACCTGCAAAAAAGTGATGAATAAGGAACAAAAATGCGACAGAAAGACGACAGGAAGACGAAGAAAAAACAGCAGGGGTTGGAGAATTCGCGAAAAAATGATTACTGATGAACATCTCTCATGAACATACACTATTCGCCTGCATTACAGATAAAGCATCCATCACCTCATTGTGAACATCGGAATTCGTTCAAAAATTGAATATTGAACATTGAGTGTGGCCGATTTAGCGGGTATAGAATACCCGGGAATGCCAGAAAGCATTCAAAATAACATCACCATGAAAAGAGAATAGTTTAAAGTAGTGTTAGTTGCTTCAGAAGCAGCAGAAGATGTTAATTCGCACTTTTGCATTGCACTCGATATTCGTATTCGTATGCGTGAATGTTTGTGACTCATTAGTTATAGGCGAATTGAACCATTCGCATCTCTGTTTTCTCATGATAAAATTGTTTGCCAATGCTCGGTGTATATAGAGTAAGGAGGGGTAAAAGTGCGATGTGGGTAAAAGTGCGATTCAATGATTTATCGGTGCAGATTCCGAGTAAATTTTCTACATTGGCATGGATGGGTGACTACTTTGACAGCTTGAATCTAACGTAAACTTTGGTTGCTTACGAAGCATAGTTGCCGAGTTACGTGCAAATGTTATTTTAGGGCGGTTTTGATGTAATTTTTCGTTATACGGTAAATACGATATTAACAGGAGGATATTACTTGTTGAAAATTTGTAGAAGCGTTTTATATCACTCAGATATCTGTTTTGAAAATACGGCGAAAATAATTTATAAAATATATTTCTCTTTTCCATAATTTTATCTAACCCCGTCAAGCGGCTAGTGGGGTAAAAGTTCGATTCACGGACGGGGCAAAAGTACGATTCATGGACGAGGCAAAAATGTATAGCTAATTATATACAGCTTTAGGCACTATATTACAGATGCTAGAAATGAAAGATCTGCAGAAAACTGTGTGCTCTACAGATGTTGGCCGAAGAAAAACAACGTGTTTCCGCTGATGAAACAAAAAACAAAGGGTTGGAAAAGTTTCGATCTAACGGAGGCTGCAATACACCAGCGCAAAATAGAAAAGGTGTAAATTCAGAATATTCCTTACCGAAACATAACGCAGATTGAAGATAATATGGTTTTGTTAGCTACTGCTGGGCTAATTTCATGGAGTCTAGCTTCGAACTTTTGCCCCTCTGGTGTGGTAAAAGTGCGAATCTGTACTTGATCAGAAGAAAGAAGAATTTATTTTGCAAAACACTATTACCGCAGATGATTTATAGTTGAATGTGAAGACATTGAGTCACTGCATCATTATAAAATATATTATGTTGTTGTCCTTCTTTATATCTCACGAAAATTGATGACAACTTCAAACATCGCACTTGTGCCCCGCCCTACTCTATTCATTTTGCGAATTTTCCAACCTCTGATAAACAGCCAACAGGCCATTTTCGACAACAGAGAGCGATGAAAAAATGGCGAACAAGTAACGCAAAAATAACAAAAAACGGCAAAACGACTACAAAAGACGAAGAGAAAGTGACTAAAAGACGCCCAAACAGTAATAAAAAAGACGACCAAAATTACAAAAAGCTGTCAAAAAATGTGACAAAAAATTCCAAAAACAGACGTCGAAAAACGACGAAAGTGCCATAAAAAGCTATCAAAAAGATCATCAAAAGACTCCAAAACTAAGACAGAGCGATGAGAAGACGACGAAAAGACAGCAATGAGGTGACGAAAAAGGACGAAAGAACGAATAAATAGGCGACAAAAAGACGGCGGAGGGGCAACCAGCTAAAGGACAGCGAAAAGACGACGAAAAAATGATGACAGGCAGCCGAACAGACGATGAAAATACGATGAAAAGAAGCCGAGAAACGTCAAAGAAGTAACAAAACAGTGACTATAAATAGATGCAGAAAAAGTGATGAAGAAACGGCGAAACGAACGACAGAAGCAACAAGAAATAGCAAAAAAGACTACAAATGACAGCAGAAACACGTCATAAAGAGCAACGAAAAATGTCCGAAAATTGAAGTAAACAAAATTGTGAACACAAAATTACAAATCTACAAACTTACGGTACGTCGGCGGTCAGAGTCGTGTTGAATCGCAACAATGTGATCATTAGCATTTGCCTAAAAATGCTTTAGATTTAAAGGCCAGTGCCCTTAAAGAAGTTTATTATTAAAATATGGCGCTACTTTTGTCATTATTAGTATGACCGTGAATTCACCTATTAGGGTGACACAAACTTTTATTTTTTTTTTTTTTCAATATAGCGTAGTTTTCTCCAGAAAACTTATAGAAAAGCTAAAATAAATAACTTTGAGGTATAAAGTAACTTTCTATCTCTTACTGGTTGCGAAATATAACGGTCTGTTTAAAAAGAGCATTTTTAAAATCAATTCTACTCAATAACATTGGACACGATTTTTTAGTGCTTATAAATAATGTTCTACAAATTTATTCTGTATATCAAAAGACAATTTTTTTTTACTGAAGGCTGTTTAGTTAAAGAAAGAATTTATACTATTCAAAAAAATCAGGTTGAGGTCGGTTCAGGTAAATCAAACAACTTTTAAAGGAAAGTAGGGTAGATGCTCCAGTAATAGTGGGATTATGTTGGGGGATAGTATTTACTGAGAATTTTAATGATCAATTATTCAGCTTTCAATTGATCTTTATGATAATATGATGCACCATAATATTGGCTTTAAACACATACAAAAATTATACCATTCTGTTGGTTAATATATCTGAAAATTGCTTTTCCTGACATTACTCTGTGCTCCTATAGTAGTGGTAATGGTTCTTTAATAGTGAAAAATGTTCCTATAATAGTGGAATTTTGTTTACGGCCTTAATAACACTATCAGTGAGCATGGCAGCAAGTAAATAACAGGCTTGTTAAAATGCTATTGATTGTTACGAAGTTCTTAAACAGTTGCACCTTATTGGTCTGCTCAAAAAGAGTTTGTAATTTCTGTACCAACATCCTAAATTTTACCTTTGTACCTTACATAAAAAACGAAAACTTCCACTAACAGCACATCGCAGGTAAAATGGAAAAAATCAATTGAAAAGCGTATTTCATTTTTGTAGTGTATTGCATTTTTCTATCATTTCTCTACGATTTACTATGTATATTTCGATTTTCATTTAGATGTGTTAAATTTTTATTTCTTTTTTCTGTATCGTCATTGCTTTTTTTGTATTATGTTTTAGTAATATTTTCGGCTACGTTTCTATCATGTTTGGACCTTTGAAAGACATTATTTTTATTATTATTTTGGAGTAGACGATAAGTGCTTAAATATAATCGACGTTCCCGACAGAACAGTGAATTGAATGGGTGCGCGACGTTAAGCATTAAGCAGTACGAACATTAGGCATAATGGGCGTTAGGCATAATGGACGATAGGCATAATGAACATTAGGCATAATTTACAAAACTTCACTTTCTCATACGCATCAATCATCGCCACGTCACTATACTATGAGAACTGCGATCACCCATTTAACATAAATTCATTTGGCATGCCATGCAGCACGTTTGCCATAAAAACATAGGCATAAACATAAAGGACCATTTGACAGAAAAACAATTGGTATAACGACCTTTTGAAATAGTTCCGTAAAAAATATTTTATAACTGCATAGATGATTCATGGCGAGACGGGCGCAGGTTGCATACAGTGATTTTCCTATGCGATTCCAAGTACATTCCAAGTGGAGTTGGAACATTTGAATCTGATCTACTCTTTCATTACAATGATTTTCAAATGTGAAATATTTTCGGTCCACATGTTTTGTTTCATAATGTCAAGTGACGTTTATATTGACCTTAGTACCAATGGCGATGGCGAACAAATAAGTTCATGTGTATTCGCTTTGTTGTTTAAACAAAATTGTAACGAGGCATTGTTATGGGAGTTTTTCATTTTCTCATTTTATGGTGCTGCATTTAAGGCGGAACCGAAAGTGGCTAACGTTATTGTGTTAGTGCGACAAACACTGTACTGTACATCTCATGTGTTCGTTAAAAACCTAAACGTTTATTTGAATATTGCATTAGTATTGGTAATTTATGTCAAATAGCGGAGCTTGCAAACATAAACAGCTGATCCGCAACCAACCACACTGACTACAAACATCCCGAAAAAGGGTTTGTTTTCTTTATCAAGGCATTCCGATTCAATCAAAATTAACAGCAGCAACTGAATAATGCGTAGGAACACTAGGATGTTTAATGAATCCGCTTGCATCGGATTGCGTTTTTGATTCCTGCATTTGCGTTTTGTTTGTTTACTTCACTCTAAGCTCATTGATGCGGCGAAAGTTGAAAGCTCTTTAAAAGCTCATTGATGTGACGAAAGTTTGATACTGTGTTGCTGCTTTTTCGGAAATCGCTAGCGCAACGAAATATGTGCGCAACCAAATATCTATTAACTAATTCCAAATTATACATTGGTCGCTTTTATGAACACGTAATGATCGATATGATCAGTTAAATTTATTTTCCATTAGCAATTATGTTTTGCTGAGCGTTTATTGATACATAGCAGATCGATAAATTGAATTACAAGTTGTAGGAAATTATAACAGCGCTGGAAGCACTGAATACGTGGCGAAAGCGTGCTCTGCCAATACAGATGCATTTTTAAGGCGCAAAACAATACATGCTTCGAATGGCAGCCATTTACCCAGCCATCTTTGAGGCACTTTCGGTTTCCCCTTAAAGATGCATTGTTTAACGTACTCGTAAAAAACAACCAATTTCAGTATCAAAGTGCACTTTTATATTGTAGCTTCTTCTTTGCACTTTTATTATGCTATTCTTTGCAGTGCACAGAAAATCGGGTATCATTTCAATGTAAAATCACACGTTATTGGCATTTCTACGCTTTCCGTCACACTTATTAGTGCGCAAAGTGATATATTTCATTGGGTGAGCATATTTAGTTTATATCTCGGGTAATTTTTCAAATAGATCTATCTGACAATGGGGGATTTTCTTCATGTCTCCTCTCTTCCGCACGGCAATGTATATAAATGTATATAAAAGAAAATTTTTAAAACATTTAGCTAACTAGTGACTTCGGCAACCGATTCGTGCAAAGCTGATGTGCTAAAATGCATTAGCATCAAGAGAGAAGACACGAAGAGAATCTCTCATTGTCACATAGGCCTATTTGAAAAATTACCCGAGATTTATTGTCGCATGAACAACTCTTCGTGTGGTGCCATTAAGTTTAGAGTTTTGCTAATACTAATAAAGCTAATAGAATAGGTAGCGTAGGCCATGGGTACGGTTGAAAGGATGCGCGTGTTGGGGATAAAAGGCCGTTTCTTCAACTAGACCATTAAAGACGCGCATTGTCCACACAAAGGTAGACCCGAGGACGAGAAGGAAGCGTTCTACGCGCAGCTGGAGGCAATGTGCGACAGCTGCTCACGACGGAAAATCAAGATCTTCGTCGGGGATATGAACGCCCAGGTCGGCAGGGAAGCAATGTATAGACCGGTGATCGGGCCCCATAGCCTACACGCCGACACGAATGATAACGGCCAGCGATGCATCAACTTTGCAGCTTCTCGAAGCTTGGTGATCAGAAGCACTTTCTTCTCTCACAAAGATATCCACAAAGCCACCTGGAGATCACCTGACCAACGAACTTCGAACCAAATCGACCATATTCTCATCGACGGTGGTTTTTTTTTCTCAAACATCACTAACGTACGCTCCCTACGGGGTGCGGATATTGGCTCGGATCATTCCCTAGTAGCAGTACACGTGCGCTCAAAAATATCGACGACTCATGCCTCGCGACAAATGCGCCCTCCTCGGTTCAACATTCGGCAGTTAAACAGCCCGCCAGTTACCGAACACTACGCGCGCGTACTGGATGAAGCTCTGCCTTCCTCTGTGGAGCTAGTTGGTTCGACCCTCGAAAACGGATGGATTATGATACGCTTAGCCGTCAACGAGGCCGCAACCGTGGTGGAAACCTCGAGTGCACGAAATGATTGGTTTGACGGGAAATGTCAACAAGCGACAGTGAGGAAAATAAGAGCTTGGAAAAACTATCTAAGCATATCGACGAGAGAGAATTTAACCAAGTATCGACGAGCGCGAAATGAGTTGACCACGATCCTAAGGAGGAAAAAGCGCCAGAAGGAGGACAGAGATCGTGAGGAGCTGGAGCAACTGAATATTCCGGGTTAATGACACGCGCAAGGTTTACGAGAAAATCAACCAAACTCGTAAGGACGACACACCTAAACCAGATATGTGTAGGGACGAGGGAGGGGATTTATAACAAACGAGCGCGAGGTAATCGACAGATGGAAACAGTATTTCGATGAGCACCTCAACAGCTACGCAATGGAAGTTAAGCTCGGAGTACCTACAAACGACAACAGCGTGCCGTCTCCCGATCTCGAAGAGATCCTGCGAGAAATTCGTCAACTGAAGAGTAATAGAGCCGCCGCAAGCGTCAGCAGAACTCTACTAAAATGGCCAAGAACCGCTAGCAACAGCACTTCCATGGTTAATTTCCAGGATTTGGGAGGAGGAGAAACTACCGGACAAGTTGATGGAAGGTAAAGTTTGTCCCGTCTACAAAGAGGGCGACCGGCCAGATTGCTGTAATTACCACGGCATCACGTTGGTTTACGTCGCCTACAAGGTACTCTTCCAGATTTTGTAGCGTCGTCTATCCCCAATAGCTAGAGAATTCGTAGGGTAGTATAAGGCGGGTTTTATGCTGGCCCGAGCTACTACGGATCAAAGATTTACTCTCCGACAAATCCTCCAGAAATGTCGAGAGTACAATGTGCCCACGCATCATATTTTCATAGATTTCAGGGCAGCATGATACAGTTGAACGAGAACAGCTATGGCAGATAATGCACGAGTACGGTTTTTCGGACAAACTGACGCGGCTTTTTAAAGCTACTGTGGAGCGAGCGTTGCGCTACGTGCGCGTTTCGGAGACACTCTCGAGTCCTTTTGAATCGTGCAGAGGTTTGCGGCAAGGGGATGGACTGTTCTGTATGTAATTCAATATCGCTATTGAAGGTGTGATCCGGTCGAAACGAATGGAACGATCTTCAGCCATAGTAACCAATTCCTAGCCTTCGCAGACGACCTCGACATCATTACTAGAAACCTTGGGACGGCGGAGGCAATATACGTCAGATTAAAAACGGAGGCCAGAAGGATGGGGTTACAAATCAATACGTCGAAAACCAAATATATGGTATTCAAAACTTTCAGAGAAAGCCACATTTGCCTCCCGCGGACAGTGACTATTGACGGTGATGAACTGGAAGTGGTTGATGAGTTCGTATATTTGGGATCTCTGGTCACCGCCGACAATAATACGAGTAAGGAGATCCAACGACGCATTCAAGCTGGAAATCGAGCCTACTTTTCCCTTCGCAAGACGTTTCGATCAAGAAGCATACGCCGCCGCACAAAGCTGACGATGTACAAAACGCTAATCAGACCGGTAGTCCTCTACGGACTTGAGACAGTGACTTTACTTACGGAAGACATACGTGCACTTGCCGTTTTTGAACGAAAGGTGTTGCGGACTATTTTTGGCGAAGTACAGACGGAAAGCGGAGAGTGGCGGAGACGTATGAATCACGAGCTACAGGCACTGCTTGGAGAGATTCCCATCGTACACCTGGCGAAAGTTGGTAGACTACGGTGGGCCGGCCACGTCGCAAGGATGCCGGACGACTGTGCAGTTGAATCTGTGCTCTTCAAGAACCCCACCGACACCGGGGATAGAGGGGCCCAACGTGCTAGATGACTCGACCAGGTTGCAGTCGACTAGCGTGTGTCGAGACGCGCAACGAATTGACGACAAGTAGCCCAGGACCGGATACAATGGATAATTCTTGGTACGGCACGAGCCACTCCGGCTCTCGGCTGCTAAAGGTAAGGTGTAGGATAGCTTTGTCGTAGTGAATAAATAACTAAGCATCTTTGAAAAACTTTTCATATTGAACTTAATGAAACGAAAAATTGTTCAACAATTGATACTTTTTAATGCAGGCTGATTACATCATACAGTACCACCCCGCTAATCTGACAAATTGATGGCCGGATCATCGAATTTTGACTCGATAATCCGTCAGTCAAACTAATGTTAGTGGGGGTTTGAAATGTCGTGTTACATCCACACCGAAACAATTCCGGAAATTTTCGGAAAAAAATTGTCCTAAACACGCAATAAAGTTGTGTTATACTAAGTAAAACTTAATTTAATCAATAAAATACTTTTGAATTCTTGGTTAACTTAGAAATAAGCGCAAGAACGTTGATCTATTGAGAAGAGTGATGAAAAAATGGAGCTCCCGGCAAAATTAAACACAGTTATAAGGAGCCCCATTTACCATTTCCATTTAGTTAGAATGAAATTATTTTATTATTTGTTTGTTATTTATTGATAATTTCATCTGACATGCATAGTCTTAATGTGCATGCATGTGCATGCATAATTAATATGACAGGGTAAAGTCACTTAGAAAATGCACAATGCAGTTTTCAAAGCGACACAAAACTCAGCATCTTTTCATTCACATAGTCACATTAATATAAAACTTAAGAACTAAGTACACTTTACAATGATTTGAAATAACACAAAACAACAGAAGACAAACACTAAAAATTAAAATTGCTGTCATTTTCATTATATGCTAAAGCTAAACGACGGATGGATTCGGGTTGACCATAATTAGTGCGATGAACGTTTACTCATAGAAGGCGTAAATGACAGGCGTAAATTCCGGGCGTAGAGGACAATATAATGGATGCTGGGATAATCGTAGCTACCTGTTAGGATTTTGTTGGCCATTTGAGATATTATACCCTTGCGACGCTGTTCGAGGGGTTTTTTGTTCCAATAAGAATGCAGAGGTAATTAAAAAAAATAAGAATTATACGGTGGCAAGCTCTCGGGATTTCTCCATGGCAGAGTGCGAAAAATACGGTGAATAAAACGTTTTTGAATACGTTTCACCCAGATGTCATAATACGGGTCCCAAATCTCGCAGGCAGACTCCAGAATTGAGCGTACCAGCGAGCAATAGAGGGTCAGCAAGGTTCCATGATCGTCCAATTCTTTTCCTATTCTCAAAATTAAGCCAAGTTAATGATCATGGAGTAATGTTACCTGAATGTCAATTGAGTATCCAGAATACCACCAAGATCCGTGACAACTTCCTTGCGTGGTAATGCGATAACCAAACAACAAAGGCTGTTTTTTGCGGAGAAAGCTGATGGCAGTGCCATTGGTGATGCTTAATGTCAAAAAGTTGCGGCAGCACCATTCAGCAAACAAATCAATTAATGCTTGGAGTCGGAAGCTATCACCGTAGCCTTCAATAACCTGGTAGATTTTTGTGTCATCGGAATACAACAATCGTGTGCCACGAGGTAATAACTTTGTAACATTTGAACATTTGAATTTTATAAAGGTTTTATTGCGGTATTAATCATTACCTCTGGTTTTATTGTGGTATTGTGCAATACCGAAAGGATATGAGTCCAAACACACTTGTAGCAAGCTAGAAAACCATAATAAAACTGTTAATAACGCAAATTTATTGTGGCTGCTTATATTACCACGGTAAAACTTCCCAAGTAACAATTTGGGTTTTATTACACTTTTATGATGGCATTTAAGACCAAAATTGGCCTTAAAAACCGTCATAAGAGTACAATAAAACTCACGTTGTTGCTTGGGTTGTTGGCTGCATCACGTCTGCTATAAACTTACCAGAAGTGTGGCGTAACAATACAAAATGGCGCATCAATTAAAATTGATCTTAACGCGGTTACTTGTCAAACCGCAATAAATGCGTTAGTTTAATAGAGCTATTAAAACGGTAATACCCTGACCAAACATTTTTTTGCTGCTATTGTGAAGAACACCGCAGTTCAACACCAAAATAATTTTTTTATGCGAGGCCATATTACCATATTCTAGTATTTTGTTTTAGCTTGCAAACAAAAATTCATCAAAGCAAAGTGTTTCGCAGAAAGAAAGTTATTATCAATCGGTTTTCTAGCCACAGGAAGCAACTAAAATGATTTTGCTAGAAATTGAGATTGACAAACTGAATATATACCCAATTCTTTTTTTGCGCGGATTTTTTTTCACGACTTTTTTTACACGGTTTCTCGAAATAACACGGTTTTTCTAAAATTTCGCCAACAACAGTTGTACACCCAATTCTTTTTTTGGACGGATTCTTTTACGCGGAATTTTTTTGCACGACTTTTTTTGCACGGTTTCTCGAAATAACACAGATTTTTTTACACGGTTTCTCAAAATAACACGGTTTATTTTTGCACGGTTTTGTTTTACACGGGACGCATCCCCCGTGTAAAAAAAGAATTGGGTGTATTCATTTTGTTTAAACAACCAGTTTTCGAAAATTGCAAAATTTTAGCGGTGCTTTGATTTTATCCACCAATCATATCAATATGCATGATAAAATTAAATGCGCATATGCTGCAAACCAACGATTGCTTAAAATTTATGAAATATTCTATGGACAATTTTATTATGGTCGCTATACCTAAACCAAATCGATAAGAATAATCTGACAGCATAACTATAACTTTGCTGCTCACGCATGTATTTTCTAGTTGATAATGCTGGCGAACTTATTTAGCTTTACCCAGAGGCGATAAGCGAAAAGCTTTATTAAATATTGGCGATGGCTGTCAAGCAGCGAAAGCTTAACCGGTTTTTTTGCTGCTTTCAGCAGAGCGTGATACGACTACTTGAGCTTATGATCTGATTCTCATAGCGGTTATGAAAACCTTCTGAAGAGTGGGCCCCTTAGTCAGAAGGCAGTTTTATAGCGGTCATCAGAAAGTTCTGGTGGAGCTCATAGTTTAATTAGCAGTTTTATGAAATTGGTCATGAAAACCACTATACGAACGTAATAAAACTTGGAATTGTTACATGTGCGGTAATAGACAACAAAAACAGTAAAGGCCACAAGATATTACCTTGAGGGACTCCGGAGTTGTTACTAAACCAGCAAGATTGTGACGTTCCCAGTTTCAAAGCAATTTTACGATCCCGTAGGTACGATTTTATCCATGCAACCATCGTGACAGATACTCCGAGTTTATCACACTTAGCACGTAATATCCCATGGTCGACACGATCAAATGCAGCTTTCAGGACAGTGTATGCAGCGTCAATCTGGAGACCCCGATCAATGCCGCACAAGCAAAATGAATTGATTGGAATACCACATCACTTGTTAGTGTTCGACATCGGAACGAAAATTGAAGTCCGGGTTACGGTCCGGCCCGGTAAGATATCGGGACGAATTTCCGGACCCAGAACAGAGCCAAATCGGACCGCAATAAAGTCAGAATAAAAAAGTCCGATTTTTAACCGGACCGGAACCCGGACTTCAATTTTCGTTCCGATGTCGAACACTAACACCAACCATAAACAGAAGGTGAGGTACGTCCTACAGTATGCTCAATTCCTGAGGGAGAGAAGCCAGCTCAATGACAGATTGATTGTTTTCGTTTGATTCTTTTTCTTATTTTTGATGCAAAAAATTCTTATACATAGTACCATTTAAAACAACTCAGCATACACGAGTTTGAGAAGGGTTTATCGCAAATAAATAATTTCCTTGTTTTGTTGAATCAAGCTAGCCTGGCTTACAGTGACAGTTCTCTCCCAATTCGCGCTGACAGTTCGGTGCACAAAAACATTTCCAGCTGGCTTGTCAGCTTCAGTCTACACTCTTAAATGATTCTACCCGTAATAGGTGGGATTTAGCTAAAGCTAGGTTGATACTACTCAAAATGCCCTTAAAGTGTAGGAACGCCAGCGGACAAGAACTACCACGATGAAACACAACCGGCTACGACGAATGTTTAATGGAGATTCTCTCCTATTTTTGTTCAAATAACTATAAAATAAGTTTTAATTAATAAGCAGCTAAGAGTGGTCTTTTGCGACAACACAACACAAAGATTTTTCCATATCGTAGATTCGATCGAATCTGATTTTATTATACAACCCTGATTTATGAAGCAAAAATAGTATTCAGTGTTCCTGCAATGTCTTCCTTCGCCTTCTTTCCTCTACACCAGAATCAAGTCGTATGTAAAGCGTACTGTTTCTCATACTCTATTCAGATAAAAATGGTTATCAATTGGACACCGTTGAATTCTACTCTATCGAATCCATTCCATAAGGTTTCTGATTTTAGTAAACGTAAAACCCCTGTACAGTTTCTTTTAGGAAACCGCATATACTAACATCACACTACACTGTTACTACAGGGAAACCCTTACAATAGAACACCAGCTGCATGCACCATACACACCCATAGAAAACACCTCCAAAAGCGAGTAGTAAGTGTGTCCTAACCAGCGCAGCGGTACGCACCAAAGTACATACTATGCCATGCGAGACATTCAAGGTCAACCTTTGCTGCATACCGCAGTGCTAGTGCGTAGGCGTTGTACACTGCCACCGGCCTACGTTTCCGTAATTTGATGTTAATTTATTGTCTCTATTCCTGCCACTCACAAGCTATTAAGCCATTGTTTCTTGAATTCTTCCAGACTCTCCCAAGCATTACGGTAAGTATTAGCGAACTGCCAACAGATGACAGACAACCATTGGAGGTGATATCATAAGGGCGTCATAACGCGAGTAAGTCTACGCCGTCGGCCAATTTACGATCGAACGGTATTTAGGATAAATGCGGTAAAGCTGTTGAAATATGCATCGGTTCCGAACCGACGCAATAACGATTAATAAAAAAAATTAAATAATTGATCAATTGGTGCCACCCCAACGGAAGCGCAATGAACTGAACGCGAATGGAAGCACGAAATGAGAGCAACAGTACGAGGCGTGGGTATCACTATCCAATCTGTGTGGCCATAACTTATTTTTAAATTGCCCGAATTCTAACGCGCCACATTTTATTATCCGGCCGATCTCGTTCTCTCTTTACCACCAGCTCGGCAAAAAAAGTGTAAGATGCATGGAGGAGATATTTGACGCACAACCCATGAATTATGAACCGTGAAAAAGCATAACTCGAAGCCACGCTGCATTTTTTCACCTCCGTCATAACTCCTCCAGGTATCCGCTTCCGCCGATGGGAAGAAAATTGCATTTTTGCGGAATGAAAAATGTTACAACTTCATTCTATCAAGTTGCATAATTGATTTATGGTACGCGCTGTATAAAATTTGCTCATTTAATTATTTTGATTTTCTGTTCCTTTCCTCGGGCATCGGTATGCTGCGGGGTTGTGAGCGGAAAACTCCAATGCCTTTCCGATAGGTTCAGCTTCGTCCAACTTGGTCGGAAAGTTCACCCAGAGCGTGCGGCGGATCGTGCAAGATGTCAAAGATGAAGGATCGCCAAGTAGGTCCCCTTCCTTTTATTTGTTCTTTTATCTCTGATGACGGACTGATGATGGCTGCACAAAAGGTGTGTTCATCGATAATGATTAACCATATATTTTTCCCCTATTTCCACCTCGGTTCCGCACCATGGACAACCGCATCACCGGCACAGGTGGTATGAGCCGGGAGGAGCTGATTGAAACCAACGAGCGACTGCGGGCGGTTCGCATACGGCTGGAAGAGTCGTACGATACTGCGAAAAAGGCATTAGTTACCCTGATGAACAAGTACGGTGACTCCAAGAGCCAGCGGAACGTTTTCAACCGATACCCGATGCTGAAGCTAATGATTAAGGTAATTTTGTTTTAAGATGTTCCAACTGAAGAAACTCATCCGAAAAATAGTTACAAACTTTCGGAGTCAAACGTAACACTGATATGTAGATAGGAACTTTTTTGCTGCATTTAGACAATTCTGCTTTAAATATTTCCGTTGGTTCACAACCGTCCTAAAAATTATGTTCTTTGAAGCCAATTGTTTGCCACTCATTGTCACTTCTAAATAACCAGCTCTGAAGACTATGCTTATTGATAATCAAGGTGCGATTTACATAAATATTTCCGTTTGCCTTTCTATATTTTAACTTACCTTAAATAAGAACTAGAGAACGTCACTGCTTAAAGCCGTAAGCTTGTTCGAAAGTGGCAATTTTTTATTTCCTTAACAAGACTCTAGAAATTTTTGTCAACAAAAAGTTATCTGCTCTGATTCAAAAACAAATTAAGGAAAACGAGAGAATTGTCAATCGTTAATGCTACAAATCAATTCAACTTGATTTGAAAGCACCGAGCAGAAAGAGCAGCGAAATTCGACGTCCACCATAGCACCATAGCAAGCAAGATTGATGAAACCCTAAATTAAAACCTGACATCGCATTGCCCTCGTTGTACCGTAGGACGTTATTCGGCTAGAAACACAGTACTGGACACTGGTGGAAATCCCCAAGCAAGAGAAGCTCGAAACAGTCCCTGCCTTTGTGCTGCGCGCCTGCAGCATCATGGAAAAATCGCAAAAATCGGGCGAAGGTGTCAAAACGTCGGCAAAGCTGGCGGAGGAGGCAGCCGAAAAGCGGGAACGGATGGAGCGTCTGGAGAGTAAGTTAAATCGTTAAATCGGTCATGCGAGTATAATGTCAATTTTTTCAAAGTGCCTCACGATGTCAACTTGATTTTATTTTTATTTCCATTTTTTTGCCCTCAGTGATGACGACCGCGCAGATAGAACAGGAAAATACGCAAATGATCAATGATTTGTACCGCTTGCTGAAAAAATACACCGGCTTGAGAAACTTAATCCGCGAACTGAAGGTAAATTGAATGCGTGACTGTTGAATTTTTCCTGACAGCAAGCTTGAAATGTTCTACCCTCTTCGCAGTCTGAATATGGGAATTCTAAAATCTACCCAATTTTCCCACGATACACGATGCTAAAGGATATGATCAAGGATATTATGCACGACCCCGACTACATGGAGGTTTGCCATGAGGTGGATACCAAATATGTACAAACTGAACAATTTTATCGTTTACCACCCACCCACATCGACTGCCTTTTCCGGCTTTTCCTATCCCAAAATGTCCTAAACACTTGGCTCATCATTGCCATCAGCTTCTGCCTTTCTCCCCTTATCATTTATCCCATGCAATATAGTTTTTAAGCTTATCGTTTACGCTTACCGTGCCATCCTTGTTTCAATTCGAGTGTATGCCTTGTTGCTATCAGCATTGCTGCCGGAAAAATTGGCTATTATCTAGATAAAATTTATTTTTACTGTATATCGATCGGCACATAATGCGATGCGTATAGGTGGGGATTCAATTGCAGCATATTTTGCTTTTCTTCTTTTCAACTGTGCCCTAATATCGCTTCTCTAGATTGTGTCTAACTTACAGTCGCTGTAGGTATATCTAAGCCAAATCGAAATATTTTAACCCTTTGTACTACGAACCACTCCGGGCGTTACTTACCTTTGTTACTACCTGTTCGAAGTGGGTCTTTTTTGCAAAGCCATCATATCTGCGAGTCATCGTATTACATCGAACAACTCTCAGGTTAATCTAGTTGCAGCACTCATATTATGGATTTTATGAAGTCTTTTGCATAAAACACCTCAATTACGTGTTTTTCATAAAATATTTATGTTAATATACAGCATCATTCTCTATATATTTTGGCAATGACTATAGGGTAGACGTACCATTAGTGGTGGTAGTACTTATCAAATAATACTGTTACTGGTAGTTCGATACTTATCCAACTTGTACCAAAATCTGCAAAAATAATGGAATAATTCAAGTTTCCACCACTACTGGTACTACCACCACTAATGGTGCGTCTACCCTATGAATTTTCAATTAATTAACGTAATGCAAAAACAAAACAGTGGAAAACCAGCAGCCCAATTATGCGAAGAAAATTTTATTTATAGTATTTTGTAAAAGGACTACATCTTACAGCGAAGTATCAGCATTTGTGGTTCGAGCAGCACGTTTCTGTCAATCGTGTATAGAAAGGTAAGAATGTAAAATCAAAATCTAAAGGTTGAAAAAAAGGTTTGAACGCGTGTAGCCCATTCATTTTCTGCGGGTGAAAAATGATTCGCAGATCAATCAGATATTTTTCAACGAATTGATTTGCGTGCAAGAAAACATCGCATTCCAATCGCTAAATACAGTACCGCCCCGCTAATCCGACAAATTTATAGCCGGATTAGCGAATTTTGACTCGATAATCCGACAGTCAAACTGACGTCAGTGTGAATTTGAAATGTGGTTTTGTTTACATCCATACGTAAACAACTCCGGAAATTTGAGAAAATATTTGTCGTAAGTACACAATAACTATGTTTAATACTCAGTAATGCTCAATTTCGTCAACAAAATACTTTGAAACTCTTAGGTAGTATCGAAATAAGCGCTAGCACATCAGTCTATTGAGAATAGCAATGAAAATATTATGGCCATGGCAAATGTTAACATAATTAGAAGCAGCACCATGTATCATTTCCATTTAGTTAGAAAGAGTACCATTCTGACTCTAACGGAGACGCCAAACGAAGGTAGCATTCGATTGAAAGAAGCTAAGTGCATTACTTTTTAATTCGGAATTTTCCGGATTAGCGAGATCCGGACTATTGAGTCGTCGGATTATTGGGTGTCGGATTAGCGGGGGGATACTGTAGTAAAACTTGATAATAAGTCTGAAGGCGTAAATTTTCCATGCGTTTTCTCCACGTTTTCTTAACTTCTCAAACACAGACGACACATGCATATGCGAACTATTTTTAATTTAATTTTGAGGAAATGGACAGGACAGACCACGTTACAACAGGGAATGGACAACATCAATATAACGACAAGTATTGCTTGCTGTCGTCCGTGAAATGGCACGAAATAGAGCAACCAAGCATAACTCGTCGTTCTTCTCTTGGCACGGCCCCTTGACGTCGTCATTTTAGCTCGGGAATAAAGATACAGGCTGCACAGAATACGTTCGGATGACACGGAACAGAACTGCATAGCATCAATAGGTTGCCAATGCAAGCAAATGTCCACATAATCAATAGTTTTTTGAATCTTCTTGAAAATCTATTCGATTTTTATTCAGTAGTGTTATTTGAAATTTTCTTTCGAGTTTTCGCAATTTCCCAAATACAGAGGACAAATTATTGGACAGTACAGTACAGTAGGACAAATAAGTGTCCCACGCCTACATAATGGACCTTAGTTTTTATCGTATTAGTTTTTAGCAGCAGTGCTGCCAAATATTTTTAAATCCAATTTGAAGACTAAATTTACATTTTTCTCTCAATTAGTACAATTTGATCTCAAAAGTTCCAAAACCATCGTTTTCCTCAGATTTGATAAAGTAGGACTACGTCTTACAGCAAGGTAGCTAGCATAGGGGTTCATTCCAAAAAATCAAAAAATGTGAGCATCACGAAAAAACGGTTGGTAAGCGCTAATAACTTTCCGTTCAATTATCAATATTTTGACGCCAATCGCTCGGTAAATCTTCTACACACCGACTTCAATAAAGAAAACTATTGTCCAACTAAAAATTCTCGCTTCGTGATTGGTTGGAAAGAACGACATCAAAGTTTTAACGTGTTTTTAGTTAAAAAAATTCGGAGGAGTTGTGCACAAGACACGACCGCTTAGGTGACGTAGGTTTACGTAAGTCTCTTTGTAGCAATAGTAGCATGTATCCTTGTATGAAATAAAACGATTCTTCATGTATGCATGCTACACGCGTTGTACGTAACGTTTATCAAAGTAGTAACATTGTATACGTTCAATCCTCAACAGATTTCGGAGTGATTTCTATGAATTGATTGAATCTATTTTATTAAAACGAATCGAAGTCACACTAAACCAAACAGTAAATAAATTTTGATGATCTGTTTCTACGTTGAACAGTGCTTTTCCTCTGGTAGTCGGAAGATGGTACGCGCGTGAGTTTTCAAAAAGCTGAAAATTTTGCGCAAAATTTTTCTGCGGCTTACAAAAGAAGTACACTGAACTGCTAATCAATGTTGCTATTCATCGATAAAAATACTGATTCGATTCGAAACACACTCAAAGGTGATTCCATAACGTCAAATTCTCTGGTAATGCTTTTCTAGCTGAGAATTATTTAATGAGATGTAGAGTGCAGCATAAATCTTTTTTTTTCGTGACAATGACAAGCTCAAAAGATCAAATTTTGAACAGTAGCCGACGATATTTTTATTATCAGCCTTCATCGTTAGTCACGCAAGAAGAAGATGTATTATTTTTCATAGCTTCGAACCTTCGATGTACCAATTAATAATAATAAAATTGCATCAGGTTTGCATTTCATTGAAACTAAGTCTTGAAACCATTTTGTTTGTCCGTGTGCCACTTGAAGTTACTGGTTATTTATGGCGTTGCAAGTATATGTTGACGTTTGACAAGTTCATAATTATTATATGTGATAGGAATAACGTTTTATATTTGAACGAGCAATATTTCTTTTGTAATTTGCCAAAAATTATGTTTGTTTACGTTTTATCGCAAAATACATTCTCGGTTGGTTGACAGCGATTAACGATGATTATAGCGATGCGTGTGAGACAGAGATACCGAGCGAGTATTTTCGAACGTAATGAATTCATATTTTGCTCACCAGTTTTTGCGTCGGCGATTCATCGCGAGCAATCAGGATACGATAGAGCTGCCAGTTGATACGATTTAAATCGCTAATGAACAGGTGATGAGCCTTCATCGTGATGAAAATTTGCAACATTGCTGCTAATAAAGCATTTACAAGCTGCAGACGATTCTGAAGTGGCAGAAAATGCCGCCCCGACCAGAAAACTTATTCCCGCCATTTGTTAATCATCTGCAACGGACAAAAATTCACCTTTACTCTCGGTGTCTGTGTTATTATGGTATTAACTGGGCAAGAAAATATAATAAACTCTTCAATCGTTGTGTGGCCCTTAAAAGGAACGATTGTTTGATTATCATCACTCCAGCTTGCAATAAACGTGCACGAACGCACTTAGCGTAATTTTCTTTTCGGTAAATAGGAGTACCGATGACCGCAAACCTGGCACGGGCTATTGCAACGAGCCAACCGGAAAGCCTCAGCAGCTATGCGATCTAAAATATCATCGACGAAGCTTTCGTAACGGTCATGAGTCACGATGAAATACGAATCCGGGTTGCCAGCTGCAAGTGATGTGGGATAATTCTGGTCTTTTTGCTGTCACGAGCAGCATTTCCTGCCAACTCAAGCACTTCCGCAGCTAAATTTTCCATCACGGCAGCCTTTCCTCAGCAGCCGGTGAATGTGGCCGACCGGGAACTGCAATTCCGAAATTCGCGTAAAACCGCGCAAGTTCCGAAAATCGCGTAAAATAGTTGCATAGAAAATAAACCGCGTAAAAAGCGACTACAGTGTAGTGCTCTTTGCCGGCTTACCTCTTTTTATATATCAGAGCAAGCGACAAGAATCGTCTGTGCCACGTAGACAATGGAATTGCATGATTTGAAAAATGAATGGCCGTCCTATTTTTCATGGTCCGTCATTCCATCACCTACGTTGAGCAAACTGGAGGATTTCAATTTCAGTCTGGGCAGAGAAGGCAAGGTTGATCGTTTCAATTTGTTTGTACCCAGTAAGTCGTTCACCTTTTGCTACCAAAGAGAAATAACATTACGCATTACTGTAGCTGTACTCCTTTATTTAGCAATGGTGATTGGTGATAGATTTGTGTTGCTATAGAAAACCTTGAGGAAAACCCTAAGTTCCAAGTTTCTTAAGTTTCATCAATTACCAAAACCCGTTCTTTTAAGAACGAGCATATTCTTATATGAAGATGCAAAAGTTGTCACTAAAACAATTTCATTTTATTAAACCCATATTTTTCAAAGCATTTTGACGTATTTGCGGTGAGTTAGGGTTTAATTTCAGTAAACTCCAATTGTTACACTTGTTCAAAGCGGCGCTTAAAGCATTCGTGTTGCCCGTAGTGGAACGAGATAGTATTGATCGTATCATTAAGACAAATCAACGAGGAGGAGTAAAATCCCATTCAATTATACTGTAAATTAGTTATAGAAGAATTAAATAAAAATTTCCTTCAACTTTCTCGACGATTCGTGAATTTCAATAGTACGCACTTTAAAGTCAATAGTTTTCTATATTGGAGTCGATGCGTAGATGATTTCCGATCAATGGGTGTAAATAACTTTGAAATCTATTAGGAATTGGCTGAATTACACTCAACCCCCGCTAATGTGAAAAACACCTCGTTCAGATCAACCAAATTCATTTTTAATCTGAATATTTGGTTGCTCTATTCATTTTCACATACGCGAAAGGCACGCACCCCATGAACTTGTTGTTTTGTTTTGACGAAAACAAACGTTTTGAAAACATTTCGAATATGCGCGAATTCTGACAGTCCGGATTGTAGAAATGAAAATTGGCTCGACAGTTTCAACTAAAATGCTCTATTTTGGATGCTGGAGAGAGGTAAGTTGCATATGAGCTATATTGCCAAAGCTGTTGAGCAAGAGGAAACGTATTAAGTTTTTTTGCTTTTTTCCAATTTATTCGGTCAAGCTAACCGTTAATTGCCGTCAACCGACGCTCGAACATTTTTCAGTGTGAACGCATTCATATTACCGGGGTACAGATTAAAACTATTCAGATTAAAGAAGGTCATTCTAGCGGGGGTACATGGTATAAGCGTGAAAACACGTTACCGCTTGGATGACATCATTTCCAACAATCAATCATAAAGCGAGGATTTCTAGGTGAATAATGCCCAATTAGATCAAATTTTTCAAAAGTGCGCACTTAAAAATCAATAGTTTTCTTCCACAACCAAATACGTAGATTTTCTTTACGAGCAATGATTCGAAAAATATTAACTGAAGACTGTTTCTATGATACTACTGGGCTGTAAATGGCAAGTTTGGGAGACGTAAATACCCAGTTATTGATTCGTTTCTTCTCCACTGGGCTTATGAAAAAACTTGTTTTAACTTTATTGAGAGGCAGATGGAGAAGTTAGTTCGTTTATGTACTCTAAACACTTACTCGCGATTTTTTTCTGAGTTATAGGACACATTTTTCGTAGGACTCAGTTGGACACATTTTTCGTGTTAACCTTTTCAACCAGTAGCGCGAATGTTGTTTGTTAGGTTTTGCATACAAGATTAACCGGATCCAACGCATATTGTATAATAATTGGAAACCCTGCCTTCCCATCCCAGTTCAAAACTTTAGCGATCATGTGCAGCATTCTGACAGAAGCAAGTCATGCTGATTTGTTTACGTTATTGGTATTCAGTAAGCAGTTAGATAGCTATATCTTTATTGTTCCCACCCTGTTTTCTCTACAAAAGCTTCCGTAGACTGATTTCAGATGTTTAGGCAGATATAAAACGTGCTAGAAATAACATCACGAGTTAGTACAGTTGCTCCCGTCTAATCTAGTTAGCAATAAACCGCAATAGAAATACGATCGTGATCTTTTACATTTGCTATAGACCAAATCAAGGTGACGTCATTTGGCAGATACTGGCGCCCTTGTTTACATAACACGCGGCAGAAGCCAACAATGATTAGTTGTTTAAACGGCAAGTTTGTTGTTTAAACAGCAATATGACTAATTTAAAAAAAACCATTATGCCTGTAAAATGTTTAACACGCACGCTACATTATCACAGAGATATTCGATATAAACGGAGAAAAGTTGTCCACGATGTAAACAAGGGCGCCAATATCAGGCAATTGAAGGTATGATGATTTGGTCTATTACGGTCCGAAAAAACAAAAAAAAAAACGTGTGCATTAGAGTTTTGAGTAGGAAAATTTATTTTAGGTTTATAGAATCTTTCGAAAAGTTTCTTGAAATCAACAATTCTAAGAGTGAGATAAAAAATTTAATTTTCTTCAAATTCAATATAATACATTGACGTGTTCTGAAAGTTTTAGAACATATTATTACAATTTTGCTGAATACAGTAACGTTTTATTCAGCGAAGACAAAAAAATCTTATTTCTGGTTTAGAGCTTTTCATATTTGTTGTATAACTTTTCCATATTGTATAAAATTATACAAACAGTAAAAATACACAATTTTGCTAAATATAGTATACTTCTATCTTTACTTGTTTACTGTAGAACTTTTGATATCAAAAATACACCAATTTTAATCCTGAATTACCACATGTTTTGTGCTAATGCTCCTCCCTGTCCAGATATTGAAACATTTCAGTACATCATATTTACAATATACGGTTTAGTTTGTTACGGTTTAGAAGTCTGACTAACACTAAATCTGGGCACCCCTCGTGCGTCGCCAGCACGCCTCTTTTGTAGCAACTAGGCTATTATCAGTAGTAGACACTTTTAGTGCTCAAATTGACTTCTTCTTTGGATTATTATAAACTGGCATTACAAAATACTCAACCAATAGCACTTACAATATCAGTAGCATTCGATTAAGCTAACAAAAATATCAACTTATGTTGCCAAGCACTATATTTTCCATATTTTCCGAAAACAGATTGCAATGTCTATTTTCCTTTAATGGACCCTTTGGGGTTTATAATAGGCTAACGACCGGGTCCATAAGGTTTTGCAAGGTGACGTGACGAATGAACGCAATTCATCCATTTGACATCCACTCGTGGTTTGTTTACTATTTGTTAGGCAAACACAATATGCATAAACTAAAGTTAAACGTTTTAAAAGCGTATTGTTCAGCAGTGTCGCCCTCTAAACTACTCGGAATGGTAGTTTTTGTGCTTTTCTGACCTGCCGCAGACGCCTTTAACAATATTCACTTTAATCATTTTAACCCGCATTCTAAGTCGATGTAAACAAACCACTGATAGACGTCAAAAAAGCGAGGTTATGCTCGTCCGTGCAAAACCTTATTATAGGAATTCAAGTGTGTTTCTTATGAAGAGGGTTCACTAATGGTGAGATTTTTTGCGTTGGTAACCTTATAATGGACCTTCGCTTGTTGAAAATGTCCAAGTTACGGCTTAAGTAAACGAAGGCAATTAAATGTTATAAACTAAAATGTGTGATATGTTAAGTTCTTCCTGTTCCTTGTTATTTATCTTCAGAAATAAGAGGTACAAACTAATCAACCCTGAAATTGTACCCGACGGTCCACTATGACTATAGGCAGAGGGTCCACTATAGGTAGATATACCTTATTTGGCATAACTTTGTTTACATGTTGATGAAGCACAAGTGCGGTGCGAATTTCGTTAGAATATTTCACTAGGTCTCGGTACAGTACAGAATGGAATGCGAACGAAGTAAAAAAATCTTGCACGAACACCTGGAATTCCAACTTTAACTCCGATTTTGACGTTCTAACGAGTCTACAGACGGCTTTCGCCTTTAAAGCTTCACAGCCACATACAAAATTTATTTTAAACTGGCGATGTGAAAAAAGTATTCAGAACCGATTTCTTGATAGAGTTAAGCTCAATTTCAAATACAATTTCATACCCATTTCAATTTCAATTTCAAATCTCATTTATAGTGTAATTATAAGTTCTATTTCAAGTCCCAGGTCAAGCGCTTTTTATATCTAATTTCTGTCTATGTCTAGGCACGCCAGTGTCCGTGAAAAACGTAACAGTTTCATGGATACATCCTAGCTAGAGGCAAAGTAGGCCCGATATCCAGTTCGAATGAGTCATTAGATCTCAATATTTTCTATTATTGGTACCTCTAAAGCCTGTACGCTTTTCTTATTATAACATATTTTAGAAGGCACTAAAACCACATTTCGTTTATATCTTTGGACGTCTGTGACGATAGATGTAGTGTACTGTAATCTGTGTGATAGATGTAGTAAAATAAAACACGACAGTATTTCTCGATTACAAGCTAACGTCATTTATTGACCATGTGTAAAGTTCATATCAGAATACTGTAATGCAGTATTGTTTTCATATCATGAAGCACATATTATTCGCATTGTATTAGTTCAATTTATTTTATTTGCACTTGGGAAATTTCTCCAAGCTTGCCCATTGAAACGGAATGATTAGCCTTAAATAGGTGGTACCATCAATTCAACTTCATTGAAGTCGCAATTTAAAATTTCGTAGTGAGCAACGGGAGCTGGACGAACTTTCTAATGCACACGAAGTTTTGAAGTGTCGCTAAACATTGCCAAACTAAGGACTGCTCTGGCGGTACACAAGGTGAAAAAGGATTCTTAATTGGGCCAAACAATACCACTCGAACAAACTCGCATTCCTGCTTTCGAGTACGATGCACCTTTGTGACTCCCCGCTTATTGTTCCAGTGACAGTTTTCCCTTTCCGGGCCCGTTTTTCATGCATCTACCATTGTTCTTATCTCGGCTGTTACGGTCTTTTTGTCATGCAGCACAAACTGGGACACCGCGTTGGCATGAATTGCCATAACAAAGTTTATCCATGTTGAAAAGTTTCCAACGAAGCGGTAATTTTTATGCTGAGATGAATATAAATTATTACCAAACTGTACTATCTTTAAAGAAAAGACGTAAAAAAAGTTTTATGAGTTAAATAAACGAAATAAACAATATTTGCTCGGCGAGTGTGCAATGCTGATGCAACGAGTGCGATCTTGCTTAGTGTTTTCGAAAGTTATTTTTAATTTTTTATTGAGTAATTTGCTTAAACTTATTTGCATTTTTTCTTATCCATCTACAGCGCACATGAAGGCGAGTAAGACAAAGCTGTCCACTTCGCTCGCGGATGATGATCAAGCGATGGTACACAGTAGGCTGTGAAATACTACTAATCCTTCGGTTTAATTCACTGATATAATGCAGCAGTCACTTGCGTATTCTGGATTTCGTCTGACGCGCTAAGTAAATTTGGTGGATACGTGTTAGTTACAACCACAACCAACATACGTTTAAGTTACAACAGTTTACAGCTTGGCAGAATCGAATGACAACAGAAGAAACTTACAATTAGCTCATTTTTATGCGAAATGCGATGACTAATCACAACAACAAAAAACAAGACATCCCACCCCATCAAAACTATCTTTATCTATACACTTTAAAAGTTTAACTATGTAATAACAATGCAACTAAACGAATCATCGCGGTAACAAAATTCTGAAACATCCCACCTTTCGATGTGACACGAGTAAACGTATAATGAAATAATATTTACACATGATACCGACTCAAGAAAACAAAACTATAATCTTTCGTTTTCAAACTCACTATTTTGTATACTTCAGCCAAACTAAATCAAAGCCAGCTTAAAATGAAGCAACACTACTGACTTTGCCACATATTTCTAGAGAAGTCGTCATAACTATCAGAATAACACGAAAAAGACCAATCTTAGCTACGACTAGACAAAAGGAAATGGAGCAAATTAAATAAACAAATTCGTAATGGTAGAAAGTACTACAGTCGACTCTATAACTGATGATCGCTTTTCTCGTACCAGAATAGAAAAGTGGCATTAAACATAATAGGCATTAATATAAGTAAGAAACACACGCCTGACCAAACGGGTCATATTTTGGTTTGCAGCAATGAACGCGAACGGTCGCAGAACGGTTCATACACTACTGCAAGGTAAAACTAAGGCAGTATTAAGTTAACCAAACAGGACATTCTTTCGGGTTTTTGCATTTACGTTAACACGGAACAGAGCAAGCATTCAGTCGTGATGGCATTCGTTTTTGTGGAGCAGAAGAGATCTGTTGGGAAAAAAGTAAACAACAAAGTAGTTAGTAATACATAATGAAATTGAAACAAAACGCGACAAATTTACAACAAATAGTAATCTTAGAGAGCAAGTCCCAGTTCAGACCCAACACCTCATTCACTGTTCCACGAGAAGCGCGATCCCAGCCCCAAAATAGTTAAATCAGCAGTTTAAAACGTTCGAACCAAATTCAAAATAATTTGTGACATAACACCTAATACTAGTTGAAACCAAGAGCGGAGATATTTAGTTTATAAATGCGTTTACTGTCAGTTGCCAACATTTATGAAGATGAAAGCTTATTGGCTACTACCGAAAAACAAACTACAATATAAATATTAGGTATATAAAGCGATAAAATAAATTGTACCGTAGAATAGACTGGAGCCTATTCCTAGGAGGTTCTCTAAAATAACAAAGAGCGTTTGATTGGCAGAGCAAATCAAATATAAATAAACAAGTTACATTAGTTACTGTTACGAGTTGATTCGATTCTAGGTTCTCACCTTAGGAATATGTAAACCGTGTCCTTGTCAGCTTTGAATTCAACCCGAAATGCTCGCAGCGGGCGATAGAGTTAGTGACACGAGCGACGATGTTTTCCATTGGTTCAGCAGCCGGAACGATAAATGAGTAGAAAAGCTACAGAATAGTATCATACCAGTGTGTATCGAAAACTTAAATTTAGACTTCTTAAGTACCGACATACATAGTTTCATCCTGTTTCATCTATTCAACGAACCGACCGCCTGCTTTGGTTTCTTGGTGTCTAAGGTAACTACACTTCATAAGTTGCTCTTTAATTTAAGATTTTGGTGTTTTTTATTTAGAGGAAACGTGATTTATTCCATAGAAAGAACCGGACAAATCCCACCACTGTCATCACACAAACTTTCACTCAATTAAAAACTGATGTCTTATACTAACCTACTCATTTTAGCGAAATGTTCCATGTAACTCAGTCCCTACGCTTGAAGAATCATTTTCTCCTATTGTGGCAGTAGCCAAACTCTAGGCCCTCGTCTAAAAAGTGTCCTACCATTTGATTCGTTCGCGAGCTCATCCACGCAACGCGGTGGGTATAAAGCCTGGCTCAAAGTGATTCTGGACACATAGAACAACTTATAATTCAGGACTACAGCGTCGCACACAAACCATAAATGACTGGATTGCAGAATTTTTATTCAGAGTTTCACAGTATTGCATCATTTCATTTCTCTAGATATGACAGAACGCATACTCACAGTTTAAGATGACATGCTTCTTCGACTTTGAACCCATTTCTTTAGCACTGTTGTCTGTCCCTTCCGCTTCGTCGAAGTCGTTGTTTGACAATTGCTGACAATTGAACAATTTAGAGGGCTCATATCTCTAGCACTACTTTAGAGTAGTGAAAACGAGCTAAATCGGGCCAGAATATAACGTTACCTTTATGTTTAGGAATGAATGGCAAAATACGTTTCCTGAAGCATTCTTTCTTGTATACACTTAATGTCAATAATGAGTAATCAGTCTTCAATCGACGGCTACATATTCTATGCAAGATCATAACTGAGAATTCATCAGCAAATATGTACTTATACTTGCCTGCCACATCGTCACGCCCACTTTGAATGTAAAATTTTTGTCCGGAACGTTGCTTGAAATCCATTTGCTCATCAATATACATCCGTTAAATTTCGTCAAAACCTACTCGTACATACACCTAGCACACTTCCGCTTCAAGTGCCGATTCAGATGTTTCTAGTAAACTGTAAGACCTATCGCTATATCCCGGATGGAGATACCTGCATTGGACTTAAGGCCCCTCAATATCTTCCACCTAAGCCCTCGGTCCCTAGTTCCGGTTTTCTTGAAAGTTATTTTCCGCCTTTCTACACCTAGGTTCTCCTTATAACCTTTCGAAACATTACACACTGTTCATTTTGTCAGTTTTAGCACTTTAGTCAACTTTGATCCAGACCACTCTGGATTTTTAAGTGGTTGTGGAAGATTGTTTTACGCTGTTTGAATTCCATTCTACTCAACAATATGGTAGCATACTTTGACTAACTCAGCACTATGTTCTTTATAAACATGTAAACAAAGCTATGTCAAATGGTTCAAGTTCCTATCACATGAGGTACAAAGGTACAATTTACTTTTTAGTCAGACTGTTGATTAATTTGTTGTTTGCGTACGCGCACTGGGAAACGCCAAATCTGGAGGCTCGGTAACCCTCAGCAAATTTGACTAGCCGGAGAAACGAATGAGTCACGTTTGACAAAACACGTGCAAAAGCATTCCAGCTTACTTATTTATGTGGTACGACCGTCGTGAACTAGATCGTGCGTTCACAGTTGTTTAGAGTTGATTATTCAAGACACATAAACTTTGAATGCAACCGTTGGTCGTTGCACTTGCTGACCAATGGTGTCGGAACCAGCAGATTTGTACCCTAATCAGAAATCCAATGGGCGTTGTACACACTGGAAAAACTATTTTCCATTCAAACAGGGTTGGGACTAATTATAATAGCTCTACTCGATTTATCAACCGAAGGCGATACTTTTTAGAAGTAGAAACACTCCAACCTCGCGGAACAGCATTGACAAGGTCTCAAGATATCCTCTCTGTCTTATATTAGTCATTCAAGCTTCAATATCTCGCTAGAGATTCATTTCGAAGAACTGCTTGTTTTCAGTCAGCATCAGCCATGCCAAATTCGTTGCTGAGTTGTAGCTCGTACGTATTTACGAGCTGCGAAAATATTACAGCGATTAAAATATCCTCTACACAGACTATCACGATGGTCCGTTGTTGCACCTCGCCAATGGAGCACAATCTCACCGCGGTCTTTCATCGACTGCTAGACCGAAATAAAGTAGATTTGGTTGCCTTGCCGCTACCGACGATCTCGGACATCCAAGAGTGTGACGAGATTCCGGAGTGGAAGCGCTTCGTTTACCATTTAGAAAAAAAAACCTGGAGAAATATTTTGGCGTTATGAGTGTCTTCTCAATAGTACGGTTCTGAAAATCACCTTTCTGCGTGTTTGTCAATTATGGTTTGATCTGTCCAAAGAGAATAGAGTTGTAGACTGTTTAGGACCAACAACGGCTTCTATTTTTACCTGACAAAGAATCTGTCGATAGTGCGGCTGTTGAGGTTAAGTTGCACCTGACGGGTTGCCCTTTATGATGCTTTACTACTTTTACTTTGTGTCAATTAGTTTACCTTACGAATTGCTCAGTGATCGATTTTGTAATGTCCTTCGACCAAGCTGAAGAACGTGTAAAACACCGAATGCTTTTCACCACGTGGAATTTTCCATTTCCTTTCACTAACGCATCGCGAGATTTCGATGATAACACGCTTTATGTTGATAACTCACGAGCTTTGCACGACAGTGTTCTCCTTTTCTTGTCTTTCCGTCAACGTAACTAACGGGATCGTGGTTCTGGCAACTACTTTCAAGTAAGGGTAAGCGGGGCAAGACCGCCCGCCTAAGCAAAACCACCTGTATAGAAAAAAGTTGTAGCTCAATTTCTAATTTATCTGCTTTAAATGAACAATTGATCTATTACCTACATATAAAAAATAAAAACATAAATATCTGTAATGATTTTCTATTTTTTATTGCGATTTGGAAACACGTCCAAAAAATAGAGTATTTTTTCCATGCGGGGTGAAACACGCCCACTAACGGGGTCAAACCGCCATAGCATATAACTTTAACAATACTCAACCGATTTGAATGAAACTGGTGGCATTGGATTCATGAATTTATCTAATTTAAACAAATTGAATCAGTTTGCTATCAAACAATATATAGTTCCCCGAGATTCGCAAGTTCAAAAGAGTGTCCGGCAGCCGCTCGTATTGGAAGAATATCAGTAATATAGGTACCGACAGTCTTGAAATTGATACCGTGTAGTTTCCTTAGACAACAAGATGGATCGGGTTAGGCATCCTGGAGTCAATCTTTAAGGACTAGAGAGGATCTAAGATAAAATATAACAATATGGGTATTAAAGTTCCTGCAATTGATCCGGTAGGTCATTTTTTGACATTTCAAATTGTTCTGATTGATAAAGCAGATACATATTACTTTTCCATTATTAAGATAATTTGCTATATTTTCATAAAAAATATGTTTATTCTATGTTATTTGTCCCAAGAGGGAGGAATTATTAAAAAAAAGCTATATCCGAGAAAACAAGAAAATGTCCATAGCGCCCGCAGGGAAAATTGGCGATTTAGATTTTTCCAAACAGTCCACCAGCTATAAACTAAGCACATTTATATTGTTTTATATAAATCTGAGATCCTTTGGTCCAAACTATGCAATTATTTTAAAAATCTCCTTATCGCACTAGCATTATACACGACGGTCTTGCGCCGTTCGTTGTGGGCGGTTTTACCCCCAAATGACCGATTTACACATTTCACTATTTATTTCAACAAAACTGCATGAACAGTTACCTAATTTAGGTACTGTCGGATGAAGACAGGATTAGAGAAGCGATGTGGGTTGGATTTACTGAAAGTTTTAACGTTTTGAATAAAATAAACCCTTAGTTCTGCGGGAACAAAGTTATAAAAAACGAAACGATTATAACGAAAAATCTATTTTTATTTATTTCTCCGATAGTTTATACGATATTGCTGTACAAGGTATTGTAAAATATTGCGTACGCATTCAGTAATATGACTGTCATCAACATTTAACACCAATTTGAGCAAGGCCCTGTAAAACCATGGTGGGCGGTTTTACCCCGGCGGGCGTTGTTACCCCGTTTACCCTTACCTAGTTATCACTCTTGACTACTTGCGTTCAAAACATCCGTTCACCAGCACAACTTGCAAAGAATAGAACGGCGATAACTAGGTGTCTCGTGACGAATGTAACTCCAAACGTCAAGAGATGGGAATGTTTGCGTGTTTTATGTTTGCGTATTTCGCTGCGTACACGCTAATTCTGATTAGCGCAAAGTACATTGCTTCGTGTGTTAGCATTTTAGCCAGTGGCTAGCTAACGCTACTTGTTAGCAAATATCGACCCCCCGGCACATCGCCATTTTTCTATGACTAAAATCTACACGTCAAAAGCACTGGGCGGGAGATCACTTCATAGAAATTCTATGGAGCGGCCATTGTTTTTTGGGGCCCAGCATCGAGGGGCCCATCAGTATGGGGGTACTGTCAAATCATATGTGAGAGTGTATTGGTGACACCGGGCTGGCAAATATATATTCATATTTTACGTTACGTATTTAGATTCTTACTACCTATGATGAGCTTTACAATGCTTTGTTAGGCTGATTTGAGCAGAAAACTTAACTATACATTATCAAACGTAACGACGGGTCCATCAAGAACGATATTGAAAGGAATTGGCCGGCACTTTGTCACCTTTTCCTTGCCCACACAAATAATTATTTATACAACTAGCCACAGTGCGTCTCTAGCGACAAGCGTAAAGGATCTATGTAAATGTGGTGGTGGAAACGATGTGCGAGTTACAATTTCATTTCCCAGACGACATTGTTCTCAGTAAAAATTCTTCGGACGATGTCGGACAGACGAAAAAAAAAAGTTTCGCTTGTATCGGACGACGTCCGACCAGTTATTTTACAGTCACTTCTACCTTTCGGCAGTGTTCCCAATCTATTGGATGGAATGTGTGTAGTTACCTGTTCATCCTTTTGAGTCTAGACACTCACAGACAAATTTACACAATAAATTAGGATCAATTTGTTCTCGCCCAGATGTTGATTCTTTGTGATATCACTTTAATTGTTTTAAATAATTGAAAGACACACGTAAGCGTTCTCGCTTTTCCAACGACATCAACGAAACCAAATCAGACGGTCCTCTCTACCATACCCTCGATTCTCAAATCTAGATGTTCCGCTGTTAAAAATAATGTTCACGAAACTGTTAGGTCATATATATATTTTGTTACATTATTCTTGCAATACAGTAAAGACCCACGCAGTGCTGAAATACATACATACAAAACAAAAATCAATAACTGAGTAACACATGATGTCTAGTGGTGCAAGCAGGAAGTAAAATCGGAGTATAATTCATCAACTGTAGCAATTGAACATTGAATAGCAATGTAGATTATTGGTTAAATTAGGAGCTCAATGTAGCGCTCAAACAATAGAATGAACAATTAGGTACTAGGTTGCAGATAACGTTATAACCGTGCCGGAAAAGGTTTGGTTTAGAACCGCTTAGAGTGTTATACCTGCCGATATTTCCAAACCTTAGAAGTGTTATACTTTCTTCTGTACAATTCCGTGAAACCTATGCTTTCCAACGTTAGAACACTTAATTAGCTAAGTTGATGATTGAAGCAAGTTCAACCAGATGAGGTGCTCAAGTTTTTGCATATCACAGTGTGCATTTGATACAATACACTTAAAACACGTTTTGATCAACGTTGCACTATCGTCATCTCAGAACTGATATGCACATCATCAACAGTACGCCACGTAATATTTAAGGAAAATTTAGCTTTAACACGTGTTATCGTTTCAAATCAAGCTTTATAATATGCAATAATTTTTGCTCTATATTTTATGCAATAGTATTTCAAAATTAGAGCTTTAGTATAGCATTACATTAGCTACATAACTGAACCGTTCCGATTCACTGAAGGTGCTTCAGGACGGGATTCACAAGCAGCCTTTTCTCATAAAAGTAATTTTGCCTAAAAGCGACAGTGTGTTAATGTGAAACCAATATTTACCGTATTGAACTTTTTACAAGCATGGCACATTTTATGACGATACACTGTCGTTGGAAAATTCTATTGCAGTTCGTTACAGTTATTACAGTTTTCTTACGTGACTTTTACCTATTGGAAGCTTTTACTACATATCATATCTTACTTATTTGTTACTAAACTATAACTATTCGATAATCTAAACGATTGTCAATGCAGGTCACATTAGTTTCTACTAAAGCTTAACTGGCCACGTCAGGTTTCATTGCTTTTCTTAGCACCCGAAACAACTTGAATCGAAATTTTGTATAAAAAGCTTACACTAATTATTCTTTCACCAATTTTCGACCAGAGTAATTTTTAAAAAGCGGAGCTTATACAACGTACTTAACACGCGGAGTCGTCCTGTTCAATACATTTTAGCACTCAGAAACATTCCTTCCAGTGTTTAATATCCCGTCAATGTTACCCAGATCCAATACTGAATGTTTACAACACGAAGAAAGTGCTAATTTAGTCATAGAATATTTGTAGTGTCACAGATCGATTAGCAAAGCTTCGTTTACATCCATTACATGGTTTCTATTGTTCGATTATTTCCACATGTATTTTTTACTGCTTAAATAGTTACAATTAATTGGGACAAATATAGTAATATAGTTGTATGGGGACAAAAAGCACGGAATAAAAAATACGGTATTTGGAACGATTTTTACAGGTTCTATGTGCTGGGTAAACAGTATAAAATTCTAAGTTTTGACAGCTATTGCCAGAATGCGTAGATGCATCAGCTACTTCGGAATTCAAATCAAATTGTCATGTCGTCCAGTTACATTCTAGGCACAGAACACAAGTGGAAGTAGAAATCCAAACACGTACAGATACTAGCGAACCTGGCGGTAGCGAGTCACTTTTTTCCACGAAAACACACGAACGCATAGGAATGCACTCGAAAGCTGCCATGCGATTAATAGCTAGCGTTCTGCTTGTATTGCTGTTATTCGCTTCTATGCGAAAACCTTCCCAAAGAAAAATAAAAACAAAAAAGACTCTGGTTACCAGTTTTGATCGCCGAATCGTTCGGGCTTCCACTTCTGTTCTGTGTTCTAGGTCTAACAAGCCAGTTGTCGTACGCTCGAATCTCGGCTGGGCGATGTTACTAGAGCCAGTGCAGCCGCGTAACTAATTGCCGTGTGCTCTAATAAACGGGCTGCGAAGTCTGTGGATTAAGAAGAGTCAAGTTTTAAAGACGTTTATACACAAAGCTTTGCTCACAGACTAACAGACGTAACACTTCGAACAAATTTCCTAACAAAACATCGTTTCAATGACACCCCTAAAACTTGGAAAAACACTAGCATCACGTGGTGCAGTCTTTGCGCTACGCAAAGCAGCTTGCTATAAACACAGACAAACAGACATAACACTCGTTTTACATTCTTCGTACCGATTAAACCGTTATTTCAAATTTGGGCTTAGTTGGGAATGTTTCCGTTTTGGTCAAAGTGGCGCTTTTTGACGAAAGAAGGGGAATTTCCCATAAAAAATACTTGCTACTTCGAGGGATACCCATGTTGCTATTTGATATTTGGGAATGTCGACCATAGATGGTGCTAGTGTTCAGGCTAAATGTGAGGTACGATAATTTTTGTTGATTTTTCTTCCAAGAGTTATGTCTGTTTGTCTGTGCTATAAATTTAGCAATGCTATAAATTTGCTTGTATATTATCTGACAACAGCGCCAGCGCAAGCGAGCGGCGTTCTCGCGCAGCGACTGTTTTTTTGATTTTTGGCTTAGGTGAACATTTGAAATGATCGTTTTTATTGGCGATGGAATGAGGCTTCAGTATTACGTCTGTTAGTCTGTGCTTTGCTATTTTGTTATACTTCGTATCTCATCTGTTAATATCTGTTGTACAAGATATGGCATCTAAAATCGATTGGATATACCAGCAACTTTACGAGTCCAGAGATTAAAGTCAGTTTAATAATCCTCTTCGAATTTCCTTTTCACTTAAGCGAATACACTTATAATTATTAATGTTTGGCAGGGCAGACTTTGGTGAGTGTTGTCAAATATATTATATTAACAATGTAGTTCACTTCGCAAAATCCCATACATATCTGATAGAGTGACTATATACAGAGTGGCGATATGTCATCCCAAAAGTATGCAATGCGTATTTTCTTTCTCTTTCCTGCATACGCGTTGGATTGGTAGTAGTAACACCCTCTTGCGGACAAAAAGGTGACTAAAAGCTTTTTGTAATAAAAACTTTTAAGCGTGCAGCCAATACATAAGAAAAAGGTGCGCTAGATAGAATGTGCTATCTCTAACGCTACGACGCCATTCTTCTAGGTTGTAACGTTAGGTATAAAAAATAATACTATGCTATACTGGTTCCCTTGTTTACCTAACAAACGACAGAATCCAGCAAAGATTCAGTTGTTTAAACGGCATGTTTGTTGTTTAAACAGCAGCATAACTGAATTAGAAAAGCCATTCACCTGTAAAATGTTAAACAAACACGCTACATTCAATATAAACGAATAATCCAAACTGTGTACAAGGGCGCCGGTATCTGTCAATTGACGGCATGATGATTTGGTCTATAGACCGCCCAGTTAGCTTCGAGGTACGATGCTGGTCTAACAAGCCGGTTATCGTATGTTCGAATCTCGGCTAGACGATGCTTGCTAGATAGAGTCAGTAGGTTCGTTGCACTGGCCCCGTAATTTTTCTGTACTCTAACAGTCGGCTGCGAAGTCTGTCGATAAAGAAGGGTAATGTCTAAAGACGGTATAAATCCAAGGCTTTGTATTTTTTGGCGTGTTTATTTTGTTTAACATTTTACAGGCATAATGGCTTATTAATTTAGTCATATTGCCGTTAAACAACACACTTGCCGTTTAAACCACTGCATCTTTGTTGGATTCTGCCTGTTATGTAAATAAGGGCGCCAGTATCTGCCAAATGACGTCACCTTGATTTGGTCTATTTCATGCAAAAGGGATGATAGAGCGTCTTAGTCGTGAATTGACAAAACGGCGAATGTCGCAAGCGCGAACAAACCGAGCGAGAGCTGATTTATGGCGCTAGTAGTCGTGTCTTCAAGATTGTAGAAGAGTGAACTATATTGTTAATATAATATGTTTAGTGTTATTAAGACTCAGGTTTGACGTTTTCCCGACGTTTCGACACTTTGTCGGTGTCTTTTTCGATATTACCCCTTCAACACGCAGAGTAAGACATAATTTTATAATTTACTGCTATCGAATAAGTTTGTAGCAAATTGAATTAACACAACAAACTTTAAGCTATCAATTCTAAAAAAACAACTAATTGCTTAAGTTAAACCAGTTTTTAGTTAGTTTCGAAACAGCCACTAATTGCCCACCCAAACTGCAAATATTGTAGCATCTGAACCCTCTAAAAGATGGACTCTTCACTCCTGCACTCCTGCAGATAGTATCCCCCTGCATAAGTATTGCAGGCTCTAATAAAGTATCAGCACTGCCGAACTGACGTGACACCGGCGTTTCATTTTTGACTCACAAGATCTTGCAAGCAAACGACCACTTGCTTACAAGCGAACGATCGCTTATGTCAAACAGCAGAGCGATGTACAAAGGTACGAGAACAGATTTATGCAAAATTCAGTTTGTTTCACCGGAAATCTGTATGAATATCGGAAATAACCCGGTAATTCTTTGTGTATTGCAAGTAATTTTTAAAAAGGACTTTATGCATTCACTTGTGCTCCTATAGTGTGTTTTTATTTTTTCGAGTCGATCGCACACAGTTAGTGAATGACATTCTGCCAAATCTGTTCTCTACTTTTCCAAGATAAATAGCGATCCGTTGTGCAGATGGAGTTACTGTTTAACGTATTTTGATTCAAATTTTTAGACACAAGTTTTTTAAGGAAAATGCACGGGATGTCATGTCGGTTCGTCGGTGGTATTACAGTTAAACATATTTTGATTCAAATTTATATATAAGTTTCTTAAGGCGGAACCGAAAGTGGCTAACGTTATTGTGTTAGTGCGACAAACACTGTACTGTACATCTCATGTGTTCGTTAAAAACCTAAACGTTTATTTGAATATTGCATTAGTATTGGTAATATATGTCAAATAGCGGAGCTTGCAAACATAAACAGCTGATCCGCAGCCAACCGCACTGACTACAAACATCTCGAAAAAGGGTTTGTTTTCTTTATCAAGGCATTCCGATTCAATCAAAATTAACAGCAGCAACTGAATAATGCGTAGGATCACTAGGATGTTTAATTAATCCGCTTGCATCGGATTGCGTTTTTGATTCCTGCGTTTGCGTTTTGTTTGTTTATTTCACTCTAAGCTCATCGATGCGGCGAAAGTTGAAAGCTCTTTAAAAGCTCATTGATGTGACGAAAGTTTGATACTGTGTTGCTGCTTTTTCGGAAATCGCTAGTTCAACGAAATATGTGCGTAACCAAATATCTATTAACTAATTCCAAATTATACATTGGTCGCTTTTATGAACACGTAATGATCGATATGTTCAGTTAAATTTATTTTCCATTAGCAATTATGTTTTGCTGAGCGTTTATTGATACACAGCAGATCGATAAATTGAATTACAAGTTCTAGGACATTATAACAGCGCTGGAAGCACTGATTACGTGGCGAAAGCGTGCTCTGCCAATACAGATACATTTTTAAGGCGCAAAACAATACATGCTTCGAATGGTAGCCATTTATCCAGCCATCTTTGAGCCACTTTCGGTTTCCCCTTAAGGCAAATGTATGGGATGTCACGTCGGTTCGTTGATGTTCACAATTCACAGTATTTTGTTTCAAAATGTCAGTCAGAAGTTTCTTAGGTAAATTTATGAGACTTCTTGTCGGTTCGTCGTCATGTCTCAAATTAAATCTCAAAAAGACAGAATAAAGAGATTTGTCATCTCGTACACTGTGAATTGATACTTCTAATCCTAATTTAATTTTAGTACAGTTGTATAGGCATATCTTTTTAGGTAAAAACTCCCTTCCAGAAAACTGAGAACTCTGTCTTGAACATATGCAAATGACAAACATCACTAGGAACAGTGTAGCCATTCCAAAAAAATGGATATTTAGTGTAAAGGCGATAGTAAAATCTATGCTGACACTTGCAAATATGAGATTTGATGCATTTGAAAGACATTTGTTGCGATTATCCTTCGACAGAGTTCTGAGTCTTTCGTGATGGAGTATTTTTACTTTTAGATAACCCATTATTCGAGCATATTATTGAATTTAACAGATCTGTGACATGTAGCATTTTTGTTGTTTCATGTTCGACATTACCAATGATGCTTACTTGATTTCTAGTTTGCGTTTTGTAGTGCACGTATACCCACGTAAAATTCCAAACGCTTTATAAATGCAGTACTCTGACAAACACGCTATAAGGAAGCCACGTCTTCAAAGACAAATGCTTATGTGTCTAGAATAACCACTGAGATGATCCACGGAATATCCCTAAAACATTAAACTTATCAATTAATCCCAAAACAAAAATAAACACAGAAAGCTTTATCTTACAAATAATACTAACATTACTAATAACAAACAAAACCAATTGAAAATATCCATCAACCTCGACCCAAAACAATAAATGTGTTATCATTTAAAACGATATGGAACGATCGGTTCAAAATGTGGAACCTAACCAAGAGCATACCCCTGTCCCTCCGTATTTGATAACAAAACACAAACTCTTACAAAAATATACAAAAATAGCAAAACATCCATCATCCCCACCAGCAAAAAATGTCTCCCTCAATCCGAAGAACCACCTTTCACAAGCTAGAAGCGAAGAAGTCAACATCAATGAACTTCTACTCAATTGTATCACTGTTAAAAAATGCACTTCGACACGCAAGTACAGCATCAAGTAATCACCCAAGTCAATAGTAGCGCGGAGATTAGCACCAGTAACTACAGCAAAAACAAGAACAAGAACAACATCGCAGAGAGGCATCAGGAAAAGCTATATGAAAAACATGCATAGGGAAAGAAAAACCCAACAGCAGTATTAAACATGCAGAAGAAAATCAAATCGGCAGAGCCAAACGATTAGACAAGTTGAAAAATTTGCAACAACTACCAAAGGGGACAAGAAATGGCATATTACAAACCGGAATGGTTTAAGCATAATGAAACATTGTGTAAGTGTATGCTAAACGTATTTTTGATTATTATTTATATGAAAGTGGAAATATAAGTTATTTACAAATTGTGAAATATTGGACAACAGACAAGAAAGTTGAAACGATATCACATTTCCCACTTAGTGTTTCTAATAGATAGGGTTTATTTCTAATTCCCGTCGTATTAAGTATAGCCATTCTAATTTTCATCATTTGTTGGATGGATTTAATGGATACTTCAAAAATTCTTGTGCTGGTTTGACTAAAACACACTTACCTTCCGATCCGTGAACTTTGAAATCACTGAAAAGCGATTATTAAAGCATATTATTGAAATTACGCAACTGACTTTATTCTTAAATTCGTCGTACCGTTTTAAAATCCGTCCATCAAAAATTTTCATCGTCCGAACTAAAAATCACAACAATCTTTACGAAACTAACGCGCATGTATTTGTGTAGGACGACATGACAAATGTTATTCTACAAAATTTCTGCACGTCAGGCAAGTTTTCCTGGATGTAGAATAACGACAATGCCTTGCGTAAGTTATTTTCATTTATGAATGACGAAAATTAAAACGATTAGTCGACATTTTCTTCTTCGTCGCACGAAAAAACGTAGGAAATGTGGCTGGTAGGACTTCTTTAATGATAAAAAGCATTTAAATAGATCTCAGCTCACTTTAATTGATCGCGTATGATAGACAACAAACTAAAATATTAGGGAATAACTAGTTTTGCATTGTGTGTCATAAAAATGCTGATATTTTTAATGATTTGTGTTGCATAGGACGGGAACAGGCAATTACGACGCAGCAACAACTTACCCTACATATCTGGTTTTTAGTTGTCGAAAATATCTTTTGGGCTGCCTAAATTTTACAGAGAAAAACACAACTAAAACATAGTTTACGCTTATGAAACATTTCTACTACTAGGCAAATCAGTTTCTATTTTACTAAGTCCTTGGCACACGACTGAAAAATAAGGTCCCCATTAGTCACCTATTTTGCTAGCTAGGGGGATTAGGGGCATAATGAGCACACGGGGCGAAATGGGCACCCCTCTTTTCTACGAAAGTACGCATTTTGTAACATCATACGGCATGCGAAACACTGCTGTAGGTACTACAGTATCTATTTATCAAAAAATGAGTGATCTTTACTTTTAAAACACGGAGTTATATTAAAAAACTCAACTTGGTTCTCAGACGCTGAAAAAATTATAATTTTGGTGCACTACCAAATAAGCTTTTACGGCCATTTAAATATCTTAAACTATCAAGTGCAAACTGCAACATGATGTATACATTGTATCTCAAATTTCATCTTCATTGAAGTTTTGATTTTATACTATAATTAGTGTAAAAACCAATTTTTACTTTAACTAATTGACTGGGGGCGAAATGGGCACCCTTAGGTGGGGTGAAATGAGCACTATGTCACATTAACTAACCTGTCAGTTTCTTTGTTTATCGCGTCAATGCTTGTTTACAGTGATGGTATGAATATGCCAAGAGAATCCGGAAGACATAATTGGTCAAAAAAGGCCTTGCAAGTGGCCTTGACCACTCTAAGGCGAGACGGAATACTCACAAAACAAGCCGCCAGGTACCACGGCATTCTGCGGCAGACGTTAGCCCGGTATGTGAGGCCATAAGAAAAGGCAATCTCGGGGCAAGATGTGGACCAAATTAATTCCTTCAAAACTGTTTTCGCTACCGCTGCAGAACAAGAGCTGGTGGTCCATGTTTTGTATATGGAGGTTCGATGCTACTTTATTACTACCCGTGAAATCAGAACCCTCGTATACCAGCTGGTAGAGGGAAATGGAAAATCATATGTCTTCAACACTAAAACACAGCTAGCTTAAGCGTAATCCGAAACTTTCCTTGTGTGCTCCAGGAGCAACCTCCGCGGCTTAACTGCATTTAAGTGGCTTGCGGTCAATAGTTTTATCGGCGTTTTATGTTTCTGTATAAATGGGTGTATATGTGTATGTAAATATGAGTATGTATGTGTTTATGCATGTGTATATGCATGTTTGTGAGTGTGTGTGTATGTGTGTGTGGTTGTTGTTCTTATATACACCCTTCAAGCATGTGTTTATAAGGGTGCTCATTATGCCCCAGGGGGTGCTCATTGTGCCCCACACATTGACCGATTTTTAGTTTTTGAAGCACAACTTTAAATTGCAATTTTCGTCATCATATCAATTATTTTTCAATTTGTTTACAGTATGCCTTTAATTATCGATAGTGAATGTATGTTTTGCAATGACAACACTTTAAAAATTCTGTCATTTTGGGTGCTTAAATCAGTCAACAAGTTAGGGTGCTCATTATGCCCCTAATGCCCCTATTTGCCAAAAATTTGGTGTAACTGAAATCAATTCGCACCATAAATATGGTTGCCAATTGTGTCCCAAAACGCTCGAATATGCCTTATTATATCAAATCCGAATATGAATTTCAGTCTCGGTTATGAAAATTCACAACAAAAACTGCATGTCATTCTCAACTTAGATAATTAGAACAATTAGCATAGCATATTCGACCGTACATATCATGCGTGCGTTGATACAGTGTACCTATCAGTACACCATACCCTGGCCATGTCCTTACGATTATAAAAAAGGGTACGTTTTTTTTTGTGAAGAGAGGAATGTCTGATGCGATGAATGATTGATTTAGTAAACTAGAAAATTTTGAAAGACCAAAAATACATATATCGGGTTGTGCAATGCCAGGTGGGGTTCGTATCCACGGTCTTTCGATTGGCACTCGACTGTTTTACTAACTAATCTACCGGCACCCGTTATAATGGGTAAAATGGGTACTTTAGTTGAACACGTACTTTAAGAGCATGCGCAAAAACCCACGCCATCGTAATTATATATGGTTTACCAAAATATTTAGAAGTTGAATTGAGTGTGGAAAGTCAATGAATCCTGTTTGTTCCCTTCTGCTTCGATAGACGACGAAATAACGTAACATTTCAGTTCCATTCGTGACATGAAACATTCCGTAGCTGCTTCCCTGGTTCCCTGTACAGTGGACCCCCGTTCGTTTGAACGATTCCTCATGCAAACTAACGGGGTTCGTTTTTAATTTGAACAACTAGCAACCCTAAATATGCTGAAACTTGTATGAACTGGCCGCCCTGCTCTTTGTTATTGTTTTGGTGGTTTGATTTAGTCTCGTTTAGTTGGTAATTACAAGCAGCGAATATGTTATTCTCCGATCGGATTTCTACCGTAATCGTTGGGAAACGAAATGTGAAACTGATTAAACTAAGATTAAACAAGCTAGATCAGTACAAACAAATCGTGTTTATGTGCATTGTCTGCGAAGGCAAATGATGCCATATTGAAAATGACATTTGAACCGTTTTTAATTTGCACATCGTGCAAACCAGCGGGGTTAAAATTAAAAAGTGTTCAGATTAAAAACGGTCAAACGAACGGGGGTCCACGGTATATTGGTGCAGTACATAACTATGTTTAAATTATTGAATATGTTATGCTAATTCTGGTATATCAAATATCAATTGCACTTGCAAAACCGGTGGCCGGTCAATCCGACAAAACGGCGGGTTTTCCGACGTATGTAGCCGGATTTGTACTTTTTGCCTGGTTTGTTAAATTTTCTGATAAATTTATTACCAATCCTGAACAGTGGGTCATTGAAGATAGCTAGTTTTGCAGTGATAATATCTTGCTTCTGGCGGTAATATACATTAAATTATCCACTAGCGCCAGAAGCAAGTAGGGGAAGACGGGGTAAGACGGCCCCCCTAAGCAAATAAATTGCTAGCATAAAATGTGTACGAAAATTCACCTTTTCTTGTTCCACACATGGAAAAGCATTCGTTTATCTACCATTAAACATTATATAAAGAATTAATTAGTCTATTTTTCCGTGACTTTTCATCAATTTTCGAAACGTCTAAAAATTACTCGTTCACAACCAGGCGGGGTAAGAAGGACCACCAAAGGGGTAAGACGGACCATGGCGGAGTAATGCGGATTGTGGCAGATTTGAAGGTTTCCTTGAGTTGTAAACACAATTTCAATATTATTAACTAAGTATTAACTAAGTAAGAACAAGTTCTTAAGGGGTTTAGGTACATGCTAAAAGAAGGTATAGTTTAATTTAGAGACCTGCTAAAAGAAGTAATTTTACTTCTAGTTCAATTTTGAAAATAAGAGTAGACGTTATTTTACTCCACAGGTTTTTATTTACTCTTTTCTTGGCGTTATTTTGTTGATTTGTCAGCAGGACTTTTACTCTTTGAATACGCTTCACTTTAGGGGAAGGCAAAGAAGGCAACACATTAAATGAGCCGTTAAATGACTTGGGATCATCGAATTTTGATTCCGTTAGATCCAAATTTACATTGATTTTGTTATTCGAATTTAGGCAGTTATGAGCACTATGACGTATGGCCTTTTACCCCGTGAAAAATGGCCCGCCTTACCCCTAGTTAACAATTTACCTTATTTTACTTTTATCTCTCAATCCGTACTATTTTATACACCTTTTCCGCCACACACAAAACAAGAATTGCCCAACTAAAGTCAGTGGTAAGAGAAAAGACAAAATACATAGCTGTTTTTGCTGAATAACCTTAAATTTGTTGCTGCTGAAATTATATCGCATGAAGACACTGCGAACGAAAAGTTTGTTTTGATTCTAGTTTTGACGTTGGATACGGTCGAGTGCCACAGGTTGTCTCGAAAGTGTTTAGATAGTCTAATAAACAAACATACTGGGGCATTTGTAGAAAATTTAAGGATTTCTTGGCGAAATCGATGTGGTCCCTCTTACCCCGCCGGGCCTTCTTACCCTTTATTACCCTAGTAGTCACTCAAAAACTAGATATCTTCAATAATTTGCACGGGAAACTGTCAACCGACTCCCACTTTCTCTCTATGCCGGTTACATTCTACCGGCGGCGGCGACTGTCTAACGCACATTACACATTACAGACAAATCCTATGCTGCCACAACCCCTCCGCATTTTTGGAAGACAGGACCGACCAGCCGGTTTTTGTAATTTTCAGACTTGGCAACCCTACCTAAAATTAATATTTTAATTTTGATATTTAAAACAAAAACTTTGGGGCAAACCAACCAACGGTTGAGAGCCCCATCAAATAGTAAATAAATAAATAAATAAAACAAAAACTGCAATATGAATAATAAATAACTAAAATTTTTACTTATTGTTGGGGTTTGTCACCGTGAAATCCGAAAAAGGCAACAAAAGTAGCATTTAAAATTTTTATTATTTAACATTCGCTCTCCCATAACAGTAATGCACCGTTCATTGATATGAGAAAATTTATTCCGTCAGCTCCATCTGTTGGATTAACGCGTACTAAGGAAAAGCTTGAAACGTTACGATCGGGCTAGCTTAATAAAACATCGAAACGAGTAGCACTGCGACGTTATCATTCCGCCGTGCGAGCAGTTCCGCTAATATGTCGCGTCGCATATTTCATGACTATTCGAAATGTACATTCCATTTTGTAAATTATAAATTAGGTAATATCGGAAATACCAAGCAAATTTGCTGTCAAAAGATAGCCAGCAGATTAGTTGTTTTTAAGTCTGCGACTATATAGTTAAATAAACTTTTATCATAGTTGCATGGAATGTGGATGTATATTGACTAACTTTTTAATAAAGCAAGAAATTATCACAAATGTTTAGGCCGAAAAGTATCAGATTTTCATGCAATTTCGTATGCGGACATAGTTTATGGCCTTATTATTAAAACAATATTTAAAAATGTGAGATTTCCTGTTCCGCTAAAGGAAATTATCCGTCATCACTTATTTAAAAAGTTCATAATTCTCCAACTAAGTATCGATGAACAATATTTTTTAATAGAGATCCAAAAAAAGTATTTCAGCAATCTATGAAAAACTAGAGGACCCGGCAAACTTCGTACTGACACAAATTGGACTGAATGTTTCAGATTGTAAATTTTAAATGAACTGAGAGAGCTACTGATTTTTAGAAAAAAGAGTTTACTAAAGGTGTAAGCAGAGTTTTGTAGTTTTTTAAAGAGTGCAACGTTTGATGTAGTCTATTAAACACTGGATTTTCAGAGAGCGTGTATATCTAACAACCGTAAAAGACAATCTGGCAATTTGCCAAAATCTCAAAATTTATTATTCGCTACACGTTGGAAATATGCTGGTGTAAAAGTTGGTTTGTGAATTACCAATAGCCAACGGTTCTGTTGGTAGAATTTACATCAAGCCTTGACTTATAAACTCTGCTGATTGTTCACTTATATTTTTTATAAGTGATTTCGATGGCTTAAACAGCTCCTAGTTTCGCCTGCTGTAGTTGATCGTCTAATTATAACCAGGGACGTAAAATGTAATTGTTGGTGACAAAAATTTGAAGACATTTACCATTCTTTCTTGCTACCAGTCTTGCGACATACACAAGCACCGAAAAGAAATGCAAGAACAACGAAAACATCTCTTGGTCTACGTTATCTCTTGGTCTTCGATATCGGGGAGAAAATGTCACCAGTCTTGGAGACACTTTTGTATTCTCTTTTGCTGTTGCGAACGTAAACCAAATATACAGCTTTCCCCCAAACAACACGGTTTTAAATAAGAAGGTCCCCAATACACCTTATTCTCTATCACTGCTCTATACTATTTCAACTACAACTGTAAGCAAAAAGCGACAAATACATGTCATTTCTACAAGACATTTTATATTAATGGTCGGCTGACATACGAAAATGTGTGCTTATTCATCATGTACGTATTCGGGCTAGTCTCGACACTTGCAAAAGATAGGCCCTGTCGATACAGAAACATTACAGAGCGATGGAATTGATTAGAGTCTGACATGGCATTGCATGCTGGTGAATGTAAAGAACAAATGTAATCATTTCGGTCCCTGCAGGGACCATGGTTTAACAAACGACTCATTCATACTCACATTTCTCGTTCCCCTACCTGTCAGTTTCTTCCCAGTTAGCTCCACCTTCTGTCGAGTAGCTTATTATGCGCCGGTTTGCTCTTTTGACATCCCTATAATAGAAACGAAACAAAGGTTTTTTTTTATAATATACTAGCTGACCCGACAAACTTCGTATTGCCACAAATTAACCTGTGTTGTACATAAATCATGAATCTCGGATGATATTTGTCACAATCTCGAGTTTTGCAAGCCCCCAGTGGGCGGCGCTTCTGACGGCGGGTCACCGGCAATACTTGTGACCGTCTCGTCCTGAATGATCTAGTGTTACTATAGATAGTTTTTGTGGTCTTGTATTGACTAATGTTTTATGGAAGAGTCTCGAATTTCTCGAGTTCGATTAGTTTTTGAGTTTCGCAAAAATTTCTGTTTTATTTGTATGAGAGTCCATATCCCCCTACCACAGGGGTGAGAGGTCTCTAACTATCGTAAAACAAATTTAAGACTCCAAACTCTCCCACATGCCAAATTTAGTTCCTTTTGCTTGATTAGTTCTCAAGTTATAAGCAAATTTGAATTTCATTTGTATGGAGCTCCCCTCTTAAAAGGGGAAGGGGTCGTAATTCACTATAGAAAAAATTTCTGCCATCTAAAACTCCCACATGCCAAATTTGGTTCCATTTGATTGATTAGTTCTCGAGATAAGAGGAAATTTGCATTTCATTTGTATGGAAGCCCACCCTCTTAAAGGGGAGATGGGCCATAACTCGCTTTCTAAAGAAGAGAGGGGTGTCAATTCACCATAGAAAAAAATCTTGCGTCCAAAACCACTTACATGTCAAATTTGGTTCCATTTGCTTGATTAGTTCTCGAGTTATGAGGAAATTTGTTTTTCATTTGTATAGGAGCCCCCCCCCCTCTTAAAGTGGGGAATTCCATACAAAATGTACCATAGAAAATATTCTTGCCCCCAAAAACACCCACATGATAAATTTGGTTCCATTTGCTTGATTAGTTCTAGAGTTATGAGGAAATTTGTATTTCGTTTGTATGAGAGCCCCCCCTCTTAAAAAGGTAAGGGGTCTTAATTCATCATAGAAAAAATGGTTGCCTCCAAAAACACCCACATGCCAAATATGGTTCCATTTGCTTGATTAGTTCTCGAATTATGGGGAAATTTGTATTTCATTTGTGTAGAAGCACCCCCTCTTATAGTTGGGAGGGGTCCCAATTCATCATAGAAAAAAATGTTGTCTCCAAAAACACCCACGTGCCAAATTTGGTTCCATTTGCTTGATTAGTTCTCGAGTTATGAGGAAATTTGTATTTCGTTTGTATAGGAGCCCCACCTCTTAAAGTTCGGAGGGGTCCTAATTCACCATAGAATATATTCTTGCCCTCGAAAACTTTCACATACCAAATTTGGTTTCATTTGCTTGATTAGCTCTCGAGTTATGAGGAAATTTGTATTTCATTTGTATAGGAGCCCCCCCTCCTAAAGTGAGGAGGGGTCCCAGTTCATCATAGAAAAAATTTTTGTGTCCAAAAACACCCACGTGTCAAATTTGGTTCCATTTGCTTGATTAGTTTTCGAGTTATGAGGAAATTTGTATTTCGTTTGTATAGGAGCCCCCCCTCCTAAAGTGGGGAGGGGTTTTAATCCACCATAGAAAATATTCATGCCCTAGAAAACTTTGACATGCCCAATTTGGTTCCATTTGCTTGATTAGTTCTCGAGTTATGAGAAAATGTGCATTTCATTTGTATAGGAGCCCCCCTTCCTAATGTGGGGAGGGGTCCCAATTCATCATAGAAAAAAATTTTGTCTCCAAAAACACCCACATGCCAAATTTTGTTCCATTTGGTTGATTAGTTCTCGAGTTATGAGGAAATTTGTATTTCGTTTGTATAGGAGCCCCCCCTCTTAAAGAGGGGGGGGGGGGGTCCTTATTCACCATAGAAAATATTCTTGCCCTCGAAAACTTTCACATGCCAAATTTTGTTCCATTTGCTTGATTAGTTCTTCAGTGGGGGGAGGGGTTTCTAACCATCACTAAAACCTTTCCTGGCCCCAAAAACCCTCTACATGCATATTTTCATGCCGATTGGCTCAGTAGTTTTCGATTCTATAAGGAACATACGGACAGACAGACAGACAGACAGACAGACAGAAATCCTTCTTTATAGGTATAGACTAGCTGACCCGACAAACTTCGTATTGCCACAAATTAAACTGTGTGGTACATAAATCCTGAATCTCGGATGACCTTTATCTTAATCTCGAGTTTTGCTAGTTAACATACAAATTTTCCTCACAAAACAATAGAAAACAACTCCCCCCATTGCTTAGCCTGATAAAATAAAGAGGATAGTATTTAAATATTCGCCATCATTCCATATAGAGTTTCGCAGAATACCATTTCGCGAAAACCCTTACGTGGGATGTACCATTTCACGGAAAATCTTTTCGTAGAAAGTACCATTTCGCAGGAGTGACCCAACAGAAGGAAAGTAATAGATCTCAGTATATCTAGGAAAATAAATAAACCTAGATAAAGGTGATCCCCCGTGTTACCCCCCCCCCCCTCCTCCCGCAGTGGCCGGTGCTTCCGACGGCAGATCGCCGGCAACACTCGCGGCCTGTGTCCGTCTCGCCCTGAATCATCTAATGTTACTATTGATAGTTTCTGGTGGTCTTGTAATTGACTAATGTTTTATGAAAGAGTCTAAAATTTCTCAAGTTCGATTAGTTTTTGAGTTACGCAAAACTTTCTGTTTTATTTGTATGAGTGTCCTTATCCCACAGGAGTGAGGGGTCTTAAAACATCATAAAAAAAACTTCCTGCCTCCAAAACCCCCCACATGCCAAATTTGGTTCCATTTGCTTGATTAATTCTCTAGTTATGAGGATATTTGTATTTCATTTGTATAGGAGCCCCCCTCACTATTGAAGGGGGAGGGGTCATAATTCCCCTCCTAAAGAGCGGAGGGGTCTCAATTCACCATTCTTGCCTCCAAAAACACCCGCATGCCAAATATGGTGCCAATTGATTGATTAGTTCTCGAGCTATGAGGAAATTTGTATTTCATTTGTATAGGAGCCCCCCCCCCCTCCTAAAATGGGAGGGATCCTAGTTCATTATAGAAAATGTTCTTGCCTCCAAAAACCTTCACATGCCAAATTTGGTTCCATTTGTTTGATTAATTCTTGAGTTATGAGGAAATTTGTATTTCATTTGTATGGAAGCCTCCCCTCTAAAAGGGGAGAGGAGTCATAATTCGCCTTCTAAAGAGAGGAGGAGTCTCAATTCACGATAGAAAAAATTCTTGTCTACAAAAACACCCACATGCCAAATTTTATTCCATTTGCTTGATTAGTTCTCGAGTTATGCAGAAATTTGTGTTTCATTTGTATGGGAGCCCCCCCCCCTGTTAGTGGGGGGAGGGGTCTCTAACCATCATAAGAACCTTCCCTGGCCCCAAATACCTCTACATGAAAATTTTCACGCCGATTGGTTCAGTCGTTTTCGATTCTATAAGGAACATCCCGACAGACAGACAGAAATCCATTTTTATAGGTATAGATTCCTCCTCCGTGGGGCCCCCCCTTTCTCAAAGCCATTTGCATAACTGCAATCGGTTTAAATGCAAGAGAAACGCATCTTCTTTTACTTATTTGGACCTCCCCTTGTTAGGGATCTCCCCCTATTGTCAACCCCCTAGTGCTGATTTCCTTATATCAAGAACTGTCCAGGTGTCTCGGAATAGGGGCCTCCCCCTGTTAAGAACCTCCCTTTCTTGTCAACCCTTTCAGTGCTGATTTTATTATATCAACGAATATGTGTGCCAAGTTTGATGAAGAACCGTCCAAGTGTTTCGGACCCCTGTTAGTTACCCCCTCTTCTGCTCGTCAACTCCCCAGTGCTGATTCCCTTATGCTAAGGAACATGTGTACCAAATCAGAAGAATCAATATATATATATATATATATATATATATATATATATATATATATATATATATATATATATATATATATAGAATGCCAGTGTCGCTGCAGTGCTCGTGGTAAACATCACACATTTGAAAATTATGTATTTACATTGTATGCGCCTATGTGTGAGTGATCGATTCGAAACGGGAATCTGATTGTCAAACTAACAAGGCAACCTAATAAAAAATCCTGCTTTTCCGTAAATCACGTAGGATAAATCACCTGATTTGATCGTTTTGGGGTATTTCATCGGCAGGAAAATTTTCTATTGGGCAATTTGACAATGTTGTTCCCGTATCCAAGACACGAACCAGCAACATGTTTGCCACCAAAATATCCATGAAACACTAGCGACACTAACATTCTATATATATTGATTATACTACCAAATCTGATGAAGAACCGTCCAGGCATTTCAGAGTTATGGGCTCCCCCAAGATATGAGCTTCCCCCCTTTTGTCAACCCCATCAGTTTTGATTCCCTTATGTCAAGAAATATGTATGCCAAGTTTGATGAACAACCGTCCAGGCGATACAGAGTTATGGCCTCCCCCTGTTATAATCCCATATCATATTTTTGAATAAAAAAAAATATTTTTTAAATCGAATTCATACTTCTTTTGCTTCTTTCTACTAGATACTACTTTCTACTATTCGAAATAACAAACCTTACTGTTGAAATAAAATAGACAAACAGCTAGAATCAAATCAATATATGTGTTAGCCCTCAGTCTACAAACTGTCTACAGGTTTCAAAGTTTGTCGATAAATAACGGTGACATTTAAGCCCAAGGCTATTTTATCAGGTTGATGAAAGAGTGCAGGCTTGTAAATAGTAAATGCTGAACTAGAGATGTTTGCCAATCAAGTGAAACTGAAACTTGACGTCTTCGTTTCGCATAAATCACAGTAAACTGAACCGGCGAGTATCGAAACACCGAGTAATTTCAGTTAAAACAGTCCAGAATTTCGTCTCTCGAATACAAATCAAACGATGCATAGTTCGCTAGAAATGTTATCTAACATTTTGCTTTGCTGCATGACAAGCCTGTGCAGGTTTTTGTCTACAGCTCATTGACTACTTTTTCAAGCGAGAATGTTTACTAAACTGTTCGTGAACAGAAACGAGCAACAATAAAATTAATGATGAAATTACTATTCCAAAAATTTCTTCCCACAAGTTTGATAGAGCTATCACTTTGTTCCATGAAGTGGTCATATTTTCTGATCCATCGTATTCGTTAGTTGAATGCTGAAATGTTTTAACGTAGGAATACGTCTTTGTTTACCGCAATAATGGATAGCACTTTGTGAAAATGGAAACAAAACTGTAACGTGTCACCAAAATATAATCGAAACTGAAGTCTCGTACGAACATGTAGGTAACAGAGTGTTATATTGTTGTGTATTTTAACGTAGTCGTTCTTAGTCCACAGTTGGACTAATATTCCTTTCCCATCCCCAATAGCTGCTAAGACGTGGCCAGGGCGATAACAATGTGTTGGACGTTTGTTTAAGAATATGAAATTAAAGCTAATTTCGTGTTACTGGTAACAAACACAAATTACTTATTCTTTTGAACAAAGCATTATTGCACGAGTTTGTGCACATATTTATCTTATACTATGCTATGCCATGCCAATCCGAAAAAGTATAAGGGTCCATGCCTAGTGGCACGGGCGCAGGCTTGAAGTAGGACTACGAATGTAGCGCAATTCGTCTCCCAATGCTAAAGCCGGTGATTTTTGTATGAATTTCATATATAGATGCTCAAGTTGCGCATTAAGGGGGCATAGTACTTTTTACACCATATTTTTTGCCTAATTTCAAACATTTTATTCTCGGTAACGCAAAAAGCGAATCGATTCGGGTTTTTTGCATTCCAAACATTGCACTTTATACTAATATTTACAATTTTGTTTGCATATGTGAACCCCTTCCCCTCTCCCCTACGGCTCCTTGAATATGATCGTTCGAAAAAAACATGATTTGCGGTACCATGGATTGGCGCTGGGGGTCTTAACCGAATTGCAAAATTCCAAAACGACATGAAAGTATATTAAATTATCTCGTGTTTGACCCATCCTTTTTTTTAAATTCGAACGGATAACAAAATGGCGGACATTCAAACATAAAAGTAAGGTTTTTAGTCGAAAAAATTGACTTTAAACATTTCTAAAAAATACAAAAATAGTAATATCAAAAAAAGGATGGGTCAAACACTAGATAATTTTGTTGGCTTTAAAACAAAAAAAGAACATTGGCGGAACTAGGGGGGGGCTAGGGGGGGCTAAGCCCTCCCTAGAAAAGATTTAGCCCCCCCTAGAAAAGTTGACTAAGTTTTTTAATTTTTGAAAAACCAATAGTTAGATAACTATAGGTACGAAAAACTTCAGAGTAACGTTTATTTGCATGACTGTTATAAGATTCCAGGCATTAATTTGCATTAAATTTTAATATGCCGACGAAATAAAACGGTTGAAAAAAATTCCGGGGGCTATAGCCCCCCCTAGAAATGAGCGCTAGTTCCGCCAATGAAAAAGAATCATGAGAATTGCTTGAGCCGTTCTTGAGATATTTATGGTACCGACTTTCAAAACCTGGTTTCGAGAAAAACGACGTTGAACTTTTTATTCGCCGTGTAATCGCTCCAGACATGCGCGGTACAAATAGCTGTAACTTTGTCAATTTTTGGAATTCATTGAAATGACTTGAAACACATATGGTCAAAATGTTAATCTTTCGAAATAATCATTAAAAAAATTTTCGATTTTTTTAAGTTGAAAAAGTACTATGCCCCCTTAAAGAATTGTGTTCTTACATGTGAGAAATTCATAATTTCAGATGTCCGTTAATCGTTCGATTAATTCAACTAATCGTATAACACAAGGAATATTCGAATAATTTTTAATCGAATAATGCCAGCACGAGTAGTTGAATTAATCGAATAGTTCAATCAGTACGTATAATCCTCGAATAATGCTCGGTAATCGTTCATAATCGTTCGATTAATCGAATTATGCAAAGAAATATGCGAATATTTCTAATCGAAGACCACTAGACCTTTCCAGTTATGTGTGTATTGGTGCTTGAAAATGAGGCAAACAACAACAGTAAACAAAAGGGAGGCATTCCTTTGTCACCAAGGTACAGAATGAGTTTCGTCTTCCGCTGGCTTAAATACCAGCAAATTTTCAAAATATGTGCTTGAATTTGGAACAGGATGAAAAATTTGACCGAAATATGGCAAACGGAGGAACACAACTAGTAATCGCTATTTTTCGGTTTGTTCCTCCAGCATCAGCTGTTCCATAAAATGAGGTAAACATCATGTATATACACGCGTATTTCGTGTTCGCTAGTGTGGGTGCTTGAGCTGTCAGAAAGCTCTCTAGCAGGAATAGTTGAATTAATCGATTAGTGCAGACAAGGCTCACCGATTAATCGGTAATCGAATAATTGAAAATTTCGGACATCACTATTCCCACCAATTTAAACCCTTTGCTTCCGCGACCAAACTTTGGGTTTTCTAGCATATTTAATATTCTATTATAGCAGCTTATTGTTAATTGCAAGTAAAATTGTACCATCCAAAGTGCGATATCGCTCATAAAGTGCTATTTTGCATTAAATCGTTTCGATCTTCGGCGCACTTTTTCGTTATTTTCCAAGCAATAAGTGCGCCGAAGAGACCGAAACGATTTAAGCTAAAATAGTACTTTTATGAGCGAGTGCACACTTATTGATTGGACAATTTTCCTTGCAATTGACAATAATAGATCGATGTTTCGAATCCAACACGGTCGGCGTAATTTCCACTCCACACCAAACAATAATCGGCTGCTGCCGAGTTTTACCACCTTTGCCGCGTCCGGATCCGGACAGGGAGATAAAGTCGTAACTCTCATTATTATTTGTAACCCAAACAACGCGAAAATGATGCCGTTCGCAAAATCAATTCAATTGCTTCATATACTTATTCAGTAGTTCTTAAAAGAACTGATTGTTTTCTATCAGCTGTTAATAATACAAATCGAAGAAATTTACTGCTTGGCAGCAGCTTTTTTCGGACCGCATTCTCCGTTAGAACTTCTTTTGGCTTTGGAGTTTGCCTTGGAGAAGCCTTTGCTATGGTCTTTATTGACTTAGTAATCTTGCTTCTCGCTAGCAAGTTTGGTAGGCGAACGAACCGCCAGTTCTTTGTTTGAACCAGCTTTCTCTTGTTGAAAACTAACTTCAAAGCCTTTTTCACGAATGTGTCCAACCTTGAAATGTCACAATTGTAGCTGGCGGCGATATACTTCTAGACGGCTTGCAACGAGGATCCGTTGACTCTTCGGTTTATTGGCGTCTCGCTTAGTGAATTTGGATGTCTTCGTTGCCTTATTCCGGGGAAGTAGCAACAGCTGAAGCTCAACAATTTTCGAGCGGATTCTATAGAGCGTAAATTAAATACAATCAAACTTTGATTCAAAGGGAATTTAATCCACAGCTCTTCTCCTATATATTTCTGTCATCCGTGTTAGGGAAGCATTGGCGTGGGAAGGCAAAAATAAGATTAAAGCAACGTCATGAGTTAGAAGACCGCATGGTGAGTCACCACATATTTATCGTTTTATAGATCAAATCAGAAGAAATTCTTCATGATTTAAAGCATCAGCGACATTTGGAAATTTAAGTAAAGAAATTTAGTATGCAGAAAATTTTCATCTCTTCATAAACAAAATTCGTTCATCCTAAAAAGGACGTGTTGTGGTAAATTATTTGGTTGAAAATCCGGCCAGCAGAATGGCTTGAATGTTTGAAACAGCACCTCCCAGGGCAATGGTGACAATGGTTACCGGACCGAGCATTTTCCATTGATTCAAGCTCTTCCGCTCCCGCAACCAAATATTCTAATATAGCAGATAACAGATCGATGCTCCGGTACCAACGCGTTCGGCGCACTTTACACCAAACAATGATCCGCTGCTCTGCCTTTGCCGCTGCCGCTGCTGCTGCTGCTGCCGCTGCGCTGCGTTTTACCAGTTTGCCGAGTCCAGTGAGGGAAATCGCAACTCTCTGCTGTCTGTTCTGCTTCTGCAACGTACCAATGCCAATGCAAAAATGATGCCGTTCGCCGATTTACTTCTGCTTATATACCAGAGCAAATGGCAGCAAGTTGTAACAAAGGCGGATCAACGTAGGGCAGAGAATCATAGACACGAAAGAAAGGCGGTACAATGAAACCGTACTCCGTACATTGTTTGAACACAGGGATGGCACGGCAACGAGCATGGCAGACGTGCACTTACCGTTGTGTTTGTCTTAATAAAGTTTAAACATGTAATTTCTGACGGGCTCATACTTCGAACGCTCATACTAAACTGCCAACATTACTTTAAAATGTGAGAAAAATCAATTTAACTGCTTCGTATACTTTTTATTCAGTAGTTCTTAAAAGAACTGATTGTTTTCTACCAGATATTAGTAATGCAAATCAAGGAAATTTACATCTAGGCAACAGTTTTTTTCGGGCACCTTCTCCGCTGGAACGATTTCCTTTGACTGGGGCTTTCGGTGCCTTTGCTACGGTTTTCATTGGCTTAGTAGATTTTTGTTCGGGGCACCCGCATATTTACTCCAGTAGTACAGCTTTAATCGGAGCCGCCTTTGCAGCAGTTAGCAAAGATATTGTTTTCGTCCGTTTTATCAACCTTGAACAAATCGGAAGCGCCTGTTCTTTTTGCTTGGACCAGCTTTTCGACAGCTAATTTCAAAACCTTTTTCACAAATGTGTCCAACCTTGGAACGTCACAATTGTGGCTAGCGGCGATTTACTTCTAACGGCTTGCAGCGAGGATTTTATTGATTTTACTGGGTATTGATAGCAGCAAAAACCGTATCGTTCTCTGGCGGGCGAGTCGGTGGCTTCTTCGGTTTGTTGGCGTCTTGCTTGGTGAATTTGAATGTCTTCGATGCCTTATACCGAGCAAGCAGCACCCACTGAAGCTCAACAATTTTCGAGCGGATTCTATAGAGCGTAAATTAAATACAATCAAAACCCATAGCTCATCTCGTATGTATTTCTGTCATCTGTGCTAGGGAAGCATTGGCGTGGGAAGGCAAAAACATGAAAATAATGAAATCTATACCTATAAAGAAGGATTTCTGTCTGTCTGTCTGTCTGTCTGTCTGTCTGTCTGTTTTGTGTTCCTTATAGAATCAAAAACTACTGAACCAATCGGCGTGAAAATTTGCATGTAGAGGTTTTTAGGGCCAGGAAAGGTTTTAGTGATGGTTAGAGACCCCTCCCCCCACTAAGAGGGGGGGCTCCCATACAAATGAAACACAAATTTCTGCATAATTCGAGAACTAATTAAGCAAATAGAACCAAATTTGGCATGTGGGTGTTTTCGGTGACAAGAATTTATTCTAGGGTAATTTGAGACCCCTCCCCTCTTTATAAGGGGAATTATAACTCCTCTCTCCTTTAAGAGGGGGGGTTTCCATACCAATTTCCTCATAACTCGAGAACTAATCAAGCAAATGGAACCAAATTTGGCATGTGAAGGTTTTCGAGGGCAAGAAAATTTTCTATGTTGAATTAGGACCCCTCCTCACTTTAAGAGGGGGGGCTCCTGTACAAATGAAATACCAATTTCCTCATAACTCGAGAACTAATCAAGCAAATGGAACCAAATTTGGCATGTGTGTGTTTTTGAAGACAAAATTTTTTTCTATGATGAATTGGGACCCCTCCCCACTTTAAGAGGGGGGGGGGGCTCCTATACAAACGAAATACAAATTTCCTTATAACTCGAGAGCTAATCCAGCAAATGGAACCAAATTTGGCATGTAGGTGTTTTTGGAGGCAAGAATGTTTTCTATGATGAATAAGAACCTCTCCCCACTTTAGGAGGGGGGGCTCCTATACAAATGAAATACAAATTTCCTCATAACGCGAGAACTAATCAAGCAAATAGAACCAAATTTGGCATGTGGGTGTTTTCGGTGACAAGAATTTATTCTATGGTAAATTGAGACCCCTCCCTCTTTATAAGAGGAATTGTAACTCCTCTCTCCTTTAAGAGGGGGGGCTGCCATACAAATTTCCTCATAACTCGAGAACTAATCAAGCAAATGGAACCAACTTTGGCATGTGAAGGTTTTCGAGGGCAAGAAAATTTTCTACGGTGAATTAGGACCCCTCCCCACTCTAAGAGGGGGGGCTCCTGTACAAATGAAATACAAATTTCCTCCTAACTCGAGAACTAATCAAGCAAATAGAACAACATTTGGCATGTGGGTGTTTTTTTTGGTGACAAGAATTTATTCTATGGTGAATTGAGACCCCTCCCCTCTTTATAAGAGGAATTATAACTCCTCTCCCCTTTAAGAGGGGGGACTTCCATACAAATTTCCTCATAACTCGAGAACTAATCAAGCAAATGCAACCAAATTTGGCATGTGAAGGTTTTCGAGAGCAAGAAAATTTTCTATGGTGAATTAGGACCCCTCCCCACTTTAAGAGGAGGGGCTCCTGTACAAATGAAATACCAATTTCCTCATAACTCGAGAACTAATCAAGCGAATTGAACCAAATTTGGCATGTGTGTGTTTTTGGAGACAATTTTTTTTTCAATGATGAATTGGGACCCCTCCCCACTTTAGGAGGGGGGTCCTGTACAAACGAGATACAAATTTCCTCATAACTCGAGAACTAATCCAGCAAATGGAACCAAATTTGGCATGTAGGTGTTTTTGGAGGCAAGAATTTTTTCTGTGATGAATTAGGACCTCTTCCCACATTAGGAGGGGGGGCTCCAATACAAATGAAATACAAATTTCCCCATAACTCGAGAACTAATCAAGCAAATGGAACCAACTTTGGCATGTGAAGGTTTTCGAGGGCAAGAAAATTTTCTACGGTGAATTAGGACCCCTCCCCACTCTAAGAGGGAGGGCTCCTGTACAAATGAAATACAAATTTCCTCCTAACTCGAGAACTAATCAAGCAAATAGAACAACATTTGGCATGTGGGTGTTTTTGGAGGCAACCATTTTTCCCATGATGAATTAGGACTTCTTACCTTTTTAGGAGGGGGGGGGGGGCTCCCATTCAAACGAAATACAAATTTGCTCATAACTTTAGAACTAATCAAGTAAATGGAACCAAATTTGGCATGTGAGAGTTTTAGATGGCAGAATTTTTTTTCTGTGGTGTATTACGACCCCTTTCCCTTTTAAGAGGGTGGGCTTCCATACAAATGAAATACAAATTTCCTTATAATTTGAGTACTAATCAAGCAAATGGAACCAAATTTAGCATGTAGGAGATTTTTGAGTCTTGAATTTATTTTATGATAGTTAGAGACCTCTCACCCCTGTGGTAGGGGGATATGGACTCTCATACAAATAAAACAGAAATTTTGGCGAAACTCAAAAACTAATCCAACTCGAGAAATTCGAGACTCTTCCATAAAACATTAATCAATAACAAGACCACAAAAACTATCTATAGTAACACTAGATCATTCAGGACGAGCCGGTCGCGAGTGTTGCCGGTGACCCGCCGTCGGAAGCGCCGCCCACTGGGGGACTTGCAAAACTCGAGAAGTGATAAAGATCATCTGAGATTCATGATTTATGTACAACACAGGTTAATTTGTGGCAATACGAAGTTTGTCGGGTCAGCTAGTAATGAATATAGCCTAATATTTTCTCAATTATTAAACGTCTGTTTGGGAAACATGGAATCTATTGTATTGTTATGGATTTTTTGAAAAATTTCCAATCGATTGATACCAATATCTCTAGAATCTGTTGACGGATGACTGAGTTATAGGCGTGCAAACCATAACCACTTTTCGTTACATGTTCCCTTTTCGTTTTTCTAAAGTGCACCCCAATATAGAAATCAAAGAAGTAGTCCTACTTCAAAAAAATCTAGTTTTCCAAAAATAATATCAAAATAATAAAAAAAAACCCGATTTAATCCACCTTGTGGTGAAAGGAACCTTTGTTATACCATCTTATATGTCATTTGTTATGGGCATTTCCAGCTCAAATATTATTTTTGCTTTGTATTTGAATTTGTAATTTTCATAAAACTGACAGAGTCAAATTATATACGTATCACTTTGAACTAAATTCTTATATAAACTGTTTCTTAGGCCCAGCCGTTCTCAAGTTATTCAGATGTGAAATCTAAAAATTATCTATTAGAGTCAACACATGCAAAGTATCCGATAACCGTGTTATCGGATTTGAACCAAATTTTGTCAGATTGTTCATTTTAGGTCAGAAAGCAAAAATCTTAAATTTGGTGTCGATTGATACGATTAGTGGTAGTACCCCCTTTTTAAAAAAAGATCCGTTTTGTCAAACCTTTTTATTTTTTACCTACAGATAAACATGGAAATCTCGACCAATATGTCAAAAGGTCCAATGTGCAAATGAGAGATTCTCTTTGCGTTTCCTCTCTTATGCTTATTATGGTGGCGTAAATACATTTCAACCCAATTATTCTAAAGGATAAGCTTAAAAAAAGTAACCGTTTCATGCAAAATAGACGCATTCAGGTGCATTTATGCCGCCGTAATAAACCTAAGAGACGAGATGCAAAGAGAATCTCTCATTTGCACATTGGACCTTTTGAAATGTTGCTCGTCAAATATTAGGTTTAGAAAGAAACTATTTTCACATGCAAATTCCAATTCCAATCGAAAATAGTCCAGTAAAAATGACTTTTTTAGCGTTTTGAGCTGGAAATGATCATACAGAAATCGACACGTCTTCGGAACTTAATTCAACTGTTTGTTAATGCTGTGCTAGTTATCATCCATATGCATCCTAGCGATAAACAATCTTCAGTGTGTATTTTAACCTACTAAATAACTTTATCGAACATATGAAAGCAATGAAAACAGCATGTACAGAATTTTTGAGCAGAACTGATTTTAAAGTGGCTGTTTGTCTCGGGGTACAATGCTAGCCTAACAAGCCAATCGTCGTATGTTCGAATCTCGACTGATCGGTGCCGTTACAGAGTTAATAGGATCTTTGCCCTAGCCCGTAATTTTCCTGTACTCTAATAACCGGCTGCGAAGTCTGTCGATAAAGAAGGGTCACGTTCTGAAGGACGTTTACACCCATGACTTTGCTTTGCTTGAATTTAAACTGGTTTCTTTAAACAAATCATTAAATTTCGCAACCAGTAAGAGATAGATAGTTACTATTTGCAACAAAGTTGCTTATTTTAGTGTGTTCTACAATTTTTGTGAAGACGCTATTTTTTTGGACGCGTTTCAAAAATAAAAATTTGTGTCACCCTTCTAAGCGGATTCACGGTCACCCTAAAAGTGTAAGGAAATGTGCTATATTTTATTAATTAACTGCTGCAAAGAAACACCCGTTGAAAAATTACACATTTTTACTATATTATTCTGTTTTTGAGGTTTAGTCCCATTAAAGGTTTGGTCATTAAGGTTTTCTTGAATAAATTTCATCAATCATTTTTAAATATCTTTTGACCAGTAAAACCAATCCTTATGAAATTTGGTAAATACATTTACAGTGTTAAGACCTCTCGTTTAATACTAAAACAATTGAAACTAGATAAATTATCTTGGTTAAAATCGCTATAAAGTATTGTAAATTTTAACGTGTAACTTCAATTGCTCATAACTTTCAAACTAAAAGTCCAATCAAAAAACCATTCAATAGTGATCTATCCGGATATATTACCTTTCAAATGAGACTAATAGCGCATAAATCGGCTTGGTCATCTCTAAGAAACAGGCGATAATTATTACGTTGTCAAAACACGTTTTTAAGCATAACTTTTAAACTACTTGTTTGTTTTCAATAAAACTTTATGAAAATTTTTATAATTCAGCAAGAGCTTTCATTTGGTACTAAGATCATTGAAATCGGTTGTGTGGTTCCGGAGAAAATCGTGTCACGTAGTTTTCACATTTTTGCTTATAACTTTTAAACGAAACATCGGACCACGAAGCAATTCAATAGTAATATACTAGGCAATAATACCTTTCAAATGAGACTAATAACGCATACATCGGTTCAGCCATATCCGAGAAACAGGCGATAGAAAATGAGCTGCACACACACACATACACACACACACACACACACACACACACATACACACACACATACACACACACATACACACACACAGACATTGCTCAGTTCGTCGAGCTCTATCGATTGGTATATGTGATTCGGCCCTCCGGGCCTCGGATCAGTTTCGTGTTTTTCGACCAATTTCTAAACCTTTGTTATACACTATAACAAAAGTAAAACATCAATATCAAAATATGTATATGTAAAAAATATGCTAAAGTCCAACTGTAACCCAACCGTAACGGCATTCCCCTACGAAACCCGGTAATTGATAAGGCGTAGGGCGTAACTCAATCATTCTGTTCATTTTCCATATCACCAACCACCTGTTGCCACCGGTAATAATCATATGGCAATAAACGCATTGTCAGAGAAATTGGCGGTTATTTGCAGTGACCCTATTTTTCGTTCGCTCTCTCCTCTTAAAATCGGAGGGAAAATATACCTACTACTGCGACATATCCAGGTAGCCCTCGATCAGAGTTTCCGAGAGCAGAAGGAAACAATTTTCAAATGGGGTAGTTTTTAAAGAAGTGCCGTTAACATGTGCCGCACAGCAATCAAAAACAGTAGAAACACGAATTTAAGTTTAGTTGGGTACAGGGACACGAGAGCCGACATCGTGCTGCTGGTGTTGGTGCAAATTTGAACCATAACCGTAAAACAGTCGCCTATGCTTTACTCTCACCTGGAAAATGCTCATAGCGGCCGGCAAGCCACGCTGCAAAGCAAGCAATACTCAACACAGCAGTGGCTGGCAAAGGCTACGGTTTTGTACATCTGCTGCAATTGCAGCTAACAAGCATTCCCCCGCGATTTCAATCCTTTACCTCTGAATGCAATTCTAATGAACTTTATGTTAATTTATGTATTTTTAATGGTGGTACGTTTACAATGGACAGATAGTTATTAACTACTGCAATAAAAATTCTAAACTATTGCATACAAATCCATCGTATTCTACACCTCCGAATATGCTATTATTAAACATAAATTATGCTGTGTTTCGTTTTGATTTCTCTTTGCTCTCACTGGTTCTCTCAGTGAGCAACTTAATTAGAGAGGAGAAAAACAATCTCATTTCTTCCATAGCAGGGCTGCCGACTGTTTATTTATAACTATAGAAGCAAATTAAAATTTTCGGCATTTCACACCAACTCGACCAGAGGTTGGCATGACCCTCTCAGAATTTAATGAAACTTTCTGTGGGTAAAGAGCTCAAGTAGGGTAAAGAACTAGTTTTAAGCAGTCTAAGCGGGTCACTGATTGTTTTACCTTATTACAAGCGATGGGTTGACTAAGTGGGGGATATCAGCATACCAATCTTCTTGCTATCTTTAGTTCTTCAAGCTGTTACCATTGGAAGACACTATTGTTGAGCTAAACTTTTGATTTTTCGCTTTAAAAGTTGGAGCGGTGGAACTAATTTTGAACACACCGAACCCATTTTCACCCGCAAGGTGCTATTTTAAGCAATCCTGAAATCTGAATTTTTTCACGTCCCGTTAAAAAATCCCTCGAACTTTTCCCCCTATTCAGTAAGTTCGCGTTCCTATCCGCGACCTACTAATCGGCATCTGATGCGTAACCGGCATAGCGTATCGGCATAGATGCGTAAAATGCCATCTGTCTAAATTGTTTATCGGGGCATACACTCACCGCACCGTTCGGCAAACGGTATTCGTCGTCTCTTTTATTCTCTGGTGTTCTTATGGGAAACTGCGAGTTTGACGTCTCACTCGCTGTTCATAAGGATGGTGGGAGAACAAAAGAGGCAAACATAGAAGTGCACACGATCTAACTTTAGAACAGTGTTGTCAAAGCAAATAACATTGAAACACATCGTTGCTTCATTAAATCACTGAGAAAATCTTCGAAAATTATTGAAAAAGCTGTCTTTTGTGTTGTTTTTAATAAAGAAAAATTAATTATGAACATACATTTCTTTTGAAAGTATTGAACCACGTTTTCACCATAGGAGGTTTCAGTTAATTTCAAACTTAAAATTCTTATTTCCAGAACCGAAACAGTGTCTTGGCAACACGATAGTTCATCAGTTGTGCTGCAGCTGCTGCTACTGGTGAACAGATTCCGTCAATTCAGAATTTGTTTTCAGTTTTGTTAGAAAATAATAAAACTTTTGGCTAGTGACAAAGCCTTAGATAATAGAAAAAAAGAGACTGAATAATATGGTATGTTAATATTTTTTTGGAACGATGATTCTACAATTGATGAAGGGACGGTAAGGGAAAGTAATGAAGAAGGATTTTTTCGGGAATGAAGGGGAAGGGTGGAAAGGAAGGGGGGGGGGGGTAATAGGTAGCTATGCTTAACAAGTTGTCGTTGTGACTCCTATCTTTTGTCCAATGCTGGAAGGTGCATGGGTCGAACCAAGCTGTAATCAGAGATTATAACCGGATTTGAACCCACAACACCTGCCAGGGCGTGTCGCTCACTTGTACCCGTGTACCTTTGAACCACAGAGGCGCTGGACAAAATAAGTCTGCACAACCCCCCTTATTAACCATAGCGCGACATGGGTTGGTCTATTTTTAGACACACAATTGTGCCTCTTCCTTCACCTACTGTAGAAACCACCGACTGAGAAGTTTTAATCTAACGTCTTTTTCCTTTCAGGACGACGACACTATGCAGGCCCTTACGACTTGCAAGGTACTGCGTGTGACGCTGTTCGTCCGAAAGCGTGTTAGTCCGCGTTTCTCAGCGCGGTTCTTCGGAGAAAGGCTCCGTTCCTATGAAAATTGACCAAACTCGTGACTTTAGTCATGACCTTGAAATGCGGTCAGGCATATATTAATATTTTTTTGGAACGATGATTCTACAATTGATGAAGGAATTTCATAGGATTTTCATAGGAACGGAGCTCTGAAAGTCAAGAGTGGTTGTAATCAGTGCTGAAAATTTGATGAATTCGTTAGTAGCGAGGTGGCGATTGCTGAAGAGCAGCTGAAAAATGTACGTTTTTGGACAACAATTTTTAATTCATCATATGTCTTGTCGGAAACCCAGTAAATTGTGTTTGTGTGAATCAAATATATGGTTAAGTGATTTGTGAAGATGATCCTATCAAAAGATTTTGAAAATATGAATAAAAAAGTGCATTTTCGGATCATTTATGTTCAACTGATTAAAATAGGTAACACTGCTTAACTCGTTCCTTACCCTAAATAAACTTCTTTGCATACTTAGTTTTTCGAAAATTGGTCTAGACTAACTTTTGGAAAGGGCTTAACTTTTTTTTCTATTTTTATTATAAAAAATATAACTCGAAAACTATAAGACCTACAAAAAAATGATCTATGAGTGACTTTTAGAAAATCTTCTGAATTTTTATAAAAAAACAGAAAAAAATTAAAATTAATTTCTACACTGAGAAAAAAGCATTTTGAAAACTAAAAATCGATTTTCCAAAAATGTCCATCTTAGAAATTGATGAAATTTTTTTGAAGATAGATGATTATACACTCAAAATAATCCGCACATAACTAATGGAAAATTTCCATATGAAAATCCTTATGATTATTATGTGCCACATATAAACACAATCCGCCCAGAAGTACACATGAATATTATATGCATATGAATAGAATATGCAAATGTGGAACCTCAAGACGCTACTCTATTCCATACGAAAGACTGCTGGTGAGATTGTTCTATTTTTACCATATATACCACATTTCATCTTAATATCATATTATTAACAGTATTATTATTGATATCATAAATGTGGAAGGCTGGATGACGGAGTGGATTGCCAACCTGAATCCTTAAGGTCTGAAGCAAATATGGCACTTCTCAATTCAAAACAAACAAATCATCACGTGGGTTAAAGTTGGTACAACGAAATTGATTATTACATGGAAGGATCCTAATGCTGGAAGGCGACTCTTATAACCCCGGAATGCGCACAAGTGCCTCTGTGCAAATTTTAAAGGTAAATTTTAAAAACACATAAATGGTAACTGTTTGGCACATAAACTTCATTTACTGGGCACATGGAAAAAATCTATGTGTGAAACACATAGAAACTATACGAAAAGTTTTCTCAGTGTATGGCCTACAATTCTTCCATACATTGCAAAATGGGCATATTTAGGGGAAAAAAGTTTTTCTAACAAAAACTTTTTTAAGTCATTTCGGAAAAAATGTATTCAAGTATTTTCGAAAATAATGGCACCTACAAAAAAACGTTACATGAGTGACTTTAAGAAAATCTTCCGAATTTTCATAAAAAATACTGAAAAAAATAAAAATTAATTTTTGGCAGTTACGTAACTATGAAGGCATGGGTAGTTTAATATACAAATTTGCAATTTTTTCTCTTAGTAAAGTAGAAAACAACTCCCCCCCCCCATTGCTTAGCCAGATACAATAAAGCGGATAGCATTTAAATATTCGCCGTGATTGTAAAACATTTCGCCAAATACCATTTTGCGGAAAACCAATTCTCGATTGACCATAACGCGGATTATAGAATTTCGCGAAAAACCTTACACGGAATGTACCATTTCAGGGAAAACCTTTTCGTAGAAAGTACCATATCGCAGGGGCGATCCTCTCCTTAGTCGCTGTCGCTCGTTCAAACCCCACTGAAGGAAAGTAATAGAGGTCAGTTGACCTAGGAAAACAAATAAACCTAGACAGAGGTGATTTCTGCGAGGGGCTGCCCCCTCGCTGTGGCCGGCGCTTCCGACGGTGGGTCGCTTGCGGCCGTCTCGCCCACATGCCAAATTTGGTTCCATTTGCTTGATTACTTCTCGAGGTAAGAGGAAATTTGTATTTCATTTGTATGAGAGCCCCACCTCCTAAAGAGGGAAGGGGTCTCTATTCACCATAGGAAAATATCTTGCTTCCAAAAGCTTCACATACCAAATTTGATTCCATTTGCTTGATTAGTTCTCAAGATATGCGGAAATTTATATTTCATTTGTATGGGAGCCCTCCCCTCTTAAAGGGGGAATGATGTCACCATTGGTCTGGCTGAAGCTGAGGGCTCTCGGTGTCTCTTTTCAGATTCTGCTGCACTTAACCTTTCTCCAGAAGAGAGAGAATGTTGTATGTACTAGATTGGTTGCATCCGGCGGACACGAAGTTCCTCACGATGTCCAACTTCTTTACTCCGGGCTGCAGTTGGTAGTACGAATGAACAAAGCATCGAGTATAATTGCTTGATTGTTTTTGTCATAACTGCTGCAAATTAATTGATATTATGAACAGACCTCATAGTCCCTAGACAAGTAGTGGCGCTCAGGGATGCCACATATAATTCTGTGTTTTTTGTTGGAAAAATCTGGCCATCTGTACAGCGAGGAAAAATATCTGTGCAAAAATCTGTACAATGTAAAACAATGAGAGTGAAAGAGACGGAGAGTCATTTTGCTGACTATTTCCGTCTCTTTCACTCTCATGTAAAAGCTCAAAAATCTGTTAAATCTGTGTAATTGGCGAAAATCTGTATTCTGTGCATACAGATTCTGTACAGGCGATTTCTTTCAAATATCTGTTAAACACAGAATAATCTGTGCATGTGGTAACCCTGGTGGCGCTGGCATCACAGCATATTTACAGGTATGTTCTGTTTCGCTAAGTACTGTACTACAAATGTCAAACTTGTTAACATTCAACTTATGCAGATCAATAATAATCACAACGTTGATAGATTGAACACACTTGAAGATTCTTCTTGCAAAAAATGGTGCGAAAATACTTCGTTGTCAGCTCCAGACGTAGCTGCTGATTATTTGAACGGTAAGCGGGTCTGGCGGTATCGTTTCACAAGTCCGTTCGAAACGGATTGAGTCCCGAATCGATGCGGACTAACTGCAAGGTTGCGTGTGCTTTTAATTGTCTTGAGCCGATAACGAGCTGTACCACAATTTGTAGCAGAGTTTTACCGGTTAGCTGATACATAATTTCAAACACATGACGAATGATGCGGACTGCCTCCAACTTCGAGCCGCTGTTTTTTTAATTATAGCGAATTGGTGAAACTTTTCACAATTGAGCGCTGGCTCGTTCTTTCATTTGGCCACAGCGCGATACACTGACTGGGCCAAATATTCGGTAGCTTCTCTCTAATATAATCTAATACGTAAATATCCGAAATTGTAATAACTTCACAGCTCTAGCGAGAGTACTTATTCCAACACCTGCTTACGGCAGCCTCAGCGATTTCGAAATAAATATAAATCTATTTAAACACGGTCGAGCGTTTGATAAAAGGGATCCGTTTATTTATACGATTTATCACTATTCCGCAAATACCGAAACCGAACAGTTGTTTTTGGTTAACGTAAACACACTTTTGACACATGTAGCTCAGAAGTGCTGGCTGCTTGCTGAAGGTGATTTCTTATCAGAAATATGATGGGCACACTAGCGCCACTACTTGTCTAGAGGTATGGGGTCTATTATATTGTGCGTTGCTGCAATTTTACGAGTCCTTCGCAAATTCAAATTTTAATAATAATTATCCTGTACTTGGAATTAAATAAAAAGAAAACTAATCCAATTTAATTCTACTATGTTTATTTATATAGTCTTGACAGATACGTATTTCGCCTACGACTTGCGGGTTTCCTCAATGTCTGTTTTCGAACTAAGACATTCCAGGTTTCGTATTCTACTAAGACACTCCAAAAACTTCAGTCTATCCTGTACTTACCAATGTCTTGAAGATATATTGGTCATACAAGGAGTGGTACAGAGTAGAGATGATCGGGTCTCGGGTTTTCAGACCCGAAACCCGAAAGAAACCCGAACCCGTCGGGTTCGGGCTTGACACTTTTACCAGGTGTCGGGTTCGGGTTTGACCAAAAAAAATATTCGGGTTCGAGTCGGGTTCGGGCTCAGCGAAAAAAATAAGTCCGGGTTTCGAGTTTGGGTAATGAGAAATCGAACCATCTCCACATTTAGTTCTTGTAAAAGTATTATTTTAACATAATAAAATAAGCAGTACTTTAATGATATTTAGTATGGCTTAGATATCAGCTACACTGGACTGGTTGCTTTTTAGACGCTTTAGTGTTTTCAGATTTAGATCGAGTTTAGACCAAAAGTTATATATTCCAGAATTCGTTAGTTGGATTATGTCATAACTGCGCCCAAACTAGTGATTGGGTGGACTGACAGAAGACTAGAAATGTCTGCTATCATAAATTATTGGTTTCTATTCCGATTTCCAAAAAGTTTCGTACCTCGGAATAGTTGTAAGTTTAGCTGTCTTTAACACTAAATATACCGTGAAGCAGAGCTGCCTCAAATACAGATATTTGTGCATGCATAAATTTGGGACCCATCAATTATTTCACTTGCTGTGATTTCTGGCTCTACTAATGTTCCTGAATTTTAAAGTACTTCATAAACTATTTATGTTATTTAAAAGATTAGATCGAGAAAAAAAAATAATCCGGAGAAAATGGTAGGGTCCCAAATAAATTTAAAACATAATACAAAGTTTGGTCCTCTACTATTTCTGTTTTTATCGAGAAAAATAATCACGCTAATCTATTGATAATCGCGGGATTTCCGGTCTTGTCGCGAAAAATATTCGTAGAGTGAAGTCTACCGACTTTAGTGTTAAAATCAATCCCTTTTGTGTTTGCTACCTTTAAACTAAGGTGCTGGTCCTTTAGACTAAGAACTAGCTTTCGGTTATTAGATACCGGTATAACATAATGAAACAAGATCCAAGCATTTCAAAATAATTTCTCATGTAAATTTTTCTTTTCGCTTTTTACATGTTTCATAGAAAACTTAAGAGATATTCCCGCGAAAAGTAAAAGAAACGATTATAGTGTATACTTTAATTTTTTTGAATTTTCAATTTAGTTCCAAAAGAAATAGAAGGGTAAAAAAAACCTAAAATTTCAAATGAATTTTAGAGCTCGAACGTTATAGAGAATACGAAAAGAAAACTGCCGAGATTTAATCGAGGTGTGAGTTTTATGAAAATTAATATAAAATTCAAGATCAAGGCGGGATCAAATTTAACATAAAATAAAAATTCGGGTTCGGATCGGGTTTTGGTTTGGCTGAAAAAAAAATCGGGTTCGGGTCGGGTTCGGGCTTAGCGAAAAAAATAAATTCGGGTTCGGGTCGGGTTCGGGTTTGACTGAAAATAAAATTTCGGGTTCGGGTCGGGCTCGGGTTTGACAGAAAATAAAAATTCGGGTTCGGGTCGGGTCCGGGTTTGACAGCAAAAAAATTTTCGGGCCCGGGTCGGGTTCGGGCTTGGAAAATATGAAACCCGACCATCTCTAGTACAGAGGCGAGGCAATGATGGAAAACTGATGGTTAAAATTGCTAAATTGCAAACGTGTGTGGGAAACGCAGAAAATAACCACACTAATAATTTTCGCGTGGGAGTCTAAAAAGGCGGAATCTACGCAATAACGCTGTCAAATTATTTCTGTACACAATAGGTTGCTGTGATTGCAGATGCATAGGTGGTTTGATCACCAGCTGACTAGGTAACCGCATAAATAATCGCTAATATCAGTGCATTTTTTATGCATATGTTATGTCCAACAAATAGCATTCAGTTAGCGGCGCCCACTACTGAGAATACTTAATTGCTATGAATCAAGTAGAATGACATGTGCAGGAAATTATAAATAGTTCAATATTACTGAAAACCTATTAAGTAGATCTTTAAAAGGCTATATAGGATAATAAAGATTAATATTTTCATTTATAACTTATTTTACTTGCGTGTTTCTACTTACTCAACCTAACAACAACTTACCTATGTTTACTCAGCAATTGCATGAAAGTGTTTCAAAACACTAATAAGATAGTATAGCAAAGGTTTCTTTCATAGGTGAATTTAATCGGGTTTTCATAATTAAAACTGTAGCATGAAAATGTTCGAATTAGCGTTACTTTTCATATTAAACCTGACCGCTTAAATTGTTTACATAATTTTTTATGCATCCATTAAACCAAAGTTGTATAGATTTGCACAATTTTCTACAAAAAAAGAATACATACAAAATATATTTTGCAGCTGAAAAAAATGGCATCACTGGATCTAATCTTACTAGCTCTTTTGGACGGGAACGGGACCAAAACTTCTCGTTAATTAAGCGCTCGAGAATCCTCTCGCGCACTCTCTTTTCCACTCCAGCCACCCAAAAATGTTCCCATCAAGCACACAATCAAGCACCCATACACAAATAGGCGGGGTAGCTGATTCCGTTGAGAGGGTTCGAAAGCTGTGCTGTGAGCTTGCTTCAAGGTGCTCTCACACTTGGCGGTTAGTTAAGTTTCGTCAGCCGATTTGTGATGATGTCGGCTCTCGTGTGTGGCCCTCCTGTTCAGGTGTTCATAGAAATGTTTGTGCCTCGTTTTTAACATTTTAATAGATCGGCTAGCACAGCATGGAAAGCTTCAGCCGTTGAATTGCAGCTTAGGTGCATTCTGTCGGTGGCTAAAGTTGTTAGTTCAGATGATCTTGCAGATTGCTAATTTTTATGTTAAGATAAGTTTTGCTTATAAGTGTCTGTGATTTAAACTTAGTTCCGCACGTTTAATGAATGCTGTGACGTGATCCGGATGCTTTTTCATGTGTGGAAAATATTTCAAGAAACACGGCATGTAGATGAGCCGCGAAAAGGTAATAAAACGAGCGAATGTAGAAATAACCACATACAACCGGATGAGTTCGCGAGTCTCGTTGCGGAACGTCTAGTAGTGGTGCAAGTGAAGCGTGAGTGGCCGTAGCGGTCTCAAGCGAGTGTCCGGTCAGGTAGTGAGATGCGAAGATGCCTTTTGTGCAGCGTGTAGTGACCCCAAAATATGTTGCACGGTCCACCAAACCGTCACACTCACGTGGCACGGTTTCACTTCCAGTTCAGGATTATGAACTGGAAGCAATTACTAACCTAACACTGAGCAATGCCCTCCGGCAGCTGGCTTCCCTGGTGCTCATCTCAAACCAGATATTCACCGAGCTCAACAAGGAACTGGCTAGTGTTTGTGAGCGATCACTCGGGATAAAGCAACGGATCGACAATCTTTCCAAGCGAGTGGAGGAATTTGACCCAAAGCAAGTCACAGTCCGTAAGTACACCTCTTATACCACAACGTTCCCAGATCTCAGAGCTTCTCTGCTGGAATCTTCCTGCTTTTCATCACATCTTTCTTTTATGCGGCTATTCGCTTTTCCCTGCTCTTGCAGCATCTTTCCGCCCCGGTTTATCTTGTATTTCCTCAACGTCGTTCTTTGATGCAACTACAGGACCAAGAGGGAAGTGATGAAGCGGTGGGTGCTACGATCAAGCGGTAGAACGAGCCGAGACTTGAGTAATGTTCTCTTAAAACTCCAATTGTTAAATTTCCGGCTGTTGATGTTTGTATTTCCTGTTCCTATTAGTCTTTTCTCGGACAATTTCGGTGTGCTGTCGATGCCCTTGTCATTCACAAGTAAACACATAGACCGTGTGCAGTGAAAATCATCAATTTTGATTCCGGAGTAAAGGGTGACAATTACAGAGTCAAGATGCCTTCTATCGAGTTTGCTGTGTGTGGAGCGCACGTACAACTGAAACGGGATAACGATTAGGTACGATTTACCTTTCCCGTGTGATCGCAGACACAGCTTCAACCGGTTATTCAGTCGGCGTCAGACACCGTTACATGATGAATCGTAACTCGCAAGCAGTCTAATGAGATCGACTATGTGTGTAGGTACTTCAAAACTGTCAGCTGTCAAAATGTTACCGGGGGGATGTGAGGCAGGAAGCTACCGCGGAATGGAGCAGTTTTATTATGTAGCTTTGGGTCTTTGTGTGCAGAAGTTTTACTTTGCTTGTACAACACCGAGGGATTGGTGACAGGGTAGTGTCATTATTCATTAATCAAACTTTGGACGGTGGGGTTGATGTGTAAACAGATAATCTAAACGGTATAAAATTGGGTTTTGAAAAATCCTTTCGTGTGCATAAGCTTTTATCGTTTGCATTAACTTCTTATGAACTTCGTTTACATAAATACACAATTTTCTGCTGTTATGTCAATCGTGAAAATCAATGTAAATTTTATGAATTGTCTGAAATTGATTGAGCGTTTCTAGCTCATTTTAAAGATTAGTTATCTCAGTTTATCTAAAGCCTTCTATGAATAAGTAGTACACAGAGCTTAATAAGCAGTAAACACGCAATATATGAGCACGACAAAACTGATATTCTAATCTAGATGAATCTACATAGCTAGATAAATGATGTCTAACTATTTCGGTTACATTATAACGCTCTTCTACCGCATTATTTTACCAAAAAATAGCTATCTTCCATCAAAATCTGTATCACAAGATTTTGAAACGTTGATCCATGTATACGTTTAAATACGAATCCCTATCTCGAGTGCTGTTGTCATTCTACCGAAACTAACACCGTCAGAGATCGTAGATAGTGGACGTACATATTAGAATGTGCTATGCGTTTCAATCTCACCTCGGCCCACTGTGCACGGTTCACTCGGCAGGACCTATCGGAGCCGCCTGGTTTAATTTTTTTCCTTTTGTCTTTTAATTACTCCACTATTCACCATGCTTCCATGCTTGCATGGGGAATGTCGTAAAACTCAACCGAGCAGCTGACCTTGTTGTTGGTTCTGAAAGAAAATAGTTTCAGCAGTAAATTGCAGCTTAGACTACACCGATAACTACTGCCTATAGGGGAAAAAATGTTGGTAGGGTGAAACCACTCATGTGCTCTGTCATCACACACCGTCCTATGCAATTGTGTACTGTATAATGCCGCTAGTTTTCTTCCAGTTCCGATCGGCAGCTTGTTACGTAGACTTACATTGCCTCTGTCGCTCCCGACTTCAGGGCCAAAGCGATTCTAATAATATTGAAAATTTAAGTGGCTTCACTTTATCAGCTTCTTATGTGTTTCATTTATGTAAATGATACATAACAGAATTGGTCTCCCGCATGAGACGCATTCCGACGAATATTTAACTTGATATCCATAAATCATTCCAATGGATTAGTGGGCGTTTTAGCTAGAAAGAAGACTTTTCCGGTAGAAGTAACCACTGCTGGTCAGTCCAGCCATTTGTATCATTTTTGAAGCCGATATATTGGACGCGTTACAGAATAAAGACCTTTATGAATTCACTTGATATATTCAATATGCTTTCTTGACATTGACTGTTACAAATATTGTGATCGGACCTGCTTGTTTCTTTCAGTTCACTAGCAATTTGCAACGCTGCGCTGCTTGAAGGATGGTCATATTCCTTCTTCTTCTTTTTCTAAAAGCATAGAGCCTAGGTGACTCTGACCGTATCAAGAATTTCTCTGCACTGTAGTCGGTCCTCGGCTATTCGTCACAAATTAATTGAGCGTCTTGACATACGCAAGCCGGCTTCTAACTGGTCGAATCATCTAACGCGTCGGGTCCCTCTATTTCTGCTGCCGGTGGGATTCTTGAAGAGAACGGATTTTACTGTACAGCCGCCCGGCATCCTTGCGACGAGGCCGCCCTCACCGTAGTCTCCAAACTTTTTCCAGGTGGACGGTGTGAAGCTCTCGAAGCAATGTCTGCAGCTCGTGGTTCCTACACCAACGCCATTCTATCATTAGTACGCCGCCAACACCTTTTGTTCGGCAAATGCACGTATGTCCTCCGTAAGCAAAGGTACAGTCTAAAGTCCGGAAAGGACTACCGATCTGACTAGCGTTTTGTACATCGTCAGCTTTGTGCGGTGGCGAATGCTCCGTGATCGAAGCGTCTTGCGGAGGGAAGAGTAGGCTGAACTTCTAGTTTGAATGCGACTTTTAATCTCCTTACTCGTATTATTGTCGGCGGTGACCAGAGATCCCAAATATATGAACTCATCAATCACTTGCAGTTTATCACCGTCAATAGTCACTGTCCGTGAAAGGCGAACGTTGTTATCTTTGGAGCCTCTTCCTACCACATATTTGATTTTCGGCGTATTGAATTGTAACCCGACCCTCCTACCCTCCATTTTTAATCTAGAGTAGATTGCTTTTACTGTCCTAAGGTTTGTAGTAATGATGTCAAGCTCGTCTGCGAAGACTTGGAGTGGGCTACTTTTGCCGAAAGTCGTTCCTCTTGTTTCGATGTCCGTTCACCGGATCGCACCTTCAATAGCAATGTTGAATAGCATACAGGGCGATTCATGCCCTTGCACAGTGGTCCAAACAGTGAAATACGTGATCGTGTGATATTGCGCCAAAACGTGAAGTTTTTCGCATATAGTGTTTTTAGGAACATTTCTTGGTATAATAAGCCCCTTCTTGTGAGAGAAATCTTTGGGTGATTAATTCCCTTAAAAGTGAGATACGAACTTTATTTTCTCGTACATTCAAGATACAGGTTTGGTACTTTCGGCAAAGTTGTAGTAAATATTAATGCAAACAACTTTGTCAAAGACACCATACTTGTATCTCTTCATGGAAATTATCTATGAAGCGTTATTCGTGGACAAACCCTTTAAAACAGTTTCTAAACCCTGACTTATTCTGGTCAAATTTTACGTGTTCATAGTGTTCTAGAAAGTTGTTTATCTTGCTAAAATCAATGTTTTTGTAGAACATTGTTATACGTGATTTTCTGAGGTTTCGGAGATTTTGAGCTTTTTTGATGAAAAATAGTACTTTTTTGAGCTTAAATATTTCCCAAGGTGGCAAATGGTGGCAGATCAAACAACTCGTACTTAAAAGTACAAAAAAAAGATGTGTTGCTTATTTTATTTTTGGTTTGAGTAAAGTTATTTGTTAACTGCTTGTTAATTCGTGTTTTCTAATTAAATAGTTATTTAGTCATTCCGAGAAAATTCGGTCTTCTGTGACTGTTGTTGAAATTCGGCCATTTGGATTTCAGCCATTCGTGATTCGACCATTTGTGTTTCGGCCATTCGGTACCAGCCCATTATGAGTGTGATCTTTTGAAAAGACACCAATCGAAGGTATTGAACAAAATAGACTTAAGTTAGTTATTTGGAAGTCTTGCTCCTAATAATTGCGGCAAATAATTTTAAGTCTACATTCATTTTCGACTCGAAAATAGGTGAAAAAATTGCTGGTAACTCAACTTGTTAGAAAGAGATTGTCAACGTAAACAAAATGGCGTTTATTGCATCCGAAGTACATTTTAATTGTTCTATAAACATGACTGAGATGGATTTTTAAAACAACTATAACTTTTGAGGATACAAACGGATACAGACAATTGATACTTGCTTTTAAAGGTGTTTTGTTGTACTTTTAAGTAGGAGTTGTTTGGTCTGCCACCATTTGCCACCTTGGGAAATATTGAGGCTCAAATTAGTACTATTTTTCATCAAAAATGCTCAAAATCTCCGAAACTGCAGAAAATCGCGTATAATAATGTTCTACGAAAACGTTGATTTTAGCAAGATAAACAACTTTCTAGAACACTATGAACACATAAAAGTTGACCAGAATAAGCCAGGATTTAAAAACTGTTTTGAAGGGTTTGTCCACGAATAACGCTTTATAGACAATTTCCATGAAGAGATACAAGTATGGTGTCTTTGACAAAGTTGTTTGTAATGATATTTACTACAACTTTGCCGAAAGTACCAAACCTGTATCTTGAATGTACGAGAAAATAAATTTCGTATCTCACTTTTAAGGGAATTAATCACCCAAAGGTTTATCTCACAAGAAGGGGCTTATTATACCAAGAAATGTTCCTAAAGACACTATATGCGAAAAACTTCACGTTTCGGCGCTATATCAAACGATCACGTATTTCGCTGTTTGAACCACTGTGCCTTGTCGCAACCTTCTGCGCGATTCGAAGGGACTCGAGAGTGCCCCCGAAACACGTACGTAGCACATCACTCGTTCCAGTATAGCTTTGATCAGCCGCATCAGTAGTCCGGAAACCCGTTCTTGTGCATCATCTGCGCTCGACTGTATCATATGCTACCCTGAATTCCATGATAATATGATGTGTGGGCACGTTGTACTCTCGTCATTTCTGGAGGGTTTGTCGGAGAATGAAAATTAGTTTGGTGGTGACACGGGCCCCCATGAAGCCCGCCTGTTACTGCCCCACAAGTCTCTTGCTTTGGGGGATAAACGACGTACCAAAATCGACGTACCAAAATCGACGTACCTGGTAGGCGATATTGATCGGCGTAATGCCGCGGTAATTCCAGCAATTTAGCCGATCGGCCTTTTTGTAGATGGGACAAACCACACTTTCCATCCACTCCTCCGGTAGTTGGATGATGATAATATTTGACATCTTCGAGTTAACTCTTGACATGATCACCGCTGAAAACATCTTATTGTTCTGTACCTGACGGAATCCCTGCTATGTATTGGTCGTGTGCCGAAGCACCACTCTGTTGTATCATTAACAAATCTGTCGCTCTGAAAATTTTCGGATATTTTGAAGCATCAACGAATGTTCCTGGTAAGGTGGAGATTGCCAAAATGTCAGAAACTACCTTGGGATTACCAGTTACATTTACATTTCTTCTAGCCAACATAGAATTGTGGCTGGCCGCTCCGTGATGATGAACCTATTTGACTGTACTTCTAATTGCATTACTGAAATGGAGCACGAGGTGCAAGTAGACGTGATATATACTGATTTGAAAGTTGCCTTCGAACGCCTCAATCATCGCATATTGCTTGATAAAATGTTTCGGGTGTCCATAAGTTCGCCATAAGTTTTAACAAGTTTTAACGTTCGTATTTGTGCGACAGAGTCTTACAAGTGAAACTTGGCTCGAAGGTATCATCCCCGTTCCCGGATCAATCTGGTGTGCCACATGGCAGTAACTTAGGGCCACTTTTGTTCTTTTTATTATTTTAACGACGCAACCTCTCCCCTTGAAAGAGACTGCAGACTGTTTTATGCTGACGATTTTAAATCTGCTTCATTGCATCGAGGATTGTTATCGCCTTCAACTTCTCTTGGATGCGTTTGTAAATTGGTGCAAAATGAATTACTTGTCTATCAGCGTCTCTAAATGCGAGGTTGTGACGTTCCGCCGAATCAAATCGCCTATTATACGACTGAAAAGGGTTGAGCATGTGAATGGCCCTGGTGTGTTTCTCGATCCGAAACTGACTTTCGATCGTCACTGTACAACGATGATCTCAAAAACGACTCACCGGTTGAGATTTATTGCAGAAATTGGACGAGATTTCAAAGACCAGCATTGCCTAAAAGCCTTATGTTGTGCTTTAGTTCGTCCCCTTCTCGGAAATGCGTACTTAATTTGGACTCCGCATCGACTCTGTTGGAACCTCCGAATTGAACAAGTGCAGAGGAGGTTCATAAGATTGGCTTTGCGTATTTTGCCTTGGACAATCCACCTCCGTAACCCGATCGCTGTCGCTTACTTGGTCTAGAAATATTATATTGTCGACGCAAAATTCAACAAGCTTTTTTTGTGGCAAAACTGTACACGACGAGATTGACTTGCCGCAATTAGGGTCTTTTTCTAATTCCCGTCGTAATAAGGAAAGCCATTCTAATTTTCATCATTTGCTGGATGGATTTAGTGAATACTCCAAAAGTTCTTGTACTGATTTGACTAAAACACACTTACCTTCCGATCCGTGAACTTTGAAATCACTGAAAAGCGACTATTAAAGCATATTATTGAAATTACGCAACTGACTTTATTGCTAAAATTTGTCGTACCGTTTTAATATCCGTCCAACAAAATTTTTCATCGTCCGAACTAAAAATCACAACAATGTTTACGAAGCTAACGCGCATGTAGGGGAACTGTGGGTAAAATGAACAGGGGGGGTAAAATGAACAGGTAGCCAAATTCCCAGTAAACCGATTAAAATCTGTTCCATATCAATAGGTATCTTCTCCTAGAAGTATTTTAAACTATTTGAGACAATATGTGGTGATCATAATCGTTCTAAAGTGAAAAAAATTGAAAAAGTAAAAAATATTTGTTGAAATCTGACGCCGATGTTAATTTCCACTATTAGTATATAAGCTTTTTTGGCGAAACAAAATAAATTTCGACTATTTGTATCATTTAGTGTTGTTTGCTTATCACTGTCCTGCGGATTTGTCGAAAATTCCAAATATTTTTATCAACTGTTTGTTTATAATAAACACTAGAAAACAATTGGTGTTTTGGGGGGAAAATGAACACTTCACTATGGGGGCGAAATGAACAGTGTGTATAATGATGTTTTATTTTCCATTTATCTGCAGCCAGAACCTAAGTACAATTCAATCAATAAAAATGATGAAGTTTCTCGAAAAATGACGGAAAATGACCGATGAAGCGAGTTGAAAGTCAAGCATTGTATGAACCTGGCGAAGATACATTATGTTAACTTTGTGGAGTCCTATTTTAATTCCAGCAGCCTTGTTGAATATCTACAGCTTATGTAGAACAATGGTAAGGTAAAATAATGTTTAATTTATCCAAGCTACATGTTAACTTTAGTTTTCCATGACATGTTCATTTTGCCCTCACTGCATGTTCATTTTACGCACACGAAAAAAATCAGGCACGAATGTAACGCTTTCGGAAATAAGGAATTTTTCATGACAAATCGTCTTTTTTCAAACATCTTTATATTTTGCTGCATGGAATATGAATCCAGCTTTCAATTCATGTAGTGCGTTCAGCATTTGGTTGGCTCCTGGGGAAGCAAATGGCGAAATTGCTAAGGGTGTTCATTTTCCCCCCAGTTCCCCTATTTGTGTAGGACGGCATGACAAATGTTATTCTACAAAATTTCTGCAGGTCAGGCAAGTTTTTCTGGCTGTAGAATAACGACAATGCCTTGCGTGAGTTATTTTCATTTATGAATGACGGAAATTAAAACGATTAGTCGACATTGTCTTCTTCGTCGCACGAAAAAACGTAGGAAATTTGGCTGGTAGGACTTCTTTAATGATAAAAAGCATTTAAATAGATCTCAGCTCACTTTGATTGATTGCGTATGATAGGCAACTAACTAAAATATTAGGGAATAACTAGTTTTGCTTTGTGTGTCATAAAAATGCTGATATTTTTAATAATTTGTGTTGGATAGGACGGGAATAGGCAATTACGACGATGTAGCAACATACCCTACTTTCGTTGGTGAATTTTCGTGCAGTACAAAAGGCCCTGCGACCATCATCAATGCTGACCAAACGCTTTCACCTCGCTTAATTTAGCCACAATGAACCGTTTGCATCATGTACTATAACGTTTAGTCGTATTGAATAATACTTTGAAGGGGAATCATTGTGTCAATTTCACCACGGTAGCACAATGCCGAATCAAAAATGCAAAGTATCAACTTTGGTTTTATGAAATAGAACCAACGAGTGTCGTTGTGTCAACCTTGCTTTAAACCTCGTTGATCATCCGGGCATAAATATAAACATATCGAGTTTTCCGATTTTACGTACGTGAATTGAAATGTTTATACAAAAACTTCTATATTCATAACCAGATGCTACGGCTGCTCCAATGTTGTCGGATGTTTGACTAAGGTTACGGCAGCACAATTTAGTTGTGAATTGAGAAATTGTTGGAGCCAATAGGATCGAAGCACTCGTTCTGCAATTGTCTGGGACTCTAACAGCTGACTGTAGTAGTCAAACAAAAAATTCCGTCGGTCCATATCGTGCCAAGACTTCGATTTGCGATGAATAGTTATAATAAAATCAAGAGTTAACTACCGAAAATGGCTCGTATGCTATCATATTTTTTGGAGGCGAATTATTTTGCATTGCCAAAGTTGTCCGTGATTGATCTAGATCAGCTAAAATTGCACAAAGAACCATCGGAATGAGTTTGAAGAAAAATTACAAAATCTTAAATCTAACTTTAGCGATTTAGCAAAACAAAGCAAAGGATTGCAACATTTTTTAGCAAAAATTTGTAATAATTTTGTTAGACGTAGTTTCTCGCATTTCACCGCTAAATCTATATAGTTCTGGTATACTACCTGCTTGGTAATCTACCCACTATCATCAAATGATAAGTAAATTTGTATGTTAATCGATTTTTCACTGCAATTTTCATCTATTATAATTCAATAGAGAGAATTGTTTACTAAAATCGAGTACTAATGCGAGAAAACCATTCGATTACCAGCTAATTGCCTGAAAAATCGGACAACACTAGCCTTACATCGTCGAAAAAATGGGTAGATCAATCGAGTTGGTCTCCTAAAAAAAGACATGCGCAGATATTATACTGTTTCTGGAATAATATTGTTCTATATGACTTATTTTGCAAGCCAAATTATACTTTTCGATTGACGCTGAAAAGCAAAAACAATAACGTAGAAAAACCTGAAAAATAACAGAACACCTGAATCAAATGACTTCCGGCATGCACTGTTTCATATTTGCCGGTACGAGATCTAGATTAAACAGGAAACATCTCTGCTCGGTGGGTCAGCCGTTATCCTCCTGTGCCTGATCGGAATTCCCTATCGATTGTTCCGCTTCGCACCGGAAACATTTTATGATACGCTGAAACAATGCAGCTCAGTGTGCAAGCTGGTGAAGCTTTCCTGTGTTATTTTCATTCACCATACCAAAAATAATAAAAATAATAATTTAGGAATCCTTCCCCTTCTGCAATGGGTTTCACCAACAGAGAACAGCAGCAAGAAGCAGAAGAAAACTAATATCACAACGCACCTTTATGCTTTTATTAGTTCCTACACCTCCAGCTTCGTGGTGAATGTGTAATGGCAAACAAAAAGGGAAGAATCCGTATGTTCCCACCTCCAGCAGAGAAGCTAACACTGGGTGAAGCCAATTTTAAGGCTGTGCGGAAAGATTGGAAAGAAAAAGGCAAGTGTAAAAAAGTTTCTGCACATTTCGATTCATAAAAACTTGTCTAGCCGTTCGCAGCCTTTGTCGCCCTGTACGTACATAGCAACGCAGGTTTTTCGCAGCAAGACTTCGGACCCGAAACCCCGAGAGTCCGCAATGCAGCGGAATTCGCAAACAAGAACACACAGAGACAGAGAGTGGGATATTACCTATCTAAATGCACCAGGATTTACCAAGCCTTCGTCGAAATGAAATGCCTTGCTTGTAAGAGAACCTCGTACGGTTCAGTCTCGTTTTATGATGTCCACCCACATTCAGTCAGCCAATTTTAGCCCACACGCCGCACCGTATGGACTATTGACGAACGGAAAACGAATCATCGTGTCGATTCAGGCCATTCTAGCAATTCAAGTGTTTCAATAGTAAGTTAATTGGCAAGTTGAAAATACAATTTAATGATGTCGTCAATTCTCTTTAAGGGTTAGATCATTCAACAAGTTGATATTTTTAAATACAAAAACCAACTCCTTTACTTAAGTACAATTTATCAACGCCACGCTGAACCATGAGAACCTCTTCGTTGAAACTGCCCAAAAGATAGCTCTCGTATCGGAATTTGTTAGCATATCAAAGCAACAGACCATCCATTAGATTGTTTGTGTTCGCATTTACATCCTTCTTGCAAGGTAAACATTTCTTAATTGAGAAAGCACGTGTCGTCTGCTCGGCATCACAGCGGAACTCCATTAGCCTTGCCGGGTGATAGTGATAATTAAATTCACCGACCGGCAAGCAATGTGATCTAGATATGCAGCATCGAAATAGCACTAAATGGCCGGCCGAGCTGTGTGGAAGTTACTCCACTTCCGAAAAACGACAACCACGTGTTTTGGCGTTCCGGGTGGCCGGGCAGTATTATGCGACCGACACGCTCGTGTACTGTGCAGTGTGCACACATGATTGCCTAATGCACTGGAGTGTGAAATTTTTGGTATCTTCTGTATTTACCTACGGGGTACACTTTCGATCGTGTTGAAGTATTAAAATTTTAAGTTCTGCATGAGTTCATTTTCCGTTTTCAAAACAAAAGTTAGTCATGCTACCTCGTGCTAGAACCATAAGTCAACCAGACATGCCTTTATGGACACAACCCAGTCTTCTGGTTTCATAATATCTTATTACTACTTTCGCAACCGCCAGCAAACAGAGAAAACACAAATAGTGTGTCAATCTGCACTTAGCACAATTGTCAAACATACGACATCAACAAAGGCAGTCCAAGTCAGTCCAGTTCGGAAAAAGCCGTGTTCACCGCTCTACATAAGTGACACTGATTAGCAGGAACACATTGAATGGGTCGATGGGATGTCCATCCATGTCGATAGAAACAATGAAGACAGCGATAGCAAAGCAAACAACTCCGCCATGTACACATATGGGTATCGTTGCATGTGTGAAGTATTTTTTTATTGTCATTTTCAAGTGCTTTACGAAGCTACATCGTACGGACCCTAGTCAGACGATGGCGTGGGACTATCTTTCCCTTTATGCTGGCGCATACTCTAGCAACACACAGCACAACTAGTATCTGAGTCTGCTTCACTTTCGCCTAGACGCCCTTGAAATTCGATGCCACTCATGCCCAAAGCGTCGAGGGTGTTTCGTTTGATTCGTAGGCCTACAACCTTCGATACTTTGTATAAAAATGGTCTGCATCCGAGTTGTGTCACGTTTTTTTAAGTCCTGCTGCGGAAAACGACTAAAAAATTTCCACCGGAATATTTCCGCTCCTTATAGAAAGGAAGTACCTACGTGTTCATTGACTATGCAGAGTAGGATATGGCGTGCTGTAATAATTTCCCGGAAACCAGAGCCCGTCAATAGGTACAAATTGTGGTTTCACTAACAATGCAGTTTACCATTTGTTATCCTGTATTCCTTCCACTCAAACTGCGTCTGTCTTCACCTAACGTAAATATTTTATTTAGTATTTACCAGACGTACACCGACGACGCCGTGGAAAGGTATTTGCACTCTTGTAGTTTAGTTATTCACAGATGGAGATGGGGGAAATTTTACGGTATGTACAATTTTAGCCCTAAGTTAACGACTATTTGGTCTCCGGTATAACTGCAACTGCAATACTTGGCCGTTTATTTTTAGTATTGTATTATACGTACGGTTTGTAGAATCGGAGACAATATGGCTTCTGGTTTTACACGATATGATGAAACATATGGTTTTGTATTCAACCAACCAGGGAAGCTTGATTTATAACGTCGATCATGAATCTCGAAAATCCTCAGTGTTGTGTATAATCTGTTCGCTAAATTCAGCCACACGATTTTTTTTCCACACTGCACCCGAAAGCCGAACGACTCTAGTTGCTAGCAAACCTTTGCGTTTTACTTTTGTTTTCGTTTGATGTCGTTACGCCCACTAAAACATGAAAATCGTGACGTGGCTATTTCAATCTCTTTCAACACGTCCACTGATTACTGACTGCCTCGAGTGAAACCAAAAATGGCTTCAATCGATCGAGTTTTTTCTGTGATGTGATGCGCACTAGGTTTTTATACCAAACACCTAAAGCGACAATTAAACTAGGGTTACGGACCCTCTTCGTCATACGTAAGCACGGTCCATATTTTATTGTGAGTTTTATTAAGAATTAATCCGCAAGTACTCAAGTTTTTTGCACCAGATAAATCTGACACATTTTGCCTGTACATGTATACCCGTTAAGCTCGAAAAAATATTTCAGAACTTACATTTCTCAGTGGAACAATTTTTCATGCTCCAGCAAAAGTTCGTCATACGAAAATTCACGTCGTCATAAGCAAGATTTCTTTCGTTTATCTTGGACAGACAGAAATTATTCACATAAAATCTATGCACATATTCTTTGAGCCGTGTGCAAGAGCTACCCAACTAGGGGCATTAGGGGCATAATGAGCACCTTAATTTGTTGGTTGATTTAAGCACCCAAAATGACTGAATTTTTAAAGTCTCGCCATTGCAAAACATACATTCACTATCGATAATCAAAGGTATACGGTTAACAAATTGAAGAATGATTGACATGATGACGAAAATTGCAATTTAAATTCATGCTTCCAAAACTAAAGATCGGGCAGTGTGTGGGGCACAATGAGCACCCCCTGGGGCATAATGAGCACCCTTATAAACACATGCTTGAAGGGTGTATGTAAGTACAACAACCACACACACATACACACACACTCACACACATGCATAATCACATACATACACACATACATGCACATATACACATACACATACACACCCATACATGCACAAACATAAAACGTGTAAAAACGTCGAAAGTTTTATTGACCGCAAGCCGCGTAAAGCCAATTGAGCCGCGGAGGTTGCCTCTGGAGCACACAAGGAATGTTTTGGATGACGCTTAAGCTGGCTGTGTTTTAGTGTTGAAGACATATGCTTTTCCGTTTCCCTCTGCCAGGTGGTATACGAGGGTTCTGATTTCACGGGTAGTAACACCGTACCATCGAATCTCCGTATACAAAATATGGACCACCAGCTCTTATTCTACAGCGGGAACGAAAACAGTTTTGATGGTTTTAAATCAATTTGGTTCACCTCCTGCCCCGAGATTGCCCTTTCGTATGGCCCCACATACCGAGCTAACGTCTGTCACAGAATGCCTTGGTACTTGGCGACTTGTTTTGTGGATATTGCGTCTCACCTTATAGTGGTCAAGGCCGCTTGCAAGGCCTTTTTTGACCAATTATGTCTTCCTGATTCCCTTGGCATATTCATACCATCACTGTAAACAAGCATTGAAGCGATAAACAAAGAAACTGTCAGGTTAGTTAATGCGACATAGTGCTCGTTTCACCCCACCTAAGGGTGCCCATTTCACCCCCAGTCAAGTAGTTAAAGTAAAAATGGGTTTTTACACTAATTATAGTATAAAATCAAAACTTCAATGAAGGTGAAATTTGAGATACAATGTATAAATCATGTTGCAGTGTGCACTTGATAGATTAAGATATTTATATGATCGTAAAAGCTTATTTGGTAGTGCACCAAAATTATAATTTTTTCATCGTCTGAGAACCTAGTTAAGTTTTTTAATATAACTCCGTGGTTTAAAAGTAGAGATCACTCATTTTTTGATAAATTGACACTGCAGTACCTACAGCAGTGTTTCGCATGCCATATGATGTTTCAAAATGCGTACTTTCGTAGAAAAGAGGGGTGCCCATTTCGCCCCGTGTGCTCATTATGCCCCTAATCCCCCTACTATAAAAAAAGTGGAAATAGTTTGAATCACAGCTCAAATTTTCAATTAGTTACTCTTCGTCATACTCAAACTTCTCTTCGTCATACTCAAAACCGGTAGAAAAATCAAGAGGACTTCTATTTTTAACAAATAGTGAGAAACAGAATTACTGTTCTAACATAATCTTTTCCTCGATATCGAAGAGACAATCCATAAATATCAATACCAGGTTAGTTTGACTGTAATTCGGATCAAAATTGGTTATAAAGCTGGTTTCTTATCCATATGTCTGGAAAGTAGACGAACACCCGCCGTAGACGAACCCATCCAGCACCCTATTCATGATTACAGCGGAAAACTACAGCTTATGCTGATTTTTGAATGGCGTACTCAAATCAAGCGATCATGAACATGTCAACGTGACTACATTTATGTTGTTAGTTATCTGGTGTCAAATTTAAAACTGTAAGCATTTTGTCACTGCTTTATATATGAGTGTATATATAAATGGTGATTTTGTATAGAGAATATTCTATCAATTTTATTCAATCAACCTAGTGTTTTCCGGTTATAGTTGGCTCCGATTATAATTTGGTTCGATCCGCACATCCCCCAGCTTGGGTAAAAGGAAACGGTACACAACTTTCTAAGCGTTGCTTCAATGACCCTCCCTTACCTAATTACCTCATTTATCTATATTTATCTATCTAAAAAACAATCACATTTCCTTTGTGGTACAGTTACTCTGTTATTCTTAATTTTCGTAACTTCTGCCTAATTTTGATAAAAATTAAACTTTTCCTATACCTTTCCATGCAGTTTACTGCCATTCTTTTGTGAGCGCGGTAAAGTGATTTTAATACCGTGCGAGAGCCGAGAGCTGATTTTTTTGCGACATTTTAATACGATGAAATTAAATTTCACGACATGGACGCGACAAATAAAAATGATGTTTACCAATAATGTGTTGGTTCAGGTCGTCATACGTCATACGTAATATTGCCTTTAGCGATAAACACAAAAGAAACTGAGATGCACGAGATTGGGTTGTTTTCAATATGTACAATATGCGTTAACAAGTAACGACTTCTGTTATATTTGAGGGGGTGAGAAGGAAAGGGGTGTAAGTGACAAAATTGAAAAAATCGAGATAATGGTAGGAAACGATACTTTGAGTATGGTTTTATGCATGTCAGAAAATTCACGTCAAAATTTTGCCGTTTAATGACTTTTCTAAAAACAAGAAAAAAACGAGCAAAATAAAAGTTGGTTTTCGTTTGGAAGGAAAGGGGTGTAAGTGCAAATAACATTTTCAAAAATTTCTTTTAAAATCCGAAAATCAAAGTACTTTTCCAAGATTTCAATAGATTTCAATGAAGAAATGTTAACACAACCATAGTGCGTCATTAGTTTTGTATTATTTGATCTGACGAATTTTCTAGATGATGTTAACTTTGGAGCTGATTTTCTCGAAATTCACTTTTTGTCACTTACACCCCTTTCCTTCTGACCCACTCATTTAACAGAGAAACATTGATGGTTTCATGCATACACCCACGCATGGCGCATGATGAAACGCTAGCGCCAACTTCTGTGTTTTATTATCAGAGACTAGAGGCGGTGTTCTATTGAGAGGCGAGTTTGGTGGGCAATAATTCTCTGATTTTGGATACGGTGTAGATATGGACAGGTGTAGATATGGACAGGTGTAGATATGGTGCAGGGCAAAACAGATTTCTCTATGAAAGCCGCGGGCCGTGACTTCTGACCGTGACTTCTGACCGTTTTTGCCCATAACAAACAGGTCTAGGAGTCTCCGTTCAATTCAATCTTGGGTCAATTTCCTAAGCGTCGTTGCTATTTGCTAGTCGCTATCAGTCAGGTCGAACCATCGACATCGTGCACGTTGGCCCCCTCTGTTCCTGATGCCAGTGGGGTTGTTGAAGAGAACCGTTTTTGTCGCACTATTGTCCGGTATCCTTATGGCAAGTCCTGCTTACCGTGGCCTATCGACTTTCGGCGGATGTACTATGGAAATCTCTCCAAGTAGTGCAAGTAGCTCGCCCCTCTCCACGATCAATTTTCACTCCGTGAAATATCTTCCGCTGCACCTTCCACGCGAACACGGCAAAGACGCGTATGTCCTCTGTGAGTAGCGTCATAGCTTTAAGTTTGTAAAGAAGTACTGGTCTAATTAAAGAACCAAGTAGGCTCCTGTTTGAATGCGTTGCTAGATCACATTACTAGTGTCCTTTTCCCTGGTCACCGGCAACGGTTATCGTTCAAGGGGGATGACGCTATCCATGTGTTTCGTCTCCGACCCGTATTTTTAGCCCAATCCTCCTAGCATCTACACCCCCTCGCCATCGCAAAGTTCCTGGCTATCAAATGAAAGTGCGAAGCCCACCCAATAAACATTTTCATATGAATATCAGAGCAACAAATGAGTTATCTGTACCTATATATACCCTGAAAAATCGTATCTGATGCACAAAACTAGCATATGCGTACTAATTTGGAGGCCATATACGTACTACAAAATATACGTTAACAATTCAACTAAGTCTTTGTTTGCGATTAGAGCCGACTCAAAGCGATTAGTTTTATAATGCTATACAATTCTGCACTGGAAGTCGTAGGTCAATCACTTACCGTCGTCAAATACGTAAACTTGTGTGCATTTCATTAGGCTATATTTATAGATCCTGAATTTATTAAAAGTCAATAACGATAATTTTCGTACATTGATATACGAGTCGGTGTTTGCTGGGCAAGAGGTGGTTATCTTTGTAAAAACTCAAGCTCTCGTTTTGATGCCCGCTCTGTGGACCACACCCATAAGAGCGATGTTGAAAAGCATGCTGGATAAGTCTTCACCATGTCGCAATCCTCGCCGCGTCCTGAGCGGACTCGAGAGTGTCTCCGAGAGACGCACGAAACACGTTACGCAATCCAATGTAGCTCTCGTCAGTTGGGTCAATTTGTCCGTAAAATCGTATTCGTACGTTATCTGCAGTGTTGGTTTCGATCGACTGTATCGTATGCTGCGTTGACGTCAATGAAGATGTGATATCTGGGTACGATCGAAAAAATTTGGTCCGTCGCTAAACAAATGTATGACCGATTTAATGACAATTTGCATCAAAACCCAACTAGCAGTTATTATCAGCATTTATTTTTAATGTTACCACCAGCTAGTGAAAGATGATGCTGTTTCTTCACACAAAATTTTTTTCGACGTTTACTTAAGATGTAAGCAGCTGCTTCTGCTTTAATTTCTCATCGAATGCTGCTTGAGAATTCGCTCTCGTTCGCTCTCGAATCCCTAGTTCTATTTAGCGCTGGTGACAAAGGCAATGGAGTTCCGAATTGGAGATCCTAGTGTGAAACCACCAGCCTGAACGATGCATTGCTGACAGCGGTTTATGAAGATCTGCAGTTTGCGCGTTATTTTCGCCGATACGCACCACTTCTTGCAGCCATACACTTACTTACTTACTTAGGTGGCTTGCCGTCCTAAGACAAAGCCTGTTGAACAAAGTTTCTCCATATAACTCGGTTCTCCAATTCCTCGGACACCGAGCACTCTCCGCTAGATCTCGCTCCCCCTGGTCTAATCATCTTGCTTGCTGCGCTCCTGGTCGTCTTGTTCCTACCGGATTTGAGGCGAACACTTTGCAGGGTAGTTGTCCGGCATTCTTGCAACATGCCCTGCCCATCGTATCCGTCCAGCTTTAGCCACCTTCGGGATACTGGGTTCGCCATAGAGCTGTACGAGTTCATGGTTCATCCTCCGCCTCCATACTCCGTTCTCCTGTACGCCGCCGAAGATGGTTCTTAGCACTCGTCGTTCGAAAACTCCGAGCACTCGCAGGTCCTCCTCGAGCATTGTCCATGTTTCATGCCCGTAGAGAACAACCGGTCTAATAAGCGTCTTGTACAGGGTGCACTTTGTCCGGGGATTTAGTCTGCTCGACCGCAATTGCTTGTGGAGCCCATAGTAAGCACGACTTCCGCTGATAATACGCCTCCGAATCTCACGACTGGTATCATTGTCCGCCGTTACCAGTGAGCCAAGGTAGACAAATTCATCGATTACCTCAAACTCATCGCCGTCGATCAATATACTACTGCCCAAGCGGTGTCGTACAGCCTCGGTTCCGCTGGCCAGCATGTACTTTGTTTTAGACGTACTTACCTTTAACCCAATCTTTTCTGCTTCGCGCTTTAGTTTGGTGTACTGTTCAGCCACCGCCACAGATGTTCTGCCGATAATACCCATGTCATCGGCAAAGCAGACGAATTGACTAGATTTGTTGAATATCGTGCCCCGCGTATTGTTATCCGCTCGGTTCATAACACCTTGTAGCGCTATGTTGAACAGCAGGCATGAAAGACCATCACCTTGACGAAGCCTTCTGTGTGATTCGAATGAACTTGACAAACCACCCGAAATCCGAACACAGCACTGTGTACCATCCATCGTAGATTTAATCAGTTTGATGAGCTTCCTGGGGAAGCTGTTCTCGTCCATGATTTTCCATAGCTCTTTTCGGTCGATGGTATCATGTGCGACTTTGAAGTCAACGAATAAATGATGCGTGGGAACTCTGTATTCACGGCTCTTTTGGTGGATTTGTCGCAGTGTAAATAATTGATCCGTTGTAGACCGACCTTCGACGAAGCCGGCTTTATAAGTTCCCACAAATCTATTCGCAATTGGTGATAGACGGAGGAAAATGATTTGGGACAGCACTTTATAGGCGCCATTGAGAACGGTGATCGCTCGATAGTTCTCACAGGCCGAACTTGTAGATCGGACAGATAACCCCATCTTTCCCAAAATCTAACAATTAGTCGGTGTAGACAAACGGCCAGCTTTTCTGGTCCCACTTTGACAAGCTCCGCTCCGATGCCATCTTTTCCAGCTGACTTGTTGTTCTTTAGCTGCATGATGTCCTCCTTAACGTCGCCTATCGTTGGGGTTGGCACCTCTTCCATGTTTGTTGCACCGTCGAAATCGCTTTCGCCGCCGCCATGGTTCTCCGCCTGGGCGCCATTCAGGTGTTTGTCGAAGTGCTGTTTCCACCTATCGGTCACCTCACGATCGTCCGTCAGAATACTGCCAGTCTTATCCCGACACATTTCGGCTCGCGGCATAAAGCCTTTGCGGAATCCGTTCAGTTTCTGGTAGAACTTTCGCGTTTCCTGAGAACGATGCAGCCGCTCCAACTCTGCATATTCCTGCTTTTCCAGGTAGCGCTTTTTCTTCCGAAAGATTTGCTTTCGCTGCATCTTCTTCTGTTTGTGTCTTTCCACGTTCTGACGTGTGGCACTGCGCATCTTGGTCGCTCGCGCAACGTTCTCCTCATCAATCGCCCTCCTACATTCATCGTCAAACCAATCGTTCCGCTGATTCTGGGCCACATACCCGATGGAGCTCTACGCTACACTGCTGATGGCTTTTTGATACTCTTTCAACAGTCATTTTTACTGTTGCATTACCTGATCTGCACTAACTTAATGTAGACCATATAAATTGTTTAGTGCAGCGTTTACCTTCTTTTTTAAATGGACAGAAAATATGTAAATACTAAACAAAACTTTTTCCGTTAATTCCGCACGTAGTGTGGCAAACAGCAGCGCCAAGTGTTGTTTACATGATCACTCACTGGGTGATTTTCACTGAGTGCTGTCGTTCGCTCTCACTTTGATTTCGCTTGTACGCCGCGTGCATATTAGCTATTGAAGTGTGTTGCCGAATCGCTCTTTGCGACAACTACAAGGCATAAAATTGGAACATTGGACGCATGGTGTGAGTAAATGACCCTGCTAGGGAGTTTACTAATAAAGGTTATGTGATACTCCGGACCCTCGGGGATGAACTAATGGCATTTAAACCAGAAGCCACGCTATAATTGGCCAAGGATATAGCGTCTTATTTCACTCTCTGAAAATAAATTAGTCTACCAAAAATATTAATTTCAATAAATAACACTTGAAAATAAAGTCGTGTGGTTCAATAGTTGTCTAAAACTATAATTGTAAGTTTAGGAACTGACACAGTGCCCCGCTACTCCTAGCTTGGCTACTCAATTATACAAATTGAAGTACATATTTCCAGGTATGGCCACATGGAGGCGCTAGGTAGAGGCTTGGGATGGCTAAAGCTATGTTGAACGTTTTTTCCTAGTTGCCTTCCCCATTTCATACCCTTGAATTCGATGGTCAACGCAAAGAAAAAAAAACTAAATAAATAAATTGTCTTCCATTGCTGCTAACTTTTTCGCGAAGCCCTATTTACTTATGGCCTACCCCTAGGGGTTTATAGACCCTCATTTGGGAACCGCTGACCCAGACTATTTTTGTGGAATTTTGTAGAGATTCTCATCTATGCGAATGAATCAGCAACGATTGGAAATATCACAATACTTATATGAAATTTGTGAACCTTGCTACAGATAATTGGTTGTATCATTAAGTTGATTCTAGTGCACACCTAATATTATGAATGTTTCTTGTAGCATTTTTTCTCAGCTGCAATGGTGGTCTTAAAATGAAAATCGGTTGGGGGCTTCGTGGCAAAAACGACGATTTTTCGATAAAATCCCACATGGCGACCAAATCCAAGATGGCCACCTAAATAAAATTTTACTCCATTTGAAAGCCCTGTACTTTTTTACAGAATTATGCCATTTGTTAGCTCTTTAATTGCAAATTTAGGAAATATCACTTGATATAGATCTCAAGGTTTTATTTGTATGCCAGAAGGGCATTGGGTTAAAAGATCACTGTGCTAGTCTTACTGATCGTCTTTTGTGGCAGGCCCCAAATGCTGTATAAGTTAGCGGGTGTTCAGCGCAACTTGATACCATACTAATCAATCTCAAGCTTTGCTAAAAATTCGACTTGTTCAAGACTGTCGGGCTCCTTGGCGAACAAGGGGTTCACTGTTACGAGGTATTTATAGTGTAATTTTCATTGTTCAACCATTTTCAACCAATCAAGTACAAAAGTTCCAATATTTCTACACGCAGGTTCAGTATCACCAGCATCGGTTATACCTACTGAATAAACGCAAAGAAAGTTGAATAGCAGTCACATAAACGCATCCTTCATGCGGATAGATCAGCATTATGATGTTTAAATTTTCCAGCTGTAACAGTATGCGCTGAATAAAATTTACCGGATAAACTTTTATTAAATAAAAATTGTTCAGACGCTCGAAGATGGCCGAAAAAATACAGTAAGCTGAAACACGTAATGTAGAAATACAATGTATAGTGATTTGCTTGGGACTAAAGATACCCTACTCTCAACTTAATTACGGGGAGTATAACTTTAAAAAGAACGCCACGTTACCCAAAAATCATCACACAAAATACAAAGTCAAAAACCTTACTCAGGTAATAAAGAAGATAACAAAAAAAAACAACGATTGACCCTGTGCGCTTTTCGTGCTCATCGTTTCGTTTTCGTCTATGAGGAAGGTTACTCAAATGGTGGTCTATTGAAGAATTTCAACAGGAAAGAGACCTGAAAACAATGAAACCAACGGGCGGCGACGGACGCGCTAGATGCTGGTAGGCACCTCTGTTCTGTTGGATGTTTCGATTAACCATAATCCAACAATCGGCTGAAGATCAGCCTGATTATCTATCCGTTGAGAGCACTGCACGAATTCTTTTGCAAACGAATTTTTCGTGATTATTCAGATAACCCCGGAAAACGGGAGCGATAATATGCCGCAAAAGCATTGCTTCATTATTTGCTGTCGAAATCGATTCTGCCGGTGGTTGGTATCCACCGGCATCGGACACGCCAAACAAGAGGCCGGGCAGCGAGGCAAATTGTTCCGCCGAGAACGTGGTATTCCCTTCAACCAACGCTATACGGCGCCTCCGGCGGCGGCGGGCGGCTCGAACAAACGACGCGACGACGGTCAGACTCTTCGAACAAATTATGGCGCCTTTCGTTGTCGTTTTTTTCCGTGGCCAACGTTTTACTGCGATGCCGACCGGAACTCGTTTTGGAGGTAAAATTAAAATCCCGATTAGATTGCTACGCTTGGGCGAGACACGGCATAATTGAAATCCTGATGAACTTCGCCCGGTGGTGCACCAATGGTGAGGGTAATTAAATCTCTGTAAAATTATTTCCTTCAGCTTCCGTAACATACTTTGTCGTACGAAATATGTTGATGGAAACAGTTAGACATTTATTTATTTTCTTTAATAAAACATTGAAAGTACTATAAAGTTTTAGCGATGTCATTAATATGAAGCAGCAGCAGTGAAATTATATCACTCGGTTTTCGAATCCAAAAATTATATTCCCGCCGACACATGGAAAAGAAAATCTATCCTAAACGGTGCACTAATGGATGGAACGTTGTACAACGACTGTACCAATAAAATTGACTCCAATAATTGGACATAATGAAAAACCAGCGGATGACGCGACCTACATATATTCTAACGTCGTCGTCGCAGCATCATTTGTGCTGAGTAAGGAAAAAAAACTTGAACCATGAGGTCACATCAACGCGCGTTTGCCGCTCCTTCCACGCCCCCTCCCGCTATCACCATCTCTATCCCGTGATCCACGCTGTGAGAAAAAGAACTGTTCTGTTTATTTTAAAAACTATATGAGCATCCGAGTGGGAAAACAAAGCGAGAAAGTGTTATCTTAACTTTTATGACTCAACCGTATTAGCTAGCCGAACGTAAATTAGGTTTTTTTTAGAGTTTAGAGATTTCCTTGATCGTTGGATTATGTTACGAAACTTACAAAACCGGCTGACGTGTTCGGATGAAACGGGAAGTTTTTCCGACAGCCGGCAAACAAAGACTTAACTATGAACAGAAGAAATTAACGATCATCAAAACTTCTAGCTGTTCTGGTTAATGTTATGACGATTGAAGTTCAAGATATGTTGTTATGGCACAAAAATTGACTAGACATATGAAACTTGCGGGTATTCCGATTATGACAAGAATTTGAACCCGGAATTTAAAATGCTTGTTTTGCATAACCAACTCGACGGTCGGTTGTTTTTCTTTTGTGGTATATTTGTTGCATGTTTCACTAAATCCCTTCTATTGCAAAGAATCTCATAACATTATAAGTCAATCAATTTGAAGAAGCTTAGTAAGCGAATTGTATGCCGTACCGCAGTATGAAATAGGAACTCGTTAAAGAATTCAGTTTCTTACGTTTCTTACGCTTTGCAACAAAAACATACGGTTACGTAAAGTTCCATCAACGTATTAATAACTAAAGAAACCTTTTCAGTTCAGCTCAAGTCAGTATCTCTTCAAGAAACTTTATAGGCAAATGTTTCTAATGAACTTGTCGCTCACTTGAGTTATTCAGAATCTTTCCATCGGCTATTCCCCTCTGTTGATCTTGCTCGCCATTTTGCTTCCCCCCAATCAAGTTGCTCTATGCCCTGCTCACCATGTCATGTTTATGCTTGAAGCCAAACGCTGGAGATTTCTCGGTATTTCATGCCATCGCCAAGGCAGGGCTGGTCGGGTACTGCCCGGCCTGCCTGCCTGCCACCGTTAACCGCACGGTTGGCCATGATGATGGTCAGTCAGTACGTCTGTCTGTGGCAATGAAGCAGTTCTGAGTAAAACTGCGGTTCTGGTGTGAATGTACTTTACATCGCTAACGAAGTTAAATGGGTATAATTAAATGGCAATCATTCAGGAAATTTTGTTTAATGTCATTTTAGAATTATGAGGACAACTGTACCGAGCTGATGTTGCATTGACCGTGGCAGTTGAATTTCTATTACATTTAAAGATGTTGGAAATTATGTGCTCGACTGCTCAAATAATTCAAATAAAGAACGGATGAATCGCTGAGAAATTATCAATTACAATTAAATTTCTAGCAAAATATTTCACTGGACGCGAGCATAATATTTTAGAATAATGTGAGAAACCAACTGAATCTACTTGAATGTAACCATCTAGCACTACGAATAACTTTATATCAGTCACATATCTGCATTCTAATGCTGATTAGTCATATATAGGAAATTTTAGTGCTGATTTGAACTATGTTACGTTAAAAATCTGTTAGCTCTGTAGTGCCTTCATTTCAGTTGATAACTGCAAACTACAGTTATATATTACATGCATTCAACATCGCCTTAAAAGTTATAACAGATTTGAAAAAGATGAATTTATTGAAATAAGGAGCAACGTCATCTGATAGTTCTTATTCCAGTTGCTTCGATAAATTTGTCAACGTTTATAGGCAACTTATATAGGGCGATATTCTGCCTACAGCAAGAGCGCGTTTGGCACAGTGAAAAAAAACACCGAACCTCTAGCGATAGCATGGACGCCGGTTCGCAGCTTGGTCTCAACGCAAAACACCAAATTAACCGAAAAAAATATCAGTTGTAGCAGTTGTAGAAAAATTACAACAAAACAATATTACAATATTTTGACGTAGTACTACGTCTTTGATTTCTATACTGGGGTGCACTTTAGAAAAACGAAAAGGGAGCATGTAACGAAAAGTGGTTATAGTTTGCACGCCTATAACTCAGTTATCTCTCAATAAATTCTAGAGATATTGGTATCAATCGATTGAATTTTTTGAAAAATGTTAGGCACTGTCTAACTAAAACTTCACGGTCGGAATAAATAGTGCTGATTTGCCGTAGCGATAATGATGTTTCCATACCACAAGCAGTAGCATTTAATGATTTTCGTTCCGCTTTTCCCAACCCGGTAACAATGTGACAGCTCCCATACTAACCAAACGTACCTAAAACTGCTGGTTCATGGTTCACGACAGATGTTTGAAAGCGGCGTAAATATCGAAGAAAGAGTTTATTATCATTTGTTTTGGCAAAAAATCTCTTGTGCATATAAGATCTGAATTGGTTTATTATTTCAATAGAGTATTTTACGAACTGACAACATTATGTCAAGTATAAAAACGTTTCCGTGGTAATGACAATAGCAGCATAACTGGTTCTTCTGTCATAATAAAATGCTCTATTTGGTTCTGTCATGTAACAGAGTGTTTTTTGTACAACTGCAACGATCTCTATTGCTTGGATTTACTCTTGAATTTTGCTTAACTTGTTCTGTTAACGACAAAATCGATCCAGCAATCATAACAGAGCTTTTCATTTTGAATTACGCATCGGATAACTTTCAATGAAACACGCAATATTTAAATACTTTAGAGCAGACAACTCGTACACAAGAGTGACAATCTTGTAATAAATACCGCTTTTTATCTTGTAAACAAATCAATCAAACAACCCACCAAGAATTCAAACAGTTTTACCGAAAACATGAAACAATGCTGAAATAATCAATACGCACTTTTCAAATCGTTGTCCAGACAGCTTTTTGCGTTCACATTTAACGTAACAAAAATTAACATTTCCTTTGGAAATCGAAGGTGCGTCAATTTTGGCCAGCACGTAGAAACGATCGTCGCGACATTTTTGACACTGGCGGGTGTTATGGGAAACTATTAATAACTGTCACTATGCTACGGGGTAGGCTTTTCCTTTATTTTTAACAAAGCCCCTCGTTTCACAAGTCACAAACTCATAACAACGTTCCGACTTATATTAATTTGATATCTGTGCTTAGGAAGTACGCCAAAAATGGTAATAAAATCCTCTCGTCCTAACAAAATTTCTTAGGACCGCTATCCAGCTTTTTACGAGCCATAATGGTGGACGGTTCGTAATATTTGAACAACATTTTTGACATTCACTTTTACGCTGGAGTGCATTGAACGGCATGCAAATCAATGCTTCAAAATGCTGGATCATATCATTTAACCGTTTACGCGAGCCATTGCATAACGAGCATAGCATAGGACAGCTACCTATGCTATGTTTGCATAGGGGAGCTGCCGGCTACACTCGCGAACTGCGGCCGTCTCGCCACGAATCTTCCATGAAATGTCATAAAATGATTTTTGAAGAATTATGCCAAATGGTGGTTATGCCAAACTTTTTAATGGCAAATAGTATGATTGATTTTGATTGTATGATTGAATGGCAAATAGTATGAACTTTTTAATGGAATGGTATGATTAACATTATGCGGGGTTACGACCCCCAAATGTCTATTCCTCCTAGTAGATTCCTTATTATGCCTACTGTACATTATGCCTAAGTCCGTATGGTTAACGTTCGTAAGCCTATCGTTCGTACGTCTAATTTTGCGAACCCGTCTGTATTAGTAAAACGCTGCGTTTTCTTAACAAATGTATCAAAAATGCCGACACGGCAAGACACTGCTCAAGTAACATATCTAAAGCAGCTTTGTTTTATATGAACTTTATAAAGGTTTTATTGCGGTATGAATCATTACCTCTTGTTTCATCATGGTGTTGCACTATATCAAGATCAAGTCAAAAACTACTTATAACTAGATATAAAACCATAATGAAACTGGTCATAAATCAATTTTATTGTGGTAGCTTGTATGACCAGGATAAAATTAGTTGGCTGTGACACACCTCTTATAGACTAACTATAACACTATAAGTGGGGCGTAGCAATACAAAATGGCGCACCAATCAAAGTTGATCTTATTGCGGTTGCTTGTCAAATCGCAAGAAAATTGATGGTTTCAATTTTATATTATAACTTCAGCAATTTGATTTACTCTTATAGTTGTATCCTACGCTTATGAACACATTCATGGTGGTTTATGGTGCTATTAATATGACAACACCCGGACCAAACTGGTTTACTGCTTTTAATCATGTCACAAATCCACGATAAAATTGCAACACACTAAAATTGATCTAACTTTTTAACCGTTGTGTAAAATTAATCGAAACTTTGCATGGAGAAATCTCAAAGTGCATGGTTTATACTGTCAGTCTTTTTATCAGGTGCGCAAAGATATGAGAAATGGAGTCGAAAGAACAGCTCGTTTGCGAAAAAAATCTGCACAAGTAGGTACAGCGAAAATAAGAATTTATCGCATCGTGCCATATGAATCTAAGTAAAAGTTTCGAACAGAATGCCAAAACTTGAGCGGCATTACGTATGTTCAAAGTTCAGAATGCCCACGAAAAGTCGTGCCCAGAAATTATATGATCAAAACCCGACGAAACCTCATTGCTGCGTTATGGACGACGACACCTATGTGAAAGCGGGCTCCAACCAGGTTCCGAAGAACCAGTATTTCACTGCAAAGGGTAACTTTCGTGTTCCAGAGAACCTCCGAAAACAGAAGATGTCGACCTTTGCCAAGAAATTCTTGATTTGGAAAGCAATTTGTTCATGTTGACAACGGATTTCGTGACCACAGATACCATGAATGGACCACGCTATGCCCGAAGGCATATACAGGTATACCTCGATATAAGACAACCTCGTTATAAAACAACCTCGATATAAGACAATTCGATATAAGACAATTTTGTCTTATATCGAAACAAATCCCTTTGACATAGCTGATAACGATACCAGAGCTGATCTTCCATTTTGAAATCGGTGCCATGAAGATGTTCATTATTTCAAAATAACCCCAAAAATAGTAAAAACTAATAGTTCAAACAATAATAAATAGTTCAAAATTCGTAAACACATAACACAGAGCAAAACTGGCGACCGCTAATGCAATTTTTTAAAAAAAAAACCATGTTTCGATATAAGACAATTTCGATATAAGACAACTTTTAGAAATTATAAATTGTCTTATATCGAGGTATCCCTGTATTAGTTAAATTTCATGCACCTCAAATTTCTCTTCACAGGATGTTAGTATTGTTCAAAATAATTAATTTAAAGAAGGTCTTAAAATATTCTATCTTGGATTTTTTACAAAATTCAACTTTCAAGGTTATTAAGGCGTCATTCCCTATCAAGTGATCATATCCGTTGTAATCGACCACCTCCTCTTTCAACCAAATTTGGAATAATTGCTCATTCCGACCTCACATTCAATTTCTCAAAGTTTTATACGGATTGATCAATCCCCCTTGCAGTGACATGCAATAAAAACTGAGTTTTTTCGAAAATCTGAGAAAAATTGATAGGCGTCACTGCTAGGGGGATTGATAAATCCATATAAAACTATGGGAAATTGAATGTGGAGTCGGAATGAGCAATTATACCACATTTGGTTGAAATCGGAGGTAGTCAATCAGAACGGATATGATCACTTGAGAGGGGATGACCCCTAAATAATCTTGAAAATTAACTTTTGTAATAAAACCGAGATGGAATATTTTAAGATCTTCTTTAAATTAATTAATTTGACCAATACTAACATCCTGTGAAGAGAAATCTGAGGTGCATGTAAGTTAAATGATAAGTACCCTCGGGCATAGCGTGTAGACCGATTTATTTGAAAGAGTGTCTCCAAAAGCGACTTCTTCCTCTTCTGAAGTCTCACAACTGTCCTACGATCTCCTGGTAGAATTGGCTTTTATGTCATTACGGAAAGGTCGTGGTGGAGTAGCATAAGGCAAGTAAGGTCGATTTCGTGCCAAAAGATCATAACTCCTCAAAGACATAGGTGCTGCGGCCAATCGAAAAATACCGGGCTATTATCAAAGTAGTCAAAACAGTTGATGAAATAAAGAAAGAATGGCTAAATATGCGAAACACGTCAATTTTGAGGTTGTGCAAAATTAAGGCCACCCACTTAAGGCAAAGGTACGACCATTCGGAGGCGAAATTTAATAAAATAAAGACGCTAAAACTAAGATTAATTGTTTCATTTGATGCCCTGAAAGTTTGATGGCAATCGGATAAAAACTCAAATTTTGCGAATAAATTTTGTGTATTGCAGTTTTAACGTGGACACGCTTTATGCGAAGCTATATGGCCGGTTTCTAGCATTGTTTTTTGGTCGCCAAACAACAATTCAGCAAGGCAAACTGTGATTTGCAGAATAGAAGTAATTATTAATAACATTAATTTCATGTCAAAATGCAAGTAGAATTATTCTGCTAGAAACTAAGCTAGACTAATCGAGTATATTTATTTTGTTTAAATAACTGGTTTTAAAAAATTTCAAAATGTTGTTGGCGCGTTAATTTTAGCCACTTATCATTCCAATATACACGATAAAATTTAATGCGCATATACTGCACAACTATATATACTGTGGAAAATTTAGTACATATTCTTTTGGATATTTTATTGTGATCGCTGAATTAAATCGACCAGGATCAACTTGAACTTAACTTTTTCTGCTCACGGCTCTATATTTTCACGTTATTAAAGCTGTCTGGGTGATTTAGCTTTTCACGCAGCAAGCTTTATGCGTTATAGTTTTGACGAACAAAGGGAAAAGCGTCATTAGATTATGGCGGTTGCCGTCAAGCAGCAAAAACATAATCGGTTTTATTACTGCTTTCAGCAGAGCAGAATATACCTCCCTAAGCTTACGACCTGACGTTTTAAAAACCTTCTAAAGAGTGCGCGGATGGAAGTATAATAGCAGTCACGAGGAGATTCTAGTGGAGCTCAAAGTTTTATTAGCGGTTTTATGAAATTGGTCATGAAAATCACTAGAGGAACGTAATAAAACTCAACTTACTGCTTGGAATATTATGCAAATAATATCTATGTCATCCACAAAGCTTACTTAAGGACATGTGACTTCGTGATGATATTACCATTTGATTCATGAACACATCCGCCCTTCGTACAGTACTTCGCAATGTGACGTTGAATAGTAAAGTTTGACAGATTACTTGAGATGATCTAATAGCACGAACGAGTAAAATGTCTATTCCACTATCATCTGTCTACTCCACTATCATCTGCGCTGTGAAGTTGAAAAATTGAGAGAGAAATGGCTTCAAAGGTTTCAGGCGGCTGATGCAGCACCGTCGATAATGAAACTTCCCGGACGAACCAAAAAGATTCCTCGCATAAGGCAGCTCGCGTCGAGTAATTCTCCAGATGATTCGTACAGAATGCCTTGCTTATATAACCAGGATTCTTATATAACAATCCAACAGTTGAATTCCTGGGATACCTATAACTTGGTAAGGCAATCGTGTTCACTATAAATAAGAATCCTTGGGAATCTAAAAGTAGGAATCCTGGTGTATAAGAAAGGGTTATCAGCCTAAGCTCTTTTGTTTGGAAACCGTTCGTTCAGGTATAATCTTTCATTCGTTTTACTTAACTGAATCAAACGCTGCTTTGAAGTCTTCAAATAAATTACACGTCTGTGAATTGAACTCTTAGGCCACGTTATAGAAGAGGATGCGGGACAAAATTTTGTATACTTAAGGAGTGCTTTTCGTTGGTAATTACTACAGTCGAGGCAGTGGTTTTTCTTGTAAATAGAATAAATCAGACAATCCTACCAATTCGCGGGTCATCCATCGTCTTCTCATACTTTTAGGATTCTCCTGCGAACTGCAGGTCCCGGTTGTCGGGCATTCTGTTTCCTGCCAGTTGCCTTACCGTTTTTTAGTTCTCTAACTGTTTTCTTTACCTCACCCAAGATCTTCAGCTTCAAAGGTTCCATTTAGTTCCTCGTTCAAAAGTACATCAACATATTTTTACCAACGGTTGGCTACATGCGATTCACTGGCAATCAGGTCTTTCTGCCGCTAGACGTAACGGAGGTTTTCGCATTCTGGTTAATCACGTTATAGAAGCTCCTACTAGGAACCATTCTCCGGCTTCAGTGCTTTCTTTGCATTGCATAAAGAAACGGCATGAATGTTAGTAATATTTCAACGTTCAAATACTTTATTACGCAACAACCATTCACTGGTTTTAACCGGCTATTCAGCTGGCGAGGCCTTCATCGTTTTGTGGTCTTTCAATTATTACTTTGTTTTAATAACATTAGCTCAGTTCGCCAATACGCTGACCTCTCATTTGAATAAAATACGCATATCCGCGACGATCGAAACATATTTTAAATTAGCCCTTGCATTTAATAGCCGACCACTCGAAATCGTTCGCAACTCCGCACATGTGGTTATAATAATACTTCACGCGCTGAGCAGGATTTTTTTCCGACCGCTAGTGCAGATTCGCCCGATTTACAGCTCTTGCGCCATTCTGATTTGTTATGTCTACTCCGCAGAGCGGCGCATATGAATGTACACATATGCTATTTAGGCTGTAAACCGAGATCCTTGAATTGTATCCAGTTTAGCCGAAGCGAAGCGCCACACACGCACGCTCGCTTCTGCACGCTACATATGCACTGAAGCAGGGATGAAATTGTGCGTACCAGGCGATGGTTGCAATTTTCACAGCGACATGCTTTGGGGTTATATTTTTTATGGCTGCCATGTTGATTGGTTTTTGTTTTCAGACCGAGATTTCCTAATGGCACAACAGTAAAACAAAATAAAAAACTAGCAGGCAAGTTAAACCGCTGTCCAAACCTGGAGTGAAAAGACCGGAGTTATAATCAATGTACTGCAGCAATAGAGGACATAAAAAGAAAATATCAAGAGTTGCGACGAAACTCCTATACAGCAGCTTATCTCGTATTGATTAGTAACAGAAACAGTAACAACCTAGTTTTGCTAGGTGCTAGCCATTCAGTGAACATCACCTGTGGCCAAGCGAGGGGAAAGGTACATTTCATCCCTGCGTGAAATCGGTTTGCGGTCTACCGTACCGTTCCGTTCCGTTTGAAATAAACAAAACCTCTATAAAACCCTATAAACGCGCACCACACCATATTCAAAAGCGAAAGCTACAGTGTGGGTTTTAACCAAACAATCGCAATTCCAAACGCTGAGGTTAAATACAGTTGGTCAGCCAGATGATTGATACGATTAATTGACAGTAAAATTCAATCAGAGCGTGTTTATAAGGACGGATGTTGTGCGGTATGGTTTCGTGCGGAATTCTAATTCGCATTGACCTATAAATTTCCAAGCAACAGGTCCGCTTGCTACCTACTAAAATACCGTCTTTCTAACTCTGAAAAATGAGTTTGTTATGATTACGCTCTTGTTGTTGTTGTTATTGTACTTGGCGTAGAGTAACACTCCTTTTATTACATATGGCATCTAGTGTGGCATGCTGCCTCGTCCCACTGCCAGGAGCCAGTCAACAAAGCTGCAGATGTTTTAATTTTGATTTTTCATTATTCATACACGCGCTGGATGGGCCAGATGTGCTGCCTGGAAGCAGCCTACTCGCTCCGACGTTTCTTTTTTTGCAGGTCATGGAATCGTATGTGTAGTAAATGTTTATCTTTTCGTTTGCCTTCCGCCGGTCGTTGGTTGCTGGGAAAATAATGTTCTTCTTTGTCTGCAGGTTCACTTGGAATCTAAAATTAGAGAGTAAGAAATCCTTTTTTATGTTCCATGTGATTCATCTCCTTTCATTCGGAACGAGAAGCGACTTGTCGTCAGCCGAATCTAGAGCAAGATTTAACCTTCTTTTAGGATTTTAAACGGGTTCAATGAAGAGTACAACTGTTGATGTGTGTTTGAAATATGGATTATACACTAACAGCAAACAGCTTCCTTCCCTGTCGGTATGCGACCAACCAGCGGTATAGCATTATAAATATAAAAGGTACAGTCTAGCTTTATTCGGCAATATTGTAGATAATAACTAGTTCCACAAATGACTTATACATAAATTTTTCAAATTATCGATCGAACCATCCCTGCCCACAGTTACATTCTTCGTACGCTGTTACAGACATTTCAAATTTGACTTTGATTGGGAGTAGTGATCGACATCGTACCGGGTACAGTCCGGTCCGATACCCGGTCCGAAGTCCGATCAGAACGAAATTTTAGAGTCCGATTTTTTACCGGACCGGACCCGGACGAAGCGTTCCGGAACCGGAGCGGACCGGGTATTCCGTTGAAAGTCCGGAAAAGTCCAGACACCTTTTGACAGTAAAATTGGTCACAGTAAAAACGATGACTTGGACTTGAACTCGTTGTGGAAGGAAGACAATTATTTTGCTCAATATTTTACATTTTGTTTGAGGCTCCCAAACAAGTCCAGCCAATCGATTTAGTTTTGGAAAATTAGCAAATATCTGAATGTCTATCCCACTTGAAAACAGACGCTTCTCAGCATTGGCTGGAGCGTTTTGATCGCTCATAATTTGATTTCAAAAAGCTCACTTTAAAAGATATGAATTATAGGACTAAATTTGCACGGCATTGGCTTAAGGTAACCGATTTTAAAGCTTATTATTCCATTTGAAAGATACTGTAGTCTCATTGGATTAGATTTTTAAAAATTATCCTATAGGTTTGGGCCAAAGTCTCAAAATTTCATGAAATTTTGCTTACGAGTACATATCCGTGATGTACTTATTAATAGAAACAAAAGTTAAAAAATTGATTCTTCCTTTTTTCACAGAAAAATTTAAAAGATTTTTTTTTTATTTTCTCAGACATCGCTTACTCTAAAAGTTTACAACTTTTAAACCTAGCATCCTGGCACAACTTATTTTTATGAAAACGCAATACAAAAATTTCAGCAATCCGCGAAAAATATCAGTTATTAACAGCTTTTCACAAAATTTTCCATGGCCGTGGAGTCGATACCCAAGTAACAATTTCAGGCTGATCAAACGCTTTTATAGCTGATTTTATTCAACCTGAGGCTGATCTATAGTTTAGGTTTAGAAATAAAAACCTTTTTTCAGCTCTTAAACATCTAAATCTGGTGATTTTATCAAGGTTGAGGCTAATTAATAGCTGCAATGAAGCTTAACTAGAAACTTGTTTGCGCTTCTAAAGAACGAATTTGCGCAATGCTGTCAATTCTATTTTTAGAATGAGAAATAGTTTTGCAATCTGCTTTTCCATTCGCTTAATAAACACTTCATCAACCTTTATACAGCAAAAAAATCTATTTTTAAATTTAAAAAAAATGGAACGCGTCATTTTTATTTTGCCGTAAACGCGATATTTTTAATTTCGAATAACCTTAATTCGTCTAAGTAAGCTAGCTATATAATTAATGCATGTCTTTTTTCCGGGAATTGAACCCGCCATCTTTTGATCCATAAAGCACTCACCGTACGATCCGCCCCATTTGCATCTGCAGAACAGACAGTGAGAATATCTTTACACCTGAAGCCTAGCCCGGCTGTAGCGTGAAGCAGTCGATAATGTCGATAACTGACAAAATTTTGCAGTCAGCCGAATTGCGAAATTGTATGATCTGACAGTATGTGTGCTGTGAGCCAGAAGAAAACTTGGTAGACGGTTGTAAAGCCACTTTAACACCCTGAAGCAGCCTTAAAGTAGTTTGAAAGCTGTGAGCCTAATGAATGTTTATCACTCTACACTTTAACAACTTTAAGCAGCCGTAAAACGGTTTGATGTTTATGGCTGTTTAGAAGCAGATTGTTTAGCAGAAAAATCCGCTATTAATTAAGCTTGTTTATCAGCTTTTGGGAGAGAACTGGTTTGAAAAACTTAAAGTAGCTTAAACATAGCTTATTTAAACACTTGCAACTCTTGCAATTGCACTCTTACAATTCAGCTACCGTTGTTACTTGGGTAGCTAGTATTTCCTGAACTGCGTTGAAGCTATTCATGAAGCGTGTAATTGGTTTATTCTGTGAATAGTTTCTGGTCCGCAACGGTGGTGGCTCCTTCGTCGAAATGTTCAGTTGTACTAATCTACTGGAAAGACGTGGACTGACCGTTCATCCTGCAAGAATGTTCGTGAAGTATACGATGTTGGCAATCTTATGCCTCGAGTGAACCGGGTCGATGTTTACCAAGCAACACAGGTTATGATAAGGTGGTAACTGTTCTCCGTTTCATCCGAAATTTCTGAGAGCAAATCACAAATCTCTTCTGGATTCCTTCTAATCGCTAAATGTAAGTAACGTACTAAGGGCGCCATATTACACTTGCGAAATCCATTTTGCTCCTAACAAGACGTTTGTAGATTGCCAATATAGCATGTTGATCATTGAGATCACGGCCAAATCTCCTAACGAGTGAGAACAGTTTCAAGCTTTTTTGATCACGTTATCAATGTGTCTATTGAAGGATAGTGAGCGACCAAATGTTACACCCAAGTCGCGAACATATTATGTACGCGGCACTATCCTATAGTCGAAGAGCGTAGCGTAGTCGAAGATCACGGGACTGCCTTTTCTGGCGAATGTCATTATTGAGCACTTGTCTGTATTCACTTTTAATCCACGGTTTTCGCAGTACCTTCCAACGTGGCTGTAATTTCAGGCAATCTTCCTTGGATTTGATTGGTAAAAAGATTTTTACATCGTCAGCGTAAATTTGAATACTTGAGTGGGAGATATCATCAGGCAATTCATTCATTAGAATCACGTATAACAGCGGTCCTAAGTGACTGCCTTGCGATACACCGTAGTCTACAGTAAATGAGAAAGATTTGTTGCCACGAATTTTAACAAATTGTATTCTCCGCTTTAGTTACGACGCCAAGCATTTGTACAGTGAAACTCGAACATCAAACTCTTACCCTGCCTCCAAGATGCTACTAATACTAACGGCATCAAATGTTTCACTCATATCGGTGCAACCCACTTGAAAGCCTTTTGAAATGCAATCCGTAACTATCGAGGTAAACTCACACAGGTTTGTGTCCCCCGGTTTCTTTTCCAAGAGTCCATGTTTCACAGGAGAAATACGTCCGACTACCTTGTGGTAAATGTGAATGTAAACTAATGACTCGAAGAGTTTCGGAATAGTCGATTGTATAGCGACTCTACGATAATTTTCTACATCATATCTGACGCCTTTTTATGTATTGGAGTGAAATCTTCCAGATTCCCGGAAAATGACTGGAGGCCATCAACACATTGAACAAACTATGTAGTGAGCACAAACACAAATTCATGGTGAAATTGCTTGAGGATTCTATTAGTTTTTTTTTCCTATGTGGACTCAACACTGTGACCAGTATAGTTTGGGGTAAAATGAGGGGGGCCTGAGAATAAACCCATGCTTTATTCGGACTAAAGTTCTATTAGTTAGCATAACCGGACCAGCGGATTTGTTGACATCGAACTCACAAATGCCGTTTTCTACACAAATTTGTGACCGTTGGTATTGCGTCTCGTCATGATCAATAGGAAATTCTCTGATATTACCAGTCGCTTCACACTTTTGAAATATACCGCATTGTGTTCAGTTCAGTTTGTAGGATCTTTTGTAGGATCTTCTTTAAAGAATTATGTCTATTTGCTTGGGCTTGTATCTTGCATGGACTATCATTTGTAGACTCACTGAGTCCTTCTTTAAATACAAACCATACGATATTTTAGAGTTAACTTACACCACTTCCTTCCAGCCCATGGCACAATTTCCCTCCATTTCCAGTTAGCATTGCGAAGCCAATGAGTCATTACGAAGAAGATTAAATGACACCGACTTAGAGTACCCTTACCGATGAAAGACTGGCTAAGGAGTGGAGTGAATAAAAACGTACACTTTTAGGTATCACGATATAAAATTACAAAAACACGAACATTTGCCGCAATGGCAAATTTACCAGCGATAGGGTATTCAATTTGCCGTGCTCTTTCCCTTGTTGGACATGGGCGCTCCTTCCACACTACGTGCCGTCGCGTCGTCTCATCGCAGATCGTTCAGGCGGTTTCGTGGCTAAGCCCCTACGTATCACCTTTCCGGATTTCGCTTGCTGATCAAAGTCCTCATGCTTCGCTCCCCGTTGTTGCCCCGGAAGTCTTCACGCTCGACTCGTTCTACGAGTGACAAATGAGTGCATTTCGTGGTTTTCCGCTGTCTGTCCGTTGCCATCACGTCAACTAGAAGTGCTATTTAGTTGAAGTTTCTTTTTATTCGCCAGAGCCCACTGGCAATCGTGTAAGAAGCTTTTGAAATGGGTTTACTTAGTGCGATTCATTTATAAAAGATACGCGATAGTATAATATGTTACTGTTATCAAGTCAATCCACAATTTTGTATAATTGTTTGTGTTCAGTTTTCTGCATAAAGCAGCTAGTTGGGTTGGTTACCATATTAATGAGTTAAGATTAGATAGCTGCATGCAATCATGGTAATCTACATACACCCCGATAAAGCGCTCATCTTCCAGGCTTAACGTCCTATCGGTCCAAGGCCGGTGCTTATCGGTGTTAAATACTACAGCACTTAAGATTATAACACCCATCCAAAAGGCTGTTATCCCCTTCAGTTATAATCCCTTCCGTTAGCAATTTCGAATTTTCAATCGACCGTAAAGCTCTAGTAAAATTCGCTCAATTGCAATCGAATGGCGAGGCGACAGAGTGCCGCCTCTGGTTACAATATAACGCTTGGCAGACGACCATGCTCGAGCGTAGCCCGACCAAAGGAGAAACGGCCACAACTCGAAATCCCGCCAACGAAGTTATGTTTTATATTTTCAACACTAATTAAGGTGAACCATTACTAACAACCGGCCGACTCCATTCCTCTTGGGCGGCAACTTGGTTGTGGATGTGCATTGATGGCCAGCAAAGCAACAGCTATGTGTACTGAAAGGTGCATTCCTATTGAAGATATACAGAACAGATATCTCCATAAAATGCTACCTCGTCCATCACAGATTGCTAAAACCTGTTTTCGATCACGAGTTTTACGCTCACCAAGTTGCGACCGGCTTCGAAAAAATACGTGTTTCGAATGTGTTAGTAAAGCACAACGTCACAGTACGGCAAATACAGTCTGTCGAAAGGGGAAAGAAAAAAACATCCACGAGGAAATTATTTCATTAACAACACACGAGTTACCAAACCATATGGCCCCTCTGAATTGTACCTGTATTTTTATATACAAAACGTACGTACTCACTCGCATTAACAAAAACACCGGTTGTTGATCGTATTAGGCTACATCTTGGGAATCCAACCAACACACGAAACCGCCATCTTTCATACGAAGTTGAACTAATGTACGAGAAAACGAGAATGATGCTCTCCGTTCGGCATTGGAAACGCAATTTAGACAAACAATCACACGTAGGTATACAATCGGTGAAACACGCAACAAGCCCAAACCTTCGGCCGTTTGGTGTGGACTGATTTCATTGATGTTGTGCACCTTTCGGAAAACTTCCCGCAGCCGTCCTTCGGAAGAAGAAATATGCATACGGCACGGCACGAGCATAACGAGCGGCAAGCAACAACTGGCCAGTCCGCGTGACTTGAACTGGGCACATACAGTGGACTCAATGGGCGTCGGCAGTTGCATGATTGGGTTGATTAAGCGAAAGAATGTGTACAAACGTTTTGTGATTCGTTTTTTACTAATACTAGATATGTTATGTAATTAATTTGATACAAATTCAGCATCGCTTAAAAGAGCAAATTTGGAACAAGTGAGGTATAGAACCATCCGGTACTGAATAAAACTAGGGTTTACTGCTGATTTTCGTCGTAGTAAGGAAAGCCATATAAATTTTCGGACATTCAATTCATGAATCATTGCAAAAAATACCTGAAATCACCATTTGGTATCAAAATTTTCTTCTGACTTTATAAAAGACAAGCTTTTCCATAATCTCACATCACTGTTTAGTCCATAATTCCAATAAAAAAAATTTTCTTCGATCAAAATAATTACGACGCCACCCTTGTTGCCAGTTTTGCTATCAGCAAATTAAGAGAAATAAATCTTCCGTTTTATTTACAGAAGCATTGGCGATTTGAAAGTTTAAAACAGAATTATTTTAATGTAATTAGTTTATCTTATCACCCAAAAAACATAGCTTTGGCCTTAAACGTCGTCCTAAGACTTTACTCTTCTTAATCGCAGACTTCGCAGCCAGATGTTAGAGTACAGGACCGAACCAGCAGGCAAGCACCGTCTAGCCGAGATTCGAACATACGACGACTGGTTTGTTAGACCAGCATCGTACTTCGAAGCTAGCTTATCACCAGTGAATGTTTATTTATAAAAAAAAGATGATATTAGGCCGTACGAATAAAAGAGTTAGAGCAAACGCTCCCATAAGATTTACACGGGAAAAGCAAAGCAAAGCCATGGGTATAAACGTCCTTCAAACATCCACCCTTCTTTATCGACAGACAGCCGGTTATTAGAGTACAGGAAAATTACGGGGCTAGTGCAAAATCCTATTAACTCTGTAGCGGCACCGATCAGTCGAGTTTCGAACATACGACGACTGGCTAGCATCGTACTCCGAAGCTAACTGGGCGGGAAAAGCAAAGCAAACTGTTTTATGTAACTGTAGTTTTAGACAAAAAATATTTTCATAAAAAAACTCGGAAACCATGAAGTAATCAATTTGGCATCACTCTCCGTCTGTGTACATGCCGAGGGGTTTCCCACAGCTATGGTTACAACGCATCTTTGGTTACTTTGAATACTGATTATCTCTGATTACCACTAATTTTTGATAATACTGCTCTAGTGCTTACTAAAAAATAATAACGATTACCAATGATTACTTAAGATTATCATTCTTTATTTTATTGATTACCATAGATTACGTAATTAAGACATCAAAGAATACAAAAATAATTTTTGATAACTTCGCACTTATATGCCTTACTGGAAACCCTTTGGTTCTTACTTACTTAGTTGGCCTAACGTCTTATAACAAGGCCTGCGTAGCATAATTCCTCCATCTTATTCGGTTCATGGCAGCTGGTCTGCAGTTCCACAGGCACCCAGCGATCGCCAGATCTCGCTCTTAGTCTTGTTCCTACCGGATTTGATGCGAAAACCATTTTTGCAGGATAGTTGTCCGGCATTTTAGCTTCATGTCCCGACCAACGTATCCGTCCAACTTCAACCACTTTCTGAATACTGGTTTCGCTGTAGGGACGCGCGAGTTCGTGCTTCATTCTTCGCCTCCATACACCGTTCTCTTGCACGCCTCCAAAGATGGTTCTTATCACCCGCCGTTCGAAAACTCCGAGTGCTCGCAGGTTCTCTTCTAGCAGTTTCCGCGTTTCGCGCCCGTGGAGGACAACCGGTTTATTTAGCATTTAATACAGCGTGCACTTTCTACGGGGCTCAGATTGTTCGACCGCAGGTTTTTGTGGATAATACGCCCTTTTAATCTCACGGCTGGTATTGTTGTGAGCCAAGGTATACGAACTCGTCGACTACCTCGAACTCATACCCGTCGATTACCACGGTTCTACCCAAGCGGGCCCTGTCGCGCTCAATCACGCCCGCCAGCATATACTTCGTTTTAGACGTTTTTATCTTCATCCCAATCTTCTCTGCTTCGCGTTTTTGTCTGGTGTACTGACCACTGCCTCAAATGTTCTGCCGACAGCATCCAGGTCATCAGCAAAGCAGATAAATTGACTGGATTTATTGAAAATCGTGTCCCGCATTTCTATCGCCGCTCGTCTTATAACACCTTCAGTGAGCGCAATGTTGAATAGCAGGCAGGAAAGACCCTGTCGAAGTCACCTGTGAGATTTGAATGGGTCCGACAATTCACCCGACACTCTCACACAGCACTGGATCCCATCCATCGTAGCCATTGTAAGTCTAGTAAACTTATCCGAAAACCCGCTTTCGTCTAAAACTTTCCATAGCTCTTGTCGGTTTACACTATCATATACGGCCTTGAAATCAATGAACAAGTTATGCGTGCATTTCTGGAGGATCTGCCGTAGGGTGAAGATGTGGTCCGTTGTACATCGACCCTCCATGAAGCCGGCCAGATAACATCCAACAAATCTATTGGCTATTGGCGATAGTCGATGGAAGATGACTTTGGGCAGCACTTTGCAGGTGGCATTCAGGATATAATGATTGCTCAGTAGTTCTCACAAGCCAGCTTATTGCCTTTCTTGTAGATAGAGCAAATGACCCCGACTTTCCACTCCTCCGGTAGTCGTTCCTTATTCCAAATCTTGACAATCAGTTGATGCAAACAGCTGGCCAACTTGTCCGAGCTCATTTTATTAAGTTCCGCTCCAATGCCATCCTTTCCCGCTGCTTTGTTGTTCTTTAAACGCTGGATGGCTTTTTTAACTTCCCTTATCAATGGGAGTGGCACATCTTCGTTGCTTGCTACACCAATGAGCCACCAATTTCTCCACTATCGTGGTCTTCCGCCTGCGCGCCATTCAGGTGTTCAACGAACAGCAGCTTCCACCTTTTGATCATGGCACGGTCGTCAGTCAGGGTACCTCCATTTTTATTTCTGCACATTTCGGCCCACGGCCAATGTTACGAATCGAGCGAGAAGTCAACCATGCTTACTCACACGCGAAAGAGTATGAGAAACATAGCATTCAACGCTTACGCCGCACACGCAGGTGTAAAAGAAACAACCGCCGGTGCTGTGTGCAGACATTCTGCTATCCACACACTCGCGCACGCACATCCTCACATCGTCTTCCTGCATAGCTTATTCCCGAGTCAAAAAAATTGAGGGGAATCAGCTGCCCGTGAGTCTGGTGGCGCACTGGGATACAAATTTTGCATTACTTTTTCTGCTTCTTTATCTTCGCTCTTGATTCTACTCACGAGCGAGAATACAAGGCGCCGTGAGTAATCGGTATCAGTAGATCGGGCTGCAACGACGAACGACGAGCGTCGATTGTAGCTGTTATTAAACACACAGTCGCAAAAACTCGTTGCAGTGCATGAAGAAATAAGTGCGGGAATTTTAAAGGGATGCTTATGCCGGCGTGTTCTTTAAAATGAGTAAGCGTGTGTGAGAAAATTAGACCACACGAGTGTGGGCATCGCAACACTGCGCCACGGCACAAAACCTTTCCGAAATTTGTTGAGTCGGTGATAGAACTTGCATGTGTCATGAAAGCGGTACAGCTACTCGAGTTCATCGCAATGTTTCTCACCCTGGCGAAGCTTCTTTTGCTGGAAGAGTCGGGATTGCTGTCTCCGCTTCTGTTTGTATCGCTCCACATTCTGACGGGTGGTTCGACACAGCATTTGTACCCGCGCTGCGTTCTTCTCATGCAATATCTGCTGGCACTCCTTGTCAAACCATTTGTTACGTCGATTCGGTACCACACGGCCCAGGACGTTCTCCGCTACGCTGTTAATGGCATGGCATTCCAACAGTCCTCAAGAGGGGTTTCATCCAGCTCACCCTCTTTCGGCGGCGCGTTTTCGAGAGATAACGCGTAGCTTTCGGTGACATCCAGTTGCTTCAGTCGCATTAGATTATACCATGGCTCACCACGTGCGACGTAGTTGCGATACACAGCACAAGAATAAAACCGAATGTCGCACGTCGATTATTACGGTTTTCAACTGCAACAGCTATACTACGTATGGTCACCCCTTGGTACCTATATGCATTATTACGATTTTTAGTTTGGACGAAGGAAAATTTTGATAGACGAATTTAAAAAATACAGACAGTTGTGTAATTTCAATAAAATGTTCATAATAAACGCTTTTTAGTGAAATTAAAGTGCACGGATTGGAAGGTTAGTGTGGTTGAATCAAATCACCACAAGAGCTTCTGGACTATTCGTTAAAATCCATCCAAGAAATGATGAAAATTGAAATGGTATTCCTGTCAATGACGGCAATTAGCCTTACACCCTATTTCTTCATCATTAATTAGGATTGTTTCCGTAACGAATGGAAGCAAGGCTAATTTTTTCGCTTCGAGAGTTGAATAAAATTGTACCGTCTCTCAATACCACCGGACGGTTAGGTAATCTTTTAGTTTTGGACTACTTATACAGTTCATATCAGTATCTGTACTACAAACAAGATTCTTGTAAATAGAAAATTTTTCCGATTAAAATTAAATTGGCGCTGTGTTTTACGTTAGTTGCCGTATTTTTGCATGGAAAAAGATTATTTTTATTTGATTTCTGGTAGCGCAATCTTAGTCTTACCGTAAAAAAATATACAATGCTAAATTTTTCCATAACTGGAAAGTTCAATCGATGAAAACAGTGTCATTTTTTCTGACCAGTGTCCATTTTTTCTGATAATTAACATCCGAAGCCTGACGTGTGACTGAGCTCACACCGGAGAAATTTCCGAAAGCCATACACGCAGACGCAGCAGACGGGTGTCAAATTTCATTTTCCCTTATTTTACCAATTTGCATTTAGCAGTTACTGCGCCTACTATTCATTCGCACTTTCAGGAAGTTCATGTTGTAAAGGAATCAGTTCGAGGTATAGTACAATGAAGTTCTATGCAGTAGAGTTACGTTCAATACTTTCCGTAGACGGTTTAGTATACTTCATCGAATAATCCTTTTATAACTCATTGCATTACCCTATTTATGCCACCTTGAAGCATATTGCACGGTACCCTTCTTCTCGATAATCCTTGATTCCAGACAGGCGGATGCACACCGTGCTGAAGCACCCATTGAGCTTCCCGCACAATGCATCGATGCACATAAAATCATTGCATCTGTCGGCTCGGCATCGTTCGGTTGAAAGCCAACGATTGTGACACTAATTTTAACGTGTGGTTCGAAATGATGAAGCGCTATTTTAACTCGCTTCACACCCACCCGAGAAAATGCTTGGAGGGAAACCTGGAAGGTTACCGCTCATCAGTTTTACCATTCTTAAACTGTTCTGGGGTTGAAAATGGCCAACTGAACTTTATGGTTTCATCTTATTATGATTTCCCTTTGCCTCTACATCATCAAGTGCTACAGGCGGTTGCAATTTACTCTGTTCGAGACATTCGTACCACTCGCCTTCCAATCCTGCTAGTTGAATTGCTCGAAATACCTTTATCTCCATTTCCTTTCCGTGCGTGGGATTACATTGGAAGATTGAGCGGCGATTAGAAAGCGAAGAACAAACTATACAGCACATTGCCGGTTGAAACCGCCGGCCGTGAGTGAGTATTATTTAATGTTGTGCTTAACGAAAAGTACCGCTGCTTCCAGCACGCAAGCAAATGTCCATGGCCGATACTGTTTTTGTTCACCTCACAAGAAAACGATACTATTTCGTTCAAAAAAGTAAGCTTATATCAAGCAATATTTATAAGACTGGAACTATAAACAACCAATTTGTTTCGCAATAATACATTTTCATATGCGATGCTTATAGAGTCTACTAGAATATGTATTTCTTATTTTTGCTATGCTTTAACATTTTCTCGATGCTTTTTGCAATCCGGAATGTTTTGACGTGGAGATCACTACAGTCAACTTTCGTTCGTTGGGCTATCTTTAAGTGGGCTACATTTTAATCGGGCTCCCGTTAATTGGGCTATATAGCCCAATATAGCCTATCTAAAACGAAGTCAAACGTCATTTCTGACAGTATATTTTTTCTTCCGTAGGGCTTTTAAATGCATTATTTCAAATGCAGAAAATAATTTATATAGAAAATAGAAAAATTAATTAAATGGAACTGATCATTTTTAGGCTTGACCGTCCCATTCATTAGCATCATTAGCATTCACCTTGAATACAATGAGCACACCAGCGCCACTACTTGGGACTATGAGGTCTGTTGTTTGGAGCTATAGGAAGACCGACACTCACTGTTAGTTGAATTAAGGTTTGCTCAAGGATGGTTACTCTGATATCATTCGACCCAACCAGCTTGTTTGTGTTGGGCTATCTCGAAGTAAACGATAATTCCAGTTCAATTTTAAAAGCTTTACCGCAAGAAGTTGCATGCTAATGGAGGGCTTGCGTTTTATTTACATTATGCTTACTTTCAGCTCATTTAATCTTGTGACTGGAAGTTTTTTATTCTGACTTAGCAGATTATGTTTGTTTCAATTGACAGCGCATCTAAAGTGTTGCTATAGTACCAGTTTGTTTCGAACAAAGCTCGTAGTGACAAAGCTGATCAACCTACAAATCTAAGGTTTTTCAAGATTGTGTATGGACCCAAAAGAAACAACTCAAGTTTCCACTAGAGGTTGTTTCATTTTTTTTATCAAGAATATTTCGTTTTTCAATTTCATTTTCATGCTTATGTTCTTTCTATCGGTCCGTAAGATAATCAACATCAGAGCGATGGTAGCGCATTAACTTTCAGGAACGCAAACTCTTTGTTGGTGCACGGTTTTTATAGCAACACTTTTTTTTCTTTCGACAAACTTTTGCCGTACATTGATCCGTTTGGTGGGCACAGAAATTGCAGTTATTTCTTTTTCGCTGATTCTTTCCACAACTATTCCGTGTCTGTTGTTGGTTCGTTCAACACACGGCTAGTGTTCCTCAACAACATAGCCATCATAAACCCGGCAAGGAGTAATCAAAGAACCGTCACTACGTGCACACCCGCCCTGCTGTAGGTACTATAAAGGTGGGATTCGCGTAAAGATGGTAAAAAAATGCTTATACCTAAAGAAGATTGGCAATTGGCAAAACAAGAAAAACGAATGATTTTAAAAGAAACTGTACAAAGATGAAACGATTTGCGCCTCGGCGTGAGTGACGTTGAATAATTTATCTACCGAAAACAAAAATCAGAAACAGGCGGCTGTCTACCATGTTTTCTTGATTATCACAATTTAATGCTACGAAGAATTGTGTTCTCGCTGGTACATGGGCAAAGGCCTACAGGTATGTTTGCGCGTAGTTTTGTATTATTGATGAACTCGTTGCACCGCTGGCTGGCAAGTGCCGCGACGCGTGAGAGCAAACAGGAGTCATCCGAACAAACTAAGCGAACTGATAAATTTTTAAATTCGATTTACTATTACCGCAACATTTCCTTTATTCATCTTATACATACATTAATGTTCAATTTGCACACTAACGCCGAATTATTTTGCTGTAAGCATAACCACGTGATACGACGACTGATTCGATTGCATGGTTTCTGAGTAAAAACTGTACAAAGTTATTTAATTTCTTCGCCAACATTGAACTGTATAGTGGAGTCACACTTTAGTGATCATATTAAGAGTGCAAATGGAAAAGCACTGTTTCTTTCTCGATGTGAATTTATTTTTTGAATTTAAAAAATGGTAAAGTAAATGGTAAAAATAAAACAGAAGTGACGTTTTCAAGCTGAGGCCAAGGCACAGAACAGAAGTGGAAGTAGAAATCCAAACACGTACATGCTACTTTCTACAGATACTAGCGAACCTGCCGGAAGCGAGTCACTTTATTTCACGAAATCACACGAACGCATACGAATACACACGAAAGCATGTGAAAGCTGCTAGGCGATTGGCAGCGAGCGTTCTGCTTATATTGCTGTTATTCGCTTCTATACGAAAACCTTCCCAAAAAAAATAAAAACAAAAAAGACTCTGTCACCAGTTTTAATCGTCGAATCGTGCAGTGAAGTGCAGTGCAGGTCATACAGCAAACACCCGGGCAATATCACACAATAGATCAACTATACTGGTCGCAGTGATAAGTCCACACATGGAAAAAATCTTTTGTGTAACATAATTCGCCTTGAATGAACACCACTTCAAGCGGCGCTGCTAGTTTAGTGGTTAGGGTTAGGTCCTTTATTCATCTTTGATCTGCATTTTAACGTCTTCTACAAAGTTTTTATGAAGCAAGATCAAACCCAAGCAGCATCATATGTTGTATGAAGGGTTACGCAACTATAATTGAAACATTCAAGTATGGTAAAAGTTCGCATCAGTTACCTTTATCGAACTGTTATGTGATTGAAAAAGCGCAAGAGGTGGAGCCTATATGCAACCAATTGTTACACATATGTTTTATGAAACATCAATGCGCATTATCTATCCATTCGCGACTACGATATTAAAAGAGATTTTAAGCCTGTTCGCACTCACTCGAAATCCTATGCCGCGTTGTCAAAACTTGCGTGAAAACAAAAACAAAAATACTTCCTTCTCTTTTTTTCTCGCACAAAAACCAATGCGCGTTACCTACATACAAGCAAGTATTCGTGACTACGATACTAAAAGAGATTTTAAGCCTGTTCGCACTCACACGAAATCCTATGTCGCGTTTCAAAACTTGCGTGAAAACAAAAACAAAAATACTTCTCTTTTTTCCTCGGACAAAAACCAAACAATTATGAGCAACTTTGTAATCGCGAATTATGTTTAGCAGGAAGCAAATTTCCTCTCTGGTCTCTACCGTTCCGGAAACAAATACCGTTCCGATTTGGTAAAGTTGTTGTATTACAAGGAAGAAAAGTCTTCAGAGGATTCAGAATAAAATTTTGAAAATGATTTTGAAGCGTCCTCCTTGGTTTAGTACATTAGAATTATATAGACTTACTGGTGTTGAAACAATAGACGCCATGTCAAACAAAATTATTTCAAATTTCCGACAAAAATCGTTGCATTTCTCTATTGCGATGATTAGGATCATAAGTTGGGGGGCGCCGTAGCCGCAAGGTTACCGAGTCTGTTTTGACAAGCGAGTGGTCATGGGTTCGAGTCTTAGCAGAATCAAGCCATTCGATGTCAAGTGACTTTAGCATGGGTTTATTCTCAGGCCCCCCTCATTTTACCCTTCCTTCATGCTGAATTCTAAATTTACCCACTGAAGCCTCTTGAAAGTGTAAAAGTCCCTCCAATAGTTAAGTGTACTGGTCAGAGGAACGAATGAGTCTGTCCTCGCCAGGGACGGCTCTAATATGGGATAGTGCTGGCAGCGAGGAATAAGTGGATAAAGTAGATCAATCTTTGAAGAAAGGGTAAACCCCAATACACACAAGCACGCATAAAATTTAATTAGCATATCGCTCATTCAATAGCGATTATAGCAAAAAGAAATGCAGTGCAGGTCATACAGCAAACACCCGGGCGATATCACAAAAGATCAACTATACTGGTCGCAGTGATGAGTCCACACAGGAAAAAAAAAGATCATAAGTTACCTAGGTTAGATATTAGGTTAAGATGTTATATTTTTCCTTTTTTTTCTTACATGTAAGTTGATATTATTTACGTGTTCAGCTAAGGGCAGTCCTGTGAGTCGAAAAAAAAATCGTGCAGTGCCGTCATAACAAATGTTGTTGATTTCAGAACTTCTAGGAAGGCTGCGTTTCTCTTTGGTGATTTTCAGATCTTACAATTCTCGTTTCAATCAGAGACAACTGCCAGTTATTCTACCTTGAACATAGATATCAGAGCGTAAGACTAAAGAGTGAATGACTCGTCGAGAGCAGTCGAGAGCGAGTTGAAGGGATAAAATGTTTAAACTTGAACGTCTAAATGAGCCTGCTTTTGAAAACTGTGGTTCTAAATAAATTTTACGAGCTGAAACTTGACGCTGGCAAAAACCAGCCTCTGGGCGGTGTAAAATTTGTAATTGCATTATGACAATGCACTGCCAGAGTAGCTTATTTATTGCACCTGATTCGACCTTTCACAGGCTTCCATCGAATCTACCCTGCAAATATAGCTCCTGGCGTCTTAAGAATTTAAGAGATGCCATTAAAATGATCCCGAAAAGAAAATTGAGGAGAAATAATACACAGAATACGATGATTCTGATTCCATCATTGAAAAAAATCAGAGGGGTTGTGCACGAGACACGGCCGCATAGGTGACGCAGGACTACGTAAATCTCTTTGTAGCGACAGTATGTAATGTATCCATGCATGTAATAATTCGATTCTTCGTGTATACATGCTAGATGCAGCATATATAGGGTTTGTTGAGACTGCTGGTTGAGAAAATTCTATTATTTTTATAATGAATGTCAATAGTGCCTCAAATCTTACTTCAACATCAAACACTATTTACCTATTTTGGACCCCATCCGCAGCTGTACATAATTTGGGCACTTCCATTTGATTTTGCTGTAAGTGTCCAAATTATATACAGCTGCTGAAGGGTTCCAACCAAAATACGTTGGTTTCCCTATATGCAATTTGATGATATCAAAAAATTGTTATGTAAATGACTTGATTGTGCTGCAGGATGAAAAGGCTAAATTTTTACAAGTCGATATTTTTTTACATCGTTTTATTCATTTTCATGATTGATAGTTACTGTATAAGTAAGTTAAAGTTGTTTGAAAAATGTTTTGTACCTTACTGCCTTTATACTGAGTTTACAGAATAACAGACGTAACACTTCGAACAAATTTTCTAACAAAATATCGTTTCAATGGCACCCCTAAAACTTGGAAAAAACACTAGCATCACCTGGTGCAGTCTTCGCGCTACGCAAAGCAGCTTGCTATAAATTTACTCGTATATTATCTGACAACAGCGCCAGCGCAAGCGAGCGGCGTTCTCGCGCAGCGACTGTGAATCTTGGCTTAAGTGAACATTTGAAATGATCGTTTTTATTGGCGATGGAATGCAGCTTCAGTGTTACGTCTGTCAGTCTATGCTGAGTTGATCAAAATTTGCATCGCTACGAACATTGGCATCACTACGGATGCCTCCTGCCTCGTCTTCTCCATCATTTTCGAAAGAAATTAACCTAAATGTAATCTCGCTTTAAGAATTGCTGCGTCACGTCACATGCACAAATATCCCTTCAGCCCTGTTTTCGTGTAAGACAACAGTTCCGAACAAATTCTTGCAGTATCTATATAGATACAAACTGGCGCTTCACTTTCAGGACATCAATTTGGGCTAGATTCAATGTTTAAAGATAAAGGCGGTTGAAGGAAAGTAGTGGTTTTATACTAAAAAATTGTTTACTTTCAGGACATCAAATTGGACTAGGTTCAATATTCAAACGATACGATCGGTTGAAGAGGAAGGGTGATTTGGCACTCTGGCGTTCTTCCCAAGCAGTTTTTTCTCTCCTTCTGTAGGGTACCCTTACCACTGCCTCCATTATTTTGATTTATTGTGGTATGCCCGGTTTATTACTTTTTCTGTACGCTTCAAGCTGACCTATTACTTATTAAGGAAGTGTTAGGCTGGTAACTGAAGCGAGGCAGGTGCCAATCAGAGATGACTTGGTTTTGAACCTTGTTACCCTGTTCGGTGACGCAGACCATATCTCCCCTTTTTGAGATAATGCAGTCTGCGTGCTATTTGTGCTCCGCAATTGCAGAGTAAGAGCCCCGTGGTTAAATATTCTTGTACGAAACCAAGATTCCGAACCTAATATTTAGTCAGACAATGTCCTGTCACATAACCGGTAAGCGTGCTGATATCTCTCTTATCGAGACACAGCAAGTTTTGAGTACCTTAATAGTCGACGTTATAGATGGTTACAATTAAAGAAACTGACTAAAGAAAAGACACTGGAGCTCAGTCACTCGCGGCCTCCTGTCATCATTAAACCTGATGTGCTCAACGATGATTGTTGTGCGTGACTCTGTTCAAAGTTGCTAGGAAAAGTTCGAACAATATTTTTTCGAGTTCAACATTTAGGCGGTTTTATTAACTGTACGATACAAATTTGATTGCTTGATGTCTTCGTTAGGCAGCACGGATCGATTTCGTGATGATACGATGATATTTGTTGCCGTTTGCTTGCAGTCATTATTTTCTGCCGCGTTCATCGACTGATACTCCACAAGTTTTCGAGCAAAAGATTCAGAAGGTTTCATCGAGATTCATGCGCACTTGGTTTCGACGAACGGAAAATGAGTTACCTGTCACTTCTTTAGTCAGTTTCTTTAGTTAGAATGTTTCAGCGATTGTACGGCCATCCAATTGACCATGACTGTTCGGCTCTCCCATAGTTTCAGGTCACCCTTCAGAGTTGGAGCCATCTCGTCTTTCGACTCACTACGAGTCGGCGTATTGAGGATAGACGAGGAACAGGGCTAGATGTTCCTCCCCTATGCTCCTATTCTCCCCACCACCTATTTCGTGTCTTTGTTTTTTTTTGGCAGAGGGAGCATGCACGGTAAGAAATCGTCCACTGCATGACCGGCTTGATGCAGCAAGGGCAGATTACTGTGGAGGGTGCCCTGGTACTCCACAGGTTCCGTTGCGGCGAGAGAATTTATAGAACCCCCTCCACCATTCATCCCTCGGCGCGGGTCGCGTCACACCTTGGATTAGGGGTTTATGCATTCAAGTTTTTACATAATAGCTATGGATAACAGCTATTAAAACCATCTCCTTTAGGGGCTTTGGACCCTCTGCTTTGGTTCCTAATAGTTTTATCTTCTACAATAACCGTCCTGCAGACGGAGTTTACACTCAGCCTTCACACGAGTCCCCCGTTCTCTGTCCGCATACGACCCTAGTTTCCACCGGTTGTCGGATTTCCATTAAAGAACGTATCCCGGATGGTATTACGAGGAGGTAGAGATAGGAGTTGCTGAATAAGAGGCTGTGGAAGCTCATGTTCTGGAGCGCATTATTCAACCATTTATCATCCTTCCAAGCACTTAAATTGGACTAGGTTTAATCGCATTTCTCAGGAAATTTGTTGGGATGAGGAGACTTTGTCACTCTTTCTGGCATACCTAGCAAGCACAGATATCAAATTGGTCAAGGTTCAACCGTCGCAAAGAAACTTCGACCTGTCGGGACGGGGAGATTTTGTTACTTTTTTTCAGATACGTTAAAACTATGATGGCGTCTTTTGTAATCAACCCAGAAGCGAGGATTTCCACAAAAATATTTAAAATCGATCTGGAAACCGCCAAGCTGTTAGCGCTCAAAATCTTTCATTTTTTCGTGACGGTCGTATTTGTTGATTTTTTGGTATGACACCCTATCCCAAACCTTGCCGTAAGACGTAGTCACAGACAAACAGACATAACTCTTGGAAGAAAAATCAACAAAAATTATCGTACCTCACATTTAACCTGAACACTAACACCATCTATGTTCGACATTCCCAAATATCAAATAGCAACATGGGTATCCATCGAAGTAGCAAGTATTTTTTATGGGAAATTCCCCTTCTTTCGTCAAAAAGCGCCACTTTGACCAAAACGGAGACATTACCAACTAAGCCCAAATTTGAAATGACGGTTTAATCGCTACGAAGAATGAAAAACAAGTGTTATGTCTGTTTGTCTGTGACGTGGCCTTATGTCAGAATATCTTTCACACGGTCTGTTTATCGAGAAATTTGCACTTATTTTGATAGACGGCGGTGCAGAAATGAGCAGTTTATAAACAGACTAAAATAATTTTCGTAATTTTTCGTTAAGAATTAACCTTGAACCATTGACTAACAAGTATCACCTTTATAAAATAAACATTCCTTTATTGAAGAAAAATTTACAACCCAAGGAACATTTTAGTTGTAGAGCAGCTTATCAAGCGCTTGTTCCATTGGTTTTAGCTCTAAAACGATTGCCATTTTCATTTGTACCGAGCAATTTGATTTTAAATTTCAACTGAACGCATCCTCGAACGCATTTCAATACCACTTCACTGGGACATTCTGTTACTCATTTCATTGCCCCGGTGCATTTAATAGTTGTACCAGTTTATGGCTGAAACAAGCAAAAAAAACCGGTGGCAAGTGCTTTTCTGTACCGAAAAATGCGGAATACAGACAGCACCAACAGAACACCCTCATTTGTGAGGCAAATGACCGCGGATGCTTTAGAGCGGAACCGTTTTCAATCATCCCGTGAAATATGCATGTACGTATCATATAGTTTCTACTGGCTGACGGCAATAAAAGTCCAACTTGACGTGTGGTTTCATTGTGTGCCACTCCGTTTGTAACAACTTCAGTGTATTTTTTTTGTTTTTTGAAGTATGATTTCGGTAGTGTGTTCTTTTTTTTCTAAATTATCTAAAGTGAGTTTGGCTCGTAAAGATAAATAAACGTTTGCCCATTTCCAATTCGTATCGCTCGTTTGGGATCAGATGTTAAATCGGCTTTTTCTTTTTGTTTTCGGCACACTGCACTGGCGGTATTATGCATCAACGCGCTAGCTCCGAACGAGGTCGTTAACTCTTGCTCGGTAAAAGGAACACTTGTTATACCGGGGGGATGCTGTTTATGGGGCAGCTAGCGCGAGATTGGAAATGCTGCAGCATCGAATAACATGAACGGAAAATGCCATCAGCCAGCCGTGGCACAGAACGACGTATGTTTCGAAGCACCGATGAAGGAAAATGACAAAAAAGGCTGATGCAGTGCCATTTTTGTACGCCAATCCGTGGCGGTGACAGAATAAACCGTTGGACTGGAAAACGGACGACTAGGGTAAAATGGGAATGCGCCCATGATTTACGTTGATGTGATCGAAAGCTTCCACGTTACACGTTTTAGTTAGAATTATTGGATAAATATTAACGATCAACCAATAGACAACCTCGGAATTGTGGGTAGACTGCAGCTTACCCCACACTTTGTAACATGTCAAGATATGCTGAACTGAAGCGTTAACTTATGTGGCAGTTGGCGATTGCAACATTATCGATTCAGGCAATGAAGAAGTATTCCCATTTTTATGCTGCGCCAGCCGGTTTCCACTCCCGATCGGACCGTATACGGTAAGTGCAGGTCGGCTGGTTTTGGAGTAAATGTACTAGCCGTGAGCAGCCATCAAAGCGCGTTTTTCGTAGCTGTTTGTTGTTTGAATTTCTCGGCTTTTATATCTGCTTTTTCCCGCAGAAAGACGGCAGGCCGCAATTAACTAGTTACGTGTAGATTACGGTTCCTTTCGAAAACCTGTTTTGCCCTCCACCGACGATGGTGGCGTTGCGTTGAAGCGATGATAAGACCCGAATGTCTGGTGCCATTGAACCAGTTTATGGGTGTGGCTCATTTTAAATGTTTGTTTTCACTCGTTACAGTGTTTCGGGATGTAATTCACCTGGAGATAAACTCGTTAAAATCGCTACCATATTGACGTCAATATTTCACCCATGCCCCAGTTGCTCATTTCACGGTTCGATTAAATTGCTTTTTCGATTTTCCCGGGTCGTACGCATACTGTTCCTGAAAGGTATACAAATTGCCTTTCTGCACTCGAGGCTTTCTTCAAATAGCTCCGTCTTCCTAGCTTCAGCCAGTTCTGTCGCTATAAATAGTGCCCTTTGGGAAAAGCGGAATAATGCCACGGGATAAATCATGTGTCACTGTCGGGTCGGTTTCTCTCGAGGCATGTTTATGCCGGAATTCATCCCGTTTTGTTTCACTTCACTCGTTCCATCATGTCACTAAATGCATCGGGAACTCGAACTCAGTTTCACACGATCGTATCATGGAAAGAGAGCGAGATAAACTACGATGTGTTGTTACGAAAATAGGTTGGAAGCAGTCAGCAACGTTAGTAAATAGTTACCCAGCAATGCTGCAGTGTACTTGTAATTAGACACATTGCAATTCCAAAAATAGTGCTGGTAGTTGGAATTTAAATGTAAGGGCGAAAATTCCAGACTCCAAAAATAAACGTTATCTTCGTGCCGTATGCCTTACTTATTACGATCGTGGCAAATCGGATAGTGTAGCTCAGACGATCGAATTAAACTACGTATAATATAATTGAATACACGGAAAGAAATTCAATCTCCAAAATGAAAAAATGACTCATGATTCTAAAACTCTAGCTTACGTTTTATGAAAATACACCATAAATAAATAATCGCGAACTTATTGCAATATAACACAACACTATATACAGCGCTGCACACTAATTCTCCCGTAGGAGAGCTGGAGAAAGCTGACCTAGGAGTTTTTGAGCGAAGATCGAGTTCGGAATAGACCAGTGGGGTGCTATCCCTATCTTAACGAACGGTGTTTGACAGTCGACTTAACGAAGGGCGCTATTGCAGGAAAAGCGCCCGTCTGACAGGTAAATTTGCTGCAAACCTTATCGAGATGTGCTGAGATGTTGGCAACAAAAACATGGCACCCATCGCAAGCCCCTGGAATAGACCCATCAACCACGAGCTGTATCATGTATGCAATATTGACAAAGCAAAGGTAATACAATGTGACAGGCTGCGATGGGATGAGCATGTAGCCAAGATGCCCGAAAAAAGAATAGCCAAAACTATTTTCCACAAAGAACCAGGAAGAGACCGTAAACTCCGGGGCAAATCTCGCACCCGGTGCATGTGCACTGTCGAGGATGACAGGTCATTGCAAAAAATTTCACATTACCAATACATAAAATAAAACCCAATCGTTCTAAGAATAAAAGACCCCTTCTTCAAAAGGCTGAGCGGTTGTTCTCTTCAAGACTGCAAAAACCACTTCAAAATAACGAAACATACATAAACAAAAACAAGCACCTTCACAAAACCAATACGGTCTAATTCTATTACCTTAGCACACTGTCCTCTCTCATCCACCTCGTGCTGCCCATTTCTTATCACAAAAAAACGTATCAAAATACTGCAGGCAATTGATACCGTTCTTGTTGAGCTGGGCATAAAAAGAAATGTAAACACTCGGCCCGAATCCTTATCGGATGCACTTGCCCTCCGGTTAAACGAAGTAAACGTATCAATTTTCAAGTGTTCAAGCTTAAAGTGTCGTGACAAATGATCGCCGATGTGTTTACACAACGAACTGATAACTTCGTACCTAATACGTTTAGTCTGGAAAGGCAGTCTAGAAATTAATTTAAAATCCTCGGCGATAAGGTTCCCCATGTCTAGCGAATAGGTAAATAAGAAACCTTTTTTTGTTTTGCCTACGACAGCGTGTATTTAAAACGTACACAAGATTAGAGTTAAAAAAACAAACGAGGCCTCCGATCAAATCCATTTCAAGTTTTTTGATCAGTTTTATAGCAAAGCCTCAGTTTTATAACGTTTAGAAATAGGCCCAAACTTTTGCATCTAATGTATACTGTTGCATTCGATGCAAAAGTTCGGTACGCTATCAAGCTGAACGAAAAACTTGAAACCAATTTAATCGGAGTCCACGTTTGTTTTTTTAATTCTAATCTTGTGTACGTAAATACAAGCTGTCGTAGGCACAACAAAAAATTGTTTTTTATTTTTATAAGAATAGGTATTCTTTGTCAATTGGACCGTTCTATCTTACAAGCAAAACAACCAAATATTTATTATTATTTTCATTTTCATTGATCATTTCATTCTCTTCGGAATTTCCATAATTTGTTCTTTACCATTTTAAGCAATAATCAAATCCGTTCCAACTGTTTTTCACAAACGTATTTTTCTTTTGTTTTTTTTTTCAGCCGAAAGTGACTTGGTAACGTTCGCTCAGATCAAAACTCATCACCGTACAAAGTACCACATCGACACCAGCCTGTTCACCGCGGAGACGCGCTCGGAAACGCTACAAGAACTGTACGATGCAGCTGCCAAAACCCCAGTGTCTGCGATGGCCGAAATGGACCGGCTTACCGGACAGTACGGTACCGGTCGGCGCAGCTCGGATGCATTCCTGTGTACCCCGGTGCTGGGAAAAACACGCCGGAAGCTTCGCGCCAAAGTGGACATGGATATTGAAACGAGACTGGTAGGTTCATTTGCCCGCGGGTACGATGACCGAACGATAAATGAGATAAACACGGTAGCCAAACGGACATTCGCCACAATAGGCGAAAGCCATAATGTACAACAGCCAAAATGCAATTTTGCCTTTTCTTTCAGAACTATCTGTCTTTTCTGATAGATGGCAGTAAATAACTTATGGCTGATTCAACTCTGTTTAGGTTGTTTTCTTAGATCTACTTACTTCCCTAGTCCTGACTGACTGCTTTCCCTAATCCACGCATTGACTTGGATTGACTTATTTAGTACCGTAAAAATTTTTAGGGGCATATCAAAAAGCATATGCCTCGGGTACTTTTTCAAAAGGACGTAACTTAACCGATATGTTATGACTATTATACCAACATTTTTACTTTCGTAAAAATGCTAATCCATCCTTTTTACGTTAAAAGCTCAATTCAACCTATTTACACGTAAATTCATTTTGAAGTGTAGGGTGATAAGTCAGGGCTGACCGGCGGTGCCAGACAAAATAGGTTGAATAATCGGGAGATAAAGTTTAACGTTTTAGTTACACCACACATCACACATATACATATACATATACCAACATTAGTTACACATCACACCGGACGATAACAGCACAGAACAGAAGTGAAATTTAAAATCCAAACACGTACATGCTACTTTGTGCAGATACTAGCGAACCTGGCGGGGGTGAGTCACTTTTTACCACGAAAAAACCTTCCGAAAGCGCACGAAAGTATATGAAAGCTGATATGCGATTGACGAATTTGAGTAAACACTGTAAACACTAAACCAAAACGAAAACAAATGTCAGATGCGGTACATTTCACAAAAAAATTCAGTAAATTTAATTTTTAACTAGTTTTCGATTGAAAACTTTACTAAATTTTATCTAACTTTCGCTAGATGTACGATGGGAGTCTCCCCAAGCAGTGCCTGTAGCTCGTGATTCATACGCCTCCGTCACTCTCCGCTTTCAGTTTGTAATCCGCCAAATATCGTCCGCAGCACTTTCCGCTCAAACACGGCAAGGGTGCGTATGTCCTCCGTAAGCAGCGTCATGGCTTCAAGTCCATAAAGAACTACCGGTCTAATAATGGTTTTGTACATTGTTAGCTTCGTGCGGCGGCGTATGCTTCCTGATCGTAGCGTTTTACGAAGGGCAAAGTAGACCCGATTTCCCGCTTGGATGCGCCGCTGGATCTCCTTACTAGTGTTGTTGTCCGCGGTCACCAGCGATCCCAAATACACGAACTCCGCTACCACTTCTAGTTCGTCGCCGTCAACGGTTACCGTCCGTGGGACGCGCGCGTTTGTTTCCTTTGAGCCTCTTCCTTTCATGTATTTGGTCTTCGACGCATTTATTTTTAGCCCAATTCTCCTAGACTCCGCTTTCAGTCTGGCGTAGATTGCCTCCGCCGTCGCAAAGTTCCTGGCAATGATATCGAAGTCATCTGCAAAGCCTTGAAGTTGGCTACTCCTGGTGAAAATCGTGCCTCTCGTTTCGATGCCCGCTCGTCGGATCACCCCCTCAAGAGCGATGTTGAACAGCATGCAGGATAGACCGTCACCTTGTCTCAACCCTCGCCGCGTCACGAAGGGACTCGAGAGTGTCCCAGAGATGCGTACGAAACACATCACTCGATCCAATGTAGCTCTGATCAGTCGCGTAAGTTTGTCCGGAAAACCGTATTCGTGCATTATCTGCCATAGCCTGTCTCGATCGACTGTATCATATACTGCTTTGAAATCAATAAAGATGTGATGCGTGGGCACGTTGTACTCCCGACATTTCTGCAAGATCTGTCGGATAGTAAAAATTTGGTCCGCAGTTGCGCGAGCCCCCATGAAACCCGCCTGATAATTTCCTACGAAACATTGTGCTATCGGTGACAGCCGGTGTAACAGGATCTGGGAGACTACCTTGTAGGCGGCGTTTACCAGCGTAATACCACGATAGTTGCAGCAGTCTAGCCGATCACCCTTTTTGTAGATGGGACAAACCACTCCTTTCATCCATTCCTCCGGTAGTTTTCCTCCTCCCAAATCCTCGAAATAGCCCAGTGTAGAGCCTTTGCTAGCGTTTCTCCGCCATGTTTATAAAGCTCTGCCGGTAGGCGGTCCTTCCCAGCGGCTTTATTGGTCTTCAGCAGCCTGATTTCTCGTTTGACTTCTTGGAGATCAGGTGCTAGGACATTACTATCTTCCATGGGCGCTCCTAGGTTAATTTCCGTTCCGCCTCCTTCTGCGACTTCGCCATTGAGGTGTTCATCGAAAAACAGCTTCCACCCTTCGACCACCTCGCGCTCGTTTGTAATTAGATTCCCTCCCTCGTTCCTACACATGTCAGGTTTCGGTGTGTAGCCCTTCCGAGTTTGGTTCACCTTCTCATAAAACTTGCGCGTGTCATTAGCTCGGAATAGTTGCTCTAATTCTTCACGATCTCTGTCCTCCTTTTGGCGCTTTTTCCTCCTCAGGATCGTGGTCAACTGGTTCCTAGCTCGTCGGTATTTGGTCAGGTTCTCTCTAGTGGCAATACTTAGATAATTTTCCAAGCATTTTTTTTCTCCTCCACCGCTTGTTGGCATTCCCCATCAAACCAATCATTTTGTGTACTCCGAGGCTCAATACCTAGTGCCTCTCCGATGGCCGAGCGTATTCTGCCCCAACCGTCTTCGAGGTTTGAAGCACCTAACTCCTCGGAAGAAGGCAGTGCCTCATTCAGTACTCGCGCGTAGTTCTCGGCGGCTTGTGGGGTATCTAGCTGCCTGATGTTCAGCCGAGGAGGGCGGCTTTGACGTGTCCGGTATACGGTGGACAGCCTTGAGCGCACATGTACTGCTACTAGGTTATGGTCAGAATCAATATCCGCACCCCGACGGGAGCGAACGTTCGTGATGTTAGAGAAAAAGCGGCTTTCTATGAGAACGTGGTCAATTTGGTCATTGTACGTTGGTCAGGCGATCTCCAGGTGGCTTTGTGGATATCCTTGCGCGGAAAAGGGTGCTTCGGATCACCAGGCCTCGGGAAGTTGCGAAGTTTATACATCGTTGGCCGTTATCGTTTGTGTCGGTGTGCAGGCTATGGGGTCCTACCACCGGTCTATACATCTCTTCCCTAACGACCTGGGCGTTCATATCCCCGATGACGATTTTGATGTCCCGTGACGAGCAGCTGTCGTACGTTGCCTCCAGCCTCGCGTAGAACGCTTCTTTCTCATCGTCGGGTCTACCTTCGTGCGGGCAGTGCACGTTAATGATGCTATAATTGAAGAAACGGCCCTTTATCCTCAATACATACATTCTCTCGTTGATCGCTTTCCAATCTATCACGCGATCCTGCATTTCGCCCAGCATTACAAAGCCCGTTCCTAGTTCGCTGGTAGCGCCACCGCTCTGGTAAAACTGGGCCTTTCCGCCACGGATCTTCCATACCTTCTCTCCTTTGCGACAGATTTCCTGCAGAGCTACGATGCCGAGTTTGCGGGGTTCCAGCTGTTCAATCAGCACCCGCTCGCAACCTGCGAAATTTAGCGATCTGCAGTTCCAAGTCCCGAGTCTCCATTCGTCGTCCTTGTTCCGTCGCCTAGGTCGATGCCGAATATTCCGCTCCGAATATGCTTGAATGTTGTTAGTTTAAATTTAATTTAGGTGTGTAGCCGTACTGGGGCAACACTACCGAGTCTCGCGATGGGGCTGCCATCTTATAGTGCCGAGACTCACTATACCTCCTTCCCGGTTAGTATACGACCTTAGTTTCCACCGGGGTTGGTTACCCGATCTCCGCTAAGGTTGCTTGTATTCCGGCTGGTACCACGAGGAGGTCGGGATCGGAGTTGCTGGATAAGAGGCTAACGACCACTATGGGGTCTATATTCCGCATTATCCAGCCGTTTACCAACCTGTTTCACTACATTAAGAAACTTAAAAAAGTGAATTTTTTTCCGATTCTTCAAGCAAACCGTCAACTTTCTCACCGTTCGGCTAGTTCCAATGAGCACCACCGTTAGCGCATAAGTTTCTATCGAATAGGTCAATAGGTAGCGAGTGTTCTGCTTATATTGCTGTTATTCGCTTCTGTGCGAAAACCTTCCCAAAAAGCAAAAAAAAAACTGTTGCTAGTTTTGATCGCCGAATCGTTCGGACTTCCACTTCTGTTCTGTGATAACAGGTTAAATTCTCTAATCCGAAAAAATCCGTTGATTAATATTGCTGTTGCACTTGAAAACCGTAGTAATCGACGTGCGACATCAGTGCGACATGAATAAATGTTATTTGTGTGTCGCAAATATGTCGCAAGCAGTGCGCTATAAAGCACCTCAGTACGTGAGTACAGCGAACTACTAGCGGCGTACTTGTGACGTAGGGCCCTATTCTGTAAGTCGCGTCGAGTAAGTCAAACGCGACGCAATTTTGTCGAGTAACACGACTGAATCCATCGCTAAAAAGCTAGTGACTAAATGGTTAGCAAGTGACGCATGAGCTTGCTTTGTTTTGTGCATTGAGTCGTTATGCTGCCCGTCCTCCCCGTATTCGACACTCGACAATGACTGAGTCGAGTTGTGTTGCTCGATGTGACTTGCAGAATAGGACCTATGCAGAAGAAAATCGAATGTCGATTACTACGCTTTATAACTACAACAGCAATAGTAAACAAACCATTTTCCTATGCTAGTCCAGCAAGAAATAACTCTCACTCGGTTTGTTTACACAACTCAATTGTTAGTCGAGAGTTTTCTACTCAGACCGGGTTCGGGTGCAGAAAGACCACTTACTTACTTACTTAATTGGCCTAACGTCTTATGACAAGGCCTGCGCAGTATAATTTCTCCATCTGTTTCGGTCCATGGCAACTGATCTTCAGTTCCGCGGGCACCCAGTGCTCGCCAGATCTCGCTCCACCTGGTCTTGCCACCTCGCTCGCTGTGCCCCTCTTCGTCTTGTTCCTACCGGATTTGATGCGAAAACCATTTTTGCAGGATAGTTGTCCGGCATTCTAGCAACATGTCCTGCCCAACGTATCCGTCCAGCTTTAACCACTTTCTGAATACTTGGTTCGCCGTAGAGACGCGCGAGCTCGTGGTTCATTCTTCGCCTCCATACACCGTTCTCTTGCACTCCGCCAAAGATGGTTCTTAGCACCCGCCGTTCGAAAACTCCGAGTGCTCGTAGGTCCTCTTCTAGCAATGTCCACGTTTCGTGCCCGTAGAGGACAACCGGTCTAATTAGCGTTTTGTACAGTGTGCACTTTGTACGGGGGCTCAGATTGTTCGACCGCAAGCGTTTGTGGAGTCCGTAGTAGGCCCGACTTCCGCTGATAATACGTCTTTTAATCTCACGGCTGGTATTGTTGTCCTCTGTTGCCAGCGAGCCAAGGTATACGAACTCGTCGACTACCTCGAACTCATCCCCGTCGATTACCACGGTGCTGCCCAAGCGAGCCCTGTCGCGCTCGGTCCCGCCCGCCAGCATATACTTCGTTTTAGACGTTTTTATCTGCAATCCAATCTTCTCTGCTTCGCGTTTCAGTCTGGTGTACTGATCTTCCACCGCCTCAAATGATCTGCCGACAGCATCCACGTCGTCAGCAAAGCAGATAAATTGACTGGATTTATTGAAAATCGTGCCCCGCATTTCGATCGCCGCTCGCCTTATAACACCTTCAAGCGCAATGTTTAATAGCAGGCAGGAAAGACCATCTCCTTGTCGAAGTCCCCTGCGAGATTCGAATGGGTCCGACAATCCACCCGAGATTCTCACACAGCACTGGATCCCATCCATCGTAGCCATGATAAGTCTAGTAAGCTTACCCGGAAAGCCGTTTTCGTCCAAAATTTTCCATAGCTCTTGTCGGTTTACGCTATCATATGCGGCTTTGAAATCGATGAACAGGTGGTGCGTGGGGACTCGGAATTCGCGGCACTTCTGGAGAATCTGCCGCAGGGTGAAGATTTGGTCTGTTGTAGACCGACCCTCCATGAAGCCGGCCTGGTAACTTCCCACAAATCTATTGGCTATTGGCGATAGTCGATGAAAGAGGACTTGGGACAGGCATTCAGGATAGTGATGGCTCGGTAGTTCTCACAATCCAGCTTATCACCTTTCTTGTAGATAGGGCAGATAACCCCGTCTTTCCACTCCTCCGGTAGTCGTTCCGTTTCCCAAATCTTGACAATCAGTTGATGCAGACAGCCGGCCAACTTGTCCGGGCCCATTTTAATAAGTTCCGCTCCAATGCCATCCTTTCCCGCTGCTTTGTTGTTCTTCAGCCGCTGGATGGCTTCTTTAACTTCCCTTATCGATGGGGGTGGCACATCTTCGTCGCTTGCTGCACCAATGTGGTCACTTCCTCCGCTATCATGGTCTTCCGCCTGCACGCCATTCAGGTGTTCATCGTAGTGCTGCTTCCACCTTTCGATCACCGCACGGTCATCAGTCAAGATACCTCCATCTTTATCTCTGCACATTTCGGCCCGCGGCACGAAGCCTTTGCGAGATCCGTTGAGTTTCTGATAGAACTTCCGTGCGTCGTGAAAGCGGTACAGCTGTTCGAGTTCTTCGCACTCCTTCTCCTCTTGGTGGCGCTTCTTTTCCTTGAAGAGTCGGGTTTGCTGCCTCCGCTTCTGTTTGTATCGCTCCACATTCTGACGGGTGGCTCTACACAGCATTTGTACCCGCGCTGCGTTCTTCTCATCTAATATCTGCTGGCATTCCTCGTCACACCATTCGTTACGTCGATTCGGTGCCACACTGCCTAGGACGTTCTCCGCTACGCTGTTAATGGCTGTTTTCACGACATTCCAACAGTCTTCAAGAGGGGCTTCATTCAGCTCTCCCTCTTCCGGCAGCGCGGTTTCGAGAGATAACGCGTAGCTTTCGGCGACCTCTGGTTGCTTCAGTCGCGCTAGATTATACCAGACCAGAAAGACCAGACATCAGTGAATAACTTTCGAGTCTACATTAGTTTTTGTTTCATAAATAAACTTTGTTGTTTACTGTTGTGAAAATGTCAAATTTTGTGGTAACCAATCGGCTGGTAGTTTCATTTTCTGTGTTCTTTTGAAGAAAGCGCAAAAAATGCTTGTGAATGGGTGCGCGACATTTGGCATACGGATATTAGGCATAATGGACGATAGGCATAATAGATGATAGACATAATGGACGGTAGGCATAATGGCATAATTTGCGAAACTTCACTTTCCTATGAATACGCACTAGAGCCAATCACAATCACAATACAATGATAACCCAGGCCGCCCATTTCACAGAAACTCATTTGGCATAATGCTGTGTGGCATAACATCCCAAAAAACAATTCTAAAGCCCCTTGGTTTTACTTGAATTTTATAAAAGTTTTGTTGCGGTATTAATCATTACAATAAGTCTTTTAGTTTTATAGAACTATTGAAACGGTAATGCCCTGACCAATTAGATTTATTGCTGCTATGTTGAAGAATCAATCAGTAATGTTTTAAAATAAATAAATTCCTAACCTTAGAAAAGTAATTTGCACCCACAATAGTAAGCCAAATATATCAACATGCAATAATTATTATCATTAACGCTGTTCATATAATTACACGTGGTCCTGCTACACAACTATAACTTTGTGAAAGTAGGTGGCCAAAGTTTTTTTCTCATCCCGAGAAACACAACGCAATAAAAGAACTGAATCGTGTACCCGGTAGTTACGCAACGATACCGCACAAAACAGGAAAGTCGCCCAAATTACCCCCTGGTATGCTCTGCGTGCAAAATTGGGCTCATGCTGATGAAATTACAAAAATTACGTTAATTTATCTTTGCTCAACGGTTATTTTTCGTTCATACCGACGGGACCGACGCAAGACGTTTCGCTAGCAGGTTCTTTTATTGCCCTCGTAGACTAGCCGCACAAGAAACGTTGTGAAGCACAAACCGTGAAACGTAGTGGCTTGATTCTAGTTTGTGCTAAGAAACATAATAATTGCAGGCAGTTTCACCGTTCACGAAGAAAAATCTAACACAAATTTCATTAGTGATTCTTCATTGATTATATTAAGTTATTTAGGAAAAATTTAAAAAAATAATAAATTGTTGACTATTTGAGTCAACGATTTTGATCAAAAGCGCATCTTTATACGATATACTATGCAACTGAGATATTATGATAATATTTCCCACACAGCTGCCTGCTAAAGAGAGCCATATAGTACTGCCATATGGTACATTTGACTATCATGTTCATTATTCACAGGTGTGCGATTTTCTCATAAATTATCTTCTAATGTGAATATATTTTGTGCTCACCTCCAAGGAAAACTTGAATCTTCATTTGTGCAAAACATCTCGAAAATGTTCCTACATAACCTCAATATGAGCACATCCAACTTTTTACTCATACGTTAAATAACAAGCAGTTGATAAAAAACTAATGAAGAGTAAACAGATTTATTTATCATAAGTCTGGAAGACTTATTTGTTTTAAAAGTTAATTTAAACACACTCTTTCTATCTATACAGGTTATAACAAAACATATATAATTGATCCAAAAAATAATAAATTAATCTGAAATTGGCAGGCTAAACACGATTTGACTCGGCCTAGTGTCATAACCTATGTTTATGTGCGTGAGAACTACAGTTAAATTTACAGCACTTTTACAGTTATATTTACAGCATTTTTAAAAGGCCAAACCTTACGCTACTAGACAATGAATAAACAAACAAACAAACTATTGAGTAGGGCGGCCCCAAGTGCGACGTTTGAAGTTGCAATTAATGTTGAAGGGATAAATATAAAGAAGCACAACAATAAAATCGGCACCAACTTAACTGGTGCTGAAATAAATTTGATATTGATGCAGTAACTCAATATCTTTGCATTCAACTATAAATCATATGGAGTAATAGTGTTATGCAAAATAAATTCTTCATTTTTCTGATGAAGTGCCGAGTGCCCCACTACTGGGCAAAAGGTAGAAGTTAGAATCCATGAAAATAGTACAGCAATAGCTAACAAAATCCTACTGATGATATCGTATTTGCCGTATAATGAAATATTACATCAATATCATTGAATCACACTTTGACCTCCCGCACTTTTGCTCCACCTTACTCTATATATAGTTCGGCGGATAGAAAACCAGGCAAATTGGCATCCCTATTTTTTGGAATTATATTTGGCAACATGGAGAAATGAGCAAGTTTTTACGGAAAATAATCTCTAGCGGGTACTGAAAATGAATATTTCTATGAAAATAAAATGTCTTACATTTTGGATCATGAAAAAACGATTGGCTCTGCTTTTGACGTTAAAATTGGCTCCCAATTTTGTGTCCGTTTATATATATTTGTTTGATTTCTCCTCATCAGAATGTAAATATCGTCTTTATAAGCAAATGATGTCATGTTGATTATGTCATTTAAGTCATTTTTGATTTATACGTCGTGCAATTTAGCGGGGTTCAAATTAAAAAGTGTTCAGATTAAAAACGGTCAAACACTCAAAACAATCGGCACGCCAAGTTTACGTGAAAACATAGGTAATTCTCATCCACCGTACTTTACATGTAGAGTAAGGAGGGGTAAAAGTGCGATTCAATGATTTATCGGTGCAAATTCCGAGTGAATTGACTACATTGGCAGGAATGGGTGACTACTTTGACAGCTTGAATCTAACGTAAACTTTGAATGCTTACGAAGCATAGTTGCTGAGTTATGTGCAAATGTTATTTTAGGGCGGTTTTGATGTAATTTTTCATTATACGGCAAATACGATATCAACAGGAGGATATTACTTGTCGAAAATTTGTAGCAGCGTTTTACATCACTCACATATCTGTTTTGAAAATACGGTGAAAAGAATTCATAATGAATTTATAAAGAATTTATACAAAATATATTTCGCTTTTTTCCAATATTATCAAACCCCGTCAAGCGCCTAGCGGGGTAAAAGTGGGATTCACGGACGGGGCAAAAGTGCGATTCTTGGACGAGGCAAAAATGTATAGCTAATTATATACAGCTTTAGGTACTATAGTACAGATATTAGAAATGGAAGATCTGCAGAAAACTGCGTGCTTTACAGATGTTGGCCGAAGGAAAACAATGTTTTTTCCGCCGATGAAACAAAAAACAAACGTTTGGAAAAGTTTCGATCTGACAGGGGCTGCAATACACCAGTGCAAAATGGGAAAGGTGCGAATTGAGAATATTCCTTACCGAAACATAACGCAGATTGAAGATAATATGGCTTTATTAGCTACTGCTGTGCTAATTTCATGGATTCGAGCTATGCACTTTTGCCCCGTTAGTGGGGTAAAAGTGCGAATCGGCACTTGATCAGAAAAATGAAAAATTTATTTCACATAACACTATTATTCCAGACGATTTATAGTTGAATGTGAAGACATTCAGTTACTGCATTACTATAAAATATATTTTGTTGTTTTCCTTCTTTACATCTCAAGAAAATTGATGACAACTTCAAACATCGCACTTATGCCCCGCCCTACTCTAATGTTCTCGTGAATTGTTGGTAACTTGTACTCATACTAACTGGTTACGTGCGATCCCGGTAAATTTTACCAACGTTCCTATTAACTAGCACCTGAATTTCATGTAAGGTACTATACAAAAGTTTACATGATTTTTACGTGGATGAGACATGTCGATTTTTTAGAGTGAACGAATTTGTTTATTTAGTTCTGCATTCACACTTCTCAAGTAGCAGCTACTCTTTAATATTTATGCGGGTGACTCAAAACATGCAAAATGTTTAGTTCAGGTTTGGGCATTTGTTTCCCATCAGAGAATTTCGTATTCACACCCGCGAACGTGACCAGAATAGGATTAAGTCAATGAAAAGCCGTAATGGAATACTAAACAGACATAAGTCAAAACATCAATCCTATTAGTAGTACAATTTCACTTACGGTCCAGACTCAAACTTGCAGCAAACATTAGGTAATTCAGTTGTCTCAGCTGAAACCCGCCTATAGTGGGGTGCCTACTAGATTGAAGACGATTTTATTCATTAAATTTGAATTACGAAACGTAATAAGCCAAAATATTTGCATAAAATTAATGCACACATAGTATTTAACAGAAGATTTTCATTGCATGCATAATGACTCTTAAGACCTGGCCTGAAACCTATATGGCGGTCACTATTCAATCGCTAACTAATTACAGTGTTGATCCGAGCAAATGTGCGCTTATAGGCTCAAATGAACCTACCTCCTAGCGCCTTCAAAGCACAACGAATCAAACTATCATCGCCACAGCTCCATCGAAGGAAGAATTATTATGTCATAATCCTCTCGTCAGTCCTAGCCACCGCGCCCTTAACGAGGGATTATTAAATGTAACTAATGTTTCGTTCCTCTCTCTCTCTCACATACGTATTTCTTCTTTGTTGCAGCCTTCAGCGGTCGAGGACTTGAGGAAGTGGACCTCGATCGAAGCTATCGGTGACGTAACAGTTCCTCCGGATTGTACCGCACGGCTCGCCGGCAACAGTTCAGCGGTTTCGGGCAACATTTCGCAAAATGTTTCACCTTCCTACCAGGCTGCCAGTATCAGTGCATCGTTTGATGAAACCGACGATATCATCGTGGTGGACAGTAGCTCCCGAGGCTTAGGTCGTGAACAGGACACACCGCTCGATCACAGGTTACCCTCACCGGAGGAACAGTGTCAGATGATCGCGCTAAAGTATATATTTAAAGTCGCTTTGTGCCACCATAGATGCGGTAACAGTTTTATTCTTTCTTGCAGATTCCCTGCGGAAACCATTAGAGTGGACATCTCCGGACGGAGGTTCGATAGGATGTGTGCAACTCGGAAGTCTTTGCTACACTTTGTATCTGCATCGGACCAGGCGGACATGAATGCTATACAACAGGATGGAACCGACGGTGATACACTACGAAGGCGGTCCAGACCACGACGACCACGAGGAAAACGACGAAATACGATCGCTGGAACGGACCAGAAGGAAATCGCCGAGGTGGTTAACAACGGGTAAGTCAAAATGTCGTTTTCGGTCTCTTTCAATCGGTGCACAAAACCGAATCAAATTTGCTTTATATTCAACCAAGAGCACGATGTGAGATCGTTATTATGTCACAGTTAAAGTCGATTTCAATGCGTACTTCATGTGGCCTTTTCGTTTGTGGAATTAAATTAAAACCGTATTGAAATTCGCGCTGTTTGCCACCGTTGCGTACCATTATCATCGCGATCATAGAATTTTAGCCGTTTTTCAACTGTCGCTAGCAACGCAATTGTTGAACTGCATGGCGGATATGTGACTGTTGTGTGTGTTAATTTCATGCGTGTAAATGTTACTCCTTTTAAACATATTTAATTCATCCACTTGATTAATGTTTTAACGTGTTGATTGTTGCATGTACTTGAGACCCGGTTTTTCCCTGTTACATTTGAAAGAAAACTTTAATGCATCCACATTGTCACATAACGTTGTAAATTTTGTTTTTCAAACTCCAGTATTTCGAATGCTTTGCCAAGCAGTGTTCAGTGAATGGGTTGGTATTGATTTAAATTATGGCCAATTTCTCGATTGTAGATTTTGTCCTCCAAATGGTGTCATACATTTTCATTGCAGTGTATTATTTAGCAGCCGGTTTACCAGAGCAGCGCATGTTTATTTTTGAAGTAGTTACAGTATAGACTTTATCGCCTATTGATATATCTTTAAAAAAATTGTCCCGAAATAACAAACCGATTCGTTTATGAAATGAAATCAAACTCGCAAAATTAGCAGGAAAAAGGATTTAAAATATTCTCGAACAGTTTTATCTGATATCTGTTTTTATTTCATTGTTGTCAACTAACGGTGAACGTAGACCTCAACTCGTTTTCATATTATTTGAAGCTTGAAGTTCCAGATTGTCTTTATATCATTCACCTTTTTTTGTGATTTTGTATGAATGTGTGATGTGTGATGCTTTCAATCTGATGGGTATTCGATTGTTTGATTTTCATGTTACAAGTTTGAAAGATGTTATAGCTCAGTTGATTACTATTAGGTATTGTTTTAAATATTGAATTTTAACTAAAAAAAATAAAATTATCAAAGTGTACATTCCGAAGGATTGTATTTGTGATTATACCAGTTTGTGGAAATTTGTAGGTTTTCACTTAATATTTAATTGTGTGTCGTTATTCCAGGGCAAAATCACAGCACCCGAGTGCAATTATAGAACAGTTATCAGATAAGGGACTCCAGCACCTTTTGATAACATTCACCCACCTAACTCATATGAGTAAAATAATTAGTTCTAATTGTACGATAACTTGTAAACCAAAAAAATTAAAGGAATCCAACGCCCATTTTGGAATGAATTAAATGCACGTAATTTTGTGATTGATTAGTTTTGACAATGCATGATATCGACCGTAAATTTATAAAAATCAATTTTTTCTCTATCGAAATCAATACGTAGTAAAGGTGCCAATATATTGTCTTAAGAGAGGATTAAGTTTGAAACGTTCAAAACCTAACCACTTTTTGTGATGATCGTAGTTTTAGGTCTTCATTTTATTTCCATAAATTCGTCGTCATCGTTTCCAAAATGTTTGAAAAACAGATAGATCGGATTTTTACACAATGAAGCGTTTTACCTGCAACAATTAAAATTTGGCAAATGTGTGTAAAGTGTAGACCAATTAAATTCCATTCAATTAGTATAAAATACAGGAAAATATTTAGCTGAATTTCTGGTTGATCGATTCCATATTATCGGACCTTTCATTAAACTCCCACCATCAGATTCTGTCGGATGTCTTAAAGTTCTCGCTTCCAAAAGATTTTGAGGCCCATTTTCTAGTGGTCTCAGAAGTCGCTAGTCACTTTCGACCTGGTCGAGCCATCTTGCACGTTGAGCCCCTCTGTTCCTGGTGCCGGTGGGGTTATTGAAGAGAACGGGTTTTGTCGCACTGTCGTTCGGCATCCTTAGGACGTGTCCGGCACACCGTAGGCTACCGACTTTCGTCAGATGTACGATGGGAATCTCTCCAAGTAGTGCCTGTAGCTCGTGATTCATACGCTCCCGACACTCTTCGCTTTCAGTTTGTACTTCACCAAATATCATCCACAGCACTTTTCGATTGTACACGGTAAGGGCGCGTACGTCCTCCGTGGCAGCGTCATAGTTTTAAGTCCATAAAGAACTACACGTCTGATAATATTTTGTACATTATCAACTTCGTACGGCAGTGTATCGTATGCTTCTTGATCGTAGTGTTTTGCGAGGGACAAAGCAGGCTCCCGCTTCCCACTTGAATGCACCGCTGGATCTTCTTACTAGTGTCGTTGTCCGTAGTCACCAGCGATCCCTCGAATTCATCTACCACTTCTAGTTCATCCAACGGCTACCATCCGTGGAAGTCGCGCGTTCGTTTCCTTTAGGCGTCTTCCTTTCATGTATTTAGTCTTCTACGTATTTATTTTTAGCACAACCTTCCGAGACCGCGCTTTCAGTATGGCGTAGATACGGCCGCCGAACACCATCTGCAAAGTCTAGGAATTGCCTACCCTTGGTAAAAATCGTGCCTTTTGTTTCGATGCCCGCTCGTTGGATCACTCCCTCAAGATCGATGCTGGACAACATGTAGAATAAGCCGTCACCTTTTCTCCACCCTTGCTACATCTCGAAGGGACTCGAGAGTGTCGCCTAGAAGCGAAACACAAAACACATCACTCGTTCACTCTAATTGGTCGCGTTTCTTTATCTAGAAAACCGTGTTTGTGCATTATCGGTTATGGCTGGTCTTGATCGACTGTATCGTATGCTGCTTTGAAATTAATGAAGATGTGATCTGAGCATGTTGTACTCCCAACATTTCTGCAAGATCTGTCGGATGCTGAAAATTTGGTCCGTTGTGACACAAGTTCCTGTGAAGCCTGGCCAATAATTCCCTATGAAACCTTGTGCTATCAGTGACAGCAAGTGTAACAGAATCTCGGAGAGTGCCTTGATAGGCGGCGTTTACCAGAGTTATGGCGCGATAATTGCAGCAGTCGAGCCGAGCACCCTTTTTGTAGATAGGATAAACTACTCCCTTCATTCATTCCTCCGGTTGTTTCTCCACTTCCCAAATCATGGAAATTACCCAATATAGAGCCGTTGCCAGTGTTACTCGGCCTTGATTATAAAGTTCTGCCGGTAGGTGGTCCTTACCAGCCGCTTTGTTGGTCTTCAGCAACCCGATTTAGCGTTCTCGACTTCTTGGAGGCCAGGTGCTGGGACATTACTATCTTCCATGGGCATTCCTAGGTGTTCATCGAAGAACTGTTTCCACCTGTCGACCACCTCGCGCTCGTTTGTGATTAAATAATCTCCCTCGTCCCTCACATGTCAGGTAAGGGTAAGGGTAGCCCTTACAAGAGTGGTTCACCTTCTCATAAACTTGCGCGTGTTATTAGCTCGAAATAGTTGTTCTAATTCTTCACGATCTCTGTCCTCCTTTTTGGGTCTACTTTAGTGTTCGCTTAACGATAGCACAGTATGTCTCGAGTGAGTGGAGCTTTGCCGCATCGAGAGGCTCGAACCTGCACTTTGTTGGCGACATACCACTCCATGGCCTTTATTCCGTAACTGCAGGATTCCAAATCCGGCCAAACCAGCACGGAGCAAACGAGTTGCAGACGTTTTAACGACACTTCTGCTTGACGGTTCCAGTTGCAATGAAAGATATTTTCAAATTTCTTCGAAATTCTTCAGTAATTTTCCACTATTACTCATGCTTTTTTTCAACTCCATAGTTTGCTACTCATGATGATCTTGAATGCGACCTACTGTTGCTTTATCATTTAACTCGGTCTGCATTCAACTCGGTTACATACATATTTTTTCGAAGATTTCTAAGTAAGTCCCTTAAATACCTATATTTCAATAGCAAATGTAGCTAATTTTGCAGTCTTTTACTTCTTACTTCTACCAGCAGAGAGACTGGATGGCTCTTGCCGTATCAAGAACTCCTCTCCACTGTACTCGGTCCTAGGCTTCTTGTCACGACTTCGTTGAGCATTTCGATGCACGCAAGTCGGCTTCAACCTGGTTGAGCACCTAGCACGTTGGGCCCCTCTATTCCTGGTGCCGGTGGGATTCTAAAAGAGAACTTTTCCCAACTTTCGCCAGGTATACGATAAGAATCTCTCCTCCTGGTAGTGCCTGTAACTCGTTGTTCCGTTTGCTCCCCGCCAAAAATAATACACAACAAGTGCCTTGCAGAGGGAAACAGTGGGATCGACGTCCAGCTTGAATGCGTCGTTGAATCTCCTTACTCATTGTCGGTGGTAACTAGAGATTCCAAATATACGAAGTCATCAACCACTTCCAGTTCTTCGCCGTCAATAGTGACTGTCCGTTGAAGGAACGTTGATTCCTTTGGAGGCTCTTCCTACCCTATATTTGGTTTTCGACGCATTGATTTATAACCCAATCCTCTTAGCCTCCATTTTTAGTCTGGCGTAGATTGCCTCTGCCATCCCAAGGTTTCTAGTAATAATGTCCAGGTCGTCTGCGAAGGCTAGGAGTTGGCTACTATTGCTGGATATCGTTCTTCTCGGTTCAATGCCCACTTGCCGAATCACACCTTAAATGGCGATGTTGAATTACATACAGAACTATCCATCCCCTTGCCGCAACCCGCCATCTCAAATCGATTGTACCATTCCCTAATCTGTGTGAGAAACCCACACCCAGTGAGAAACCCAGTTGCACAATACCGTTTCGAAATGTCCCATGTTCGACATGTAGCGTTAGCGTGCCAGTAAAGTACGTCTGGCAATATTTCTAAAGGATATTTTTCTTCGGGCTATGTCTGTTTGTCTGCTCGAAAAACAAAAGCAGCATGCTATTATTGGTGGTATCTGCGTGTTAGTCCCGGGACTTAATGGCCGATGTGTTGGTTTATATTTTATCCTATAGCATATTTTAGTCATTCTGCTCATATTAGTATTACCTCTAGTAGACGAATTTGCCAATACTCAAGCTTCATTTTCTGCTATGTTCGAATGCTGTGTGATTTATTGATTCAATTTATTATTAACGGGAAATTAGCAGTCATTGACTTTTCGTCGAAACGCCCAATTTCAGAAGCAGTTTTTGGTCACGAAACAGGGGTTCCGTGTTGTATTCACTGCATTCTTTTTGCCAATCTGAACACAGCGATTATATTTTCATAAACAGAAATTTTGTTTCGAACCAAAAAACTGCTTTTGAAATGTACAAAACCAATACGACTAATTTCACCTTAAGGCACGCAAATTTGCTTAATGTAGATGCAAGTAGATTTACATATCAGAGGATTGTGCGCACGAGTGTATGTTGTGCATGTGACTGGAGTGCGTATGTGTATGCATGTGTGTGGAGACAGGCGAATTGGAAATTCACGTCAAATTTAGGGCTTTTTACAAGTAGAGTCACCAATGAAAATGTACGATCCATTTGGCAAAAGACAAATTATTAAAATAATATTTTAACACAACCTTAAACATTTCACGAATCCAGTTACCATAGAATTCACAGTTATTTTTTCTAGTATAGTGCACACAACATCCAACACTCGCAGACTATCGTAATACTGGGGTCATTTGCTAATCACTGCCACCCTTTTAATCTCTCTCCCGCAGGGAAGAAGCCACTATCTCCTCTACTATCTGTACTAACCTGGTGCCTCGTAGCAAATCAAGCGACATACTTAAGAAAGAATCCACATCCCCTTCAGCAGACAACACCTCCAAAAACACGATCAAATCGTCACATTTCAACTCCCTCAAACAGTGGGGCCGGAATCGACTACGCATGATCAACCGCGACGGAAAGGATAAAGTTCAGGACATTGATGACTTCAATATCTCTGATACGACTAGAAACAGCAAACGCAAAGTGTCCGACAAAGATGCAAAACTTTCGCATGAACGAAAGCCTTCCTATTCTTCGTCGGAACGAAGTATTACCGTGGCCTCCAACGCGACCGGGGTCGGTAGCAGCATGCCAGCGTCGATCAATCCGGTGAAACTCCGCGAATCGTCCTCGATTCGCCGCCAGCGACGTACTGCGCTTGGCAATAAAGACGAACCGCACTCGTCTAGTGGAAATTGGAGCGCAAGCTCGGAATCGGGACGAACATCGATCGGTAGCGAAATAACCACTACAACACAGCCGAAATCAAGTGCCTCTAGTACATCGTTGAATCATAATCATCACACCATTTCAAGTGGACCACCGAGCTCTATCATTAGTCGGCGTAGATTCCTTAATACGTCTGCCTCCAGTAGTGTGACAAGTGAAGGTACTGCAACACCTGATTTACAGATGTATGATTACCATGACGAAGGCGGGGAAACAAGCTCTGTTTACTCGTGCGACACTGAAGGATATTATACGTCCTTCCACGTGGATTCCGGCTTGAAGACTTTAAAAGAAGAAGAACCGGCCACCCCTTTGCATTCGACGACCGCTTTATCGAGCACGACTTCTTTCGAAAGCTCTGGCAATCAAACTGTTATTTCACCGGAAAATGAATACGAGTTGTTTGGAAAGGGATCGACATCAACCACTACTAGCTCGGCAGGAACGATTTGTACCGTATTGGCCGATGGCCAGCGAAATTCCATCAACGGACCGGCAGTGCCGGAACGAAAGAGCTCGTTGACGAAGCTCAATCGTAGCAACAGTTCCGCCAGTAACGGGACACTGGAGCGAAGTTATTCCAGCAGCACTGTCGGTAGCACATTAGAAAGAACCGGCACCATTAAAAGAAATGGACACTTGCTGCAGAAAGAAGTGGCTGCCTTGATACATCAGGAGGAAGAAACAAAAAAGAATCGAATCGAATCACCGGACAGTGGCAATAACACGAGTTCGTCTCCTATTGATTCGAATGCCAACTCTAGTCCAACCCAACGTATCAGAAGTTGTTCAGAATTCGAATATTCGGAGTCGTCTGATTTGGAATGCGTTGATCGTATCGAAAGAATTCGCGAAAAGACAACTATCAACACAAGCCGAATACCGTCAATGTGTATAATTACGCCCACTAACAGTGACGACGAAAATGGTTCCTTGAAAAGAAGAAAGGAAAAAACTAACGATACATCACACAGTGAATCGTTCGATTCCAAAAAAGATTCCAGTAGCTCTAGAAAAAACAGCCTTCTGCCGTTGAACAGCATGTTTGGTAAACTGAGAGGTGTGTTGAAAAAATCTCCTAGCAAGGATAGTACCCTAGCGGAAAACGTAAACAGTGACCCAATTTACGACATCACCGGAGAGTACGTGCGAATTGCCGACGTAAAAAGTAGTAAAAAGAATCCCCACGCTGGCGTTTACTATTCGAACGATGTGGTAAAACGCAACCTGGCCACCGTCCTCTCGGGCAATCTGAACGAAGAAACCGAGTACGTATCGTTGAATGAACTACCATGCAACATACGCTGCGAGAGTAAAGTTCTCTCTGGCGAGGCGCAAAACACCCCTCGCGGAAGCGGAAAAACGAATGCTGCTAGCAAAACAGAAGGGGACGCGCATCAAGGGGAAGCGAACGATAGTGCTACGAAACGGGGTGCACGCGTGAAATTGGATGCGCACGGGAAGGTCATCTACAGTTCGGATAGTCTGAAGAGGAGAAAAGGTGCGCACACGACCTTCGCGCCGGGTCCATTCGTTAAAGATGTAAATACACCATCCTCCAGTGGCACCGCCATAGCCGACATTCCCACGCCAACCACGACGAGTGAAGCAGCACCAACATCCGTATCCGCGAATATTGGCAAAAATGTGGTTGCATCTCCTCTACTGAGTGGTGGTCTGACAAACAGAAAATCGATTGTAGTAAAACCAGTGGTATCGCAAGCTGCACTGAAAACGAAAGCAATTGTAAACGATAACGTCAAAAAGAGTAGCAGCAGCCATCCGGCAGCCTCGCGAATGGCCCCGGTTGTTACCATTCTGCCGAACAACGCAGTCCCACAGGGAACCGAAAAATCATCCACAACAACCTCGCACATTATGTCGTCTGGTGTTTTGAAAGGTGCATACGTTAATGTACAGGAAACAAATTCTCCGCCTGCAAGACCGCCCCATCCGGTAAACTACCCGGAACCATTAGCAGCCCTCCATCAGCAAACAGGTAAGCCTAAAATTTTGAAAGTGAACGTATCTAGAACAGTAGGTACCTCGCCAAAAGCTAGAAACGTAATATTCCCTCCCTCACGCCACCCATTGCACGGGTCACCATTCTCGTTCAAGACGAAAAATTCTACCACTCGCAGCATGCACGAATCTCATCTCAGCAAACGTAATGAGGACATTGACCTAAATAGCAACAACGCCACTGTGAAACGTAGGGATAGCTATAGAACTGCAAATTCGCTTAAAATCGATACCGACGCGCATTCATACGTTTTCAAAGAATCGGCCATAAATAAATGTGCTGCGCCATTGCTGTCTCTCGTGAAAAACGAGGTCAATTCTTCGGTTGATAAATTTTCTAGACCGCTGGATTCTAGCAGTGATAAAGATGATGGCTACGAAGAAATCAGTGATGTCGACTTCGACGAAGACAGCAAATCTATCGCTCGTTCATTCGAGCGGTTATTAAACTTGTCCGATGAGGTGTTTGGGTTACAAAAGCCAGACTCCAATCAGAGTGGCCGCCAGCTTACGGACAGTAGCTTAGTAGTCGAGCTGGAAAGCAAACCACTGTCGTGCGATGATACCGACGACCAGCTGGAAACCGTTTTGCGCGATCTAATGCCAACGACGCCAACCGGCAACGGTGGCCCTGGGTTTGTGTTTCCCCTGACACCCAGCAAGCTGACCGTTCCGAGCGACGGCTTCCAGCATAGGGCTAGAGTTTTGAGCTTCAGTGCAACGACGCACGACAACTCGACGGATATTTGGTAGATTTTTCTGACGAGTGTTTATTGCAACAAACTTTTCAATTGGCTTCGCAAATACAGGCGAGTTGAATCGTTTGTTTGATTTTCCCGAAATATTTTCAACCCCAACCAAAAAGGGGTTTGTGGAACCAACCTTTTTCCAGAAATTGAGAGGAGATTTAGGAATCCCCAAAGATTCAAAATTGTCAAAAAGTCATGAAAATTGACTTATATCAAATGGCGCTTGTGGAGTTTCTCAAAGAAACGATTCAGTTATTCGTTGAAAAGTGTCTACATTGCAAAGTTGAGTGGTTGCATGTTTACATTACTAATACCTGGCAGTAACAGTTACAGATACTGACCGTATCTAGATTTACGAATTGATAAGAGTGCCATGCTCCACTTATTTTATTTAAAATAAAGGCCTTGTTTAGCGTTGGGGCTAACAGAAGTAAATGAATCCTTTAAAGAAATTTTCCTTTTTTAATGAAAGGGGAGATATTCAATATTTTCGTAAGCAGTGAGTTAACAAACAATATCGGCAGTAAAATTTATAAGAAGAATTAAACTTTTTAGATTGACAACTAATTTATTGAAATCATAGTGACTTCATATTTATGTTATCGAACAAGGGACTGCATTTTATGCCCATGCATGCATTTTATTTTTAAATACAAAAATCGGATTTAAAGTAAATGGAAAAACCTCCTTGTTTTTACACCTTTATTTATGCTTACACTGATAATAAAACTTGGTTTATAGTACGAAAACGAGCGTTTGTTTTACGAATTCTTTCGTTGTTTTCTACCACGAAGTAGATTCGTAAAATCAATCCTGAATGTTTTGTACATAGTAACAAAGCTATATTCGTACGAATTATTGCATTTTACAAAACGGTTCGTAGATTTTACGAATGCATGAAAAGGCGGTCGGATAAAAATATTACTAGATTTCACTATTTTCCGATAGGTGTCAGTATGCTACATTATCGACACCTATCGAAAAATAGTGAAATCTTTATTATCTCTGAAAAAAGACTGATTTTATACGGAATCGAACGCCCGTTTGTCATACTTCTCTACGAACAGCCGACGACGCCGCATACCACAGAACCACAGCTACTGCATACCAAGAAGGTCATAATTGCGCAAGTCTATTTTCTCTTCATACAATCTTCGCATCCCGTTTTCGTCGATAATGATGCCAGACAACAACCGTGCATCAAATGGGTCTTGATGCAAGACAGCTACGAATGTGCTCTCGTAAAAAATACGAACCATTCGAAATAACAACATTTGCGGTAGACAATAAGCCTACGAAAGTTTTTAAATAGTATGAAATTATTTGTATTAGCTACGAATATAGTTTTACGAATGTTCTTTCAAAAACGATACGAAATTATATTCTCAGTGTATAAAGGAATGTTCAAAAACGTGTTTAGTGTTTAGAAAATCAACAATTAGCTCAACTTTTATCTACGAAGTCTGGCTTTTCTCACGTAAAGAGTTGTCAGTCCTCTCAGTTTACAAATGATCAATATGGCTAACCGTAATTTATCTGTTGTCCAAAAACCACTTCCTGATGTCTCGTAAATAATTATGGCAGATAAATATACATTTCCAAAATTCCAAACTATCACATATTAAAGGGAGGTAGGCAATAAAAAGCTACGATAATATATTAAATATATTAAGTTCTCGTGAATATTGTTAATTGGCAATCAAAAAACATATTTGGTATATCATATAAATAACATCCAAAAGCAAAACCTTGGATATAAACTTCCTAAGACTCGACCCTTCTTTATCGTCATCTTTATCGACGACGATGCCACTGATTCTAGCAGCGCCGTCCAGCGGAGATTCGAACGTACGATCGACTGGTTTGTTAGACCAGCATCGTACCTCGAAGCTAACTGGGCGGAATCTTCATCGAATTTTCGTGAAAATATGTTGAAATATTTCTAAGTTGTTCTATTATAGAATAGTGAAGTTGAAAGCAAAACTTTATATATTGAAAGTAGTTGAAATATAATATAACCGCTTCCGTAATGCTGTGGTCAGTACCTGATTACGTAATTTATGGACACATGAGATCTCGTGCACTGTCTCGACTAGAATAGCGTCTTGTTAAATGTGAGGTACTATCTTTTACCTATTATCTTGCTGCACAGTTTATCAAATGAGATTATAGTAGAATACACAATTTTTAGTACAAATTACGAGTACTTACTTAGCCGCGAATATCGGAACATTTTAGAGTTATTTGCACAGTACACAAAATTAGATTCTGTTTGCACTGTAACACTTGTACATCACATTATGAATGTTATTTTTTGTCAGTGTAACGTAAATCAGAGTAAGTTTGCAATCTGACTTGTAAATAATAACACAAATTGCTTTTTCTAATACCATATCCTGCATAAACTAAATATAAAAATAGCGCAACGTTTTTTAAGGCAGCACATTAAATTGCCACCACCGAACTAACTGAATGAAACGATGTACAAAACTCATACACAATGATTACACGTTTATGTAAATATTAAGCACATAGCACTAAGCATTACTAACACAAAGTGAAAACATAGAGAAAACATGTTCTAAATCGTGACGAAACACGAACTTTCACTAACATGTTCTCTACACCATTAAACAAAAACGAATAAATATACTAATGAGTTGCTTTTACTTAACAAAAATGTGTGTTGTTTTATTTGTGTATTTTGTTTCCTTTCTGTGTGCGTGTGTGCTAACGATTTGGATTGCAATAAAATATTGATTCTGTTTACTAAAATGTTGCTTCGTTTCATTATTTTTTTTTTTTCACTTCGCGCATTGGGTTTGTTTTCATTTGTGTCAGTAATGCTAGTATGCACGTAAATCGCGGAAAGGTATCTCAAACACTAGATAGTAATGTCATTAAATGCTGCGTATTTTATCTGTTAAACGTCAAACCAAAAGTTCTGCGATTTGCGCACATACCGTGGCACAACACATTGCACCTTGCTTAAACATCACCAATACAAAAATCACATCACCAATGCATCAATGGAGTATTGGTGCTTACCATCGGTCTTAAGGTTGTGAAAAATGTAAGTACGTGAAATATAAAATTCAAAATTGCCTAAGCAAAACCAATAGCTAACAATGGTTTGCCCTTCAAAAGTACAAATATAATGAGGTAGCGAAATTGACAAGACAGCATTTTACTTGAGCAAAACTTGAAAGGCAAAACGACAAGAATCGCAGTATTAAAGGGTGTCCCACATCAAATTGCATCACGGAAAAAACGCTGTATAAAATTACCTAGTTGACCGATCCTGTTCAAACTTTCAGTCAAAAAAATATATAACCCATTAGGAAACATTTGGCATATTTATTTCATTCAACTTCAATACCATAACTATATGCCCGCACCTTAACTCCACTCATAAGGTTCTGTACAACATTCTGTAGCTTTTCTGTACGTAAATTCACTTTTTCTTAATAGTTTCCTCAGATTTGACCTGGCCTTGGGATGCTTGCGTAGTGCCTGCTTCATAGTAGCCCAGTATTTTTCGATGTCCTTGGGTACGAAAGTGATCCCGTTGGTTTCGTACCACTCCAGAACATCCTTTGAATAGTGGAACGAAGCTAGAGCCGGCCAGAGGATCGTAGGGCTCTCGTGTTGCTTCAACAGAGGAAGCAGACGCACCGCTTGAGGTAGATCTGCCCGTTTACAGTCCCGGTAGTCACGAACGGCTTACTCCGTTTGCCACGTGAGCAGATCGTCTGCCAAATCATGTATTTCTTGGCAAACTTTGAAAGTTTTTGCTTCCTTACATCCTCCGGAACATCAAGTTTGTACTGGACAGTTGCCGGAAGTCCGTTTTGACGTAAGTCTCATCATCCATGATGCGACAACGAGGGTTCGTCAGCATCTGGGTATACAGTTTCTGGGCCCGTGACTTTCCCACCATATTATGCCTTTCGTCACGAGCCTCCTGCAGTTTGTACGTATGCAGCCCCTCCCGGTCCTTGGCTCTCTGAACGAAAGACTTGGACAGATTCAACTTTTTGGCCATCTCTCTGTTCGAAGCATTGCGATTTCGCTTAAACGCTTTCACGGCATGCTTGTGATCCTGATCACTAATAGAACATCCATTCTGATCGCATTTCGCCTTCCGTTCGATGCTCAGAGTTTCGTAGTAGGTACCGTTTAATCACACGACTTACCATTGACTGCACGATTCCGAGTTGTTTTCTGAAGACCCGCTGAGAGAGCTGATGATTTTCCAGGTGCTTGCGCAAAGTCACTTCGCGACGTTGCTTTTCGGGTGACGCCATTTTTTTCAATTTTCGAACAAATTGACACCGATAAAAATACAGTGTAAACAATACACTCTACACTACTTCTATCCAAATTTTCATGAGAAAATACCCAAAGGATAATTTTCTACAGCATTATTTCCGTGATGCAATTTGATATGGGACACCCATTAAAATAAAGAATGTCAAATGCTTAAAATATCAACGGTTGGATAATTGACTAAAGTTCCGACTTGTAGGCTTCATCAGTGTCTGTTTCTCTGACTGATTGAAGTTTGATGCATAAAAATATTAGGCTTTGAAATGAAATGGCTGTCACAATCTTGGGAGCTAGCCGATCCTCCTTGACATTCTGCCAGAACTATCTAGTTTTTTTTTGTTTTTATTACAATGAAGGTGAGCTCCGGCCAATTGCCCTCTAACTTTTTTCTGATAACTGATATTGAATAAATTTTGTGCATTGTGAACAAAGCTTTCAGAGGACAATGATACGATCAAAATAAGCGTTACCTGCGATACGACGTGGCTTTTATAGTTTTGTTATAAATCTCTGCTATAAACTCTGCCAAATTTCGAAACACAGTACAATACTACCCTGCTAATCGTTCTGAGTAATTTCAAGCTGCCTGGGATAAAACGGCGCAAACACAGCAATGGTTTTATGTCGCAGTCTAAAGCTCGTCATACTTACTTACTTACTTATCCTGGTGAGATGTCCTCTAGGATTTCACCTGCATAAGAATGTTTCGCCAACAGACTCGGTTCATGGCTGTCCATCTCCAATTTGTCGAATGCTTCACAATTTTCAGATCTTTCTCCATCTGGTTTAAAAACTATCAAGCATGCTGCGCACCTCTGCGTCTGATCCCAACCGTATTCGAGGCGAGCACTATTTATGCGGGGTTGTTGTCTGGCATTCTCGCAACATGCCCCGTTCATTGTACGCTTCCAGCTTTAGCAATTTTCTGAATATTGGGTTCGTCGAAGAGTTGCGCCAGCTCGTGACTCATCCTTCTCCTCCATACACCGCCAAAGATGGTCCTAAGCAAACGACGTTCAAAAATGGTCTGTGCTTTCAAATCCCCGTTGAGAAATGTCTTCATTTTGTGCCCGTAGAGGACTACCGGTCTTACTAGCGTTTTGTATATAGTTCATTTCGTACGGGGGTGAAGCTTACCAGAGCTTATGGTCTTGTGGAGTCCGTAGTAAGCACGAGTTCCGGCAAGAATACGTCTGCATATTTCTCTGCTGCAGTTGTTATCCGACGTCATCAACGACCCGAGGTATACGAATTTGGCCACCACCTCGATCTCGTTCTCATCGACTACTACACCATTGCCTATACGAGCTCGATCGCGCCAATATTGTACTTGCCAATAAGTATTTGCTTTTGGACGTATTCACCACTAATCCAACCTTCACTGCTTCACGTTTTTGTTTGGTATATTGCTCAGCAACCGCCTGGAACGTCCTTCCGACAATGCGTGCACGTCGCCAGCGAAACAGACGAATTGGCTAGATTTATTGAAGATCGCATATTAAAACCCGCACGTTTCTAGCGCGATACTGAACAGAAGAATGGAAATACCATCGCCTTGTCGAAGTCCACTGCGTGTTTCAAACGGACTCGACAACGCGCCCGGTATCTTCAAACTATACCGTTCACCTTTCATCATGGCCTTAATCAGTCTTGTCAACTTCCCGGGAAACCCCTGGTTGGACCATACTTACTTCTTATATCTAGTAGCATAGAGCCGGGCTGGCTTGTGCTGTATCAAGATATTCACTCCACTGTACTCGGTCCTGCGCTACTTGCCGCCAATTCATTGGACGTCCTGTTAGTCTCATGTCGGCTTCAAACTGGTCGAACCGTCTACCACGTTAAGCCCCTCTATTCACTGCACAGTCTGCACAGTGCGTAGTCTCCCGAATTTCTCCAAATAAACGATGGGAATCCCTCCAAGTAGTGCCTGCAGCTCGTGGTATATACGCATGTGCCACTTTCCGTTTGTACTTTGCTAAAAATAATCCGCAAAACTTTTCTTTCAAATACGACAAGTGCACGTACTGCATATGACTTCCCGTAAGCAAAGTTACAGTCTCACGTCCATAGAGTACTTGCTGATCTGCGTTTTGTACATCGTCAACTTTGTGCACAGTGAAACGTTTTGGGGAGCGAAAAGTAGGGCCGACTTCCACCTTAGATGCGTCGTTGAATCTCGTATTATTTCTCATATTAAAGGGTGTCCCAAATCAAATTGCATCACGGAAGAAACGCTGTAGAAAATTACCTAATTGACCGATCCTTTTCAAACTTTCAGACAATAAAATAGAACCCATTAGTAAACTTTTGCAGTATTTATTTCATTCAACTTCAATGCCCTAACCGTATGCTCGCACCGTGCGCTTAACTCCACAGCTTCTTCTGCATGAAAACCTACTTTTTCTTCATGTCTTTCTCAGATTTGACCCCCTTGGAATGTTTCCGTATTGCCTGCTTCATAATAGCAGGCAGTATTTTTCGATGAGGCTTAGTTCCGGTGCGTTGGGGGCGTTCATGTGCGTGGGTACGAAAGTGACTCCTTTGGCTTCGTATTACTCCAATACATCCTTTCAATATTGGCACGAAGATAGATCCGGTCAAAAGATCGTAGAGTCGTCGGGTTGCTTCGACAGGGGAAGCAGACGCTTCTGTAGACACTCCTTGAGGTAGATGTGCCCGTCTACAGTCCCGGTAGCCATGAAAGGCGCACTCCGTTTGCCACATGATATATTTATTGACCAAATCATGTATTTCTTGGCAAACTATGAAAGTTTCTGCATCCTTACTTCCTCCGGAACACCAAACTTGTGCTGCCCCGAAAGCTGCCATCCGTCTTGACGTAAGTCTCATCATCCATGATGCGAGAGTTGAGGATTTTCCAGGTGCTTGCGCAAAATAAATTCGCTACATTGCTTTTCGGGTGACGCCATTTTTTCCAATTTTCGAAAATACAAAATAAAAATACAGTGTAAAATATACACTCTAAACTACTTCTACCCAAATTTTCAAGACAAAATACCCAGTGGGTAATTTTCTACAGCGTTTCTTCCGTGAAGCAATTTGATGTGGGACACCCTTTCTTGTCTACGGTTACCACAGATCCCAGATATGTGAACGTATCAACCATTTCCATTTTATCGCCGCGCCGTCAATAGTCACTGTCCGTGAGAGAAGAACGTTGTTTTCTCTGAAGCTTCTACCAACGTTATATTTGGTTTTTGATGCATTGATTTCTAACCCAGTTGTCCTAGCCTCCGGTTTTAGTCTGGCGTAGACTGTCCCAAGATTTCTAATAATGTCTTCTAATTTCAAGATCGACTTGCGAAGGCTAGGAGTTGACTACTTTTGCTAAAGGTGGTTCCTCTCGTTTCGATGCCCTCTCGCCGAATCACACCTTCAATAGAGATTTTAAATAAGACACAGGACAATCCGCTTACCGCAACACTTTGCACGATTCAAAAGGATTCGACAGTGTCCCCGGAACTCATTCACTCCAAGGTAGTTTTGATCAATTTGTCCGGAAATCACGAAAATATGATACCGAATAAGGTCTTTTTTAGTCACCTATTTTGCAAAGCGTTTGCCAACAATTTGTTGAAACTGGGCTGGAATTTCTCCACACTGTACAAATTGTTGCTAGTTGTGTCCTGTAATGCTGGAATATTTCAATAGATCAAATAACTGTTACAGATCTTCTTCGAAGAGTATCATCAGCATGAAGCTTACTTAATTCGTCATCCAGTTGAAAGCGCTGGACAGATTATTGAAGAAAAACGAGAATAATAGCGGTCCTAAATTACTATCCTGAGGCCCTCCTGACTTGATGTGGAACTCCTGCGACTGTTCTAGTTTTACTGGTAGCAAGCGGTTGGAAGGAAACGATATCAGTCAACGCAGGAATCAGAAGCTACCTTGGGTTTTTACTTCACTAACAATAGACAACGATGGTTGACACGATCAAGCGTAGCTTGTATATTGGTGTAAATGGGTATCCACTTGGGCTCCGTTCTCAATATCATGGATATAAAATGAAATGAATTCGATTAAACCAAGTATTTCAATAGATTCACATTCATATCGTGACAAATATGAATTGGCCAAAACTCTGGAACAACAAAAGTGCTATCGCGAATATATCACTAGAAGATAATGAATTGACGAACAAGGAAAAAATATTTGGAAATTTGCCGTCAGGTAGAACATAATTTTTCCGATTTTTCTTTGGAGCTTTTCAATGACGGCGAAACAAGGATGGTTCGATCACTTTGATTCAATTTTGATTCATTTGACAGTATCGTCTCAGCCGAGCAAAATTTGATAAAATAATATATGGGACATTTATAGAACTAGTTATTATCTACAATTTTGCTGAACAAAATTTTGATGTATCTTTTGTATTAACGGTTTTACAATGCTAGTACCCCTTTAGTAACTAAAAGAACATTCATTTAGTCACTAAAGAGTTACTAGCATTATAGCGCCGTAACTACAAAAGATACAGCAAAACTTTATTCAGGAAAATTGTAGATAACAATTAATTTTACAAATGTCTAATATATCACTTTGTCAAATTTTGCTCGGCTGAGGTGGTACTCTCAAATGAATCAAAATTGAGTCAAAGTGATCGAACCATCCCTGCGGCGAAATCTTTTTTTCACAAAATACTTGTTTTAGGGAGCTTGGTTTCAGAGTTACAGTTTTTTTTAATTAGCGATGTAAAATTTCCTTTTCTAATTTTCTGCCCGTGCACAGTTGTTTATAAAATTTTGCGTATTTTGAAGAATAATTTTGAAAAATGCTCTCTTTTAAAAAACTATCAAATGTACAGGTAAAGGTTTGATATATGAGAGCAAGGCATGAGAGGGTTTACTAACACAGAAGACAGTACATTTAGCTACAATAATAAAAGTTACCGTCGCATCGCAAGTCGTTGGCACGCGGCTCCTACACTAGAGATTTCTGCTTACAGTAGAGTGAAACAAGACTGACAGTGCATTGTTTTATTCACTGTCGATCCTTTGTTGTTGAACTTCGAAGTTGAGTTTTTCTCGCGTAATATAGTTATGTATCACTAGAAATTTAGCACATATCGTTCGTTACATACAGCATGTAAAATTTTAGATAGAATTTGCAATCAAAATATGCATAATATCCGAACGAAGAATGTGTCCGTCCGTACTTAGAAAATATCTTCTAGAAGATAAACTATATGCTTAAACGTTTTGTTGGACCCTCAAGCAAGTGTTTAGATTATTTCAGCTCTAGGAAAATCAAACAAAAATTAAAGGTAAGTAGCTTTTTATGTGTTTGTGCTTCAAAAAGTAAAAGCATTTGTAATCATTACCCTACTTTAGGATATGTTCTACACAATAATTTTAAACTGACCATCCCTCTATCGCTATCAGTTGCGCACTGGACAAGCACCATCAATGTCTACTAATAAAAGTGAACGGTTTTTCCCATTTCTCGAACAGATTATCGACATTCACCCCGTGAGGAGTATACCAATTTGTACGGTTCTCATCCGAATACTTACACGCTGCCCAGGCGTTCTTTGGTGCAGAAGCCTATGGAACCAGCGGCCGGCGGTGCTCTAGTTGCACCGAACACTCGTTCACACTACGCTTATCCCAGCTACAGCAAACCCGTCGATCCGTCATTTCAGCGCGGCAATGACATGTACTGGACACTGCAGACAAGACGCAGGCCGGTTCCAATGGTTCCTACCGGCCCGCAAGATGACGCAAAGCTCATGCAGCCGAACAGTAGGCCCATCGAGGAACTGTATTCCACCCCAAACAAAATAAAATCAAAGGATCTAAAAACAACACCAACTGGCTTTGCCGCTTATTTTTCACCAATCCCCAAACATAACAGCGCGAGCCAGAGTGATGAAGCCGACAGCAGTTTTAAAATTTCGCCAATCGATCCTCGCAATTCTGCTACCTTCAAAACGTCAACACCGTCCAAGCCTAGTGAGATTTCTATATCCCCGACACCAGCAAGTCTCTCTGAGGAATTACGTTACAAACTTCGGCTACAGCAGGTTGGTGTACGATCCCATGGCAATTCCCCCGTAAGCTCCGGTCGTTCAACACCGAAAAATGTGTTGGAAGCTCAAGCACCCCGCGGACGTCACAGTTGGGCATCTAATAGCACTGACATCCCGCAAACCTGCTCCGATCGCTTGGGCACCCCCAAAACAAGTCTGATGGATTTCAAAAAACTACTTCTAGCTCATGGGTCTAAGTCTAACATAGCACCCACAAGTAAAATATCTGCCGTCGAGTTGCTCAAAAAGTCTAAATCTAACAACACAATAACTAAACCAGCTATTCCAGTTGCCAAAACAGCAATCAACAACAGTAATCTGAATATTTTGGATCTTTCTGGTTCTCCCAAAACCTTTGCCACACGGCGCATGATTCGGCAAGGAAACTTTGGCACCAGCTCACCGTCAAAGCTCGGAAACACGTCAAAGTTATCAGCACGTGGAGGATGGCGATGCAACAATATGCGAAGTGAAGTCATGTCTACCACTATTCCAGAGGCGAACAGTGAAGAGGACAATTCTAGCCCTAACAATTCGGCCTCAGTTAGCCGCTCACAGTCACAAAGCCGCAATAACACACAGTCAGAAAGTTCCGACGAAGCAAAATCGCCAATCGCAGCCATTGAAGGCAAGAACGTGATTGAGGAAAAAATCTCCAACATCAGAGATAACATATTCCTACAGGAGGACGAAAACAATTTTATGAAAGGCGAGGTAGCACCTATCGTTCAGAAAGTGACTTCACCAGCTACGACGCGCGCTCAGTTGCAGGCCCAGAGGGCACAATTCCTGAGCAACAACAGTCATATCAGATCGGCCACTTTTAAAGATGGACACTACACAGGAATGAGCGCCTTTGTTTCGAGCCCACCGAACTTTAACGAGATCAATCACAACGAACCAGAAGCAAACGACGATCATAATCGACATTCTCCGAAGTCAACGGCTCCATCCTTGGAAACTGCTCTCTAAAAACATTCACGCATATTATATAAACCAACATAGGATATCGGTACATGCCGAAAGCAGAAATTCCACTGCATCAAATTTGAAAATATTCATTCGTAATTACGAATACGGAAGATTTCAACTACCTTAGTGAGTCGAGGTAGCAGTACAGAAATGAAGGCAATACAGAACTCGGTGTGAGTAAAAGAGGCTTACCTTTGACTGATGCTTCATATTTATAACAAGAGCCTTTGCCACTCTAGGTTAATTATAGATAAGTGCTAGTAGAAAACATATTCATCAATTGTTGTTTTGCGTTTAAGAGCTTGTGGAAAGCCTGCCTTTATTAATGATACCTACGTTTCTTGCAACAAACTACATTACCGTGCCGCATATACAGAAGAAGCTCAGTCATATCAACTTAGAAGTCAAAAATATCGAAAGAAAACTATTATTTTCCAGTACGGTGTGCAGGAAAGCGCATTTCCAACAGAACATTGCCTAATGTTGTTGCCTTTATTCAAATGGAACGGTTCTTTCTTATTGGTTCTTATTAATTATTTATATATTATTTATTATACTTCTTTGAACAAACAAAATATAAAAGACAGCAAACAGTGAGTATTTATTGCGAAGAAATGCTAATTTTTATATTTTATACAATACAGATATTGCTGCAGTATAATAAATCATATAGGCTTAGACAAAATTTCTGAACAACCATGTTGCTATTTTATCCAACTAGAGAGGCAGATTAATGGGAGCACTGTTCAGATATACAGCAGACCACTTGAAGTACCTATTTAAACTGTCTGTCCTGGCGTAGCCTAGACCTTCCCTGTGAAGATCAGCTAAACCATACTACAGCAATCAAACAACGTCCAAACAACAAGAAACACCCTATCTTCTCAGTTGCATGATAGAAACAAATGCCAATTCTTTGCTAGTTCGGTGCAAATTTATACTATTTATATCAAAATTGTTTTCCCTCGTTTTCAATTGCATTTTGTACCAGTTTAAGCTTAATTTATTCTACATATTTAATTTGAAATAAAGATAAATGATTTGTTAGTATTGCTGGTGTTGCTCTTACTATTTGTCGAAAAACCTTTAGCCAGAACTTGTTCATTTATTTCAGTCTTCGAGAAAAATAGCAGTATCACGTAATAGGCACATCCTTAAAGGTAAGATATATTTTTATACTCAGCATCGTATTATCAACGTAACAGTTAACAAGTCGTGGATTCATAACTTATATTTATTCATTTACTAGCTGCCCCGACAAACTTCGTATTGCCACAAATTAAACTGTGTTGTACATAAATCCTGAATCTCAGATGACCTTTATCACAATCTCGAGTTTTGCAAGTTTCTGAGGAGTTCATGGGTGTTTTCATTTACAAATTTTCCTCACAGTAAAATAGAAAACAACTCCCCCCATTTCTTAGCCTGATAAAATAAAGTGGATAGCATTTAAACATTCGCCATCATTACAAACCATTTCGCCGAATACCATTTTTCGGAACACCAATTGTCGGTTGACCCTAACGCGGAATATAGAGTTTCGCAGAATACCATTTCGCGAAAAACCTTACACGGGATGTACCATTTCACGGAAAATCTTTTCGTAGAAAGTACCATTTCGCAGGGGTGACCCAACTGAAGGAAAGTAATAGAAGCCAGTAGATCTAGGAAAATAAATAAACCTAGATAGAGGACCGTCTCGCCCTGAATCATCTAATGTTACTATTGATAGTTTCTGGTGGTGTTGTTATTGGCTAATGTTTTATGAAAGAGTCTAAAATTTCTCGAGTTTTTGAGTTACGCAACAAAAACCTTCACATGCCAAATTTGGTTCCATTTTGTTACCGTCGATATCGGCAACAAGGCATTGAATGGACATTCAAGGCGTGCATTTAGTTTATTTTGGTTAATTTAAAGTCCAATTTATTCTGTGTTCCATTAATTTTGATTTCGTTTCCGTAAAATATTTGGTGGCTCATTCTATTTGTACTAGATTTAAGTAGTTTAAGTACTAACCCTAAACTCACCACCCAGCTAATTAGTCACCTAGCCCAAAATAAGTTATGTAAGACTATGCATGGAGTCGACGTGAAAAAATACAAGATTGTACAGACCAGAAAAAAAGACGGCAAAGAACCGCATTAAAATCTTCAACCCTGAAAACAACGACTAACATCTCTTCGGCGAGTTTCAGATATAGGTTGCGTCACCACTGTGTCCGGTGTTCGAGAGAGAAGGAAAGTGTGACTGGGGGATCGAGAGTGATGACAGATGTGCGGAAGATCATTCGTTGTGAGACCGGTCAAGAGAGCAGGATCGTTGTTGCTTGTTCTCCAACCCGGATCGGAAAACGTTTATCGGTGGTGGAAAACCACGATTGAATGTAAATCCACTTGAATGTGTTGCCGATTTTAGTGGATTGCGCGAGTGCTCAAGAATAAAATACGAGCACATTTGACTACGGCGCACCGTGAAAAGGGTTAACGAGGAAATTCTGTGACCGTCAAGCATTTCCCTGTGATATTCTGTTACGGTGAAATCGTGGGAAATCTTCGCCATTTTGTGACCTGATTGGATTCGACCGAAGCTGCTCCGTTATCTGACCTCTGGTAAAGCTAGTACCCTGTCACGTTAACGCCCTTCGGAGAGAAGATCATCGTCGGCTAGGAGCCCGAATCCCAATTGCGGGTTACTGAAGTACCCCACAGCGTTCTCAGCAGCGTGGCCCAAATCGGCGGGTCTTATATCTACAACCATCTCGGATCCCGCATCCCGTTCCGGCAGAGTATGAATCGATTTCACGTGTCACCGGTGGCAGCAAAGGTGCTGATGGCCGGCGAGTAACGCCATCGTCGAGTCACACGTGTTCATTGAGAGGGACGAACGTTTCGGAAGGGAAGGCCCGAGGAGATCTGGTTGAGCCTGGCCCCCGCTCTTCGACGCCAGAACCAATGAGTCTCTCCTTTGTCCACGAGCGCCGTGAATAGAGCGACCATCAAGATGCAGGAAAGCTCGATTCACATCGTTCCAGCCAAGGTACGTCACACTCTCTCCCCCTCTACGTCTGCATGTTCCTGTTATCAGGGCCCCAACAGTTCCAGTCGGACGCACCGTTCAAATGAAGCATGATCGCATATAAATATAAGTATTAAAATGATTTGCTTTGTATAACTTTTTCGTTACCGAGCCCTGTCTGTCTTGCATGTGTATTTGGTGTTTTGTCTGCTTGATAGTCCGAGGTAAGTTTCTGGGAAGTGAGTCTCCTCCAGTACATTGGTGGGTAGCCGACCCTGTAGCCAAGAGTCCGACCGAGCTAGTCGTTAGTAACAATTTGTTTGATTAGTTCTCGAGTTATGAAGAAATTTGTATTTCGTTTGTATGGAAGCCCCCCTCCTAAAGTGGGGAAAGGTCATAATTCCTCTTCTAAAGAGGTTAGTGGTCTCAATTTACCATAGAAAAAATTCTTGTCACCAAAAACACCCACATGCCAAATTTTGTTCCATTTGCTTGATTAGTTCTCGAGTTATGCAGAAATTTGTGTTTCATTTGTATGGGAGCCCCCTCTCTTAGTGGAGGGAGGGGTCTCTAACCATCATAAGAACCTTCCCTGGCCCCAAATACCTCTGCATGCAAATTTTCACGCCGATTGGTTCAGTAGTTTTCGATTCTGTAAGGAAAATCCCGACAGACAGAAATCCATTTTTATATATAAGATTTATGTACCATCTCCGACTACGTCGTACAGATTACTAACTTATTGATAATTTAAATCTCTTATTCTAACACTGAACACATTTCTAGACATCGTAAAAGCAAACATATTACAAACATCATTAAAAGACCGTAAACAAAAAGTAAAACAATTATCAGAGCCGTAGTTTGTTCTGTGGAACGGAATTACAAGTAAATGGCGGATTACGAAGCCGCCGTGGAGGTATATTACATCGCATCTGCACGTTTCCTGTTACGAGATGTTGCTGTTTGACTCGCCTGGCTGACAGTATCTCCAGGTTAATCAACTGTCAACGTTCTGGATAAGTTGGAAGATTAACTGAGATTTAGTTTGTAAAACAGACCATCCGATGACAAAATGGCTTTAGCGTGAGTTTCTTTTTAGGACCCCTATTATCCTTCCTTCAAACACAATTCTCATTACCCCGATAAAGCCTCTAGTGCAAACTGCCAGTGTACTGGCCAGAGGAACGTAATGAGAACTCGCCAGGGACCGCTGGCGCTTTGCAAGCTCTGAAGCTCTAAATCATACAAGCACACATAAAATTAATATTAAGTATATCGATCCTCAATAGCGATTGACGCAGAAAGAAATGCAAGATACAGCGAACACTCGGGTCATATAACAATAGATCAGCTGTACTGGTCGCAGTCTCATCAGCAAAAGTAAAAAAATACACATGTCAGATCACATTAAATTTTATAATAAGTATATCGCATCATTGTCGGGTCGAGAATAAAATTAATTTACAAGACTTACTATCACATCCTTCTAAATATTTTGAATACCGTCATTCGGGGCGAGATTGTGCCAACAAAGCATATGTATTTGTTCTTTAGCTCAGTATATACACAATTTAGGAAGTAAGTTGATTTCAAACCTGTTAATATATACTAAATTGTTCAATTAACAACTTCCGTAGAGATGGTTTAGTTACAATGAAACCTAATTTTACTGGAAGTGCATAAACTTTGGCGTGACATTGTGCCAAAAACATAAAGTTAGGCTAAAAACCTAAACAGTGAACATTAGCATGTTTATTAACAATACACATAAATATCAGTATAAAGTAGTTCATATGGGGCCGTCCATGAACTAGGTAGACTATTAGGGGCAGGGGATCAGTCAAAAACAACCCATCATACTACAAGTATGAACGAAAATAACCCGGGGAGGTCCTAAATAACTAAAAATGAGTTCGTAGTCAATGGACAGCCTTTATATAGCCAGTACCGTTTCTAGGGTTAACAAGGGGGTAATATATGAAGCGGTGTATCCTAAGGGGGCATACCTATTTGATCATTTAATAAAAGTAACCATTACTTCGTTCGAGAACCCGCCGCCGCAGAGCATATGGCCTATCCCACCCCCCTCAACTTCGCCTGCAAATAACGGATCTTGGTAGTAACATGTTCAATGAACCTGGAAATACTAAGAACCTGAGCAGAGGGTCTAAAGACCCTAAGAAGGATGGTTTTAATAGCTGTTATCCATGGCTATCACGTAACAATCTAAATGGATAAACCCCTAATCCAAGGTGTCATGCGACCCGTGCCGAGGGATGAATGGTGGAGGGGGTTCTAGAAATACTCAGCCGCTAACGGAGCCTGTGGAGTACCAGGGCACCCTCCACAGTATTCTTGCCCTTACTGCATTAAGCCGGTCACTGATGCAGCGGACCATCTTTTACCGAGCTACTCGTGGGATTCATATGGAGAGTCTAAATATAAATAAAACACAGGGCTCCGGCAGCTTGTCTCTGCCGGAAACGAAGGAGGAGGAGATGAGCATAGGGGAGGATCAGGAATTGAACGATGCGGTAGCAGAGGTTCCGTCTTGTTCCTCGTCTATTCTCAACACGCCGACTCGTTGTGAGTCGACGGATGATGAAAGCGACGGAATAACCGTCACAATCAGATCTGGACCTAAAGCGGAAGGTCCAGCTGAGAATGAAATTCCGTGGAAACGGAACCTGACAAAAGCTCAGAAAAAGAAATTAAAGAGTTTGCTTGCCTCTGGGCTTCCTGCAAAGGAGGCACGGGAGCAAGTGTTAGCTCAATCTGCTTCTGTGTCAGGTAAAAGGCAACGAGAATCGGAGCTGCCTAGCAGCGGAGAAAAGCCAATCTCCAAAAAACAGAAGCGAATTCTAAACCCTAGAGAGCGAGTGGGACAGGTCGTGCGAAAGCAAACCACCCATCCCGCTCGAAGGGGGGGAACAGGAGTGAGGTCCAGGGATGCCACATATAATTCTGTGTTTTTTGTTGGAAAAAGCTGACAATCTGTACGGCGAGGAAAAATATCTGTGTAAAAATCTGTCCAATGCAAAACAATGAGAGTGAAAGAGTAAGAAAGTCATTTTGCTGACTATTTCCGCCTCTTTCACTCTCATGTAACAGCTCAAAAATCTGTTTAATCTGTGTAATTTGGCGAAAATATGTATTCTGTGCATACAGATTCTGTACAGGCGATTTCTTTCAAATATCTGTTAAACACAGAATAATCTGTGCATGTGGCAACCCTGGTGAGGTCTACGAGAGAAGCCAAGCTTCTCTGGGATCCTCTCTGAGAACTATCCCAGCACTGAACTGAGTACGGCACAACTGGATTCGATACAAGATGCTCTACTAACAGCCATAGAGCAACAACGTAACGATTGGTAACAGGTTAAACCTAAGTTCTTTAACTGCTCGTACAAGTCTGGGTACCTGGTTCTTTCTTGTAAAGACCAGGAGACTTCGGAGTGGTTGAAGGAAGTGGTTCCTGGCTTATCTCTATGGGAAGGATCAAGACTCGTTGCTCTGGATGCAAAGAACATTCCGCGTCCAGAAATCTATCATGCTTTCTTCCCACAAAGCGCGTCATTCGATAACAAGAGAATCAGAAGACTCATAGAGAGTCAGAATAAGAATCTAGTTACTGACAAATGGCGAATTTTGCAGCGAACTAATCCCAATGGGAAACATGCGGATTGGTCGCTAACAATTGATGAAGCTTCTATGCGTCAACTCGTGAATAAGGACTTCATCATAAATTTTCGGTTCGGCGAAACCCGGCTGAGAAAAACAACTCCGAGGCAACGTCAAATCACAAGTCGGCCTATGGAGGCACAAATCTCTGAGGCCAGTACTAGCGAAGTCAAAGTGAATCACTCAAGAGTAAATAACTCGGTTGAGGGCTACCGCTCTCCAATTCCTTGGACACCGAGTACTCTCCGTCAGATCTCGCTCCGCCTGGTCTAACCATCTTGCTCGCTGCACTCCTGGTCGTCTTGTTCCTACCGGATTTGAGGCGAACACCATCTTTGCAGGGTAGTTGTCCGGCATTCTTGCAACATGCCCTGCCCATCGTATCCGTCTAGCTTTAGCCACCTTCTGGATAGCTGTGCGAGTTCATGGTTCATCCTCCGCCTCCATACTCCGTTCTCCTGTACGCCGCCGAAGATTGTTCTTAGCATTCGTCGTTCGAAAACTTCGAGCACTCGCAGCTCCTCCTCGCAGCACCTCCTCCGCAGCTCCAACCGGTCTGATAAGCGTCTTGTACAGTGTGCACTTTGTACGGGGGCTTAGTCTGCTCGACCGCAATTGCTTGTGAAGCCCATAGTAAGCACGACTTCCGCTGATAATACGCCTCCGAATCTCACGGCTGGTATCATTGTCCGCCGTTACCAGTAAGCCAAGGTAGACAAATTCGTCGACTACCTCAAACTCATCGCCGTCGATCAATACACTACTGCTCAAGCAGTGTCGCTCGGCCTCGCTTCCGCTGGCCAGCATGTACTTTGCTTTAGACGTATCTACCTTTAACCCAATCTTTTCTGCTTCGCACTTTAGTCTGGTGTACTGTTCAGCCACCGCCACAGATGTTCTGCCGATAATATCCATGTCATCGGCAAAACATCCGAATTGATTAGATTTGTTGAATATCGTGCCCCGCGTGTTGATATCCGCACGGTTCATAACACCTTGTAGCGCTATGTTGAACAGCAGGCATGAAAGACCATCACCTTGACGAAGCCCTCTGTGTGATTCAAATGAACTTGACAATCCACCCGAAATCCGAACACAGTACTATGTACCATCCATCGTAGATTTAATCTAAAACTTATCATATGACACCTTAAATCACCTTATTACACTTTCCTAGATGTCCCCGAAGTCCACCGACTATGTCCAGATATCACCAACATGACCTTAGATAGCAGATTTGGCTGCCATTGATCTAGTTTTTGAATTCTAAAGGGTGTCCCACATTAAATTGTGTCACGGAAGAAACGGTGTAGAAAATTACCTAATTGACCGATCCTTTTCAAACTTTCAGGCAATAAAATATAACTTATTAGTAAGCTCTTGCAATATTTATTTCATTCAACTTCACTACCATAACCGTATGCTCGCACCTTACGATTAACTCCACTCATAAGGTTTTGTGCAATATCTGGTTGCAGCTTTTTCTGTACGGAAACCTAAACTTTCTTCATGTCTTCCTCAAATTTGATCTCCTTGGGATGCATGCGTAGTGCCTGCTTCATAATAGCCCAATATTTTTCGATGGGCCTTACTTCCGGTGCATTGAGGGGATTCTTGGGTACGAAAGTAACCCCGTTGGCTACGTATCACTCCAGGACATGCTTTGAATAGCGGTCCGAAGCTAGATCCGGCCAGAAGATCGTAGGGCCCAGATGATGCTTCAACAGAGGTAGCAGACGCTTCTGTAGACACTCCTTGAGGTAGATCTGACCGTTCACAGTCCCGGTAGTCACGAACGGCACACTCCGTTCGCCACATGAGCAGATCGCTTGCCAAATCATGTATTTCTTGGCAAACTTTGAAAGTTTCTGCTTCCTTATTTCCCCCGGAACATCAAATTTGTGCTGGGCGTAGCCCCGGAAGCGGCCGGAAGTCCGCCTTGACGTAAGTCTCATCATCCATGAGAATGAGAATGAAGCTTTGTGAATATCTGAGTGTACAGTTTTCGGGCCCGTGACTTTCCCACCGTATTTTGCCCGTTCGTCACGATTGGGAGCCTTCTGCACTTTAAACGTATGCAGTCCCTCACGTTCTTTGGCTCTCTGAACAAAAGCCTTGAACAGATTCAACTTTTTGGTCACAGCCCTGAGCGAAGCATTGGGATTCTCCTTAAACACTTCCACGACACGCTTTTGATCATGATCACTAATAGAACATCCTATCTGACTGTATTTCTCCTTGCGTTCGATGCTCAAAGTTTCGTAGTAACGTTTAACTACACGACTCACAGTTGTCCGATGTCGTTCCACAGTTCCAATATCCCGATAAGATAGTTGAGGTTTTTCAGTTGCTTGCGCAAAATCAATTCGCGACGTTGCTTTTCGGGTGAGGCCAATTTTTCCGATTTTCGAAAAACTGACACCGACCAAAATACAGTGTAAACAATACACTCTAAACTACTTCTACCCAAACTTTCAAGAGCAAATGGATAATTTTCCACAGCGTTTTCTTTCGTGGTGCGGTTTGATGTGGGATACTTTAATGTGATTTAGGGTATTTTTAGGTATGACATGTTTTTCTTCATGTGCGATGCTGGCCACTTGCCAGGGTGTTCCTTGGAGTCTCTGGAACTTGTCCAGATATAACCAACGTGATGCTAGATAGTTGATCTGACTTCCGTTGATCTAGTTTTTAAATTCTAGCGTAATTTGAGTTGTCGCTTGATAAGTTTTTCTGCTTCTTCGATATTTCCGTCAGCGGCAACATAATCCAGAACATTTCCGATTAATCCGATTACAACACAAAACTCCTGAAATAGTCGCCAATGAGCATATGTTGCATAAAAAATCAATATCGACTGTGGTTTACGTTCATTGCGACATTTCCGCAATTGAAGATTTTCATTTACTTTATATGAGCAATCTGCCCTTTTCAACTTCGAAAGGGTGTAACTCGAAAATTCGTCAAACGATTTCGTTAAAAATTGGTTCAGAGGTGTAAGATGACAATACAAACCCACTGGCATTTTCCGTTTTAATGCCTTATTTTATTGTTTAACAACGGTCTTTTGAACACCGTGTCCATTTGGCGACGTTCAGCGATTGCGGCACCACCAAATTACCATAATATATGTCATATTTATTATTCCACAAAATTTTTCTATGATGGCTGTCTTGTCAAACAAAACGTGCATCTATTTCCTTCTACCTCGGGCCCAAATTAAATGCGATTATTAGAATATGAATGGTCATTTAAAAATGATCGCTATTTGCAGCTGTTATTCTGCAATATCCCCAATATATTACGCTATTGTTTAATATATTCTTTATTATATTGCTTATAATTCAAACACAGAAATGAAAAGGAAAAGAGGTGTTCTTGTACCTCTAGTTTAAGTTAACTTTGTTTAAAGGATCTCATCATATGCATTCTTCACGAGATTGAAACGTTGTTTAACCATTAGATCATTACACCGGCAGTGAAGTCCGTCGCACAAACAAGAGGATTTAATCAAATTTCGCCGGAAATGGTTTACACATTATTTTTGAACTAAAGACGAATCGCGGAAATTTTTCTGAACTCTAACTCAACACTTCAATTATTTAGAATTTCATGCTACCCAGGATTTGCTGTTCAAGGAATTTATTTGTGAAGATTTTTAAGCGCAATTTCTCTGCGATAAACGACCGGAACAGTTCATTTCGAAAATCTACTTCAGGAGCCTGCCAGTGGCGACCATCGTGTTGAATCAATCGAAAACTATTCCACAGCAACCTGTGCCCACCCACCGCGAACGTTTGGATGTCACCGTTCATTTTCTTTGATGAACCATAACGAAACGATTCTGAGGTTGATGAAAAGGGAAATAAGCAGTAGGTGTAAGGTAGCTTGGCAAGTACATGTTTCTAAACGATACGATTCAAAACCACTTGTGCACACAATTGTCGCCTAGAAGGAGAAAAATGTGTTTGTCTGGAAGGAAAAAAAATGAAAAAATAAATAAAAATATTTCCATTTAGTTCAATCATGCGGTAGCATTAGAATAATGAGCTACATCAGTCGGTCTCCGTTTTCACTCGACGCATGTTTCCATGCGATCTGCATTTCTGCTTAGTTTTCTAGGTGTACATGAGAACTTTCTCAATAGCGACGCGAGTGACCCTACATTATATTCTTCACAGGTCACACGTCTTAGCCGCTTTGTTCACCTTAGGACGGTAATATCCGGAACTACCACAATTTAGAAAGAAATACCGTCGTCATTACATCAGAGGGAATTATGTTTCATTAATAAACAGTCGTTATAGCAGAGCAGACCTTCATTCTCCAAACAAATCTTTTATATCCTTGTGTATGTTCCCGATAAAGAGTCATTGTTTATTGAAAACACAGTGTTCCACTGAGCAATGAATATTGCCGACCTAATTCCAATCGATCTTAGTAACGATCGCGACTACACGTCGACCAGCAATTCTTCCTTGGACGTTGAGGTGGATACCAGCAGTGAACAACAGCCGGTTTATCAGCAAAAGATGCATACCCTGACTAGTCGTCATAGTTTACCTTCAACTAGTGCAGTGATCGCAAGCAGTCCTAACGAAACGACACGTGTTTTGCGCTCGTCCAGCCGCACCCACTATGCGGATCCAATTCCGGAGAGTGTCCTGAAGTTGACTACGCTTCCCCCTTCAGCGCCGGATTCACTTCTACAGCTTCGTCACGGTAACAGTGCATCGTCCGTTCTTTCACTCAATTATGCCAAAGCAAGTGCAACCGATTGTGATCGAAATAATGGTGCAAATCAGTATCAAACTGTAGATATCAATGTGGAAAACTATGGCATCGCTCCCACCTCTAACAGCGGAAACTTTTATGCGGTGGGGGCAAACGTTTCCCAAAAAAGCAGCGAGAATGGTGATCTTTTTAACTCGTATGATTCTACTAACGTTTGGAGGAAACGGGCGCTTGAAATAGAAAAAGGTAATAACGTAGTTTTAAGCGCGTACTATAAATTCCGTATAATCAGTTTTTTAAATTGATTTTTTCGAGATCCCTTCGAAGTGGGTTTGATGGAATTTTTATTCTTAGTATTGTAGACCAAATATAGTATTTTTTTCTAAAAGTTGTTTGGTTTGTAACTACAACATACTGAAGAACTTTGTATAAAAAGACAAATTAAAAACATTTAAAAGCAATGAAACAATCGTGTGCAAGCTATTAAGCAGAAATGAGTTGTTATGCAAAAGCAAATGATGCGCGATTTTGCGATTTGCTAATTGTGGAAATTGTAAACAGGTGGTTTTTGTGGAAATCGTAATGGTGCAATGGTTGCTTAATTTAGAGGCCAGAAGCCGCAGGAAAATACATCACCAAGGTAGAAAGCTTGTTGAAAGATAAGAATTTTCGCTAAAATTTTCGCTAAAATAGTTTGAATCAATTGCAACGAATGGGTTGGACTTTTGCGGTGATGAAAGGTGGAGGGTTTTGCGGTGTCAATTGCGTATTATTGACGTCACAAGTAACAGAGGACCTCACTGTAGTCTTTAATAGTGCTCTTTGGTGATTGTTTTACCTTGTGGCGAATATGCGTGATTATTTCGGCAAGATGATGGTCATACAGAGTTGATGGCTCACCCTACTTCCGATGTGCTGCCCACTTTACACCGGTTGTAGATAGGTACCGTTCCTTTTTTCCATGTGTGGACTCATTACTGCGACCAGTATAGTTGATCTATTGTAATATCGCCCGGGTGTTTGCTGTATGACCTGCATTGCATTTCTTTTTGCTATAATCGCTATTGAGTGAGCGATACGCTTATTAAATTTATGCGTGCTTGTGTGTATTGGGGTTTACCCTTCCTTCAAAGCTTGATCTACTTTACCCACTTATTCCTCGCTGCCAGCACTATCCCATATTATAGTCGTCCCTGGCAAGGACTCATTCGTACCTCTGACCAGTACACTTAACTATAGGAGGGACATTTGCACTGTCAGGAGGCTTCAGTGGGTAAATATGTAGAATTCAGCATGGAGGAAACCCTTCCAACCGAATTTGGACCCCTAGAGAAAGTAATTTTACATTTATTGAAATAAAATATTTATTACCTTCTTTTGTTATGCAATTCATGCACGACTCTCTTTTAGAACAACTTACCTAAATGGCAAAGTGTTGTTGGGTCATCTATTTGTCGATAAAAATGTGCTATAGACATTTTTATTTACTATGTAGTTTTCATATTTTGGACCCTTTCACTTTATTTTAGACAGTGTCCAAAATGTATTTTGGACACGGCAAATATCAACGAATATATTTTGAACACTCTAAGCTTCATTCAACCAGGATGATAGTGCAGTCTTCTTTTAGTATTTAAATTCATTTAATATCAGAAATTTATCATGGGATGAGATCGTAAATTTGAATATAAAGTCAATCACGTCTTTATATGGTTTAAATCCGTTTTTTAATTATGCTTTTTTGGAAGACTTTTCAGCAAAATTTGATTACTGTAAATGAAATACCCTCCGTTTATCATGTAACATTACAGTTATCAAACTTCATGTTTATTGATTATATCGGACGTGAAATTTAAATATACGATTTAATATAGTTGAAACGTTAGCAAATATCCTCAGGCAGGAGGATAAAACATTCAAAATTTAATGTAAGCAAAGCCCTAATTATTGCATTCGTGGTATCGGATTCTTCGAAAAAATCCTATCGAGAAATACTTCCTTCTGCGTCCGATTGAATTACTGGAAACGTTTTCAGGGGAGTTAGAGCTCTAATTTGCAGCTCATTACCAGTCTCGATTCGCGAATCATTTTGTTCATGATACGGTATTTAGTGACAGGGCATTCCTTCCGAGCCATTTTCTTCACCCATTCAGCAAGCTCAAGTTCGTCAGCATGATCAAGTGCTGAAGCAGTTCCAGGTCTTGACAGGTTTTTGTATTGATTGCTTAGCCAAAACTTGATCGTCGATCTGGAAATACCGAACTGCCACACCGTTGCTGATTTTCTGCAAGCACTCATTATTTCCTCCGAGCGGACCACTCTACATGATTTTCTTGTATTTTGCATGATGTATTCCCTGATAAACAAGATATTTTAAATAATAAATTGTTATAAATATTCTTTTTACTTAAAATGCTTACGAATTCACCATCACTAATCGAAGAAATAGCATAGACGGGTACATTCAATTTTGCTTTTCCACTAAATCTCAAAAGGTAAACAAACTGCTGCCAGAAATCAAAATACAGGGGTGTCCAAAATCTGATGGTAAGAAAATTTTCACGTTACAATTTGGACACTATTTTTTGTGGTTTTAAATTAAAATCTTGAGAAGAAACCTTCGAAACCACGTAAAATACGTCTTTCAGAATAAAACTAACTGATTTCATTGGATTTAGCTATTAAAACCAAATCGAAAATGTGTTGCAGACATCGTTTCCTCTTCACCTACGTCGGATTGTGAGCGGTATATGGCAAAACATTTTGTGATTGTAAATTTTAGCTAAATATGTACAAGTAATTTAAAGTGATCCGAAAGCATTCAGGCTTAGAAAAGATTCCACAGAATATTATTACTGTAACAAAATAATCGAATTTTGCGCTGCTAAGTAGTAATGTGGCTAAATATGTTGAAAGGGTCCAATTCATGTAGGGGTCCAAATCAAGTTGGTTACCCTATATGGAGGGGCCTGAGAATAAATCCATGCTAAAGTCACTTGACATCTTGGCTTGATTCTACTAATATTCGAACCCACGATCACTCGCTTGTCAAAGCAGACTCGATAACCTTGCGGCTACGGCGCCCCCCACGGTTCCTTAATCTCTATGGGGCCTGGAGCATCATCTAAAGACATCTGAATATGAATCCCTCGAACGTTTCCCATTGGATTGTCGCTCAGCTACTGGCAAAATTTGATTGTAGTGCTAAGTTAGAAGTATTGTAATTTTAATAATACCGAAAATACAACTCACTTAAACGCTGCCTGTCGCTGACGCTATTGTCGAGAGTGGCCTAAAAAGTTACCATTCATTATTACCATTGTTGATTGTTTTCAGTTCGAAATTTCGTGAAGTCTCGTGATCCTCGAAATCTGAGATTAAATTTAAACAGCGTTATGTTTTTTGTATGCCAGAAGGCCATTGGGTGCCACTAAGACAGTCGTGGATCATTGGCGTAGCTAGGAAATTTCTCTGGAGGGGGCCTAGGGGTGCCTTCCAAAAAAAATTTCATTATGATCTTGTTACTCTAACTGTCACCGATAGCACAAAGTTTTGCAGGGAAATACAAGGTGGTTGGACTTTATGAGGGCCCGCGCAATTACTCTCCAGATGTTTACCATCACACTGATCTTGCAGAAATGTCGGGAGTACAACGTGTCCACGCATCACATCTTTATAGATTTCAAAGCAACATACGATACAGTCGATGGAGACTAGGTATGGCAGATAATGCACGAACACGGTTTTCCGCAACTGATCAGAGGTATATTGGATAGAGTGAAGTGTTTCGTGTACATCTTGGCGACACTGTCGAGTTCCTTTCAAACGCGGCGAGGGTTGATACATACATGATACATACATACAAGACTTTGACTCTCTTCAAAGGAAACAAACGCGTGCCTCCCGCGGACTGTAACAGTTGACGGCGACGAACTAGAAGTGGCAGATGAGTTCGTGTATTTGGGATCGCTGGTGATCACGGACAACAACACTAGTAAGGGGATTCAGCGGCGCAATTAAACGGGAAATCGGGCCTACTTTGGCCTTCGCGAAACGTTACAATCCAGAAGCATACGTCAATTTACCTTTAACCCAATCTTTTCCGCTTCGCGCTTTAGTCTGGTGTACTGTTCAGCCACCGCCACAGATGTTCTGCCGATAATATCCATGTCATCGGCAAAGCAGACGAATTGACTAGATTTGTTGAATATCGTGCCCCACGTGTTGATATCCGCTCGGTTCATAACACCTTGTAGCGCTATGTTGAACAGCAGGCATGAAAGACCATCACCTTGACGAAGCCCTCTGTGTGATTCGAATGAACTTGACAATCCACCCGAAATCCGAACACAGCACTGTGTACCATCCATTGTAGATTTAATCAGTTTGATGAGCTTCCTGGGGAAACTGTTCTCGTCCATGATTTTCCATAGCTCTTTCCGGTCGATGGTATCATATGCGGCTTTGAAGTCAACGAATAAATGATGCGTGGGAACTCTGTATTCACGGCCCTTTTGGAGGATTTGCCGCAGTGTAAATATTTGATCCGTTGTAGACCGACCTTCACCGAAGCCGGCTTGATAAGTTCCCACAAATCTATTCGCAATTGGTGATAGGCGGCGGAAAATGATTTGGGACAGCACTTTATAAGCGGCATTAAGAACGGTGATCGCTCGATAGTTCTCACAGTCCAACTTGTCGCCTTTTTTGTAAATCGGGCAGATAACCCCATTTTTCCACTCCTCTGGTAGCTGTTCCGTATCCCAAATTCTAACAATTAGTCGGTGCAGACAAACGGCCAGCTTTTCTGGTCCCATTTTAATAAGCTCCGCTCCGATGCCATCTTTTCCAGCTGACTTGTTGTTCTTTAGTTGCATGATGGCCTCTTTAACTTCGCCTATCGTTGGGGCTGGCACCTCTTCCCCGTTTGCTGCACCGTCGAAATCGCTTTCCCCGCCGCCATGGTTTTCCGCCTGGGCGCCATTCAGGTGTTCGTCGAAGTGCTGCTTCCACCTATCCGTCACCTCACGATCGTCTGTCAGAATACTGCCAGTCTTATCCCGACACATTTCGGCTCGCGGCAGAAAGCCTTTGCGGGATCCGTTCAGTTTCTGGTAGAACTTCCGCGTTTCCTGAGAACGATGCAGCCGCTCCAACTCTGCATATTCCTGCTCTTCCAGGTTGCGCTTTTTCTCCCGAAAGATTTGGTTTCGCTGCATCTTCTTCTGTTTGTGTCTTTCCACGTTCTGACGTGTGGCACTGCGCATCTCGGCCGCCCGCGCAGCGTTCTCCTCATCCATCACCCTCCTACATTCATCGTCAAACCAATCGTTCCGCTGATTCCGGGCCACATGCCCGATGGAGCTCTCCGCTACACTGCTGATGGCTGTTTTGATAGTGTTCCAACAGTCCTCGAGAGAGGCTTCGTCCAGCTCGTCCTCTTCCGGCAGCGCAGCTTCGAGTGAATGCGCGTAGTTTGCGGCGACGTCTGGCTGCTTCAGCCGCGCGAGATCTAACCGAGGCTGGCGTCGGTACCGAATGTTGTTCACAACGGAGAGTCTTGGGCGCATCTTAACCATCACTGGGTAGTGGTCCGAGTCAACGTTAGCGCTTCGATAGGATCTGACGTCGATAATGTCTGAGAAGTGCCGACTGTCGATCAAAACGTGGTCGATCTGTGATTCTGTCTGATTTGGTGACCTCCAGATGTACTTGTGATGGATTCTGTGCTGGAAAAAGGTACTACGTACGGCCATATTCTTGGAGGCGGCAAAGTCGATAAGTCTTAGGCCCATTTCATTGGCTCGCTGGTGTGCACTGAACCTTCCAATCACCGGTTTGTATTCCTCCTCCTGGCCGACCTGAGCATTGAAATCCCCGATGACGATCTTGATATCATGTTTTGGGCAGCGGTCGTATTCACTCTCCAACTGCGCGTAGAATTCATCCTTGTCGTCATCGATACTTCCGAGGTGAGGGCTGTGCACGTTGATGATGCTTATGTTGAAGAATCGGCCCTTGATTCTCAACCTGCACATTCGAGGATTGATTGGCCTCCACCCAATCACCCGTTTTCGCATCTCGCCCATCACTATGAAAGCTGTACCCAGCTCGTGTGTGTTGCCGCAGCTCTGGTAGATGGTATGTCCATCTCTGAACGTACGTACCGTTGAGCTCTTCCAGCACACCTCCTGCAGCGCTACGACGTCGAACTTTCGGCTCTTCAATACGTCGGAGAGCACTCGAGTGCTCCCTTGGAAGTTGAGAGATCGGCAGTTCCACGTCCCGAGTTTCCAATCCATAGTCCTTTTTCGTCGCGTGGGTCTATTCCGATTGTTCCAGTAAGAATATATTTGTTCTTCGTTCCGTGCTTTAGTATTTTTCGTGGTGACGGCTTGCAAAGCCTGCTACACCAACCCCCTGTTTCGCCGGAGGGCCAACGAAGCTCGAAAGAGCCCTCCTTTCCTGTCAGCATACGACTTTGGCTTCCACCGGGGTTGGTTACCCGATCTCCACCAAAGTTATCCCGGCTGGTACCTCGAGGAGGTAGGAATAGGAGTTGCTGAATAAGAGGCTATGGACCACTGTAGGGTCTATTTTATGCCTACACGTGCACAAGGCACCGACGGTACGCATTATTCAACCGTTTACCAGCCAAGTAATTGAGGTAATTTGGTGTATATCCATAAAGGGGATTAGCAATGAGAGGCACTTGATTTTTTTTATTACGTAGGAGGGCGACAAGGGGTACCCATGATTTGCTATGTCAATAATTTTGGCTATTTTGAACCGATTTGGATGAAACTAGTGGCATTTGATTCGTACATTTACCTACTGTTTTACCCGACTCACTGCGAATATGTGTATTATTGAAATAAAACGTAACCATACGTTTTATTCGTTTATAACGCATATGCAGTTAATATCGATAACAAACGATTTTTTATAAGTTGTGCTTTGTTATTGCATTTAATTTGTAAAAAGTTGCATAAATAGCAATTCAGTTTCACAATACAATTATTGCGTACTACTGGCACATGAAATATAACGTTTAAGTACGTTATTTGATCACTAAGATCAAAATTAACGATATTTTCGATACAAGGGCGATTTTTCGAAACGGTAAACGGTACGCACGAGTTTTCAAAAAGCTAAAAAATTTGCGCAAAACTTTTCTGCAGTTTACAAAAGAAGAACACTGATAAATGATAATAAAGCATATACAAGCTGCAGACGTTTTGGAACTGGCAGAAAATGTCGCCCGCAACGGTCGACCGCAACGGCGAAAAGTTCAACTTTTCCCTCGTTGCCTGTGTTATTATGGTATTAACTAAGCAAGAAAATATAATAAACTCTTCAATCGTTATGTGATCCTTAAAAGGACCAATCGTTTGATTATCATAACTCTAGCTTGCAATAAACTTGCACTAACGCACCTAACGTAATTCTCTGTTCGGTAAATTGGAGTACCGATAACTGCTAACCAGGCACGGCTTGTTGCAACGGACCAGCCGGAAAGCCTCAGTAGCTATGCGATCGACGAAGCCGTTCGTGTATGGTCATGAGTCACGATGAAATATCAGGCCAGGTGGCCAACTGTAAGTGACGTGGCATAATTCTGGCCGTTTTGTTGTCGCGAACCGCATATTTCCTGCCAATTCCAGAACTTCAGCAGCCAGATATTCCATCACGGCAGCGATAGGAGTGCAACAGCTCCAACAGGCTCAGCATACTTTCCTTTCCTCAACAGCCGACGAACACGACCAACTGACGACGATGTGCACCGTAAGGCAAACAATGTTTCAAATACAACCTTTAAAATTATGCCACGGATGTGACTCGAAAGCTGCCTGTCTGGTGTATCGTAAGCTAGCTGCTTGCCGATGTGTCGCCAACGAGAGCCGCTAATCGACTGACGATGCGCAGTAAAAGGCATAGCAGCCAAAACCATATCGTTCACTGGCGGATGAGTCGATGAATTCTTCGGTTTGATGGCGTCTCGCTTGGTGAATTTGGATGTCTTCGTTGCCTTATCCGGGGAAGCTGCAACAGCTAAAGCTCAACAATTTTTGATCGGATTCTATAGGGCGTAAATTATGATTGTATTGAATTAAGGAAGCTTAACCCATAGCTCACATCATATATATTTTTGTCATCCGTGCTAGGGAAGCACTGGCGTGGGAAGGCAAAAATATGAAAATAATTCAATTTTTTATAGACGCGCATTGAAAATTAATAGTTTTCTATATTTTCCAAATTGATTTTCCGATCAACTGATGTAAATATCTTGGAAATCCATTGAAAATTGACTGACTTATACGCCGATGCGTGAAGACGCATTTCCACTTTGATGACGTCATTTCTAACAACCAATCACGAAGCGAGAATTCAGGTACAACATAAGTTCATTATTTCCAATTTTTCAATAATTTAACATCAAGAATTCGTACTTTTCTTCATTTGGGCCAATTCTTAGAAGATGTTCCAATCGATTGGTGTAAGAATATTGAAAATCGATCGGGAAACCACTAAGCTATTAGCGTTCAAAACCAAAATTTGAGTATTGAGCTTATAAAAATCCCAATTCAGAGGATCTGCTGTTCATTGGCGTGGAGAAATCCTAACAGTGTACCACAGTATGCCGACGATTATTTCTTGATAAGAATGAGTCCTATTCTCGCACAGTCATCTCATTCCACCTTACAGTCCCCATGGACTTGTATAATCACAGAGGTGATTGGAGTTGGGTCGGTCTCTGAATCTCCAACTCTCAGGTAATTTTTCAAATAGACCTATGTGACAATGAGAGATTCTCTTCGTGTCTCCTCTCTTCCTCTTCGGGCCCCTGATTTGAGTAATTACTGTTGAATTTACAAAAATTATACATATACATTTATTATAAATTACAGATTATAAGAAGTCGGCATGCGACCGAGAAAGAACACGAATGCGAGATATGAATCGTGCCTTCGACTTATTACGCTCAAAGTTACCTCACTCCAAGCCATCCGGAAAAAAGTATTCCAAAATTGAGTGTTTGAGGTACAATGAATGCTATTTGAATTTTTATAAACATAATTGATAAATTTATTTTTAGGTTAGCAATAAAATATATTCGGCATTTGAAACGAGAACTGAACTATCCAACTACGCCATCACCACAGGTTGCTGAATTCTACTACGATGTTCCGATATATACCCAGCCTTCCCCAGTGCCGCCTGCAGTAGCACCAGCAACAATCCTAAATATGGATTCCAATAATAATTCTCTAAACCAAACGCCGGCTTCTCAGCAGAGTTCACAATGGTTTATCACGAGTAACGCCGATGGCTATAGCTACTACTATTTACCGTAGTAGGAAGTAAAACTATTGTTCCTTCTTTTTGTAAACAACAATTAAATGATTGGTCAATTGCGTATTACTAGTTTCCATATCAGTCGAAACTTGCATTGTTCCATCATCGAGCAACTTGAAGTTCTTTTTAATCAAATTAACAGCCGGGTCTTTCGCAAACGACATCCGGCTAATCGATTTCGATTCTAACTCTAGTGAATTCTCCTTTGCTAGACCTTCTTCCAATACTGTAAGACCAAAATTATGAGAAACCATAAACGCTAGTTGGTTTGTTCCTGGTTTCACTCGTAAGAAACCCGATTCCAAATGCATAGGCGCTCCGGACACAGGGTGACGGGAACGAGCTTCATAATTCAACAGTGGTTGTCCCAGTGATTCGAACTTCATTATCTCATGATAAGTAAAATCTTTAATAGTTGGAAAATGCCCTTTGGCAATTGTGGATTCCCACGTTCCGATGAGCCACTGGATTGGTTTCAAGGCTTCATGCACTTTTGCCATTGTCGCTGGAAAAAAGTAAATAAATTAAACGGTTGACATAAATAAGTTTTTGCACTAACAGTAGTAGCACCACACAGTAAACGAACAGGAAACGGTTTTCCAGTTATTTCAATTGAATTGAAAAAATAACGGTACAATGTGTACTATAATTTGTATGTACTACTAAGCAGCAAAAATGAAGTGAAGATGAACCAAATAAATTGAAACCAAAGTACTAACAAGAAAGTAGTAAATAGCAGAAATGCCAAATGTTTGACGTTTGACATATAACACATATAACCAAGGTGAAGACTTTTAAATAGTTGCACAACGAATACCTACAATACTTTGACTATCGACAAGCCGGGAAGAAAGGTTGATCCTGGCAGACATTTTATGCATAATAATAATCCTCAAAAGAATAAATAATCAATCTCCGAATAACTCGACTGTTTCATTTTGAATCTAAAGTAAATCGAGTTTATAAAAAAACAAAAATTTGTGATTATACAAATGTACAAATGTATGGCAGCTCTGCTGCGAACCGGACAGAATTTTATTGTGAAAGCCAGCGACAGCCGAGAGCCCAATGTGATATATACAGGTGTGGCAATGTCGATTAAGTGGTGTTGATGCAATGAAGAAATTTCATCATGGTGTGGATGGAATCGTAAATCGACCAATCACGATGAAGCTTGACGTCAAACTCCAAAAACAAACCCCATTGTCCGACGCGGTTTGTTTTTGTAGTTTGATGTCGTTTTCTGATTTTTCGCTACTAATACCATCAAATGTCTTCATCTGCCACACCTTTTCAAACCTCATTGCCGAGAGCCGACAGCTTTCAGTTAGTCCGCGACAAAACAAGACTGATGGGTGATTTATAGCCAATGTGATATATACAGGTGCGGCAATGTTGGTAAAGTGGTGGTATGCGACATTCTGAAAATTAAAGCCAGATGGCCAAATTGAAGAAAAAAAAGTTTTCCTAAAAAACGCTGGTCTAATAAGCCAGTCGCCGTATGTTCGAATCTCGGCTGGGAGAGTCCTGTATTCTAACAGCTGGTAGCGAAGTCTGTCGTATAAAAATAGAAGGTCAAATTTCGATAACGGAATTAGCACCACAGAGAACAAATTAACAGGCTCGAGGGAAGTAATCGATTTTTTGTGTGTAAAATCTGTAAAATCTGTAGTTTGCCAAACGCATAAAAAAATATCCATGTAGGGGAGTGTCGCCACGTTGGTTGGGTGGGTGGGCCACGTTTTGGAATTCGCCCATAACTTTCGTTTCAAAAGGAATTTTGGAAATCTAAATGCATCGTTGCAAAAGTCTAAGAATAAGGTATATTTGCGGAAAGTTTTGAACTGATTACTTGAAAAATAAAAAAGTTATAGGCATTTACGTGAAGACAAAATATGTTGTCATAGTTGGACCATGTTGTGCAGGTTGGGCCACCGCAGAAAATCTAAGACATACGCATTGAAATTCTATATAGAAACATGAAAAAAAGGAATTCCGTGAACAACGACTCATATAGGTACAAATACCTTATTTCTAATTGCATTTTTGCGAAATTTTGGCGATCTTGTAAAATCTATATGTGGTGACCACCCTCGAGTACAACCCTGACAGAACAGCTGCTGGCAGTGTTCTGATTAGTAAAATAAAGATTCAGTTTCTAGTTTGACTGTCGAACCGTTCACCTCACGTGTTATCAGTACCGTATATCACAGTTTCCCTAAGTTTATCCTCACGGTGTTTGAAGGAACATATTAGTGGCGACGAGTGTAAAATTTTGGAAAAATCGCGTGTGAATAGTTTTTTTCGACAGTACCTAGTGTTTTTCCTGGAAGATTTTCCAGTGTTCTGCTGTTTGCGCCGTGCGCTAAGTTTGCCGGTAAATTGAGTTTGCAGCTTGGTTTGCAGTGAAGTGTTTCCCAGCGTTTTGGTTTGCTGGAGGTGTTTTCTGGTAAAGTGAAAAACAAGATTAAAAAAAGTAAATCTGTTTGCCCCGCCGTTAGTTTATGCGGAGTGCTGTTTGAAAAGAAAAAAAAGCGGTCTTTTTAGTTTTTCCGCAAGTGCAGTGTTTTGCCGTTGAGTTGGTTTGGTTTGTTTGGTTTGCCAATACACAGGTTTGAGTCAACGGTCACGTAAGTTTTTGCATGGTTTTAATTCTGATGAGTTTAGAATTTGTTTTAGTTTGCATGCTATAAAGTGCGTTTGTAAGCCTTTTCTTTTGTTTAGCACACAGAGAAGACGCTTCTTTTTGTTTCTACCGTGATTGGTTTGGCAAAAGAACCATTTTGTATTTGCCAAAAGTTGCACTAACATAATCAAACCGCAGCATTTTCGTTTCGCTGACAAGTTTCGGTTAATGCAACATTGATACCATTCAGCGACGGTAAAGTTTTCATTCATTCGTTTGCAATTTGCACTACATACCAACAGTTTCACCGTTTGCTTGTGTTGATCGTTCCCGCACAAAACGGAATACGAAAAGATTTATTGTTTATCGCGCTTGCTTTGAGTTGTGTGTGGAGATCAAGTTCGGTTTGTTTTGATTTGATCTCTAGTTTTACACTGATAAAAATAGCATTGTAGTTTCGCGAATAAAAATTAAATATTTTTGTGAATTTATTTTATTTTATTTTTGTTTTTGTTTTTCACATTTTGTCAAGTATGCCGCTAGTAAATCAGATTGAGCCGTACGTTCCCGGCACAATTCCGTTCGCGCAGTTTCTGGAGCAACTAGAGTGGGTGTTCGCGCACCACAAGGTGACGGATCCGGTTGAGCAAAAAGTATCGTTTTTGGCTTCATGCAGTAGGGAAGTTTATAGTGATATAAAACTTCTTTTCCCTGGCAAGGATTTGAAGCTTTTGTCGTTTAAAGAAATTACTGATGCTCTGCGGAAGCGGTATGACAAAACGGAAAGCGATCTGATCCAGCGTTTTAAGTTCTACAAACGCAACCAAGAACCGAATGAAAAAGCTGTGGATTTCATATTAGCTGTCAAGCTCCAGGCAGAATTGTGTGAATTCGGAGCGTTTAAGGATATGGCGATCCGCGATAAATTGGTTTGCGGAATTAGCGACGAAGATCTGCAGAAAAGATTGTTTGACGAGGACAATCTAACCTTAGCAAAAACGGAGACAATAATTACTAACGCCGAATCAGCGGAAGAGATAGTGAAGATAATCTCGAAAGATTCCAGTTCGCGACGTACGAGCGTGTTAAACCGACTTGGAGATCGGGACAGTCGTGTTGATGTTCGAGATCGCTCACGTGGACGGAGTCGTCAGCCTAGCAGAAGAAGAAGTAGGAGTCGCTCAGTACCGTTTGACAGGAAAAATCGTTCCACTTCAAGGCATCGTAATTTGTTTTGCAATTTCTGTCGTAGGAGTGGCCATACAAGGCGTTTTTGCTACGATTTGAAAAGCAAGAGGAAGACAGTTAAGTTTGTCGATTCTCCAGCAGCTAAACCCAAGTTGACCGATTACCAGAAGAGTTTGAGGCGTCGATTGAATCGTTTACGTTGACGGCTTGCGGTTAAGAATGGAGGTCGATTGTGGTGCTGCAGTTTCCGTCATCAGTTTGGAGATGTACGAGGGAGAATTTGACCATATTCCTTTGGAAACTTGCGACAAGAAATTGGCAGTGATTAACGGTAGTCGTTTGAAGGTGGAAGGACAAATTACAGTCCGTGTTGAGTTTAACGGACAGAGGAAAACTGTTGAGCTAGTTGTTTTGAGGAGCGGTAGTGACTTCACTCCTTTGCTTGGACGAGATTGGTTGGATTTGTTTATTCCTGACTGGAGGAGAGCGTTTGGAAACAGCATCCATCAACTGGTATTTTGCCCGGACCAGATTGTTTCTGAGTTACAGAGTAAGTTTGCCAATGTTTTTGATAAATCTCTATCAACGCCAATTAAAGGGTTTGAGGCAGATCTTGTTTTGAAAGATTATAAACCGGTGTTTAAGCGTGCTTATGACGTTCCATACAGGTTGCGAGATAAGGTTTTACAGCATCTCGAAAGCTTAGAAAAAGATGGCGTCATAACACCAGTAGATGCAAGTGAATGGGCATCTCCGGTAATTCAAGTTGTTAAAAAAGATGGTAGCATTAGGATGGTTATTGATTGTAAAGTTTCTATTAATAAAGTTTTGGTTCCTAATGTTTATCCGCTACCACTCACACAAGATTTGTTCGCCTCTTTGGCTGGCGCGAAGGTTTTCTGTTCTCTAGATCTGGCTGGTGCGTATACACAATTGTTATTGTCAAACAGGTCAAAGAAAATTATGGTGATAAATACGATCAAAGGTTTGTTTACGTATAATCGTTTGCCACAGGGTGCTTCTTCAAGTGCAGCTATATTTCAACGGATCATGGATCAGGTTTTGAAAGGTATCGATGGAGTTTACTGTTACTTAGATGATGTTTTGATAGCAGGCAAGGACAACTCAGACTGTGTACGAAAGCTTAATTTGGTGTTAGAGCGTCTTTCTAATGCCAATATTAAAGTTAATATGCAAAAATGCAAATGGTTTGTCTCAAGTTTGCCATTCTTGGGTCACATTTTGTGCGACGGAGGTTTGTTGCCGTGCCCGGAAAAGGTCGAGACGATTCGGAAAGCGAAAGTTCCGAACAATGTTTCTGAGCTAAAGGCATTTTTGGGTTTGGTAAATTACTACGGGAAGTTCATACCCAACTTGTCCTCACGCCTTAGCTGTCTGTATCGTTTACTAAAGAAAGACGTTAAGTTTGTCTGGAGCTCGGAATGTAGCCGAGTGTTTGAGGAATGTAAGCAAGCATTGTTGAGTTCAAAACTGTTGGAGTTTTATGATCCGAGTAAACCTGTTGTCGTTGTAACAGACGCATGTAGCTACGGGTTAGGTGGAGTGATTGCTCATCAGATCAAGAATGAAGAGAGGCCTATTAGTTTTGCTTCCTTCAGTTTAACAAATGCACAAAAATCCTACCCAATTTTACATTTAGAAGCGTTGGCAGTTGTTAGCACCATAAAAAAGTTTCACAAGTTTCTCTTTGGCAAGAAGTTTACTGTGTATACAGATCATAAACCGTTGATTGGTATTTTTGGAAAGGAAGGAAAAAATACGTTGTTTGTGACGCGTCTGCAGAGATATGTAATGGAACTGAGTATCTACGATTTTGACATTGTTTACAGACCGTCAGCAAAAATGGGCAATGCTGATTTTTGCTCAAGATTCCCTCTTCCAGAAAACGTACCCGTTGCTTTGCAAAATGAATTTATAAAAAGTTTAAATGTATCCAATGAGTTTCCGCTAGATCATGCGTTGATTGCAAGTGAATCACGAAAAGACTCGTTTTTGCAGCAAATTTTTAACTACATGAAGCATGGTTGGCCGCAGAATTTAGATCGCAGTTTAGCCAATGTTTATGCGCAACACCAAGACCTGGAAGAAGTTGAAGGTTGTTTATTGTACCAAGATCGTGTCGTTATTCCTGCTAGTTTACAAAAGCAAGTACTGCGTTTATTGCATAAAAATCACTCAGGAATAACCAAAATAAAGCAGATGGCCAGAAGGACAGTTTACTGGCATGGCATGAGTGTTGACATCGAAGATTTCGTAAAAACTTGTAGAGTGTGCTGCCAGATGAATGCAATTCCAAAGCAAGTTCCGCATTCTAACTGGATTCCTACCACAAAACCGTTTGCCCGCATCCATGCGGACTTCTTTTATTTCGACAAGAAAGTTTTCCTGGTCATTGTAGACAGTTTCTCCAAATGGCTTGAAGTTGAGTACATGAAGTTTAGTACTGATGCCAGGAGTGTAAAGTCGAAGTTTATCAGCGTTTTTGCTAGATTTGGGTTACCGGACGTAGTTGTTACGGACGGAGGACCACCGTTTAGCTCTAAAGAACTGATTGATTTTTTTCAGACACATGGTATCAAGGTTATGAAGAGCCCGCCGTATAACCCGTCCAGCAATGGACAAGCAGAGCGCATGGTAAGAGTGGTAAAAGAAGGTTTGAAAAAGTTTCTGTTGGATCCAGAGATGGCAAGGCTAAGTATGGAAGATATGGTGTCATATTTTTTGTTTGGTTACAGGAACACATGTTTGGAGGATAACAGTTCGTTTCCTTCTGAAAAGCTGTTTAGTTTTAAGCCCAAGACGCTGTTGGATTTGATCCATCCTAGGAATAGTTTTAGAAATCATCTGACGAAGAGAGAGTCTATGAATAAACCTGTATATAGTAACAAAGCCAAACAACACCCAAAGTGTGACTGGATTGATAAGTTGCGCCCAGGAGATCTAGTTTATTATAAAAATTTTAGACCAACTGACATTCGACGATGGTTAGAAGCTAAATTTCTAAAACGTGCTTCTTTAAACACATTTCAGGTTTCCGTCGGAGGTCGGGTTTATCTGGCGCACCGCAATCAGCTGAAGCTGTTTGGCTCCCGCAAGAATCGTTACGGTTTGATTTTTGCGAGGGATGAGGAGATTAGTAGTAACCGAAAACGAGCACGTGACGATGACGATGAAGGCGTTGACGACGATGCTGACGATTTTCTCGGTTTCGCAGCAGATTCGTTTATTTACCGAGGAACTGACGATCATCCCAAGGTTTGTGATTCGAGAGGTGGAAGTGTTGTAACAAGTTTACCACCTGAGGAAGTAGATCCCCAGGAAGGCCCATCTACGCGGCAGTGGTCGCAATCGAAGCCATCGAATCCATCGTCGAGTTCCAGTGTACAGCCGAGGAAAATACGTCGCTCCAATACATCGAAGCAATCGAGTTTAGCGTCGAAATCAAAGCGTCATCCGTCGAGAGTACGACGTTCAACTAGATCACAGTGTTCAAAGAAAAATTCTGATTTTATATACTATTGATGAAACATCAAATCGTGTTTTTAGTTTGTGGCAGTGAAGTTTCGCCACTATCAAATGTTTTTTTATAAATAATACGCGGCAGTTTAGTTTAACCGCAATCTGAATTGTACGACAGTTTTGGCAGTGAAGTTTGGCCAATTTCAAATGTAAAGTAAATGTTTTAACAAAAAGGGGGAGAACTGTGGTGACCACCCTCGAGTACAACCCTGACAGAACAGCTGCTGGCAGTGTTCTGATTAGTAAAATAAAGATTCAGTTTCTAGTTTGACTGTCGAACCGTTCACCTCACGTGTTATCAGTACCGTATATCACAGTTCCCTAAGTTTATCCTCACGGTGTTTGAAGGAACATATTACTATATTGCTACAATCGCCTTTTCCGAAGTGTACCACTACATTGAAAAAAAAACAACAAAAATTTAGGGTTTTATCGTATTAAATTTGCTTTATTTCATCCCATTTTACGTGACTGACATTCTCTAGCGATTAATGCGCTTCTGCGCATAAAATTATGGTGGCCCAACCATGACTACTAAAGTGGCCCGACCTTTACAAATAGCGCTTTTCTAGTATTTCACCTAAGCCTTCCCTAAGCCTCAAGTAAGGTGTTTACTGGAGGGGATTTTTCTATAATCTCCGTATGCAGCACAACACACTTCATACATTCTCAAAATTTATCTCGTTAATTGCATTTAATGAATCATTTCTTGAAGAAAAGTTCACTGCGCCTGGAAAACTTTTTTTGTAAGATTTAGTTACTGAATTCAGTACGGGTGTTTTGAATACACGATTGAAACTCACAATATTCTGAAAAGTTAGTTATCACAGTAAGAAGTTTTACCACAGAGAACAGATCAACAGGCTCGAAGGAAGTAATCGATTTTTTGTGTGTAAAATCTGTCGGTAGCGCCCTCCAGAAATAGTTTGCCAAACGCATCAAAAAATATCCATGTACCTTTATCAATATTTCTTTGTGCTGGAGTTACATAGCAGCGATGGCAGCGACATCAAGATTTAGTTTGCCACTTACTGCTCGAGGGGTGCTCTATTGAAGGATTACTCGTAGATTACATAAAAACCTTTTACACACTTTTTGTCAATTACCTGGTAGTCTGTTCTCTGTGGTTTTACAATGGTTGTATCATAGATATCATGAGTTACCAAAACTGTAAAATCGTGATGGCCCGACCATAACAGTGGCCCGACGATAACGACAATACCCTACCTTTATCAATATTTCCTTGTGCTGGAGTTACATAGCAGCGATGACAGCGACATCAAGATTTAGTTTGGCACTTACTGCCTGAGGGGTGCTCCATTGAAGGATTACTCGTAGATTACATAAACACCTTTTACACACTGTCAATTACCTGGTAGTCGGAATCGGAATATAAAGAAATCGATATCGGAAAATAAAGAAATATGAAGAAATGGTTGCCCGGGCTGCCACATGCATACATAAATCTAATCCTAGATCTAATCTAATCTTTTAAATAACACAAATAGTTCATGGAGTATGTACTTTAACAATCAGGAACATTACTGGCATTAGTTTTCGAAAGGTGGCATAATGCTTCTGAAAACTAAAGCCAGATGGCCAAATTGAAGAAAAAAAAGTTTTCCTAAAAAAACGGTGGTCTAAGAAGCCAGTCGTCGTATGTTCGAATCTCGGCTGGGAGAGGCTGCTAGAGTCAATCGGATCATAGCACTGACCCCGCACTGTCCTGTATTCTAACAGCTATGAAGACCTGATGGAATAAGATAGCCAAAACAATGGACAAAGAAAGTGTGCGCCGCCTAATGAGCCATATTACAGGAAAAGTTCGAGAATTCCTTCGAAACCGTGAAGTTACATCGACTCGGAGTGGAGATCGCTGCTATTCAGGAAGGCCACATTCCGAAGAAAGGGAGTTCCATGCAGTAGACCCTCAGGCTTGGCATACACTTTTCGCTTTGATTTTGCTCTTTTGATTACTGCTCCTCAGCCAAGCAGAATTTCAGAAAGCAATTTATGGGGCATTTGTAGAGCTTGTAATTATCTATAATAATGCTGAAGAAAGTGAAGTTGTATCTTTAGTATTTACGGCGCTGTAGGGCAGCAATGCCGTTGGTAGCAAAAAGAGCGCTCTTTTTGCTACCAAGAGGGTAGCAGCCTTATAGCGCCATAAATACAAAATGCACAGTAATGCTTACTTCAGCAATACCGTGGACCCCCGTTCGTTTGACCATTTTTAATATGAACACTTTTTAATCTGAACCCCGCTGGTTTGCACGACGTGCAAATTAAAAATGGTTCAAATGTCATTCTCAACATAACATCATTTGTTTATACAGGCAGTGCACATAAACACGATTTGTTTGTACTGACCTAACGTGTTTAATCGGTTTCACATTTCATTTTCCTAACGATTAAGATAGAAATTCGATCAGAAAATGCAATATTCGCACTTGCAACTGCCGACTAAAACAAACCACCAAAACAATAACAAAGAGAAGGGCGGCCAGTTCACAGCGGTTTCAGCATATTTCGGGTTACCAGTTGTTCAAATTAAAAAGTAACCCCGTTAGTTTGCATGAGGAGTCGCTCAAACGAACGGGGGTCCACTGTATTGAAGATAATAATAAATTCTACAAACGCCCCATACATCACTTTTTCAAATTTTGCTTGGCTGAGATGCAGTAATCAAAAGAGCAAAATCGAGGCGAAAAGTGTATGCCAAGCCTGTAGACCCTATTATAGGCATTGATTTCTAATACCGCATCTATTACAATGGCGGTAGAAAGGCAGAATATGGAGTCGGTTTTGTTATCCGGTGAAGACCCTTAGATGACCGAATATGTATGTGTGTTGAGAATTAAAGGCAAATTCTTCCATTACAGCCTAATCAACGTATTCGCACCGGCAATTGATAGATCCGATGATGCCAAGGACGAGTTCTTCGATAGACCTGAGAGGACCTATAGAGAGTGCCCAAAACAAGATATGAAAATCATCATCGGAGATGCAAATCCACAAGGCACTGAGAGGACACCACGTTTTAACATTCAACGGTTGACGGTAGATGGCGTAGCAGTGGAAATGCACCAGAAAGCTTGATCAATGAATCGTAGAGCATCAGGAAGAGAAGCAAGAAGATATAAGTGGGCTGTGGAGGAACCTCCATGGTGTCATTAAAACAACTGCGAGACGGCACAAAGCAGAGTTCCACCAGAAATGACACACGGAGTTTACACAAAATGATGAGGTGCAAGAAATTTGCCATGTCTGTGATGTGCAATGGCAGTGTTGGCAACCTGCCTACTGACAAAACGGCGGTAGCACCTAGCTGGAATGAGCACTTGCTGACGTTATTGACTTACTTACTTACTTACTTAGTTGGCCTAACGTCTTATGACAAGGCCTGTGTAGTATAATTTCTCCATCTGTTTTGGTCCATGGCAGCTGGTCTTCAGTTTCGCGGGCACCCAGTGCTCGTTCTCGCTCCACCTGGTCCTACCACGTCGCTCGCTGTGCCCCTCTTCGTCTTGTTCCTACCGGATTCGATGCAAAAACCATTTTTGCAGGGTAGTTGTCCGGCATTCTAGCAACATTGTCCGGCCACTTTCTGAATACTGGGTTCGGCGTAAAGACGTACGAGCTCATGGTTCATTCTTCGCCTCCATACACCGTTCGCTTGCACACCGCCAAAGATAGTTCTTAGCACCCACCGTTCGAAAATTCGGAGTGTTCGTAGGTTCTCTTCAAGCATGCCCGGTCGCGCTTGGTCCCACCCTCTGGCATATACAGCCTGAATTCGTTAATTGGGCCACGATTGCACACCAGCTGATTCGCTAATTGGGCCGACTGACAGTTGTTAGAAATTTCTAAACTCGAAAATTCCATACAATTTTGACATTCAAGTTGTCACATAGCCCAATTAGCGAACGCCCAATTAACGAACCGCCCAATTAACGAACTACCAATTAACGAAACTTTGCTGTACTTTGTTTTAACCGTATTTATCCTCAGCCTAATTTTCCTGGCTTCGAGTTTTAGTCTGGTGTACTGATCTTCCACCGCCTCCAATGTTCTACCGACAGCATCTACATCGTCAGCAAAGCAGATGAATTGACTGGATTTATTTAAAATCGTGCCCCGCATTTCGATCGCCACTCGTTTTATGACACCTTGAAGCGGAGTGTTGAATAGCAGGCAGGAAAGACCATCTCCTTGTCAAAGGAATGTCAAAGATTCGAATGGTTGCGAAGTCTGTCGCATAAAAACAGAAGGTCAAATTTCGATAACGGAATTAGCACCCAGGTTTTGCTTTTAGATGGCCAAACTGAAGGGAAAAAGTTTTCCTAACAAAAACTTTTTTACGTCCTTACCGGGAAAAAGAGATATTTCAGTATTTCCAAAACTATAGCACCTACAAAAAAATGATGCATGACTGACTTTTAGAAAATGTTCTGAATTTTCAAAAAAATACTGAAAAAATAAAAATTATTTCTTACACTAAAAAAACCATTTCAAAAATTAAAAATCGTTTTCTCAAAAAATGCCATCTCAGAAAATGATGAAGCATGATTTTTTTTTTGATAGATAATTATATGGCCTACAAATCTTCCATACATTAAAAGATGATCAAATTGAAGAAAAAAAAGTTTTCTTAAAAAAACAGTTTTAAGCCGGTTATAAACACCCCATCGACATCTCTATATCGAGCTGCAATGAACGTCAGCGACAGCATGTCCTGGACTCAAAATTTGACAGCGGGCCCAAATCAGACTGCTGGCAGTTGAGTGAAACGCAGTGCTGACATGCAATCTCATTTTCGCACACACGAGATGTTGGCGGCGAAAACATGGTTGCCTGCCGATGGGATGGTTATTGACCTGTTCGACAGAAACTTATGCGCTAACGGTGGTGGTCTTTGGAATTAGCCGAACGGTGAGAAAGTTGACAGTTTGCTTGAAGAATCGGAAAAAAGTTCACTTTTTTAATTTTCTTAATGTAGTGAAACAATGTACAAGTAAAATTATTATTGCAAAATGTAAGAAAATTGAGTACTTTATTTTTGGTATATACTTTGTCAGTGGTTTGTTTACAGTATATACGAGAAAATAATGTTTTTGTATATTTATGCGACAACAAACAGGTTATTTTTTTTTTTTTTTTTTTTTTTTTGTTTTGGGGTTTTATTGGCTAAGACCATGGTTGGTCCATCTCGCCACAAACAGGTTACATATCACGCTAAATTATAAAAATCCACGTGCTTGAGTGGTAAAAAACTTGTTTTTTGTGAAATTAATATAAACCAGGCTATTGCAAGCAAGATACAGGATAACTAAAGAGAACATTCATATTTTCATGTAGTGCCGGAGCAACATGGTTCGATAAGACTGAAAGATATTCAAATCTCCAGAACTTTGACTTGAACCGATACAAAACTAGCATAAGGATCTTGTAAAGTAGAAAAACATTTCAATAAATATGCAAAAACCGCTTTAGGATCACTGCTGTGTTCGATTAGTTAAGTCGCCACACTAACTTTTACAGTATTCTTAAAATTTATGCTCTTTCAATTCACTATTTCAAAAGTGTTTTTAAAATAACTTGTAAAACAGCAAATTTCTTACAAAACCTGACAAAATTTTAGTAAAGTTTTCAATCGAAAACCAGTTAAAAATTAAATTTACTGAAAATTTTTTATGAAATGTACCGCATCTGACATTTGTTTTCGTTTTTCTCACCCTCGCAGCAGGTAGCGCCACGGCGGCAGTTTTTACTCAAAAAGGTCAATAAACAACAACGCTATTGGCCTTGCCAGCGTTGCTGATATTGTTCAGGGTTTTGCGTGAGAAAAAAAGAAAGGGAAGTATTTTTGCTTTTGTCAACACTCACGCGTTGACAGTTCGGCACGAGATTTCCTGTAAGTGCGAGCAGCCTACGAAATCTCTTTCAACGCTGACAATGCCAATAAGTTACAACGCGATACCTTGTTTATATTTACTTTGTACTAGTACCATCTCTTTTCTTTTGTCGGATTGCTCAACTTCGCTTCGACAGGACAGACAGCTCCATTCATAAGTAGACAATTTTTCTTTGTGTACGGATGTGTTTTATCGACGGGGAGCGCCCGAACTGTGATTGGTTCTTCTTGTGCGAATAATGTTTTTTGCGTGCGGTTCGAAGGGTGTAAAAAGCGCTTTTTGATAAATTAATGTGCTCCTGTTCACAGTTAAAGCGTTGTTCCGGCGGATGGTGATATTTGTGAGTTGAAAATAGTGAAATTCCTGGTATTTGAATGTTTTTTCAATGTTTGAAGGCGAAATACATATTGGTGAAGAACAAGAAGAAGCTTCGCTCGGCTACTAAGATGCATCGAAATAGTGAAAATGAAACCTGATCAAAAAAGCTGGAAAAAGAGAAAATATTCGTCTGTGGTGTATCTTAAATTATAATGATAAGAGAAAAAGTAACTCGAGGCGAATTGAATTACGATTGAGAAAAGCAAAAGCGAAAAAATGCTGTAATAGGTGAGAGTGAAAAGAAATTGCGCCATAGTTATCTTTTAATTATGTGGTAGATATTTTGGTGATTTGATTGGAGAAATATAACAAGTACCCTGCAGGCCGCCGCAAAATACCGCCCACATTCGGTGCAAGAAATGTTAATCATCAATGCAAAATGTTGTAATGTGTAGTGCACGCCCATAAAACTTCATTCGTGAGCTGAATTTGTTTCAACTGAAAAGTGGAATCCACTGGGATTAACTGGGCAACCCGGCCAAAGCCGCGATTTGCAGCGAAAATACAATACAAGAGCAGTGTATGCTCGTTGCCATAGTGCTCGGGTATTGTCGTTCGCTGACTACCGTGTAATTGTTCTGTGCTAATATTCGAATATTCGAAGCAGGCAAGACATAAATATACCAACAAGCAGTTTTTTCTTTATCAGTAAAACCAGGGAAAAGTCTGCGCTACCGGCCTGCAAAATGACCGACAAAGTGACCAAATTTGAAAAGATGGCAATGACTAAGCCAGTCCCGATGAAACTATTTGCTGCTTGGGAAGTGGATCGCACACCGTCAAACTGCATTCCAAGGTAAGTGCAGCACGTCTGTGTAATGCATTACTGTGGCCATAGGGGAGCTGGCGATACATACTCTTGATTATTATTAGGGGTGATTTGACGATTCACTTTATGGTTTTGTGTTATGATGAACTAGTTGCAGCGTTTTGCCTTGTGTAATATATTGTATGAGTTCTGCCTTGCAATTGGCATCCTAATGAAAACACATTAGTTTCGTTAAATAGAAAGAAGCAAACTTAGGTAGCTTGAAATTAGCCCAAACAAACCATACAATTAAAATTAAAACGTAAAACGTCATTTAGGTATTTAAAGTACGAAGACGGCAAAACATTATACCTACCCACTTAAGCCATTCGCGTCACTGACGTATAGTAAAACTGATAACACAGAAACGTAAGCCGTCCTTAAAAGTTGTTGAACTACTTCAACGCAGATTCTACTATCACAGTTAAAAATTGATGAACAGGAAATAAAATATTTTAAGGATTTTATCTAAAGTAGTACTTAGTTTATCAATTCTTTTGCAAATGACAATTTTTCTGGATGGCTGAGGATATTTACTTACGTTTACCTTAAAAAAATTTAACCTACGATGCTTGACTACAGAGAATCATATACATTTTCGAAACCGGTAATTCTCGCTTTATATTATTTTCAAAGCTAAATTACAATGAGAGATTCTTTTCGTCTATTCTTTGTTCTACTAGTAATGGTATCGCAAATGGACATGAATGTATCTATCTTGCAAAAATCGTTTGCCGGCGTCATTAACTTGCTAATAGTTAAGAAAACAAACGTTGAATAGCATTTGCAGCGCCATTATAATCAAAAGAAAGTAAAGACTGAGAAAATCTCTCATTGTTCTCTAGGTACTTTTGAAAACTTAACAAGTTAAGAACAGCAAAAAAATGATGCCAACAAATTGTTGTTACTAATAGACTAGAATATGTAACTGTCTAAGAAAAAAATATTTTAAATAAAGTTCGTGATAAGAGTTTTTTCAGATTTTATGTTTTTTTCTGGATTGCTGGAAAACTTGCGTTTTCATACAAAAACTATTGTTCAACAGTACGGATTTTTTTTTATATAAGGAATGTCTGGGAAAATCCGAAATTTCGCTTTGGAACTTTCTAGAAATACAATTTAAACAAATTACTTTCGTTCGTGTAATTTCAATAAGATGACGCTACATGCCACATAGCACCCGAAACAATGGACCGATCGAGAGATGAGGTTGGTGAGCAATCTCTTGTTTTGAATCTGCAAATTGGCCATCTCTCGATAACTTTTTGTGTCATTGGTGAAATCCCAGCCAACTTGTATTGTATCGAAAGTGACACACAAATGAACCTTTTGCGTGACAGACACCCAATTTATCGGTTCAAATGAAAGCTTCATGCGCTTTTTGCAGTTTCTGTGTGTTTTATATTAAAACTAAAAAGGAACCTCAAAAACCGTTTGAAAAACTGTGATGTGAAGAAAATTTTCTCAAATCTCTTTCTTAGAAGGTTTTATTTTAAAAACTGATGCACTCAGTTTTGCACATTTTTTAGCAGTAAATTGCTCCGATAGGTAGCATAAACTCGCACCGACGAAAGCTAAGTTGTTAGGCTCTCTAAAATTGCAAAAGTAGCGTAATCCATGGAAGTTAGGTTTGGTAAATATGAAAAAGTTCAAAGAGCTTCAATATGTTTTAATGATTTTTATCTTGTCCAACGATTGTGTTATATGTTGGCGCCACCTCATAAAATTTTGGTCCAAAAGTGGATCAGATTCGTGACGCCTTCATGTTGCTTTCTCATCAAACAAATTTTATAAGTTTTTTCGTTTTGTTTCGTTTGTGTGCAACCCTTTTATCTTGCTTTTTTATTTCCCGATTCGAGCTTATTGAAATATTAATAGTATTTATTTGCTAGCTAGCAAATAATACAATTCTCAGTAATAATATTTAGTCACATATTCAGTCATATATTTATCCAATATCAAATGACAAGCATTTAATGTGGATTACATTTTTAATTATGAAATTCATCTGGGACAACATGATAGTTTAAAGTTTCGCTCACACGGTATTTCAAAGAATAGAAAAATAGTTAAACTAATAGGAGTGAAAGTACTAAGCTACAATAAATAGATGCTTTTGGGTAGCATAGAGAAAGGTTGTGAAACTAAACATCGGAAACTAAAACTAGCATGGGTCCTACTACAGCACAGTTGAAGTCTTGTTAACTCACGCGGTTTTAAATCTCGTTTCGTCGATTCGTTGCAATGATTAGCTTCCGGCATGGTTAAAAGCTGACGAAAACTAGTGACCACTACTAATTCTAGTTTTCACTTTTTGTTTTCACAGTCTTACTCTACCATGAGAGCAGTAGTATGAAATCTTAAAGCTCTAGTTCCTGTTTTTTTATTTCTTGTCTATGCAACTAAAGTGTATAACAATATTCAGTGAAGTGTATGTAGTATGCTTATTCAATTTTCAACTAAACAGAAAATTTCTTAGAAATCATAACTAAGCGTGTTTCAGATAACTAAGCGTCGGTTCTGCCGATATGCCCAAACTTGCTTATATCTTTCTATCATATACTATACCTTACACATAAGAAGAAAACTCACAGTCAGACATTATTCTATGGTTTCGGGAAGACTACAATTAACCCCAGCTCGGCTGCCGTGTAGCGTCGATCCGGCCTCATTCCGCGTGCAAGGGCCTGCTGGCCGGTTGGCATTATTTCCATCAATTGAAAGCACGTTACTTAACAATATACCAACCTATTGTACACATACGATTCCGCTTCACATCAATCGACGCGATCGTAATGATGATGTGAAAAGCAGATTGTTCAACCTTCACATACACACCCATCCGGAAGCCCGAATAATCGCCGGTTCTTCAAAACTAGTTCGTTGACCACTCCAGTGCGAGTGCGGTGATGCTGCCACTGACTGGCACTACTGGAGTTTGCTTCTGTGTGTGGAGTGTGGGGCACTGGCATAAGGCAGTATAGCAGTAGCATCGGCTTTGTGGCTTCAGCGTACGGCGAGCGCGCATTGGTAATTGTGGGGAGGATGTAGAAATGGATCACAACTGGCCTATGGTTCCGTGAACCGTAGCTAAATTGGACATGCACGACAGCAGCTGCTGCGGCCGCTGCCAGTGTGCGGCCGGCGAAAGGTATGTGATAGCCAGAGCCGGAGAGCGCTTGACAACCGATTTCATTGCTCCCATCTCGTGATGAAGGTCTTTGCAGATGCGCTCTACTCGAAGGACAAACGTTCATGGCTGGCTTGGGCGCTCACGCGGCAACGATGAGTAATCCTTTGACTAACAGCCACCTGATACAGCCGAGAAATAAACTTTCGTAATTATTTCGTATTTTCTTTTGTTGGTCCGAAATACAGACCGGCTAACGAATCGAAAAGTTCTTGCTAACCACAGCACTGTTCCGCTTGGAGACAATAAAAATAATTTATAGAAATGCATACCATGTGAATCACAGTCCAATTCTTTGGTATAAACAATTAGTCATCTTTTTTTTGAAGATTGATGCATGTATCGTCACGTAAACTAGTGCCGAAATAGTCCAAGGGGTGGCACTTCTTCGTTCCACTAGTGCCGCTGGAATTCAAACAAATCATGAAACGTATTCCAGAAGTAATAAATTAAATTCTTTTCCCACTTGCTTTGCTGCTGCTGCTGCAATCGGGGCAAAGCAGCCAAAATGTGGAGCTCGATAACTATACGACGACGACGGCAGGAGACGAAAGAAAACTGAAAAATACCATGCCTCACTGGTAGACGTTGTTTTCTTCTTGGAATTAAATTACGTTTCCCGGGTGACTTTCTTTTGAGTATAGAAGTGTGTGGTAATGAACTGTAAGTTCTAAATTTATAAAATATTGGACATTGCCATTGTTACGTTAAAAAGCAGAAGCCCCTAACTTTTGTTTTTTTGTTATCTCCGTACGAGTGGTTATGCAATCAATCATAAATTATCGGCGTTTTCGTTTGGACCTAAACGAAGCTGGTTATCATTTGTTAATGAGTAACACACTATGGTATCGGCAATGACATCGATATGTTGGAAACAAAATACGATTAACATGTGGCCACTGATGACTCAAGTTGGCGTCTGTGACGCAGAGGCTGAGGGTATGGCGATGAAAATTTATCATTTCTTGTTTGTTTATTGTTCATTATCGTAGAGACGATTTTGTCTTTGGGTTTGGATTTTACTCTGGTGAACTTTCACTAACGGTTTAACTGAGTTCAAGTGAGGTTATGCGACTTGGTGTTTTAAAGGACAACATTATATTAATCTTACGCTACTGGACAATAAACAAGTAAACAAACAAACAAGTAAACAACATGTATTGTTCCTAGTCGTATAAAAAACGAAATTCTGATGAATTACCCTCAGAAATGCAGAATTTGCTTCATAAAAATCATGATTACTAAGATGCCATTTGTAGTGAATGAATCCTAAGAAGCGTAGCTTTATGTCTGCGAATGATTACCGGCTGGCTACGTAATCCGTAAAAAGCCCTTTCAAATCCTTTCCCATTTAGTCCAACCTCGGCACCAACCCCATTTGCACTGTTACATTTGGCGCCACCTATTATGTGCTTTGCGTTTGTTATATTGACCTTTCTTGCTCTCATTTACCAACTCGTTTCTCACTGCCAGTAATATCCCATATTATGGCTGTCCCTGGCGAGGACTCATTGCGTTCCTCTAACCAGTACATTTTAACTATAAGAATGGCTTTTGCAGAAGAAGAATATAGTAAGAATTCAGCATGAAGAAAGGGTAATGAGGGTCAATAAACCCATTCTGAAGCTGCGACATCGAATGGCGTGATGCTACTAAGATTCGAACCCATGACCACACACTTGTTAAAGCAGACTCGGTAACCTTGCGGTTACGCAGCACCTTGAGTGTTCGTTTAGGAGACCGGTCAGCGTACTCAAATCTATTCATAAATTATTCATAAACAGTAGGTGACTGAGGTCTCAACCACCATTCTGACGCTTGATCTAGCTTGATCCATCCAGAGTCGTTCAAATTAGCTCAACCAGATTCGTAGTTAAGGCATGTTCAAGCCTTGTCTGCCATAGCTCGTTCTGCTTGACTAATTCGAACGCCGCTTTGAAATCTACAAAAAAATGATTATGCTAGTTGTACTCCACGATCGCATTTTTAAACAAATTAAATTTTTATTTCACTTGTAAAGAGTGTTCCCCATCAAATTGCATCTTCTTCAAACTTTCAGGCAATAAAATATAACTCATTAGTAAGCTTTTGGCATATCTGGCTGCCAGAATGCCGTCTTGACGTAACTCTTATCATCCCTTTGCACTTTGTACGTATGCAGTCCCTACCTGTCCTTGGCTCTCTGAACGAAAGACTTGGAAAGATTTATCTTTTTGTCTACATCCCTGACCGAAGGATTGGGATTTCGCTTAAACGCTTTCACAACACGCTTGTGATCCTGATCAGTAATAGAACATCCATTTTGACCGCATTTATCCTTCCATTCGATGCTCAGAGTTTCGTAGTAACGTTTAATTACACGACTTATCGTTGACTGCACGATTCCGAGTTGTTTTCGTATGTCCCGATGAGCGGATTTTCCAAGTGCTTGCACAAAATCAATTCGCGACGTTACTTTTCGGATGACGCCATTTTTTCAACTTTCGAAAAACTGACAGCGATAAAAGTACAGTGTAAACAATACACTCTACACTACTTCTATCGAAATTTTCAAGAGAAAATACCCAATGGGTAATTTTCTATAGCGTTTTTTCCGTGATGCAATTTGATGTGGGACACCCTTTATGTTCCTAACAGTTTTATCTTACGGTTCAGAGTAAAAATTTTGAGAATCATTTAGGTGTAGGGCAACGAGCCGACCTGTTTTATCTTACACTGCTCCATTCAGCTTCGACGCGGACTTGTTTTCCAATGCGCTGCCTTAACATGTTTTTGCATTATTGCGTTCGTCGGAATCCAAAAAGCTTTGACCGGTCCAGGACGATCGAGACATTTCGAAAGATTAATCGTATTTGGTACGAATTCGACTTTATTGGCTTTGTACCAGGCTAGCGTATGCCTCGTGATAATGCACTTTTGCCAATTTCAACCAAAACAGCATTAGAACACCGTATTTCTGCATCATCCGTGTCTAGCATTCTCTAATGTATAGTGTGACACATATATATTCGAACAAAAACCAAGTCATATATTTTTGTAAATAAAGGCTTTATTTGGAATTTTAGTTTTAGAAGTTGTTTACCCATAGATACAGAACAAACAATCATTGCTCTATGGGATCGCCTTTTACCTGGATAACACGCTTCAAACGCTTTTTGAAGTCGTTACATGCGGCACGCACTATAATCGGAATATAATCCCATATCTTATTGATAACTAACTTAAATTTATCCAAATTATGATATTTACTTGAGCGTCTGCTGCATGTACCCCGACATGCAAAAATCTAGTGGGTTCAAATCAGGAGAACTTGGAGGCTATTGCTTTTTCGAAATGAAATCCCTCAGATTGGCTTTGCACCACGTGTGCACAAGATTTACAGCGTGGGCTGGAGTTGCATCCTGTTGAAAGCAGTAATATTCTTCACCATACATTCCCCAAACGTAAGGAATCAAATTTTGCTCTAAGATCAAGACCAGAACTTTCACACCCTTGTTTCCCTTTCTTTGAAATGCCTCCCCATACCATGACCGCTGATGAATTTTAGAATCGTGGTACATTTCGTTTGTGCTTTGGAATGTCTATGATCGAAACCGGCCACAACCGATCAGTTTGAGCATGATGCTGCGTTTGAAGAACAAACAACTTCTCATCTGAAAAGATCACTTCGGAATCACCGTTCCGATGGAGCAGCAGTTTGCATCTTTCCTGCCGCTTTTGTTTTGTTGCGTTAATCCATGGATTTTTCATTTTCTAAATGCCTTCATATCTAGATCCATTTTCAAAATTCGACGAAGAGTTTTCCTTTTGATATTCAGCGGAACTGCCATTTTCCATACGAACCGGTCGCATCGGCGACGAATTCGCTCTCGAGCAACCTTTTTGACCACTGCAGTTCTAACGCTTCGTTTTCTTCCGTTTTTTTTGCGGTGTTCGACAGATTCCACCTCGACAAATCTTTTTAATGTATAGTACACAAATCCTCTTTTTATGCCGTGATGTTTTTTGAGGTCACAAAAAATAGTGGAGAATGCAGCACCGGTTAGGAATTTATTTATTATCAACGACCGTAATTCTAATTCTGATACGGGCACACCTAACAAGACCCAATACGAAAATGAAACTACGTTAAGTACGACTGAAGTCATGATGACAGACGCACACATGGTCTTAATTTGATTGTATTAATTGTCTATGTCGCTGCAAGCATAAAATGATTTTTGTTCGAATATATACGTGTCACACTGTAAACATCTGCTTTCATTGTGTCAGGAATGAATTGTTTACCAAATCATATTTTTTGCCGAACTTTTTCGTAAAAATAGACTCCACTTTGCCAATACTTTGGTTGTCACGGACGGTATAGAACTGGTCACTTGGAAGTCTAGTCAAATTTGACATAAATTTCATCATCCACAATTACGCACACCAATCTTTCTCGGAGCAGTTTATCGTATAACTTACGGAGCGTTAGTTTGACAGTTGCGACTTATGTTGTTTTTTGTTTTGCCTACTTCTACTTTATATATGAGCCGTTCCGAATTATAGTGGTCTATTGACCTTTTTTTTATCAAAAATGAGATTTGTATGTATGTATGTATGGGGACTACCACCTATCGAAGCAGAACAACTGTCCATAGCAATGGGCTTATCTGACAAGGGGAATTGCACAAACATAACCATTGGTCACGTTTACCAGGTCCTGTATGAAGTGCCAAAAGGGAATCGGTCGGCAAGCAACATCGCTTGCACGTACCAGGGGTGTTTAAGAATCTCCTTCCAGAAACTAGATCGCTTGAGTCAATCGTTAAGTAAGCCCTCCCAATGCAGAATGACTCCAATAGGTGGGAAGAAGGGCCCGCTCATCATCCACAATGTGTTGTTAGCCGGGCCAAGGTTAATGAGATTTTTGCATAAATTGTATCTTTTTGCATAAATAAACTCTGCAGACAATAAAAATTTCAAAAAAAAAAAGGTTTTCAACTTGTTATTTTTCATGTTGAAGTTTTGTTTTGGAACAAAATGACTATTATGTTCCGCATTGTAGTAGTCTATGTACATGGGACTTGTTAATAATCAATATTCGACCATTTTTTAATTCAAAACTACGTTGAAACACAATATTTGACTTCTGTTCGTTAAACCCTTTCATCTGGTACCGACTTTGCATTATTTCCATATGCGTCATATGCGGTCATTTTCAGAAAACCGGGATTTGCCATCTTTGATTCCAAAATGGCATCAGAACACCATATTCTATACCCAGGCGTCATACTCTTTCATAAATATCCATTTTATTGCGGTTTTGTATCACGTTTATGTATCCCATGGATATAGACCACTATGTTGCGGAATGTTTTGGGGATTGCAGATAAATTATATATGAAATCATAGTGGTCTATGTATACATATACATTGGTGTGAATAAATCGCATATGTTTACAGAAGTTGGGATTTTTATGTATTCTCATGTTGAATCTCTTTATACCATGCACATTAGAACACTTGGTTTGGAGAAAATAAACGAGTGCAATATTTTATAGAGTTTTTTAGATAAATCCGTCTTCTGTAAAATTTATTGAATGTATAATAGACCACTATAATTCGGAACGGCTCATATGTCTTCAGTCCATTTCTTACTTTGGCACGGTCAACGTTATTCTTTGATGGTCCCAGCTTTTTTGGCCATATTTCGAATGAAAGCACAATTCTTACGGACTAAAGCTTATACAACTTTCTGGTTCAGGTTTTGGTCCACAGGGTCCGGTTTACTTTCAGATTTTTTTCTTTCCTAGGAAGGTACTCTCCTCACCATAATTCTGAATCGCGTTACGAACTGCTCCGATCAACATCGGGAATAGTAATTCATTTGTGCACGGTTTGTTTGCGCTTTTTTGGGGGAATGCTACAAATTTTCGCTGAAACGTCGCGAACTGGCATACAGATTTGCGAGACAAACAGACTTATAGATTGTTATTGTTTAAATATCATCTAGAAACAACAATGGCATATAAAAACCATGCTTAGGCAATCTGGAATATTCCAGATACATTCGTTTGTATTTACCGGTTCTGCAGCACAAAGGATTTTCAGTTTTCGAAGATGAAGCACGACATACTACCAGATTTCGCAGGACAGCGACTTTCATGACTCATTAAAACTAAAATGGAAGCAAATTATAACTGGATTCGAACCCAATTTATCTCCCAGGCCCCGCCCGTTCACCGATATTGCGTAACCTTTGAACCACGGAGGACTGGTAAAAAGGAATTTCTATATCCTTTAAATGTAAATGTATTTTAAAATAAAATCAGAGCGTAAAATGCAATAATTGTCTGATAAAATCCAACATGGTCGTTAAATCCAAGATGGCCGCCAAAAAGTGCTCACTGCATTCGATAGTTCTATTCTTTTTCTTTACAGAACTGTTAAAAATTGAACTTTCAACACCTTCCATTTATTTTATTTTTCAATGTTAGATACGCCTGGAACGAGAAATTATTTCGCTCTTTCGCAACAAATTCATTGAATTCCTTTACCCCTCCATCGAAACAAATTTCGGCGGGAATCGTAAAATACATGCAGCGAATATGGTCAATTCTTATCTTATCTTATTATCTTATCTTATCTTATCTTATTAATACCATCACAGCCACAATAAAGGATTCCTGGAAATAATTTTAATTACTTCTAATCATAGAAATATTTCAAATTATTTTCTTGTCAGTATTGACATTTGCAAAACATCTAAGATGTATTACAAATGTTAAATCGGCCAGGCCAACTGTGAAGTATTGCCGCAAAGACGATTCTGTGAAATGAATTTTGTGTGAATGAGTCATTCATACATAAATACATCTCTGAACCAACAGGGGAAGAAGAAACGGGGACATCTCGTACCAACCGCTTCTGATTAATTATTAAATTGATTATAGTTCAATGCCGTTGGGAGTATTTTGCTATTAAAGGTTAAATAATACTCCGGACCCTCGGGGATGAACTTATGGCATTTGGCCAAAAGTCTGGCTGAAATAGGCCAAGGTTATAGCGCCTTATTTCGCTCTCTGAAATGGAATAACATCCGCTAACTACTAATTATATGATAGCGTAGACTAATAATTAAAGTTGCGAAACAATTGCTAATAATTATTACGATGAAGTATTGCTCAGTTATGATGAATAGTAAAATTACGAAACGATCTCACCGGCATTTCCTGTATGTCTCGACTGTTTCATTAACTTAAATGTCTTGTGAACTTGCTGCCACCCAAAGTAGTGAAGATGTTCTATATCTATAACACTGATATGGGAAGAAATCAGTCCGGCATACTGTTCGGTTTTTCACAGATGGGGCTATCCAGGATCTCCGGCACTGCTCACACTGTGTCTTTCCCTGCTGGTTTGACCTTTCTCCTATTTCCGTTCCTCCGGTATCTCCGTTGGTTGCGATTCTGGGATTGAATTTGGCGTCCAAAACGTCAAGTCGGTCGCACAATCACTAAGTAGCTATTAAATACTTATCACTTCTTCGAAATATACAATTAAAAACGCTACGAGAAGAAAATTTAATGACGAGAAAAAATATTGCGACCATGCTCAGTCGCAGTTTGCTGCGATCTCTTTACATGCAGCGAATATGGTCAATTTATCCGAAACATCCACAGGGTCGAGCGCAAAACTTGCCTTATTGGAGATCAACTAACAATGATGACAATGTGGGATTCGGCATGAAATCACGTATTGCACGTGTCCCTACGCTTGCGAATGGTATTAGAATTCGCAGTATCCTGCTGACATTGCAATGGCTGGCAGCAAGAAGCACAGAAAAAAAGTCTGTTGCCCTTGTCACACACATAATTTTGTCTGTGCATCAGATGCAGTTTTTGTATGCTGGTGCAGGACACCACAAACGTAGGCGGTAGAAAAACTAAGAAGAGAGTGATGTATTGTCATCTTTACGGTGCTACCAATGACTGGATGCTAGGACTAGGTGATGACTGATGATTTCAGCTTTATTATATCTTGAATGTTTTAGCTGGGAAAATGTGTGAATATTTTTTTTATCATTTTTGTTGTAGTTTTACTTACTTTCAGTACCCGGGTAGAAATGCATAACGAATATTAATGTAAAAACATTACGGTTACTATGAATTTTACTGTTTACAACACTTTATGCTGTAACTTCATTTTTCATATTAATGTGAAAACATTACGATTACAATGAATTTTATTGTTTACTACACTTTATGCTGTAACTTCACTGTACCGTTCTTGGAAAATTTTTCATATAATTCGGCAACAATGCAAATTGTTTAGAAGCAGGAAGTAATCTCTATCTAAGGTCCAATCCTTGGCAGGTTGAGTTATTTGTAGACACAAATTGTGTCTCTTCCTCCGTCTACTGTAGAAACCACCGATCGAGAAGTTTAATCTAATTCGTTTTACTGACGGGACGACGACATTATGCAGGCGCTTGCGACTTACTTGTTCGTCTGTTAACATATTAGCCGCGATTCTTAACGCGGGTGTTCGGGGAAAGGCTCCGTTCCTATGAAATAGACCAACCTCGTTGTTTCTACGTCTACGTCGTAGATTTTACAATTGACAAAGGGAACGATAGAAGACGGTAATGAAACAAAGAGTCGATAGGATCTAACAGATTGAGATAAGGCGTGAATGGGAAAGAGCGGAATTTGTTTATGTAGTTGTACTGACCTCTAATACTTTCCTAATATGAGCGATGAATGCGGCTCGAAAATCATAATAGTTCGAGCCCATCAAATTCATTGTCATCATATCTTTTCAAAAACATGAAATACCGTAATTAATCAGCCGGTTTTATTTTGTCCTAATAATCCGAAAGCCTACAATTTTTTTGCAGAACTCACCTTAAATTTCATTGTAACTTCGTTGTAAAACAGTGTAAAACTTATAGTGAATGTACCATAAATTTTACTGTTTTTGGTTTTTATTTGTATGAGAAAAAGCCGAAAAATTTAGTGTTACATCACTTAATCACCCCCTTATTCGCTGTAAAATTGGCGGTTTCCATTAAAATTTACTGTGAAAACAGCGATATTCATGGTAACTTCAGTGTAACTTTTACAAAGATTTTCACTGTTTCAATGTGGTTTTTCGATGTTTTTCAATGTTTGTAACAGTGAAATTTAATGTTTTTTCGCCATATATTTTTATTCGGGTAGTGACATTGCGTTTGATTCCCCCGATCAGGTCGAGGAACCTTTTGTACTCGATTATTTTTTCTCCATCCGTGGGGTACGGTACGTATTGCTGTAGCTTTAAGCTACAATATTATATGTGCCAAATGTGTGATGATATAGAAATTCTCTCAATCACAATCATTAGCTGATCGAGACGTAACGCTAAAGTATCGGACTTAAACGCGTGATAATGTTGGACGTAGGCCTATGTCTTTGTTTACTATACTGGGTAGCACTTTGTGAAAACGAAAATGTAACTGTAACGTTCGAATCAATAACTTTGCATAATCAAATTACATCAATAAATTTTTTATCACTACATGGAATCGTCAATATGTCGTTAAATTTTCGGATCATTCTACAGATTCATTTAGTTTATATTTTTTCTCATAATCATAAATCAAAAGTACTCACCACTATACAAGTTTTGGCTACTTACACTTGGACCTAAACGGTATACTTCGAAAGTTATACTAAGTCTAAGTTCAAAAGTGTTGCAAGTATCCCCGGATGACGGTATTTATTATACCAGCATATACATACGCAGATATATGTTAATTTATTCAACAGTAACTAAAAATAAACGAAATCGTTTAACAAATCATTTCTGGTATATTTGGCACAACAGTACCATGATGTTTGCTACCTGTCGAAACTTATTTCCCAATGATGGGAAAAGTAAATTCAAACAAGCCGAAAAGTTTAATCAATACTGAACGAAAACAGGCTCACTGTAGCTAGCTAGATCTGTGTCGTCGATAGATGTAGACCCTCCTAAATGACGAATACCGGTTTACTCCAGTGGAATCTCAGAACAGCTGCTCAGTTAGCAAAAGAAACTAGCATAAATAAGAAAATGGAATAATAAATTTTATTAACGTATAATTGTGGCTTGCCTGTGATTCCAAAGGTTTTATTTTCCATATTTGTTTTGCAATTCTTGAAAATAGCTAGGAACCATTTGTAATTTTTTGTTGAGCGCCAAAACTATTTTTGCTATCGTAAAGGGTGACTGAATTCCAAAATTTTGTGGAGATCAAACGCAACTACATTTTTCAAATACAGGTATACCTCGGTAGTACGTACACTACACCTTTGCTTCGTTTAGCGTACGTATTACCGAAATGTACGTACGATCGAATCACAATTTTAGGTTTTGAAGCATTGTTGTATTACGCTTAATATTGCATGTAATTTGCATATTTGCTTAACGGGTGGCAACTAAAATTTTGGAATTTTTCGCGGCCCTTATGCTCAACAACGACCAAGCTCAGAGAGAAATGGGAGTATGTATGTGTTAGCTCTCTCTCCTCTTTTTGTTAATATTTTTTGTTTTGTTTATGCTTGCCCAGTTTGGCTAAAAATGGCGTCAAAACAAGTAGCATTTCGGGAGCGCATTATACGCTTCTACGAAATGCAACAGTAATCTCGGTACAAAGTAAACGGTACAACTTTTAAAAAGCAAATATGTTGCGGCTTCGACTGTTTACCACATCCTAAGATGCCCAACAACTATGTATTCGCAAGCAAGGTAGTGGAAGACCAGCCAAAATTATGGACGCAGAAGGACATCGTTCTCTTTCTCGTTTCTCCAACAACAAGCCCTCTGGTTTGGCTATCAATTAAGATGCATCAGACGAATGTTTGAAGAAAATTTTGATCCCGTTTCTACAAAAACATCATGCAGATGGACAATAGGTACGTCTTTTGGCCGGATAGAGCATCCTCGCATGACACCAAAAAGCACAAACGACCCGAAAAATCTGTCTCAGTGCAGTCAATCGAAGATTTCTTCGGGATTTTGGGTTCCTTGGTGTACAAAAATAACTGGAGAACCAGGAATTGCAAACAGTTGATTGGTAGAATCAAGAGATGCATTCGCAAAGTGGACATGAGCGCCGTACAACGCTCCTGTTCGGGCGTCAAACGAAAGCTTCGCCGAACAGTCGATTACGGACCGTGTTCAAATGTACACTATTTTTTTTTCAACAATGGATAATGTATCTTTAATTTCGGTAAATCAGAACTTCTTCATGTATCTTTGTCTATTTTTGACAGCTTGAGAAAAAAATTCCAAAATTTTAGTTGCCACCCGTTACATTATTGCATTAATAGGTATATATTTTAGTGGTATTGATTTAATATGACAATCAATTTTTAATTGTTTTAAATTAATGATTTTGCCCTTTGTGAAGCTTGGAATGAAACAAATAAAGTGTTGCTGAAAAATGTACGTAGGGTACGGGAGGGTATTTTCAGCAGGTTACTAAATTCAGCCTATTTGCTGCCTTTTCTTTCGCCAATAAAGATACTTTGCTGACATACAATTTTAATATGTTATAACTATTTTCTCAAGACTGTAAGTAATCTACTATTTTTATTCAAAGAACGTCAAAACCAGCTGTTCTTCCACTAGAACTAAGCCATAGGCCGAAAAAATAGATGTCATCGCTTAATGGGCTGAAAATACCCTCCCGTGCTCTACTATCGAGGCAAAATGTACGTATTATCGAGGATACGTACTATCGAGGCAAAATGTACATATTATGGAGGGTACGTACCAGAGATGATTCCTCCTCAGAATAAAAAAAGAGAAGAGAAAAATTTACACTTTATTCAAACGCGAATTATTGTGCTCCATTTTGTTTTAACTTTTCTCTTTTTTACTGACTGCGATTGCTCAGCAATCTGCACATTGATGCTCTACCTTCTACTCATCGAGGAGTTAACTGAGCAACAAAATGTTAATACACTACTTGGTTACCCTTAGCCAATGATATGGGACACAAAAAAACTGTTTAGACTTCTCGCAGCGGCAATAGTGTAAAAAATGTTGCTTATGACGATAGTGGATGATAGATATGGCAACATTGGAATTTCCGTGCAGTTGCTTTTTCGCTCAATGAGAAACTAAAGTTTGTTTATAGGGTACGGGAGGGTAGTCCCATCACGCTACTAATTTCGGCATACATTACCTTTTTTGGCTACACTTTCCCAAATAAAAACATTGCCGCTATATAACAATACTGAAACGAATGTAGCACTCATAGGCTTCAATGTGTTATAACTTTTTTCATAAAAATGTAAGTAATTTGCTTAATTTTATTCAATAAACATCCAAACCACTGTTTTTCCACTAGCACGTAACCTGGCTGAAAAAAACCAGCAGCAATCGCTTACGCGTATCCGCTTTTGATGATGGTTTGGAAAACACACAATTATGATCACGTTTACTTATTCTAGAAACTAAACAGCTGTGAATATGCTATCACAGAACAATTCTGCTTCTTTTTATCACAGAAGAACCCAAAAATTCCCCTCTGATATGAAAATATAAATCAATTTTCATTCACCAGCCATTAGCAGCATTTTGTTTTTAATTCCAGCATATGGTGCGTTATTTACACTTCTACCAATATATGTGCTGACATATCTGGTATTTGAGTGACAACTGGCGCTAGTGTATATGAACGATTCAATGATACACTAGCACCAGCAGCAAGCTGTTGTCACTGCAAAACTAACTATCTTCTATGAGCCCGGAATGTAGGCAATAGCGAGAAGTTATTCATCAATCTCTTTTTTCTTGTCTCTTTTGATCTGTTTTTGAAAAGCATTTAATCGCTGTGCTGGCTATTTCGGCCTGTCGGATTTAAAAAACACAGACACCACTATAGAAAATGGGCTCAATTTAGCCGCAGCGACTTCATCATTTCTCGCGACTATAACTCAAATTCAGTAGTGTTTTATTAAGACCAAAATACACGCCGATATTCAGTAAATATTATTCTATCAACTGGTATAAAAATCTTGTCTCGAATAAATATAGTTTCTGAATATTGTTTAGGCTACCGCTTAATGGGCTGGAAATACCCACCCGTGCCCTATTTCTCTTTATTTTTGGTCTGTTTCTCATTGCGTGGATGTATTTCTCATTTGTGGCAGCAGTTCTGGTCATTGTATTGAACAAAACAGGGGCACTTTTTGCACAATGAGTGAGGAAATGGCACGCCTGGCTACGTACTATCGAGGGTATGTACTAAAAGGATACGTACTAACAAGAGTACGTACGATCAAGGTATCTGTACAATACACAATATACGGTTTAAGATGAGATGTTCTGAATTATGCTATAAAGCTTGCTTCATTTAGAATTGGAACAAACTTTTGTTCATATTGTGGCGCTCTTGGTGGACGGATTTGGAAGTTTTTGGCGCCCACGTATCGAAAATTTTATTAAGTTCATCTATGTATTTTTGACATTCCGCAAAACGACTGTATTTTGTAAATAAACAACATGGAAGCCGAAAGAAGGGAACAAATTGTGCAGTTATTTGGAAAATCCATTGTGGTCTGCATCTAGCCTAGCTGAACAGCTGAAATTGTCCAGAAATACCGTATGGCGTGTTATCAAACGGTATAAGGAAACATTGACAACGATTCGGAAGCTTCAAGCTAATCATCCGACTGGAACTGTCGACCGGAAACTGCGTGGTAAGATTTTGAAGACCATCAAAAGGAATCAAACCGTGATTTGGCCAGAAAATTCGGTGCTGTCCATAGTACCGTGAGGAGAATTCGACTCCGGGAAGGAATCATACCGAACCATAAACTAGAATAGTGTAGCCAACATTCGTGTTCGAACGCTGCACGACCGGGTGCTAACCAAGTTCGACGGGTGTCTTCTGATGGACGATGAAACCTATGTCAAGGCTGACTTCGGGCAAATGTCAGGTCAAAAATATGACTTGGCAACGGCTCGGGGTGATGTTCCAAGCAAATTTAAATTTGTTTTTGTCGAAAAAATTTGCACGAAAATTTATGATTTGGCAGGGCATTTGCAGCTGTGCCAGAAAAACCGAAAGTTTTCGTTACAAATAAGTCAATGACGTCGAAACTGGACCAAAAGTAGTGTCTCCAAAAACGAATTTTGCCATTTATTCGACCGCACCACCACCATCGCGTGATGTTTTGGCCAGATTTGGCAAGCTGTCGTTACAGCAAAGTCGTTCAACAATGGTATGCAGAGAAAGGGGTCCAGTTCTGCCCTATTGAGAAATACTGGGCAATCATGAAGGGGAGACTCAAGGCAAAGGGAAAAGTTGTCAAAGACATCAATCAGATGAAGACCTGGTGAAATAGGATATCCAAAACGATGGACGAAGAAAGCGTGCGCCGCCTAATGAGCCATATGACAGGAAAAGTTAGAGATTTCCTTCGAAACCGTTACGAATAATTTTATCCGTCTTTTTTCTTGAAAGTATGAAGTAAATGCTACATTTGTGTAAGAAAAGATCTTGAATTCAATAATAAATAACTGAAATACACGCATTTTTTCCAATACTATCTGAAGCAAGCTTTACTCGATGATTTGTTGAATACAGAACTATTATTTCAAATTAATCAAAAATAGAAACGAATAGGCAGCTAGAAAATTATTCAATTATGATCTATACCTTGTGAACGGAAGTCAAAAGCAATTCAACTGTTTCGGAACATTAGCATAGCATAAAATAATATATACAAAACTACAAAGGCCAATGTCAATCAACGTGAAATACCCCCGTAAATTGGTCCACTACAGAACCCTGCTTAGCATACAATCTTGCTCAAACAATCAAGTAACTAGTCTAGATAGAATGAATCACTTTTTTTTAATACGCAGATACCTCCCAAGGTAATCCGGCCGGTTCGGACGTACGTTTATCAAACGCTCCGCTGCTGAAGAGACGGAAGTCAGACGCTCATCAGTATAACAAAGACTATTTGCGTTTTACCTCCAGGCCAGGCTCTATATATGTACAAAATTGAACTTCGGTGTGTGCACCCACATACCTGCCTAGTAAACGACAGCAATAAACACTCATTGCGTCTAGGGCCATGTGACGAGATGCATTCCGAATAGTAATGCCCAACGGATACAACTATTATAAGAGTTAGTGTGTTCGAATTCCGTATTACAACTGGAATGGATGCAAATCTTGCTGCCATATCTGTATCTAGCGCCGATTTCTTTGTGTCGTAATCAAGCTCTGCTACTATCATTGCTTTTGTTGGGCCCATGCACATCCATACCGGTCTGAGTAGCGCGTAAAAAGGAAACAACCAACAAGGATTATTATTTTTTTAAACAAAACACCCATAATTATAAATGTTTTGCAACGGTTCACCGAACATAGTACATCGTTTATGATTTTGCATTCACGCAAACCTCATTTTTATTTTATTAGACACAAGCGTTGAGTGTGGAGTCATCATCATCGGTAGGATTACGATGTTTCCTCGCTGGTCAGTTCAGCGCGCACATTTTTAATAGGGCTTTGGACTTGCTCTTTGATATGGAATTTTATTGTCCGTCTGCCACCGATTGTACGGTTGATGATGTAAACAAAAACAAAATCGAGCTGATAGTCGTGCTTGTTTCGCAAACGAGTGCGTGTTTCGCTCACATTCATCACTGATAAGTTGTTTTAAAGCAGGAGGAGGGAATCGCTAGCACGCGGTAGCTACTCAAACTGATGACAGTCGGCAAAAAATAAACCATTGCTACGCTACTGATACCACTAGAGATTAATTTTGACTTTTCAGCAATACGGTCGAGCTAATGCAAGCGGCTGAAATTTAACCATTTGTCGGTTTTGAATGCGAAAGCGATCATATGAGTGATGATTCAAGGCACCATTAGCGTTTCTTGAGGTCAGACGAAATGATGGGCTATAACAAAAAATATAGGTCTCTGATGCCGATCGACGCTATTAACGCGCCGCGCTCCTGTAACGAATTTACAGCAAATAAAAATAACATTTCCTGCATAATGCGGGCTAACGACCAACCAAATGTAAAAAATATTTCCTGCATAAATGTTATTTTACATCGGGGTAAAACATACGTTATATTTAGCTCTGTTATATCAGAGGTTCCATTGAAAGGGAAAAACCCATATTCAAAAATGTTTTTTATTTATAGGGGAGACTGCTGCAGATTGAGACCAAGCAAAATATTTATGGAGACATGATTATTAAGGGACTGATTGTATCATACGAAACCCCAGAAGCCCAGAGAGGTGTTTCTAGAAAAACAAAATGTTCAAAAGACTGTGAAAGATGGTGCTTATAACGTCATGTTGTGGGGACATTTGTCATGGTGGGTATGGGAGTGGGAAAATTGGTTCATATTTGACGAAATTATGACCGATTACAAATCGTTCAGCAAGATAACTATCCGAAGTATCCTGCACTCTTACAGTCGGCTGCAAAGTCTGAAACAGAAGGTGAAGTTTCAAAATCGGCATGTACCACCTAGATTTTGCTTTTTGGAGATATATTTGCATTAAACGATCAGACATTTTTCTATGCATTGCTTGATATAGAAAATATAATAAAATTTTATCGAGACACTATTGAAATAAACATAAATAGTATTAAAGCGGTGGTGGTTTTAATCACGAAAATTGCCGCAGCGACTGCCGGCAACGTACTGCTTGTTTCTATCGCACTCAGCGTTGCCAACCGGTTTTTACGAAAATCTGGAAAACGAGAATAAAAACGTCTGTAAAAATTCTGGTTGTCTTTGTTTTTTGACGTAGGACTACGGCTTACGGCAAGGTTTGGTTAAATTGGGTGTCATTCCAAAAAATATTTCTCGAAAAGCGGTCAGGTTTTAAACGCTACTAATTTAGCGGTTTCCCGATCGATTTTAAATATTTTTGCACCAATCGAATGGAACATCTTCTAAGAGTCCCGAATGAAGAACGCTATTATTTTGTAAGTGTACACTATTGAAAAACTAAAAATAATGAAGCATTGTCCAACTAGATATCCTCGCATCCTGATTGGTTGGCGTCATCGAAGTTTGCACGTGTACCAATTTGACATCTGTGCTTGAAAAGTACGCCAACATGTAAAACCACCCCTTTTTAACCGGTGTTATGGTTTGGATATTTAACCTAGTGCAATTTGACTGAAGTTTTTGGAGCGTCTGAGTAGAATACGAAACTTGGAATTAAATAAAAAGAAAACTAATCCAATTTAATTCTACTAGGGTACGGGAGGGTATTTTCAGCAGGTTTCTAAATTCCTATTTGCCTCTTCTTTCGCCAATAAAAATACTTTGCCGACATGCAATTTTAATCTGTTATAGCTATTTTCTCAAGACTGTAAGTAGTCTACTATTTTTTATTCAAAGAACGTCAAAACCCGTTCTTTCACTAGAACTAGACCATAGGCCGAAAAAATAGATGCCATCGCTTAATGGGCTGAAAATACCAAGGGGGATCTATTGCTGTCAAATTCCATACATGTGTGCGTTACCGCAGATGGTGTTTGGTCCATGACGTTTGTACTGTCATGGACCAAACGACGTGTGATGGATTTCGAGCCAAGGGAGTCGCAACTCTATTTTTGTCTGCTGCAGTTGACAGAAATTCAAACCCAAAAACGCAGCGCAATTGTCGTTTGTATTGTTTTGATCCCGATAATGCATTTATCTGATTTTTAGCGTAAATAAGACAAACTAAGAAACTTTTCGGAAGCTACATATGCAGGCAAGAGCAGCAAATCGGTGAGAAAAAAAAGTAGCAAGAGCGGCATTGAAAATTATGGTCACCTGCCTGCCCCTTCAAATGTGAGTTTCACAATTCCTTACCGATAGATCCCCCCTGGAAAATACCATCCCGTGCCCTATGTATATTTATTCTTGACAGATACGTATTTCGGCTACGAGCTACGACCTGCAGGCTCCCTCAGTATCTGTTTTCGAACGGTTTGTCAAACTGTCAATCTGTCAAACGTAAATATACAAAGTAGTATTAAATTGGAATAGTTTTCTTTTTATTTAGTTCCAGGCTAGTGCAATTTGATGTCCTGAAAGTAAGCCATTTTGTCAAAATATAAACCCATCCCTTTTCTTCAACCGAGTTAATCTTCAAACATTGAATCTAGTCCAAGTTAATGTTCTGAAAGTGAAACGTCATAGAAAAGTGCGCGGTCATCCTTTCCTATTGCCAGATCGTATAGTATCTGTATAGGTACTGCAAGAATTTGTTCGGAATTGTTGTCTTGCACGATCCCTTCCGTGCACGTGACGTGATGGAGCAAAGTCAGCGACTCTCTTATCCGAGAATAGTTTTGAATGTTTCTTTTGCTGCATTACGTCAGTTAATTGGTTGCATTTCTTCACATAGTTTCAATAGTCAAGCATTACACTTAGATTAATTTCTTTCGAAAATGATGAACAAGACAAGGCAGGAGGGATCCGTAGTGATGCCAATGTTTATTTGACCGTATAAATAAGGCAGTAAGGTACTTGTAAATTTGAATTTCTCAAAAATTGCAACACAGCCAAGCAATATAACAATTTTTGATATCATCAAAATACATGTACGCTTAAGTCGCTTTTTACGCGACTATTTTTACGCGAATTTCGGGTTTTACGCGGTTTTTTACGCGATTTTGAATTACGCAGAACGTATCCTTCGCGTAAAAAGCGACTTGAGTGTATATGTACAGTCAGTCCACAATCATGGGTCACACACAATTTTGGCTTTAGTTTTCAGAACGTCGCATAATCCATGCAAAAGGGTTGTTTATGCGACGTTCTCAAAACTAATGCCAGAATTATGGTCCTTTTAGCTTTATCTGTTTATTAATGCATGAATATTGTACTAATCGATTGATAAAATTATTATTCTTAAGCAGAATTTGGTCAATCATTCGGTAATATTTAAACGGAAATTAGCAGCTGACACTAAAATGACCCAACATTGTGGACTGACTGACTGTGGATTATGGTCGAATTGAGATTTGAGCCTTTATTAAAGGAAAGTAGTCATACAAAAATAATGTCGCATAGGAAGTGTGTGGTGAGTGTACTAGGAAGTGGGTGGTGAGTAGGAATTATAGAATTGGGAAAATAAAATAAAATAAGATATTGGACCATCTAATACACCGGGCGACAGTAGTTTAGGGAATAAAACATTCGGGTACCAACCGAATGAGCGTGGGCACGAGCCACACCTGTCATTGCACAACTCAATATATTTTTGGTCTTTATCAAAATTTTCCAGTCCATCCCTCTCTTTCCAAACATACATAGGGTATGTTGCTGCTTCGTCGTAATTGCCTATTCCCGTCCTATCCAAGACAAAGTATTAAGAATAGCGTTTTTTATAACACACAATGCAAAATTAGTTATTTCCTAATATTTTACTTTGTTGACTATCATACGCGATCAATCAAAGTGAGCTGAGATCGATTTAAATCCTTATTTTAAAATTCCTAGCAGCCAAATTTCCTGTTTTTTCGTGCGTCGAAGAAGAAAATGTCGACTAATCGTCTCAATTTCCGTCATTCATAAAATAAAACTAACTCATGCAACGCATTGTCGTTATTCTGCAGCCGGAAAACATGACCAGCAGAAGTTTTTGCAAAATAACGTTTGTCATGCCATCCTACACAAATACATGCGCGCTAATTTCGTATACATTGTTGTGATTTTCAGTTCGGAAGATGAAAAATTTTAATGGACGGTTTTTAAAACGGTAGGACGAGTTTAGGAAATAAAGTCAGTTGTGTAATTTCAAGAAAATGCTTTAATAATCGCTTTTTAGTGAATTCAAAGGGCACGGATTGCAAGCTTAGTGTCTTTGAGTCAAATCAGCACAAGAACTTTCGGAGTATTCATTAAATTATATCCAAGAAATAATCAAAATTAGGGTGTCTTTACTTACTACTACGGGAATTAGAAATAAACCCTATCAGGCACAAGAATAAATAAACGAATCAGCCAATCACACGTAAGCACGCTTTTGCTTCCTTGGCCGTATACACCTGCGATGTCGTTTTCTCCGATACTAGAAAAAGTGACCGAATCCTTTCATCCCAACGGGTCAAGAATTATTTATTTCGATAAAATCGCAACCATGTCCTGATGTCCTGAAAGAAAACAATTTTGCAAAACTGTAAAACTATCTTTCCTTTGATCGAATTTATCATTTGAGCATTGAACTTGGACTTGATGTCCCAAAAGTAATCCGTTAAAGAAAAGAGCGAAACCCTTCCCTTCCCTTCGTTACACTGTTCAAATCCCGCCTGGACAGTCATTTATTGTTCACAGTTTGCATATCATTTTTCCCAGTTCTTCCAATGTTCGTTCTTCAGTCTTCACAAAACACATTTACTCCTTCATAGGAAGTACAAAATAACTTGACCAGTATAAGTCGATATCAAAATGATAAAAGTTGTTAACCAGTAAAGTTTAATCAAATCGCACCGCTTGATTAATGATAAACAATGGCAAATATTAAATAACAATATTTGTTATAATTGCAAAAGTTAAAAATGCGAATTTGTTTGCTGGAATGGAATGCCGACTGCGTGTTTTGTTTTTGTTTCTGAACCACTGATGTGAACGTTTGCCGGAACTTGTTTGCACCTATCGGAGCATGCATAATAATTATCTTGCTTCATTGGTTGGTTTCTATCGACACGTTATGGCGATTTGCGATATGAAACGATAACGGTGATGCCCCGTGTCTAATCATTGTTCCATTCAATTGAATCAATATCGGCGTTTGTGTCGAACTTGTTGAATGAATTTTTCTTAAATGGTTTTCGCATTTGGCAGTGGTTGGAATAATTTTTACGAACACGAGGTAAATGATTTAATTCTGTTTTAATAATAAGCGACAGACATTCATTAAGTTAGTATCATCTTTATATATATTTTTATCGTATATATCGCCTTTTTAATAGACAGGGGGAATGGTAGAAGAAAATAATGAAACCAAGGGTGTTTTATAGTATCGCTAGAGTGGGACAAGGCACAATTTCTATAACCTTAATATAATCGTGAGATTTCTTTTAGTCACCACCATCGCTGGTGGAGTTAAGTTATTCTTAGACATAAATTATGCATCATCCCCACTTGTTGTAGTCCACCTTCGAACGAGAAGTGTGATCTTAGTGATTTTTATAACTGGGACGACGTACCTGCACCGGCATCCGCTGTTTACAAAGCACGTTATTCGTTCGGGTTCAAGGTTTACGCAATACCTGCGCACCACCAATAGGCTCGTGGCTCTCATTATTCTACCCTGCTCCAATCCGTGGATCCCTTAGTTTGGTAAAAGATAACGAACTACGACCTTTTGTAAGAGCTGCTTCAATGACCCTCCCTTATCTAACTTTTCCACTCTTTGCCCTACACGTCTTGTCCCACTCTGTAGATACTACAAAACATCTTTGGTTTCATTACACTCTTCTACTGTTATTCTATTGGAAAGACTACCGTTATAAATTTTTTTTAATAATACCTGACTGCATGACTGCCAATGAGTGGAAGTTACAATCATTTAATGCTGCTTTAAATTATACTTTTTACATGTTGATATTATCCTTCCTACAATTCAATTTTTGAGCGAATATCAATGTTCATCATCAGCTTCGTTGATAATGTAGCCAGTATTTTTCATCAGATTTTTAATTCTAACCAAACTAATCTAAAGGTCGTACTTACGGTTCCCTGAATTCCATTCTGCGTTTGTTCCCTATCGCTTAAATAATTCGGTCATGTGCTCAAAACGGCAATGGTATGTCATGCAACAAACCCAGAAGCAGTATTTGATGCTGGCCAAGTTGTGATAGCAACGCAAAAATCCCGAACATGCTAACCAATTTAAAGTTAGAATATTCTTATCATTGCTTACCGCTTAATGCTACCGTACGTAGTTCACGAGCTGTAATCTTATCAAGTGGCGTGAAAAAAAAACTAACGCACGGCTTCTTATCTGTCGCTCAACCAAACATGCAATATCATCAATTTCATTGGAACGTAATGAACGAATCGTTTCATTGAGGAGCGGTTCGGTTGCTTGCTACACACTGGATGACATTTCGGTAAAAATCAAATCCGCTTTGTAACGCCTATCGAACCTACAGCACTTGATTGGAAAGTTGTTACCCCCACACACATCTTGCTGATTCGGTATACCGAAGCCACGACATTCCTTCTACGACTGCACCGGAATGGTTACTGTGCTGCAGGTGAACTGCATTTGTTAGGGTGACAACTGGGTTGTTTTTTTTCAAAATTATCGTGCAAAACAGAATTTTATGAAATTTTGTTCGAGTGCATAGTTAACGGGTTTACAAACAAAATTTAAACAATATTTAAGAAATTCGAGGCGTTGCACAGTGGTCCAAACAGCGAAATACGTGATCGTGTGATATTGCGCCGAAACGTGAAGTTTTACGCATGTAGTGTCTTTAGGAACATTTCTTGGTATAATAAGCCCCTTCTTGTGAGAGAAATCTTTGGGTGAATAATTCCCTTAAAAGTGAGATGCGAAATTGCGATCTCGCCCAAGTAACAATTCTAAAACCACTTAGCTTTATTTGAGTTTTATAAAGGTACCGCAATGAAGTATTAATCAAAACCTCTGGTTTTATTATAGTGTTTCACAATATCAAGATGATACAAGTCAAAAACTACTTATAAAACCACAAAAAACTGTTTATAAAGCAAACTTTTTGTGGTTGCGAAAATTCTCATAAACTTACTATAAGAAAGGTGTAGCAATACAATATGTGGCGCACTACGAGTGACCAACTGTCGAGTCAAATTGCGAGAAATCTGTCAGTTTTATGGTACCACTAGCTGATCCGGCAAACTAAATCGTTTCTGATGAGTTTAACCATAGTTGGCAGTTACGTAACCATTGGTAGTTTGATGTACTAATTTTCAATTTTGCCTCACAGTAAAGTAGAAAATAGCTCCCATCATTGCTACGCCAGATGAAATAAAGCTGATAGTATTTAAATATTCGCCGTGATTATATAATATATTATATTTCGCGAAGAGTACTATTGCGCGGATGTGATCCTCTCCTTCCTACCTTGAGTTATGCAAAAATTTAAATTTTATTTGTATTAGAGCCCCACTTCCAGATTTTGTTCCATTTGCTTGATTAGTTCTCAAGTTATACTGAAATTTGTGTTTCATTTGTATGGGAGCCCCTCTTTCAGAGAGGGAAGGGGTCTTAAACCATCGCAGAAAAAAAATCTGTTTTCAGAAACCCCGACATGCCAAATTTAATTCCATTTGCATGATTAGTTTTCGAGTTATGCCGAAATTCGTGTTTCATCTGTATGGGAGCCCCCCCCTTTCTTAGAGAGCGGTGGGGCCTCAATTTACTATAGAAAAAATTCCTGCCTCCAACAACCCTCCCAGCCAAATTTGGTTCCATTTGCTTGATTACTTTTCCGAGTTGTGCAGCAATTTGTGTTTCATTTGTATGGGAGCCCCCTTCCAGAGGGGGAGGGATCTCAAACCATCATAGGAACCTTTCCTGGCCTCAAACCCTGCATATCTGCCCTGCTGCATACAAATTTTCATGTCGATCGGTTCAGTAGTTTCCGAGTTCATAAGGCACATACAGACAGATCGAAAGACAGAAATTCATTTTGTATAGATTAGATATGGAACACCCTGACCAAACAGATTCATTGCTGCTGTTATAAAGAATATTAGAGTTCAACATCGAAATCATTTTTTTAATGCGAGGTGATATTGCCGTTTTCTAGCATTTTTGGTCGCCAAACAACAATTCGTCAGAGCAAATTGTGAGTTACCGGGAAAAAGTTATTATTAGTCGGATTTCTTGACAGAATGTAACTATCTCGCTATGATTTTGCTAGAAACTAAAGTTGACTGATCGACAAAATAATATTGTTTACGCTAGTAGCAAGTTCAAACAACTAGTTTTCAAAAATTAGAAAATTTTTATGGTGAGTAATTTTAGCCACTTTAGCCATCATTTCAATATGCACGATAAAATTTAATGCGCATATGCTGCAAAACAACGGAAACAGCCGAAAATTTGTTATTTATTCTTCTGGATATTTTATTATGGTCGCTCTAAACCAAATCGATCAGGATGATCTGACAGTAAAATTCACTTTTCTGCTCACAGCTTTATATTGCATATATATTTGCAAATTGATGAAGCTGTCTGGTTGATTTAGCTTTATAGCTCAGTCGAACAAAGTGAAAGCTTCATTAAATTATGGCGCTTGCCATATAGCAGCGGAATGCATAATCAGTTTCGTTGCTGCCTTCAGCGAAGCATTATGAACCTACTTGGGTCTATGGCCTGGCTTTTCAAGAGGCTATAAAAACCTTTGGAAGAGTGGGATCCTTAGGCGGAAGCCTGTTTTATAGCGCTCATCAGTAGCTTCTTATGGAGCTCACAGTTTTTTTAGCGGTTTTATGAAATTGGTCGTTAAAACCCTTACAGAGAGGTAATAAAGCTTAAATTGCTGCTTGGGCTAAACTGTACGTGGTGCTGCTGACGCAGTTCGATCGCGTGGTGATGGACCACGAAGCCTACATCAAGGAAGTAGTAGGCAGAGGAAAGGTGACAGACATTTTCAAACATATAAAATTGACGGATTTTGCTTAGATATATCCGGTGTTGCTGGTTCTGTGCATGTCGCTTAAAAATTAAATTTATGCGCACGAGTGCCTGAAAAAAAGTCCGCTGAAGCAACCGGATTTTTCAGTGCTGTTTTGAGCGGGTTTGGCATCCTGTAGTAGTAGTAGTAGTAGTAGGGGAAAACCACCATCATTTCAAGGACTTGCTAATGTATGTAGGTAGAATTACAGTAGATCCAATTTTAATTATCAAATGAATTTCACACTAATGCTGTTACAGAAGGGCCAAAAGGGATTGGGCGGACCCACAAGCAGAGGCACTTGTGCGCATTCCGGAGTTATGAGAGTCCCCTTCCAGCATTAGGATCCTTTAAGTGTTATGATGTAGTGGCTTTCATTTCATGTATATGACACGGTGGAACATTTGAGCAAACTGCGACTAAAAATATCGCGTTTAACGCCTGGAAAATTACATAATAGACCAATACAAATGGTTTACTCCATTTAAAATTAAAATAAATTTAATAATATATGATTTAAAAATTCAATGATGCTATATTTCTAAATAACTGTTTATTTCTCCATCGTTAGCTGTTATGTTTAAAGTCGCTGAGATTGGCTGCGCATACTTGCGCCTTTTTGAAATAAATCACCTTAAAATTGACTAGAAAATTATATAAAAACCGTAATAGCTCAAAATCCCATAAGGTTAGAGCTACGCTCTCTTCAGCAAAAAGCTGTATTTTTACTATATCTTAAACTTTGCTGAACATCAAAAGTACGTAGAAACGGAAATAAGCAAGAAAAATTAGGAAAACTGATATTAAGGGGATTTGTTGTTGTGTAGCTCAATATCTTTTTTCCTTTAAGGGATAGAAACTTGTTTCCTTCACCAAATACTCTTTAAATAATCTCCTCTACCACTTTTCCTTAGGCCCTGTTTATTTTGGACCTAAAATAAAAAAGTTAATTTCTCTATTTTATTGACCCACCCCCTTAATGTAATTTTTTTTATCTAACAAAAAAAAACATTAAAACCAAGAAACTTTTTCGAAGAGACTAATGCGGAAAACTTCATAGTTTCGCCACAAAAGCTGATGACCGCCTATTTTTGAAGCCGTCCCACTGTGCGTCTGTCCAAAACCGGTTTTGAGATCTGGCAGCCGGGAACCTCCCAGCATCGCACCTCCTAGCTTGACTACTCAATAGAGCATTACCAGGTATGGCCACATGGAGGCGCTAGGTAAAGGGTTGTGATGGCTAGAGCTATATTGGACGCTCCTCATTTGCCTTCCCCATTTCATACCCGTCAATAGCAGGTGGTGCTCAATATGAATATGAATATGAATATATGGTACTACCACCTGCCTTAGCAAAACATCTGTTCATAGCAATGAGCCTATCATGTCAAAAAGAGTTGAACATATTCAATGATTGGTCATGCTTCCCAACTCTTGTATGAAGGGCCAAAAGGAAATTGGTCGATAAGCAACATCACTTACACGTACCAGGGATTTAGAGAATCTCTTTCCAAGAGCTAAGTCGCCTGAGTCAATCGTTGAATAAACCGTCTTAATGCAGAATGACTCCAGCAGGTGGGGAGAAGAGCCCACTCATTATCCACGATGTGTTGTTAATCGGGCCAAGATTAACCCTAGAAAGTTGACTGTTTCACTCTCCCTAGGCCCACCGCTTCAAACAAGTGCTCTGATGGTCCCTCCCTCTTCCCCATTCTAGTTTATTTATGAAATGTGGTATATATGGATAAAAATAGAACAATCTCACCAGCAGTCCTTCGAATGGAATAGAGTTGCGTCCTTTTAGTTTCCATAAGTGCTTCCAATAATTAGTTTATTTTTTTCTTCTGGTATCCAATATCCATGTGCAGTATTAACACTCGTATTTGCCAAAGTTTTATATAGCAGGAGGTACTTCATAAGCTAAAACGAAAAAAATAATTGAAATAACTTATTTTATGCTTACCTATTAACAAGGTCGTGTGGCTCCGCCGTCTGCCCAAAACCTCGATTTTGAGATCAGGCAGCCGGGAACCACCCAGCATCGCATCTCCTAGCTTGGCTACTCAAAAGAGCATTACCAGGTATGGCCACGTGGAGGCGCTAGGTAGGGGCTTGGGATGGCTAGAGGTATATTGGACACTCCTTATTTGAATCTGGTGACAGGAGTTGAACGAAAGTTTCGGCATTTCGAATTCCCTCAACCGAAAGCTTAACTAAATATTTTTTCTGTATTTCATTAATAAAACTAATTTAACATTAAAAAGATTTGATTCTTTTAAATAAATGATTCTTGTTTGAATAAATTTTAATTATTTCTACATTTTACAGTTTTTTGCAGTTTTCTCGAGTATTGTAAAAAGGTTCTACTAAAAACATGCTGATGACAACGAATTACATTTCTGTTATCATTCTATTGTAAACATGTATTGGATAGAATATCCAACCATTCCCGGTTTTTTCTAGCTTCTGCTTAAACAATCGATTGATTGACAAACCGAAACAGAACAGCAATGGTTTCCTTCCCAGTTTTAGCTGCCACGTGAATTGCAGCCTCAATTATTCACTACAGCGAAGCTCAGTTCGCCAGCTCACCCTCGCCTGGTTATTCGTTCTTTCCTGTGAAAAAAGTATGCCTGCCAATGACCCCGAGAAGAAGCGCGTAGCCCAGCTCCGCTAAACCTCTTCCAATTCTGCTGCTCATTAGTGCAGTCTATAATAACATGTTGCTTCGTTCTTCGAACTGGTTCTTGACCGAACTTCTCTCTACAATTTTCCTGGTTAGCCTTTGTCTGCCCCGAATGCCTCCGCTGCTGCCCTGGACATCGACCGACGCCGTCGTCGTTGTCGTCGCTCAAGCCAATTTAATACCACCAATTCATCATAGGCATGCATTCAATAAAGGAAGGCAAAGTGGGAACTTTGCCTGTCCGTGCTGCTTCCACTAAAACGGTTTGGTCCGCGTGACTAATGCCCTACTCTCTAGCATAATTTCAAATGATTGCGGTGATTTGTTCAGGGTTGTCTTCTGGTTGCTTGCATTGCTTTTTTGCTCAGTTCGCAATGTAGTATTTTAGCGAATGTAAAAAGGGGTTTTAATAGTCGTTTATACCTCTGAAGCACGACAGGGATTGGTCTCACGAACAAGGTTAGGCCGTATAAAACAATCAAAAACTGTGAATATACAAGGTCCTGGCTTTTGAACTATGAGCAGTTTACCCATGGCATCATTTTCCGGTTCTACATGATTTCCTCGTGCCACATGACGTTAACGTTTGGGCTGTGCTGTGCTCTATTCTTGTTCGATAGATTCTCTAATCTGTACGGAACAATGAAACCACTTCCTTGTACGTTTGGTAATAGAATGCTTGCCAAAACTACTTAATGTCATACATTTTGCGCAGTCAAAGTTAAATTAATAATAATCCATGGTTCACCTTAATTCATTGTCTTTGCTACGACGTTCAAAAACTATGCGGCATATTTACTTTGCATACCTTTCCGGTCATTGGAGTGCTGCCAAAGTTTTTTCTTTGGACTGTGTTTTGTAACTATAGGCCGGTCACGGTCATAGATGACCTAACATTTAAATAGAGCTCGTGTGAAACATTAACATATATACGTTTAGTAGCACGGTCATCCATTCTTGTTTCAACCACCACCAAAGATATATGCATATTGCAAAATCTGATGGCGGTTATGTCCCAAATTTTCATCGTTTCGCTAACGTACGTGAGTGCTCGATGATAAGCATTGGGAAAGAGTCTATGTGTTCTCACTCTTGGCAAGCACTGCTGCCAAATAGGTTATGATAGTGTGATATATTTATAACCTCTAGATACCGGCTATTAAATATCCACTGCACCGGCGAATGCAACGAAAATCGCTTGACCATATGACTGTGGCGGTAGTTGGCGCGAAATCTTCGAAAGGTAATTAATATTCCGACGATGTTTCGCGCGGGATGTGATGGTGAAATTTCTTCTTACAATGTCTCGACTGAACACAGAATTTATTGCTATGATTCAACGGAAATCTTGAGCTTTTTCTCCGATTCTGTAGCTCTTCTGTGAGCGTTGGTTTACCTTGCGCTTGTTTTGTATCGCCATCGTTTATTTTCGGTAAACTGTTGTTATGTATTCACGTTCCGTCAGTATTCATTACAATATATTACGCGTGCGGCATACAATGCAGTATTGTTTTATTCGTCAAGCATTTGTAGACTACATACAATAATATTATTACAATGTTTACTTATATACTATACATTATTCCTATGGCTAAGTCGTAGTTTAATTTGGATTCTGGACATAGTGATGTCAATTCTTTCGCAATTTTGATTATAATTCCATCACGAGCTTACATAAACTCTACAGTACTCTAAGGAATTTCTCATAATGCATTCCTTTATACAACGCTACTCAACGTAGGATAATGGGGAGTACCGACTACCTTGCCTATTTTAATAATTATGTTGACATTCATAATGCAGTCGATTAACGTATCTCGCTAAGCAGCGTTTTGTTGATAATGTCTTCATTGTATCATTCGAATTAACCTTCATAATTGTGGTGGTTTGCCAAGAGAGTCGACATACGGTTTCTATCATTAGTTAAATATTAAAAAATCTACTTTTCGAACATTTTGGCATGCTCGAATTTATAATGAATCTGTGACAAAAATGATTTAATGTTTTATATATCAAATAATACGACTTTCGATACGAGAATGGGTCGTATTTCATAAATTTTCTTTAATGAGGAATATGTACTACCAACATTTCTAGAAGTTTTGTCAGAGAGTAAAAATTTGATCCAAAGTAGCACGGGTCCCCTACGAATTCTCGTGCTATCGGGGATTGCCGACGTTACATAATCTGCAGTGCCGACGTTACGCAATGTCGCGGTAATTACAGCTGTCCGACGGGTCTTTTATTCTTCAGATGACCGATTTATCGTCGAATCTCTTAGAGATCAGGAGCCAATCGTTATCGTCTTCAAGCACCACTAAGTTTATCTTCGTTGCGTCGCCTTCTGTTGTATCGCTGTTGATGGCTTCAGTATGTATCCTGTACAAGATTTGTTCACCTTCTCATAGAATTTACGCATCTCATTAACCCGGAATACTTGCTCTAGCTCTTCACGATATCTGTCCTCATGCGGGCATTTTTTCCTCCTCAGGATCGTAGTCAACTCATTCTGCATTCGACGATACTTGGCCATATTCTTCCTCGAGGGTAATGCTTAGATAGTTTTCTAAGCTCTGTTTTCCCTCTCCATCGCTTGTTGGTGTCTAACCGATCATTTCATACGCTCAAGGTTTCCTCACTTTGCACCGTGATTGCGGCCTCATTGATAGCCGTGCGTATCCTAAAAAGCAAAGCCATGGGTTTATACCGTCTTTAGACATTACCCTTCTTTATCGACAGACTTCGCAGCCGGCTGTTAGAGTACAGGAAAATTACGGGGCCAGTGCAACAATCCTACTGACTCTAACTAGCAAGCACCGCCTAGCCGAGATTCGAACATACGACGAATGGCTTGTTAGACCAGCATCGTACCTCGAAGCTAGCTGGGCGGTTCTATCGGTTCTATCGTGCGTATCCTACTTCATCCGTCTTCGGGGGCCGAAGCACCTAGTTTCACAGAGGAAGGTAGAGTACACCAGTACGCGTGCGTAGTTCTCGGCAACTCGCGGGATGTGAAATTGCCGGATGCTTAACCGAGAAGGGCGGCTTTGTCACGAGATATAGACCGTCGACAGTTTTGAGTGCACATGTACTATTACTAGGTAATGAATGCCCAACCAGCACCAACTCGTATATCAATGTACGAAAATTATCGTAAATATCTCTTAACTAATTCGGATTCGTAAATAAAGCCTAATAAAGTGCGCACAAGTTGATATCCTATCGCTTATAGTGCTAATATCTGACAAACATTCGATTTGCAGCACAAAGTTGTATAACTGTCAGAAAATTATCGTATTGAAGTACCTATATCAGTATATCGCTCAAAATAATTCCTCACTGCGTATATCGCCTCCAAAGTGGTACGGATAACCGGCTTTTGCGCGTTGAATAAGATTTTATTGGATACATATCAGTAGGTAACTCTTATTTGCAATCTAATTATACATATGGAAATGCTGACTGGGTGGTTCGAGTTGATATTCGCACCCTGATAGGGAGCGTACGTTGGTGATGTTCAAGAAAAACCGGCCGGATGAGAATATGGTCGATTTGGCTCAAGGTTCGTTGGTCAGGTAATTTCCAGGTGGCTGTGTGTATATCTTTGCGGGGAACTAAAGTGCTTCTGATTACCATGGGTGTTCCTCAAGGAACCTATATGGGCCTTTTGCTGTTCATATTATTCTTCAACGATGTAGTCATGCAACTAGAAGTCGGTTGCGCACTTATCTATGCTGACGATTTTTGCTTTGCTTTGCTAAACTTTTTTGCGCGATCCATCGACGATTGTCGTCGGCTCTCAAGGATTGTTAGCTGCCTTTGTAAACTGGTGCAAGTTCAATTACTTGATAGTGAGCACAGCACAAATGTGAGGTTAGTTATAAAAATTTACCTTGTTTAGGAAGCATATAATATTATTCCATGCTATTTTTTTTCTTTTTGGCTATATTGTTAATTCTGGGGTACTTTTTCATTTCGACGTAAGTGACAATGAGAGATTCTCTTCGTATCTTCTCTCTTCCGCTTATTACGACGAAGCAAATGCACTTTAACCCATCAGCTTTGCATGATTCGAATGCTCGCGTTATTAGTTAGCTAAAGTTGAAAAATTTTTCTTTAAATTGCATTTATGTCGCCGTAATAGTCGAAAGAGACAGAAACCAAAGAGAATCTCTCAATGTCACTTACGTCGAAATGAAAAAGTACCCGAGAATTGTACATGGGGCAAAAAAGGTATCTTATTCAAGATTTCGCGGCCGAAACTTACCTAACGTAGCGGTCATGTCTATAACTATTGCGCCAGCGTATGTGAACGGAGTTCTGAGGTAGCAACTATTGTTTGAGACTTGGCTAAAGTGGAAATTTGTTGTGTTCCTGTTTGCTGGCATCGGAACAAAAGCTTAGTGTTAGGTCGGTTAATCTGTGCTCTTCCGTTCCTCAACTCTGCGGATTACGAGCATTGATTAGTGGCAAATATTATTTCAATCCACGAGATCTGTGTCACATGATTCGCTGGCATATGCGTAATCATCAGTGAAGTCTTATTCGTATGTTTAACTCGGGCGCTACGCCGCTCAGATGCCTTCATTTCAGACTCAATTCTTATCAATTTTGTGAAGTCCAATAACTTCTTAATTTAGTCGTTGTCTCCATGTGTACTTGTAAGTAAATTAAAAAGTCAAGATACCGAAGCGAAAGCTACAGTACTTATATATGTACCCGCAGCAGTTTCTAGTATACTTTGCCTAAATCATTTTTTACAAGGAAAACCATCAAAATTAATATCTGACCGAAGCTTACTTCATTTGGTTTTATACTTCCAAACTTTTAGGTGTCAGTGTTGGACAAACTCTTTAATTATTGTCGCACTGTCTAATAACAGATTTTACGCCCGGAACAACAGAAGCGGAAGTATGCGAAATTACAGTTAACTGTCTGGGCATACAGTTGTCGTCGCGGTTTGGGAGATGAGGCTGTCATTGGAAAAAATTATTTTCATGTTTATGGGCCCTATTCTGTATGTCACGTCGAGTGTCACTTTGCTCGACTAATCCACGTTTGGTATTCTGTAAGTCACGCGCGACACGATTTTGTCGAGTAACTCGACTGAGTCAACCGCTAAAAAGTGATCATCGAGTAGCTATGCTGCTCGTTCTCCCCACACTCGACACTCGACAGTGACTGACAATGAGTCGAGTCGAGTTGCTCGATGTGACTTAGAGAATAGGGTCCTATGTGTTTAGGAATTGCTAAGTGGTTTTTAACTATGACGTCACAAAATTGCTGGGTAATAAATAAAGATAAAGATATTTTATTTTATTTTTTCAACGACATTCGGTGGTAACGCAGCTACTAATGTTTGATGTCTTCGAACTTTTTTCCAAAGTGCTAACCAATATCGTATTCATATAGGCGTTATCAATCGTTTATTAAAAAGATAGACATACTCTCAGTGACTAGCGTTTTCTGAAACACACCTATATAAAGGATTCAATTTTTTTTGTATCTAAGTGATACCTGTAATCACTTCATTTGAAATTCAAGTTATTAATATTCAATTGATATGCCTGACCAGCAGAATGCTCCGTCTATATAGATATCAAAATAAATTTTCATTTTCGGTTTATTTTCGTCCAGGTGACCTCATGTGACTGACGTCTGAGTTATTGGAAATGTGAAAAGGGTGAAGGATTTTCTTCCATCTTTGACGATTGCAATAAATTATTCATTCGCAGGAGATCTATATTTATCCATTAGTCGATACAATGCTTCCTGCCTTTGATCAGTAGTGCGTATTCGGGTGGTTTGCTTTGCATTCGAACTAAATACTTGACAGCCCAGAATAGGTAGACAGATACGAACGAGTTACTAAAGTGAGAAGCGAATGTTGCGGTCAGTGATTGGATTCGCAGTCAATCAATCTGCATGATGCAGATCTATGTCGGCGATTATCGCGTTAGAATGTAGCTCGAGAAAAGGAAGGAAGAAGCAGCAAAATGGCATTGAAGTCAGTTTAAAACTAACTGAAGTTTTTGGAGCGTCTTAGTAGAATACGAAACCTAAAAATAAAAACTAAGAAAACTTATCCAATTTAATTCTACTATCTGTATTTTATTCACGACAGATACGTATTTCGCCTACGACTTGCAGGCTTCTTCAGTGTCTGTTTTCGAACTTTCGAATAATTTGAAATTAGCCATGCCTATATAACATTAGACGGTAAAAACTGCTGTTTTTCGCAGTTTATATCTTTCTATCATGGAAATTTATTAACATTCAAGTTTTGTCCAAAAACCAGAAATGATTTCCACTCGATAGGTGAAAATAGAAATCCGTAGCAAAACAATCATCATAGGGCCATTTCCGTGAATTTCTGGAAATGTTGGCAGTAATGTGTACCTTTATGGCTATGTTCATAAGAAGTTATGGCCGTTTGAATTTTTGAAAAATTTTGCCTGTCTCAATCATTTTATCTATCCCTGTATATATTACAAACCTAGAAAGTTCGACTTCATTCAAGTATTTTACTTGACAAAACTTGCATGCAACATTGAGTTACACATAGTGGCGAATCTTTGATTTTTTTTGCTAGCTGCCTTGTGGCGCTAGGGTTTCGTTACAGACCAAAATAGGCTCTTATATTGTTAGATTGCAAACTAAAAGTGCTATTTTTTCCGTTAAAAACAAAACACCACCTGTCTCCATTACATTATTGAAATTTTGTTTCTGTAAAAATTGTTCTAAAAATAAAAAAAATATTTCTTTGAATTGAATGCTGTAAAAATTTTAAAATGAAAAATAGAATAAATGGGATTCTCGCTTATTCATACGCTATGGAGACACGTAGAACCAAATATCGATGTGTTTGTAATTATAGAGGTTGAGGAATTCAATCCAATAGTTTTCCTGATGCATTTCTAGTTCAATTTAATGAAATTAAATGAAACGATTTTCACATTCCTTCGTATATTTTACAACCAGTCATCATCGAGGGAAGTCATAGATAATTTTTATTTCTGCTTTCTTTTCAAGAAATTGAGATTTATTGTCGCGGTCTATTAGTGCTCTAAGCGGGAAGCAATCAATGATGGTTTCTAGAGTTAAACCTAGAAGAGTGTTGAATGTTACTAAAATACTTTACCGATATTTATTCTCGTCTGTCGTGGCATTGACATTCACTTAGAGCGTCTTTGTATCGCACACTTTGTTGATATTTGTTATTTATTTTCTATTTTCAACCAAATCATCTGAAGATTGGTTTGTTTGGTGGGACGTGCCTCTACGTTCATATTATGCGCAGTAGTTGTCACCTAGAAAAATTGATACATTTCTGTGTGCCTTGATATAAAATTAAACACAACATAGTAAAATTATTTGCGGTAGGACAGTATTATTAAACTGTTTTGTTGTATATAACACAGGATTTGCAAGGAACACATTTTTTGCAGAAATGGCGCCAAGTTTCCCAACATTTTCTTCGTAGTACGGTCGTGTACCAGTCGTAGTAAAATCGGTATTATTTATGGTTTCAACTTCAGTCGCATTGCTAATGGGACTCGCGACCTATGGTTTTACTATGGCTAAAAAAGCGTTGCAAAGGGCAACAACTAGACGAACTTGGTTTTACTTTCATTTACCCGATCGCCAGTCGGCACCTGTTGCTGCCTAAAGACGACATTCACTTTTTTACTAGGACGACTCGACGATCGAATCCCTCCTCAATCTTCGTTTATTTTTGCGACGACATGGCGATGCGCTGCGCTGGTGTGCCGCATGGAAGGCGCGCGCACACACGAGATTAGATGTTTATTTTTAACTGCACTTTTGGCATTATGTTTTGCACGATCCGAATGATACATGGGGCATCACGAGAATTTCGACTAACTAAACGGGTGAAACCTTTGAGTAATTTGTCGCCCGACCACCTGTGACTTCTTTTTATGTCGATTGCGGTATTCTCAACGCTTCCCGATGGAATGGTTTGATTGCTCTGAATATTTAACATCAGCGCTTGATAAAACGCTGACTTTTCTTGGCATCTCAACAACGCACAACAACACATTGTTTTGTAAAATTTATTGGATTCAATTCTTTTCTGCGGAGGCAATGTGAATATCTTTCTTACCACTGCACTGAATTTAACCATCTATTGTGGTTGAACAGAAAATATATTCCGACTACATTCGCGAAAAAATGCTTTTTTTCGTTATTCTTATTTTGACCAACGAAATAAATAGCACACTTTTTGTTTTCCTGGACCAGAACGACAAATTTATACATTTTCTGTTTGCTATACTTTCGTTTACTTTCATTTCAGAAAAAAGTGACAATATTCCCTCGTCCCAAAAGGTCGAAAAACATTTGCTTCGGTTGAACCTAGACTAAGCTGATGTTCTGAAAGTAAATCATGTTGTAGTAACACTCGACATCAGCTTTGTGCCAATAGATTGAATCTTTAAGCTATTAGAATATAATTAAAATTGAAGTCTTGTTTGAAAACGTATATGACGAACGGTCCTACGTCATCCTCTCGTGCATAACCTAAGTATGCACACCTTGAAGTTTTGTTTCCTTTAATAGCTTTATTTGAGTTTTTAGAATAAATAGCAACTGTACAGTTTGAACTATCAAAATTAATGGGACACATCTAAGTTGCTATCAAATTTTCGAGTGCGATAAATTGTTTGCTCTCGTTCGATCGATTCCATCTTTAATTGTGTTTTCCTATGTACTTTGATTTGATGTAAACAATTTTAAATAGCTAACTGCTTAACTATGATTCTACCCGGAGAGAAAGTATTTGCTTACTATGTAGACAGCCTGTTTTCCCACGAAAAGGTGCAACACATCAAGCCACCCGGGGAATCCAAAATTATCACTGGGAGTGTAAACAATAACAAGCGGCTTCCGAAAAGCGTTCCTTCAATACGTGTACAAGGTCATTTGTAGGAAGAAAGGAAGAAAGTGAGCGTTTTTCGTTGTTGATCGATTTTCGACCATACACTAATGGATACGGTAAAGCTGATTTAAGGCGCGTCGTTTCGAAAGATGAAACATCAGTCACGTCGCTGCTGTCGAGAGATATAATAAATTAATACAATTAACAAGATTAGTGATGATGCTGTTTCCATTATACCGGTTGTGAATTGATGCAAAAATCTTCTTGGCAGAAATGTGTTCCTTTTTAATTTATGGCTTTTGACGCATTGGCTTAAAAATAAATAATTCGAATTTCGTAGTTATTTCCAGCAATTTAAGCAGAGAATAATACACAAAAAGAAATTTATATTTTTATAAATTTACAGTTGGCTTCGAGGTACGATGCTGGTCCAACAAGCCTGTCGTCGTATGTTCGAATCTTAGCTGGAAGAGGCTGTTAGAGTCAAGAGGATCGCAGCTCTAGCCCCACAGCTTTATTAGGTGTTGATTATTTTAATAAAAAAATATTAAAAAAATGCTGCTGATGTTTACTGGAAAGAAACCAGTGAGTCTCCTCTTTTCTTCACTGCAGCACAATGCCGAATGCATGGTATGATTCAGCAGCTGGCTAGGACCGTGTACATGTATAGTAGTTTGCAGTTTTTTCTCAAGTTATCTAAGAATTCCGCAACATCTTGAAATAGATCATTAGTATTCATTAATCAACATTACACAATTTTGTCTTGTGTTAGAACTCTGTCTGTACTCTGAACTTACCTTTCCTTTCGTACCTTTCGTAGGTCTTTAGCCGTTCTTTGAAGACTCGAAGTCTCTCACAAACCATGTCTCACACAACCTTATTACTAGTTTGTGTTGAACATTGAAATTATTCACCATACCATACAGTTACTTTTTCCTACTGATTCAACATGAAACGCAAAGTTTTCACTGTTTTTGAAAAGATAATGATGCTTTTGATAAATCAAAAAATTAATTATGTTCAATCCTAGGATTCGTAAAAAAAGCAAAGCCTTGGGCTTAAACGTCTTTCAAAGACTTGACCCTTCTTTATCGACAGACTTCACAGCCGGCAGATAGAGTACAGGACAGCTACGGGGCCAGTGCAACAATCCTACTGACTCTATCTAGTAGCAACCGCCTAGCCGAGTTTCGAACATACGACGACGGGATTGTTAGACCAGCGACTTAAGAGTCGTAATGTTAACTGAAATAGTGAAACTTGTCGCCTTGTTTTACGTTTGTGGGAGACCTCTTGAAATGAAAGTATTGTTGAACAAACTAGATACATCAATAGTCGCAATAGATCAAATAACTGGTCGCATTGGAGAATGTACTCAACAAGGAAAAAAACTTGACTCTAATGGTTAAATTATTTAATACTCCCTGCTTTCTAGATATTTCAACAGGACTGGAAAAAATGAAGACACTGCTACCACCATTACGGCGGTCGTTATCTTAAGTAACTAATAATTTATGATTATTATTAGCTCATATCTCCTCACGATGCTTAAGTTATGTTGAATTCGTTGATGGGAAAATCATGAGAAAAAATAGATTACATCGTGGCATTTTTTATTTTGCGCCTTTAATGTTCCTTCAAGCTGGCCTTACGCATATCATTTAAATTGAAATTGCATCCATGTAATATACGTAGCCCGCGCCGACGGACAGTCGCATCCCCAACACGTATTAACTAAGCGAACGGCACTGAGCCATGCAACCGTTTGTGGAACCACTTTCACGCCAATCCGTTCTGCTTCGGGACCATCAAACGAGATAATCAAAACCGCTCGAATGAAAGCGAACAAACGGTCTTCGCGGCTGTGAAGTGAAGACTAGGTACGAACATGTCGAACAACGGATGTATTAGAAGAGCAATCAATCGAAAGTCGTCTTCGCATATTTGAGTGCATGCACTTGGCCAGTGCATTTCACTTCGTGAACCGAATTGAAATGACACAGGATGTTGAGATGTGTTTTTTACGTTTCGTTTTAAAATATGCGGTTGTGTTGTAAGTCGGTTAAAAGTAATTGGCTAGAAATTGCGTCGGTTATTGCATAATTGTTGTCAAAAGTGGTAGATATGATCGCGTGCGATGGCTCTTTCTGTCAATCAATTCCTCGCAAAATTAACTGAAACATATGTTTCTGTTATGTTCTTTTTTGATTTTAATTAAAATTTTATAGTTATGTTAAAACTGTTCCTTTATAATTTTGCACAGTACTTCACAGATATTTTTCGATGAAATCAAAAACTAACTCAATTATTCTCTGTGGTCTTGGTTAATTCGCTATTTCAAACTGTAGGTGTGCCAGTTTGACCCACATTTTATTTTCTCAAAAGAATGTTAGGAAAGTTGAATACTAAGGAGTATCACAATTTAAAAAATCCGTATCTCGAAAATATCTGTCTACGGTAAAGTTTTAGATTAAAGTCGGGCCCTTATCAAAAAATATGCACTTAACTTTTTTAAACTTTCAATATTCAAAATTCAATGTTCAAAACAGGTATTTTTAATACTTTTAATATTCCTTGGCTTTACTTTGCTCTTTAGAATTCCTAGTATTTAAATTCTAAGCACTGTCTAAGACTGTCGCAGTGGCCTTTTAACCCAATGCACTTCTGGGATACAAAAAATCTAAGAAATTTTATTGCCTGATCTAGAAACTTCGGGGGCTTGCACCCACGCTCTTTTGGTTGGTGCCCGAATGTTTTACTCACTAAACTGCTTACTTATTACTTATTCAGCCGAGAGCCGGCGTGGCTCTTGCCGTATCAAGAATTCCTCTCCATTGTCCTCGGTTCTGGGCTACTCGTCGCCAATTCGTTGCGCGTCTCGACACACGCAAGTCGGCTTCAACCTGGTCGAGCCATCTAGCACGTTGAGCCCCTCTATTCCTGGTGCCGGTGGGGTTCTTGAAGAGAACGGATTTCACTACACAGTCGTCCGGCATCCTTGCGACGTGGCCGGCCCACCGTAGTCTCCCAACTTTCACCAGGTATACGATGGGAATCTCTCCAAGCAATGCCTGTAGCTCGTGATTCATACGTCTCCGCCACTCTCCGCTTTCCGTCCGCAACACCTTTCGTTCAAAAACAGAAAGTGCACGTATGTCTTCCGTAAGTAAAGTTACTGTCTCAAGTCCGTAGAGGACTACCGGTCTGATTAGCGTTTTGTACATCGTCAGCTTTGTGCGGCGGCGTATGCTCCTTGATCGAAACGTCTTGCGAAGGGAAAAGTAGGCTCGATTTCCAGCTTGAATGCGTCGTTGGATCTCCTTACTCGTATTATTGTCGGCGGTGACCAGAGATCCCAAATATACGAACTCATCAACCACTTCCAGCTCATCGCCGTCAATAGTCACTGTCCGTGGGAGGTGGGAGGTCACTAAACTGCTGCCGCCCGTTATATTAGGTAGTCCAATACCTAGTTTGGTTTTATTCTCCCAAATCTATCATTGCTATATACGCACCACATACTCCCATGCGACGATATTATTTTTGTATGATTACTGTTTGATTCTACTGCCGATTTTATTGAATTTTAGCAATTTCAGTGAATTTTAGTTAGCTTGTCAAGGCAGACTCGGTAACCTTGTGGCTACAGGATCCCGTTTGAGCTACACTAAGTAAACAAAACAAGAAATGCTTCCAATGCTAGACATTATTAGGCACCTGGCGATCGATGATCTGATTGAAAATATGAGAAAAGGTCAAAGCGACCGCATTCGCATAGTCTTTGCCCTTGGATATTGTATATTGTGTATTGGTTGATTCATCTGAAAATTAACATTATCGACATGAAAATTAAATATAAAACTAAAATAATTGCAACATCCTGGATTCCTCTATTGAACAGCGTGAGGTAACATTTCCGAAATCTTCGACCAACGTGAAGATACGAGTGGTTCATAAAATCCGTACAATGTCCGAGGGAATTAAGTTGTCAGTAGACTCGATTAACCTTCCTAATGCATTAGAAAAAAGTTACATATTATGCATTGGGGTCGAAAACGACCCATGTTTTGAAATTGCTCTCATTCAGCCATTTTCAATCCGAATTTCGTTTTCTTTACCTCGTTTGAAAGCTATGACCAAAAACTGACTCCCAAGGTATGTTAGGGAATATTTGTTGATTAATGCCCACTTCTGCGTCGGTTCCGAAACACCCACTACCAGGTCCCGGAGAACATTTTTATATTTTCAGATAATTCATTTTGCGGCACATCAAATCACATTGGCTTGATAAAATAAGATTAATGGAAGTACAATGGGGACTTTTTGGACCCAAACGGCCATTTCCCCATCGGTTTCGGAACATCCGGTACCCGGTTTTTGAGGACAATTTTAAATTTTAGGATAATTTATCTTGCGACACGTCAAATTACATTAGCTTGATAACATTAGACTATTGAAAGTATAATAATGACATATTGAAGGCAAATGGCCACATCAGTTTTGGTCCCGGAACAGCCGGTACCCGGTTTTTGGGGCCATTTTTGTATTTTAGGATAACTCATCTTGCGACACATCAAATCACATCGGCTTCATTGAATAAGACTAATGGAAGAAAAATAAGGTCATTTAAAAGCCAAATGGCCACTTTACCATCGGTTCCGGAACATCCGGTACCTGGTTCCGCGGAACATTTTTGGATTTTGATATAATTCATCTTGCGGCACATCAAATCACAATGCCTTGATCAAATAAGACAGTTACAAGAGGCTTGAGGACCATTCGAAGACAAATGGTCATTTATTGGTTCCGGAACATCGGGAGCACGGTTTATGAGAACATTTTTGGATAGGATAATTCATCATGCGGTACATCAAAACACATTGGCTTGATAAAATAACACTAATGGAAGTACAATGGAACAATTTTGGAGCCAAAATTACCATTTCACCATCGGTTCCGGACTATCCGGTCCCCGATTTTTGGGGACATTTTTGGATTGCAGGGTAATTCATCTTCTCCGAGTTACCCCGTTTTACGGTTCATTATAAATATCGTGTACCGGATTATATGCGATTGACGCCCCATTGTACTTCTATTATTGTTATTTTATCAACGCGATGTGATTTGAGGTGCCGCATGGTGAATTATCTCAAAATCCAAAAATGTCCCCCGAAACTGGCACCGGATGTTCCAGAACCGATGGTAAAGTAGCCATTTGGCTTCTAAATGACACTGTTTTACTTCCATCAGTCTTATTTTTTTAAGCTTATGTGATTTGATATGTCGCATTATGAGTTATCCTAAAATACAAAAATGTTCCCAAAAACCGGGTACCGGATGTTCCAGGACCGATGCTGATGAGACCATTTGCCTTCAAAATGTCTTTATTACACTTTCAATAGCCTTATGTTATCAATGTAATGAATTTTGACGTGCCACAATACAAATCATCCTAAAATTCAAAATTATCCTCAAAAACCGGGTACTGGATGTTTCGGAACCGATGGTGAAGTGGCCATTCGGGTCCACAATGTTCCCTTTGTACTTCCACTAGTCTTATTTTATCAAGCCAATGTGATTTGATGTGCCGCAAAACGAATTACCTCAAAGTATAAAAATGTCCCCCGGGCCCTGGTAGTGGGTGTTCCGGAACTGACGCAGAGGTGGCCGTTAGTCAATAAATATCCCCTCATATACCTTGGGTGCCAGGTTTTGGCCATACCTTTCAAACGAGGTAAAGAAAACGAAATTCGGATTGAAAATGGATGAATGAGAGCAATTTCAAAACTTGGGTCGTTTTCGACCCCAATGCATTATATGTAACTTTTTTTGCTGTGGCTCTTCTAGATGTCGCTAAAAGCTGAAACTCCCCCACAATACTAGTTTTTCAAAGTTAGGAAAAGTCAGACAATTTCAAGTCTCTAGCTCGTTCCGTTACTGAGTATCAAGCTTTGTAAGTATGCCGATGGGTCGAAAACGACCCCAATGCACTAGGAAGGTTAACGAAGCTGCCTACGTGAATCTCGAAAAGCTAGTTGAGATAGCAAAACCGGGGCATTAAGTTCATTATTGAGAAGTTTGGCTGCAAAAGTCGCTTGTAGAATCTTCCGACGACACTCTAGTGTATCCAAATCTTAAAGCTGGCATCGGTCTTCGTAGCAAGGAAAATTATTAGGAATAAAGTCGGAAAGTTCGTGCCGATTTTTAACCAGACCGGAACCCGGACTTCAATTTTCGTTCCGATGTCGAACACTAATCTGCGTAGCTCACTGTTGCTCCAGGCAGGGTTTAAAGGAGGTTTAACTCGAGGTAGACTTCCGTTCAGCCAAGTGCAGACAGCATCGCAAAACTGCAAAACAAACAGGAGCCTCAACGGGATGTACCGCAATAGAAAAAATAAATTCAGTGGAAGATGTTGAGGATCGACGGGAAGCAGTGGAGATATTGCGCAAATCACAGAGATCTCTCGATCAGGAAGGCAGTAAACGAGGTCGAGTGATCGTCCAAGGTCCATTACTCTGTGGATTTACTTGTTTTAAGTTTAGGAATTCGAATCCATCAACCACAGCAGAAGGGGTCAGTCCCGGCGTATTGGCTAGCATTCACGTCTCGCACGCCGAGAACCCGGGTTCAAATCCCAGCCCCGTATAAGTCTCGACATAAACTGTTAAAGTGACTATAATCTAACAAAAAAAAAACACAGCATCGCTAACAGCAGGAAGCGGGAGGGAATTGTCGTATTGTACTCATGAACCAGGAAATTTGCGGTTGGTTGTAATCAACGCCAATCAAAATTTTGTGGTCAGAAGCCTCTTTCTCACGTAACTCACGGATCGAGAGGATATGCTCGTCTATGAACCTGACTATCTTGCTTTTATCGGGAGGGATGTAAACATGAATAGATCATAGCTGCAGTCATTAGATAAAAGAAACAGGTCGTCTACTTTAGTCCAGACCTCGCACATTCTGATAGTACGCTCTTAAAATTGTGGAACGTATTAGCGGAGATAATGCACGAGTACAAATTTTCGGACAAACTGACGCGGCTGATCAAAGCTGCCCTGGAGCGAGTGATATGCTGCGTGCGCGTTTCGAAGGCATTATCGAGCCTTTTCGAGTCGTGCAGAGGGTTTCGGGAAGGGGATGGACTGTTCTGTATGTTATTCAATATCGCTATTGAAGGTGTGTTCCGGCGAACGGGCATTGTGAGAGGAACGATCTTCAGCAAGAGTAGCCAACTCTGAGCCTTCGCAAACGACCTCAACATTATTGCAAGAAACCTTAGAATGGCGGAGGCAATCTTTGCAAGACTAAAAACAGAGGCTAGAAGAATTGGGTTTTAAATCAATGCGTCAACACCAAATATGCTAAGAAGAAGCTCAAAAGAAAGCAACGTTTGCCTCCCATAGACAGTGACTATTGACGGCGATGAACTAGAAGTGGTTAATGAGCTTGTATATTTGGGACCGCCGACAATAATACGAGTAAGGAGTCTCAACGACGCATTCAAGCAGAAAGTACCTACTTTTCCCTCCGCAAGACGCTTCGATCAAGGAACATACGCCACCACATAAAGCTGACGATGTACAAAACGCTAATCAGGCCGGTAGTCTTCTACGGACTTGAGACAGTAACTTTGCTTACGGAAGACATACGTGCACTTGCCGTATTTGAACGAAAGGTGTTGCGCACTATTTGTGACAGAGTACAAAGGGATAGCGGAGAGTGGCGTAGCTGTATGAACCACAAGTTGCAGGCACTACTTGGAGAGACTCCCATCGTACAGCTGGCGAAAGTTGGGAGGCTGCCTGCCACGTCGCAAGGATGCCGGACAACTGTGTAGTGAAATCCGTTCTCTTCAAGGACCCTACCGGCATCGACATCGACATCGATATCATCGCCAATAACCGCTAAGTACACGCATTTTAAGGGGGTGCTGCGAGGATAGATCTTACCATAAGCTCTGCCAAAACAAACTAAATGGTGGCTGGTAGAAAGTGTGGTAGACTTTCGGCTGTTGGAACTGCGGGGTTAATAGACAGAGAGGCACTTGAAGTGCTCGATGGACCTTCTGAGGATTCCATAGCCAACTAAGGTCCCGTAGTCTGCAACCCTATAGGAAACTCGCGCTCTATAAGACGCTAATTCTCCTGGTTAATAATCTACGACCATGATGCGTAGACGCTGAAGGAGAGCACCAGGTGGTATCCAAGGCATTCTGCCACAAGTTGCAAACAATGAAGTAAAAGATGAGCAGGTAAAATCCGCGAATTCTTCACAAGAAAGTTAAATGTTTGTGCCTTTTGAGAAACTTTTTTTAAACGTGGTTTTAACCTAGAGAGTCATTCACCAACTTTATGAAACTGCTCCAAAGTCGAGTTAAGTCGCCGAGTTTGCAAATTTTTAATAGTACTTCCGTCACGGTTCAATTAAATCAAATTTCGATGTATCAAATAGCATGTTACGATTTTTAAAGATTTTTGGCCTTAACAGTAATCAACATGGTATTTCCATAAATTTCAAAGAAAAAGGGGACGCATGGTTATTTACCAGCATGCCGTATCGGGTGATAAAGGAATAAAACCTAGACAAAATTACGATAAGTGTTAAATATTCGTAAACATCTTTATTTTCACTAAACTAATGTTGGTTGATTTTTTTTTGGTTTGTTTGTTTGTTGATAATTATGTGCAAAAACAACCTTGCAACTTCCATGAGTTTCAATTTTTAGGTAAATATTTTCCTGTATGTTATGAAAGTTAAACGGCAATTCAACAGAACCGGATGAAATCCGTTTCGAAAAATCTCTAAATTTAAGAAGAAATGAGTCGTCATTAATTTTATGAATTTCAAAAGCAGTTTTTTTGTTTGAAATAAAAATTCTGTTCATTAAAATATACTCTCTGTGTTCAGATTGGTAAGAAGATTGCAGTGAATACATTTCTAAAAACAGAAATTTTGTTTTAGGCTGTTTCCAAAGTTCGAAAAAGTAATGACTGTTCATTTCCCCTTACTGCAAACCAGATCCGATGATGAGTTTTCAAAAATCGATAGTTACTTTTACTTTCGTCACGTATTAATACCGCGACAGCACAAGTGCTATCGAACAGCCCTACTACCGGTAATAAAATCGAAGCCTAAACATTTTCTTTTTATTTTCCATTCCATTCCAGATTATGCTCTCTGACGATAACACGCCTCTCGTTGCTCACACCACTGCCGCCCGATCTCAGCTCGCTATCGTTGGCGGTTAAAATGCAAAGCTCCAAACGTACGCTGCGTTCGCACGAAATCCCAGTCCCACAGTCGCTGAGCACCGGCTACGGAAGTACCCTGGGTGGAGGCAGCCTCGGGGCTGCCGGCACCGGGGTGACAGGCCAAAGCGGCCAGCTCAACTCTCCGCCATTGCTCGAAACCGAGCTTGATCTCCATTTTAGCCTGCAGTATCCTCACTTTATAAAGCGTGATGGCAACAGGCTGCTTATTCTGTTGCAGCGTCGCAAGAAATATAAAACTCGTACTATCTTAGGTTATAAGACACTGGCCGAAGGCGTGATCCGGATGGATGCCGTACTGCAAAAGTCTATGGACATGACGGTGGAACTTAACGGATCTGGTAAAGCCGGCCGACAGGGGCTAACGATAGCTACTCTACGTGCCACACAGGTCTCTTCCATTCCAGTGGATCAGGACAATAAAAATAATAATAGTTTGCTGGTCACAGACCGCGTCAATGAGTACTCCGACGAGGACGAAGAACAGGAATTTAGCTCCGGCGACGATAACGACGAGGGGTTGTCGGGATATGCTGCAAAACGGAATTATGCTGGCAAGCGAGATCCGTATAAAAAATTTGATAGAGGTGACAATGATGGTGAAGGAGATGATGGAAATCTACTTCCGTCAAATCAGGTTGATTCTGACAGTGACTTCGATAATTTGGGAAAAGAAAAAGGATCTCGAGCTAAGATGAGCCGGGTAAGTGTAATGACAGATTTATTTATTTACAGAATTTATTTCATCTTACACGATTACATCTCCTTAGCAACGAAACTTCAAACAACGTATAATTTCACTGCTGAAGCGGTTCAAGGTTCCTGATGAACTCGAAGGGGACGCCCAGGAACGTGGGCCTTCTTTGCGAGGTAAGCGTGACCTGGATGCACTCTTCCAGGAACTGGAGTCACTGTCTTGTGGTGAAGGTGACGATTCCGGACAGGATATGGACAGCTTGTCGATCGGTTCTACGCCAAAACCATCGCTGCGGCCATTTTTCGAAAGCGCTAAACCCTCGTTGCAGCACCAGCAGTCGGCCGTTCAGCTGAGTTCGCTCCAGAAGAGCACGAAAGGTATGTCGGATCCCGCTTGTGGTAAAGTTTGCTTTCTGATTATTATTCCTCTGCTCATATCGATTTTGCGTCGAAATAGTTGTTAGATAGAATTACGTTTTTGTTGCAGATAGAATATAAAATAATTTTTTTGTGTGGCATTTTGTGTTTATATGTGAATTGTTGAAAGGTTTATTAACAGCATGAACTGTTGAACTCTCAATGCATTTTAGGAATTCAGTTTTAAAACATTCATTTTATTCGTCTCGGAGCAACATATGCAACTGCCCGATGCCCGAAAATACAATGATCAATAAAATGGGGATCAAATTTTGTTGAACGAAAGCTGCTTTGTTCTTCATGCACACTGCATCTAAGAAAGGGGCACTAACGGGCATCTTTTGTAACTTTTAAAAAATTTGCAAAATTCGATTTTTTTTCTCAGTTTTTTTCTAAGCTACAGAAAATCAATTGAACGTTATTTTAAAAACTGACTTGGTCAGTTTCATACTCTTTTTGCAACCATCATTTAACAACATTTAACTTTCCGGAAAACATGTTTTGGAGAAAACACGTTTAATTTTTTCAGATGCATTAATTAAGCAGTTGTTTTTGGGCATCTTTCAGCTTCTGCATAGGCTTCGGTTACATGCTAGAACGAAAAACAAGGATTTAATTTCTTCCAAATACTGATACATATCGCGATGATTGACCAATCAATGTCGACGGTTTATTTTTTAAATAAAACAGAGAGAATCGTATTGCCGACAGAGAAGCATATTTTAGGAGCATTGTGAGGGGTGTCATACAAATATACTATGTGGTATTCGCATTCTAAGAGGAACAAATCTTATATGATTCGTGTTGTCTTTTTTGCTAGCACACTAAATAAACAGTTCATTTCAATGTTTGAATAAAACTGATTACTTCAATTGCAGGTCACTTATTTAGCTTTCATAATTGTATGTCCAGGAAATAGTACAAGCAGTAAAGATATACCACGTTTCCTGCTGCAAATCCGTTTAATCCCGGTGAGAGCAATGAATTACATCTCGTCATGATTTCAAATATTTCTTATACACCAGTAAAGTGGTTCAAGTGGCACACTCTTCGCATTGGCGCAGATTAGTGCCTAGCCGCTTGCTAGAGGTAGGCTGCATTCGCAGTGTAAAATGCATAAATCTAGAAAAACTCATCTCATTTAGAACGCTCGCTAGATTCAGTTTTCTATCATTGTGTATTGCATTCATTGAACGTTGAACAAGTTCAGCGAGGTGTTCATGTATCAATCAATTACTACTGGCCTGAATGTACAGTTTCGTTTATATATTCAACAACAATAGTTTTTTTTAAGCAGGCAAGTATCTGAAAATGATTGGATTCCCTCAGTTTACCGATGAGGTGAAACTGTTTTCAGTTCTCTAACATGTTTTGAACTGGTTAAGCTACAGGTTTGATAACGAAATTACTTAATTATAATTTTTCAATTTATATTGTTAAAGTTTTTCAAAATTATTTTAGAGAATTATAAATCTGATAAATTGTTCCGTTAAAACAGCTGTGCCTCAAGGCTCATTGCTGGGCTCAAGCCTGTACATCGGATCTTCCTGAATTACCGGGTGGATGCCACTAAGTTGTTATTCTGCGATTATACAACCATTTTCGTAAAAGGAAAAAGTTTTCGTGCCATTTGTAGTCGACTACAGAAAAGCTTGGATATTTTCACCAATTACGTGCAAAAGTGGAAAATAAGTCAAAATCTTGGTCCTTCAAGTCAAAGAATAATCAGGCTCGCCTAACGCCGGTTGTGCACAGCCGCGCACCCATCACTGTCCCAAAATAGGTCTACAAAGTAAATTGAGTGCGGCACGAATTGGGCGTTCGCGGTAATCGACAGAAGCTTTAAACCACAGCTAATGTGCAGTGTTTATAACGGGAGTCCATCGCTAAACCCCAAAAACTGTCCGCTACCATGCGCCCCGCTGTCCCCGCACCCTGCATAGATATCTGTTCGCAACTACGTAACACGGCTGAATGACCATTCATGTCAACGTTAGGACGTCGAAACGTTTATCTCCTTTTAGAATTCTAAATTTATAATATTTTGCTCCTACCTTTTTCCAGTGGTTCACTTTACCCTCTTCCTGGTTAGCTTTACATGAATTTGCTTGTTTATCGAGATGACTATAGATTCTAGAACACTTTGATCAACATTAGCAGAAGTCTTATTTGACTTAAATGGGAACATCATTAGAATTCATTATAGATTTCTGCACCACCTAATATTTGTATTTTAATCATTAACAGGGATAGCTGGATCACTTTGACTCAATTTTGTTTCATTTGACAGTATGACATGATTTTGAAGCGTCCTTGTTAATTTGGAACCCTACAATTACATGGGCTTACTGGTGTTGAAACTCTATAATCTGTGTCAAATAAAAATATTACAATTTTCGGACAAAAAATGTTTCAATGATTGGGTCTCTTTATAGATCACCAGCTGATTGCCCGATCTTCAGCATCTTTGGCTAGAGCAGCACGTTGGCCGATCTTACTCCGGACCTCTTTGTCTCTCAGCCACTTGTACATCTGTTATTGTAAAGAAATTTCTCATAATGCAAGAAACAAAACCCTTTTTCTTCATTTGAATGTTGACCCTTCTGTTGAGCCCCTCCCGGTCAGCGCCCCTTCTGTCACATAGCCAATTATGTATTTGATCTCTGAAATTCCTGTTACGGAAAGAAGTAAAGTCTGTTTTCATATATTCATTTTTGAGCCGCACAGTTAAACGGATTCAAACAAAGACCTACATCGAAATTTGTGACGAAACCATTAAAGATATCACGTTAACGAGAAACTAGCAGTCATTAACATTTCGTCGGAAAGCCCAATTTCGGAAGCAGTTTTTGGGCACAAAACAGGGGTTCTGTATTTAAAAATGTATTCACTGTATTCTTCTCACCAATCTGAACACAGCGAATTTATTTTCATGAACAGAATTTTTGTTTCGGACAAAAAAATTGCTTTTGAAATGTACAAAATCAATGACGACTCATTTCACCTTAATATTTCTCCGCTTTATGAAGTTTCTCCGCTTTATGAGAGCTTTTTAATAGTATTGAAAAATTAGAGCTTAAGTGGGTAATACGACAGACTGTATTTCAAGCAGAAATACAGACAATAATTGAATGTGCTTCAGTTTGTTTGCGGCGAAATTATACACATGCAAATATAGGTATATTTTCTGACAGCCAGGCTGCATTAAAAGCACTGAAGTCAATGTCAGCAGGTGGGGGTATGAAATGGGGAAGGCAACTAGGAAAAAGCGCCCAATATAGCTCTAGCCATCCCAAGCCCCTACCTAGCGCCTCCACGTGGCCATACCTGGAAATACTTCAATTTGTATAATTGAGTAGCCAAGCTAGGAGGTGCGGGGTCGTGCGGTTTTCAGTTCCTAACCTTACAAATGTAGTTTTAGGCAACCATTAAACCACACGACTTTATTTTCAAGTATTATATGATTTAAACTAATATTTTTGGCAAACTAATCTATTTTCAGAGAGCGAAATAAGGCGCTATATCCTTGGCCAATTGCAGCCTGGCTTCTGGTCTAAATGCCATTAGTTCATCCCTGAGGGTCCGGAGTATCACTTAACCTTTATTAGCAAAGATACTCCCTACGACTGTAAATAAATCATTATCTATGTATATGGGAAGCGTTTGGTACGGGAGGTCCACGCTTCCTTCCTTCCCCTTGATTTCAAGGAGTTTAATGGAATTAGGTATTTTTTCTGGTTCCACTTGATTCCTTGGAATTCTCTCTGCGGTACATGCTGCGCAGTTGGCCTGGCCGTTGACAAGAAAAATGATTGATTCAAGTAATCGTCATTTTCCAGGATGCCTTCAAGAATTGGCTGCGTTAGTGTGAGATTAGATTAGATTAGATGAAGTCAATGTCAGCAGGTGGCTAAAAAAAGTATAGTAAGTCTTTTTTGGGTACCTGGGCACTGTGGAATTGAAGGCAATGAAAAGGCGGATCAATTGACAAAAGCTGGATCGATTAAACCTTTCATTGGACCAGAACCATTCTGTGGGACCTCAACATGTACCCTCAGAATGGAATTGAGTAACTGGGAAAAATCAATGATAATTGACATACGGAAAAATAATTTAACAGCTCGCCAATCAAAGCGATTTATATCACCTGACAAAACAGTAACTCAGAGACTTCTTAGTCTATCTAAAAAAGATTTACGTACTTTCTGTGGCCTGGTAACGGGCCACTGCTCAAGTAACTATCACTTAAAACAGCTTGTTACGAGTTATTATATGCCAACTAGCTCAGAATGATTGAAAGCAATTTTACATACTAATTGTGTATATTATACGAATCAATGACGGCTCCTTGAGCCAGCTCCTAACGGCCCTACGCTTTACTTGGCCCTCATTTCACTTTGTCTTAAACTAGCTTACTTGAGTATGGGACATGGTTCCCGCAAACCTTCGCGCCACGTTGTTGATCGATGACCTTTACGTGGCACAGACTGATGCTCGTTTCACGTGGCTTTCGTGGCACGGTTCGTGTGCTGGCTGTGACCTAGCTCTCGCAGACGCACTGGATGATCTCTGGATGATCTCTAGGGGCACTTTCTATCCGCTTGCTGTTGTCGATCATGCACGCCCTTCCGGGATCGGTACCTTGAATTAAAGATAGGGAAAACGACCCTACGATGTCGTAGGTCAGCTTAACCAGTCGTGCCTTAGTGCTGTGCCACTCACCCTTGAAGGGGTCCGTTTTCGTGCTGCTGCAGAATGTTAAATCTGAACAGGTGTCGTTTCCTGAGCGTATATCGTCGATCTGACCCTGAAGGTGCGTCTTGCACCTGTACACGTGTGTCAACCTCTAGTCGAGCCAAAGTGCACTGCACTGGTGTCGTCGAACTGAGGTCCGCTGATTTAACTGAGCGTCTGTCGTCGTTATGACCCGGCAGATGAGTATTTCGACGTTGGCTTGTACGTGAACACGGGCACCGACTTTCAACCGAACGCAGTGATGCTGTGCACGATGTCCTGACGCTATGAAACGAACGCCGTTGGTTCTGCTGAGCTTTTATCGTCGATGTGACCCGGGAGAAGGGTTCCGAGGCGGGCCTACACGTGAACACAGGAAAATCTCTTGACTGAGCGGACTAGCTCACTGCACGACACACTAGCACTACTTTTGCCTATTTCCAATGGCAATTCTGGCGGGTTTCGGCTGATGTCTGCTGATCGAGCGAATCACGTCCGCGACATGTGATTTTCGCTTTTCCTCTGTCTGCGATCTGAGCTAGCGGAACTGCCGTTTGACGTTTCGCTGTGCGTTGTGTGCAAGAAAATCGCTTGGTTGTGTTTGTTTTCAAAGTAGAATTCGAAGAATTGCTTCGGTTTGCGGGGATAGTCCACTTAATAATCTACACTGAATTAAATGGGCTTGTTTTCTTTTTGCTGCGATAACAAAATATTCTGCATACGCTACAAGCTAGGCAAACTGGAAGATGACTCTTGTCGTTATTGTAACCTAGATAGGGAAGATGCGGAACATCTGCTTTGTAACCGCGTAGCACTTTATCATAGTAGGAGCAAATTCTTTGGGGAGGGTTTAATACAATTCTCCCAAAAAGGCAATTAACTTTATTCGTTGTATTATAACTTATTGGGACAATGCCATTAGACAACAAGTGGAAATCACTCCTATTAATAGTGATACGACACCTTGACGTGGCTTACAGTAAATAGGGGCCCGCCACAATAGATCAAATTACTGGTCGCTGTTTGCTCACCGTAATTTCTAAGGCTTCTTCAAATAAATATAACTGATTTTTGATAGGCGATTAGCATTTCATAAACCCGAATAATGTGCTAAAAATCAGCTTTATTATTTATTGAGCAACGAAGAAATAACGATGGACCCACGCGCAATACCATCTATTGCGTTGTTCGAGGTTATGGTTTATATGGCACTTCTTGCCAGCTGTAAATAGAATACACATAGGCAGAAAATAGAATCGCAGGCTTGAAATAGTAAAGCATAAGCAGCATAAGCATAGGAAATCGCAGGCTTGAAATAGTCGCCACAAACTCATCATTTAAAAGAAAAGCAAAACCTTGGGTTATAAACGCCTTTAAGATCCTTCTTTATCGACAGACTTCACAGGCGATTATTAGAGTACAGGACAATTACGGGGCTAGTGCAACGATGCTACTGACTCTAGCTGCACTGCGCAGCCGAAATTCGAACGTTGTATACCTCCTAGCTAACTAGGCAGATAAATACAGGGGGGTGGGGGACCCATCATGTATCGAGCCTATAACCGAAGACCCCATTATTGACAAGACTGACCACTCTGTTATTTTTCCACATAAACGGCATGCGTCAGCATCAGCGACGCTTCTATTTGCGAAGGTGGTGAATTTTGTACGAGTGTTAGTAAGCTCACCAAAATTCTGTATTGGTGTTTGTTCGACTATATTGGCATGGCGGTATGAATATTAGCTCTCAGTCATACAGATGCATTCAGGGACCACCTACTCAAGGATCTGGGCGTGGACGTACGGAGCATTCGCCGCTCACGCACGGGCGATATGATTCTCGAGTTAAAGAAGGACGCCACAAAGAAGAGTTCCGCATACAAGTCCATAGCGGAAGGAGTGCTCGGGGACGGAGTGCAGGTACGTGCTGTCACACCAGAAGTGACTCTCCAGCTTAAGAACCTGGACGAGATCACCGAAGTGCGTGAGGTCGTACAAGCTCTCAAAGAGCAAAGTGGAGTGGTGGTGGCAACCGAGGCGGTTCGCCTACGCAAGGGTCCGGCCGGGACCCAGGTAGCCACCATACGACTTCCGCTGACTGACGGAAACAAAGCCCTGAAAGCTGCTAGGCTAAAAGTGGGGTGGTCGGTATGCCCACTGAGCGTGTCCAAGCAGTCGGAAGCTTGCTTCCGGTGTTTCGAGCACGGACATAAAGCCTGGAACTGCAAGGGGCCAGATAGGAGCCAGTTGTGCAGGAGATGTGGCAGTGCTGGCCATAAAGCAAAGGACTGCGCGGAGCCTCCCAAGTGCCTGATCTGTACCGGTAAACGGGATGCAAAGCACGTAACGGGAGGTCCAAGGTGCCCGGCCGGTGTGCCGGCGACTAAGCCACGTTCATAGTGCAAGTGACACAACTCAACCTGAACCACTGCAGCACGACTCAGCAGCTGTTACACCAAGCAGTTTCTGAGTCAGCAATGGACATTGCCATAGTCTCGGATCCATATCGCGTCCCTGCCGGAAACGGCAACTGGGTCTCGGATAGGTCTGCGACGGCGGCTATATGGACGACAAGCAAGTTCCCGGTTTAGGAGGTTGTGTCAACTGCAGACGAGGGATTTGCGGTTGCCAAAGTGGGTGGAGTGTTCTACTGCAGTTGTTATGCTCCGCCGAGTTGGTCTATCGAGCAGTTTACGTGGATTGTAGACCGAGTATCAGTTGTGCTGACTGGTTTAAGGCCGGTGGTTGTGGCGGGCGACTTTAACGCTTGGGCGGTAGAGTGGGGAAGTCGTCGCACGAACCATAGGGGTCGGATTCTGCTTGAAGCTCTGGCAAAGCTTAACGTAGATCTGGCCAACGTCGGCAACACAAGTACCTTCAGTAGGAACGGTGCCATCATGTTGCTTCTCACGCCCGCGAAACGAGGGCATATGAAGAAAGCATGTTCTGCAGTTTCCTCAACGTCCGCGCATTCGGGACCCTATCATCGACGTGACTTTCGGCAGTCCTGGTCTGATAGGAGACTGGAGGGTAGATAATGGCTACACTCACAGTGACCATCAGGCGGTCCGCTATGGTGTCGGTCAGATAACGAGGCGGCAGGCGGCGAGTAGGGCCAACACTCCAACCACCCGTGGATGGAAGACATCATACTTCGATCCCGAAGTATTTGTGGAAGCGATCCGGAGAGAGTGCGGTGATCGCGGTATGCCCGATCCGAACGCTGATCATTTGGTTGAGGTACTGTCGCGATCGTGTGACGCTACCATACCTAGGAAAAGTCGACCTAGGCATGGCAGGTCATCGGCTTACTGGTGGACAGATGAAATTGCGGAACTCCGCGGAGCGTGCTTTCGTGCGAGGAGAATTATGCAAAGAGCTCGTTCGGATGAAGGCAGGGCTGAATGTCGAGTAGCACTTGTTGCTGCACGCGCAGCGCTTAAGAGCGGGATAAAAGCTAGTAAACGAGACTGCTTTGAAAGGTTATGTGCTAGTGCCAATGCGAACCCGTGGGGTGATGCCTACAGAGTCGTAATGGCAAAGACCAAGGGTGTGATGGCGCCCGCTGAGCAATCGCCAGAGATGCTGGAGCGGATCATCGAGGGCCTCTTTCCGCGCCACGAGCCAAGGCCCTGGCCCCAGGCCGCTGAGTCGTCCCACGGACGACGTTCCAGTATCTCAGACCATAGCGTAGGATGGTCGGCCTCCCAGCCGAACATCCAAAGTAACGTGGGCGACGGCGGTTTGGAGGTCGGGGAGGAAGTGACGGTTACGAACGAGGAACTCATTGATATCGCTAAATCCCTAAAGGTGAGCAAGGCACCGGGGCCAGACGGTATCCCGAATATGGCCATTAAAGCGGCTATTTTAGAGGCTCCCGAATTATTCGGGGCAGTAATGAATAGATGCCTGGAAGCTGGCCACTTCCCGGACAGCTGGAAGCGACAGAACCTGGTCCTATTGCCGAAGCCGGGAAAACCTCCGGGTGTCCCCTCGTCATATAGGCCGATCTGTCTACTCGATAGTGCCGGCAAGGTGCTGGAGAGGGTTATCCTTAACAGACTCGTACAGTACACGGAGGGTACAAACGGTCTGTCAAGGAACCAATTCGGCTTCCGAAAAGGCAAATCTACGGTGGATGCCATCTTGTCTGTCACTAAGACAGCCGAGGTGGCAATCCAGCCCAAGAGGACAGGTATTCGTTATTGCGCAGTTGTCACGCTCGACGTGAGAAATGCGTTTAATAGCGCTAGCTGGGACTCCATAGCCAGCTCGCTTCGGAACGTCCAAGTGCCGGTGTCGCTGTACAGAATTCTGGAAAATTATTTCCAGAATCGTGTGCTATGCTACAACACGGAGGAGGGTCAGAAATGCGTTCCAATCACCTCAGGGGTTCCGCAAGGTTCCATACTGGGCCCGGTGTTGTGGAACGTCATGTATGACGAGGTGTTGAAGCTAAAGTTCCCGGTAGGGGTGGTGATTGTCGGCTTTGCGGACGATATCACCTTGGAAGTCTACGGTGAATCTATCAGAGAGGTTGAGCTGACGGCTGCCCACTCTATAAGCATTGTTGAAGATTGATTGCGATCCAGGAAACTGGACCTAGCGCATCATAAAACGGAGGTTATCGTGGTGAACAACCGCAAGTCGGTGCAGCAAGCAAATATCAGCGTCGGGGACTGCACTATTTCGTCAACGCGGTCCTTAAAACTCCTTGGAGTCATGGTCGACGACAAGCTCAAGTTCGGGAGCCACGTCGACTATGCCTGCAAGAAGGCTTCCACAGCTATTTCGGCATTGTCTCGTATGATGTCTAATAGCTCTGCGGTATATGGCAGCAAGCGAAGGCTTTTAGCCAACGTGGTCCAGTCCATACTCAGGTATGGCGGGCCGGTATGGTCATCGGCGTTAGGTACCAAAAGCTATCTAGCGAAGCTGGAAAGCAGCTATCGTCTCATGTGCTTAAGAGTGGCGAGTGCGTACCGCACAGTTTCACATGACGCAATCTGCGTCTTAGCGGGTATGATGCCTATTGGTATCATCATCAGCGAGGACGTAGAGTGCTTCAACCAACGTGGAACTAGAGGCATACGGAGTACCACAAGATCGGCCTCGATGATCACATGGCAGCGGGCATGGTCTGATTCAACAAAAGGCCGGTGGACACATAGACTTATCCCGGTCAACAGGCGTCATGGCGAAGTCAACTTCCACCTGACACAGATTCTGTCAGGGCATGGTTGTTTTAGACAGTATCTGCACAAATTTGGGCATGCGGAGTCCCCCGAGGGTCCCGAATGCGCGGACGTTGAGGAAACTGCAGAACATGCTTTCTTCATATGCCCTCGTTTCGCGGGCGTGAGAAGCAACATGATGGCAGGCGGACAGGACACTACTCCGGATAACTTAGTCCAAAGGATGTGTTCTAGCTCGGACGTCTGGGGTGCGGTCAATGCGGCTGCTACCCAGATCGTACTTGAGCTACAAAACCGCTGGAAAGCCGATCAACGGCGAATAAACAGCCTAACTACCATAGTCCAGTAGTTATCTAAGAGCGTGCGTTAAGCACAATAGCCCCTCCCTGAAGTAATACCGATAAGGTGGTTCCAGGGGGTATTGAGGCTGGAGACTCGAGTAGGGTTTTAGTGGGTCTGGATCCTCACGCCCCAGTAGGGGGGTCGGGATACCAAACCCCACTCCCTGAGTTGTCTTCTCAGGTGTCTGATAGCAGATTTCCCTACTCGTTAAAAAAAAGGGGACCACCCTTGGCCGACAGAGTGAGCTACCATCAGTGTCTCCCGAATATTGACAGAGCTGCCAGTCTTCTTGTTATGGGGTCTATAACTCAAATTCAAAAGCGTATTATTAATACCAAAATACACTTGATATTCAGTAAATGTTTGCTTTTGCTCTATGATCGATAAGACAACAATGTTCGACCGTGACGGACAGGTTGAGAGTTTCCTTAAAAGAGTGACCAGCAGCAGTCAAGTATTTCGCGGGCTGATCGACTTGTTCATAGCACTAAAAGTAAAGACCAGATCAGTGGAGAAGTTAATATTAGCGAAAGTGTACTTGCCGACAAGAGTATTTCAAAAGCCTTTTTTCCGGACACCCACGTAGGACCGGGACAACCATCCGACGCTGGCGGTAATGGCACGATCATCGTGGGATGAAAGACTTTCGAGTGCTTCGAGATTCTAGTTTACAAACTTGGATAAAGCAGTAAATTACACGAAATTGTGTAATGATAAGTTCATGAATTTTGAAAGCATTAAAATTCATGAAGTAGGGAAAATTAATATCATGTAAACTGTGCTCGAGGATTGTGGACAACATATTTCGTATTGATCCGCAATTCAGTATGTATCAATAAAGCAATACTGAATCCAAACTATTGTCAAAATAGCTATCATTCAAAACGGAAACCAAGTCTCATGTGCATCTTTTGCTTCAATTAGTCGACACAGCATTGTAGTAAACTTCTTGCATATCATATTACAGTTCCTACTTATCTAAATAGTTTGAACCATGAGAAATTTCACTAATATAGAAATAGGCGTAAATCGTAATGTTTGTACTCATTGCCAATCAAAATAACGTTGCATGGCTTGTTCTGTTTGTTTTCTTTTTCATTTTCTTCCGTTCTTACAGATTTTATGCCAGAAAAGAAAACGATTTTAGAGAAGCGGGACTCACTTGCCGAAAAGAAAAGCAATTCCGCATCAATTGCCAATAATCTTAATAATAGTGTGATCAACAACAATATCAGTAATAACAATCATACTAGCAATTACAATAACAGTATGAATAACAGCCAAGGTTTGTAGCTTCATTATACGATCACCCTATGTTTTTGTGTCACCGTCTGTTTCTTTCTAAACTTTTCTACGTGTGCTTCTATTTGTTTTATTTTCCTTGTGATATTCTGTTTCGTAGCTAGTAAATATTTCTAAGATAGACCTACTATCATTTCCATTGGGTACTTTTCTCCGACTTCGAACCAAGTGTCAGCCTAACCCAAAGCCAATCATTTTTAAACCTTACATTCCACTGCAGACCGGTCAGGCGATTGGAAAAACGATAGCTCCGGCAATGAGGGCGGTGCCGGTAACACGGATCCGGAAGCACTGTCTTCGGATCCACAGAACACCGGAAGTCCACCGAAGGAAAAAGAAACGGCAGCAGTGGAGAAGAAAACTCGTCTCTTCCGAACTAGCAGCAGCACTCCGAACAGTGCTAAAAAGCAGAAGCAATCTCTCAGTTTTTCCACTGGCGAACAGCCGAAGGCGTCTCCACTGGAAACCTGTTTGTCGCCAACGAATGTTGAACCACGGAAATCATTATTGGAGCAACTCTCGCGTACGTTCACAACCGAAGAATCACAACTGCCAGATGTGGTTACTATCGTCGGACCGCCGGAAGCTACCAGCAGTCCCTTTTGCACTCCACGGCTAGTGTCACTCATATCATCCACTTTTCGGCCAACCTTCTCTCCAAATAATACAGCTGAGGTTAAAGCTATTACTCAGGCTTTGATGAACAAAATTCAAAAATAGTAATTATCAAATCATTGTATTCGTTTGAATAAAGATTAAATAATATAAACATTTCAGTTGTAATTCAACAGCTAAACCGCCAACAACAGTCAAAGTGCTACTGGTCGGAGGCGATTGGTTACAAGGAGCTATTCTGCGCCATTATGTGGAATTGTTGGGTATTCGTCCTCCGGATTGGGTCAATCATATCAGATTTTATATTGTTCCCCTAGGTGAGTATTCTGTATACCAGCATTGTTGGTCCGTTATGCTTTGCTTACGAAGACGCCGTTCCTTCCTTTATTCCAGGGCTGTGTGGTGTTGCCAGGTACCTTAGCCTGATAGATCCTAGCTACTCAAGTATGTTTGGAACGGAAAACTGGCAGCAAAATTGTGAACGAGCGGCCAATCTTGAAAGTGCACAATCGAAGAATGAATCAGCGGAGATTATTAGTCGAATACAACGATATCTTCATTCGGCTGGACCTTGCACGCAAGTTCCTATCGCTGAAGCCATGGTCAACTATCGAGACGAGGACTCGTGCCAGATATTCGTACCGTTCATAAGCGTAAGTTGTTTTCCTTCTAGCGCATAACAAGTGTTTCACTCGATATGTTGGCTTCTATTTCAGGATGTAAAGATTGGTTGTCTTGAGGGACCGCAACTTTCGTTAGATTTGGATGAATCTATGACTCTCGGATCTCAACAAAGCTCCGATCGAACATTATCCAGTTCTCCACCACAAAGTGGACGAGCTTCACCGCCAGCTCCGCTGACACCGATTGCACTCACAGCTCAACCATCCTCCAGTGCTACCCAGGAATCGTTGGAGCTGCAAGTAGATTATTGGCCATTGGCGCGCCCCATTTTGGATTTAAAAGATAAATCATTGAGTAAGGGTCAGGACCCTACCGGAAAGAGCAGTATTAAAAGTACCTTCAGACACTTACAAGTAGGCATTCAAAGTATTTCGAAAAGAGTTTAAGCTTTATCAATGATACGTTTCAGGTTTGGAGATTACCGTTGGCATCCAATAACGGCGAATATACCAATGGCCTAACTTTGAGCTACGCCACTAAAGAGAAAAAGCAAAAGAGCGGTAGGTCGAACTTATAAGATGCTATTTTGATTATGTAATATAAAATTTAATTTTTTTTTCAGTCATGCGATTAGGTAAAAAGAAAGAGAAGGACCGTGATGCTGAAAAGGAACAATGCGTTGAAGGCGTCGCTCGATTGATCTGCTCCCCGAAACAGTCGCATCCAGTTCCTATGCGAGGTAGAAATGTTCCACACTGTTATACCTTACTTTCGTCTTAGGTTTGCTCTAAGTGCAAAACCGAACAAATCTCAACAAAAAAGCCGCAAAGAAAAACGAGACTAATATATTTTCTATACTTCTGTTTTCAGTATACATTGATGGTACCGAGTGGACCGGGGTAAAGTTCTTCCAGCTCTCGTCCCAGTGGCAGACACATATCAAAAATTTTCCAATCGCTTTGGTCGGAGCGCCGCTAGCTTCAGCTGAAATGTTAACCTAGTCAGTTTCTTCATCCGTTGCAGTAGTGGCGGTTGGTAAATCCGGCAAAACTCGCTGCTCCTCTACATCATTTGCCGTTGCTGGACGTGCACAAACCAACGATGGCAACAGCAGTGCTGGAGCTAAGGCAGCTGCTACTGCGCGGACGACAATCAGCGGTTCCTCTCGAATTTTACGGCCCCGTAGTTGGGCTGCAGCAAGCCGCTCTCGCTGCGATTAGGAATGATCTACTGGTAGGATGTACGACTGTTCTCGGACACAATAGATGTTTTGTGTACATTTACGTACTAATATAAGGCTCTTTAGCGGTAATCATTAGAGGTCAATTATTTTTGGTTTCGCTCAAAATCATGCAATTAGTTATTACTTTCGGATGTTGCTGAATTCCCAAAATGTTCTTGGCACTGAGTGAGTGTGGTTAGCGGTATCGATCGGCTAGCTCTTGCGTGTAGGAATTTTTCTCAATTAGCGGTATGGTGTATTGTTGTGCTTTTTCTAAAACACACAAAATGTGCCATAAAACGATGCCGAAATACTCTCTCCTAGGTACTGAATAATTGATCAAGACCCAGCAGACTTCCTATTTCATCGGATATTCCGCTATGAGCAAGCGATTACTGTTTATGCCTTAGTTTGTACCTACGAAGAAGTGAGGTACACCAAAGGTGTTAGCACTCGTAAACCTGATTTTCATTTTCATCAAAATTGAAATGAATTAGTTCTCATCAGTTACCTATTGGTCAATAAAACTAAATTACGCCCTTTTTGTGGATTGCACGTTTATCGAATTCTTAGTCCCTAGAGAAATATATGACCCATTGCTTACAATTTGCTAATGCATCCACACCAGGAATCAGCACATTTGGACATTGTCATTTTGGATTGTGATATTAATTAACCCTGACATGAACAAAAATGAATCGTTGTAAATCACGGCCTCGTCTGCTAAATTTTTTATTTTGTGGAAGCTAGTCTCTCATTAATAAGCAAAATGTTACGAAAGGAAGATTGAATTAAATGAAAATAAACGGAAATTAATATGACTGATAGTGTTTTGAGCACGCACTGGATGGTTAGTTAAACCAATTCATAACAATAACATATTACTGCAAAGTAATTTATATAATCATTGTAGAATCGCCAGGGTATTAAATATTCATGTTACTGAAAATGATCGTTGTTTGCGAATAAAAACTGTCGTAACCTGTTTCCATTTTGGAAAATTTATATAATCCTTACCTTTCCAGTGCTCTGAATTAATGTTTGATATAGAGCATATCGCTAGGAATAATTTCCCGCGGAATACTTATCCGGTTGTTCAATATATAACATCACAACATTAGTCGCATAATAATCAATACTGGTATCAAACGAAAGCAATGAGTGAGCTGCTTTTCTCCTTGCTGTTAAACGTAACTATTTCACATCTCTTACTTAAAAAGATATCCTCTACCATTCAATACATGTAGGCAAAATTTGTATGCTCATTCTCGTAGGAAAAATATTAGTGAAACATATTTCAAAACGCCATAAATGAGTAGTTTTTAAGAACCATCAAAAGCATACACCCACGTAGTAAACGAAAACATATTCAGCTGTATGTTTAAGTAGGATAACTTTAAGCAGTGAAAGTCGTCAAACAGCAATGCATAAAATATGAAAATAGGAAATATATGTGATTTTTTGTTATTTACAGAAACAAGATCAGATTTTTTTTAATAATAATTTTATGAACCGCCTTGTAATTGTGCAGTAGTTATGGTTTGTGATATTCAATTATAATAGTTGTTGCATGTTTTGTGCGAGTATGAGAGGATTGTTGAGGAAGAACGTGCGTGCTACGATTACTCTTCAAAATGTGAAAGGACACAGGAAAAAATGCGCCAAACTCAAATCTTTCGGGAGTAAAAGTGCTGCCTAGAGAATCCGGAATAAGAAAATGGCCAAGACACAACGCATTCCGCCAACGCTTTGTGTCGCAAACCGAATTGTTTCGAAATCAGAATAGTAGAATCTTGCCGAACGATCGTGCGGTAAGCGATAGTTGGAAAAATCAATGAAGAGCAGCTTTGTGGAATCTTCCAAATTTTGACTTATTTAATATAAACAAAATACTTACCCTTTAGTAGATTCGCCTGCAGGCCTAGGGCAATATGGGTCTGCCACGGTATAACCTAGTGCAACTGAAGCATCGGGAGGTGCCGAAAGCTACGCGTCATCTCTTGAAACCGCACTGCCGGAAGAGGGTGAGCTGGATGAAGCCCCTCTTGAGGACTGTTAGAATGCCGTGAAAACAGCCATTAACAGCGTAGCGAAGAACGTCCTTTAAATGCGGCCGTGTTGCACCGAATCGATGTAACGAATGGTTTGACGAAGAGTGCCAGGGCCAGCAGATATTGGATGGGAAGAACGCAGCGCGGATAGGTACAAATGCTGCGTAGAGCCACCCGTCAGAATGTGCTGCGATACTAACAGAAGCGGAGACAGCAAACCCGGCTCACCTAGGAGGAGAAAAAGTGCGAAGAACTAGCAGTTGTACAGTTTTCACGACACTCGGAAGTTCTATCAGAGACTCAACGATTCTCGCAAAGGCTTTGTGCCACGTGGCGAAATATGCAGAGGTAAAGATGGAGGTATCTTGACTGACGACCGTGCGGTGATCGAAAGGTGGAAGCAGTACTACGATGAACACCTGAATGGCGTGCAGGCGGAAGTGACCACATTGGTGTAGCAAGCAATGAAGATGTGCCACCCCCATCGATACGGGAAGCTGGGCTCGGGCAAGTTGGCCGGCTGTCTGCATAAACTGATTGTCAAGATTTGGGATGCGCAACGACTACATGAGGGTGGAAAGACGGGGTTATTTGCCCTATCTACAAGAAAGATGATAAGCTGGATTGTGAGAACTACCAAGCGATCACTAGCGTGAATGCTACCTACACAGTGCTGTCTCAAGTCATTTTCCATCGATTATCGCCAATAGCCAATAGATTTGCGGGAAGTTATCAGGCCGGCTTCATGAAGGGTCGGTCTACAACCGACCAAATATTCACCCTGCGGCAGATCCTCCAGAAGTGCCGCGAATTCCGAGTCCCCACGCATCACCTGTTCGTCAATTTTAAAGCCGCATATAATAGTGTAAACCAACAAGAGCTATACAATGCAAAATTATGGACGAAAACGGTTTTCTGGGTAAGCTTACTAAGCTTATCATGGCTACGATGGATGGGATCGAGTGCTGTGTGAGAATCTCGGGTGGATTGTCGGATCTATTCGAATCTCGAAGGGGACTTAGGGAAGATGGTCTTTTCTGCTTGCTACTCAACATTGCGCTTGAAGGTGTTATAAGACGAATGGCGATCGAAACTCGGGCCCGATTTTCAATAAATACAGTCAATTTATCTGCTTTGCTGACTACGTGGATGCTGTTGGCAGAACAACAGGCGATGCAAGATCAGTACACCAGACTAAAACGCGAAGCAGAGAAGATAAGGTTGAAGATAAATACGTCTAAAACGACGTATATGCTGGCGGGCGGGACCGAGCGCAACAGGGCCCGCTTGGGCAGTACCGTGGTAATAAACAGGGATGAGTTTGAGGTAGTCGATGAGTTCGTATATCTTGGCTCACTGGCAACAGAGCACAACAATACAAGCCGTCAGATTAAAAGGCGTATTATCAGCGGAAGTCGCGTCTACTACGGACTCCACAAACACTTGCAGTCGAACAATTTGAGCCCCCATACCACGTGCACACTGTACAAAACGCTAATTAGACCGGTTGTCCTCTAGGGGCACGAAACGTGGACACTGTTAGAAAAGGACCTACGAGCACTCGTAGTTTTTTGAACGGCGGGTGCCAAGAAGCATCCTTGGCGGCGTACAAGAGAACGGCGAACCCAGTATTCAGAAAGTGGTTAAAACTGGATGGAGACGTTGAGTAGGAAATGTTGCTAGAATGCCAGAAAACTATCCTCCAAAAATGGTTTTCGCATAGAATCCGGACGAAGAGGGGCACAGCGAGCGAGGTGGCAAGACCAGGTGGAGCGAGATCTGGCGAGCACTGGGTGCCCGCGGAGCTGGAGACTAGGTGCTATTGATCGAAATAGATGGAGAAATTATGCTACGCAAGCCTTGTCATAGGACGTTAGGCCAATTAAGTAAATAAGTCGTTTTTGGTTTTGATGTACATTATTTCGCTGGTAATCAAAGTAGCTATAATGAACGGTTGCAAAAATTTACCACAGCCACAAATAACTTGTTTTTACGAACTTTTCCGACTTCAATGGTTACTTCAAACTGGTCTAATACTTGTCCTTCTCGCACCGTATGATACTGTGTGGTAGTGGGTAGTGGCAACTGGCAAGCATTTATAGTCAAATTTCACCTATGTTTCATCGTCCGTTATGTATTTTGAATTCCCAGCAATCATCGCATCGTACAGCTGTCGCACTCTGGGCCTGATCGATGCTTCTTGTTTTGGGATTCGTTTTGGCTGCATCGGCTTTTGTGCGATAAATGTTCGATTTCGACGTACCAACCTTTTTAGCCACATCCCGTGCTGTAACCTCCTTCGTTATATGATAATACAAACGAGGGCTAGTAGAATATTTGTTTTTTGGTTTATGCTCAAACGTGTTATTCTTGGGTATGAAATGGGGAAGGCAACTAGGAAGAAGCGCCCAACATAGCTCTAGCCATCCCAAGCCCCTACCTAGCGCCTCCACGTGGCCATACCTGGAAATACTTCAATTTGTATAATTGAGTAGCCAAGCTAGGAGGTGCGGGGTCGTGCGGTTTTCAGTTCCTAACCTTACAAATGTAGTTTTAGGCAACCATTAAACCACACGACTCTATTTTCAAGTATTATACGATTTAAACTAATATTTTTGGCAAACTAATCTATTTTCAGAGAGCGAAATAAGGCGCTATATCCTTGGCCAATTGCAGCCTGGCTTCTGGTCTAAATACCATTAGTTCATCCCTGAGGGTCCGGAATATCACTTAACCTTTATTAGCAAAGATACTCCCAACGATTGTAAATAAATCATTATCTATGTGTACGGGAAGCGTTTGGTACGGGAGGTCCACGCTTTCTTCCTTCCCCTTGATTTCAAGGAGTTAAATGGAATTAGATATTTTTTCTGGTTCCACTTGATTCCTTGGAATTCCCTCTGCGGTACATGCTGCGCAGTTGGCCTGGCCGTTGACAAGAAAAATGATTGATTCAAGTAATCGTCATTTTCCAGGATGCCTTCAAGAATTGGCTGCGTTAGTGTGAGATTAGATTAGATTAGATAATGCTCAAACGTGTTATTCTTGCTGAACTTCCTAATCGCTGTTCGCACGGCTTTCTCATTTATACCTGTACCTTCCATTTTCACTAGCGTACTTGGCGGGAACCAGTTTAATTAACCGCACGTTGCGGTGCTAACCATATTAGGCTGAAATTAAGATACTTGGTTGCCAAAAAGAGCATCTTCGTAATTTTTATTTATTTATTAGCCGAACATTAGTAACATATGATATTTTAAAAGCAAAAAGAACCATTAGTTGATTTTTTTTTGTTTGATTATAGTCACTAACCAGCTTGGGTCATTCGTTACTTCTGTGGGGTTGAGATTTGAACCCGGGTCCTCGGCGTGAGAGGCGTGAATACTAACCACTACGCCGGGACTGACCCCTATTAGTTGATTTTATTTAAAGAAAAATAAAAAACAGGGTGCGGCTGAACGAATATCTACCACTGATAACTTCCGTTCAGCATGGATTTGTCCATGGACTTTTTGGATTTCGTGGCTACTGTACTGGCGTCTGTACTGTCTACTGTACAGTCGTCTGTACTGTCTACTGTACAGTCATCGCTTTCGTTCGCCATTGCAGCCCGAGCTGCTGATGTCGATTACTCGCGAAGGCTCGCACTTCCGTCCGTGAATAGAATCGAAGGCGAAGATGAAGAAGAAAAGAAAAAGTAATGTAAAATCTGTATCCCAGTCCGCCATTAGGTCTCATGGGTAGCTGATTTCTCACGAGTTATTTGACTCGCGAGTAAGCTATATAAAAAGACGACATGAGGCAGGGCTTTCGCGAGTGTGTAGGTAGCAGTTTCACGCATGAAAGCTTCAGTGGTTTGTTGTGTGGCTGAAATAATTCTTGTGTGATAGATTTTTCCAAGTCAAGCTTAAATCGTTTAATGTCATCTACGTTCACAACGCAGGGACGCCAATTCTCTTCGAGTATGCTATTAAAGGGTAAACGATAATAAGTGGGTCCCGCCAATGACCTTAGCATTATTCTCGAGAGAAAGCTGACGTTCGACAGACACCGCGCGACAGTTATGTCTAAAGCAAGTAGATAACTAGGGTTTATCGCTATAATAACACGGGACTTTAAAGATCCTCATTGCCTGATAGCTCTGTACTGTTCACTTGTACGTCCGATACTGGAAGATGTATGTATTGTTTAGACCCGCAATAGCTCGACTGGAACGTACGGATTGGGCGTGTGTGCAAAGAAGATTCATGCGTCTAGCTTTATCGCTTTGTCATTTTCGTTTTTGAGGTGTAGCTTTTTGCACCAAAACTGTTCGTTTTCGATGTTTGCTACCATTGCTACACTTTTTCTGCACCAGCTATACACCAGAAAAATGACAGTGTAGCATATAGGGAAACACCAACACATCCATACCACACTCCACACTCTTTAACCAGCGAAAAGTGTAGCACCAAACGGTGTAGCTACACCACAAAAACGAAAACTACATTAGAGGGATTTACTCTGACGAGATCCCGCCCATCTTTCCCCTTAGTGTTGAACATCTAATATGGTTTATGCTAATATCTGGCCAATGGTTATATGGTTAAAAATAGGTTAACACGAACTTGTTCCTTTTAATCGCATCATTAAGACTTTGCGACAATCCACACACAGCGCTGCAACGCATCTATCATACCCTTCTATTCAGTCTGATCAGCTTCTCGGGAAAATCGTTCTCATTAATGATTTTCCGTAGCTATTTGCGGACTATGGTATTATATACAGCTTTGAAGTCGATGAACAGATGGTATGTGGGGATCTATATTTATGAATTCTTGAAGAATCTGCTACAGTGCAGAGATCTGGTCCGTCGTGAACCGTCTTTCAACGAAGCCACTCTGATAACTTACTTCAAATCTACTCGCGATTGGCGATTACCCAGCTGATTACCCTTCTTGAGATCGGAAAAGTAGCCCCATGCTACCTCTTCCTGCTGCTGTTCTGATTCTTAAAATCAGCCGGTGCAGATAAATTACTAGCTTTTCTAATCTCACCCTAATAAGCTCAGTTCCGATGTCAGACTTCACAGCTACTTTTTTGGTTTTCAATTGATTTATGACGACTTTAACTTTGCCTATCGCAGCAAAAATGAGAGCAAAAGTATCTGCAATTGATTAAAACCTGGCTGAAGTTTCCAATGCGGGATGTGATATTAAAAAATCAAGACATAAACCTTTAATCCAAGTCAATCAATTTAATGTTGTAAATATTGTCAACAGTAAATCTAAAATGAAATTTCAATAAAATTAAACCAAACAGATAAGAATATACGTTCCCCGTAAGTTGACTATAACGAATACTGTTTTGAAACCCGTCGAAGGCAAGACAGGAGTTTTCAAGCAATATGCGTCGTTTTGAATTGCCTCAATCTAGCTGATATGTATTTTAAATAAATATAAATTAAAATCATCTATGGTTTGGCAATGTTACATCGTTAATATTAGCAGATGTCATAACCGAATAAATATAATAAAATCAGAATGCCGCTGATGTTACTAGTAGGAACATATATTCTCACTTAAATATAATCAAATATATAAGATAAGGGCGGATGATTTTGCTTCTCTTTGCCAGCTTTACCTTGACAGTAGTTTAAAGGAGTTATGTACATAGGATTAGCTCATATTTTGTGTGTTTGATATCTGAGAATCTCAATGAATATCACTGCAATGTCTCCAAAATTTCAAAAAAAAAAAAAAAAAAAAAAAAAACTGCATTTGGTGTAGGTATTTTTTGCGATTTCAAAAACAAAAATGTCTACGATTGTGTATAAGGGATTGTTTTCTGCTACTAAAAATTCGTTCTCTATTTTACTCAGCGCTTCGGCACATTGTGTTTCGGTGAAATGGATTGCATTAGCGACAGTTCAATTCTATGCATATCAACAGAGATCAAACATATGGATGATGTCTACTAATTTCCTTAAACCTTAATAAAACCTCTGATGTTTGATGAAAACTTGTTCGCCGGTCAAAGGTTAGGGGCAATCATCTACATACCGCCAAAGTAATCCAATCCAACGTTCGTTGAGGATGTTATAAAACAATTTCTTCCTTCGCCTTGTAGTGTTGTACCAGTATAAACTTGCAGCGCAGCCCGTTTCGGCCACCGATTCCACCTTCGGGAAGTACGAAAACTTCACCGGGATAACCGACAGGCTGGCAAAATTCGACTAGATTGGCATTGCTGCGTGCCAAATCTTTCAGAGGCCACAGTGCGAGATTCCTTGTTTTTCCATGGCGGGCAAAGACATAGAACTGAAATATATTATATACCGGTTAGACGATAAAAAGTTGTAACATTTTTTTCCGACACAATACTGTCAAATATTCTGTTAGATATAACTGATATTTTGAAAGTGTTTGTATGGAATTTGTTTTCTTACATCGTCAAACTGATCTACTAAGTATCCCACGATGAGAGCCCAGTGAGCCTTGTGCCCTCTGTTCAAGGTTGGTGTGTGATCTCTATCGGGATCGTATCTACATTAGAATACCTTAAGGAAAATAGAAAATGTTTGTTTTAACTGTTTTGCCACTGTTTGTCAAAAGGATACGGCACGATAAACATTGACCCCAACCGTAGTTGCATTCTGATGTTTGGGTCGTCCATATCGCCCCCCACTAGGGCGTGTGTCACCGGTGTGTATTCAACCAAGTGGCGATTGTCGTCTAAAGCGGTTGCTAGCAGATCGTTGAGCTGTTTCGCGCTGAACATTTCGCCGTTGTTTGAATAACCCTTTTCAACTGCCATTTCGAGAAAATTTTTGGTTGATGGCGATCCCTCGAAGAGCATACTGAGTGCGGTGAGACCACAGGTCGGTCCCATCTGCAGGATGGATGTAACGTTTTGTACGCGCAGTTCTTTGGGCGGGGCAAATTGACAAACACGTCGTAGGTAGCATGCTTTTTGGATCTCTGGATACTGGGTGGCCCAAATACACTCACCTGAGCTATCGAACGTCAGCGATTGTTGTTGAATAAACTTGGGGTTGCTCTTACTATTGCTGTCATTATTATTAACTAGATCACATTTCAGCTCGACCAACGGAACATTGATCGTCGTTTCAGTTGCTGCTGAGGTTGTAGCTTGTGCAGGATGTGGTGGGGGAGAAGGCGGCGACAGAAATGGTGAATTCGACATACAGATTAGAATGGAAATTTCGATAGTGAAGGAATATTGGACAGAGTGCCGGTGCTCTTCGAATAGGGGATGAACTGCAAAATAAAATTAGTCGAAAAGCATGGTTAATCGAATCAGAAATCTTTTATCTTACCGTGAAAAAGCAGCTGCAACAGGTTTGATATTGCCTAGATTACTATGGTTGAATGAATGGCATATTTTTTTTCGAACAAAGGATTGTCAAAAATAGAACTAAAATGTAAATAAGGAAAGCTTTTGAGGCTCACTTGCGCCATCTTGTAGAAAATAAGTGAAAGATACGTACTACTAGCGCCACATCACGGGTTGGAAATTTACTACGGTAAAGCTTTGCAACTCACGTTAAGTCCTTCTAGCGCTTGAGGATTCGTAAACATCAGAATAAGATACAAATAATAAGAATACCGTTTTGATTCAAACTTAGAACAGTCCCAAACTTCGAACACTTCAGAATAAAATGCTCGTTAGTATCGCTAATTTGATAAAATATTATGCTTATTGTACACCACCGTGTTTGTTAGAATGTCCTCTATCCGGTGAGGCATGACATTGAACTGTAGGACTCCTTGTAAGAAATCAGCAGGCGCTGGAAAAAGGTGGGAACTCAGATTTTACCTTCATTCGCATACGTTTAGCGTTTCGTGCAAAGGTGGCTGTTTTTTCATTTTCATTATTTTACCAATTTTAAAACATTTACCTTCCTATTTCGCGATTATTAGGTAAGTGCAAGATATATATGTACTAAAGCATAGTTAAAATACAATATTTCATGCATTATTTCAAAGATATTGAATAAATAAAAAGTGTTCGAAGTTTGAATCACGTTTTGAGGTGTGATTCAAACTTCGAACACCCACGAATAATATCCGGTTTTTCCGGATTTTCCTGCGGGAAAATGAATTATCTGCATTGTAAACCTGTACAAAGTTAACTTGCTTTAGATGTGGTACATGGAGTTTGAAAATATTAGCAATTGACTACAGAAATACGGATTGAAACTAATTATTGTGTGAAAAATTTAAATCATACTGTTAGGTGGATTTAAAAAGACAGTGTTTAGAAAAAAGAGGAAATTTCACTTATTTAAGTTGAATGACACTAAAGACATGAATATTTTTCAAAGTAATACAAGTGTTCGATGTCTGAGACTGAAATATTCGAGCTTTGAATGTCGATCATGAAAATGTTCGCAGTTTGAATCAAAACCGAACAGCAGTTTTTTAATGTTTTCAATGTAAATTAACATTTTATCCTCATTTTTAACATTTTAACACGATAATAATTAAATTAAATTGTCGTTCTATTAAACCATTTATGGCAGTAGAATAAAGATGTTTCGAACATTTTTCTTTGAAGAAAGTTTCAGCGTAGCTTAAGTGTTCGAAGTTTGAATTAGAACGGTATATCAGAATAAGAATAAGATATCAGAATCCACAAAACGAGTAGCTTTGATTAGCAACTGATCAACTGCTTGTACCGTGAATCCGGGTGAAATTGATCGTATTTTTAAATCCATATCCTTTAATAGAAACTCGAAAAAAAATTACATTAAATTTTGTAGTAGAAACAACACGTCTACAACAGCTTTTATTGTGGACATTGAAACTTATAGTAAATTTATTGTAAAAGTGTCTCAAATTCAAATTTTATTCATATTTTGGTTCCTATTTCATGCAATAGAATTGCCCAAGGAACAACCACAATTTTTATCTTCGTGCTATGCTTAGTGTTGTTCCCGGGAACATATTTAAGAACATTATTTAATTTTCAAATAAGAACATACCGTAGTGCTGGTTACACGACAGTGGCATGTACATCTTATAAATTGTTTTATTTTAAGCGGGGTACGCTGCTGAAAAGAAAACAGCTCAAGAAAAAATCTTGCTATTCGCGTTGACGAACGTAAGCTGCTGCCACCTCCAAAAGTTTACTATAGGGGTGAAGCGGAATAAGAATTTGTTAAAGAGCGCAAGAGATCGAAACATTTTAGTAGATTTTCACCCACACGTACATACGGGCATTTCTATGAGTGTGCAAGAGATCGTTTAATGCCGTCAACGCGAATTTACCGAAGAAATTTTGACAACTCCAATACAAGCAACCACCTGTCATTTTTTCTTGTGGTATAATAATTGCACCGGATATTATTCCTAGAGTGACTATATACAGAGTGGCGACAAGTCATCCCAAATGTATGCAATACGGTTTTTCCAAGGTTTTTCTTTCTTTCCTGCATACGCGTTGGATACACTCTTAAATGATTCTACTTGTAAATTGGTCGGATTTAGTTAAAGTTAGGTTGAAACTACTCAAAATGCCCTTAAAGTGTACAAACTCAGATTTTGAGTAGTTTTTCAACCAAAAAATTGGTAGTAGGAACTTAAAATTGCGTTATTTGTCATAGAGAATAATTCAATTATCGGTAGCAAGTAGCCAAAATTGGTTGAAATTTTTACCCAAAGTTTGAGTTTGTACACTTTAAGGGCATTTTGAGTAGTTTCAACCTAGCTTTAACTAAATCCGACCTATTTACAGGTAGAATCATTTAAGAGTGTAGGTCGTCTGCTCGATTGGAATGGCACTGACAGATAATTATCATTCCAATTTTGACATTGTCGCCACTCTGTATATAGTCACTCTAATTATTCCGTTAGGAAAAGTGACGTTTTAATTCACTTGCGTACAAAACTGCGCCATCTGAACGTGAAATAATGTTTCTTAAGTTTCTTATGAGGTGCGTACTGCTTAACCCTTAAAAGGCGAATTCGAGCAAAACTAAGAGCAACCGTTCGCTACCTGGTTGTGATTATTGGAACTACAAAAAAAGTGCAATTCCCAAAATACTTTTTTTTTGTATGCCAGAAGGGCATTGGGTTAAAAGGCCACTGCGACAGTCTTAATGATCGTCTTTTGTGGCAGGCCCCGATTGCTGTACACAGTTTACGGATCGCTCATACCCATTGATGGAGTTGAGCGGAATAGTTGTAATCCTGTGCCCCAATTCGGTACTACATGGTTTATAAAGCCAATGACCGTTTTGGGATTTAGGCTCCATACCTGATATGGAGTAAGAAGGAAACTTCCTAAGAAGTTGTGCCTTGATAATGCAAGAGCTCCGCAATAGCAGAGCAGATGCGCTGAACTTTCAGGTTCAGAGTTACAAAAGCGGCAGGTGTCAGATGATACCTTGCCGATATTCTTTAAATGATAAAGAGCGGGGCTGTGTCCTGTTAGGAGTCCCGTGATCGTGCGTAGTTCACTACGAGTTAAATGGAGTAGTTTTTTAGCTACTGCAGGGTTTGGGTAGATAAACTGTTTAGCTTGTCTACAACCCTGTGTTTGATTCCAACGGGATGCTATTTCTAGCTTTTCCCATGTCATCAGTTCGCCTTTCACGGCGGATGTGGAGGTGCCCAGAAACGGTTCAGGACCAATAAATTGCTGAGCTGATCCTTGTCTTGCTAGGTTGTCAGCAAATTCATTGCCCTCGATTCCGCAGTGACCGGGCACCCAAAGTAATAAAACTTTGTTTTGGCGGGAGAGTTCCCTCAATGCTGTGCTGCACTCCCAAACTAATTTGGACACGCATTTGGCGGACTTGAGAGCCAGTAGTGCTGCTTGGCTGTCCGTGAAGATACCGATTTTCACATGCCTGTACTTTCGTTTCAAGCATATTGTCGCACAGATGTATATGGCATATACTTCTGCTTGAAAAACGGTGGGCCACTTTCCTAATGAGATAGTTTCCCTGATGCCGGGTCCGTAGACTCCGGAGCCTGTGCAGGCCCCCATTTTTGAACCCAAAATGCTTGCTGGCACCTATATGGAACTCGACTTTAAATGTAATATTTTATTGAATTACCAAAAGTGGGAATGATGAAAATGGATAATAGAGGTAAGAAAAAGCATTACCTTTCATTTGATATATATTGTTCCTGCTTCGGGAGATTATTAGAGCTTCGCAAGTGTATTTATGGTTACGAGCTGATAGGTTATATGTTTGGTTCTTGGTGCAGATGATGCTAATCAAAAAAATAAATCCGTTAGCACTTAAAAACACATTGGAAAACGCTGAAGACTGAAAATAATTGGTGATTCTCTATCCAGGATATGTAAACTTTACAGCTGACTCTATGTACTTTTGTTTTATGCGGTACAAAATCAAACATTAACATTTTTCTGCCATAAAGTTAATTAATTCGAATATTTTCACTAACATTAACGTAGATAAACAAATTTCTTCCAATATTTCGCTATCTAAAATCCTGACAATTGAAAGGGTTAATCAAAAAATGCATTTTATTTCAGTTTTTTCAAAAATGTATGGAGTTTGACAGCGATTTTACTTTTCATCACTTTTTTTATGCAGCGCCTCTAAGCGGGCGATAGCTTGTCAAAAACGCCTAATGCGCACGCTGAAAAAATTCATTTAAAAAAAACTTACTTAGAGTAAGGAACGAGTTAAGCAGTGTCACCTATTTTAATCAGTTGAACATAAATGAGCCGAAAATGCACTTTTTTATTCATATTTTCAAAATCTTTTGATAGGATCATCTTCACAAATCACTTAACCATACATTTGATTCACACAAACACAATTTATTGGGTTTCCGACAAGAAATATGATGAATTAAAAATTGTTGTCCAAAAACGTACATTTTTCAGCTGCTGAAGGCAATCGCCACCTCGCTACTAACGAATCCATCACATTTTTCAGCACTGATTACAACCACTCTAAAAGTCAAGCACTCAATTGTCACATACCATATTATTCACTCTCTTTTTTTCTATTATCTAAGGCTTTGTCACTAGCCGAAAGTTTTATTATTTTCTAACAAAACTGAAAACAAATTCTGAATTGACGGAACCTGTTCACCAGTAGCAGCAGCTGCAGCACAACTGATGAACTATCGTGTTGCCAAGACACTGTTTCGGTTCTGGAAATAAGAATTTTAAGTTTGAAATTAACTGAAACCTCCTATGGTGAAAACGTGGTACAATACTTTCAAGAGAAATGTATGTTCATAATTAATTTTTCTTTATTAAAAACAACATAAAAGACAGCTTTTTCGATAATTTTCGAAGATTTTCTCAGTGATTTAATAAAGCAACGATGTGTTTCAATGTTATTTGCTTTGACAACACTGTTCTGAGTCGGGTCGTTTGTACTGTTTGTACTGCTATATGCTTACCTCTTTTGTTCTCCCACCATCCTTATGAACAGCGAGTGAGACGTCAAACTCGCAGTTTCCCATAAGAACACCAGAGAATAAAAGAGACGACGAATACCGTTTGCCGAACGGTGCGGTGAGTGTATGCCCCGATAAACAATTTATACAGATGGCATTTTACGCATCTATGCCGATACGCTATGCCGATTGCGCATCAGATGCCGATTAGTAGGTCGCGGATAGGAACGCGAACTTACTGAATAGGGGGAAAAGTTCGAGGGATTTTTTAAGGGGACGTAAAAAAAATCAGATTTCAGGATTGCTTAAAAAAGCACCTTGCGGGTGAAAATGGGTTCGGTCTGTTCAAAATTAGTTCCATCGCTCCAACTTTTAAAGCGAAAAATCAAAAGTTTAGCTCAACAATAGTGTCTTCCAATGGTAACAGCTTGAAGAACTAAAGATAGCAAGAAGATTGGTATGCTGATATCCCCCACTTAGTCAACCCATCGCTTGTAATAAGGTAAAACAATCAGTGACCCGCTTAGACTGCTTAAAACTAGTTCTTTACCCTATCTAAAGGCGCTAAACATAATTTACTTTGGGGATGTTTTTCACTATGTTGTTTTAAAGCAACATTGCGCATTTAGGGGTTAAGAAATCTTAGAAGAAATCGATTTCTTGTCCTATCTTTTTACCCATTACTTTTCAGCAGCATACCCCGCTTGAGACACAACTAAATTTTGTTCTCAACAGAAAAATTTACATTTTCGGGTGAAATTGATCACTTAGAAATCAAGACGATATTGCTATCAAACCGTATTCTTTGAAAGCAGTGGATTAACGTGCAGTATAAAATTGGATGAATTCAAAATAACAATTTAGATAATCTATTTTGACATACTGGAAAAAAATGTCACCTAGGTAACAAACCCTTGTAGCTTAAGTGACAAACCGTGTTAGCTAGGTGACGAAGCGAGTCACCTAGGTGACAATTGCCACCTCATGACTCATGGCTCGTGCTGTTTCAAGCAGTCGTCTCTATTTAACTCGATCTTGGGCCATTCGTCGCAAGTTTCCCAGTCGTCTCAAAAGTCACAAATCACTTTCGACTTGGTCAAGCCATCTTGCATGTTGAGTCTTCGTGTTTCCGGTGCTGGTGGGGTTGTTGAAAAGAACTGTTGTCTGTCTGACTGTCTGTCTGTTGCTCTGTCGTTCGGCATCCTTACGACGTGCCCGGCCCACTGTAGCCTACCGACTTTCGTCAGATATAGATGGGAGTCTCTGGGATTCTCAAGCAGTGAAAGTATGTCGTGATTCATATATTTCTACCCTTGATGAAAATCATGCCTCTCGTTTCGATACTCGCTGATCGGAACACCGCCTCAAGAGTAATGTTGAACAGCATACTGGATAACCTGTCACCTTGTCCCAACCCTCGACGAGTCTCGAAGGGACTCGAGTGTGTCCCGCGGACGTGCGAAGCACGGCAAACCGGTATCGTGCATTATGTACCATAGCTGGTCGCGATGGACTGTATCGTATGTTGCTTTGAAATCGATAAAGATGTGATCCGAGGACACGATGTACCCTCAACATTTCTGCAAGATCTGTCGGATGGAAAAAATCTGCTCGGTAGATGCGTGAGTCCCCACGAAGTCCACCTGATAAATTACAATGTAAAATTACAATGAATAATGCAGTTATTACAATTGCCTATTTTTTTCGTACAATGCCGTGATGGGTAAAATTACTGATATTTACTGATGATAGTTATCAGTAACGTACTGAAACTACTGATAGTTATCAGTAACGATTTTTAATGATAGTTCCCATCCCTATCATCAACATCCAAAATTAGGGTAATTACTTTGGAATATCTCCGTCAAAAGCGGTACCAAATTTCACTAATATATTGTTTAATTGATTGTTGCCAAAATCTAATTCGGTTCTTTTAAAACAAGTTGAATTAAAATAGAACAAAAATTAAAGTAAATCAAACCGAAAGTCTGATTGCAAGCATCCCAATTTTCGACGGGTGAAGCACATTAGTTGCCTGTGACCTGCAGCAGGAATCAGAAAGCTTAGTTGGTGAAAGAAAGTTGATCACGACTAACGAGATGATTACTATAACTTTGCACATATTGAATAATTTAGAGATGTAAACCCATTGAACTGTGAAAAATCTCCTTATCACTAAAGAATGCAACGTACTAATATTACACTTTATTTTTTCACCCCTTCACATTTCGAAAACTTTTAAAGGGAGGGGGGCGACATAAACTTTTTTTCAAATTTGTATAAGCCTCACTGTTTGGATGGTAAATTAAAGTTTGCTGTACCTCAAGTTAAGTTTCGCAAGTGATGTGACAAATGGAACGGCCGAAAAAAAATATTGAAAAATCGACGGCGAAAAAGTGAAAATATAGTGACGAATTTTAATTAATATTTAGTGTAATTTATGCCCTAAAAAGTTAATGCAATGCAATGCAGAATGCAATGTTTAGTGCTTTGAGTTGCAAGACCTTATTACGGCGAGCAGGTTAGTTGAACTGATTTTATTTTTTGTGATGGTTTCCCGGGTCTCTGGAAGCACGTTGGCACACTGAAGAAGGGAAGGGAAGGGATATTCGGTGCCATACTGACTGCCATATATGTACTCTGACGACCTTGTCGTTAAGTTTAGTGACACTAAAACATTAATACCTAGTGAAGTTAATACAAGTGTTCGATGATAAGACCGAAATATTCGAGCTTTGAATGTCGACCATGGAAGTGTTCGAAGTTTGAATCAATTGTCATGCTATTAAACCATTTATGGGGGTAGGATAAAGATGTTTTCGAACATTTTACTTTGAAGAAAGTTTCAGCATAGCTCAAGTGTTCGAAGTTTGAATCAGAACGGTAGATGTTATTGTGTTTTCCAACAATGTTCAACTGAAAGTCACGTAACTCCCAGTGAAGAAATTTTACGTGTACTTTTCAAGCAGTGACATCAAATTAGTCAAATTGTCCTAATTCGTAAAGAATATGCTACCTGTAGGGATGAGGAAGTTTTGTCACTTTTTCTGGTGCATTTCTCTAATACAGATATCAGATATCAGATTGGCAGAACATATAGAATCTTCGACCTATTGAGGCGGGGAGATACTATCGCTTTTTTTCTAACACACGAACTTTGATGGTGTTTTCCAACCAATCACGAAGCGAGGATTTACAGTTGGATAATGCTTCATTATTTTACTTTTTCAGTAGTGCAACCTCAAGAATCAATATCTTTCTTCATTTGCGTCGACTCGGACAAGATTTTCCGATAGATTAATGCAAAAGTATTGAAAATCGATCAGAAACCCGCGTTCAAAACCTGACCTGATTTTTCGAGACAGATTTTTTGGAATGACTTTTTATACCAGGTACCTTCCAGAAAGACGTAGCCGTACGTCAGAATTGTTCTTTTTATTAACCAGTATTCAGAGCTGAATGCGAAATTCGGCAGTCTCAATAAAAAAAATCCATGGTTATTCTTGTTCCTTTGGCATAACCCTACTCAATTGGTTAAAACTATAATTGTTAAAATAATATTCAAGAAAGCAACAAATTCTATTGACAAAGAATGCTGGTTCGGAAGCTTCGGAAGTAGAATATGCAGAGCGAGCCGCAAATCATCTTCCATATATGTTTCTTTCAAACCTTCCGCAGAAAAACTCTTGTTTACCTTGTCCATACATGTAAGCAATTTTTGGTTTTTGCACTACGGAACAATATCATGAGAATTCAACACCAAAAACTAGCAATAAACAAAACGAAGCGAAAACAAACCGTATCTGTTGCATAATGACCATTGATTTGACATTAGCTTGAAAATTGCAATTTAACTGTGAATCCAATATTTATGGTTGCAGAATCAGACGTGAGCCTTCGATTGCAGCATTATGCCCGATTGAATAATTGAATTCTATCGATCCAATTGCCAGAATTTCAAATGGAAATAAAATATAAATCACAGCACCAATTATCCAATGGATACACACTTTCCTGTCACTGCACCACTGAATGCGTTATTTTTAATGGTTTCGTGCAATTAATTCATTTATTTATTTCGACCGTAGCAATCTGCTTCAACTATGCTTCACTGTTTCATGTTCATAATGGTGAGTTATCCACTTTCCGCCTGCGGTCCGAGTGGAAAAACCGCCACACACTTGATTGCTATGAGCGAACCCGGGAGGAGATGATCGTCGCCGCAACTGCTCCTGCGTGCTCCGCTGCTCTCAACAATTCCACTATGGAGCATAAATTTGTCGATTGTCTGATTTATGTTCAATTTTACGGCATATACGCACGTTGCCAACGCCAACGATGCTTTTAAAATACGGGGGACAGAAACAGTTCATTGCAAAGCGCATCACTCCGTGTCGACGCGCTACATATTCCTCCCGTCCTTTGCAACATTATGCAACGGTGCGTAGATCAGACAAAGCGGCTTGCGGTAAAGTCAAAGGTGAATTATTCAAACAAATTGATGGTGTGCATTTGTTATTTTGCTCACTCACATGCAGACATACACACATCCGTACTCACACGCTATGTAGTGTAATGCTGTCAAATATGTACAATTATGTGCGAAAATAGCAATTGAAAGTATTGTGTGTTGGGGTAGTAGGTTTTTGTTATCGAACCAAAAGATTTTAAAGTAGAAAAGTAATTTTGATGTAATGCTTTAGCAGTTTGGATAAAAGATGACGATCAAAAATGGTGAAGTAAGCGTGCAACTGCAAGGAACCTGTACGAACAAGTTTTGACTAAGTATAACGGATGCATTTTTATGGACGCGTTAGATAAACCTTCCCAAATGTAAGAGGGATGCGGACGCCAAGCTCCGGAGGAAGAAGCTTGACAAATTTGCCAAGAAGTAGGTACTTGGTGTGACAGGCGATCTGTGGGTACAGCAAATTCAGCAAGCCGTGCATAACGACCGGCACCATCAACAGCCAGATATATAACGGAGGGTTTTAGTTACGATATTTTTGGTTTTTGGATCAATATAAATTTTTTTTATCGCTCGAGATACCAAAACTAGTATATTCTACACATTGCAATAAATGTTTGCTAAATTTAGCAACCTACACAATTGTGTGGGTTCGGCCTTATCTTATACCATTGCACTATGGCCAAAAACGTGCCGAAAAAACGGATGCAATTAAGATATGGCCTGCAGGCTGATAAAATGTAGGTAATCTTATGTAAAATTTTCCGGAGAATCGCATGGTGCCCACCGCTTTTCTGTTTGTCATCGGGAAGTGCCCCATTTTGCTCATTTTCCCCTATTTTTAACATTTTTTACCATTTTTGTACTATACCAAGCCAGGTTTTGATAAAACAAAACATGAAAAACCTAATTATTTTGTGTAAAGAAGTCCACAGAATTGATTAGGGTTGACCCCGTTTAGTTTAGAGCGAAATCATCGCTTCGAGGCTCATAAATTTCAGCTTCTGAAGCAGCGGAACGGTCGCTACGTAGCTGTGGAAATACGCGCAACTTTTTGCAAGTTAAGTTTTTACTAATCTTAATACAACAGATATACCGGAATGTCCAGATTGGCTTAAAACATTCAAATGTTGATCCGAGAATTTGTCTTAGAAAATACCGTAGTTGAATACATCATTTACCACACTTATTTATTATTTTACAATTTATAAATGACCAGTTTTAGGTTCTGGTAGTACTCTAAACGGAGGTTCCGTAATGTGCAGCATGAACAAATGCTTTACAGTATAATGTATTTATTCTTACTGACTCAAAATGAGATGGTAGCAGTAAATTTCGTTTTATTTCGTTTATTACTTATGACGTGAAAAAATAATCCCACTGCGATCTGGAATATCTCTGGGAAAATGGATCCAAAATTTGCTAATATATTTTTTCATTGAAGGTCAATCTAAGGTGAATCTTTGAAGACAACTTGTATAAAAATCGATCAAAAAATAGATGGAGTCAAAAGTGTAACGGCAAGTACACTAATTTTTTAAGTCCCGGCGGGAACGTAAAGGTTAAGGGGAAACCGAAAGTGGCTCAAAGATGGCTGGATAAATGGCTACCATTCGAAGCATGTATTGTTTTGCGCCTTAAAAATGCATCTGTATTGGCAGAGCACGCTTTCGCCACGTAATCAGTGCTTCCAGCGCTGTTATAATTTCCTAAAACTTGTAATTCAATTTATCTGCTGTGTATCAATAAATGCCCAGCAAAACATAATTGCTAATGGAAAATAAATTTAACTGAAAATATCGATCATTACGTGTTCATAAAAGCGACCAATGTATGATTTGGAATTAGTTAATAGATATTTGGTTACGCACATATTTCGCTGAACTAGCGATTTCCGAAAAAGCAGCAACACAGTATCAAACTTTCGTCACATCAATGAGCTTTTAATGAGCTTTCAACTTTCGCCGCATCGGTGAGCTTAGAGTGAAATAAACAAACAAAACGCAAACGCAGGAATCAAAAACGCAATCCGATGCAAGCGGATTAATTAAACATCCTAGTGATCCTGCGCTATATTCAGTTGCTGCTGTTAATTTTGATTGAATCGGAATGCCTTGATAAAGAAAACAAACCCTTTTTTGGGATGTTTGTAGTCAGTGCGGTTGGCTGAGAATCAGCTGTTTATGTTTGCAAGCTCCGCTATTTGACATATTTTACCAATACTAATGCAATATTCAAATAAACGTTTAGGTTTTTAACGAACACATGAAATGTACAGTACAGTGTTTGTCGCACAAATACAATAACGTGAGCCACTTTCGGTTCCGCCTTAAAGAAGGTATGTAATAAGGCCGAACCTACACAATTGTGTAGGTATGAAAAACAATGTGCATAAGTAAGTTATAAAAGTTATTTCGCGTAAATTTTTAATTATATCAATTAGAAATACTAATTACCAATAATTTTTTATCTAAGCAATTTCGAAATACGGGTCCAATAAGAAAATACGACAGATAAAACTTTTTGCTGTTTTCACAAGATTTTGAAGACTAGATAATAATTAATCCAAAAACAAAAGAAAACTTTTTTTCAGCTATTTTCTATTTTTTTACGAGTTACGATGTTTACACAAGAGATTGGCGCTATATATGTAAAAGTACGACGTTTAGAAAAGAAAGGAAAATTTTTTAAAAGTAGTCATGTCTCACCTACACAATTGTGAGGGCTCGGGCTTAAAGGGATAAAGAAGAATGCCTCCAGAAGCCCCTGCTGCCCTTTCTACGGTCCCACAAAGCTGACACTCTGTTTTGGCCGGATTTGACTGGTGATAGAATGGTACGAAATCAACGATGTTGTTTTTGTGCCGGAGGAGGCAAATCTACTACACTCGCCAGAACTTGGCTCAATAGCAAAATTCTGGGCGATTATAATAGTGTCGGGCCGGAATACAGGGAAGGTCCTCCTTTGCCCAGTCGGCCGGCATCCTTGCGACGTGGTCGGCCCACCGTAGTCTCCCAACTTTCACTCGTACTCCGCCAAAAATAGTTCGCAACATCTTTCGCTTAAATAGGTCAAGTGAACGTATGTCTTCCGTAAGCAAAGTTGTTCAGCGTATGCTCGCTGATCGAAACGTCTTGCGGAGGGAAAAGTAGTCTCGACTTCCAGTCTAAATGGATCGTTAAATCTCCTTACTTGTATTATTGTCGGCGCCGTCGGTGGTGATCAGAGATCCCAAATATAGAACTCATCAACCACTTCTAGTTCATAGTCACTGTCTGTTGTTTTCACTGAAGTCCCTTCCTACCATATATTTAGTTTTCGACGCATTGATTTGTAACCCAATCCTTCTCGCCTCTGTTTTTAGCCTGGTGTAGATTGTGTCCGCCGTCTCAAGAATTCTAGTTATGTATTTTGTACAACATGTGTAGGTTTTTCAACGCCATATTGTTATAAAGTTGCAAATCGTTGTTTAACTAACGTATATTCTTGAATAAACTTACTATGAGCAAAATGTCATAATTATTCATTGCATTAATACTTTAAATTGTTGGGAAAATAGATCAGCATAAACTGCCTTCACAGAAACGAAGCAATCAGCATGTGAGGTGTATCAAAATTTGGCCCCAACTGGAATTTTCTCTTGTTTCTTCATATGGAAAAATGGTGTCTGCATGCAGCAAAACTATCAGCAAATGTAAAAGGTTTAAAATGAATCCGTCTGCTGGTGGTCGAGTTTCGGAGTCAAAATTAGGGTATTTTTTATAATCAAAGTTCTACAGTTCCTAAACAAGCAAATATAGAGGTATACTATATTTAGCAAAGTTGTGTATTTTTACTATTTGTACAATTTTGTAGTACATGAAAAAGTCGTACAATAGTTACAAAAAGAGCTAAAATAGAACAACTGATTTTACAAATTCATATACCGTGAACGCTCCTAATTCTGCGCAGCTCCTAATTCTGCGCATTTTTCTTTATATAAGTATTTTTTAACATTGTGCATAACTATGATCATTGCGTTATTTTTTTATAAATGTCTGTTGAATATTACGTCATTATTCACAAACGGGCCATAATATTTGAGAGCGAAATAATTTAACGTCAAACTGATAGTATTTTATATGGCAGAAAACATCATCGTTAGCACCAACGCTAAAAGATTGTCCTTCTAGAAAATTAACAAATTTATGATCGAAAATCTTTGCAATCATCAAATTACCCTGCATAATTAGAAAGAATAATTGATTTTAGTCACGTTTTAGACAAAAAGAGTGATTGTATGCATTGTTTTCCTTAGAAAAATGCGGTGCAATAATGCACAGATTTAGGCACAGATTTTTTATTCATGTTCCAAATTCTGCGCAGTAATGTATCCTACGAAGAAATCGTGAAAGAATACGCAACCTCACCCAAATGGCTGAGGTATAGAGGCATGAAAATTCAAGTAGAATCTTTAACTTGCATTTATTGGAATCCTGTGCTGTGTCTCGGGGTCCGAACCTACGAGCGTCAATTCATGAAACCATGTCTTCTATTTTTTTAATGTCCAATCTCATGGGGCTGTCAGAGCGTGGGGAAGTGGTTTCTATATGAAAACACAATTACTAGTAAAAAGTGTCTAAAGTGTAATGTTCAGTATGCAGAAAACCCAAATCAATTCGTCTTTCACGTTATCGAGAATAAAATATTTAAAATGAGGCAATCAAAATGATAACAATATTCCTTTGCCGCCCGGACAGCACAAGAAGACCGAATCATAGATTTAATTATGGTAATGGCTAATGCCGGATTTTTTGGTGCGCTTTCAGCGTCTAAAGTCATAAACAGCATGTCAGGAGTATTTATTTTCACTTTTTGGGTGCGCAGAATTAGGAGCAAACATGCGCAGAATTAGGAACATGGACAAGAGAGTGCGCAGAATTAGGCACCGTGGATAAGTTTACAAAACAAAAAATATACTCAATTGTTGGTCGACTTATAATTCCCATATTTTTTACCAGATATTATAGACCGTAGCACTATACGTTGCTGCTATCCGCGTTGTTAATTTAAATCTAGAATACTTAAAATAGCGGCAGAATCATAAAAATGTATTAACTGCGCAGAATATGGTACGTTCACGGTACAATAAATAAGATTTTTCTATCTTCGCTGCAGAGATAGAAGATTACTGCTTCAGCAAAATTTCTTGTAATAATATGCTCTATAACCAGGGGCGGACTGGGAGCCAAAGGGCCAAAGGGATATTAGGGGCCCCAGTTTGCAATATTCTCATGATAGTAAATTAACACAAAAAAAGACATCTACTCAAAAGACATCAGCGTTACAAGGACAGTAAATCGAATGAATATGGGCTCTATTTTGTAAGTCATGTCGTGCAACTCGACTCGACTCAGGCACTGTCGAGTTTCGAGTATCGGAAGAATGGGCAGCATAGCGGCTTGATGCTCGAAACAAAACAAACTCAGTCGTTATTAGGACCGAGTTACCAGCTTTTAGCATGTGCGTCATATTAGCGGTTCACGGTACTTTAGTTTTGACGCATTTTTCTTCAACCCAATCTTCGCTGCTTTGAGTTTTAGTTTGTTCAGCCACCACCCCAGATGCTGTTCTATCGACAATATCCATTTCATTGGGAAAACAGACGAACTAACTAGATTTGCTAAAGGATGTGCCTGTGTGTTGCTTTTTGATAACATCCTGTAACGGCATGTTGAACAGCCCACATGAGGAACCATCACGTTGATAAAGTCCCCTGCGAGGTTAGAATAGCCATGATTTTACGGTCGATGGTATCATACGCAACTTTGAAATCAATGAAATAATTGTCCGTTGAATTCTTTATTCATGGACTTTTTGGAGGATCTGCCGCAGCGTGATCATTTGATTTGATTTGCGTGATAAATGATATGATGTCAATAGTTCAATATATATGAGTAGCTTACTCGTCAAAACAGAACAGTTCATAGTGCAGGCGATTCCCATGCCGAGTTATAGCTATCCCTGGGATTCAACTCTTGGATTCTCCTATAAGAATCATGCTTCTATAAGCAAGGCAATCTGTGCGAATCCTCTGTAGAATTTCTTCACACGCTTTCAATGTGAGGAATGCCCGAGACTCTGCGCGAATCTTTTTGGTTCATCCTGGTAGAGCTGCGGAAAAAAGAACCCACCGTCTAAAAACGCCAGTACGAAGAACACGTGCTCGCCAGTCCAGAGGAGAGGTTCGTCAGCAACGACACACGGAGTTTCCACAAAACGGTCAGGTGCAAGAATTTTGCCATGCCTGTGATGTGCAATGATAGTGCTGGCAACCTGCTTACTGACCAAACGACGGTAGCAGCCAGGTGGAAGAGTATTTCCAGACGCTGTTGAATAGAGAAGTAAACACGAAGATCAGCAGCTACAGGATAAGAATTTTGAGCGAAGGCCAAACTGTGGAGCCACCAACACAGGAGGAGGTCAAAAGAGCAATCAGTGAGCTTAAAAACGGTAAGGTTGCTGTAAAGGATGGTATCCTGGCTGAATTTCTAAAAACGGGGAGCGAGCAGCTGTACGAAACAATTCACCACCTCATTGTCAGGAACAGAATATGGGAGGAAAATAAATATCGGAGGAAAGGTTGATTGGTCTCATTTCCCATAATTTTAAAAACGGACATCGACATGAGAGTAAAAACTATCGAGGCATTACGTTACTCAATTTTGCCTATAAGGTGCTCTCCCTATTCTGTGTTTAGACTGAGTCCGTTAGCTGAGTTCTTCGTTGGCGAGTATCAAGCTGGTTTTCATGAGGGTCGCTTCACGATGGATCAGATATTTACCATGCGTCTAGTAACTGACGAGTTCCGGGAGTACAGCTTGCAGACTCATAATATTTTTATGGATTTCAAGGCGGCATACGATTCAGTCAAACGAATCGAGCTGTGACAGTTAACGCTAGGCATGGTTTTCCCACAGGACTAGTTACGTTGATTCGTGTGACGCTGGATAAGTAAAAATTATGAGTCAGAATAGCAGATGAGACCTCACGTGCTTTTTGATTTTGCGGATAACGTCGATATACCAAAATCAAAAGTAGAGCAGCGAAAGAAGCCTTTAGGTCATTTATTGAGAAATTGGGACGAAGTACATGGCGTGGAAATCCAAATGGTGTTGGTGTCGAAGAGGAACTGAATATATGTATTTTGGTATGCTCGTGACTCGTGACAACGATGTAAGTCGCAAAATAAAACGACTAATTACAGCTGCGAATTGGCCTTTACGCAGGCATTACATTTTGCAGCTGAAGTCCCGTAGCTTGTAAATTCGCGTAAAACAGACGCTCTAGAGAACACTAATCCTCTCGGTGGCCCTTTACGGACATGAATCATGGACGCTAAAAGAAGCTGATCGACGAATGTTTGGGGTTTTAGCGTAAAATTTAGCAAAATCCAAAATGGAGTGTACCGCAGACGCATGAATCACAAGCTATCTTAAGAATGCAAATATGCTGTTATAATGAAGAAAGCACAGTGTGGCAGTCTGCGCTGGACTGGTCACGTGTCTAGAAGGCCCGACGAAAGAGTAGCCAAAATTATTTTAAGCAGAGAATCAAGAAGAGACCGTAGACTTCGGAGTAAACATCGCACTGATAGATGTGCGCTATCGAGGATGATGCACGTTCAGCTAGTGTTCGAGGGGTTTGAAGAAAGGTAGGACCATAATTCATTCGGCGCAGGATCAATAACGGACCGTCGCCACTGAAGTAAACTGAGTATGGAGCTTAAGCCTATAGTTCAATATTTATAAGTAGTCAAATAACTGCGGATGAAATACTAATTCTACTTTTAAATACTCAGAATTGAAGCTGGTAATATTTTCGGAGCTTGGACCCCAACAGCTCAACTTAAATGATTTCATAAATCATGGGGCCCAGCAATCAAACATTCGTGAGTTATAGAAAAAGTTTAATTGAAAAAGAAATTTTGGTTTAAAGTTCGGGGCCCCAACAGTTCCATTTGAAGCTGAATTTTCAATCATCAAATCGGTTGATTTCAAGAATCATGGGGCCCCAGGAATTGAACATTCGTGAGTCGTAGAAAGAGTTTCACTGAAATAAAAATTTTGGAAAATCTCGTTTTGTGTAACAACGAAATTTTTACTGGGGCCCACCGGGCATTGTGTTATATTGAAACTGAAGAAAAATATTTTTTTTATTTCACTTATAGGGGGATTAATCAAAATTTAAATTCCGCTAGACGATAGAGTTTTCAATTTCAAGAAACTCTTTCGACAGCCAAGCGTTCGATAAAATTTTTTATGATACCAAACGTTAGTAAAGATCCGTTAACGTCGATATGCACCACCGAAATTTTCACCGAACGATCGGCTGTCCAAATCTCGGCAAATTTTGCCGAGTTTTTTAAGTGTGTATATTGCGCTATACAATAAATTTTTTTTTAATTTTTTTGGAGACCAATTGCCATGGGCCGAATTAGATGGAGGAATTATGCTACGCAGGCCTTGTCATAACACGTAAAGCCAACTAAGTAAGTAAGACATCGACAATGGAATTCCTCATTGGATATCTAGTTGTCAGACCACCAGGCACGAATAATGTATCTCAGGTATCGATTAATAAATACCTGTATTTAGCTACCATCAGTGTCTCCTGAATATTGGCAGAGCTGGCAGTCTTCTTGTTACGGGGTCTTCGCTTCAATTCATTGAAATCGACTGAGGGGTCAATCCCGGCGTAGTGGTTAGCCGAAGACCCGGGTTCAAATCCCAACCCCGCAGAAGTCACGAATGACCTAAAAGTGTTAAAGTGCATCGAACAAAAAAATCGACTGATCGGAATTAGGAACAGATTTTCTTGATATGTTGCTAGTTCAGATCAGTCGTTTTTGTAAAATAAATTCCGGTCTGTTTTATTGGTTTGTTTTGATTTTAGTATATTCTGAAAAAAAAAATATATATATATTCAGTACCTAACCAAAAAGGTGTTCTTAAAATCTATAGTTTTGCCCTATTATGCTATGCTCCTTTTGTTGTATTTGCTTTGAAACAAAACTTTCAACAACAGTGGTTAAACAGGATTATCGTCTCTAATTGCTAAAACTATGCGTTTCGATTCGATTGCGCTGCAGGAGTTTATCTTCCTCCCTGTGAGATAACGGTGCGAAACTACTGCAACATTGTCGGAAAGCTCATCTTTCGAGGAGAATAGGTAAGAATAAATCTTTTTAAAAACATTGCCTCTATAAAGTTTACGCGCTCTATCTTTGATCGGTCGTAAATTCAATGAACTTTAAAATATACACCGGCAACTGGGCAAAGTTGGCACTAAAACAGTGTAACATTGTGTACACCAGACGCGCTAGCGCGTAAAAGTGCATTCAGGGGTAAAGTTCACAGATATGAAGATATACATTACCGCTAATGCTCAGTTTCTCGAACGAAGCTAATATGTACCGCAGGATTAAATGAACGTCGGAAGTGCAGGTAGAGGGTGGTTATCTTCCAGCCCAAACACGCTGCATAGTGACTACAAAACACTTACGGAACACATTGCTCTCTATCCATAAATGTTTCCAATGAAGATATAGAATGAGACTTCCTTTTTGTTTCACAGTGCAACCAAGGTTTCCTGTTCAGAAGCTTAACTTTTTACAAACCCGCAACCTCTGGGGAAGACGGCGGTGCCGCTGCGGGTGAGACTTCCAAACTAATAAACCATTTAATCAGAGAAACTTCGCCAACTTACTATCCGTTAACCTTAACCATGATTTAGCAGCACTTCGTCGGATGTATCGGGATCGGGACTGCCATTATACTGGATGCGACGTTGATAGTGCTGCTGTTGTAGCAAGGGAAATTTCCCCAAACAGCAAGGTTCGAAGGATTCATAATCGTAAAGGCGTTGCTCGAAGCGGAAAAGTTAAAATATTTACAAAGTTATGGTTTCCACTCGAAACCGAAGAACGCTGTGCACTGTGTACTAGCAGGGCTCCAAGGAGGGGGTTTTGGATAGCTTATTTGCATTTACCGATAGCGTTTGCCTTGTCTCGCGATGCAGCATCAGCAGTGGTAGGGGACAGTAGAGGTAGACACCAGTGGAATTTGGTATGCACTTTCCTTCCTGTTGGTCGCTTTTTTGTTTATCAGTCTTGATTATACCGTGACTTGTCCGTCAATCTTTTTCATTTAAGTTAGTTTGCATTTATAAATAAAACTTATGATTGTTTATAAGCATTAACTGCTCTATTAGCTACCATTCATTTTGATCTAATATTGTATTTTCTTGTATTAATTACTTTTATAGTTGTTTAGTACCGAAAACTTTTTTGATGTAGATACTCTTCAACAAAAGAATTGGCAAATTAGTTTAACGAACCTTTTGTATAGCAAAAAACCCGATTTAATCCACCTAGTGGTGAAAGGAACCTTTGTTATACCATCTTTGACATAGGCATTTTCAGTTAAAATATTATTTTTGATTTGTAGGGTATTTTGCCTATCATTGAACGATGCCAATGATTGGACAGCGTCCACTAAAACGCTAATTCTAGAATACATATACGCTCAAGCGCTATGAAAGTGCACGAATTACTCACTTTGATCAGTTGTGGATCATTTCATGTAACAATAGCGTAACATAAGGTAAGATTTAAAAACAAAAATTCAAGTTAAACATTGTCATGTACAATATGGGCTATACCACTCAATTTTGTTAGCATTTCAGATAAGAAACATGTCTCACTAATTAACGTTTAAAACAATTATATTACCATATCATGCTGTACACAGCTAATGATATTGATCTATGCACTATTTGTCAACATTTTCAAGGAAAATAATTTTTTTTAATAATTTTTAAAGTATTAAAATTTGACTGTTTAATCATCGGACAATAAAGCAACGATTGTCCTAAGGTTGTACAAGTACTGAAATAGCATGAAAAAACCCGCATTACTTCTCATTATGCATGTGTATTTGACAGTTTTTATGTTTACGGCACTGTTTACAAATGGTTTTCATTTGTACGCAAAAGCTTTCCGATGAAAATTTAGGTAATGGTATTAATTTTTTATTTTATATACATACATGCTTTTGATTTTTTGGTGTTAATACAACAATTCCAAGAAAAATAGTCCTATTGCAAATTAAAGCTACTCCAGATTTGTTTAAATTATTTGTACTTGCACCTTATCTGAGAAATTTTATTATCGTGTAATTGATTTGGTGCTAAAAGTACCTGCTCCTGAATTAGGGTAATCACAAAAATCATCATTTTAGTCTAAAGACTTGAAGAAAATTAAGAAGTTTGAATCACCGAAACGTTGCGGTGTTAATGGTACTGACAGCCAACGTAAGATACTTCTATGAATATTGTACAATAATATTGGGTTGAAACAATTTTTTTATATAACGTTGAAAGTATTTTGTTTTCTAAATGCGCGCCAACAATGGCGAGCAAGTTTTTCATATTTTTTGAGAGCTAAAGAATTTTTTATCATTATTTTTGAAAAATTTTATAATTTTATTTCTTTTATAAATAAAGTTTCGATGATAAAACGAAGATGAATAGAGCATTTTTTAGACTTTAAGGAAACGGATATTCGCAGTTTTTCAGATTATTAGCTTGCTAACAAATTTGTTTCGAGTAACCAGGAAAGAAACAAACATAGTTTTCCTTGTAAAAACACATCTTGCCATTAGGCCGCAGGAAATAGAAGAATAAGGAACAAAAGTATGCTTCGAGGGAATCGTAAAGAGAGAAAAATTTGCGGGAAAGCAACAGATATGTAGGATAAGGGCATCGAAGATTAGAAAGGGAAATTACCATCCCTTAAGAAATATATTAATAATTAGTAACATGTTAACTAATTACTGATTATTTGTAATGAATATATCTCAAAGTGTATTCATTCTTAACATAGTAAGCTATCAAATTAGCTTTGAGGTCGGTGCAATATATTGCATGTCCAACCATTGGACTATAAGTGTCCAACTATAGGACAATACGGCTTCAGAAGTGTTCAACGATTGGGCATTCAAGCGTTGTCAAAAAATCGCATATTTTTTCACGAAAAACTTATTTATTTCGTGAAAATGGCCATGTAATGTGAACATATTTTGCATCCGATTCAGATTTTTAGGTTTCTGTCTATTTGTAATTATTTATTTAGAAAATATCGTTAAAACTCAAAACTCAGGGGCTTAGCTGTGCGATCATTGGCAAATTACCCTATTTGAATTTGTAATTTTCATAAAACTGATAGAGTCAAATTATATACGCATCACTTTGAACTAAATTCTTATATAAACTGTTTCTTAGGCCCAGCCGTTCTCAAGTTATTCAGATGTGAAATCTCAAAATTATCTATTGGAGTCAACACATGCAAAGTATCCGATAACCGTGTAATCGACTTTCACGGATTTGAACCAAATTTTGTCAGATTGTTCATTTTAGGTCAGAAAGCAAAAATCTTAAATTTGGTGCCGGTTGATACCTCCATTAGTGGTACGATTAGTGGTAGTACCTCCTTTTTAAAAAAAGACCCGTTTTGTCAAACCTTTTTATTTTTTACTCACAGATAAACCTGGAAATCTCGACCAACATGTCAAAAGGTCCAATGTGCAAATGAGAGATTCTCTTTGCGTTTCTTCTCTTATGCTTATTACGGCGGCATAAATACATTTCAACCCAATTATTCTAAAGGATAAGCTTTCCAATAACACCAGTAACCGTTTCATGCAAAATAGATGCATTCAAGTGCATTTATGCCGCCGTAATAACCGTAAGAGACGAGTCGCAAAGAGAATCTCTCATTTGCACATTGGACCTTTTGGAATGCTGCTCGTCAAATATTAGGCTTAGAAAGAAACTATTTTCACATTCAAATTCCAATTCCAATCGAAAATAGTCGAGTAAAAACTGGCTTTTTTAGTGTTTTGAGCTGGAAATGATCATAAAGAAATCGACACGTCTTCGGAATTTAATTCAACTGTTTGTTAACGCTGTGCTAGTTATCATCCATATGCATCCTAGCGATAAACAATTTTCAAAGTGTATTTTAACAACTAAATTACTTTATAGAATATAGGAAAGCAATGAAAACATCGTGCACAGAATTTTTGAGCAGAACTGATTTTAAAGTGGCTGTTAGCTTCAGGGTACAATGCTAGCCTAACAAGCCAGTCATTGTATGTTCGAATCTCGACTGATCGGTGTCGCTACAGAGTGAATAGGATCTTTGCCCTAGCCCCGTAATTTTCCTGTACTCTAATAACCGGCTGCGAAGTCTGTCGATAAAGAAGGGTGGCTTTTCGAAATTGATTTGAAATGATGATTTGAAAGATGGTGGACCTATGAGAAAAGTTTTTGATGACATAGGAATCCCTCAGTTTAGGCGTAATGCTTCGTGCATGGTGTGAATCTGAATGCTTTCCGGTTAAAGTTCTGAAGGACGTTTACACCCATGGCTTTGCTTTGCTTGATTTTAAAGTGGTTTCTTCAAACAAATCATTAAATTTCGCAACCAGTAAGAGATAGATAGTTACTATATGCAGCAAAGTTGCTTATTTTAGTGTTCTAGAATTTTTGCGAAGACTCTATTTTTTTTGGACGCATGTAAAAAACAAAAATTTGTGTCACCCTATTAGGTGGATTCACGGTCACCCTAAAAGTGTAAGAAAATGTGCTATATTTTATTAATTAACTGCTGCAAAGAAACATCCGTTGAAAAATTACACATTTTTACTATATTATTCTGTTTTAAAGGTTTAGTCCAATTAAAGGTTTGGTCATTAAGGTTTTCTTGAATAAATTTCATCAATCATTTTTAAATATCTTTTGACCAGTAGAACCAATCCTTATGAAATTTGGTAAATACATTTGCAGTGTTAAGACCTCTCGTTTAATATTAAAACAATTGAAACTAGATAAATTATCTTGGTTAAAATCGCTATAAAGTATTGTAAATTTTAACGTGTAATTTCAATTACTCAAAACTTTCAAACTAAAAGTCCAATCAAAAAACCATTCAATAGTGATCTATCAGGCTATATTACCTTTCAAATGAGACTAATAGCGCATAAATCGGCTTGGCCATCTCTGAGAAACAGGCGATAATTATTACCTTGTCAAAACACGTTTTTAAGCATAACTTTTAAACTACTTATTTGTTTTCAATAAAACTTCCCGAAAATTTTTATAATTTAGGAAGAGCTTTCATTTGGTACTAAGATCATTGAAATCGGTTGTGTGGTTCCTGAGAAAATCGTGTCACGTAGTTTTCACATTTTTGCTTATAACTTTTAAACGAAACATCGGACCACGAAGCAATTCAATAGTGATATACTAGGCAATAATACCTTTCAAATGAGACTAATAACGCATAAATCGGTTCAGCCATATCTGAGAAACAGGCGATAGCAAATGAGCTGCACACACACATACACACACACACACATACACACACACATACACACACACAGACATTGCTCAGTTCGTGGAGCTCTATCGATTGGTATATGTGATTCGGCCCTCCGGGCCTCGGATCAGTTTCGTGTTTTTCGACCAATTTCTAAACCTTTGTTATATACTATAACAAAGGTAAAAACCCGATTTAATCCACCTAGTGGTGAAAGGAACCTTTGTTATACCATCTTATATGACATTTGACATAGGCATTTTCAGTTAAAATATTATGTTTGATTTGTATTTGAATTTGTAATTTTCATAAAACTGTCAGAGTCAAATTATATACGCATCACTTTGAACTAAATTCTTATATAAACTGTTTCTTAGGCCCAGCCGTTCTCAAGTTATTCAGTTGTGAAATCTCAAAATTATCTATTGGAGTCAACATATACAAAGTATCCGATAACCGTGTAATCGACTTTCACGGATTTGAACCAAATTTTGTCAGATTGTTCATTTTAGGTCAGAAAGCAAAAATCTTAAATTTGGTGCCGATTGATACCTCCATCAGTGGTACGATTAGTGGTAGTACCTCCTTTTTAAAAAAAGACCCGTTTTGTCAAACCTTTTTATTTTTTACTTACAAATAAACCTGGAAATCTCGACCAACATGTCAAAAGGTCCAATGTGCAAATGAGAGATTCTCTTTGCGTTTCTTCTCTTATGCTTATTACGGCGGCATAAATAGATTTCAACCCAATTATTCTAAAGGATAAGCTTTCCAATAACACCAGTAACCGTTTCATGCAAAATAGACGCATTCAAGTGCATTTATGCCGCCGTAATAACCGTAAGGGACGAGTCGCAAAGAGACCTTTTGGAATGCTGCTCGTCAAATATTAGGTTTAGAAAGAAACTATTTTCACATTCAAATTCCAATTCCAATCGAAAATAGTCGAGTAAAAACTGGCTTTTTGCGCTTAGCGTTTTGAGCTGGAAATGATCATTAAGAAATCGACACGTCTTCGGAATTTAATTCAACTGTTTGTTAACGCTGTACTAGTTATCATCCATATGCATCCTAGCGATAAACAATTTTCAGAGTGTATTTTAAGCTATAAATTACTTTATAGAATATAGGAAAGCAATGAAAACATCGTATACCGAATTTTTGAGCAGATCTGATTTTAAAGTGGCTGTTAGCTTCGGGGTACAATGCTAGCCTAACAAGCCAGTCATTGTATGTTCGAATCTCGACTGATCGGTGTCGCTATAGAGTTAATAGGATCTTTGCCCTAGCCCCGTAATTTTCCTGTACTCTAATAACCGAATGCGAAGTCTAATGCTCTAATAACTCTAATGCGAAGTCTGTCGATAAAGAAGGGTCAAGTTCTGAAGGACGTTTACACCCATGGCTTTGCTTTGCTTGATTTTAAAGTGGTTTCTTCAAACAAATCATTAAATTTCGCAACAAGTAAGAGATAGATAGTTACTATATGCAGCAAAGTTGCTTATTTTAGTGTTCTAGAATGTTTGTGAAGACGCTATTTTTTTGGACACATGTAAAAAACAAAAATTTGTGTCACCCTATTAGGTGGATTCACGGTCACCCTAAAAGTGTAAGAAAATGTGCTATATTGTATTAATTAACTGCTGCAAAGAAACATCCGTTGAAAAATTACACATTTTTACTATATTATTCTGTTTTAAAGGTTTAGTCCAATTAAAGGTTTGGTCATTAAGGTTTTCTTGAATAAATTTCATCAATCATTTTTAAATATCTTTTGACCAGTAGAACCAATCCTTATGAAATTTGGTAAATACATTTGCAGTGTTAAGACCTCTCGTTTAATACTAAAACAATTGAAACTAGATAAATTATCTTGGTTAAAAGCGCTATAAAGTATTGTAAATTTTAACGTGTAATTTCAATTACTCTTAACTTTCAAACTAAAAGTCCAATCAAAAAACCATTCAATAGTGATCTATCCGGCTATATTACCTTTCAAATGAGACTAATAGCGCATAAATCGGCTTGGCCATCTCTGAGAAACAGGCGATAATTATTACCTTGTCAAAACACGTTTTTAAGCATAACTTTTAAACTACTTATTTGTTTTCAATAAAACTTCCTGAAAATTTTTATAATTTAGCAAGAGCTTTCGTTTGGTACTAAGATCATTGAAATCGGTTGTGTGGTTCCGGAGAAAACCGTGTCACGTAGTTTTCACATTTTTGCTCATAACTTTTAAACGAAATATCGGACCACGAAGCAATTCAATAGTGATATACTAGGCAATAATACCTTTCAAATGAGACTAATAACGCATAAATCGGTTCAGCCATATCCGAGAAACAGGCGATAGCAAATGAGCTGCACACACACATACACACACACACACACATACACACACACATACACACACACAGGCATTGCTCAGTTCGTCGAGCTCTATCGATTGGTATATGTGATTCGGCCCTCCGGGCCTCGGATCAGTTTCGTGTTTTTCGACCAATTTCTAAACCTTTGTTATATACTATAACAAAGGTAAAACATCAAGTGATGTCGTTTTAAAAGCTTACATAAAAGGAATTTCAATTGTTCGTCTACAATTTGGATAAAATCATCACCATCATCAAGCTCATCGTTACTCAGGCTCATAATTGCTGGTGATCATTTTTTGTAATAAAAGTTTTGATATAGTCACCTGGCAGTTTTCTATAAAAACTTGATTTGCATTTTTTTCGGCTCTGCCATTTAATAGAAAATCAGTAGGAAAAATTTTGTCTAATTTGTGGATCACAAATTTAGGCACTAAAAATTAAGAACCATTGTCATTGTTCGCTTGAGGTTCCTACTAGGTAGGCCGAATTGTTGAATTCACCAAACAGAATATTCACTTCATGGCATGGATGGCACATAATAATTGCTGTCGTTGGGGCGCACAGCAAACTGTTCTATTTCTCCGGTAGGTTAGTAGGTAGGTGGCATGCAGCCGTTTCCGTGCAACTGTTCTAAACGGAGAAGCACCTGTGGGACCGACAACGGATCTCCATGATGCTCGGTGAAACAGTAAACAACCGGAGGTCATAAAGCTGTGCAAAATCTATAACTCAAACGCGGGTTTTATTAGAGTTTTTTTACACTTCATCCATCCGGGGGCATTATAATCCTACCACGCAGAGCCGTGGCACATAGTTCAGATCCGGGCTCATCAGCAATGAAAGAGTCCTCGGGTGCGGTGTAAGATCCGGTGACATCAATCCAAATCAATCATGGATGAAGTGTTTTGCGATGTGCTCTGAGCCATGGTTTTTTGTAGCAATAGCTACTTCGCGATTTTCGGTTATTGCTTTGCCACAACCGCTCCCGATGATATGGACGATGGGATATCACTTTTTTGGATGAATTGCACTTCAGCAAACAGAGTATTGCGCTATACTCGATACAAATACGTGTGAATATTGATAAGGGGGGAAGCACATGACCTGCCATCGACGTAATAAAAATCAGTGCTTGTGGCAGTGCATCTACCAACAACACTAGTTAAAGGGTTTGCGTTGCGAGTTCTTTTCGACATTACGGCCTGAAGCACAGTGCAGGAATAAAAGTCACGCAAGGATGTGGATAGGTTGATTTAAACCCTGATGAGCGCGGATGGAGCCCCGTTGTCCGGAGGGTAGAGTGATTTGATATACTGGAACTGAAAGCTCTTTATTTCAGTGCTCTCAGCACAGACGATGACAAGATCCGTTGGAAACTGTTATCGCGCTGAAGCCACCCGACATCGATGATGGGTGGCCCGAAATCTCACTGCGCTGGGTCGAGCTTCCGACTGCTGCATAGTTGGCTGTTGCTTTTTTCTAAATGCACAATATTCGTATGTATGTAGATGCGGAGGAGTAATCCAACGCATTTATTTTTCATAATCTGACACATTTATTTATAAAGATCGACTATTGCAGCGTGTGTTTTTTATTGCTTCAAATAACTATATATGTACCGTTTTTTCGGTACAGAGGAATAGATTACAGTTAATCTAATCCTTGGATTTAACTTTTAAATCGAACATTACAGAATGGAATATAGACAAAATATTGATGTTGACACATGAACGAATAGTTGAGGATTTTTAATAATTATTGAGAAGGTAAAACATTTGAAAATCAATATTATATTCATATCGTTATCTGCCAATTCGTCAATTATCATTGGATTCGAACTCTGGGAAAAGAAGTTGATGGATAATGCGTAACATCGGGGTTCAGCCCCGGTGGAAACTAACGTTGTATACCGACAGGGAAGGAAGCACTCGTGCGGATACGGAGTGTAACAACGAGGATGAGCTTTGTTAACCCTGAGCGCCTGTTTTCATGTCAGTGGCAGCTCTTTTTGACTTCATGATTCCTCAACCAAGTACGGGGTTGTACTCCAGATTAGGGGCGGTTCAAGACAACGTCTGATTCGGAGCAGGAACTGAATTTAGAAATGTGCTGTCTCACTAGTTGGCCTCGAGGTAAGACGCTGGTCTAATAAGCCAGTCGTTGTATGTTCGAAGTTCGGCTGGGAGAGGCTGTTAGAGTCAATAGGATCGTAGCACTGACCCCGCACTGTCCTGCATTCTAACAGCTGGTTGCGAAGTCTGTTGTATAAAAACAGAAGGTCAAATTTCGATAACGGAATTAGCACTCAGGCTTTGCCTGGCTTCTGCTCTCTCACCACAACAGTTACGATAGCAGACCCATCACGAGATTCGGTAGCGGTAGCGCCCTAGTAAGGAAACCTACGTAAACCTATCCTGCTACTAAAAATCAAGGAAATTCGATGCAGAACATTTGATATGGACAAAAGCAGGGAAGCGTTGAATAGACCCATAATCGGGTCTCATATTCTGCACACCGGCACGAACGATAACGGTCAGCGATTGAGAAGCTCTAAGCAGCGAATTGCTTAGAGGTGTTCAAAGTAGCCCCTACCTAGCACAGAAAACTTATTATTATCTCCTACCTAAAGTAAAAAAATCTAAAAAAATGACAAAAGAACCTCCGCCCGCCGGTACATAAAATTGTCACCTCTGCCTGTGAATCAATGCGGCTACAAAAATACTGTATGGGGAAATTGGATCTTGCAACTTTTCGTTAATTTTATTTATCTAGCAGTCAAAAACAAACATACTTATCACGAGTACCACGCAATCGCAACATTCATTACAAATCGATTGGACCTAATTATCTAAATTCGTTCGGAACCGGCAAAGCTATTGTCGTTTTAAAACTTCAATATTTTCGTGATGCTACCATGCTGCATCAATATCCGGACACTTAAGCAGGTCATATTTTTAATATGCTCTGGAAACAATAATTTTGCAACATTCTAGTAATTGCTTTGTAGTATAATCTATACCTATAAAAATGGATTTCTGTCTGTCTGTCTGTCCGTATGTTCCTTATAGAATCGAAAACTACGGCGTGAAAATTTGCATGTAGAGGTTTTTGGGGCCAGGAAAGGTTTTAGTGATGGTTAGAGACCCCTCCCCCCACTAAGAAGGGGGGCTCCCATACAAATGAAACACAAATTTCTGCATTACTCGAGAACTAATCAAGCAAATAGAACCAAATTTAGCATGTGGGGCTTTTAGGGGGCAGAAATTTTTTCTATGATGAATTAAGACCCCTCCCCTGTTTAGGAGGGGGGCTCCCATACTAATGAAATTCAAATTTCCTTATAACTTGAGAACTAATCTAGCAAATGGAACCAAATTTGGCATGTGGGAGATTTTGGAGTCTTGTTTATTGTATAAAAATCATCTGACTACATGTGGTCTTAATGAATTAAAGTTACATATATAAAATATCACAAGCTACTACAAATACGTTGCCGAAAGGTTTTTGTGGACACGTTGAAGTCGAACAAGTGATATGTCTCTTGGAATCGTCCGCTCACACTAATCATAGGGTCATTGTTACCGTAAACCGTGTTTCTAGGTGGTTGTTGTAACCATCGTCTCGGTCTTAGAATACGTTGCGGTGCGTAGATATGCAGTTTACCAAGCAGTGCGGAACTGTCAATCTCGGAATCCATACTTCTTCATAAGGCGACCATACAACTGACGCGAATTCAAGAATGGATCTTACCAATGAGCAGTACAATGCGCGAAGACAAAGTGGATCGGTGAAGTCAGCAGCAATTTTCGAAATGAAACCTAGTTGGCGGTTGGCCTTCGCTACAATAGATGAGTAGTGCATTTTAAAAGTTAGTTGGTAATCTAACAGAACGCCTAGATCCTTAATTTGGTCGACTCGATTCAAAATAGTCCCGTCAATGGTGTAGTTGAACAGAACAGGATTCTTCAGACGCCGGTAAGAAATTACACAGCATTTCGCTATACTAACCACAAGACGATTTAGTCGGCACCATCTGGTAAATCTGTCCAGCTTATCCTGTAGACGGAAACAATCATCTAACTTGCGGATGGCAAGGTATATCTTCAAATCATCCGCGTATATCAGCACACTTTCGTTTGGTAGGATCAGGGAGACATCATTGAAGAAGAGAGCGAATAGAAGGGGTCCCAAATTACTTCCTTGAGGAACACCACACTGCGGAGTGAATATTGTCGATTCAGCCGATCCTATCTTTACATATAGCTGTCGGTTTGTCAAATAAGATTTCAGCCAGTCACACAGTCTATCCGAGAAGCCGAGACGACGAAATTTTGCGTACAGTATTTCATGGTCTACTGTGTAGAAAGCTGCTTTAATGTCTGTATATACCGCATCAATTTGCACACCACTGTCCATGTTGCTTATACAGAAGGAAGTGAACTCACAGAGGTTCGATTCTACAGAACGCTTGTGGAAAAACCCATGTTGGGAAGTCGTAATATAGTGTTTGCACGCCTCAAAAACCACTTTATTCAATATGATCTCAAAGCATTTTGATCCAGCGGATAGCGATGTTATCCCACGATAGTTGGCAATATCCGTTTTATCTCCTTTTTTGTATACTGGTGTCATACACGAGCTTTTCCAGGCTGTGGGAAACGTTCTAGTTTGCAGTGAAACGTTGAAAATCGCTCGCAGAGGTTCTACCAGAACACCGGAACATTTTTTCAGCACGCACGATGGGATCCCGTCTGGCCCAGCAATAGATGATAACTTCAACTTCGCGAGTGCCGTAATAACCATCTCAGCACTGATATCGAAAATATCCATGTCAACAACGTCGACGGGAGCATGGCGAATGGCGTTGCTAGTATCTGGGTCATGAAAGGTTGCGGTAAAGTTGAATATAGTCCCGAAATGTGATGCGAAAAGTTCACACTTTCCATCGACAGTAGAGGCGGTTAGATCGCCCAATCTCATACAAGTGGGTAGACCATGATCCTTTCGCTTAGAGTTAACAAACGACCAAAACTGTTTCGGATTCCTACGTAAGTTGCCTTCTGTCTGATTAATATGTCGTCTATACAGCAATCGGTTGTAACAACGGTATACTCGACTCGCTTCCTCAAATAGGCGCTTGGAGAACTGGTTTTTATTTTGACAGTATTTCTTGAGCATTTTCGAACGTTGTCGTTTTAAATACCTCAACCGCGCATTAGACCAAGGCGGTTTTTTGGGAGGTCTGAACGGGGGTACCGCCTCAGAAAAACAGCAACGTAGTTTTTCATTGAAAGCAGTAACAGCATCATCTACATTCATACTGACGTATACATCAGACCAATCTATCTGGGATAGCAATCCATTGAGGGTATCAAAATTAGTTTTACGAAAGTCGAACTCAAATATGTCAACGTTGTCATAAAGAGGAATATCAGGGAAGCCCTCGACGGTTAACGAAAGAGCGGGATGATCAGGGTCCAATCGGACCACAGGTTCGGGAGCTTCTTCAGCTGTACTGATAGCAGTTACAGGATCGGAAGTGAAAATCAGGTCAAGAATACGATTCCTGGTGTTGCGAACTGCATTACGTTGTCTCAGACGGCAGAACGACAAGCCATCGAGTAACACGCGACAAGCTGGTGGAAACTGCGATAAAAGTGGATCAGCGAATAAGTAGCCACCTGTAGTAGCGCTCCACTCAACGCGAGGCTGGTTGAAGTCACCAAAGAGAATGATCTCGTCACGGTCAGAACGGCTCGCGATTTCAACAACAGTGTCTAGATTCGATTGAATGTAGTTGCAATCCTTGCTTTTTTCCGGAGGGATATAGACAACGCCAAGAAAAATAACCTTGTCACCAGTGGCGATTTTGACCCATAAATTTTCGACAGTATGTCCGCTGGATAGATGAACTGAAACAGCATTGAAGTTTCTCGCAACGGCTATCAAAACTCCACCACCACTTTGCCGAGAACTATTTTGTGCATTACGGTCAACCCGGAAGACATTGTAATCGTTAATGAATAACTGGCGAGAGGTAATACGATCATCGAGCCACGTCTCAGTAAACACATATGCATGGTACGATAACTCCGAGGTACTCAGGAACACTTCGGAGATCTTGGTTTTCAGTCCACGGACGTTTTGATAGAAGATACGGAATGACTCACCGGAGATATTTGGCTGGTCTATTATCGTTGCAGTCGCATTCATCACATTGCTCGGTGCACCAGTTTCGATTGCGTCGCCATGGGAATGTGGTCGGAAGATCTCATCACCAGGCACGACCGTAGGGTCAGGATGACTAAACTGAGAGGAACTAGCTGAAGACTCGACTGGATCTTCCAGGATGGTGTCCACAGTGCGTCTGAAATTTCGACAAACATCAGGGCGAGAGAAGTCGGGAATGCACAGATACTTGCCTGAGATAGCAGGCTGGAAGACCCCTTCCAAACCACCGGATACAGGGCCGGGATGACTCTGTTGGCAGGATACTATTACATTGTTGCATGCAGGCGCATGAAGAACGGCAGATGGCTTAACTGTATCGTGGCCAGAAGGGGCTTCCATGATGCTTTGCTGCGTGCATCCCGACGTTGACGATGATGAGAATGGCTGGCCTATTCGTCTACCTCTATACGATGAGCATGATCTGAGTCCACCGGCGGCATTCTTGATGAGATTTCCTTCGGCGAAATTTTGACAATCCTTGCAGCGTTTTTTGTCCGATAATCCTCAAACAGACGAAAACGTACATTTTCCGGCCATGTTTCGCAGCATAATGCTTTATCCTTAAATTGTTGATTGACTCCAATTTTGAAGGACACGAAGTTGAGTGTTGCAGGATCTTTCCCCGTAGGAACCAGCTTCACAACCTTAGGTTGATCTCCAGCATGCAACGCAAGACATTCAGTGACGAGACTAGCGATTTCCTTCTCAGTGGTAGATGGGTGAAATGCAGACAAATATATCCACGCCATGTCCTCATCTTGTTTCCGGTGGAGATTAACAGTTCTAATTGTATGAGCCGCTTTGGTCCCGTAGGTGTTGACAGTCATAGTAGAAGGCGGACTGACAGGATTGCCACTGTTTCCTCGTCGTCGTTTCGGCGTACTCTGCAGACCAGTCGGACGAGTAACATTAGGCCACGGGATAGGGGTAGCGTACGGCGTGTTAGTATTCGGTTTGGCATCAACTTTCGCTGTTAGGGCAGTTAAAGCTGTATGCAACTTATCGATATCGTCTCTCATCGATTGTATTGCTTTTGGCATAAACGATGAACATTTCCCATCAAAATCAGTTAACAGCGCTCGAAAATGACCACTCGAGAATAGTTCCGCGCACGGATCACACATCCAGAATACGTTGTTGCCACCAATGCCCAACGCCTCTCGTACAGAATCGTCAACTTTCGCACAAATGACATGGAAAATAGCACCACAGAATCCTTGGCATACTATACGGTCAGAAGCAGTGACCGTCTTCTTGCAACGGTGACAAGCCATGATATTCGCAACAGGTATGAAGTTTGCAATGCAATCCAAATTGAATGCGCCTAACGGAGTCTTGAATTTATTTTATGATAGTTAGACACCTCTCACCCCTGTGGTAGGGGGATATGGACTCTCATACAAATAAAACAGAAATTTTTGCGAAACTCAAAAACTAATCGAACTCGAGAAATTCGAGACTCTTCCATAAAACATTAGTCAATAACAAGACCACAAAAACTATCTATAGTTCTATAACTAGATCATTCAGGACGAGACGGCCGCGAGTGTTGCCGGTCACCCGCCGTTGAAAGCGCCGCCCACTGGGGGGAGGCAACTCCCCGCAGAAATCACGACTGTCTAGGTTTATTTGTTTTCCTAGGTCAACCTGGGTTTCCTGGAACGAGCGACAGCGAGTAAGGAGAGGATCGAGAAATGGTACTTTCCACGAAAAAGTTTCCCATGAAATTGTACATTCCGCTTAAGGTTTTTCGCGAAATGATATTCGGCGAAATGTTGTACAATCATGGCGAATATTACTATCCGCTTTCTGGCTATGCAATGAGGGACAGGGGAGTTGTTTTGTACTTTACTGTGAGGAAAAATTGCAAATTTGTATATTAAACTACCCATTCCTGGTAACTAATAAGCATTAACATAAGCAGCAAATCAGCGTTTCTGGCATTTTATACTGCACGTTGTTGTATATTAGCTTTTTGACTGCATAGGTGTTGTAAATTGGCATCCAAAATTGTATTCAAATTCTTCGTGTCGGTAATTAGCTGTAAATTAGCATTATCAGCACAGTAAGAAGGTTATCAGTAAAGTAGCTGCATATTTTACCAAAATAGCATTTAAGTAGCATTCAAGGCGACCTAAATGCTTATTGGCCTACATTTGAATAGCATTGGTGATGCTTAATGGTCACCTGGGATGCTTTCATAGTTACGTAACTGACAAAATGAATCATCTAAGGTTGAACTCCTCAGAAACTTGCAAAACTCGAGATTGTGATAAAGATCATCCGAGATTCATGATTTATGTACAACACAGGTTAATTAGTGGCAATACGAAGTTTGTCGGGTCAGCTAGTCTATACCTATAAAAATGGATTTCTGTCTGTCTGTCTGTCCCTATGTTCCTTATAGAATCGAAAACTACTGAACCGATCGGCGTGAAAATTTGTATATAGGAGTTTTTGGGGTCAGGGAAGGTTCCTATGATGGTAAGAGACCCCTCCCCCACTAAGAGCGGGGGCTCCCATGCAAATGAAACACAAATTTTTGCATAACTCGCGAACTAATCAAGCAAATAGAACAACATTTCACATGTGGGTATTTTTGGAGACAAGAATTTTTTCTATGGTAAATTGAGACCCCTCCCCACTTTATGAGGGGGGGCTCCTATGCAAATGAAATACAAATTGCCTCATAACTCGAAAACTAATTAATCAAATGGAACCGTATTTGGCATGTGGGTGTTTTCGGAGGCATGATTTTTTTCTATGATGAATTGAGACCCCTTACCATTTTAGGAGGGGGGCTCACATACAAATGAATTGGGTTTTCATTGTAAAATTGACGTGTTATTGCAAATTTAATCTTTATATTCGACTAGCTGACCCGACAAACTTCGTATTGCCACAAATTAAAGTGTGTTGTACATAAATCGTGAATCTCGGAAGACCTTTGTCATGACCTTTGTCCGGACAGGCAAAACTTTCTCATATTTTGCCTAAGAAATATATGCCTATAAGTAAACAACTTCTCACTTGTAATGTGTAGTATTAAATAATCATCTATCTATACATTTTTTTACTTTTAATGCCACTTTAGTGTTATAAACGGTACGATTTTAGTCAAGTACTACACTGACCCACGTACCTAACCAGAGAACGAAAGTGATTAAGTACTTCTACATTAAATGCCTTGAAGTATTTTGGATTTTCAAATATTTTAACGGTTCCATGGATCGAGACTCCTCTTACTGCTTGGTTCACGTGGTCTTTTGGAAATTGGTTCTTTCGGAAATTGGTACCGTCCGGATTTTGATGCAGCATGGTATCCAAGATTTAGATTATGGAATGAAACCTTGTGGTAAGATGTAATTTTACGTCAAATATTTCTTAAATTTGGAAATCGAGGACTAAATTATACTGGTGCGGAAATGTTTTTCTGTTTGGTTTAAATATGGACGCCCGGTAAGAATTGTCGGACGGACGTCGTCCGACAGAAGTGTAACTCTTGCTTGCGTCTGTTCGACGTCGCACGACAAATTCTTACTGGGCGTAAATCAAAATTTGGCACATCGTAGACGACGTTGCATCGAAATCAAATACACTTCTGGTATAATACGAATTATATCTCCAAAAGTTGCGGAGAAGAGGGAGGTGACAAAATGAACAGGATACTCTCCACATCAAACTTACTGCAACGCTTAAGAACTGTCATATTTATTGGATGCCTAGTAACCTAAGCGGTATCGGCAATGTAATCACAATCGAGTCCTAAAAACAGCACATGACGTGTGTGCAACTGTTCCATCGTTTTTGCATCAGAAAATCAGAGCAATATACGTAGGTACTAGGTACCTACCTATACGATCAAAGCAAACCAAAATGCGGAAAACCACAACTCTTACTTTTGGGTTCAGGTACCTACGTACCTTGCTGTTCACTCCTGATAAATGGTAATGCACGATTTCGGGTGCTAGACCACCGTCACCATATCAGCAACTTTACCATCGTGATCATAAACTGCAGATGTAGCGATGGGAAAACAGGAGCGCTTGCAAGCTATGCTGGCAGCTCATAAATTGCAATAGAAGATGTAGAGTTCTGCTAGTTTTATTTGTCGGAAAGGGAACATTTACAGAATTATTTCAAATTCAAATAAATAGATTGGGTGTCTGGCAGTCGGCAAATCGTATTTTCAGCTCTCCGAACTACACATGGGTGGATACTTTTCATTAGTAGTTTGTTTGCACAGTTTTGCAGCTTATTTCTGGAGCTCTGTTTGTTTTAATCATTTCCGAGTCAGTTGCAGTTGCTACATGCTTTGCGAAGTATACCGATTTCAACGTTATCCGTATCATGTGAAACGAATGAATATCCAAATGTTCAAATGCGTATAAGCCGTTCGTTGTATAGTCGAAATGAAACCACTAACAGAAAAACACATTTCAAAGCATCTGGCTGTTACTACGTGGATCGAGTGACGAACCAAAAGTAAATTTCCGAATCAACCCTCTCCGATTTATAACTGAAAATTTATATGTACGTTCACCATTCGCCGTTTCGCGTTATGAGTTCGCATTTTTTTAAATGACGAATACAAAATTTAGAATTAAAAATACATACCTCCCAAATGACCTCAAGGTACGTCGCTGATCTAACAAGCCAGTCGTTGTATGTTCGAATGCCAGAGGCTGTTAGTGTCAATAGGATCGTAGCATTAGGCCGGCAATTGTCCTGTACTATAACAGTTGACTGCAAAGTCTATCAAATGAAACAAAACAGAAAGCCAAATTTCGAAAACGGGACGTTAGCACTTAGGTTTTGCTGTTTTATCTCAATAATGCGTCTTTAATACAACTTCGTAATAAAACTATGCCAACCCAGGTAGGTAATAGTCATTCGAAAATGTAAACGCAAAACCCAAGTAACACAATTGGTTTTAAATCAGAATTGACAACATATTTAAAACAAATCTAATTGCTGAGCTTCCGTTTAGCATACTCACTTACAACCTGTTTACGACTCAAAAAGCGCAAGAAACGAGCTAAAAACATGTTTGTGAAATATATCAGAGCAAAAAATACGTTTGTGACTAAGTTGTTACACTAGTTTTAAATTATGTCTGTAACTTGTACTTTCTATCGTTGTATTTACTTTTTGCTTTAGATTGTTATTTAGGTAGGTAGGGTAAGGAACGAGTTAAGCAGTGTTACCTATTTTAATCAGTTGAACATAAATGATCCGAAAATGCACTTTTTTATTCATATTTTCAAAATCTTTTGATAGGATCATCTTCACAAATCATTTAACCATACATTTGATTCACACAAACATAATTTACTGGGTTTCCGACAAGAAATATGATGAATTAAAAATTGTTGTCCAAAAACGTACATTTTTCAGCTGCTCTTCAGCAATCGCCACCTCGCTACTAACGAATTCATCCAATTTTCAGCACTGATTACAACCACTCTGAAAGTCAAGCACTCAATTGTCACATACCATATTATTCAGTCTCTTTTTTTCTATTATCTAAGGCTTTGTCACTAGCCAAAAGTTTTATTATTTTCTAACAAAACTGAAAACAAATTCTGAATTGACGGAACCTGTTCACCAGTAGCAGCAGCTGCAGCACAACTGATGAACTATCGTGTTGCCAAGACACTGTTTCGGTTCTGGAAATAAGAATTTTAAGTTTGAAATTAACTGAAACCTCCTATGGTGAAAACGTGGTTCAATACTTTCAAGAGAAATGTATGTTCATAATTAATTTTTCTTTATTAAAAACAACACAAAAGACAGCTTTTTCAATAATTTTCGAAGATTTTCTCAGTGACTTAATAAAGCAACGATGTGTTTCAATGTTATTTGCTTTGACAACACTGTTCTGAGTCGGATCGTTTGTACTGTTTGTACTGCTATATGTTTACCTCTTTTGTTCTCCCACCATCCTTATGAACAGCGAGTGAGACGTCAAACTCGCAGTTTCCCATAAGAACACTAGAGAATAAAAGAGACGACGAATACCGTTTGCCGAACGGTGCGGTGAGTGTATGCCCCGATAAACAATTTATACAGATGGCATTTTACGCATCTATGCCGATACGCTATGCCGATTGCGCATCAGATGCCGATTAGTAGGTCGCGGATAGGAACGCGAACTTACTGAATAGGGGGAAAAGTTCGAGGAATTTTTTAACGGGACGTAAAAAAATTCAGATTTCAGGATTGCTTAAAATAGCACCTTGCGGGTGAAAATGGGTTCGGTGTGTTCAAAATTAGTTCCGCCGCTCCAACTTTTAAAGCGAAAAATCAAAAGTTTAGCTCAACAATAGTGTCTTCCAATGGTAACAGCTTGAAGAACTAAAGATAGCAAGAAGATTGGTATGTTGATATCCCCCACTTAGTCAACCCATCGCTTGTAATAAGGTAAAACAATCAGTGACCCGCTTAGACTGCTTAAAACTAGTTCTTTACCCTATAACAAGTTACATTTCGCAACGGGACACCATCGCAGACCGCTTTTACCACTTTTTCCTCCATGTTTTAATATGTGTACACTTCAATGTGCTAATTGTTAATCGTTCTGTATGTTGATTGTGTTGAGAGTTACGTTTTTTGTAGTTCAATAATCATCATATGCAGTATAATATGAGTTGAAATATGCAGTTTTAAATACCGATTTCTTGGTGAACAAGTGCGTGGAATATGTCTTATGCGTTGCAATGGTATGCCTTTTCATACTACAGAGATACCTCGATATAAGACAATTTATATTCTCACAAAGTTGTCTTATATCGAAACATGATTTTTTCCAAAAAAAATTGCATTAGCGGTCGCCAATTTTGCTCTGTGTAGTGTGTTTACTTTTTTGAACTGTTTATTATTAACTATTAGTTTTTAACAATGTTTAGGATTATTTTGAAATAATGACCATCTTCATGGCGCCGATTTTGGAATGGAAAATTAGCTTTGGTGTCGTTACCAGCTATGTCAAAGGGATTTGTTCGATATAAGACAATTTTTTAGAATTGTCTTATATCCTGCCACGCAGCCAAAGCCACCAAGATAAAACTGTAGCACAAGTGTATTTTAGATGAGTGCGCCTTTGAATAACAATATAACCGACATCGTTTTGAATCTGTCATAGTCTTTGAAAATTCTCAACAATGTAGCTCTCCGTTATTCGGAACATTCGGCATGGACAGGCGACAAAATAAGGACATGGAATGGAGACTTGGTATCTGGAACTGCAAATCGCTAAATTTCGTTGGTGGCGACAGAGTGCTGACAGAGTTAGAATCCCGAAAGTTTGACATCGTGGCACTGCAGGAGATCTGTCGCAAAGGCGAGAAGGTGTGGAGGATTCGTGCAGGATGCAGGATCGCGTAATGGACTGGATAATGGATAAAAGGCCGTTTCTTCAACTATACCATCATAAACGTGCATTGTCCAGACGAAGGTAGACCCGACGACGAGAAGGAAGTATTCTATGCACAGCTGGAGGCAACGTACGACAGCTGCTCACGACAGGACATCAAGATCGTCATCGGAGATATGAACGCCCAGGGTGGCAGGGAATGCATAGACCGGCGATCGGGCCCCATAGCATGCACACCGACACGAACGACAACGGCCAGCGATGCGTCAACTTTGCAGCTTCCCGAGATTTTGTGATCAGATGCAATTTTTTTCCCACAAAGATATCCACAAATCCATCAGGAAATCATCTGACTAACGAACTTCGAATCAAATCGACCATATTCTCATCGAGGGTCGGTTTTTCTCGAACATCACCAAAGTACGCTCCCTACGGGGTGCGGATATCGACTGGGGCCATTACCTAGTAGCAGTGCACGTGCGCTCAAAACTATCGACGGTTTATGTCCCGCGACAAAGCCTCCCTTCTCGGTTTAACATTCGGCAGTTAAACAACCTGCCAGTTGTCGAAAACTACGCGCGCGTACTGGATGAAACTCTGCCTTCTTCTGTGGAGCTAGATGCTTCGACCCTCGAAAACGGATGGAGTATAATACGCTCGACCATCAACGAGGCCGCAACCGCGGTGCTAGGAGTGGAAACCTCAAGTTTACTTACTTACTTATGTGTCCATGTCCGCCGGTCCGGCAGAACAAAGGGATGAAATCAGAGATCTCCACTGCTGACGGTTACCCGCCATGGCTTTTACCTGTCGCCAGGACAGATTCTCGTCTACAGCCCGGATGTCGTTGGCTAAGCTCCGTCGCCATGAGCCTCTGGGTCTGCCTCTTCTACGCTGTCCTTATGGATTCCAGTCGAGTGCTGCTCTGTAAACTGTAAGAATAACGCGTGCGACTCGGATCAGTTCTGACAACGAAGTGTTTATTATTCTGTTTCTCTTTCTGTTGTACATCGTTCTACAAGTATTGGTGATCATCTGTATTATATAAACTTAGACTATAAAAAGCAATACACAAGGGTGTGACATGACCTACTATTCCCGTTACATATCCCCTTTTAAAAATCAATTTAGTAATATTCAAATTCACTGTCTCTTCCCATATGAACTTCCCGTCCACTTCTTGTTCTGATTGGTAATCGTGTCGAGCTCGTATCAACTTCAGTGTTCGGAACGCTCGTTGAGGTGAAGTCTGTTGTTGGCTCTGCTTCTTGATCGTTTTCCTCGGGAACTATGATGAATGGATCTTCAACGTATTGTGTGTCTGATGGTGATGTTTTAGATGGTTTTATATCTCTGACGTTCCTGCGTATTTGACAATTATCAGGCAAATTTACAAGGTAAGAGCGTGGTTGATCCAGTCGTTCCAGGATCTTTCCCTTTTCCCAAAGGTGTGACTTCGTATTTTGCACTACCACATTTTGACCCTTCGCAAACTCTGGCGCAGTAAGGCAGCCGCGGTCCGCGTATCGTTTTTGATTTTCTCTTGCTTCTCTTAGTTTGTCATGAACATTAAGAACTACCTTTGGTAGAAGTATCGCTTTTGTTACTGGCATGGTTGTACGTACCATTCTACTCATTAATCGTTGATTTGGTGATAATAGTTGTTTATCGCGAGGTGTATTCCTTTGGAGTAGAAGTGCTAGCTGAAGATCTGAGCCCTCTTCTGTACAACGCTTTAACAAGTTCTTTGCTGTTTGAACAAACCGCTCTGAAAGGCCATTACTTCTGGGAAAATGCGGACTCGAAGTGATATGATCGAAAGACCATTCTTTGCTGAACTTTGCGAATTCGTGTGATGAGTATTGAGGTCCATTGTCCGTATAAACTATTCGAGGTATTCCAAATGACGAGAACCATTGTTTAAGTTCTTGGATTACCGATTTTGATGACGTCTCTCTTAATTTTTTAAAATCATAATACCCAGAATAACTATCGGCGATTAAAACATAGTCTTCCCCTTGGAAATGAAACAAATCGGAACCAACTATTTCAAATGGCAGCGTAGGAACCTCGTTGGTCAAAATCTCATGTTTCGTTGACGAACGTTGATATTTTTCACATATTCTACAGTTTTCTACCATCTTTTTAATATCACTAACCATACCTATCCAGAATAGCATTTGCTTTGCTCGAATTACACATCCTTGTACTCCGTTGTGTCCAGCGTGAATTACCGTTAACATTTTTTGTTTGAGAGTAGCGGGGATCAATATTTGGTGCGATCGAAAAATTAATCCCTCGTAAACTGCCAGCTCATCTCGGAAATTCCAATATTTAGCAATACGGTTGGGAACAGCGTGTTTGTCGCATGGCCATCCTGACATTATTGTAGCACTCAATTCCTTTAACTCTGGATCATTTAACGTTTGTTCTGTTATTTCTGATCTAGCAGCTTTCGACATTTGGAGCACTATATGAACCTCTAATTCGTCGTTTGGATCGTTTTCGAATGTATCTTCTACGTCCCTACTGAGAATGTCAGGAATCGGAATATCAGATCCCCTTTTATATACTATTTTGGGGGCATATTGAGTAACATCTAGTAAAATTCGTTTGAGTCTGGGTGGCGCTCTATCCAATGTTTTCTTACAGATAGACTCTAAAGGCTTATGATCGGTTTCTATGGTTAATCTTTTTCCGTAAACGTACTCATGAAATTTATTACAAGCGAACCTAATTGCCGCCGCTTCCTTTTCGATTTGTGGGTAATTCTCTTGTGCAGAAGTAAGAGATTTCGAAGCATAAGCTACGGGTTTTCCGTTCTGCAGTAATACTGCTCCAAAAGCTTTTGAGCTTGCATCTACAGAAAGAGTCACATCTGATTTGACATCGTAATAAGCTAGTACCGGTGGTCGTTGCATGAGATTCTTGATTTTATTAAAAGACTGTTCTTGTTCAATGTCCCATACCCAATCGACGTTTTTTATTAGCAGTTTCCTCAGGGGCTCAGTAATTTCTGAAAGGTTCTCGATGAATTTTCCCAGATAGGTTACCATACCTAACACGCGTTGGAGTTGAATTTTGTTCTCGGGTCGCTTAAGACGTTGTATTGCTATTAATTTATCAGGATCAGCTTTAAGTCCTTCTCCTGAGACTATATGGCCCAGGAACTTGACGGATTGTTTGACGAATAAACATTTCTCATGATTTAGTTTCAAACCTGCCGACTCTATTCTGTGAAGTACTAGTTTCGTAATCTGGCCTAACTGGTCCTTTGAAGGAGCGTGTATCAAAATATCATCCATTGAGCTTTCCACTCCCTGGAGACCCTCTAGCAAGGAATTCATTAATTTTTGAAAGACTTCGGGTGCCGAAGCAAGCCCAAATGGTAAACGGTTGCATGTATACCGCCCCCATGGCGTACCGAATGCTAGGTATTTTTTTGTTCGTTCGGACACTGGGATTTGCCAAAATCCCTTTCTCATATCCAATACGGTGAACCACTTAGAACCGCAAATTCTGCTTGAAATTTCCTCTATGGTAGAAAGAGGGTGCGTGCGTCGAAGTAAATTTTTATTCACTTGCGAAGGGTCAATGCAAATACGAAGCTTACCTTTTTGTCTAATAATTACCATCGCATTTAATACTGGAGTTGGCGCGCTGATCTTTTTTATTACACCTATCTTCTCCATTGCATCTAGCTCAGCCTTTACCTGGTCGCGAAGTGAGTGTGGAATTCTACGGGGTGGATTGTACTGGAACGTTGGGTCTTCGGTTAAGTCTATATCATATTCGAATCCTTTGATGCACCCTAATCCGTTAAATAACGAGTCATCCATAGTTAATTCCTGCACTTTAGCGATTAAGTTGAACCGTACGCACGTTTTACGACCAAGGATAGGCATAACTTCTTCATCAATCACTTTAAACACAGCTGATTCTGCGCGACCTCTCACGATTAACGGTAAATGTGCTTCCCCTTTTACATTCAATTTGTGACCACTGTACGAAACTAAACGCATAGTTGTGGATGACATTAACTTTGACCCAAGTGAACGAAAAATGCTATTGGGTAATACATTGCACGCAGCACCGCTATCCAGTTTCAGCGTAACACTTTTTCCGTTGATTTGTACCGTCTCATACCACACATCATCACTGCTTTCATCATCATCATTTACCGCGCCTATAAAAAGCTCTTCGACCGATAGTTCTTCGGATTTTTCTTCTTGCTCGCATGTTACCATTTTCACAGATTTATTTTTCCTTGAATCAGTACCGGCTCTTCCAAAGCATCTGCTTGCAAAGTGTCCAACGCGATTACATCTCACGCACACTTTGTTAAACGCCGGACACTGTCTTCTTCGATGTTCAAGTCCACAGCGATTGCACGGAAACTTTTCTTCTCTGCCACTATTTTGCGAATTGTCATACTTTTTCTGTTTGAGCAAATCCACTTCACTGTACGAATTCTCCAACATCACTTTCGATTGTTTAATCGACTGTTCGTAATTTCTGCATGTATCGACAGTTTTTTGTAGGTCTAAATCGTCGTTCAATAACTGAGGAATGATTTTCTTGTGAACGGTGCCCGAAATAATTCTATCCTTTACCATCGAATCGCTAAGTACGCTGAACGAGCATTTTTTCGCTTGTTCACGGACACGAGTTAAAAACGTATCGAATTGTTCACCGGGATTTTGTACTATTTTACCGAACACGTTTCGCTCATAAGTTAGATTCGATTTTGGCACGAAGTATGAGTCGAATTTTTCTTTAAGAACCGTTATGTCTTGTTCTTGTGCATCTGTTAGACCAAACGTATCCATCACACGAACACTGTCGTCACCAATACAACTAAGCAGGGTTGCTGCTTGGATATGTTGAGGTTTGCTGTCGAGTCCGGTGGCTACCGCGTACCAATGAAATTGACGCCACCATTGCTTCCACTTGAGCGCCATACCCTCTTCGATGACTAATGGCCTGGGAGGCTTAATCGACGTTCCTGTAGTCGACATGACCTTCTGCTCGAAGCTTAGATTCGAATTCTGCATTTCTTTATCCTCCTGCTTCCAATTTCACAACATTCCGAATCTTGCAATTACAAGATAGGCAAAAGAATGCTTTTACTTTTACTTGCTGACACCATGTAAGAATAACGCGTGCGACTCGGATCAGTTCTGACAACGAAGTGTTTATTATTCTGTTTCTCTTTCTGTTGTACATCGTTCTACAAGTATTGGTGATCATCTGTATTATATAAACTTAGACTATAAAAAGCAATACACAAGGGTGTGACATGACCTACTATTCCCGTTACATAAACCTCGTTCGCTCCTTTCCTCAAGGTGTGTCCGATCCACTTCCACTTACGTTCACGAATTTCTGTGGCTATCGGCCGTTGATGACACCGTCGATGGAGTTCCTCATTGGATATCCAATTATCAGGCCACCAGGCACGAATAATGTATCGCAGGCACCGGTTAATGAATACCTGCAGTTTTTGCGTTGTCTCCGCTGAGACGCACAACGTTTCGCAGGCATACAGCAGTACGGATTTAACGTTTGAAATAAAGATTTGGGTTTTCGTACGTAGAGTGATCTGGTTTGAGCGCCAAATGTTTCGCAGACCTGCAAAGGCACCCCTGGCCTTCCTGATTCGTGTGGCTATATCAGTCTTGGTACTACCATTGGGCGTTGTTTGGCTACCAAGATATTGAAAGGCGTCTACCTGCTCAACTTGTTGTCCCGCTACTGTGAAGTTGGTGGAATTGTCAGTGTTCACTACCATAGACTTAGTTTTCGCTACATTGACTGTGAGACCTGCTGCCTGGGAGCTCTCGGAGAGGTCATCTAACTTGCTCTGCATATCGTTTCGGCGTTGTGCGAGCAAGACAATGTCGTCGGCTAGGTCGACTTCATTTAGCTGCTCCATCGTTAGAGGATTCCAAGGCAATCCTCGATTTGGTCTACTGTCAATTGCTCCAACTAATATCTCATCCATAACGATGAGAAACAAAAGCGGTGATAAAATGCAGCGCTGTCTCACGCCAGCAGTAACCCTTACGGGGTCGGACAAGACACCGTCGTGCAAAACACCTTGCACGAGAACGCCTCGTACTGAGCCTCGATGAAATGGACTAGCTTATCTGGAACTCCTCTACACCTAAGTGCGCCCCAGATGTTTTCGGATAGCTAAATACACACTCGTAAAAACTTGTCGCAGTGCATGAAAAATGAAGAGCGAGAGTCCGTAGGAGATACTCATGCCGGCGTGTTCGTTAGAATTAAAACGCGCGTGTGAGAAAATTAGACCACACGAGTGCGGGCTTGTAACACTAGAAATCAGTATGGGGGTAAGACCGGCACCTAATTTCGGCACCAACCAGTTTACAACCGCGAAATGAAATGCAATAATGTCCAATATGTCGCTATTGATTATGGTTGGATTCGGCTAATCAGTTCCGAATATATGACCAGAGTAATTTTCAGTAAATAGGGAATATGAAAATGGACGCAATTTGAAATTACCCAAACGTATTATGTGACACTTCAAATCACACTAGAATTCAAAGACAGGCACGATGAAAGTCAAATCATGTACCTTCCAGCATTGGACAAAAGGTAGGAGTCACCACGACTACTCCCCCCCTCTCTCTCATCTTTCCGCTTTTTCTGCTCATTCTAAAAATTTCATTACTTTCTTCTACCATCCCCTCGTCAATTGGAAAAGAACTAGCGTTTCAAAAAATATTAATTATATGTGCCTGACGTCATTTTAAGATCAAGACAAAAACATTTGGTTGGTCTAAGGGAATAGAAGACAAATTTTTATTTTTCAACCTTCTTTTTTCCTTCTTTTTCTTTTTTCTCAAGTTGTGTTTAGTTTACAAAGCTCAAAAGTTATAAAAGTCTTTGCCAAGCTTCTACCAATAAAACAAAAAAAAAATTGTTTCAAAAAGGTACCTATATAAAGTTTGAAAATCGTATTTTTACTGGAGCTGCGTTTTATTCCGGCGAGGTTGCTCCACGCCGCAGTGGAATGCTCATGTGTTCGATCGTTTTTCCGTCACTTTCCGTGGTCAGATCATTACAAAATCAAAGTATCAAAATAAACAAAATAGACTGCAGAATCAAAACCTGAAATGAAAAATTTGACTTTTTCAAAAATTTTACTCGCTCATGTCTCTTTAAAAAGATATGAACACCGTGGAGCAAGACAGAAGTTTGACAGAAAACGTCATTCTGAAGTTCGTTTACGTTAGGTGTTTTCGATTCGCTCTCAGTTGGACGCATGGTAACACTCAGGGAACAGCTACACGGCAGTTTAATTGAATCTAAATTAAAGGTACATTATAAGAATGTCAAAGTTGGGCTATAACATCAGCGTGGGTAAATGGCCTCGGCGGCGTGGAAAAAAGGACCTAGGCGGCGTGCCGGTTCTAAATCATCGGCGGCGGCGCGTGCAAAAGTGTCGGTGGCGGCAGCGCGGCGCGGGTGTGCGCAGGGCTACTTGAAACCTTCTTGAACATAAGATATATAACATAAGTTGGTGATGGATTTTGTTTAGAATATTACAGTGGAACGATGGCAACTTTTTATACCATTTATTGGAATAAATTTGTTTTCGATACGGTACATCTTAGAAGTATACGGATTTCACTTCACTATAGGTTATCATATAAAAATTTTAAAAATACATTCAGAGCTCCATAAAACTCATCCTTGTGGCCACAACGCGTTACCGCTTTACAACACTAAAACAGCCGCTTTAGATGCTGCAACTTCCCGTACGGCATCGCAAAATTCGAAATCATAAATGCTATCTCACAAGCTCTATGCAATACGAACACTCACTGCTAAGCTTTCAATGTGCATTTCATCGCATTCAGCCCACCAAATGTGCAGTGAAGCATGCCGAAGATGATGCATCCTGCCTTCTAATGCTCATTTTCCTCTTCCCCCAAAGTGGCCTTCACCAGTACTGTTATCGAAGTGCATTTTCACCGTTTGAAGTGAGGTGGAATTTAATCGCCAGAATTGCTCTACAGCTTGCCTCCGAGGCCAAGCCGGTTTGGCTTTGGTGTACGATATGAATGAATAGATAAATGCACATTTCCTCTCGGTTGGCCGAATGCATTGGCGAATGCAGTGTAGCCAGCGCGAAAATCTTTAACTAAGTGCTGTAGCAACGATCCAAAGCATAAAGTTGGCAGTGTAGTTTGCACTCGGCACGATGTGGCCCCAGGATCCACTTCTTGGTTTGCAACCATTATTGTTGAATCGGAAAACAGAAGCAGAACCCAAATAAACCTAGTGAAGCGTTTCTACAAACTATTTCAATTATCTAGCTGAAGGATTATGATAAGCATTTCCACTTTCTAGTCAGTTGAAACAATTACACCCGTGCTGTGTGGTGTATCCTTGTGGGAAACGGACAGTGAAAACTGCCACCGCATATTTTTACTGAAAAGCTTGCATAGAACGTGCGTTGATCTGGTTTATTGTTGATTGAAATTGCTGCATTCTATTTTAAAATGTAGTTGCAATTGTTTTCCGACCTTCACGGTATATTTTAGGTAATGACTATTTACTGGCTGTACTTTTAAATGCGAAATTTGTTGTGACAATTTATATCATTGTTATTCGACTTTTATGTCTCTTTTATAGGAGCTGCAACCCAAGAGCAGTTGTTTCAAAACGACTGTTTTGTAGCAATTTGGCCAAAATGGCCGAAAAACTCTATTCATTTAAATCCCGCATGTTACATATAATGTACTACTATTTACTACTTTACTGCCACGACTTTTCACAAATTATTGCAATCGAATGAATCGTTTGAATTGCAATCGATGAAGGTAGATTCAAAAATTTAAAACAAGTAATGTTATGTGTTACAAATATTGTCTAGAATATTGATCGTTATTTTGTTTTTAATCTCACATTAGGAATTCAATCTCGGCAGTACATTTTCATCCATTGACTTCTCCAATGCAGTTTATTGTGCTCATGTAGGATGTATGCATATCTGAATCACACATATTGACATTACTGTCAGCTGTTTCCTAGCGTTGCAAACGGAACGCTGAATGCAAGTCAATACACACGGATGTGCACTGGGTAACGGAAACTCGAACTAAAATTTGTATGCCGAGAAAGTGACAGTGGCACAGACGACAGCACAGTTCCGTTAGACATCATCGACAAATGAATACATTCCGATCCCGTGAATATAGAGGATGGAAAATAATTTGAGTGAATAGAGAGCAACGGTTCTCCGTTCCTACTGGCCTAGGCTGCTTCTTGGCCGAATCCTAGGAGGAAGAAAATATTTTGATTTTGAATTTGCACTTGCACTTGGTTTTGTTATGATAGATGATTATTATTATTATTATGGTGAATACATATTTGGACTAAACATCGAAACGGTTTTATTCTGCTTTGAAAAGTTACAATTCGTAAAATAATACTCAGTATGGACTCAACGAGCTTGATCGACTACATCCAAATAGGTATCAATTAACTTGTTTAAAGACGCGAGAGAAAAGCAGGATGGCAGGATAGTTTCTCATGGTTATCAGATATGCGGAGGCAGAACTTATCAGTCATGGTTAGTTTTTATATTGGAATGCAAATCAGCAGAAAAAAACAACTTCAATCCTCATAACCATGAACGTATGTACTTATTGCTTCAATAGAGACATAAAGTGATGTAACACGTATTTATCTTATACGATAGACATTAAGAGTAACGTAAATTGTTTTGGCGAAGTTTCGTATTTCACGAATTACACATTTAAACAGTCGATTGTACCAATCCTCTTAAAAATCAAACCTCTTGTGCTGTTCTGCGCCGATAAAGCGATTTATTTACGAGCGCAACTTTACTCAATTACTCGAACGGTGGAAAAAATATTTCACAAAAACTCGAACGATTTGCCACTTCAATGTACTCAGTTGGTTGGCGATGGAATTTATAAAACTGGACTGAACGAACGAGAGTAAAACAAAGTTTAAATAGACAGGAAAATAGTTGATGCACTTCAATGTAAAAAATAAAGTATAAAATGTAAAAAAAAAAACACTCCTACTTACTTCTTCGCGTGTATCACCAAGCTATACTCAACTTCTGTACCGCGGCGACTGTTGCTATTGGCACAGAAAAGCTCAAATGAAAACAGTTAACATTTATTTTTATTTGTAAACATCTTGTAAAATGAGCAGTGAAAAGAGTGTTTTATTAAAAATTCAAATGAGTCTTGGTGTATTCAGTGCATTGGCTACGTCGCCGGGCTGTTGCTGTTTAGTTGGCTTCCGTCCAGGGCTTTAAACTTGTACAATGGCGTCGGAACGGTAGTTTCATGCCCTCAAACTGTCTAGCCACTCATTCCTGAAGCGGCTGGTGCCTGCGAGTGCCACATGAAGATGATGGTGATATTTTCACCCGCTTTGCACTTTCAATGTCCTCCGGCTCACTTCAAGTGCTTGCGACGAGCCGCGGCGAACAAGAGTTGCCTCGCAGCCAACGAACATTTCGGCTTACCATGCATATATTTGCTGTTTTTTTTTCAATCTGTGGGTAGTTTCTTCTGTTCCGCAGGGCAAATACAAATTTTCTTAGTTTGGTACCGGTGTTGAATGGTCCAGTAATTGATAAAATACAAGGTAATCTCTGCTTCTGACATTTTAATCTTATGATGGGGCCTCAATTCAGGTCAGTTGTGAATGACGCGAATGCTTGTGATGACGGAACTAGATGACGAAAATGGGCCGAATTGACAACTGAAGTTCTGTTTTGCTGTGGAATATTTTGTGCTTCTTTGACCTTTTTCTTTGTTCGAAAAAACTTAATTCAGGTCACAAGCTGCATTAAGTTTGGTTTTAATTAGAGAATCATAAAGCGTTGTTTCCCCGGGAGAGTTTTGGGGATTTTGAAAAGTAAAAGGTAAATCAATGGTTCTTCTCAGATAATTTAGAAGTAGAGCACTTCGTTTTGGCGATGGCGGCGCTCTCATTGCAGTGGTCGCATATGCAAACTTTTGATAGTGGTTTATTTTTTTGTAAACAGTCCTAATCGGCATATTTTTTTCGCAGTTTAAAACTAACTGCTTCCGAATTATTCATCATCCAGGAAGAGAAAAGTAGTTTGAAAGTAATTTTTTTGCTCTTTCATTGGGCATTCTGGCCACGTGTCCAGCCCACCGTAGCTTACCATATAGTACTACCTTCACGTACCAAGGTATATGAATTCCTCCGCTACATGTCGTTCCTCATTTAGCTCTGTTCGGCACCAACACTATTTGCTATCAAACGTTCCCTTCCAGCATTTTGTTTTACCGGTATTAACACTAGATATACCAAACCAGTCATTTTGACTGGTCGTGCAATTTTAACTGAAAATTCCTGCAACATGTAACATTTGCATTCAGAAATAATGTTATGACTTTGGTAGCTATAAGTAGAGAGTATATTTTATATACCTAATGGTACTTTATATAGATTGAACATAAATATATTTTTATGTTATTGACATTTATACCGGTACCACTCAGAATGACTAAATAGCTGGTATACCTAGTGTTAATGGTAAGTCCTAATCCCACTGCTTTTCAAAAGGTCTAAGGCCTCTTCTTTTCTTGCGTCTTTCTGGTACAGCTTCTTCGGAAGCTACCTATTAACTCCATACTCTGTATGGAAACTCCTTCCCAAGAAGGTTATTGGTTTTATTAACCTACAACCTAATTGGGGCACAGTCTTACAACCTAGCTCAACTCCTTCAATGGGTATCAGTAATTCGTAAACCATGTACCACGATCGGGACCAGCTACAAAAGACAGTCTTCGTGATTGTCGCAGTGGCATTTTTGAACCCAGTGCCCTTCTGGCACACAAAAAGGGCCTATTCCATTCTTAGGTTGAATCCGATGCATCACCAACAAAACCAAGAAGCCTGTAAGATTTCGCGTTGATAGTTTCGTTTCTTTCCAAGTTTTCTTTTCAGACGCATCCCAGCATTTGGTTTTGGTCCCATCCAGTGTCGCACGAATCATTGTCAACTAGTTTCGTCGGAAAACCATGTTATAACCAGGCTTCATTTTGCTCATCTTCAGCATACAGAGGCAGAGCAATCTGCTTCTCACAACGACCGAGAGCATTCGTTTTCTATTCAACCGTTTGCTCTCCCTCCGAATGATGCCTGAATCTCTTATAACCACACATCTTGCTCATCTGACATATATGCCTGACCGCATTTCAAGGTCATGACTAAAATCACGTGGTTTGGTCAATTTTCACAGGAACGGGGCCTTCCCCCGAAAACCCGCGCTGAGAACCGCGGCTAGCACACTGGCAGACGAACAGCGTTCACATGTAGTACCTTGTTAGTCGCAAAGGCCTGCATAGTGTCGTCGTCCTGCCATCTAACGCAAAGTTAGATTAAACTTCTCAGTCGGTGGTTTCTACAGTAGGTGGAGGAAGAGGCACAATATGTGTCTAAAAATAGGCCAACCCATGTCGCTACGTTAATAAGGGGGTTTGTGCAGACTCCTTTTGTCCAGCGCCTCTGTGGTTCATAGGTACACGGGTACCAACGAGCCACATACCCAGGCGGGTGTTGTGGCTTTAAATCCGATTATAATCTTAGATTATAGCTTGGTTCGACCCATGCACCTTGGACAAAAGGTAGGAATCACAAAGACAACTATTACCCCCCCCCTCCCTTCCTTTCCACTCATCCTTCTTCATTACTTTCCCTTACCGTCCCTTCATCAATTGTAGAACCACGTTATTCTCGCCGGAGGTCCATCGTGTGAGGATATTCCCTCATCTGTTAGCATACTACCAAATATATTATATTAACAATATATTTCACTCTTCTACAATCGTAAAGACACGACTACTAGCGCCATAGTGGCATGAAAGGTTACCAATGTACACCGTAAATTAAACACGTCTATCGGAAACAACTCAACTTTCAGTATAGAGTTTAGCCAATTCTAGATAGAATTAACAAAAGGGCGAAAGTCGCAAACGTAAACAAAACCCGAGGGGGACCAGCATAAGAAAATCAGCTCTCCCTCGGTTTCTTCACGCTTGCGACATTCGGCGTTGTTTTGTTGGTTTTATCTTTAATTCATGACTAAGAAGCTCTATCATCCCTTTTCCAATCATGAAATTGACCAAATCATCATTCCCTCAAATGACAGATACCGGCGCCTTTGTTTATATTTTGGACTATTTTCTTTTTCATTTATATCGAATGTAGTGTGTGTTTAACGTTGCACAGATATAATGGCTTTTTTAATTCAATTTTGCTGCTGTTTAAACAACTGAATCTTTGCTGGATTCTGTTGTTTGATATGTAAACAAGGGAAACAGCATAGTATTGGTAATAACACAATTAAATTTTATACCTAACGTTACAATCTAGAAGAATGACGTATTGGTTACAAGCTTAAACATTTTTATTACAAAAAGTTTTTAGCCACCTTTTTGTGCGCAAGAGGGTGTTACTTTTGCGTCTCTTCTATAGTGAACTATATTGTTAATATAATATATTTGATACTGCCAAAGTTCTACGGGGGTTGGTTAGCCGACCACTTTGTATCAACCATTTGCACGACTCGACACTGGGTCTCGAGAGTGATCCTAAAATATGCACGAAAAACATCACTCAATTTAATGTAGCTTTGTGCTCGCTGAGATTGGTTTTTCTAAGGGGAAAGCCGCTAAGAACATGTGTTTAGCACCATCTAGGAAACGATGACTTACACAGTTAACCGCGTTGATCGTAATTGCGGTACATTCATTGCACAATTTGTTGCACACTGTGACACTTTTTTGATATCCAAACTTTGTAATATTGGAATTCGGCAGTTCTGCCAATTTTTGACACTATCAAACTGAATAAATGAACACACAATGAACAAAATTGGCACGAATAAGGTGGCAAAACTCGTGTTTTTAGTCTTTGACCTTGAAATGAGGGACGGTAGGGAAAAGTAATGAAATTTTTTTGGTGTGGTGGGGAAAGAGCGGGAAGGTGAGGGGGAAGGGGTTATTGGAAGCTACGTTTAACAAGTAGTCCAAGTGGGCAAAAGGTAAGACTCACAACGACTACTTGTTAAACCAAGCTACCGATAATCCCCTCCCCTCACCTTCCCGCTCTTTCTCCTCCACACCAAAAAATTTTCATTACTTTCCCCTACCGTCCCTCCATCAATTGTAGAACCACCGTTTCAAAAAAAAATATTAATACGAAAAAGGTGCATAGAGTGTTCTAAGCGGCTTACCTTTGGGGAAGCATTTTTTAGAAGCGTTCTGTCTCGTCTACAATTCCATGTAGGGTAAAGAATCTATTTTAAGCGGTCTAAGCGGATCACTGGGGGTTTTACTTTATTATAAGCGATGGGTTGACTAACTGGGGTATATCAGCGTACCACTTTTCTTGTTAACTTCAGTTCTTCAACCTGTTACCACTGAAAGTCACTATTATTAAGCTAAATTTCTGATTTTTTATATTGAAAATTGTGGCGCTGAAACTAATTTTAATCAATCCGGATGCATTTTAATCACGACGGTGCTCTCCTAATGCATTCTCGCGCAACACGTGAAAAGGGCCTATGTGCAAATGAGACACTCTCTTCGTATCCCCTTTCTTACACTTGTCACGGAAACATTAAAGTATTCCAATGCAATTTTTCTTAACTAATAGCTAGCTAATAGCGCTAGCAAGTATTTCATGAAAAATTAGTCCGTTCAAGTGATTTGCATCACCATGATAAGCGGAAGAGAAGAGACGCGAAGAGAATCTCTCATTTGCACATAAACCCTTTTCACATGTTGCTCTAAGTATGTATTACAAACTTGACCCAAATTGTCACCGAACTGAACTGATATGACACATGACACATAGTCACTATGACCATGACATCAAATGACGCAACCGCTCACATGTCTGCTAACATATGGTACTTTTAGAAATGCTACAACCAGTGCTCAAAGTAGCCAGGTGGCGATCCTTTTCAGCAGTAGCGAGATGGTGATTCTTTTCAGCAGCTGAAAAATTGCAAGTTTTCGACAACAATTTTTTATTCAGCGTATTTCTTGTCGAAAACACAGTGTTTGTATAGATTACATCAATGGTCAACTGATTCAAGATTATGTTCTTATCAAAAGCATTAGCATTAGCATATGAGGTTGCACTTTGCACACATCGTAGATGGCTATATAATCGCATTATATACCTGGCTATGTCCGAACAACCGCAGGGGAAGTGGGTAGGAATGTTAGTAATAGCATCTACTTTTGAAAGTGCAGGAAACCCATACTACTTTTTATAGATGTTACAGGAAAACAGAGGATATCGTGTTAGTAGGGCAAGGTAAACAATAAGGATCCTGAGGATTCAATAATAAAGTAGGTATATATCCCGAGCAGGAGCGAATAACAAAATAATATCAAAATGTGTTATTGGAAATCGAATAACTCATATCAAAATTTGGTCTTGTTTTGGCTGACATAGTTGGTAAAATAATAAAAAATAATATCAAAATTTCTCCTTTAAGGCTAAAAGAATAACTACTTGTGTTATTTGAATAACAAAGCAATAACATGACTGTATTCAGAGTTTAGAATAACATATTGGCGACATTCATTTAGTACGTCACGCCAATTTTGACCATAGTCAAACCCCCCTTCACCCCTTGTCACATTTCGTCACACATTCGTGACCCCCCCCCCCCCTGAGAAAGTACGTCACGTCACGGCAACCCCCAAAAAAGAAAGTTTTTCGAGCTGATAAGTCATCGAATCACGGATTTTGAAGATGATCTCCAATTGCTGCAATCGGATACGCGTCAGAAGTCGCTGATGTGTAGTCGATTAATGTTTCGCGCATATCCACGCCCTTTACATCCATCCACTCAAATTCGTCTGGTCTAGTTGAAAGAATCAGGACTTCCTGCTGACGTCTTGCAGCAACACGCCTTGCAAGAACTTTTCTGATGGATTTTGTGATTTTATGTATTCATTCAATTGCGCAATCATTCAACACTACCTTAGATGCGAAATTTAATCCGCAAGTGGCTTAAACTCTATCCTTCAGAGAGCTTTTGAGTGAGGGGCAGTATAAATTATACCGAAAACCCTTAAAAGCAGCCGTGGAACTTCGGTATGAGTTTTTGTTCATCGATTGAGTTCAGCACGAATATCAAGGGAAAACATTACCATGGGTCTCTGGTAGCGTCCCGTAACCCTTCAGCAGTTTGTGCGACTGCTATTTGCGGTTGCAAAAATCTTTTAGGCAGGACGGTACTCAAGCAGCTCTTCAGCGATGTACTGCATATTCTGTAAAGCCTTAATGGAGAGTTCATACTACATAGAATAAATGAGTCCTGTTCACACATATATGTTAAAAAAGTGTTCATTCAAAAAATTTAACTATTTGTTTTAAAATCCATCAGTACGTCAATTTTATAGAAGCCTTCAATAGTTGTATCTTAAAATGAAGGCTAAATTATAATTTCCCGAATAAATTTTCCATTTGACTTTTTTTTTCATGTGGAAACTTCATACCCCCCCCCCTAAGTCACAAATCGTCACGATTAGGTCACCCCCCCCCCCCTCTCCCCTATAAGCGTGACGTGCTTTATGGATGCCCCCATTTTAGTATTATTAAGGTATTGAATAACAAATGTAGTAGTACATGAAATATTGGAAAAATCTTTTATAAAATATTTATAACCTAAAATTTCTTTAATCAATAAAAAAAATTGTATGAAATATATCGTATGTCATTTTAAGGCCAAAATAAGATATGATAGCAATATCAGCTATTATACTCATGGTTGTAAGATGACTGTTTTAAATATCTACTCAATAACAAAATGTGTTATCAATGTATCTCCAAATCTATTCAATAACAAAATATACCATTATAACGCAGTGATATTGTTTTTGTGTTATTTTGCTCTTCGCTCCTGCTCAGGATAATATATATAGAACAATCAGGAAACAAATATAGAACAATCTTACCAGCAATCCATCGAGTGAAATATAATTTCGTCATTTTAGTTTCCATCAGTGCATCGAATGTCCAATAATTAAATTTTTCGTTCTGATATCCATGTGCATTATTTAAACTTGTTATGACCAAAGTTTTCATTGTACAGTAGGAGGTACTTGATGAGCTAAAACGAAACAAATATTTAAAATAACATATTAGGCTTGCCTGCCCCCAAGTTCTTGTGGCTCAGCGGTCTGTCCAAAATCTCAGTTTTGAGATCAGGCATCTGGGAGTAGCGTAGCTACTCAATAGAGTATTGCCGGGTATGGCCGCGTGGAGGCGCTAGGCAGGCGCTTGGGGGCAAAAGCTATGTGGGTCGCTTTCTTGTTTGCCTTCCCCATTTCATACCCAAGATGATGTTCTTATCAAAATATTCTGAAAATATGAACGAAATACTGTATTTTAAGGTCATTTATTTTCAACTGATTGAAATAGATGACCCTTAATTAATTCGTTCCTTACCCTATTTGAGTTTGCTGCGATATATTTTTTTTGATTTCGTCAATCAGTGTACTTTAATTTGCATGAATACACAAAGAAACTAATAATCTGATACTTTCAGTGGCATTTTTTGGATTTGTTTATCAAGCTGTAATCGAAGATGCAGAACTGTAGAGCCATTCGGTAGATAGTTGTTGGCATCCTTCGATATGTTTACATATCTAGCAACAGCATCCAGCCAGTAGGGAAAGTGGTAGTCATACCACCGCAACCAGAATATTCATACAAAGCAGAATTGATCAAAAAAGCGTCATTGCTTTAGTATCAGTAATGACAGGCCCCAATGAGAAAATTGAGAACAAACTCGAATGTTGTGCACCGTAACAGAAACAGTCACCGTACGCGGGTACGATGCCGGATTCATTTGTTAGTTTACTATTCTACGATTATTCTTTTGTAAACTTATGACAAATATTTAGCACGGCTGCTTGTATATTTTTATTATACGATGCATATGTTACTCACCTTGAATATTGTAGCATAATTTGGGCTCCCTATCAAGGATCATTGAAATGTAAACTAAATCTTTTGATAAATCCGAGCATGTTGCTTGCTTTATGATATATGATGTTGTTTTAATGAAAATTGTCGAATTTCTGTTTTTAAATATTCCCTTAGAAAAGTTGATTTAATACTGCGTATCAATAATGTCAATAAAATTTTGAAAACTGTCTTTTGATAAGAGGCATTGTAATAATTATTCATTTCGTCAGAATGAGTTTAAGCTTTCACAAACATTTATTTCTGAAGCGAGTATTTACTACAAAAACCGGTTTGCTTTTCATTTGCACATAACGCAAGGTTGTTGAAGTTGTGTAATGCAAGGCAACCATAGATATGTTAGAACGCAACGTTACTGTAATAAAATAACCATCCGGACGGAAACAGGTGCCTCAGCTGTACTTTCCTAAAAAAGTACCATCACGGAGTCGTGTTCCAGTGTCGATTGAGACACATGTTCACTATTGGAGACCGCTTTTGTGGTAGTTTGCCGGTAACCTTTCAGGACATACTGCAGCATCGTATCGCTTCGTTTTTTTCTATAACGAGTTTTGGAGAAAACCAGAACTTTGGCAATTTAATTACAACGTGAAAATGAAATTTTATCTCTATATTCGAGAACCTTTGCTCGATGAAAATATTGCAGGCTATTGGAGCTTTTAGTACCTATGTTTTGCTGTGCAATGGTGGCATTTTTGTAGACTACCTTCATCAAACGTTGCAACTTGAAATCGCTGTGCTATATTTCAACGGATGAACTGCATCGTGCCAGAAGCTGTACTCTGTACTACCAAGAGTAATTTCAACGCGAAACTCAACCCCAATTTAAACAAAATTAGAATCTGAACATTCGACACATTTCTGTTTCTACGGTAATGATCTAACACATTTTCAGATTTTGGCGCACCCAGCCAAATTGAGTTCTCTGCATTGATTTGTATATGCACTTTTCGTGTTTATCTGTCGAAAACAGTCACTATTTTGCAACGATCGAGGGACTGAAAATGGTGCAAATATTTCTGCCATATACGGGGAAGCATCAATTTGTGCAGATCGGCTACATAGCGAATAGACAAACGAAAGCTATCAGGAAGGCGAAACCGTAACAGTGCTAGGCATCCTAACCGTAGCTGCCGGGAATAGTGATTTTGGAATTCAAATGCACATAACCCGCAGCGAAAAGATAGATTCCAACAGCATCCGAATGTTCAGCTTTGCTCGGTGCATTTGGATGGTGGAAAGCCAAAATGGTAAATGTACGGGAACCCGATCACGATAGTAAGAGAAACAAGCAGATTTGTAATTATAAGAAATACAGTGTTAGAGATATATTTTCTTGCATGTGGTGTATTAGGATCTATGTTTTAATAATAAAGTTAAAAAATGTATCCTCTACTACCTTGCTGTTTATTTGACAACCAACATAAATATCGTGCTAACATTCAGTACTGATGCTTTTTCCTATATTTGTGGCCCATTTAAACTCGGGATGCTACAAATTAAAACAGTGCTCTCCAAACCTCTGGAAAAAGATTTTTTTTGTCGTCCTATGCTGGAGCAAATATTTAGAGACTTGATCTAATTTGCATTTCTGCTGCACAAAGTAGAACCACCCGCAGCGACGGCAATCGGTATGGAAATTCGTAGTAAATCGATTGATTAGGATGCGGTTGGTGGTTTCGAAGAAGTTTGTTTGGTCACTAGATAAACACGATTCGTAAGTGGAAAATCGGTAAATCAACTGATGGTAAATTGATTTATACAATGATAGGACGAACAAATGATTGTCAATGGTTGATGATTGGCATTGGCAGTAATGGGGTTCTATTTGATTTGAGTCTGGTAGGAGCAATAGTTTTCACATATTTTTTGGTTCATTGAACGTGGCAAAAGTATGACGTAATTTTACTCAATTTGATTCCGAGAATGACTAACAATTATTGTAGTGTTTAGTGTCATCATGTCATCAGTGTCATCAATATAACTGAAGAATATCTGCTTTCCGATTAGTGCAAAAGATTAATAAATGGTGTTAATGCTAAAATTTGATCATACAACAAGGCATGTGAATTGTGATTGGTTAAAGTCTTATATGTCCAACCGACAGCTATATGTAAAGATAAGATCGGCTGGATCGACAACATTCACTCCGCAGTGCGGTGTTCCTCAAGGAAGTAATTCCGGACCTGTTCTAATTACTCTCTTCTGATTTAAGCGGATGATTTGATGATTTACCGCGCCATCCGCAAGTTAGATGATTGTTTCCTCAACAGGTTTTCCAGATGGTGCTTACTAGATCATCTTGTAATTAGTATAGCGAAGTGCTACGTGATTTCTTATCGGTGACTGAGGAATTCGGTTCTGTAAAACTACTCCATCGACGCATTGAAACGAGTCCACCAAATAAAGGATTTAAGCGTTCTGTTAGATTACCAACCGACTTTTAAAATGCACTAGTCAACTATTGTAATGAAGGTCCACAACAAACTTGGTTTCATTTCGAAAGTTGCTGCTGACTTTATCGATTCACTGTGTCTTCGCGCATTGTACTATACCAATTGGTAAGATCTATTCTCGAATTTGCTTCATTGCAATATTCTCCTATGAAGAATTGTGGATTTCCCGTAGCGAATCAGTGCAGCATACGCGCTGCGAAATATTTCATGGAAGCACCCGCCTTCTTATGAAGACTTATGGTAACGATGTCTCGATGGGAAGATGTTTCAATGCGAATCATAAAGAAATCCTTTGAACTGGTTCTTGTCGGAAGATCAAATTCCAGTGTAAGGGCTCCAAACTACAGCAGCGTACTGTAATACAGACCGTACGATAGAATAGTACAGAGCGCGTAAACAGTACGGATCTTTTAACTCGTTGGAGACTCTAAATGTAAAGCCCAAATTTCGATTGGCTTGGGATATAATAATATTTTTTTTGAAACGATGGTTCTACAATTGATGAAGGGACGGTAGGGAAAGAAATGAAAATTTTTTGGTGAAGGTGGGGAAGAGCGGAAAGGAAGGGGGGGGGGGGGGTATTGGTAGCTATGCTTGACAAGTAGTCATTTTGACTCCTACCTTTTGTCCAATACTGGAAGGTGCATGAGTCGAACCAAGCTGTAATCTAAGATTACAACCGGATTCGAACCCACAACACCCGCCAGGGCATGTGATTCGCTGGTACTTGTACCTTTGAACCATAGAGGCGCTGGACAAAAGGAGACCGCAAAATCCACTTCTCAAGGATAGCGACGCGTTAGGTTGGGTTATCGACACATATTGTGCCGCTTCCTACATCAATTGCAGATTACCACCGAGCGAGAAGTTTTAATCTAACTACTGTTTACTTTCAGGACGACGACACTATGCCGGCCCTTACGACTTGCAAGGTACTGCACGTGACGTTGTTCGTCTGTCAGCTTGTGTTAGCCGCGTTTCTCGGCGCGGGTTTTCGAGGGAAGGCCCCGTTCCTATGTAATAGACTAATCTCAAGTTTTTAGTCTTGACCTTGAAATGCGGTCATACATATATTAATATTTTTTTTTGAAACGATGGTTAGGAAGCGACACAATATGTGTCGATAACCCAACCAAAACGCGTCGCTATTCTTGAGAAGTGGATTTTGCGGTCTCCTTTTGTCCAGCGCCTCTATGGTTCAAAGGTACAAGTACCAGCGAATCACATGCCCTGGCGGGTGTTGTGGGTTCGAATCCGGTTGTAATCTTAGATTACAGCTTGGTTCGACTCATGCACCTTCCAGTATTGGACAAAAGGTAGGAGTCAAAATGACTACTTGTCAAGCATAGCTACCAATACCCCCCCCCCCCCTTCCTTTCCGCTCTTCCCCACCTTCACCAAAAAATTTTCATTTCTTTCCCTACCGTCCCTTCTTCAATTGTAGAACCATCGTTTCAAAAAAAAAAATATTAATATATGTATGACCGCATTTCAAGGTCAAGACTAAAAACTTGAGATTAGTCTATTGGGATATAATATTGGGATTAGTATTTCCGAAAGTTGAGGTTCGTATCGAGCAGCAGTCCAAGGTCTTTAACAAAATATACCCTTGCCAAGCGCTCGTTGCCGATGCGATAATTCCAAGTAATGGTGACTTTTTTGTGGTTAACGGCGATAACCGAGCACATGTACATACTAATAGAAAATTACAGTCGGCAAAGGTATCGATGAGTTCTTGCAATTTGTGGAAATCTTCAAGCGATTGGACCAGCACGTAGATTTTTAGGTCATTAGCATGAAGTAAACTGCTACTTCTTGGAAACACAGTGCACACGTCGTTGAAAAATAAAGAAAACAGTAGGAGTACGAGATTGCTTCCTTGTGGAACGCCAGATAGATTACAAAAATCACTAGAGCAAGCGTTACCTAGTTTTACTGAGAGACGGCAATTGACTAAATTGATTTCAACCAGTTGGTACCTCAAGGTGTGTCCGATCTACTTCAACCTACCTTGACGAATTTCTGTTGCTATCGGCCGTTGATGATATCGACGATGGAGCTCTTCATTGAATATCCGGTTGCCAGGCTACCAGGCTCGAATGATACATCGCAGGCAGCGATTAATAAATACCTGCAGTTATTGGGTTGTCTCCGCTGAAACGCACCAAGTTTCGTAGATATACACATTTAAACAGTTCGGTAAAATTTACCGGAATCTAAACAGTTGAACGTTCGGTAAAAATTTCGGTAGTGCACATCGACGTTTACGGACTTTTAGTAACCCAACAAACATTTTTCCTGTATAATTGCTTATTAAGCGCTTCATGCCTGAACATTAGATGTATAACGGTTGAATAATCTACTGTTCAAATAAAATGTTTGTTGGGAATATTTGGTGCAATAAAAAAAATTTACGACGTTTAACGTTCAGCTGTTTAGATTTCGGTTAAATTCTACCGAATTCGGTGCTTTTTTAAGTGTGTACAACAGTACGGATTTACCGTTTGAGTTAAAAATTAGAGTTTTTGTATGTAGAGTAATCTGGTTTGAGCGCCAAATCTTTCGCAGATCTGCAGAGGCACTCCTGGACTTCCTGCTTCGTGTGGCTATATCAGACCACCATCTAGCGTTGTCTGGCTACCAAGATATTGAAAAGTGTCCACCTGCACAACTTGTTGTCCCGCTACTATGTAGTTGGTGGGATTGTCAGTGTTCACTACCATCGACTTAGTTTTTGCTACTTTGACTGTACGACCTGCTGGCTGGGAGCTCTCGGAGAGGTCATCCTACTTGCTCTGCATATCGTTTCAGCGTTGTGCGAGCAAGACAATGCCGTCGGTTATGTCGAGGTCATTTAGCTGCTTCTTCGTTAGTGGATTCCAGGGCAATCCTTGATTTAGTCTACTGTCAATTGCTCCAATTTATATCTCATCGATAACGATGATTGTATCAATTGTTTTTACCGATATACCCAAACACTTCTTTCCTCCTAACCTGTCTATTTATTATCATTGACATCGTACAACAAACGGATATCTCCATTTACGGCATAGCCCTGCCCAGTTCGGCGTATCGTTGATGGGGAGCTGTCTTAGGCGATCTACGCGCTCGATCAATACCGGCTTTCACCTCTCTCCGCTCGTCGATCTTTCTACAAGTTTCATCCGAAATGCATTCCCTCCGCCCGTTGCGCGCATTGCCGAGGGTTTCTTTACTTCTTGATGCCAGTCCATTGCACTTCGATGGTTCCACCAAGTGGCAACTCCAAGGTTCGGGATTCAAGTTATTCGGCAAAGGCCCTGTTCATCTCAGGATTCTCTAATCGGTGGACGTCACAATGACACTCAATTTTCTTCTCCCGTCCATGGACACGTGTGACACGCAAACCTATCTCAGCGATAACAAGGTGATGGTCGGATGAATATCAGCGCTGTGTTGGTTGCGTACATCAAGAAGGCTCCTTCGCCATTTTCGGTTGACGCAGTTGTGGACGATTTGGTTTTCTGTTCGGCTGTCGCGGGAAACTCACGTGACCTTATGTGCTGGTATATGGGGAAAGACTGATCCACCAATGACCATGTTGTTATTACCACAAATCTCTGTAAACAGCTTCCCGTATTTGCACATTATTCCTAGGCCATGGCGTCCCATGACGCGTTAGATCAAGACTTGCTCGGATGATGCCTTGTGTTCGCCAGTACCCGGCCAGCGGACCCAGAATTCCAAGCTTCAAGCGGCCAGCTTCCCTTGCAAGGGTCAGTAAATTCCATGTTCCGATTCGTGTCCGTGTTTTCATGCAAAAGGTCGTTGTCAAAAATCCAGATTGATTTTTTCTCTCATTTTCAGTAACTTTTTTGTTTTCAGGCCTAAGGTCCATATTCGGCTGACGCGGCTGCCATCTTAGGGTGGGCGGGAGCAATTGTGCTCCCTTCCCTATTTATCATCAGTTAGAAGGGCGTTACAGGAAATTACGCAAAGTTCTTTATAGTGGTTCTTTTCCGGATTAAATGATTTGTATACTAACAACAGCTTGCTTCCGGCGCTAGATTTAGGGAAACTTATCGCAGAATTTCATGCACTGTAGTGACAGCATCACTGTAGTTTCCCAACCAATTTGACAAACGAATTATCCAATTGTGGACCTATTGCTTGGTTGTCTGTTCTCTGTGTTTATACTTCAATGAGTTACAGCCATTAGAATTGGTTAACAACTTGAAACTTTTCGTTTGTCCTTCCTGATCAGTGTATTTCCGAATTGTAACATAATGTGCTATAGCATGCTAAATCAGCCAAAACAGTATATAACAATCGTATTGCTTTTTACTAGGCTCTCGTTCACATAAATTACTAGGTTGACGTCTCGGTTGCAATGAAAATGTCGCTTTTAGCCTGCTAAACCAGATATTTCTAAGCAAGCTTCATATTTTCATATGCTTGAAAATATCTACCTGCATTCCATTTTCACTGTCTGTATAAGACTTGTGCCCTGAAGGTTGTTTGAAGTCTGCCTCGTTGTAGGTTTTGTCGTCCATCACCACATAGTCGAACTTCGTCAGCATCGTCACGTACAGCTTCCGTGTTTGGCCGTCTTGTTTTGTTTAAATTGGTTGAATTTAGCTAAAACTTGGTTAAAACTACTCAAAATTCTCTTAAAGTGTACAAACTCAGATTTTGAGTAGTTTTTCAACCAAAAAGTTGGTAGTACGAACTTAAGAGTGCGTTATTTGTCACAGAGTATAATTTAATTATCGGAAGTAAGTAGCTAAATTTGGTTGAATTTTTTACCCAAAATTACAGTTTGTACACTTTAAGGGCATTTTGAGTAGTTTCAACCTTGTTTTAGCCAAATCCAACAAATTTACAAGTAGAATCATTTAAGAGTGTATGCGAAACGTTTATCTTAAAAATATGCTTAACCTTCCCGGAAAAATCATCATCTAGATGCTTAACATGCACGGCACAGATGTTGTTAGGTTAGTCGTACTGAGCTCTTTAGTGTGTTTTCGAAACTCATCAATATATGAAGTATTTCAGATAAACTCTATTTGATATAAAAAAATCCCTTTGAGCATATTAGCGTGAGTTTCCGAAACTTGACGGAATGCTTGTTTCTGTTGATGCATTTTATTTGCATGATAATATCTATATTTACAGCACATCAACTGTTTTGAATTTAATCCGTAATCATTGTTTACAACCGTTAAAAGCTGTCGAAAATATTTCATCCCTTTTACCTTGTGATGTGATGTGCAAGGGGAAACTGATTCACCAATACGTTCGAGTATTTGAATTGGCACATATCTAGCAATATTACCATGTATCAGGACGGCTCGGCCGCCTAAAACAAGTCTTGGGAGCTCGAGATGAATACAACGTTTGATTGAAGTGTTTCAATTTTACGAAAATGCGCCCGATTGACACTAATGGCAGTTTCGAAAAACGTTCTGGAGGCGTGACGGTTGCGGTTAGTGGAGGCGGCTGCTGAACGTTACTCTCAAATTCCATGTGCACTGACAGCATAGGCTCAACCGAAAATAAGACTTGTCAAACCGTGTCATATTCGTTTGAATTTTGGCTTCGCATTGCCGCTGAACACTTTTCAGCAAGTCAACATCATCTTGGCTTTCGGCGGCACTCAGGTATTTCGTCGCAAAACGAAATTTTTTGTATGCTCGAATCTTGATAAGTTCGTCTTCGTTTATTCAACGTTTTACATGGCTTCTTTTGATTTGTCAAACGGGCTAAAGAAATTTAAATTGCTTTTTTCGAGATTAAATCTTACCTTCCGAAAAATACTTTCTCGAAGAAGAGCTGCTCCGTCGTGTTCCTTTATGCTTGTGCCGCAACATGGTAAGCCATACTACGTGAAAATAAGTTCAAGCACAGTAGCAAGCTTTGTGATTAAAGAGTAAAGTGCTGACCGAAATCGGGCTGCCACCGCATGCAGCAACCCCTCGGCTCATATCAGCAGGCAGCTACACAAACCGATCCCGACGAGTCGTTGAAAAGTATAAAGCTGGAGTGTGATTTTATCGTATGGAATAGTTTGCATTTTCAGCGAATATATTGTTCAATATTAGGTACCTACTACCGTTTTAGGTCGTTATTGTTTAATCGGGTGTATCCGCGATTACAAGTTTGAGAATTGTTAGCAGAGATAAGCTGATTATTATCTTATGAATAAAATTTGAATAGAATGATAAAAGCCATCTGCAAAAATGGATCATTTATTGGGAAAAACTGCATGAGAATTTGCAGTTGCAAGAGAAAGTTTTGTAAAAAATTTGTCAAATCGTTAAAAAATCGATAATGATAGACTGTATTTCAGTAAAGATGCCTAAAGCGCAGCCCATGTCAGCCCAGGCGATGCATCAGCTTTCCATTCCAGCAATATATGGGAAACCGCTACTTTTCCAGTGGACTGGATGCAGGACATATTGGTCAAAGCCCTTACAATGAAAACCTAACTGAATACAGTAACTGGCGTTGCATCGCGTTGCTCTATATTACTCTCAAAGTACGTTGTAAGGTAATCCTCAACCGGGTCCAGGGGAACATCAACACAGCCATATCACAAGGCTCCTCATTATATTGAAGCAGATCAACGAATTCCAGCACTCTCTTCTGCTGGTGGTCGTTGACGTCGAAAGGGTTTTAACAACTCAACCACGAACACATCTGGGGCGCACATGGGCGTAGAGGAGTTCCAGATGTAGATCCAGGAGTTCATGTTATCGTGGCTCAGTATGAGGAATTCTCGTGCAAGGTGTTACACAACGGCGTGTTGTCCGACCCTGTAAGGGTTACTGCTGGTGTACGACAGGGCAGCACCTTATTACTGTTGCTGTTCCTTGTCGTTATGGATGAGCTATTAGATGGAACGATTGACAGTAGGCCAAATCGAGGATTACCTTGGAATCCTCCAAAAAGAAGCGGCAGCTAAATGATCTCAACCTAGCCCACGACATTGTCTTGTTCGCACAACGCCGAAACGATATACAGTGAAAGTTAGATGACCTCTCCGAGAGCTTCCAGGCGGCAGGTCTCACAGTCAATGAAGCAAAAACTAAGTTTATGGAAGTGAACACTGACAATTCCACCAACCATCACAGTAGCGGAACAACAAGTTGAGTAGGTGGTCGCCTTTCAATATCTTGGTAGCCAGACAACGCCCGATGGTGGTACCAAGACCATCGGGCGTTGTCTTTTCATAGTGCGGAACGTTTGGCGCATCACATAAACTCGAATTTTCAACTACAATGTTAAATCTGTACTGCTGTATGCCACAAAGCAACGCAAAAACTGCAAGTATTTATTAATCGATGCCTACGATATATCATTCATGCCTGGTGGTTTGACAACTGGATATCCAGTGAGAAACTTCATCGTCGATGTCATCAACACATCCCTGGACAGCCCGCAATATCTGCGGTGTTCACTGGTTACTGCAAATTTTTGTAATAGTTTAGAAAAACTAACCTTCAAATGCAATTAGTTTCATCTAAATATGTCTTATTTTGTAGAAGTTATGGCCGTTTGAATTTTGTCATAATTTTGCCTGTCCCGTTCATTTTGTCTAGCCTCTGTATGTTGAAAATAAAAAGTTGTCATTCAAAAAATTTATTTAGGTATTTGTGGTAAAATGCATTAGTATGTTAGTTTTACAAATGTCTTCAGTAGTTGTTATAGAGTCGTGCCTTTAGTTCGTAAGGTAATCCCAAATCAACATATTCAATTATAATTTCCCGAATAAATTTTCCGTTTGAAATTTTTTTTCCTGTGACGTCACACATCTCCGTGCTCCCTAGCGCCCTACATCACAAATCGTCACCTTTTTGTCAAACCCTTCCATTCCTCTTTTTATAAGCGTTACATACTTTGAGGATGGCACCTAAGATGCTTCAATCGACCCATACTGTCTAAATTGCACGAAAAAAGAAACCAAAACATAGGACAAAGAGCTTTCAAATGAGAGCCAAGGTGAGGAGCAGCTATGTGAAAAATGGCGATAAACTTAATCGTATCGAGAAACGTTGTCCTTCCATGGACAACTCTTCCCAAAGGATAAACGGAGAGTTCGTTAAATTGTAATTAACCGGAGAAAAACAGCAGCACAAATTCGTGCAGAATTGGAACTTTCGGTCACTACATGACGAGTTCATTTGTTTAACAAGTTGGACCTGTGCGCCGGTCAGATTATTAGTGGTGGCGGCGCAGAAATCATTTTTATTCGCAAACTAGCTTATTACTCGATTACCCGTTAGGGATTCCTCCCTTTTGTCAACTTCCCAGTGCTGATTCCGTAATGTCAACGAACATTTGTGCCAGGTTTGATAAACAACTGTCCAGGAATTTCGTAGTTATGGCCTCCCGCCTGTTATGAACCCCCACCCCCTTCTCTTCTTGTCTACCCTTCAGTACTGATTCCCTTATGTCAAGGAACATGCATGCCAAGTTTGGTGAAGAACCGTTCAGGCATTTCGGAGTTATGGCCTTCCCCCCCCCCCCCTGTTACGAACATCCCCCTCTTATCAACCCCCCAGTGCTGATTCCCTTATATCAAGGAATATGTTTACCAAGTTTGATGGAGATCGGTCAAGGCGTTCTGGAATTATGGTGGAACATACATACAAACAAACATACCGTAAATCGGGGTATCATTGATCACCGGGGTAACATTGATCAAATGGACCATTCGCATAAATAAGGGAAATAAACAACTTCTGCCAATTTTCCTGAACTGATCAATGTTACCCCCAATGATCAATGTTACCCCGTTTTACAGTACATACAAACATACTCACGCTCGCTTTTATATATATAGATAGAAGATAGATAGATAGATAAAGAGATAATGAACGGCGTCACGCCGGCGATGTGCATCGGCGTCTAGGTATTTTGCATCGCATTTCGTATCAGTTCAAACAAAATCTTTTTAAAAATCAAACTGAAATTAACAAGTGTTTTTCGATGATAATAAAAACGACCGTTTGTTTTTTTTAATATAAGGTACTGGCTTTTGGTCACAGGTTTCGTGCAAAAATATTTATTTTTCGTTTAAAGTCGCTGTTTCGAAGGGTATCTCTTCATCCCCAGAATAGCTATTGATTTCCAAAATTTTACAGTTATACAAGTCTAACATTGATTTTAGTTTGACTACTCGCAACGTATGCAAATATTTTCTTAGTCAAGTAATTTGTGTCATTTGTGTACATAAAGTTGTCGTACAAAAAGTCTCTACATTGAAAAAGCAGCACATTTATAATATCCATTTTGGATAACTATTGGCTTCAAAAAGAACTTACACAGATTTTACCAGGGCACATCGAACATAAATTGAAGAATGAATCTTTTCAAATGGCTGTGTGAGAAGGAAAAATTTTAAGAAAAGATTACATGGAAAGCACGTTCACGGTAAAATTGCAACACACGCAAATTAACTTTTGAACCGTTGAGTAAAATCAACTGAAAATTTGCTTGGAGAAAGTTCAAAGTGCATTGTCTATCTTAAATAACTTTGGATACTTTACTTTTTGTTCTTACAATAAGTATAAAATTACCTTCGTGCCAACCGGTTTCGGGTAAGTAGTTACCTATCTACGGGGCCGAGTCTAACTAATTATGTTGATGAGAGCAACTACAGACTTAACTTTGTTAAGCCGAAGAGCGGCGATACTATTGGAGCATCATCCTCGTTCATCAGTGGCCGCTCAGCTGTGAAGATTGTTTATACTGTGTGAGTCTTGTTATCGGGTGCGCCGTCGAAAGAACATCTCGTTTGCGAAAAAGTTCTGCACAAGTACATCGAAAATCAGAATCTGTCACATCGTGCCATCGGTAAAAAGTTGGGTATTCAAACTCTACCTACTGCAAAGGATAAGTTTGATGTTCCAGAGAACTTCCGAAAACATAAAATGTCCAAGTTAGCTAAAAAATTCTTGATTTGGCAAGCCATTTGTTCATGTGGAAAACGGAGTGCAGCTTTCGCGACCCCAGGTACCATAAACATAGACAGGTGTGTTTGAAGAGTGTCTCCAAAAGCGATTTCTTCCTCTTCTGAAGTCTCACAACTGTCTTATGATTTTCTGGTAGGATTTGGTTTCATGCAATTGTGCAAAGGCTGTGCTGGAGTGGCATAAGGCAATTAATGTCGATTTCGTGCCGAAAGATAACCCCTCAAATACACCGGTGCTGCGGCCGATCGAGAAATACTAGGCTATTATGAAGCAGAATTTCCTGAAACATCCAAAAGAAGTCAAAACAGTTGAAGAAATGAAGAAAGTATGGGTAAATATGCAAACCATGTCGATTTTGAGGTTGTGCAAGATCTCATAGATGAGGTTAAGGCCAAAGGACTGGCATTCGGACACGGAGGCGAAATTTAATAAAATGAAAACGCTAAATCTAAGTTTAATTGTTTCATTTAATGCCCTGAAAGTTTGAGGATAATCGGATAAAAACTCGAATTTTGTGAACTAATTTTGTGTGTTGCAATTTTACCGTGGACACCAATGAGTAACACCTTGGCTGAGATTTACGATGAGAATTATTGAGTGAGAGAGTGCAAAATGCCAGCGTAGGAAGAATTCCAATTGTCGGTGTCCGTTCTAAAATTAACTGTAGAATTATCAGAAAATATATAACGTATTTCTAAAATTTGCAGAGCACGAATTTTACTGTCTTGATCGATGATACTAGGCCGTATGAATTAAACGAGTTAGAGCAAACTCTCCCATAAGATTTACACGGGAAAAGCAAAGCAAACTGTTTCATTCATACGGCCTATTGACTCTGGATACATCAGAATTGTGATCATGTTCAATAATGGGAACCATGAGTGTAGTTTTCTTAGTAACTTACGCAAGTCTAAGACAAACGACTGGCCTCGTAGCGTCTTTCTGCATAGCCCGCTCACGAAGACAGCAGCTCCTGAGCAGCCAACAGCCCGTGCGGGTTAGTTCTCTAAGCCGTTTTACGTTGAAGAAATCGAAGTTTTCGAGCGTCCAGCCTATTTTCCAGTTCTAAATCCGACCGAGAACTTCTGTTCCATCCTTGCACGTCGTGTTTATGAAAACGACAAGCAATTTGACAACGAAAACCAGCTCAAAAGCCGGATTCGTGAGTGCTGGGAGGAGATCCCGCAGGAAAGTCTAGAAACTCTGCTTTTGTCCATGAAATCGCGATTATGGGAAATCATTGAGATGAAGGTTAATATCTGTTATTAGGAAAAAGGCTAATATCTGTTATTGGAAAATAAGTAAAAAAGTAAAAAGGTTTTTGCCTAGGGGAACGAACGAGGGGTTCACGTAAGACTACAAATGAAGGTACAATTCGACAATGCTGGACAATTTGAGAGATGTACAGCAGTTGGTTAATTTACCCATTTATATGCTTTTATTAAATAATGTTAAGTTGAAATTAAAGAAAACAAAAACTTTTTCCAATTAATATGGTGTGTTTAACTGCCCTTTCTACCTGTGGAGTAAGGTAATCACGAACAAAAGGTAAGGGGAAATTTGACCTTGAAACTTTTCGTTAGTTTTCACCACTTAGTGATTGAAAATGAAAATTGTAATAAAAATCGCATAATTGTTACATCTATTATGTATAGATTGGTATTCAAACCATCAAAATCCATTCATTATTGACAGAGCTATCATTACCCCCTGTACCAGCAACCTTCCTGAGAGACGTAGTCCTGGGTCAAAATTGAGTGGTTCCAGTTTTATTTCTTCTTTTATTTTTTTATATGGGGAAAGCTTGCATAAAAAATTGTGCATATTTAACTATCTAACGATAACAGCGCAAACGTTTAATAACCAGAAAATTGCTACATCTTTCATAAATCGAATGGTATGGGAACTTTTAAAATCCGTTCTGAATTGGAAGAATTATTAGCGTTCAAAATTTTTTCGTGACGGTGGCAATCTGCGGTAAGACGTAGTCCTACGCCAAAATGCCCAATTGAAACAATACCAAAGAAGCAAAAATCGTAATGAAAAAGTTGCAACCAATACATTGGTGTTTCTGTTCGACCCCGTCCTTCTAGCAGGACACAAGCTTTCAAAGTTTTGGATTGTTTTCCAATCTGGTGAAACGCTCATATACACACAATACCGACACATACCTTGCAGCAAAAGGTGAAACTTTTCGCTGACATCCTTTTCCAGCAGTTGCTACTTTATGTTTTACTTTGAAAGCGGTTGAGTTCAGGTTGGATATTTTATAACGATCGGTAAGAGCATCATAGTTTCTGTTTTGGGTTGCATTTTTTGTTGCCCCATTTTGTTGCACTTTTGAGAATACATTAGAGGATTGTGGTGAAAGTATAAGGCACATGTTTCTTTGCACAGGAGTTCACTCTGTTGCCTTCGGTTATTTTTTCAACATTTTCCGCTCCTGCTCTTGTGCATTTTTCCAAAGTTTTTGGTTTACCAACAATCCAACCAAACGACACTGTTGCTCACCATAGATCGAGTTCCATTATCATCGTTCATTTTTTACACCGGAAAGTTGCCGCTGTCGTACCATTATTTCTCGTTTGTCCCGCGTCCCGACAGGACTGCAACCGACTGTGTGACACGACCAAGTTTATAGGTGGCCTGAGGTGCAGATGATGAAACTAAATAGATGCGTTCCCTTGGTTCTTGTACCAGCAGCAGCACAGCAACTACAATTTCGATTCAGAAAAGATTGTTTCTGAAAGTAAACGGAAAGATGGGAAAATCTTTTATCGAAACACGGAACTAGTTTGGGCTGGGCCCGGTGGGAGGGCATGCCACTGGCTTTCAAAGGTTTGTTTGCCTTACCCACCGGTAGTACAAGGAAACTTTCAAGTCTAATATGATAAATATTGTCCCATATAATTACAATAGCTTATGTGGTTGATTTATGCAGGCATTTAATTTTGAATAGGAAGTTGGGGTGTGAATTTTACTAATATGAATGTTTAAAACCGGGTGCAAATAATAGATGTAACTATTAATATTAGTAAATGTGCTAATCTTAGCACACAGTTTTCTAGTCTTTGGAACGGTTGAAATGTTATAGTAATCATTAGACATCGAAAAAAACTTCTTTGCTGTTGTATACCCAAATAGAAGTTAAAAGCGGTTAAAAAAGATGATTTTTGTAACCACCCTAACTATAACACTAATATAGCTCTAACATTTTCAGAAAAGAACCAAGAACACAGAATATGAAAGAAAACAGAATACCTTTAACGCCTAGGAATTTTTCCATGGAATTGCTGAATATAGATTGACGACGTATTACAATTGGAATACAAATTGATGACACGTCAAAATATGCCATTACAGATCAATTAAACTCCAGAGGAAACTACTTTCCTTGCTCATACTTTTTATGAACTGAAAAGAAAAGAACTGAATTAGCAAACTGGTGAAAATACCACGACTTACGTTGTCTTTTGTTGTGAAACAGTTAGATAAGCAATATCTTCAGATTTTCGGCATACAAATGTAAAGATAATCATGGTGAAATGATAACCCTTGACCAAGAAACTTGTGTCATGTTTTGAGACAAAAAATATTATTGTAGACTGGACAACATAGCAGTGGGCATACAGATGAAGTGGTGTGTGTCTCGTATAATCAATAGCAAGCCGAAAATTGACCTCCAACTCCAACTCAAAATGACGGTATTTATTAGAGCTGATAAAACGCGAAGACGATACCAATCAATCGCCAAGCGGAATGGCAGTCGGATAAATGCCAGAGTGAAACTGCTGCAATATCTTCAGATCCAGGCGGAAAAGACGTGCCAAGAATCGATCGTCAATTTATTTACGAGAAGCTATTAACGCTAAATTTATCATTGATAATTTTTGTCCCATCGACGACGGTGCTGCATTTCAGATTTTGTGTCGCACTGCCTCAGGCGGTACGTTCTGGGCTCTCCGGTCGAAGAAAAGCCCGCGCTTCTAGCCGACGAACGACGTGCCCAGTATAATGTTTAATAATATTACAATTTTATTTGACATTCCTTTTATGAGAAAATTGCCAATAAATGTATATTTTAATAACTAATATCGCTATCATAAAACTTATATTTTACTCCAATAAAATATTTATATTCCACTTGGGAAGCGTCAGGCGCTGGTTCTGGTTCCGGTGTTCACGCCTGAAGCAAGGACACCGATGAAGAGAAGTGTCACCATTGAATAAAATGGCGGGATTTAGGATCCTCGTATGTATCCTCGAAGAGCGGCAACGCCGCCATCCCGTTCCAGTGAGCCACACATAATCACTATCGCCTCAATGCCATTCCTACATGCATGCTTGTCTTTGGCTTTGCTTTGGCTGCTGAACGCGATAAAACTCGGTGAAGAATATCGACTATTTTCATATCCTGCATGCGGGCGGGACCGGCACACCATTGTTGATCGTTGTTCAGGCGTGAATAAATAAGCAAAATTTTCTGGTAACTAGTAATCATCCTTGCCGTAAATCCTTTGCTTTTATTCCGCTGGTGACAAACAGGCCGCCGGTACGTTCTGGATGATTTCTCATGCCGGCTTTAGAAATGTGCGGTGACGAATTAAACCTGTTGAGGTTAGGTTAGGCTATTAACAGACCTGGGCTGACAAATGCTACTTCAGTTCAAATCAGTTTACTTCAAATTAGCGTAAGGTGGTGCTAAAGACGGATCAAGTCTTTTAGGCGTTTTTACCCAAGGTTTTTTGTACGTTACGTCTTGCCACAATCTTGGTATACTAGAAAACATAATTTTTTGAATATGTAACTATGTTCGTCAGACGTAATCTACGGGTATCAATCTTTTCTCTATGGTTCGAAAATAAGATTATGATATGTTTGTTCTACCATACACAAGACGAAAGAGCTGCTAAAGTGAAACTTTTCTGCGAAATAGTAACACTATAACAAGCATATCGCTTTCTGTGTCACTTCCAGATGTAGGTTACGTGTCGGTATTTTCGGCCTATTAAGCGGTAGCGTAAACAATTTTCACGAATTGCGTTGAAACTATATTTGTTCGAGACAAGATTTCCATGTCAATTAGTTCGCTAAAATTTACTAAATATTTGAGTGCATATTGGTATCAATAAAAATAAAATGCTTTCAACTTTGAGTTATGGTTGCGAGAAAGGATGAGGTTACTGCGGCTTATTTCGGCATACGATACTACCGTGGTGTCTGTGTTATTTAAATTTCCGGCAGGTCGAACGTGCCTGTATGATCGAAACCATAACAGTTATAAAGCAATATAAAAATCCTCCGGGTAACTCAATGGTTAGTAGGGAAACTGTGGGTAAGACGAACAGGTTAAGAAGAACAGCTAATATAATACAGAGAACTTATGATTTCTAAAATCTAAATGCAGTTTACTTCAGTTCAATATATTGTTTTCAAAAGCAGCTAGTGAAATATTTAACAAAAAATGTTTTTCAATGTGTATTTTGAGTATTACAAATGGTCTGAAAAAGTGAACTTTTTTAGTGCTGCGGGGGAAACGGACAATGTGTGGGGGTAAGATGGACAGGTATTGTAAATCGCCCCAACTGAAAGCATATTACTATTTTTGACCCTTAACAAATTGTATACGTAAAATATGGTGGTGTAGCGTGCAAAAAATGAAGGGGGCAGTCCACCCCCTCCCACTAGAGGCAGCCAATAGAAAATTGTTTGGCAGCGGCAATATGAAAAAGCATTCCAAAAACTGTTTCATGCCTGGCCGCTGCTAATTTGTTTGAAGTTCACGTTTGACGGTTAAATTTTTATTTATATACAATTTTATTATAATATGTTCACTAACCATCTTACCCACACTAGCAGTTGTCCATTTCACCCCATCATTATACATTTTTTTAAAGCGTTCACAATTTTTCATACGCAAATGAAATTACGTATTATTTCAATGCAGATGTTGCTTGAAAAGGTATTCAATCGAAATACTTCATGCTATGGGCAACATTTTGGAATTAAACCACTTAAAAAGCTTAATTTCGATGGAAAAAAAAGTTACATCCAGACGCAGAATCATTTCCAATTTTTAGTTTTTCTGTACTTTATCAAAATTGGAAAGTTCTAAATGAAGATGGAAACATCCAGACATCATGAGATAGCAAGATGGTTGGATGCCCATCAAAACATTTACGAATTTTAATGCTTAACTAGTAGAACCAACCACCTGTCCGTCTTACCCACCCTTCCCCTACTGCGCATTGGCCCACCGGAATTGTTTTTTAGTTGCGCAATTAACAATAAAGCTGATTTTTGGTATATTATTGGGGCTTATCAAAGGCTTATTGCCTACCAAAAACCAGCTTTATCTATTTGGAGAAACCTGAGAAATTGCAATGAGCAAACAGCGCCACCCAGATGGATTGCTGTACTTCAACAGCAGACTGAAATGGAGGGAGTCCAGACGGTATATAAAGTACAGACGCGCAAAGAGCGTGGCACAACACACCAATCGAACCGTCAAATCGAGGCTCCAAACGCGTCAAGCAACAATGTCAGTTTTATTACGCTCTTATTACGGTTTTCATGATCAATTTTGGTAATAAATGCCATAATAGGAGCATAATAAATCTTAGATTGTTACTTGGGGAGCAAAGTAAACACACTGATTCGTCGTTCTGTTGCGTGTAGTTCAGGAAAGAGTTTGTAATCCATCTGCAATGTTAAAACTTGAAGTATTGATTTACTATCAACATATGGATCAGTTACCCTCAATATACCATATTGGTGTGTGTACATTACCTTTTTTCGCTACACTTTCCCAAATAAAAACTTTACCGCTATATAACAATACTGAAACGAATGTAGCACTCATAGGCTTTAATGTGTTATAACTATTTTCATAAAAATGTAAGTAATTTGCTTAATTTTATTCAATAAACATCAAAACCACTGTTTTTCCACTAGCACGTAACCATGCTGAAAAACCCACCAGCAATCGCTTACGCGTATCCGCTCTTGATGATGGTTTGGAAAACACAGTTATGATCACGTTGACTTATTCTAGAAACTAAACAGCTGTGAATATGCACAATGTGAATATCACAGAACAATTCTACTTCTTTTTATCACGTAAGAACACATAAATTCCCCTCTGATATGAAAATATAAATCAATTTTCATTCACTAGCCATTAGCAGCATTTTGTTTTTAATTCCAGCATATGGTGCGTTATTTACACTACTATTAATATATGTGCTGACATATCTGGTATTTGAGTGACAACTGGCGCTAATGTATATGAACGATTCAATGATACACTAGCGCCAGCAGCAAGCTGTTGTCACTGCAAAACTAATTATCTTCAATAAGCCCGGAATGTAGGCTATAGCGAGAAGTTATCCATCGGTATCTCTTTTCTTGTCTCTTTTGATTTGTTTTTGAAAAGCATTTAATCGCTGTGCTAGCTATTTCGGCCTGTCGGATTTAAAAAACACAGATACCACTATAGATAATGGGCTCAATTTAACCGCAGCGACTTCATCATTTCTCGCGACTATAACTCAAATTCAGTAGCGTTTTATTAAGACCAAAATACACGCCGATATTCAGTAAATATTATTCTATCAACTGGTATAAAAATCTTGTCTCGAATAAATATAGTTTCAACGTAGTTCCTGAATATTGTTCAGGCTACCGCTTAATGGGTTGGAAATACCCACCCGTACCCTATATCTCTGCAATTATCTTAGTTTTGGGTTATAGAAGGTGTTAGCTTTACTGACTTTCCAAAGTTGAATCAATATATATAGAATGCCAGTGTCGCTGCAGTGCTCGTGGTAAACATCACACATTTGAAAATTACGTATTTACACTGTATGCGCATATGTGTGAGTGATCGATTCGAAACGGGAATCTGATTGTCAAACTAAAAAGGCAACCCAATAAAAAATTCTTTTGCTTTTCCGTAAATCACGTAGAATAAATCACCCGATTTGGTCGTTTTGGGGTATTTCGTCGGGAGAAAAATTTTCTATTGGGCAATTTGACAATGTTGTTCCCGTATCCAAGACACGAACCAGCAACATGTTTGCCACCAAAATATCCATGAAACACCAGCGACACTGGCATTCTATATATATTGATTATACTCTTTCCAAGGACCCATGAAGAATGACTGAGTACTTGCAGCGCATTCCGGAATCAATTTCTAGTCAGCAAGCCCCGCCCGGAAGTAATAGTAGAATCATTTTTAGTTTTTTCAGCCATCTTTTTTCTTCTTTTCCTTTTTTCTCAAGCCATTTGTAGTTTACAAAGTTCAAAAGTTATAAAAGTCTTTGCCAAGCTTTTACCAACAAATCAAAAAAAGTTTGTTCCAATACGTTATGTAGTTTCTGAGAAAAAGGCACATAAAGTTTGAAAATCGTAGTTTTACAGGAGCAGCGTTTTATTCCGGCGAGGTTGTTCCACATCGCATTGGAATGCTTATGTGTTCGATCGTTTTTCGGCCGCTTTCCGTGGTCAGATCATTACAAAATTAATGTCAAAATAAGCGGAAAAGACTGCAGAATCAAAATCTGAAATGCAAATTCACGACTCTTTCAAAAAATTTAGTCGTTTATGTCCCCTTAACATTTTGCTTGTTGCCTTTTTTTTGTTCTGAGGAAACGTATGAGCAGATTTCCAGCAAGACGGAAAAATATCACAGGAGATCGACTTCTGGAATACGAGCTGTAGTAGTCTAAGCAAACAAGAGATACGAGTATGCTTCTTCAGGAAAGGGAACAGAAATCCATCTGGCCCGAGATTGAAGGAGGACTTTAGTTGCGTAGCGGCAGTGCAGATCATATCGTTGTTTATGTCTAGATCACTCAAAGTTTGACCGTACGATGAGACGTTGCTTGCGGTGCAGTCGACTTCGTTGCTGGTTAAACTTTAGTGGCAAAACACGCTAGCAAACTTTTCAGCGAATAAACTGCATATGTCTGTAGAATTTGGGGCAGCTTCATCGCGATAAATCATAGGGCCATAGCCCATAGGGTGTGCAAAATTTTCGTAGAGCGACTCTTTTTAATGATTTAGGTTTTCGCCATCCACTTGCCTGGGAGCACGTGATCTGAACGATCACATGCGGTCTTTGATCCGGTAACTCGTGGGAGCTTACGTTCGTCAAAGAATCACGAATCGGCAGTTCTGCATTGTCCATGAAAAGCAGGAGCGTTGACATCTAATGGCCTAGAAGCGCATGGCAGATCAGCGGTGCGATACGAGCTAACAAATTTATACTTGCCACGAGTGCAATTTTGGAAACCCCTACGGCGGGGGTCAGGAGTTCCCATAATGCTAGAATTGGCGCATCCCGGTAGCTGACGGAATAGTGGCGGAACTGGAGTAAGATGGGGAACTGCAGGGACATTTGTATCCAGACGGATATTAAAATTTAACGACGAATTTAAAAAAGTCAGTGTCGTAACTTCAATAAAATGCTTATAATAATTGCTTTTTAGTGGAATTAGAGTGTACGGACCAAAAAGAAAGAAATGACGAAAATTGAATCCTTACTTTGACGGAAATTAGGACTAAGCCCTATCTGTTTTGTTTAACGATAGGACAAATAACTATCACGGACGCAACCTCGCCGTGTTGAAATATATTTTCATGCATGACTTTTGAATCAAGCATACAATATAGAATTCAGCTAGGCTGAATGGTGTTGCTATGGAGAAGCTATTAAGCGCGACTTTCATCATTGTGTTTCATATCTTTTCCATGTTCTGGACTGTGTGTCACGGTATCGTGTGGTGGCTGCGAACGATATTTTTCTCAAGCCAAGTATAATACACACAACTTTCCTTCCTTTCCTTCGGGAGCGTCAACCGGCATTCAGATCTAATGTTCCGTTCCACGCAACAAGCACCGAGAATCTTGGCAGAGAACCAACCCGAAGCTGAATCTAAAACTTGATGGTCCCATACGAGGTCAGCGAGAGAGCGCCGGCAGCAGAACGGCTGAATGAGTTTCAATCGGAACTGTCGGGTAATTTGTAATTTATGGCAAAGATTAGCCTCTTCCGCTTCACAACTTTTAGGACAGAGGACACTACTGTGGTCCAAGTAAAACGCTGTGCGCTCCATTGTTGTATTTGGATGGGATTTCACACGGACCGGCATTTGTTTGCGGTTTCTCTGATTGGCCACATTTTTCCTATTAGGGATTTGTGGATTCCGACCGTACACTTGTGGTCACTCGTCGGTGATGCGGCGAGCAAAATTTATAGCTCATTGTCGCGTACTAATGATTCACGTTCGAGGCAATTTGATGCTTGGTTTATTTTGAAATCGAAATGGTTTGCTATTTGCGCTCCGGTGGCACCCTTTAGGGAAAATGTTCATTGAAAATTACTGTTTCATCTAACATGTAGGTACAGTATTTTCTATATTCTTCATCTCGTTTTTGCTTTTCTTTTGTATTACTATGTTACTTTTGTCAATTAAAGGATTTTTCGAAATCATGATTTAGTTTGTGTGTGTAGAAAAATCTTTTCCGATCACCTTCGTGTGGGTCGCTTTTCATTGTTCCATTCCGGGTAATGGAGCGGAATAAGGCTTGAGTCAATTAATATCTGGACACGAATATATCTTGGAACCACGTTAATAAAACAAAAATGTTGCGTAATCAAAATGAAGGTACTTTATCATACTCTAAAGGAAAATTCGCTAAAAAATTATTCCGATTTGCGTTTGAATGAAATCTCGAATCTGTTCGCTAACTAGAGTGGTCATTTTGATCCACCATCTTGGAATCCATAGGCAAACAATGTCACGATAACCTGAATTTTTTGTCCGCGTACCTTATTAGAGAGCGTCCCAGTTGGCTCCGAGGAATCACGCTGGCCTAATAAGCCAGTCGTCGTATGTTCGAATTTCGATTGGGAGAGGCTGTTAGAGTCAATAGGATCGTCGCAACTGGCCCTGCAATTGTCCTGCACTCTAACAGCTGGCTGCAAAGTCTGTCGTATAAAAATAAACAGAAGGTCAAGTTTCGATAACGGAATGTAGCACCTAGGTTTTGCTTTGCTTTGCTTTACCTTATTAGATAATAAGCTATCTTGCAAATTTATCGGCAAAAACGAATTTGCATTTGCTAGGTACCATAATCTCGAACAGTGGCTTTACAGAAATTTTTATCCGGGAAGTTACCCATAATCCATCTTCAGGTATGTTTCGTCGTCCATGAGGATATTAGTACTTTGTACTGGGCTAGGGCTAGGGCTAGGGCTAGGGCTAGGGCTAGGGCTAGGGCTAGGGCTAGGGCTAGGGCTAGGGCTAGGGCTAGGGCTAGGGCTAGGGCTAGGGCTAGGGCTAGGGCTAGGGCTAGGGCTAGGGCTAGGGCTAGGGCTAGGGCTAGGGCTAGGGCTAGGGCTAGGGCTAGGGCTAGGGCTAGGGCTAGGGCTAGGGCTAGGGCTAGGGCTAGGGCTAGGGCTAGGGCTAGGGCTAGGGCTAGGGCTAGGGCTAGGGCTAGGGCTAGGGCTAGGGCTAGGGCTAGGGCTAGGGCTAGGGCTAGGGCTAGGGCTAGGGCTAGGGCTAGGGCTAGGGCTAGGGCTAGGGCTAGGGCTAGGGCTAGGGCTAGGGCTAGGGCTAGGGCTAGGGCTAGGGCTAGGGCTAGGGCTAGGGCTAGGGCTAGGGCTAGGGCTAGGGCTAGGGCTAGGGCTAGGGCTAGGGCTAGGGCTAGGGCTAGGGCTAGGGCTAGGGCTAGGGCTAGGGCTAGGGCTAGGGCTAGGGCTAGGGCTAGGGCTAGGGCTAGGGCTAGGGCTAGGGCTAGGGCTAGGGCTAGGGCTAGGGCTAGGGCTAGGGCTAGGGCTAGGGCTAGGGCTAGGGCTAGGGCTAGGGCTAGGGCTAGGGCTAGGGCTAGGGCTAGGGCTAGGGCTAGGGCTAGGGCTAGGGCTAGGGCTAGGGCTAGGGCTAGGGCTAGGGCTAGGGCTAGGGCTAGGGCTAGGGCTAGGGCTAGGGCTAGGGCTAGGGCTAGGGCTAGGGCTAGGGCTAGGGCTAGGGCTAGGGCTAGGGCTAGGGCTAGGGCTAGGGCTAGGGCTAGGGCTAGGGCTAGGGCTAGGGCTAGGGCTAGGGCTAGGGCTAGGGCTAGGGCTAGGGCTAGGGCTAGGGCTAGGGCTAGGGCTAGGGCTAGGGCTAGGGCTAGGGCTAGGGCTAGGGCTAGGGCTAGGATTAGGCTAGACAAGTCGATATGGTTTCCTCATGAGTCGATTATGCCGTGTACCCCGTTTTATGGATACATATAATTATATAAATAGGTTCCTAAATTCCGTCGTGGCTTTAAATTAGTGTGTTACGTTGTGTCAAAATTCGTTATGGAATAACTGATTTTAAACAGCAGCGGTATTTTAAATTGTCACTGACACAAAATAAAATAACTAAAAAGACCTAGGAAGACCGCATCATTACAACAACAAAAAGTCCCTATTATTTTATGTAGAACATTTACTCATCTACGTACCAGTAAAATGCGTTACTTTTAGCCCGCAAACGCACATTGTATTCAGATTTATTACCCCTTTTCAAATACATTAACATATCTTCTCGAGTTGTAGAATACGTTAAGTATGGATTGTATCTGCAGTGGTGTTGCGACTGAAGCTGACGGTCTAGTCTTCATATCAAGAAGCTCGTTTACTTTGTATTGGTCTCATGCCACAAACACAATTACGTCGTAAGCACACCGACTGGTGACATTAGTTGTATTACGAAAAGCACTCTTAATGTTTGCGGTTTATTTTAACTCCTTTAGTTTGTGCTATTCGAAAAAAGAATATTTTTAAACGGAAGTAGGAAACCATGTTGCACTTAATTATACAAAAGTCATGTGAGCCAACCAGCAGGGGACACAGTCCCGTTTCTTCGTTCCACAGTTGAAATAGCTAAAGTGGAAACTTTCCCGTTATAGTGGCTGCAATAATTATGAATTTTAAGTTATTAATGGTAGCTAATGCATAAGGTATCCTATCAACATTAAGGTCGTTCAAGCTTTGAATCTTAGTTCCTTCGTAATATTTTATAAACTGAGACGATACGAGGGCCAGTTTTGGTCCATCATTGCAGAAACTATGCTAATAACAGGTAAAACCAAATATGTAGTGGTTAGTCAAAGTTGATCCGTCAGCTTAGCTCATTAAATGACATGTTAATATTTGCTATTACTAGAACAGATATCTATCACTCATTTGGGTAAAAGTCACTCCAGTTGAAAAATTTCCTGCACCTGCTAAATCTATTTTTCTGTGTACAAAGATTTGAAAATTGCCGTTTTGTATCTGAATACAACATGAGACTGATGGTTGAAGAATATAATGTTTTGTTGGGTTCACACTAATTAAAATAGAACGGTCCTGCTATAAATTTCTTTTTTTTTTAATTTTGCTCAGCAAAGTGCAATTATGATTCTGGGACCTATCAACTTTTTGCTCTCGCGCATAGCACGGAGCATTGCAACATAAAAGAAGCAAAGCCGGATTCAACGGTAGCGCAACAACAAAAAAATAACTGGTCCCATGTCAGCGTTAATATTTCTGAAAATTGTCTGATCTCATTTCTTAATTTTCAGCCTCATTAAAATCCCTTCGCCTTCGTCTTCTGTCCGGTTGGGCATCGTGCTGTCGGACTGTGCTCGAATGGTGCAAACGATGTAATAACAAATGCAAAATTACATCAGTGCGAACAGGTGCCCAGTCGAAATGTTCCCTAGATGATTCTTACAAGCGAAAGTCGGTGGACAAACTGGAAAATTAGCAACTCTCGAAAATAAATGGACTTGAGAGAGGCGCTTTCTTTCTTTTTTTTTGCAATGAATCATTGTTTGCTGTCGTTCTTTTCTTCGCGTTACGTTTGTTGTTTATGCCGCTAGAAGATTATCATTTTGCTCGAAATTGCTTTTTCAGTTGAACAGCTACTTTGAAAGTGCTGTTTCGTTTTAGTAGAGCGTTATTGTGTTAAACTGTAGTGTGTTTAAAGAATGCAATTAAAGTATTTGTATGCTTAAGAACACTTACATAATATACAGCAGTCCCCCGAATAAGCCGGTGGGTGGTGCTGTGCGCCCATGGCGATTGTTTAGTTGGCCATTAATCAATAAAGTTGATTTTTGGTACCTACATTGTTAGTATCTGCTATAGTCTAGTCAACTTCAAAAAATCAAGTTTATTGGTTAATACCCAACTGAGATATCGCAGTGGGCGTACAGCACCACTCGTCGCCTTATTCGGGGGATTCTTGTATGCATTATTTTCGATACACAATGATTTGCTTCAACAGAATTATTAAAACGTGGTTTGAACACGAAAACCCGATGCATTTGATCTTATTGTCCTGATGTGTTTCTTCTGACCCCCGGCACATCTACATTTTCCTGTGACTGAACATACAGTGTGACACATATATATTCGAACAAAAACAAAGTCATATATTTTTGTAAATAAAGGCTTTATTTCGAATTTTAGTTTTCGAAGTTGTTTACCCATAGATACATAACGCAAGAAACATTCATTACTCTATTGAGTCGCTTTTTACCTGGACAACACGCTTTAAACGCTTTTCGAAGTCGTTACATGCGGCACGCACTACTTCCATCACATATCTTGTTGACAACTTACTTAAATTATTGCAAATTATGATATTAATAATCCTTGAGCTTCTGTTGCATGTACCCCCATATACTAGAATCCAGAGGTTCTTATCAGGAGAACTTGGAGATCATTCGTTTTTCGATGTGTAATCTGTCAGATTGGCTTTGTACCACAAGATTGGGTTGAAGCTCCATGCTGTTGAAAGCAATAATATTCTTCACCATACATTCCCCGAACGTAGGACATCAAATTTTGTTCTATGACCATTTTTAGATAGTATTTTGCATTAACTGCTACACCTTTGTCAATAAATACAATAGGAAGTTTCGTTTTCTTTGAAATGCCTCCCCATACCAAGACCGTCAACGAATTTTGGTATCGTAGTAGGGTACGGGAGGGTATTTTCAGCAGGTTTCTAAATTCAGCCTATTTTCCTTTTCTTTCGCCAATAAATATACTTTACCGATATACAATTTTAAAATGTATAACTATTTTCTCAAGACTGTAAGTAATCTACTATTTTTTATTCAAAGAACGTCAAAACCACCTGTTCTTCTACTAGAACTAGGCCATAGGCCGAAAAATTGATGCCATCGCTTAATGGGCTGAAAATACCCTCCCGTATCCTATATTCCGTTTGTGCTTTGGAACGTCGATGATCGAAACCGACCATAACCGATCATTTTGAGCATGGTGCGAAGTTTGAAGAACAAAAAACTTCTCATCAGAAAAGATCATTCCGGAATTACCGTGTCGACGCAGCAGCAGCTTGCATCTTTCCTGCCGTTTTTGTTTTGATGCTTCCGTTAATCCCTAGATTTTACGTTTTTTGAATGTTTTCACATCCAGATACATTTTCAAAACTCGACGAAGAGATTCCATGTTGATATTCAGCTCAACTGCCATTTTCCGTGCGGACCGGTCGCAATTGCAACGAATTCGCATTCGAACAACCTTTTTGACCTCTGCAGTTCTAACGCTTCGTTTTCCTCTGTTTTTTACGGTTTTCAACAGATCCCGTTTCGGAATTTATTTATTATCAACGACCATAACTCAAACATTGGTAAGTGTACACCGAACGAGACACAATACGAAAATGGTATTAGGGTAAAGAACCGGTTTTAAGCAGTCTAAGCGGGTCACTGATTGTTTTACCTTATTACAAGCGATGGGTTGACTAAGTGGGGGATATCAGCATACCAATCTTCTTGCTATCTTTAGTTCTTCAAGCTGTTACCATTGAAAGACACTATTGTTGTGCTAAACGTTTGATTTTCCGCTTTAAAAGTTGGAGCGGTGGAACTAATTTTGATCAGACCGAACATATTTTCACTCTCAAGGTGCTTTTTTAAGCAATCCTGAAATCTGAATTTTTTTACGTTCCCGTAAAAATCCCTCGGACTATTCCCCCTATTCAGTAAGTTCGCGTTCCTATCCGCGACCTACTAATCGGCATCTGATGTGTAATCGGCAAAGCGTATCGGCATAGATGCGTGAAATGCCATCTGTCTAAATTGTTTATCGGGGCATACACACACCGCACCGTTCGGCAAACGGTATTCGTCGTCTATTTTATTCTCTAGTGTTCTTATGGGAAACTGCGAGTTTGACGTCTCACTCGCTGTTCATAAGGATGGTGGGAGAACAAAAGAGGTAAACATAGCAGTACGCACGGTCCGAATCAGAACAGTGTTGTCAAAGCAAATAACATTGAAACACATCGTTGCTTCATTAAATCACTGAGAAAATCTTCGAAAATTATTGAAAAAGCTGTCTTTTCTGTTGTTTTTAATAAAGAAAAATTAATTATGAACATACATTTCTCTTGAAAGTATCGAACCACGTTTTGACCATTGGAGGTTTCAGTTAATTTCAAACCTATAATTCTTATTTCCAGAACCGAAACAGTGTCTTGGCAATACGATAGTTTATCAGTTTTGCTGCAGCTGCTGCTACTGGTGAACAGGTACCGTCAATTCAGAATTTGTTTTCAGTTTTGTTATAAAATAATAAAACTTTCGGCTAGTGACAAAGCCTTAGATAATAGAAAAAAAGAGAGTGAATAATATGGTATGTGACAATTGAGTGCTTGACTTTTAGAGTGGTTGTAATCAGTGCTGAAAAATGTGATGGATTCGTTAGTAGCGAGGTGGCGATTGCCTTCAGCAGCTGAAAAATGTACGTTTTTGGACAACAATTTTTAATTCATCATATTTCTTGTCGGAAACCCAGTAAATTGTGTTTTTTGTGAATCAAATGTATGGTTAAGTGATTTGTGAAGATGATCCTATCAAAAGATTTTGAAAATATGAATAGAAAAGTGCATTTTCGGCTCATTTATTTTCAACTGATTAAAATAGGTGACACTGCTTAACTCGTTCCTTACCCTAGTTTGATTGTATTAATTGCATATGCCGTTGCAAGCACACAATGATTTTTGTTCGAATATATATGTGTCACACTGTAAAATGTTAAAAACACTGGACGGGAAATCACTTCATGGAAAGTCTATAGGTCTGCCATTGTTGTTTGGGGTTCAGTATCGAGGGGTTCATCTGTCAAACTATGTAGACCGAGATGAAGATGTCGAGAAGTTGGTTTTCCGGTAATTTCCGGAAAAATTTTGGAATGAACAATTGCATTAATGTAACAAACATGCTTGCAACATAATATGTGATATTTTTAGATTTTATCACACAATTTTTGTTAAAAATAATCTGAAAATAGAAAATAGCATGGAAACAATTTGATTGATATTGTTTAAAGAAGAAATACGACTGATAATATTCTCTATTACGAAGCACTGCAATGACTCTATTTAGATCGCAACACTGATTGCAGATCTTTGGCTGTTTCCTTGCAGTTGCTGTGCATTTAGTCGTTTCACTGCAACCTGCAATATCAATAGTATCGCGAAATTCAAAATCCCTTATTTAAACCGTTGGGTCTCAAAAGAATTAGCAATAATCTCGATAATTATTGCTGATTGCAAGGAAAATTGTACCATCCAAAGTGCACAATCGCACATAAAAGTGCTATTTTACATTAAATCGTTTCGGTATCTTCGGTGCACATTTTCGTTACATTGCAAGCAATAAGCGCACCGAAGAGACCGAAACGGTTTACGCTAGAATAGTACTTTTTTGAGCGGTTGCACAGTTATTGATTGGACAATTTTCCATGCAATTAGCAATACCCATTTTGATTCTTAGAAGTTAATTTATTGTAATTAGCTGTTAATCACAGAATAATCTGTGAATGTGGCAACACTCACACACGCAGCTGCATTGTTGCTAGATAATTTGTTTCAGTTGGCGACTCTCTACACTGAGAAAACTTTTCGTATAGTTTCCATGTGTCCCACACATAGATTTTTGCAATGTGCCCAGTTAATGAACTTTATCTGCCAAACAGTTATAATTTATGGGTACGCGAAACTTTTGCACATGCTATTCATATGCGTATAATTTTTATGTGTATTTCTGGGTGGATTGTGCTTATATGTGGCACATGATAATCATGTGGAATTTCATATGGAAATTTACCATTAGTTATGTGCAGAATATTTTGAGTGTACGTCTCTCTAAATTTGTAACCAATGTGGGTATGCATTGTGAGTTTCATTGAAAGTTATCCACCGCGCTGCTCAAAAATGAATTGCTACAGTTCCCCCACAATTATGGGCCATTTAGGCAGAAGTGTGATTTTAAAACAATCAATTGTAACGCATACTATTGTTTAAAAGCAGTTTATAAATGTCTTTAGTTACAGAAATATGTAATCTTTGAGTTGATTCAGTTAGTAAAACCCATTTAGTGTAAGTTTTCCACGGAAATTAAGCTTATATTATGACTGATCAAATACACAATTATGGATCACTTTTGGAAGCGGTCACAATTATGAAACAATTTTCATCATATTATGGATCAAAATAAAAATACACTTTTTGCAGCGAATTCACTCAATGAACTTTATTCAAATCATAATAACATAAAAATAACATGTTTCAAATCGTATGAAAGACCTTGTGTGGCTTTTGGTCTGTCTTTAGATGCCTGCCGTCCTTCTTCGAAGACACCTACCGATCAGCCTGGGAATGCTTTTCGCGATTTCACGACTGATTTTTTGTCCTGGAAAAAGAATCTTAGGCTCACCAGCTGCGTTGGCTCCGAAAAGACTAGTGTAGGATGAAGTTTTCTTTTTTTCCGAATTGTTATTAACGATGTAGGTACAGTGGATCTCGTAAAAGTTAATCGATACAAGAGTTTATTTTAATCGCTGCTATGATGCGACTCTGTAAGGCGACAATAAACCGAAAAAATGAAAAATAAACATCGAAGGAAATCGCGCGTATGTGACCAAAAGCTCAAAAAACCAGTAAATTCAAACTCTCTAAAAAGTTAAGGAAAAAATTAACGTTTTAGATTATTGCATGAGAGTTAACATTCGCTTAACTTTTGCGATGAACCGTTGCATATCGTTGCATATCATAGCGTTTTACTGCCTTACGTAGCTTTCCTGTCCTGCGTAATTCAGAAACAGAATTTTCCAAAAACTCAGCTCTGTGCAGCTTTAGATTCTGCTAAAAAAATGTTTGTAATAGGTACTAAACTGTTTGAATTTGTAAAAATTACATTAGAAACAAAGTGATCCATAATTGTGAAAAATTATCTTGTTTTGGTCCCTATTATGGATCACTTTGAAAATTCCTTATTTTTACAGGAAAACCATTGGCAACCACAAATATTTCGCTGAATCGTAAAGAACTTAGCTTAATCTTTATGTACGAGACATTTTTTGCTCGAAAATTGGTGATTATGTCACATAGCAACCTTATGAATGAGGAACGTACTGCTTATGCTGATTAAAAAAACGACAGACATTTTGATAGATTCCCGATAACAACTTTGTACGCTCATTGAAAAAGCATCAATGTCGGGATTTAAAGGATGTTTTATGTGTTAAAACCTAGTTAATAGGGTATATTTTGTTGCAAAAATGCTTTATACCTTCAAGCAGCTTGTTTACCTGAGTTATTTAACTTGAAACACAAAAGTGGTCCATAATTGTGGGTGATCCATAATTGTGGAGGGAGTGTATTTCATGGTTGCTGGGTCAATTTTGATATTATTAGAAGAAATTACACAGAAATCATAAAGTTTTAGTTACTTTTGGCCACCCAGTAACGTGAACAACATGTTTGTTAACAACATTCTGGCAGCAGTTCTAGCGCGGCGTTTGCTTCAAGCGCGGTGTTTCCTTTAGACCGCGTTTAACTTTGGGCAAAGTTCCCAATACCGTTTTACTTTATCGAATCATACATAATTAAAGTGGTTAGCAAATTGCATTTTTGCGCATCTGAAAAATAGTAGCTATTGCGCGCAGGTACGCATTTATTTTGCACGGATGTTAAAATATGAAGCAGTAGTTTTATTCACTATTGTCGTCGGTAGCAACTCCAGCTTGGCCCGGCAAACCTATACCAACCTGAAAACAGGTTTCCGCTCTTGTTTGCCAGAGATTTTGCATAGCCATTGTTCTTGCCGGCAGTTGACGTTCAATCTTCCGGATTTCGTTAAAATGTACCTCGGAAGCAGCAGTAGAGAGGATAAAAAACACGGTTAACATAGCAGTGGCATCTCATCTTGCCTTTTTTTTACCTAGTGGAGGCATGGGATGCAAGTGGCAATAAAGCGGAAAAAATGAAAAACACAAAGGAGCCAACATCACAAAAAGAATTTTGCATTTTCCCAACGAGCAGCAGAACGCTTTTCTTTGCTTCTTTGTGATGTGCAACTTCCTGGCGAAGAGTAATCAAGCCGGAATATCTTTATTCTATAGGAAGTGCTTGTTTCATTTACTCGTTTCCTGCGTTTGTGAGGATAAACGCTGTTTGCAAAATGTTTGTTTTAACCCATACGCGGGGCGAAACGGTGAACTACGTACACGGTCGCAGAAAGCTTTGTTAGTTTCTAAGTTCATTATACTAGATCATTATCATTGTGTAGTTACTCGAGAAAAAGTGACAAACAAAGTGATTAGACTGTCACAATATTAAACAAATTTCTGTTGCAACAATAAGATACAGTGCAAATATTAAAATTCAAACAAATTTATTATAGTGTAATATTTATCAGAACCTATATGGCATTTATTAAGTTATCAAGGTAAAGGATGTAAATGTTAAAGATAAAACAATACTTTGAACTTGAATGCAACTATCACATCAGCGTAGTTCTTTTTGTTTGTTATAAGGAATACCTTCTGTGTTTGTAGACAGCAATCAAAAACTCATTATACTATCCATAGGAGACTGCATTAATACTTGTTTGTGGAATGCAAGAAAGTTTCGTCGAAAAGTTAAGTGTCGTTTTGCAAAATTATTCTACAGATTTGCACTTATTTTCCTTCTTTTTCTCTTAGCAGATCAAGCAGCGTATCAAGAATTTGCCTCCACTGTACTCGGTCCTGGGCTGCTCGTCGCCAATTTGAGCGTCTCGACACACGCAAGTCGGCTTTAACCTGGTCGATCTATCCGATTTGAAGAGAATAGACCCCGTAGCCTCCCGAACTTCGTCAGGTGCACGGTGGAAATCTCTCCAAGTAGTGTCTGCAGCTCGTGGCTTATATACCTCCGCCACTCCCCACTTTCCGTTTGTACTCTGCCAAAAATAGTTCGCAGCACCTTTCGTCAAATACGGCAAGTGCACGTATGTCTTCCGTAAGCAAAGTTACTGTCTTAAGTCCGTAGAGGACTACCGGTCTGATTAGCGTTTTGTACATCGCCAGCTTTGTGTGGCAGCATATGATCCTTGATCGAAACGTCTTGCGGAGGGACGAACAGGTCCGACTTCCAGCTTGAATGCCTCGTTGAATATCCTTACTCGAATCATTGTCGGCAGTGATCAGAGATCTCAAATACCTGAACTAATTAATCACTTTCAGTTTGGTTGTCAACAGTCACTGTCCATTAAAGGCGAACGTTGATTTCTCTGGTGTCTCTTTCTAGAATATTTTTGGTTGTTGCTACATTGATTTGCAACCTATTCCTTCTAGCCTCCGTTTTTACTCTGGTGTAGTTTTTCTCCGCTGTCCCAAGGTTTCTAGTAATGATGTCAATGCTGCAAAGACTTGGAAGTGGTTATTGTTGCCGAAGATCGTTGCTCTCATTTCGTTGGCCATTCGCCGGCTCACACCTTCAATGACGATGTTAAATTACATATAGGACACTCATCTTGCCTCTGCGTGATATGAAAAGACTCGAGAGAGCCCCTTAAACACGCACCTAGCACATCACGCGCTTCAGGGTAGCTTTTATCAGCATCGGCAGTTTGTTCATAATAACATTCTCGCCTGATGCTGTTCTACGAAATCTCTTGCTATTGGGGATAGACGGCGTAACAAAATGTGGAGGAGAATCTTGTAAGTGAAAGGCCCCTTTTATAGATGGGACAAACCACACCTTCCATAAACTCTTCCGGTAATTTCTCGTCCTTCCAAATCCTTGAAATTATTCAAGAAAGTTCCTTTGCTAGTGGTTTTTTGCCATTTTTGTAGAATTCTGCCGGGAGTTGGTCCTTTCCGGTGACTTTATTATTATTCAGTTGATCAATTTCTTGCCGGATCTCTTCGAGATCGGGAACTCCTGGATTAACTTGTATTCCAACCCCTTCTGTTATATTGTCATAAAGATGCTAATCGAAGAACTAGGCTTGGGTGTGTCCTTTACGAAATTGGTTCACCTTCTCATAAAATTAGCGCGTGTCGTTAGCATGGAATAGGTATTCCAGCTCCTTACGATCTCTGTCCTCCTTTTAACACTTTTTCCTTATAAAGATCCGTAGTCAACTCATTCCGCGCTCATCGATTCGCGACTACGAAGGTACACGATCTCTTTTACCCTCATGAAAGTGCTCATATGTGAGTGTGTGTGAACAATCTCTCTGTTTCTTGCACTCTTTAACAAATTCTTATCCTTGCTTCACGCATATACTAAACTTATCCAGGTGTCAACATCTTACCTGCGTAGTCGCGCCAAATTCTCCCGCGTGGTAATGTTTAGCTACTTTCTCCAAGCTTTTTTTTCCTCTCTTTCGCTTGCTGGTATTCTCCGTCAAACCAATCATTTCATGCACTCGAGCTTACTTCACTTAGCATCGCGGTTGCGGCCTCATTGCCGGCCAAGCGTATTCTGTTCCCCCCGTCTTCGAGGGTCGAAGCACCTAGATCCTTAGAGGAAAGTAGAACTTCATCCAGTAGGCGCGCGTAGTTCTCGGAAACTAGCGGGTTGTCTAATATGAGACAATGAGGTTTCGTCAGCGTCTGGGTGTACAGCTTGCGGGCCCATGACTTTCCCGCCGTATTTTGTCGTTTGTGACGAGTTGGAGTCTTCTGAACTCGGTGCGTATGCACTCCCTCGCGGTCCTTGGCTCTCTGAACGAAGGGTTTGAAAATATTCAAATTTTTACAACCCTGACCGAAGCATTGGGATTCCGCTTAAACGCTTTCACGACACGCTTGTGATCCTGATCACCGTATTTCTTCTTCCGTTCGATACTCAGAGTTACGTAATATTTTTTAATCACACGACTCACCATTGATAACACGATTCCGAGTTGTTTTCCAATGTCCTGATCAGAGGTGGTGTGATACATTGTCCAAGTCCATAGTTGATTTTTTTTAAAACAACTGAAACTAATTAGAAAACAGTTAAACACAACCTTTTAGCTATAATTGAGCTATTATTAGCTGTTATTTTCGAAATGCTGGCTGGTTCCAAATTGTCCAAATTGATGGTCCCGATGAGTGAATTGAGGATTTTCCAGGTGCTTGCGCAAAATCAATTCGACGTTGTTTTTCGGGTGACGCCATTTTTTCCAATTATCGAAAAACTGACAGCGATTGAAATACGCGCAAAAAGATCAAAGCAGACTTACTTATTACTTACTTATTCAGCCGAGAGCCGGGGTGGCTCTTACCGTATCAAGAATTCCTCTCCATTGTACTCGGTCATGGGCTACTCGTCGCCAATTGGTTGCCCGTCTCGACACACGCAAGTCGGCTTCAACCTGGTCGAGCCATCGTGCACGTTGAGCCCCTCTATTCCTGGTGCCGGTGGGGTTATTGAAGAGAACGGATTTCACTACACAGTCGTCCGGCATCCTTGCGACGTGGCCGGCCCACCGTAGTCTCCCAACTTTCTCCAGGTGTACGATGGGAATCTCTCCAAGCAGTGCCTGTAGTTCGTGATTCATACGTCTCCGCTTTCCGTTTGCACTTCGCCAAAAATAGTCCGCAACACCTTTCGTTCAAAAACGGCAAGTGCACGTATGTCTTCCGTAAGAAAAGTTACCGTTTCAAGTCCGTAGAGGACTTCTGGTCTTATTAGCGTTTTGTACATCGTCAGCTTTGTGCGGCGGCGTATGCTCCTTGATCGAAACGTCTTGCGGAGGGAAAAGTAGGCTCGATTTCCAGCTTGAATGCTGTAGTGAATAGCATTGGCGTGGTAGAATGAAATCAAATTAATAGCGCTCAGCATATATGAATTGACAAACTTGCTTAGCTATGAACTTGGATAGCAGATGAAAACAACACTTATATGGTAGCACTGCCCAAATACTAACTCCAAGTAAGACGTGACGTTTGGCAACCTTGTACAGAATTCCTTTGCGTGGATGCAACGTTTCCCGTAAGGTCGGGTAACATGAGAAAAATGAGATATGTCATTCTGTGTGCTACTTTCGAGAACAACAGATGTGAGGTTCGAGATTTGGATACGACATGGCGCAGTCGGTAGGTAAGTAAAGTGTTACTTTCCGAATCTACAGGTAATGTGTTACTATTAAATCTATTTGGCTTTTGCTATGAAAAAAAAATTTGTTGTGGGCGAAGCGGTCCCAATTACTTTAAAAGCAAGATAAAAAGTTGAGCGGTGCGCTCTCAACAAAAAAAGAAAAAATAAATAAATAAATAAATAAAAAAGCTGAGCGGAGCGGTCTCAGCAAGCCAAAAAGTTGAGCGGTACGATCTCAACCAGAAAACAAAAACAAAAAAAAAAGCTGAGCGGAGCGGTCCCAGCAAACCAAAAAGTTGAGCGGTACGATCTCAACCAAAAACAAAAACAAAAAAAAAAGCTGAGCGGAGCGGTCTCAGCAAACCAAAAAGTTGAGCGGTACGATCTCAACCAAAAACAAAAACAAAAAAAGCTGAGCGGAGCGGTCTCAGCAAACCAAATAGTTGAGCGGTACGGTCTCAACCAAAAACAAAAAAACAAAAGGACAAAGAGATTTCCACAAATACTGAATGGCTGAGCGAAGCGGCCTCAGCCGTGAAGGAAATGCAAGAGGATTGTCATGACTTGAGACAGTTGTTCGAATAATATAGTACCTACATGTATTACTTATGATATACGAATGATATAGTTGATATAGCACATGGTACTTGTTATTCAGTAATTCACAATATTTAGCGACTTTCAAGAGAGGTGATGGGCTTGTTTCGGACGCAAGGTATTCCTTCCGATCACATACGAAAACGGTTCGGAGGTGGAAACTCGGAAGGGTGGAATTTTAATCAACGGAAATAAAACCTATCAGAAAGGAACACCTCTGATGCCCGTGGATGTGGTGTCAATGCTGTAAACGTTTGGGTCATCTCTACCAGTCAGAAGTGCTAATTTTCTAGATGCGCATTGGCACGGAGATGATTTTAGGTAGGATTTACTTTTGCTTTGTTTATAGTTTGAAGTGGTGCCCAAAAAGGAAATCCGTTACAGGAGATCATTGTTAAGTAAAAGCCGGGTATTTGTATTTGTTTGTTTGCTGGCTTTTTTATGGCGCGATCGATCCGAGTATTGTGTCTGATGTGACCGAGGACATATGCCTGGTTTAAAACAAGAATTTTCCTGCAGTGCCATTTTAGGTTGTGCAAGGGTGAGTTCAATTGAGACGTTGATTCGCCAGTTAGCTGGATCATCGCCCGGTTCACTTCCATTACACCAAGTTTGTTTGCCAGTATCTAAGTGTGCAAGCCATTTTGTACCTGTATTTGTCTACTGGATGTGCTATAAAGGCGGTAACCTACTTGCTCGACTTTGAAGTCAATTGTCGGAATTATTGTGGCCACTTGGCCAACAAGTGGTGATGTCCCCGCATCGTCGAATACGAGTTGGGAACAGGGATGCCACATATAATTCTGTGTTTTTTGTCGGAAAAATCTGATAATCTGTTCGGCGAGAAAAAATATCTGTGCAAAAATCTGTCCAATGCAAAACAATGTGAGTGAAAGAGATAGAGAGTCATTTTGCTGACTATTTCCGTCTCTTTCACTCTCATGTAAAAGCTCAAAAATCTGTTAAATCTGTGTAATTTGGCGAAAATCTGTATTCTATACATACAGATTCTGTACAGGCGATTTCTTTCAAATATCTGTTAAACACAGAATAATCTGTGCATGTGGCAACCCTGGTTGGGAATTGCATCCCCGGTTCCAAAAAGGGCCACGTATGCAGGACAATTCAGTGTCTTGATTTCAAGGGATCTGAATTTTACTGAAAGACAGTCTATCTATGATTTAGTACTGTCGTGCAATGAACATATGCAGCAGACGTTGGACTGCTACGCGGTATTAATTTTATTTTGCCAAAGCTTACAAAGTTTGACTGCTTTGGAATGAGGAATCAAACTATCGGACCGACCACTGTCCACAGTAACGGGGTGAGGGATCAGTCGTAAGTGTTTTGCGTTCTTTAGCAGAGTGAGTGAACCGGAAACGGAAAGTGTAAGCTACATACATATTTCGTTCGCTTCGATGGGAATAGTTGTAGTGATGATCAGTCGTTGCTCCAATGGAGCTCCGCAAATCTCCGACAAGGGGACACTGCGGCAAACTGTAAGGTCGGACAATTATATACTTTTTTTACTGAACATGCCTGTAAAGCGAGTCAAAGGTCGAAAGGCGATTGGCATTTGAAGCGCGAAACCTTTAAACGGCATTGTATTTTGCATATTACACTTGTTCTTGAGTGAGGGCGAGGTGACACGGAATAAAGTTGGATGGTGGGCCAGCTGTGGTGGCCTCTACTAGGAGTGGTTTCCAAAAAATATTCTCTTTCGATCCGAACACCTAAAATAAACATTGGAATTTGACTTGTCATTTCATTAGACCGAATTCAGTGCCCAGCGGTGAGTTCATCAGTAGGCATAGGTGGTGTAGGTAGAATAAAGTACGGTACACTGAAACAAACTACCAAGTAAAGTATTATACGACTAAAAAAAAAGTTGAAATATTGTGATGTTTAAAGAAAAAAAATCGTGAATTTAGTTGTGCTAGCAGTTGAGCCCAGCGACGCATATCTTTTGTAAACACATGAAATCTCGTAAGAAACTGTCAACGTAAGAGTGACAAAGTAAAAATATGTCTTATAACAATCATGTTTATCATATGAATGTTAGGGTAGTTTGTGGGTTTAAGAATGTGCAAATTGTTCAGGAGCGCAACAAACATTTAAGTTATCTGATAACCTAATGCAGTTTTTGGACAAATCTGTAAGTAATAGAGCAGAATGAATGCAGCTTTTAGCAGCGGTCAAAGGAAGAGTAAATTAAACCAACACAGTCAAGAATGTATGATTAACCACGGCATAATGAGAAACTAAATAATTTCTCGGAATGTACAATAAATTATCATGAAGGCGCGATAAAAACCAGTACGTTTTTTTAGGATTTTGAAAGAATAATTAAACTTTACCATTCCTAATGATTTTAACAATTATTCGTAGAGGCTAAGAGATGAAATAGTGAGTCATTACGAAATTCAAGTATGGGAAAAGTTTAGATGTTTCTGTTTTCTTTTCTACAATATAATATTTATGATAATACATGATACATAATCACATTTCCTTCTGATACTCTTGATTTAAAATTTTGATAAATAAGTTATCAAGGAGTATAGCCGAAGGCGGATGTAGTGAATAGCATTGGCGTGGTAGAATGAAATCAAATTAATAGCGCTCAGCATATATGAATTGACAAACTTGCTTAGCTATGAACTTGGATAGCAGATGAAAACAACACTTATATGGTAGCACTGCCCAAATACTAACTCCAAGTAAGACGTGACGTTTGGCAACCTTGTACAGAATTCCTTTGCGTGGATGCAACGTTTCCCGTAAGGTCGGGTAACATGAGAAAAATGAGATATGTCATTCTGTGTGCTACTTTCGAGAACAACAGATGTGAGGTTCGAGATTTGGATACGACAAATGCGTCGTTGGATCTCCTTACTCGTATTATTGTCGGCGGTGACCAGAGATCCCAAATATACGAACTCATCAACCACTTTCAGTTCATCGCCGTCAATAGTCACTGTCCGTGGGAGGCAAACGTTACTTTCTCGGGAGCCTCTTCCTACCATATATTTGGTTTTCGACGCATTAATTTGTAGCCCCATCCTCCTAGCCTCCGTTTTAAGTCTGGCGTAGATTGCCTCTGCCGTCCCACGGTTTCTAGTAATGATGTCGAGGTTGTCTGCAAAGCCTAGAAGTTGGCTACTCTTGCTGAAGATCGTTCCTCTCGTTTCGATGCCCGCTCGCCGGATCACACCTTCAATAGCGATATTGAATAACACACAGGACAGTTCATTCCCTTGCCAACCCTCTGCGCGATTCGAAAGGACTTGAGAGTGTCCCCGAAACGCGCACGTAACACGTTTATGCTGATGATGTGAAGGTTTTTCTCCTGGTGAAATCTGTCAAGGACTGTCGAATTCTTCAGGATAGTGTACAACATTTCATCGGATTTTGCAAAACGTTCGGCCTAAAAGTTAATACGAAGAAGTGTAATCTGGTGTCCTATACCCGAATGATTATTGATTATTCCATGGAAGGTGAAATAATATCAAGAAGAGATCATGTATGCGATCTTGGGGTAGAAATAGACAGCGAGCTTAACTTCATCCGGCATACTGAAAAGGTTGTTGCAAAAGCAAATTCTTTATTTGGCATGATCAAACGCCTCAGTGGAGAATTAAAGGATCCGCATACTATCATCTCATTGTACAATGCCTTGATACGAAGTGGTGTTGAGTACGCAAGTGTAATATGGCAACCATTCTACGAAGTGCACAAAAAGCGAATTGGGCGAATCCAAAAGAAATTTATTCGCTATGCCCTGCGGAATTTAGGATGGACCGGAGAGATGCCTAACTATAAATCGTTATGCTTATTGATTGGAACGGAAAGCTTGGAGAGCAGAAGGCGTACAACAGATGCTCTGTTCGTAAAGGACATACTCGTCAGCAGGTATAATTCGCCATATTTATTAAGCCAAGTGATCGTGAATGATGGACGTTCGTCGTTAAGACGTGTTAGACCTTTTCGTTTGACAAATAGAGTTCAAAATTACGCCAGAAATGAGCCAATGTATAGAATGATGGCCACATTTAACAATCATCGTGACATTATAAATGTTGAATTGACCAAGAAGCAAATTAGGGATAATTTTAGAATATTTTATGTAAATCATTTGTAATTAGTAGGTAATAACTATGTAACAATTTTTTAAAATATCGATGATGGGTAGAGCCTAACATCAGTCAAATAAATAAACAAACACATCACTCGTTCCAGAGTAGCTTTGATCAGCCGCGCCAGTTTGTCCGGAAAACCGTACTCGTGCATTATCTGCCAAAGCTGTTCATGTTCAACGGTATCGTATGCTGCTCTGAAATCCACGAAAATATGATGCGTGGGCACGTTGTGCTCGGGTCCCCATAAAGCCCGCCTGATACTGCCCTACGAAATCTCTTGCTATTGGGGATATACGACGCAACAAAATCTGGGAGAGCACCTTGTAGGCGGCGTTGACCAGCGTAATGCCGCGGTAGTTACAGCAGTCTAGCCGGTCACCCTTTTTTTAAATTGGACAGACTACGCCTTCCATCCACTCCGCCGGTAGTTTCTCTGCTTCCCAAATCCTTGAAATCAGCCAGTAAAGTGCCGTTGCTAGCGGTTCTTGGCCATTTTATAGAGTTCAGCCGGGAGTCGGTCCTTTCCGGCGGCTCTATTATTCTTCAGCAGACCGATTTCTCGCCGGTTATCTTCGAAATCAGGAGCCTGTACGCTGTTGACGTTTGTAGGTACTCCTAGGTTGACTTCCATTGCGTCTCCTGCTGCTATATCGCCGTTGAGGTGGTATTCGAGTCTATTCCCTTGTCTTTGAATTAGTTTCAATCGCTCTAATTAAGTTATCTATGTATATGAATGTGAATTGGGTGAATTGGGCAAAATAGACTATTCTTGCATTTCGCACAGTATGGAATGGATGGAATTTGATTCTTCTGATATTTTGACAAAATTTGGAAACTATTTGAGTTCGTTTCACGGGCGGCAAATAAGTTTTTGTACCGTTTAATTAGCTTTTATCATGATTGTTGGGCAAAATAGGGCAAAATGGACCACTTCCCGAAGTCTGCGCAGGATGAAACCAACCACCAATCGATTTCTTGCATTTTTTTACATAGAACTAGGTATCTTGTAAGAATCTAAGCCAGCAGCTTCTAATTCTTGGGATTACGACCTCGTTTCTGCCCATTGTGCGTTGTTTTAGCTGCTATCAAACGACTGCAAGGCCGAAAAATCATCCCAAAAAAGATAAAAATACAGTGTAAACAATGCACTCTAAATTATTTCTCCCTAAATTTTCCAGTGAGAATACGCGATGGGTAGTTTTCTACAACATTTTTCCGTTATACAATTTCATATCATCATGATTTTGATACCTATACATTTTTCTCAATTTTTGTATGGTTTAATACTGTCAATCGCAAATTTGTAATCATGCAAGTAAAATCTGCACGCACAATCCTTTCCTTTCATTCACCATTGGCTCCACTGACGGTTTCGGCAGGGTTGAAGAAAAACACCATCGTATTTTTTCAGGGTTGTATCACTTGCAACATTAGCAGAAACTGTGGTCGATATATGAAACATACAACGATTAAGACACTCCTGCATGAGGTTACACTGTTAACTGGAACATCCCATCGCCAACCAATATACCATAGACTCACAGACTCGCCAAAATTAATAGAATTCTACAAAAAACATCGTCACGCCAATTTTGTGCGAACACTAGCAACATTTATTATTGACATTCACAAATGTTAACTTACCAGAGGAGTATCCCTCGGACAAGTAAGTATTTTGGTAATGGCATTGCCTTCTTTCATTGAACAGCGTCGCTATAACAAACACGGAGACATTCCCAACCGAGACTAAATCCGAAATGACTGTTACAGATTGTCAAAAATAGCACAGAGAGTGTTATGTCTGTTTGTCTGTGAATATACATTAGCTTACTGATATCGTTGAGAGTCCCAGATAGGAAATTAATAATTGCGTGTTATCTAAACTGTGTATGTAGAGTCTGCTTCTCTGCCATTTGGTTGATCACGCATATAGGGATGTTTGCAAAACATTACTGCCGCCACTCCAATTTGCTAAAAGATTTCTGTCTAAATAATATTTACTCTTTCGAGTATAGAATGAGTTCAGCGTGCGATGTTCAGCCAGCCCCCGTGTTACATGGTAAAGAAGGGGACACGACAAGTTGTTGAATGCGTTCCGTATCTCGGATATTGAGTGTCCTTTATATGTATACCAGATTGTAGAGCCGACTTGTTATAGTTGCAGGACAGTTCATCCGGCCGATATGAGTTACAAAAAAAAATATTGAAATAGTCGCTTCAGCGTGGTCCACGGCATTGCTGGAAGCTATAGATTTCATAATGAAAGATGATAAGACCGAGGATAGAAGGGATAACTTTCTAATGTCAGCTCTGTTTATCCTTATTCTGTTTTTGTTTTGCATGTTATTTTTTCTCATGAAAGGCAGAAGCGGTGAGCTAAAATTAGTTCTGTGTTTACGTTTACATCATTCACATATATGCGCGTGATAGGACACCATAGGTAGCCTGCCTTAGTGCACGATACTGTGGACGAACAAGTGAGTAGCGAATGTTTTCCGGTAGATGAATCTGGATTTCTGCTGACGACGCATCGTCATTGCTTTAATTACTTACGTGAAAAGGATATCCTGAATGCAGAGCCCAGATGAAAAGAAGATAAGAATCATTAGCAAAGCCTACACGGCTGGCAACGTGCTGATGGAATATGCAAGGTAAAATTATTTGTTATTACAGGAGAAGCAATTAGTCTCTTCAGGCCGTTGATTTATTATTTTGTGGAATTGATTGCTCATCTTCACCAGGTTGGGAGAATTTCGTTCATCGCGGAAATTGCCATTTCAGACTGTTTGTTATGTCAAAATGGCTATAGGTACTATGTATTGCCTAAAGATTTGACGATAGTTAATCATAACGCGCGCTCATCGGTTTGGGTGGTTTTGGAGTTCAACCTTCAATCGCTTTATCCTTCGTTTGAAAGCAGGTGGTACCTGTAATTAGGTGAAAATAATATTTTTTTGCTAATAATATTATATGTATCTGTAAATAATACGTTCATGAATTTGTGGTGTTCTAAGGGTTTTCAATGTGGTAGGGTATCGTATATGTTTTGGTAAATGTTATTGCTTATTGGTTACTTCCATTTAATTTTGCCGTAAGTGACCTATAACATAAAGGTGCCGGTAACGCTCTGGCCAAAGCATATAGCTATGCATAAATGGGAAAATCGTCTGTGAAGCAGCACCCAACATAGCTCTGGTTATCCCAAGCTCCTATCTAACGCTTCCACATACCTGGAAATACTTTCATTGTTACAATTAAGTAGCCAAGTTAGGTTGTCCGATACCGTGTGGTTCCGGCTGCCTAATTTTACAACTTCTTTCTTACGTTACTTACTTACTTAATTGGCCTAACGTCTAACGACAAGGCCTGCGTAGTATAATTTCTCCATCTATTTCGGTCCATGGCAGCTGGTCTTCATTTCTGCGGGCACCCAGTGCTCGCCAGATCTCGCTTCACCTGGTCTTGCGACCTCGCTCGCTGTGCCCCTCTTCGTCTTGTTCCTTCCGAAAACCATTTTTGTAGGATAGTTGTCCGACATTCTAGCTACATGTCCTGCCCAGCGTATCCGTCCAGCTTTAACCACTTTCTGAATACTTGGTTCGCCGCAGAGACGCGCAAGCTCGTGTTTCATTCTTCGCCTCCATACACCGTTCTCTTGCACTCCGCCAAAGATGGTTCTTAGCACCCGCTGTTCGAAAACTCCGAGTGCTCGTAGGTCCCCTTCTAGCAATGTCCACGTTTCGTGTCCGTAGAGGACAACCGGTCTAATTAGCATTTTGTACAGTGTGCACTTTGTACGGGGGCTCAGATTATTCAACTGCAAATGTTTGTGGAGTCCGTAGTAAGCCCGACTTCCGCTGATAATACGCCTTTTAATCTCACGGTATTGTTGTCCTCTGTTGCCAGTGAGCCAAGGTATACGAACTCGTCGACTATCTCAAACTCATCCCCGTCGTACCACAATACTGCCCAAGCGGACCCTGACTCGCACGGTCCCGCCCGCCAGCATATACTTCGTTTTAGACGTATTTATCTTCAATCCAATTTTCTCTGCTTCGCGTTTTAGCCTGGTGCACTGAAATCCTCAAATGCTCTGCCGACAGCATCCACGTCGTTCGCAAAGCAGATAAATTGACTGGATTTATTGCAAAACGTTCTCGCATTTCGATCGCCACTCGTCTTATAACACCTTCAAGCGCAATATTGAATAGCAGGCAGGAAAGACCATCTCCTTGTCGAAGTCCCTTGCGAGATTCGAATGGGTCCGACAATCCAGCCGAGATTCTCACACAGTACCGGATCCCATCCATCGTAGCCATGATAAGTCTAATAAGTTTACCCGGAAAGCCGTTTTCGTCCAAAATTTTCCATAGCTCTTGTCGATTTACGCTATCATATGCGGCTTTGAAATCGATGAACAGGTGGTGCATGGGGACTCGGAATTCGCGGCACTTCTGGAGGATCTGCCGCAGGGTGAAGATTTGGTCCGTTCTAGACCGACCCTCCTTGAAGCCGGCCTAGTGACTTCCCACAAATCTATTGGTTATTGGCAATAGTCGGTGGAAGAGGACTTGGGACAGCACTTTGTAGGCGGCATTCAGGCTAGTGATCGCTCGGTAGTTCTTGTAGATAGGATAGATAACCCCGTCTTTCCACTCCTCCGGTAGTCGTTCCGTATCCCAAATCTTGACAATCAGTTGATGTAGACAGCCGACCCGGGCCTATTATAATAAGTTCCGCTCCAATACCATCCTTTCCCGCTGCTTTGTTGTAGAGCTTCCGAGTGTCGTGAAAGCGGTACAGCTGATCGAGTTCTTCGCACTCCTTCTCCTCTTGGTGGCGCTTCTTCTCCTCGAAGAGTTTGCTGCCTCCGCTTCTGTTTGTATCGTTCCACATTCTGACGAGTGACTGTACGCAGCATTTGTACCCGCGCTACGTTTTTCTCAGCCAATCTGTTCTGCAAATCTGTTGGCATTTCTCGTCAAACCATTCGTTACGTCGATTCGGTTCCACACGGCTTAGCACGTTCTCCGCTATGTTGTTAATGGCTGTTTTCACGGCATCCGCGTATCCTTACCATCACTAGGTAGTGAGCCGCATTAACGTAGCGCTTGGATAGGTTCTGACGTCGATAATGTCTGAAAAGTGCCGACCATCTATCAGAACGTTGTCGATTTGTGATTCTGTCTGGTTGGGTGATCTCCAGGTGTACCGATGGTAGAGGTTATGCTGGAAGAAGGTACTACGTATGGCTATGTTCTTGGAGGCGGCGAAGTCGACAAGTCTTAGGTCGTTTTCGTTCGTTTATAGGGGTGCGCTGAACCCTCCAATCACCGGTTTGAATTCCTCCTCCTGACCAACCTGAGCATTACAGTCCCCAATGATAATTTTGACATCATGTCTTGGGCAGCGGTCGTATTCACGCTTCAACTGCGCGTAGAATTCGTCTTTGTCATCGGTACTTCCGAGGTGAGGGCTGTGCACATTAATTATGCTAATATTAAAGAATCGGCTTTTGATTCTTAATCTGCACATTCGGGGGTTGATCGGCCACCAGCCGATCACCCGCTTCTGTATCTCGCCCATCACTATAAAAACTGTGCCTAGCTCGTGTGTATTGCCGCAGCTCTGGTAAATGGTATGACCATCTCTATACGTACGTACCATCGTTCCTTTCTAGCATACCTCCTGCAGCGCTACAATGTCGAACTTGCGGCTCTTCTTTAGAAAGCACGTGAGTATTTCCGAGGAAATTTAGAGACCGACAGTTCCATGTTCCTAATTTCCAATCGTTAGTTCGTTTTCGTCGTCTGGGTCTTTGCCGATTGTTCTTATTAGAGTTATTATTACTTACGGAGTCCATTGCTTTGATTTTTTAGTGGTTCAGGCTTGCAAAGCCCGCAACCAACCCCACAGTATCGCCGGAGGGCCAACGTAGATCGAAGGAGCCCTCCTCCCCTGTCAGCATACGACCTTGGTTTCCACCGGGATTGGTTACCCGATCTCCACCGAGGTTGCTCGCATCCCGGCTGGTACCGCGAGGAGGTAGGAGTAAGAGTTGCTGGGTAAGTGGCTGTCGACCACTGTGGGGTATATTTTATGCCCAGTGCGCAAGGCACCGACGGTACGCATTACCCAGTCGTTTACCAGCCGATCTTCCAATTCGGCGCCAGTTTTTCGGTGGGAGTGACTGTGGGATGTTAACAGACCGAGTGAGAGTCATTTAAACCAAATTAAAAAAAGCTTTCGAATAAAATGTCGTGTAGTTGCATGATGACACCTAGCGAATAGTAGCGAAACTATAAACTATAGACAACGATTGGATGCCCGTGAAATCGGATTCGGTTAACACTTACGTGGGAGCTTAGAACCAAGAAGCAAGTGAAAAGTGTACACGGTAAATCCGATAGCCAGTAGCCAGTTGGCCAGTAGAGATACGAGTAGTGGCGTATTCAGTAATAAATTTTCAAAGTTTTGGTCAAAATACCGTGATGTCAGAATAAATATACCTGCATTAGCGCACGATGTGATTGAAACGTCTTTAACTTTTTGCCTTTCTACTATATAAATATATAGTATAAAGGTATAGAAATCACTTGGAAAACCGGAAATGGAAAGAAGGTCCTGCGGGCCGAATGTCATATACCATTCGACTCAGTTTTGAAAACTGAGCATTTTCTGTGTGTGTGTATGTATGTGTGTGTGTGTGTGTGTGTGTGTGTGTGTGTGTGTGTGTGTGTGTGTGTGTGTGTGTGTGTGTGTGTGTGTGTGTGTGTGTGTGTGTGTGTGTGTGTGTGTGTGTATGTAACGCTTTCAATCTCACTCACTTTTCTCGGAGATGGCTGGACCGATTTTAATGTTCTTAGTGTCAAATGAAAGGTCTAGGTGTCCCATCGGTCGCTATTGAATTTCATTTTGATCGGACTTTTAGTTCAAAAGTTATGTATAAAAATACGAAAAATATGGGACTTCATTATCTCATAGGTCCCTTAACCGATTTGAACCAAATTGATTGTATATGAAAGAGGAACCTTACAAACCCTTAACTTTCAAATTTCATGACGATTGGACTTGTAGTTTGAAAGTTACATAAAGAAATGTGAAAAAATAGTATTTAAAACATATTTTTGTAACATATAAGCATCAATTCAATGAAAAACATCACGCATTTTATTATTATTTGAAAATTACTGCTGAGATCTATCAAACGAAACCGAGTTATTTAAAATCGGACGGTTCATTCAAAAGTTATTCAATCTTTAACACTTAAGCACCGTATATTAAACCGTTAAAACGTTTGAAATCAAAACATATCAATCAAATGTTGATTGTATTCAATGTGTGTGATGTATGTGTGTATATATGTATGTATGTATGTATGTATGTATGTATGTATGTATGTATGTATGTATGTATGTATGTATGTATGTATGTATGTATGTATGTATGTATGTATGTATGTATGTATGTATGTATGTATGTGTGTATGTATGTATGTATGTGATTACAATTTGCAATTTTTAAATTTGCATTGAAATTCAAGAAAAGTGAGAAACATATCAATTGTCTGAAGTTTTCGAAGCCTCTTAGTGGAATACGAACTCTGAATTCAAGGAAAAGATAAAACTTTTACCGACTAAATTCCATTATTTAATATTTATTCGCGACAGATACGTATACGCTTTGAAATAAGACACTGATGAAGCCTGCACGTCGTAAGCGAACTACGTGTCTGTTGCAAATAAATATAAAATAGTGGAATTTAGTCGGTAAAAGTTTTTTCTTTTCTTTGATTTCAGATTTCAATTGTCATTTTCTTCACTTGTTGTTACTCACAATTGTACAAGAAAAGCAAAAAGCGAAAAAAAGCAGTTAATTTAAGCATGTAGGTATAGTGGTGTATAGGATTAAAAATACTAGTGGGTTGATTTTTCCAAATAAATTTATACAAATTTCAAACAAATTTTGCACATCAATGGATGCTCTTTTCAATCAATAGATACTAGAGCTTAGAAATGTTATATGAAAAATAGGAAGTAAACGTTGCGCGGTAGTAATTTTGTAAGATTTGTTTTCGTTAGTGACATTTTAAAGGACAGATGTCTTATGTCATGTATCATGTTTTAATAATTAAATCAAAAATGACAAGCACTGGAAATCATATCGATTATATTTCCCATTCTCAAGCATGTTTGTGGCGCAGCTTTTGCATTATTTTTCGACCTCGTCGTGTTTTCCTAACCCACTAACATTGTAAAAACGATGCGATCAAGCTAATGACTATCTTTTCATGAAATACATCCACAAAAAGCTTAAGTTTTAATTTCCATGCGAAAATAATTATCTGAAGGAGCGCCAGCTAAGAAAAAGTTCAATTTCTCTTTTTCATATCTAATGCTCTATTCAGTTATTTTTTCTGATTCAGATATATTGCACAATTGAAGCCAAGCAAACTAATAGTAAAATTTTGAGATTAATCATTTTGTTGTCGATATCCTTTTTCTTCAAAAGTGAAGTATATAATAATTTTTCTGAACTCTTGTTTTTCAAAGATGCTAACTTTGGTATTAATATCAAAATATCAAAAAATCTGCTATGAACACATTTTCATATTGTCAATTCAAAACAAATTTCGCATGTGGCTCTGAAGCCCGAAAGTTAAGGCCGACCGATTATAAAACTAAATAATCAAGTAACATAAATGACGCTTACAAGTATTTACGCACCCAAGGAAAGACAATATAATTATTCTACGCAATACGTTGTGAATTTTACTGGTAAATAAGGATTTTGAGGAATACGGAACGGATATTTAAAAATATAGTCAAGTTAATTATAGATGTTCCTGAGCAATTAAATAATGATGATTGTGACAGTAAAAAGGCTAGGTCACGCCGCTAGGTGGATTAATTCGGGTTTTAAAAATGACGATTGGAATCATTAAATTGGAAACGGTTGGATGGTTGGATAGATTTTTTTCTAACATCATTGGTTTTCCTATAATGGAGGTAGTTTTTTAAAGGTTCAATTACTGCAATAAAAATTTATACCAACTAGCACTGTTTGTTTGTGTGAGAGCAAGTATTCACTTTATTTTCTCGATAGATTTAAATTTCATAAATTCATAAACAAATAATATCAACTGAAGTTCTTGGAGCGTCTTTGTGGAATACAAAACCTGAAATTAAAGAAAAGAAAACTTTTTCCGATTAAATTCCACTATTAATTTTCTTCACGACAGATACATATTTCGCCTACGACTTGCAGGTTTCATCAGTGCTTTTTACGAACTCGAAGTGTCCATAGCAGGGATGGAAGATCAGTAATTTTGATAAAATCTGTGAGTTATTGCGACACGCACAGATCACGATCCGTACAGATCATGACAAACAGTGAATCTTTAGCGTTGATCACAAGATTTTGTTTTCTAAACAGTCTCAGCAGTCGATCACAGTGTTACATCTTACCTAGCTGGGAGAAAAAAGGTCAGACATGTTGTTTGTATTGTGATTCATACGATGCACACAACCAATCGTCTGTATCTGTCATATTTCTCAACGCAATCATGCAATGAACATGATCTGGCATGAGGTTTGTCATAATCTGTACGGATCGCGACAAGGTGTTTGTCGCTTACAAGTAGTGATGTCAACGAATCTGAATCTGATCGCTTCTATGATTTTGATCACTAGAAGCGATTTTTTTCCATCCCTGGTCCACAGGCGTAACGCCTGTCTACTGCTCTGCATGCTTACGAAATGACGAACCGTCTCACAGCACCGAATTAAAATAAAGTGGTGAGATACCTCCAATCTAATGAGCTTTCGTCATTGAAGGCAGTGATGCCAGTACCCATCACATCATTTGGGGCAGCTGGGATATCAATCCGATCTGCTTTGATGGAATTTGAGTAGTACGAACTGGTATGGTAACTTGGTTTACTCAACATTGGCAATTGTCAAACTTTCATACCAGCTAATAGAGAGGAAGTACCCAAGTAACAACCGTAGCTGAATTGCAAAAGCAATGGCTGTTTACGAGTTGGTTTAAGGCGATCAAAGCTGCATAAAGTAAGCACTCAAATGGTGTTTAAATAAGCGATGTTTAAGCTACTTTAAGTTTTTCAAACCAGTTCTCTCCCAAAAGCTTAATAGCGGATTTTTTTGCTAAACAATCTGCTTCTAAACAGCCATAAACATCAAACCATTTTACGGATGCTTAAAGGTGTTAAAGTGTAGAGTGGAAGCTTTCATTAGACTCACAGCTTTCAAACCACTTTAAGGCTGCTTAAGGGTGTTAAAGTGGCTTTACAAGCTTCTACCAAGTTTTCTTTCGGCTCACAGCACACATAATGTCAGATCATAGACACGAACAAACAAGACACATCACTTATGGTTCTTACAAAACATTAAAATTACCTTTTTCGCTAACCGGTTTCGGGTTTAATCCAACCCATCTACGGAGCGGTGGTTGACTGCATACGCATTGTGATTTGTTGTCTGCTACAGATTCAATTTCGTCAGTTGGAAGAGAGGCGATGAGATGAGCGCCTCATCTTCATTCATTAAAAGTCGATCGGCGGTGCTGATGTACATCGATTCCCACGCATTTAAATGAGAGGATTTTCTCACATTTTTTAGCAGCTTTGCGTTCCCCCAATCAATTTCATGTTTTGGACCTGCTGATTACCAGAATTGTTTATGCTTGCTTATTTATGTTTTGATAAAAATGGCGTCGAAACAAGAAGCATTTCGGGAGCGCGTTGTACACATCTACGAACTGCCTCAGAAATCTCGGCAAAAACTCGGCTATACGGTACAATATTTAAAAAGCAAATATGTTTGGCGGCTGTTTACCATATCCTAAGATGCCCAACAACTACTCGCAAGCAAGGTAGCGGAAGACCAGCCAAAATTATGCACGCAGAAGGACATCGTTCTTTTTCTCGTTTCTTCAACAACAAGCCCTCTGGTTTGGCTATCAATTAGATGCACCAGACAAATGTTTGAAGAAAATTTTGATCCCGTTTCTACAAAAACATCATGCAGATGGACAATACGTGTTTTGGACGAAAAGAGCATAATCGCATTACGCCAAAAAAACGATCCCATTTTTACCACGACCCGAAGAATCTGTCTCAGTGCGCCCAATCGAAGATTTCTTCGAGATTTTGAGTTCCTTGGTGTATAAAAATAACTGGAGAGCCACGAATTGCAAGCAGTTGATTGGTAAAATTAAGAGATGCATTCGCAAAGTTGACATAACGGCCGTACACCGCTCCTGTTTCGACGTCAAACGAAAGCTTCGCCGAACAACCGATTACGGACCGTTTTCAAATGTACACTAATATTTTTTCAACAATAGATAATGTATCTTTAATTTCGGTAAATCAGATCTTCTTCATGTATCTTTGTCTTTTTTGACAGCTTGAGAAAAAATTCCAAAATTTTAGTTGCCACCCGTTACAGGTCGGACTCGATTATCCGGGTGAAAAAAAAAAAAATTATAATGTTAAACACGTTTTGAACGTAAATACATTTCAAAAAACCTATTTACAAAAAAAAATTCACTCGGATAATCGAGTCCGACGATGTATTTTCTCAGACAATCAAGCAGCTCTGAAGGCTGTTGTTTGCACTTCTAAATTAATCTGGGACTGTGTAAAACTGCTTCAACAACTATCTACACACAACAGGGTAAACCTCTTTTGGGTTCCTGGGTACTGTAGTATAGAAGGTAATGAAAGAGCAGACGAGTTAGCCTGATCTGGATCTGCTATAGAATTTATAGGCCCCGAACCTTTCTGTGAGGTATCCAATAGTACGTGCAAGATGGAACTGAAAAAAAATGGGAAGAGAATCAGGTCATACTTAACTGGAATAATACTCTATCAGTCCGTCATGCAAAACGGTTTATTCAGCCAAATGCCACAATCACGCAAAATCCATTGAATCTTTCAAAGAAAGATTTGAGTACTTTTAGCGGAGTGGTTACTGGTCATTGTCCAAGCAAATATCATCTGAAGATAATAGGAAAGCTTAATGATGATAGATTTCGTTTCTGCAATCTAGAGTGTGAAAGTGCTCATCATCTACTGTGGCGCAAACTTCTTGATAAAGGACTGTTGAAGCCTTCGGAAGTATGGGCTAGTTCTCCTCAAGGAGTAGTATGTACAATTTATTCTCAACATATTAACCATGTTGGGATGATGCCTTTAATTAAAATAATAATAACTAAACGACATAGTAGCTGTTCATAAGTAAAGGCATATAGCAAAAGAGGACGCACCACAATAGATCAAAGAACTGGTCGCAGTGGTCCAAGGTCCCCAACAAGGAAAAAAGGAGCACAAGCCGCCACACAAGACTGACGAAGTACAAAACGCTAATTATCCCTGTAGACCTCGGACTAGAGACCAAAACCTTGCTTACGAAAGACCAGAGGTGAGGCACCGCTAACATTTTAGCGAGCGAGTAGAGCGTTCGCTAAGTTTTAAATGTGCTAGCGCTCCTATTAGCTTCCGATAAATATAAGTACTACTAAATAAACTATCAGCTAGTAATTTTTGGAAATAATTTTTAGAATTCGTACAACTAACCATGAATGAACTATATTTACTCGCGTAACGAATAGCAGCGACCAATTTTATCATTTCGCAAGAAATTACTCACTTATTTTTGTTATTATTTTCAAAAATTAGCGGCTAATGGTTTATTTAGAGGCATTTTAATTTATCAGAAGCCAATAAAAGCGCTAACACATTTAAAACCTAGCGAATGCACTACTCGCTGGCTAAATGGTTAGCGGTTAGCTGATTTGCGGGGCCCACCTCTGCGAAAGACATACGTGCACTTGCCTTATTTGAACGAAAGGTGTTACGGAATAGTTGTGACAGAGTACAAACGGATAGCGGAGAGTGGCGTAGATGTATGAACTACGAATTGCAGGTACCACTTGGAGAGATTTCCGTCATATACCCGGTGAAAGTTTGAAGACTACGGTGGACTGGCCACGGCGCAAAAATGCTGGGCGACTGAGCGATAGAATTTTAGTTTTATTAAAATGACCCCATACCTTTAAGTTAGACGTAGTCCTTCGTCAAAAATGCTGTTTACACGTAGTTTAGACCAAGAAAACCCGCGACTGTTTAGTTTCGAGAGAAATCGAAAAAGTAGGCCGCACCCTAATATTCATGAGCTTTCTTTTACTTCGAAATAACGGATCCTCCGTAGTCACAATTAAAAGTTTCTTAACCTTCCGTGTCCCTTATTGCTAAGCATGTATATGCATCCAATTTCATTCGATAATTACAATTTCCTCTCTCTTCTTCACCCTGGCTGCTCATTTCCATTGACGCCGTCTATTTGCATTTCATTCCAGGAATCGTTTTTCCACATATGTGCCCACACTGATGGCGCAATCAGCAGCATCCTTCTCGGCAACCAACGTACGGTCGGATTCGCCGGCGTCGAGCGACTGGCGGAAAATAAATGACTTCACAAAAGATAAATACTGAATAATTCAGCGGCAGCGCTAAACCGTAAAATTTGAATGCCTTTTCATTCCGGTTTCTCATTTTCATTTTTGCTCATTCATCTGGAGCTAAAAGGTAGCAGTCACACATCAACAATGTAATCGTCCCGCTTCGTCGCGTTGGCTGCCGGGAGAGATGCAGCACGTGTCCGATTCGCACGTGCGGTGCGTTAACCAGTATGTAGGTATAGCTACCGGGAAGCTTGGTGGGCGTCTTTTGCCGATTTTGCCGGCATTGCTGGGTTTGAAGAGTTTCTGTTGAATGAAGAAACGTTTTGATCATTCGTGAAGCATGCAAGGATACCTAGTGAGGTGCAAAGTACGGAATGCTGTGTGTTTGAAATTTGATCATGCGGCAAAAAATTTAGATCTTTGTGTTCCATTCAGCTAAACTGAGGTTTGAATTTGAATAATTTTAGCGATTTGTTCATCTATATGCTTTCATTTTCGTTTCCTTAGGCACTTACGTACTGTGATGTGGGTGTGTATAACTCGCAACTAGAAGCGACTTGTGATTTATACATAAAAAAGTAAAACCAGGGTAAAAACGTCTTGAAGACTTGACCTTTCTTTATCACTAGACTTTGCAGTCTGTTTTTAGAATACATGACGATTACGGGGCTAGTGTAACGTTTTAAAGTAGCTGATAGCGCTGCGGAGAGCTTCGGCACAGTTTTCAAATTTGGCCATTTCATTACTTACGTAGCCGAACCTTTTCATCGATTGTTGTTCTGATATATAACAAAAGGTAAATCGATAAAAGGCTCTTTCAATTATAGTCAAAGTAAATTATGAGTTATTCAACATGTCTGAACACGGCAAATCCCATGTCGAATAATTTCATGTCATTTGCAGCTAGCTATCCGTAATGGCAAACAATTGAACAAACTTCTAAATGGGATATTTTAATTAACGCTTCTAATTAAATGTGTGTACATTTCGTTATTAATTTGAGAATATTTACATTTCTAATGAACATATGCGGTACGTAGAATTAGTAACAATGCGCAGAATTAGGAACTACGCGCAGAATTAGGTGCGCTTACGGTACATTGTGTTATTCTGGTATAAAGTTTTCACTGTTTTTTGTTCATATAACAAAACGCAATATATCAATGTATTTAATTTCTCCGCAGAAGATTTATTTTGCTCTTCAGTGACATTCTTCTCTACAGGTAAATGACAAAAGCGCTTTCAAAAGTGATGTCGGTACATTGCTTTCTTTTTGATGAACATGTGGAAGATTTGTTCATATGACGAATACGTACAGCATTCAAACGTAGCCTGCAGCTACATCAAATGTGTAAAAGCCATCAGTGTTCCTAAAAAAAGCAATAATATGTAGTAAAGAATTCGTATGACTGTAAGTATATGCTGTTGTTAGTACGTGCAATTTCATTGCGATGTAAGGAAAAACAGAATGACAGCTTTGGACCGGATGTTCGGGAACCCGAGATACAGCATAATTCAAGTGATACATTGCGGGTTTGGATTAAAGATAACAAAGACAGTCTGCATGTCGCAATTTTTGTTCAACCGTCAAGACAGCGATTATGGGCTCACTGCGTCAGTTCTGGACTCATCCCTATCAAGCGGGTACATAGCATATAAGCAACGCAAGCCATATTTCGCCTCCTTAACAGTGCACATCGGCAGCGATGCAACTGTTTGCTGGGTGCATTAGTGAAGGTGTCTGACAACACCGGCAGCTGCCACATCGTTCGCTTTGTTAGTCGATGTTGAATTCAGCTTTCCATCAATCTTTCACCCTGCACTGACAGACAGTGATGAAGCAATGAAATATACTTTCATTGTACTTTCTTTGGAAATCATACTTCAACAGATTCGTGCGACTTCTAATGAATACTTCCGGCAATAACCTGACGCTTTGAAACATTAACAGTCGGCGTATTTTGTAGAATAGGACATATTTGTAATATCTCATATTTCAGTTCTCATCTTCGCTATGCGATAACAAATGACTATAAACCAATGAGTTGTCGGCGATTTGTGCAACTCTTAGAGTAAGGCAAATCTCGCGATAGTAGTTTCGTTTGAAGGTTGCAAACAAAAGGAATTATCTAGATAAATCCCAGGAAAGGAATAATTTACAAACGATTTTCTGTTGTTGATATCCAAAACCAAACGCTTTGCTAAGTTATAATTTTTCAATGGTTCAAAACTCGAATAAAGAGCATAACGGGTGACAACTAAAATTTCGGAATTTTTTCGAGACCCCTATACTTAACAACAAACGAGCTCAGAGTGAAATGAGAGTATGTATTTGTTAGCTCTCTCTCGCTCTTCTTTTTGTCAATATTTTTTGTTTTGTTTATGCTTGCCCAGTTTTGCTTAAAATGGCGTCGAAACAAGAGGCATTTCGGAAGTGCGTTGTACACTTCTACGAACTGAATACCCATTCGATCCTATTTGTACCCAAAAACCACGACCCGACAAATCTGTCTCAGTACGCCCAATCGAAGATTTTTACGGGCTTTTGAGTTCCTGAGTTTTGAGGTGTACAAAAATAACTGGAGAGCCACGAAATGCAAACAGTTGATTGGTAGAACCAAAATATGCATTCGCAATGTTGACATGACGGCCGTACAACGCTCCCGTTCCGACTTCAAAGGGAAGTTTTGCCGAGCAGCCGATTACGGCCCGTTTTCAAATGAGGGGGTTAGAAGGAAAGGGGTGTAAGTGACAAAATTAAAAAAATCGAGATAAAGATTGGAAACGATACTTCGAGCATGGTTTTATGCATGCTAGAAAATTCAAAAGGGCGTATTTATTAAATCAGTTTTTTTTTTCAAAATATCGTATCTCGAAAACTACTCGAAATCATAAAACGTGAATTAACGCAACACATGTCCCCTTAGATTTGTCTCTAAAATCTGCCGAAGAACTGCCCCAGTAACAATTTGGGTTTTATTGCACTCTTATGATGGCATTTAAGTTCAAAATTAGTCTTGAAGACCACCATAAGAGTACAATAAAACTAACATTGTTACTTGGGTGACGACGGACATTCTTTTGTTTTTTTATTCTGGTATTTCTGATATTTTTCAAACATATCAAAATTCTACTTTTTTTGTAAAACTAAAACAAAGTCAAATTCTACGCATAATTTTGAACAAATTATTTTTTTAGCACAATATTCTACATGTATGATGGTACCACGTAATGAGGCAATTCTGAACTATTTTCCATACTATCTACAAAGCTGCTATTACTCAAAGAATTTTCCCGAAGAAAGTAATATTTCCGAATACTTGTATCATGATGTACAGTAAAGATTTGTAGAACGCGGTGTAAAGATTTATTTAACGCGGTGGGTGGCACTATACGCCCATCGCGATATCTCAGCTGTCCATCAACCAATAAAGTTGATCGTTGGTACATTGTTACCATGTGGTATAACCTAGTCAACTACCAAAAATCATCTTTATTGGTTAATGGACAGCTGAGATATCGCGATGGGCGTACCGCACCACCCACCGCGTTATACAAATCTTTACTGTATAACGTATACGCATATACGCTAGCGCCGACCGATGAGAAAATTCTGATCTATTTCCTATACCATCTTGAAGGTGACTGTCAGTTGTAGAAACTTCTCGAAGAACACAACTTTCTAGATAATCAGTAGCGTTAGTTACAGCCTGTACAGTATTATTGCATGTACGGTAGCGCCACGTAGTGAGGAAATTCTGCACTATTTTCTATACCATCTGCAAGGATGTTATTACTCATACAGGTTTCCCTAAGAACGTAATATCTGAGGTTACATGGATTATAAGCTACAGCAAATAAAACGAGGTCACATATACACTAGCGCCGCACGTTGAGAACATTCTGAACTATTTTCTGTGCTATCTCCGAGATGACAGTCATTTGAACAACCTTCCCGAAGACTGCAACTTTCTAAATAGTCAGTAGCGGTAGATACAGCCCATACTAGAATATTACATATGCACTAGCGCCACGTAGCGAGAAAATCCTGAACTACTACTACCTGCCCGCTAACCTACCTTTCAATGAAGATGATTGTAATATTAATCCAAGATATGCATTTACACCTTTTTCACTCTAAGTAGTAGTTCCTTATAATCGCTTGAAATGAAAGGGGTACAAGTGCATAACTTAGAAGGAAAGGGGTGTAAGTGCAAATAACATTTTCAAAAATGTCTTATAAATCCCGAAAATCAAAGTGCTTTTCTAAGATTTCAGTAGAATTTAATAAAGAAATGTTAACACAACCATAGTGTGTCATTAGTTTTGTATTATATGACCTGACGAATTTTCTAGATGATGTTAACTTTGGAGCTGATTTTCTCGAAATTTACTTTTTGTCACTTACACCCCTTTCCTTCTGACCCACTCAAATGTATACTAATTTTTTTTCTACAATGGACAATGTATCTTTAATTTCGGTAGCTCGGATCTTCATCAAGTATCTTAGTCTTTTTTTGACACCTTGAGAAAAAAATTCCAAAGTTGTCACCCGTTAAACTGCTTACAAAAAAAATTAAAAGTTGATCCTTTTATTCCAAAAGTGCCGACCATGGCATAATTTCCGACGCAATTTTCTGAAAGTTTTACTTTCTGGACGGTTCCTTTAAAGTTCTACATTGGGCTGTACTCTGACATATTGGGGAGGTTCACGTCGTTGGGCGCCACTTGGACTTTGTGGAGGTCAAACCACTCCTTGGCTTTTGTTCTGTCATAGCCGGATGCCAAATCCGGCCAAAACAGCACGGGATAATTGTGCTGCATCAGGAAAAGCAGCAGGCATATTTTTCAGATACTCGTTCCCATAAATTTCTTAATAGATGATCCCACTTGCAATGAAAATGTTGCTGCGCAAGCCACAGGTAGAAATATTTTGCCAAAACAGATATTTCTTGGCGAACTTTGACAGTCTTTCTTGATGCTTGAAAATGTCTGCCACTTTTCTCCTTCCGGTTGCCGTGGAATGTTTCTATCCGGAAAACTATTTAAAGTCTACCTTGACGTGGATTTCGTCGTCCATCACCACGCAATTGAGCTTCATCCAGTACAGCTTCCGAGATCGTGCTTTATCGTGTTTAACATCACGATTTGGAGTTACTTCCTTCGTATTAATCAACAGTCTGGTTCGTTTTTTTTTATCTCGATGCACGGTTGCAAACAATACTGCCAGCTTGTTTGTGACGTTTCGAACGGAGAGTTTTGAGTTCCGGTTGAAAATACTGATTTTTGAAGTCTCTACGGGGCTTACGATTTTCGGATATCGATTTTCCTACGATATTTGTTTCCAGGTTGTTGACAAACATTACCCGAAAACAAGTGTTACGTCGTCGACAATTTTTCAACAAAGTGTTAAACGCAAGGTTTTCCGTAATAGCCTGACTGGAGTGTGCGCCTTTAGAAAATGCTTTTCCCTTGCATCATATTTATTTATTCACCAGTATTGTGTCAGTCACTGACACCCAAATTTGCGCGATTCTAATGCAAACGGATTGTCACTATCAAGTTGATTTCAGCCTGCTACGAAGGAAGTGATCTAGATATTTCGCAATAGCTTTCGAAATTTTTTGAAAACAGCTACAGTTAGAAAATTGTCTACCAAGAATGTTTCTAATCGCCTGGATAAATGAAGAATGTTCTTAATTTGTCTAGAAAAAAAAACCCAATTTAATCCACCTGGTGGAAGAAGAAACTTTTGTTCCACTATCTTCCTTGTTATTTGAGATAAACATCGACATGTCTTCGTAACATAATTCAACTATTTATTGACGCAATATTCGTTGCTTTATATTACTTCTACTAACAGATACTTAAAGATTGATAAATTAATATATATCACGAAAATCATGAATATCGGTTCTGTCGTTCGAAAGTTAATTTTCTTATAGTAAGCAGGGGTTGGCAAATTAAAAAATACGGGTCTAACACTTTCTGAACTGGAATAAGTTTACAAAGTTTGAACAAAATCGGAGCACTTTTAAATGTTGATACATGTCATTTACATTAAATTGCTGAGCAAGTGCCTATTAAATGTCTAGTTTACAAGCTCTTGGATTGGCTTATCTTAGTTAAAATCTTTATAAATTATTATACTTAATACTTTTTAATGTGTTGAGAACGATTGCTCAATTTAATAGTGATTTATGAGGCTATATTACATTTAAACAAGATCAATAACGCATAAATCGGTTTGGTCATTTCTGAACATTTGATTAATCAAAAGATATCAAAACATATTTTTAAGCATAATTTTTGAACTGTTTGCTCCAGCCGAATAAAGCTTTGCATAAAACTTGACGATAAGACTTTTCATTTGGTACTAAAATCATCTGAATCGGTTCAGTGGTTCCTGAGAAAATCGTGTCCTGTTGTTTTCACATTTTTACGACATAGTTTTAAACGGACAGCGAAACAGTTCAATAGTGATCTATTAGTTAATAACACCTTTTAAATGAGAGTAATAGAGCATGAATCGGCTCAGTCATCTCCGAGGAACAAACGACTAAAGTTAACCGTCACACACTCAGACATTGCTCAATTCATCGAACCCTATCGATTGGTATAGGACACTTCGCGCCTTGTTCCCTTGTGTCGCCTTGCGTTCTCTCTCTCTCTCTCTCTCTCTCTCTCTCTCTCTCTCTCTCTCTCTCTCTCTCTCTCTCTCTGTGTCTTTCTCCCCCCGCAAGGAGCTTAGATAAAAGATCCAGAAATGCCGCTAGGTAAAAGAATTCAATGTATATGTTTCCGTGTATGTATCGTAAAAAATTCAGTGTATATGTTTCCAAAAATATTTCCTTCCTTATTTTCTTACGTAATATAAGGCCCTGAAAGATAGTAATCTTCCTGCTTATTATCTCCAAGAAATCAAACGAGAAGGGTAATGTCCAAAGACGGTATAAACCCAAAGCTTTGCTTTTTGAAAGACGCTGGGAACGATTCTACACTGGGGTATTTCCAAAGTTTGGTAGGAAGAGAAGCTACATGAGGAATGGATGGAAGGAGTGGTCTTCAAAAAGGATGATCGGTTCGACTGATGCAACTATCGCGATATAACGTTGGTATACGCCGTCCACATGATACTCCCAGATCCTGTTACGCCTGCTATCATCGATAGTACATGGTTTCGTAGGAAATTGCCAGGTAGGCTTTATGGAGGCTCGATTACGGACCATATTCTCACCATCAGACAGATCTTGCAGGAATGTCGGGAGTACAACGTACCCACGCATCACATCTTTATTGACTTCCAAGCAGCATACGATACAGTCGATCGAGACTAACTATTGCAGATAATGCACGAACACGATTTTTCGGATAAGGTGACGCGTCTGATCAGAGGTGCATTGAACCGAGTGATGTGTTTCGTGCGCATCTCGGGGACACTGTCGAGTTCCTTCGAGGCGCGACGAGAGTTGAGGCAACGATTATTCTTTAGGTTATCGGTACCCACTTCATCAGGGCCACATGTACTTCTGGGCTCAGTAGGAATCCATCTCCTCTTTCTCGAGTAGCATGTTCACTTCTTATGCCAGAATACAGCAAGACTTACCCGGATGATGTCTTGTGTTCACCAGTATCCGGACAGCCCCAGGGTTTCAAACTTCAGGCGGCTAGCTTCCCTTGCAAGTTGATCCAGCTTATCCTACAGATCGATTTCTTCTTCCATTTTCAGTAACTTTTTTTTTGTTTTCGGGTACAGGTTGTAAACATAAGGTCTGTATCCTGTTGGTGGGGCTGCCATCTTGAATGTAGGCGGGAGCCGCTATTTTCACTTGCCTGTCTGCCTACGTCAACCAAGGTTGCGTACCCCAGGCGGCACCACGTGGAGGTAGGGATAGAAGTAATAAACAGAAATGGAAAAATTGCAAATGTTCACTATTTGCCAGCCAAAAAATGAACCCCTTAAATAATTTTACAGATTTATGAGCATGATGCATGATGGTAATTTAGCAATGCCAAAGTCTTATTTTAATTATAACTCATCCGACGCGATCGATTATCCCTACCTTGTCGGAGCCATTACACATCGAAATAGAGCAGGCCATTAAATTTCAAACTTATCATAAATCTTCAGGAAACTTAAACCATGTGGCCCGTCTTGCTGGCCACATGGAATTCCAACAATGATTCTTAAACAAAGGTAAAACAAAAACGGATCGGCACAAACGTCCTGCTATATCAAACTCCCAGCCTGGAAATGGCACAATACACTTCAAAGCAAACTTCCTAATTTGGTTTTGAATGGGCACTTCGGTATTACCGAAAGCATCTGTCGTAGTTGACGCGCTGGTGCACATCGCAAAAGTTACAGTAATCGTAATCGGTGTAACCAAAAGACTTCGTCGTTTGATGGTCCTTTCCGCTCGTCCGTCCGTCCGTCGTCAGTGCATCAGACGCCATCGTACTAAGCTTCTTTATGAATATCTAGCTTGGCGCCGCTTATGCGCTTTGGTCTCAGAATGGATAAAGTTTTTCACTGCAGTTTTCGTCTATAGTCATGACTAAATTCCTTTATCATTTTTGCAATGGGATTGTTCTCGCAAAACTGCAGATAAAGTTTTTCTGTCAATGTCTTTTGTCCCATTCGCCCACGGCAAAATTAGAGTGCCTACTTGTACATTTGTTTCTCTGCATAAAAACACAAACCATTCCACCTAGCTTTACTGCAAATGCTTTCCTAACGAAATAGGTTTGGAGTGATATATAAACTTGTGTAAAATAAACTTTCCTTAATTTGATGTCCCTTAATTATATTTTATTTGTCGTGTATAGTGTGTGTACTTTCCTACAAGGAATTTCCTCCGTGTTGTTCACCTAGTCTCTGTCGTGGCAAGATTTCCTCGCTGATTACTCCGAAGGGAATGGAACGTTACCGCAAACTGTCACAGCTCGTTCGAGCTTTAACTCGTTCACTTTGTTAAGTGTTGCTTAATCCACTTATACGTATAAATGTACCATCATTTTACAAAATTTACACAGAAACGTTACATTAAAGTTTGCCCGCATCTTGTGCACTTGGCGCGGATGTAGAGTAAAAGTTTTTCAAATCCTTACTTGCATAGCATTCTTCCACAATGGAGTTCGGTCCCAACCCTTTCAAAAGCGGAATGCATTTTTCTGTCGAAGTTTGCCTGCATGCAGATGAATAGAGCCACTGCTGATGAATTCTTTGCCATTGCATAACTGCACTCGGTTAGGCAATCTCTTTCACTTTTTTAACTCAGATTGGGAGGGGATCATTAACCGTTAATTCAAGGATGGATTAATCATTAACTGCAAATAGTGTAAATTTCTAATCAAAATGATCGATAAAATGTATCTCGAAACACGCTTAGTGAAATTTATTTCAGTTTGATTATCTTTGCTACATTTAATTAAGTCTTGAAAAACGGGTATTTCAAAGATTGGATATAATTATGGATTGTATTGTCAGAGTAAATAATGAGTAAATAAATAACGGGACTAGAACTAGAAGAAAATATATTATATCAGACTAAAATACATTTCGTACCGACCTTTTCTGAAGACGTCCCATTCTGTGAAAATACTCGTGAGCTGGAAAAATATATGGATTGACAATACAATTAGGCATAGCTAAGGGAATGTGTACATCAATCGTTAAACCGACATAATGGGCACAAGTTTTGCTAGTAAATACTATTGAAAAGTAATAAGGTTTTATCTCAAAAACCAGTAACAGTAAATTTACAATAACCTCCCAGTATGTTTACGGAACCACTCGCGCTCCATTATAACTCCGTAATAAAAGACACACGGTGGTTTTTTTAAGAATTAGTTTGAACTTACTATCGTCATATCGTCTTAGATTGAACAACTATTTCAAAGTACGGAAACATCTCTGCTGCAACCACGTAAACGAGATTGCACACGAAAAGCGTGAATTGTAAGTTGAAAATAGAGCAATAACCAACACACTAATCGCTTAATCACATTCCGCTACATGGACAAAAGTGTTCCGTTTTCCTAGCTGGTGCTTATCACTTACCAGCTGCTTCCCCCAAAATAACCATTAGGCATTCGTTTCATGGCTAAATAATTTGCTGTGTGTTTTCGCATCTCAGCCATAAATTAGTTTCTGCTTAACGCTTACGCTACGCGGCAACACTGTTTGCCAGAGCCCACGGATCGCCAAGGTACCACAAATTTATTTAAATTAGACCAACCAAACGAATCCCCTACAAAGGATAACTGTATAGCCACAACAGATGGTACCGCACATTATGGACAGTACGCCGCCTTTTGGCCAGTAGGCTCAAATAAAACAGCTCTTCTTGTGTACGTAAACCTTCTGCAAGCGATAAGCAAATCTCGTAGACTAATCAGACGAACGTTTGATTCATTTAGTTTCCCGTAAAGATCGGTCACAGTTTAACTGAAAGATCGCACTATTTATAAATAGGCTCCTTCGCTGATTTTCAGCTCATGCAGATTTGGTCAATTTGTTCTTGATGATCACAACAAACGCAGCGCTGATATTGCATCCGGCCATTTTATAGTTGATATACGTTTGCGCGTCGCAGGTATCCAACGACGGTAGAAGAAGGTTGGAGAATCCTGCGGCACAGACGAGCAGACGAAACACTCGCATAAAAAAGCTTTCATTTATCAAAAACTCATGTTTCGCAACATGGTCATACCGCGGCGCTCGAGTGTTGCTTCGAGTTACCAAGATAAAACCCTACAAATGTCGAAACCCTACAGTATAAAACCCTACAAATACAAGCTACTCTGCAACATGCCTAACAGAGGGTGCTAGTGTATAGGACGATTAAAGGATTTTCTTCTATGTATCATGTATCAAGGGCCTGTGTCGACTAACTGGAATACAGAGCCAGGGAATCGCCACCTGGTGGAACCGTCAAAGAGCAACGGACCGGCATCAAGAACGTTTTCATCGCGATCAGTGACGAAACCCTCGGCAAAGTGCGCAGCGGGCGGTGGGAGTGAATTTTGAATGAAACTTGGAAGAGGATCGACGAACGGAGAGAGGCGAAAACCGGCATTGAGCGAGTTCGAACCGGAGTGGTTAAGACAGCTGTCCGTTCGTCAACAATACACTGAACAGGAGAGGAATGGTAAATGAGCTGTGGGGCGTGAGGAACCCGGCCCACTAAAACCCTACGCGACTTTCTCCTACCTCAATCCTCCCTAGCACCACCTTATCGGTATTACTTCAGGGAGGGACTATTATGCTTTACGCACTCTCTTAAATAACTACTGGACTATGGTAGTTAGGCTGTTTATTCGCCGTTGATCGGCTCTGCAGCGGTTTTGTAGCTCAAGCACAATCTGGGTAGCAGTCGCATTGACCGCTCCCCAGACGTTCGAGGTAGAACATATCCTTTGGATTAAGTTATCCGGAGTAGTGTCCTGTCCACTCACTACCATCATGTTGCTTCTCGCGCATACGAAACGAGGGCATATACTGCCGTTGGTATTTGCCTGGTGATACCCGTTTGTTCTACGATATTTCTCGCCGCCTTAATGGTGCCAGGATAAATACTGAAAAGCCGCTAAAGGCTGGAGTCGGTAGGTTACCGACTGACCGTATAGAACAGCTTAAGCGATGGACTGAACATTTTGAACAACTCTTTCAAGTTTCAAAGGTCAGAGACTAGCAAAACAAGCAGTGCATGACACCAATAGTTCGTTGCATTAATCGCCGTAACTCTGAGGCGCCATCACTGGGTGAAATTCAGTAGCAATCAAAAGTACGAGATTCAACAGCGCACAAGAGATAGACTGCATTTCAGCCGCGATGCTCAAAGCTGACCAATCTTTGTCAGCCCAAATGATGCATCAGCTATTCAGCAATATATGGGAAACCGCAACTTTTCCGGTTGAGTGGATGCAGAACATATTGGTGAAAGTCCTCAAAAAGGAAAACTTTTTGAATGCGGTAACTGGCGTGGCATCACGTTGCTCTATATTACTCTGAAAGTAATCTGTAAAGTACTGTTTACTCGGAGAAGATTAGCGCTATTTTCCGACGGCAGCAAGCTAAATTCCGGGCTGCCCGATCATGTGTAGACTACATCACAACGCTCCGCATTATATTGGAGCAGATTAGCGAATTCCAGGACTCTCTTCTATTGCTGTTCGTTGACTTAGAAAAGGCTTTTGAACGACTCAACCACGAGGACATCTCGGGTGCACTTAGGCGTAGAGAAGCTACAGATAAGCTAGTTCATCTCTTCGAGACCATATAAGGGTTATTGCTGGAATAAAACAGGGGGCTGCATCTTATCACTGCTGCTGTTCCTCGTCGTTATGGATGAGATAATAGTTGAAACGATTGACGGGTAGACAATATCGCGGATTACCTTGGAGTCCTCTAACGATGGAACAGCTAAATGTCTTTGACCTAGCTGACAACATTGTTTTGCTCGCACAACGCCGAAACAATATGCAGAGCAAGTTAGATAACCTGTCTGAGAGCTCCCAGGCAGCAGGTCTCACGGTCAATGTAGCAAAAAGTAAGTCTATGGTAGTGAATACTGACAATCCCACCTATTTCACAGTAGTGGGACAACAAGTTGACAAGGTGAATGCCTTTTAATATCTTGGTAGCCGGACAACGTCCTATTGTGATACCTAGACTGATATAGCCACACGGATCAGAAAGGCCAGAGGAGCCTTCGCAGTTCGGCGAAACATCTGGCGCTCAAACCAGATCCACTCTACGTACGAAAAGCTGAATTTTCAACTCAGACGGTAATTTCGTACTGCGGTATGCCTGCGAAACGTGGTGCGTCTCAGCGAGGACAATGCAAAAACTACAGGTATTTTTTAAATCCCTGCCTGCGATATATCATTCAAGCCTGGTGGCCTGACAACTGGATATCCAAGAGGAACTCCATCGTGAGGAAATTCGAGAACGTAGGTGGAAGTGGATGCGACTCACCTTGAGGAAAGGAACGAACGATATCTGCCGAGAAGTACTCGAATGGAATCCACAAGGACAACGTAGACGAATCAGACCCAGAGGTTCTTGGCAACGCAGCTTAGCCAACGACATCCGGGCTCTAGACGAGAACCTGTCCTGGCGACAGGTAAAAGCCATGGCGGGTAACCGTCGGTAGTCTGACAGGGACACTTAAGTAACCATGTTTAAAGAAGACATACGAGCACTTGCCGTATTCGAATGAAAGGTGGCAGAGTACAAATGGCAAACCGACAGTGGAGCAGGCGTATGAATCACGAGCAGCACGCACTCCTTGAAGATCTTTCTATACTATCTATAGTGCCGAAAGTCCGGAGACTACGGTGCACCGGCTTCGTCACAAGGATGACATGCTCGTGATTTATACGCCTCCGTCACTCTCCGCTTTCCGTTTGTACTCCGCCAAAAATCGTTCCGCAACATACAGGACAGTCCATCCCCTTGCCGCAACCCTCTGTGCAATTCGAAAGAACGCGAGAGTGTCGCCGAAACGCTCACGTAGCACATCACTCGCTGCAGAGTAGCTTTGATCAACCGCGTCAGTTTGTCTGGAAACTCGTACTAGTGCCATTATCTGCCATAGCTTTCGCGTTCAACTGTATCGTATGCTGCTCTGAAATCCGGGAAAATATGATGCGTGCACACATTGTACGCTCGACATTTTAGGACGATTTGTGGGAGAGTAAAAATTTGATTCGTAGTTGGGCGGGCCCTCATAAAGACCGCCTGATATTACCCTACGAATCCTCTTGCTATTGGGGATAGACGACGCAACAAAACGTGGGAGAGCACCTTGTAGGCGGCGTTGACCAACGTAATCTAGCCGATCGCCCTTTTTGCAGATAGGGCAGACTACACCTTCCATCCACTCTTCCGGTAGTTTCTTCTTCTCCCAAATCCTAGAAATTATCTAATGAAGTGCCGTTGCTAGCGGTTCTTGGCTATTTTTGTGGTGCTCTGCCGGGAGTCTGTCGTTTCCGGCGGCTCTATTATGCTTTAGCTGATGAATTTCTCGTCGGATTTCTTCGAGACCGGGAGCCGGCACGCTGTTGTCGTTTGTAGGCACTTCAGGTTCAAACTTCCGTTGCGTCGCTTTCTGTTATATCGCCGTTGAGATGCTCATCGAAGAACAGCTTCCACCTCACGCTCGTTTGTGATTAGATCCCCTCCCTCGTCCCTGCACATGTTAGGTTTAGGTGTGTAGCCCTTACGTGTTTGGTTCACCTTCTGACCTTTTGACCTTGCGAGTGTCATTAGCTCGGAATACTTGTTCCAGCTCCTCACGAAATCTGTCCTCCTTCTGGCGCTTTTTCGTCCTCAGGATCGTATTCAACTCATTCCGCGCTCGTCGATACTTGGCCAAATTCTCTCTCGCGGATATGCTTAGATAGTTTTTCCAAGCTCTGTTTTTCCTCTCTATCGCTTGTTGGCATTCTCCGTCAAACCAATCATTTCGTGCACTCGAAGTTCCCACTCCTAGCACCACGGTTGCGGCCGCGTTGACGGCCGAGCGTATCGTACTCTATCTGTTTTCGAGGGTTGAAGCATCTAGCTCTACAGAGGAAGGCAGAGATTCATCCAGTACGCGGGCTTAGTTTTCGGCAACTGGCTGGCTGTTTAGCTGCCGAATATGTAAGCGAGGCGGGCGGCTTTGTCGCGAGGTATAAACTGTCGATAGTTTTAAGCGCACGTGTACCACTACTAGGTGATGTCGATATCCGCACCCCGTAGGGAACATACGTCGGTGATGGTCGAGAAAAATCGGTCCTCGATGAGAATATGGTCGATTTGGTTCGAAGTTCGTTGGTCAGGTGATCTCCAGGTAGCTTTGTGGGGAAAGAAAGTACTTCTGTTTACCAAGCCTCGGGAAGCAGCAAAGTTGATGCATCGCTGGCCGTTACCGTTCGTGTCGGTGTGCCGGCTATGGGGCTTGATCATCGGTCTATACATTGCTTCCTTGCCAACCTGGACGTTCATATCCCCGCTGACGATCTTGATGTCTCGTGGTGAGCAGCTGTCGTACGTTGCCTCCAGCTGCGCATAGAACGCTTCCTTCTCGTCGTTGGATCTACTCTCGTGTTTTGACCTAGGTTAGGTCCAATCCGACCAATTAACAAATTAATAAACAAACATTTTCAGGAGAATAAACAAATGTTTTCGAGTTGTCAGTGATTGCTAATAGCGGGGTTGAAATTATATAATGCTATTAGTAAACGAGAAAACCTGTTTTGTCAGCTGTAAAATTTGATATTTTTGTTTCTAATGGTGTATTAAAACAGGCTTTATAATCTTTCCAACGTTTCGACTCTGTATTTTTACCTTTATTATACTATATTTATTCTTCTTCAAGGATTGAATATTGTCTGTTCTTTATCAAATATCTGTTTCTCGTAAACAAACCACACCTTCCATCCACTCCTCCTCACAAATCCTTTCACTTATCATATAAAATGTAGTTGCTAGTAGTTCCTTAACATTTTTGTAGAGTTCTGCTGGGAATCGATCCTTTTCGCCGAATCTCTTCAAGAACGCTACTATCGTTCATGAGCACTGCCGGCTTAACTTTCGTTCCTCCTCCTTCTTCTATTTCACCATAGAGATGCTCATCGAAGAATTACTTCTAAATGCCGACCACCCCACGCTCGTTTGTGATCATGCTTCCGTCCTCATCCGCACATAACAATAGCAGACTTCGGTGTGTATCCTTTAATCAGCCTAAGCTTTTTTTCTTGCTACCGCTAGTTGGTATTCTCCATCAAACCAGCTATTCCGTAGATCCGAGATTCCTTCACCTGGCACCGCTGTTGTTGCCTCACTCACTTAGTAACTATCAGCTAGCTCCACAGACGAAACAAGAGCCTCATCCAGTGCGCGTAGTTCTCGGCAGCTTGCGGATTGTTTAATTGTCGAATGTTTTGCCGAGGAGGTTTTCTTTGTCGCGAAGTGCATACCGCCAATAGTTTTGTGAGGTTTTGTGAGTTTTATAACGGTAGTTTTTTACAATCGATGGAATAAACAGTAAAAAAAGTAATGAAACAAAGGTGAGTATCTTATACATGAAGGCGTGAAGAGAAAAGAGCAGAATATTCGGTAAGGGAGGGCCATTGAAGTAACGCTTATTATGTTTGTATAATGTTCCTCTTTACCCAAGCTAATGGGAACAAATTTTAACCGGATGCTAAACTAACTTCTAGCCATACGAATCGCGAATATTTGAAAACCTTCGAATCACTGCGGACTGGATGACTAAGTGTGCGACGTGCTATTTAAAACTCCATTAACACTTGCGGGTTAAGGTATTTTTGGATACAAATTGAGCTTCTTCCGCCGTTCGTTTTAGTCAAACCACTTAATCTTCCTCGTTTTACTGACATTAAAAGAAAATATCTAAGCTTTTCCTAACAGCCTGGAAGTAATTTTACACAAAAAGATCTGAAAATAGCACATTCAATTTATCAAATTAAAAAAATTAAACTTTGATCAGCTGAACAGTTTTCTAAAATTATGACAAGTAGGACTGTGTAATAAAATGACTAAATTTAAGTTGTTGTGCTAACAACACCTAATAAACTAACTCAGGTTTTATCAACTCATTTGTTGACTACATGTGATCAATTAAGTTCTAATGTTTTATTCTGAGATTACTATTTAAGAGTGCACGCCAAACGTGTGTTTCATTGGATTCCACTGGAGCGTCCTGTTCGATAATGCTCTCATTTGTTTGTGACTACTTTAACGACTCATTTGTTGATTGCACTAGGAATCTGTATTTATGTGCAACGGATGTTGGCAGTGCCCAAGCTGTACTGTGTCTTCTACAGTGCTTGGAAGAAGATGCGCCATCAGATACTGCAGCCAGAGAAACTTCGATACGATATGTAATCGTTGGTGTGGATTGAGAAATAGAGGAAAGTCATCTGGGTGGACTGCGGTGAAGTGTGGTTTGGCAGGATAGGAAATTAAGCTGGTCATGCATTGGCAGTTAAGATAACGATAATGACGTTGATGAGTTTCTTAAGCCACGCTTTCTATCCCGAGTGAGCAATTTCAGTTTATTCTGAACTTAGTCCAAATATGCTTGAAGTAAAGTGAAATGAAAATAATTTTATGATAGTTTTAGGTAAATTACTCATTTAGGAATAATTACAACAGTGCTTGCAGCTGTTTCAGTTTATCTGTTCATGCTTTGACAATCTTAGATTGGAATTCTTGCTTGTTGCTGATTTGAGTTACCATTACACATGAACATACGACAGTGTATGATTTTCTGGGATACACTAGTTTGCTTTACTAGTGGTACATTTTCAAAAATCAAAGCATAAATGAAACATTTTTGAATATAAATATTTTACCTAAACGAACACGAATGTCACATTTTTCATCTTATCACTGAGCTGGCTTGAACTGAAAATAAATAGTACATAGTTCGGCAAAACATTCCGTAGGACTACATCCGTACACTGAATAGCAACCATAGCCACAACCACAGAAAATGTGCTGAAATATTTCACGCCAGCATTGTCCAGAGCAGCCCCAATACCGAACAACCAATAGTGAATGGCCTCATTTTGGCTGCGAAGTGTGCAAACCGAACTTGGGAAACTTTTCCACTCCTGTCTCGGCCGGGGTCGGTAAGGATAACGAACGATAAAGGAACCTAGAAAAATTAAATAGTTTCATCTCTAGTTGGATGGCAATGCTCCAGCTTTTCCACTTGGTTAGGGAAATTTATGTTTGGAAATCCAAAAGTTACAAATTTAAATATTTTCGCGCTCCTCTCCACGTTTTCACCAGAGTTCTCTACGCCCGTTTACCGGATACCGATGGTTTATTAGTTTTGAAACTTTTAAATTGAAATATCTTTGCCATAGCGAAACGCGCCAGCAGCTCCAATCGTATCTTGTGATATAGTCATTAAAATTCATTTTCTTCTCTGTAATATTTTATACGCAAACGAGTTTCCCTCCTGTTAAGCACAAATATCCCTGGATCGTGTAATTGTTATTAGATTTGCTGCAAGAAGTCGCTATAAACCACAAGCTCAACTTTTTGGCCTGTGAATCAGAGTCGAAAACCGCAATGCTGGAAATGAAATTGTTTCCTCAACAAAATTTTTCGCCCACTATTGAGCTACACATTGAATTTCGTTCGACCAGCGTTTCTGTTCGTAGCCGGAAAATAATCATAGCATTTTCGTCTTCGTAATGGTGGCCTTGCCGTTCGTACGGCAATCGTGATGTAAAAGCTTCAACTCCATACCGATTCTATCTATAAACGTGGAAAGAGAGGCTTTTCTATTGGCAGGCATGGCAACTTCGTGGTTCGGAAGAATGTCGACCGCCAACCGGGCGAGGAAGAACGAACAAATATAATAGCAATCTAATATCTTCCTTTATCCACTTCTGGCTCGCTTGGCCAGCCACCCACCGGGTTGCACACCTACGATGCCGTTTTCCATCCACAAGTACGCAAATAATTTCCTTGTTAGGTTTCTAATTTCCTTTCATCTATTATCCACTCTGAGGTTTTCGCTTTCATGTTTTTGGCTTTCGAATGGCCATCCCAACGGAACGGAACTTTATCGAAAAATATATTAATCGAATTGAACCAGAAACGAAACCACTGGACATCCGCACGAAAGGCTTGGTATACCATGGTATCTCGTTGCAGGCCAGTTGGTAGCCCGAAACGAGCGATTACTCGCATGATTTGCATTCGGTGGAAATTACACTAAACCACCTTTGCATAGCTTTGATATTCTGGATGAAAAATTCATTTATCTTTTCGATTATTGATTGTTTTGAAGTATTTTGGTGAGTGAGCTTTGCTTTTCTTCAAAGTTATTCAATGAGTGAATTCTTTTTAATGCCTGGAAGCTTTGCATCTAGACTAAAGGGTGTTCGGAAGCACAATGCATCACAACGAAAGATTCGATAAATTTCACGCCAAAGTACTCCAAAGTACGCCTAACGTACTCTCTAAAATAAGTGGATCAACCTAGTTTACTTTTTCCATTTTTGCTTTATTCAATTTCATTACCTCATCCAAATGCGTGAACCTTCCTCTTAACACTACTCATAAGATTTTGTACAACGTTTGGATCACCTTTTTTTCCATTTTTTTCTTCATATCTTAGATTCACATCCGATTTCGTTTCCTTAGGATGTTTTAGGAGTAGAAATGCCAATACCGGGCGGTATTTCGAAAACCGGTTTTTCGATATTGATAAATTCAATACCGGTAAAACCGGTAGTGAACAAATGAAAAATTAAACTTAAAACCTGATTTAATCCACCTAGTGGTGAAAGGAACCTTTGTTATACGGTCTTACTTGCTATTTGAGATAGAAATCGACACGTTTGGTTTACATGAAATTTTTAGAAATTGAATAAGTTTACAAAATTTGAACCAACTAGAAGCACTTATAAATTTTGATAGTTCCTTTTCTCATGAAATTGCTGAGTAAGTTGTTACTAATGAGGGTAAGTGCAAGTAAAAGTAAGTTGTAAGATGAAATATTATTTTTTAACATATACATTGCGTAGTAAAAGTCTAGTTTATAAGTTTTTAAACTATGCATAATTTCTTGTAATGCCATTCTATTTGATTCACAACAATAAAGTTTTCTTGAATAAATTTCATCAATTTTTATTTTTTCGGTTACTCACGCTTTTGTATTTTGTACAACATGTGTAGGTTTTTGAATGCCATATTGTTATAAAGTTACAAATCGTATATTACGTATATACTAACGTATATTCTTCAGTAAACTTGTTATGAGCAAAATGTCAGAATTATTCAATGCATTAATACTTTAAATTGTTAAGAAACAAGATTAGCATAAACCGACATCACAGAAACGAAGCAAGTAGCATGTGAGGTGTACCGCAATTAACCCCAACTGGAATTTTCTGTCGTTTCTTCATATGGAAAAATGGAGTCTGTATGCAGCAAAACTACCAGCAAATGTAAAATGTTTAAGATGTATCCGTCTGTTGGTAATAGAGTAATTCGGGGTCAAAATCAGGTTATTTTTTACAATTAAAGTTCTACAGTTCCTGAGCAAGCAAACATAGAGGTATACTAAATCCAGCAAAGTTGTGTATTTTTATTATTTGTACAACTTTGTAATACATGGAAAAGTTATACAACAATTACAAGAAGAGTTAGAATAGAAAAACTGATTTTACAAATTCGTATACAATAAATAAAATTTTTCTACCTTCACTGAAGAGATAGAAGGTTACTGTTTTCAGTAAAATTTCTTGTAATAATATGCTCTAAAAGTTTGCAGAACACATCAATGTGTTGTATTGAAACTGAAGGAAAATAATTTTTTTATTTCACTTTTGGGGGGATTAATCAAAATTCAAATTCTACCAGACGATAGAGCTTTCAATTTTAAGAAACTCTTCCAAAGGTTCGATAAACTTAAAACCAAGTTTTCCTAGTCAAAACTCTAGTGCGCACGTTTTCTTTGGTTTTGGGCTATTGTGCGCGCAAGTAACCGTGTTATAAAAGTTGGCGCGATTGTTGGAGGTTAATATCTTTTGACCGGTAAAACCAATTCTTATGTAATTTTGCATATATATTCGTAGTGTGAAAACCTCTCGTTTGATATTAAAAAAATTGAAATTAGGTAAATTATCTTGGTTAAATCATTATAAATTATTGTTAATTTTGGTGTGGTGTATTCGATTGCTCATAAGTTTTAAATTAAACGTCCTATCAGAAAACCATTCAATAGTGATCTATCCGGCTATATTACCTACCAAATGAAACTAATAGCGCGTACATCGGTTTGGCCATCTCTGAGAAACAGGCGATAATTATTACCTTGTCAAAACAAGTTTTTTAAGCATAACTTTTAAATTAATTGTTTATTTTCAATAAAAAATTTCCAAACAATTTAGTTTTAACAAGAGCTTTTATTTGATACTAAGATCGTTGAAATCGGTCATGTAGTTCCGGAGAAACCCGTGCCACGTAGTTTTCACATTTTTGCTTATAACTTTTAAACGAAACGTCGTATCACGATACAACTCAATAGTGATCTACTAGGCAATAATACCTTTCAAACAAGAGTAATAGCGAACGATTCGGTTCAGCCATCTCTGAGAAACAGGCGATAGAAAAAATCATTACATACACACACACACACACACACACACACACACACACACACACACACACACACACACACACACACACACACACACACACACACACACACACACACACACACACACACACACACACACACACACACACACACACACACACACACACACACACACACACACACACACACACACACACACACACACACACACACACAGACACACACACAGACACACACACACACACACACATACACACACACACACACACACACACACAGACACACACACACACACACACACACACACACACACACACGCACACACACACACACACACACACACACACACACACACACACACACACACACACACACACACACACACACACACACACACACACACACACACACACACACACACGCACGCACACACACACACACACACAAGCACAGCACACTTGAGCTACAAAATCGTTGGAAAGCCGATCAACGGCGAATAAACAGCCTAACTACCATAGTCCAGTAGTTATCTAAGAGCGTGCGTTAAGCACAATAGCCCCTCCCTGAAGTAATACCGATAAGGTGGTTCCAGGGGGGATTGAGGCTGGAGACTCGAGTAGGGTTTTAGTGGGTCTGGATCTCCACGATCTTCACGGGATACCAAACCCCACTCCCTGAGCTGTCTTTTCAGGTGTCTGATAGCAGATTTCCCTACTCGTTAAAAAAAAAAAAAAAAAAAAAAAAAACACACACACACACACAGGATGGTAAATGGTTGAATAATGCGCTCCAGAACTATCATGAAGTTCCACAGCCTCTTATTTAGCAACTCCTATCTCTACCTCCTCGTGGTACCATCCGGGATACGCTCCTTAGTGGAAATCGGACAACCGGTGGAAACTAGGGTCGTATGCGGACATAGAAGGGGGCACTCATGCGAAGGCTGAGTGTAAACTCTCCGCCAGCAAATGACGGATCTCGGTAGAAGCATGTTCGATGAACCTGAAAATACCGAGAACCTGAGCAGAGGGTCCAAAGCCCCCAAAGGAGGATGGTTTTAATAGCTATTATCCATGGCTAAAAGTAAAAACATGAATGGATAAACCCCTAAACCAAGGTGTCATGCGACCCGTGCCGAGGGATGAATGGTGGGGGGGGTTCTATAAATACTCAGCCTCAAACGGAGCCTGTGGAGTACCAGAGCGCCCTCCACAGTAATCAGCCCTTACCGCATCATGAGGGGCTCTGATGTGGCGGACTTTTCTTTCCCCTCAACTCGTGGGATTCTTATGGAAGACAAAATCAAAAATACAACAAGTGTGGATACGGTGGAAAACCCGTTCGCTAGAGGAGGCATCCAGCGTTCTCCACCAAGGGTGGAGAAGGATGCAACTAGGAGCGCTAGTGTGGGTGGCAAAGGCAGCGGTATGCCTACCACGCCGGACACAGCGATGAACGGCCCAGCGCTTATCAGGGCGATGGAGAAAAATAGAGACGCTGTACCTAAAGTGGTAGCAGCGTCACAGCAGCTCGAGGTAATAATCGAGTTTACGTCAGGTCGCGGCAATTTCTCCAAGGACCTGAAGCAGAGCTTGCTCATGCTTCGGAGAACCTTGAATGCAGCGACCAAAACGCACAACGACCTCGTGGCGCGTGCAGGAGAGGCTAAGAAGGTGACCGTGAAGGCGTCGAAGGCAGTACAAACGGACGCTTGCCCGTTGACGGAGTGTCGTAACGCGGCCCAGGAGGCTACGGAAGGCGCTACCAGCAGCGGTAAGGCATCCGCCAAGCGCCCGAGACAGTCCCCGGGGGATAGCACCCCTGGCGGACCGAAAAAACGCCTGATCGGTAAAAGCCCTCAGGCTAGCGGGTTGGCAGAGCTAACCGATGAACCAGCGGGAAGCTCCAAGACAGGTGGCCCGTGGACCGAGGTTAGGGCCAAGAGAAAAGGCGGAGGAGGCTCCAGTAAAAAAACTGCTCCACCTAAACTGGCAAGAAAGCGAGCAAAGAAGGGCGACGCTCTTATCCTGAAAACCGACGGGTCGAAATACTCGGAGGTTCTGAAGGCCATGAGAGGAGACGCCCTACTCAAGGATCTGGGCGCGGACGTACGGAGCATCCGCCGCTCACGCACGGGCGATATGATCCTCGAGTTAAAGAAGGACGCCACAAAGAAGAGTTCCGCATACAAGCCCATAGCGGAAGGAGTGCTCGGGGACGGAGTGAAGGTACGTGCTCTCACACCAGAAGTGACTCTCCAGCTTAAGAACCTGGACGAGATCACCGAAGTGCGTGAGGTCGTACAAGCTCTCAAAGAGCAAAGTGGAGTGGTGGTGGCAACCGAGGCGGTTCGCCTACGCAAGGGTCCGGCCGGGACCCAGGTAGCCACCATACGACTTCCGCTGATTGACGGAAACAAAGCCCTGAAAGCTGCTAGGCTAAAAGTGGGGTGGTCGGTATGCCCACTGAGCGTGTCTAAGCAGTCGGAAGCTTGCTTCCGGTGTTTCGAGCACGGACATAAAGCCTGGAACTGCAAGGGGCCAGATAGGAGCCAGTTGTGCAGGAGATGTGGCAGTGCTGGCCATAAAGCAAAGGACTGCGCGGAGCCTCCTAAGTGCCTGATCTGTACCGGTAAACAGGACGCAAAGCACGTAACGGGAGGTCCAAGGTGCCCGGCCGGTGTGCCGGCGACTAAGCCACGTTCATAGTGCAAGTGACACAACTCAACCTGAACCACTGCAGCACAGCTCAGCAGCTGTTACACCAAGCAGTTTCTGAGTCAGCAATGGACATTGCCATAGTCTCGGATCCATATCGCGTCCCTGCCGGAAACGGCAACTGGGTCTCGGATAGGTCTGCGACGGCGGCTATATGGACAACAAGCAGGTTCCCGGTTCAGGAGGTTGTGTCAACTGCAGACGAGGGATTTGCGGTTGCCAAAGTGGGTGGAGTGTTCTACTGCAGTTGTTATGCTCCGCCGAGTTGGTCTATCGAGCAGTTTACGCGGATGGTAGACCGAGTATCAGTTGTGCTGACTGGTTTAAGGCCGGTGGTTGTGGCGGGCGACTTTAACGCTTGGGCGGTAGAGTGGGGAAGTCGACGCACGAACCATAGGGGTCGGATTCTGCTTGAAGCTCTGGCAAAGCTCAACGTAGATCTGGCCAACGTCGGCAACACAAGTACCTTCAGTAGGAACGGTGCGGAGTCTATCATCGACGTGACTTTCGGCAGTCCTGGTCTGATAGGAGACTGGCGGGTAGATAATGGCTACATTCACAGTGACCACCAGGCGGTCCGCTATGGTGTCGGTCAGATAACGAGGCGGCAGGCGGCGAGTAGGGCCAACACTCCAACCACCCGTGGATGGAAGACATCATACTTCGATCCCGAAGTATTTGTGGAAGCGATCCGGAGAGAGTGCGGTGATCGCGGTATGCCCGATCCGAACGCTGATCATTTGGTTGAGGTACTGTCGCGAGCATGTGACGCTACCATGCCTAGGAAAGGTCGTCCTAGGTATGGCAGGTCACCGGCTTACTGGTGGACAGATGAAATTGCGGAACTCCGCGGAGCGTGCTTTCGTACGAGGAGAATTATGCAAAGAGCTCGTTCGGATGAAAGCAGGGCTGAATGTCGAGTAGCACTTGTTGCTGCACGCGCAGCGCTTAAGAGCGGGATAAAAGCTAGTAAACGAGCCTGCTTTGAAAGGTTATGTGCTAGTGCCAATGCGAACCCGTGGGGTGATGCCTACAGAGTCGTAATGGCAAAGGCCAAGGGTGTGATGGCGCCCGCTGAGCAATCGCCAGAGATGCTGGAGCGGATCATCGAGGGCCTCTTTCCGCGCCACGAGCCAAGGCCCTGGCCCCAGGCCGCTGAGTCGTCCCACGGCCGACGTTCCAGTATCTCAGACCATAGCGTAGGATGGTCGGCCTCCCAGCCGAACATCCAAAGTAACGTGGGCGACGGCGGTTTGGAGGTCGGGGAGGAAGTGACGGTTACGAACGAGGAACTCATTGATATCGCTAAATCCCTAAAGGTGAGCAAGGCACCGGGGCCAGACGGTATCCCGAATATGGCCATTAAAGCGGCTATTTTAGAGGCTCCCGAATTATTCGGGGCAGTAATGAATAGATGCCTAGAAGCTGGCCACTTCCCGGACAGATGGAAGCGACAGAACCTGGTCCTATTGCCGAAGCCGGGAAAACCTCCGGGTGTCCCCTCGTCATATAGGCCGATCTGTCTACTCGATACTGCCGGCAAGGTGCTGGAGAGGGTTATCCTTAACAGACTCGTACAGTACACGGAGGGTACAAACGGTCTGTCAAGGAACCAATTCGGCTTCCGAAAAGGCAAATCTACGGTGGATGCCATCTTGTCTGTCACTAAGACAGCCGAGGTGGCAATCCAGCCCAAGAGGACAGGTATTCGTTATTGCGCAGTTGTCACGCTCGACGTGAGAAATGCGTTTAATAGCGCTAGCTGGGACTCCATAGCCAGCTCGCTTCGGAACGTCCAAGTGCCGGTGTCGCTGTACAGAATTCTGGAAAATTATTTCCAGAATCGTGTGCTATGCTACAACACGGAGGAGGGTCAGAAATGCGTTCCAATCACCTCAGGGGTTCCGCAAGGTTCCATACTGGGCCCGGTGTTGTGGAACGTCATGTATGACGAGGTGTTGAAGCTAAAGTTTCCGGTAGGGGTGGCGATTGTCGGCTTTGCGGACGATATCACCTTGGAAGTCTACGGTGAATCTATCAGAGAGGTTGAGTTGACGGCTGCCCACTCTATAAGCATTGTTGAAGATTGGATGCGATCCAGGGAACTGGACCTAGCGCATCATAAAACGGAGGTTATCGTGGTTAACAACCGCAAGTCGGTGCAGCAAGCAAATATCAGTGTCGGGGACTGCACTATTTCGTCAATGCGGTTCTTAAAACTCCTTGGAGTCATGGTCGATGACAAGCTCAAGTTCGGGAGCCACGTCGACTATGTCTGCAAGAAGGCTTCCACAGCTATTTCGGCATTGTCTCGTATGATGTCTAATAGCTCTGCGGTATATGGCAGCAAGCGAAGGCTTTTAGCCAACGTGGTCCAGTCCATACTCAGGTATGGCGGGCCGGTGTGGTCATCGGCGTTAGGTACCAAAAGCTATCTAGCCAAGCTGGAAAGCACCTATCGTCTCATGTGCTTAAGAGTGGCGAGTGCGTACCGCACAGTTTCACATGACGCAATCTGCGTCTTAGCGGGTATGATGCCTATTGGTATCATCATCAGCGAGGACGTAGAGTGCTTCAACCAACGTGGAACTAGAGGCATACGGAGTACCACAAGAACGGCCTCGATGATCACATGGCAGCGGGCATGGTCTGATTCCACAAAAGGCCGGTGGACACATAGACTTATCCCGGAACTATCCGGATGGGTCAACAGGCGTCATGGCGAAGTCAACTTCCACCTGACACAGATTCTGTCAGGGCATGGTTGTTTTAGACAGTATCTGCACAAATTTGGGCATGCGGAGTCCCCCGAGTGTCCCGAATGCGCGGACGTTGAGGAAACTGCAGAACATGCTTTCTTCATATGCCCTCGTTTCGAGGGCGTGAGAAGCAACATGATGGCAGTTAGCGGACAGGACACTACTCCGGATAACTTAGTCGAAAGGATGTGTTCTAGCTCGGACGTCTGGGGTGCGGTCAATGCGGCTGCTACCCAGATCGTACTTGAGCTACAAAACCGCTGGAAAGCCGATCAACGGCGAATAAACAGCCTAACTACCATAGTCCAGTAGTTATCTAAGAGCGTGCGTTAAGCACAATAGCCCCCCTCCCTGAAGTAATACCGATAAGGTGGTTCCAGGGGGGATTGAGGCTGGAGACTCGAGTAGGGTTTTAGTGGGTCTGGATCTTCACGATCTTCACGGGATACCAAACCCCACTCCCTGAGCTGTCTTCTCAGGTGTCTGATAGCAGATTTCCCTACTCGTTAAAAAAAAAAAAAAAAAAACACACACACACACACACACACACACACACACACACACACACACACACACACACACACACACACACACACACACACACACACACACACACACACACACACACACACACACACACACACACACACACACACACACACACACACACACACACACACACACACACACACACACACACACACACACACACACACACACACACACACACACACACACACACACACACACACACACACACACACACACACACACACACACACACACACACACACACACACACACACACACACACACACACACACACACACACACACACACACACACACACACACCCACACACACACACACACACACACACACACACACACAGAGAGACATTGCTCAAATCATCGAACCCTATCGATTGGTATATGTGACTTGACCCTCCGGGCCTCGGATCAATTTCGTGTTTTTCGACCAATTTTTAAACCTTTGTTATAGTATAACAAAGGTAAAAATGTAAGAACTGCGTGATTCCGAGAAGATTTTTCATAATTTAGTTTCTTTTGACTCAACTAGTTGACAAGTTCATTAAAAACTACAAGGTATACAGCCCTAAGGGTTGTACGAAAGGGTGACGTTGGACTATATTAGATCATCAGATCAAAGACTAATGTAAACTTCATTTCTGGCATATGTATGCACATAAGAATCATTGTTTAAGTGGATGTTTAAAAGAGAAGAGCGAAATATTCAGATTCAATTCTTCATTGAATGCAATGGTTGTCCTTGTCTTTCGACATGAATGACAACAGGCACGTTACTTAGCGGCATCGATTCACTGTCTCTTGCTCCGAGAAGGTTCTACTAGTTTACTTTCACAGCTTACCGCTTGTTACATAGCACAAAATATGCCACATGCGCAAAAATTTCTGTTTTATTTGTATAAGAGTCCTTATCCTCCCTCTGGGGTGAGGGGTTTCAAACCATCATAAAATAAATTCATGCCTCCAAAAACCCCCACATGCCAAATTTGGTTCTTGTTGCTTGATTAGTTCTAGAGTTATGAGGAAATTTGTATATTCTATGTATGGGAGCTCCCCTCCTAAAGAGAGGAGGGGTCTCAATCCACCATAGAAAACAAATCTTCCTACCAGTCGTCGTATGTTCGGATCTCGGCTGGGAGAGGCTGTTAGAGTCAATAGGATCGTAGCACTGACCCCGCACTGTCCTGTATTCTGGTTGCGAAGTCTGTCGTATAAAAATTTGACCTTCTCAAATTTCGATAACGGAATTAGCACCCAGGCTTTGCTTTTTGCTTGATGGGTTCTAAAGTTAAGAAGAAATTTGTATTTCATTTGTATGGGAACCCCCCTTTTAGAAGGGAAGGGGTCTCAATGCACCATAGAAAAAATTCTTACTTTTAAAAACCCCCACATGCCAAATATGATTCCTTTCGCTTGATTAGTTGTGGAGATATTATTTGTATGGGAGCCCCCTTTCCTAAAGAGGGGAAGGGTCTCAATTTACCATAGAACAAATTTTTGCCTTCTAAAACCCCTACTTGCCAAATTTGGTTCCATTTGCTTGATTAGTTCTTTAGTTTTGAGGAAATTTATGTTTCATTTGTATAGGAGCCCCCCCTTTTACGCCCTCCTTAATATTGCTCTCTTACCCCTCTATAAAATTGCTGGTCATTTTATCTATCCAACGACATATAAATTGTTCAGTTGCGTTCTGTAGTTTAGTAGTTATTAGCATTTGAAATCTTTCATTCAAACGTTACACTTCTATTTTCGTTTTCACGAAGTGCTACCCAGTCCCAGTGTTGTTTATCGTGTACCCAGCAAAGAGTGTTGTTTATCGTGTCACCCCTGTATTGCTGAATAAGCTTCCGGAGTCAGAGAATCTTCAATCAGCGTCCACCGGAAAAGACGTACAGGTAAATTATCGACATGATAGGAAAATGCTTGTTTGAGAAATTTTGAGCCGCTTGGATACTGACATATATGTTAAATTAACATTGAAAATCCAGTTGATTTGGTTCCTCTGTTTGCTCGAGTCTGAATTGTTTGATTAACTTTGATGCTAATAGAACATCACAGTTCACATTATCAAAACATCCTTGATGTCTTAATAAGTACTGCAGTCATTTGTTATTAAATCACGAAGAGTGCAGTTAATTATAAAACGAATAAATATAAAACTCTTCGAAATTCGACTAATACAATGAGTTGAACAGTAGTTGTGTGATAGATGAAGTGTGTTTCGAGAGCAGCTCTAGACCAAGAGACTGGCAACACTATCGTTACTCTACGTGTTTGACAGTAGCCAACATCTACTGCCGGTGTGGGTATTATTTGCAAAAATCTGGCTTTGATTTGAAAATAATACCCATCTGCCAGCATACCGGCTTTGCAGAGTGAAACGAACAGAACGTATAGCGGTGTCATGCTGTCTCATTTTCGCAAATGGTTAGATGTTGATTGTATAAACATGGCTGCCTAGCAGTACCGTGCTCTAGAGTCATATCGCGAATTCATAAATTAACCTGGGTTCGTGCTAACTAAAACCCGAAATTTATGAACGATACGGGCAGTTTGACAGATCGACCCGTAAACCGTAATGCTAGACAGTTTTAACCTGCGCTTCGAACTGAATGCTGTCAGTTTAACCGAAAGGCAATCTCGGTTAATTTATGAACGCTTTGACAGCACTTCGATTACAACTGAGTGCTAATCGACCTGAGCCAGGTTAATTTATGAATTCGCTAATAGTCAACTTAGTAGAGTTTGCAATTTTTCCGATACTGCAATTCGACAGCAACCGAAGTTTTTTATGAATTTCTCGCCGGTTAAGTTAAGCGCATGCTTGCTTTTAAGATCGGGAAAAACGTGTGAACCGTAGATACTGCGAAGCACTGCTATTCCAATTTATACTAGTAAACGGAGAAATTCCTCTTCCGAGGTGTACTCTGACATTTATCAAGAGCACTCCGTTTTATACTGAAGATTTTTTGTAGAGCTTCACTGTATATCACACAGTTTTATTCTTGACTACGAAACTAAAAAAAAGATTTTTAAGTTAAGCAAAATTCCTTTTCTTTTTTTCTCGAAAAAAACCAAACACATGTCTTCAACTTCGCAGTTACCGATTGTCGCATAATATTCTTAATTGTATTTTCGTCAAATTCGATACCATAGGTATTCCGAGGAAAAATTAAATAATTAAGTTTTTATTTTTAAAACTTTTAATCAAAAAACTGAATTCTCCCTATATGTTTAAAAATTTTAACAGCAATTTAGGTTTCTTAAGTTGTTATTTGAAAATTTGTCTTGTATAAAACAAATACCGAAAATACCGGTTTTTGGTGGTGAGAAAACCGGTATTTCGGTAATGGAAAATAGCACGGTATTACCGGTAAAACCGGTTTCGGTAAAACCGGTATAGCATCCCTAATTAGAAGTGCTTGCTACAGGGTGGCTCAGTACTTTTCAATTGGCCGGAGCTCCGGTGCGTTTGGGGGATTTAGATCATTCGACACCAAATTTTTCACAACGGTACCGGTACGGTACAACGGTCTTTTCCAATCGACGGCGGAAACGACAGAAGAAAGTAATGAAATCTAAGGTACAGTCATCCCAGTATTATGGGCCAGTTAAGCATGATGATGCCAAAAAATTAATGGTAGAAACACAGATTTAAATAATTTACAGTTTATTTATAACTCAATGGATTTAAAATATATCATAGTTTGATGCTCTGTAGGTAATCTTGTTCCAAAATCGCACACTTTTTTGCAAAACAACAAAATGTAACCATATACCATTCCCAGTATTATGGGTCACTTTTAATCCTGGTCAGATTTATGGGTCAATCTTCCCAGTATTATGGATCAATAAAACAAAATTGGTTTTATTTCGTATGTATGGGTGGGTGCGAGGGGGTCGATGTGAGTATGTGTGGGTGGGTGTAGGTGGATGTGGGTGTGTGTGACAGTACTCGCGACTTAGGGATCTTGTTTGTCTTGTAATGTACTCAGCAACTATCTGAGTGAGTTGAGATTAGATGCACTTGCGAAATTCAATCTACGATGGATGGTACTCAGTGCTGTGTTCGGATTTCGAGTGGGTTGTCAAGTTCATTCGAATCACATAGAGGACTTCGTCAGGGTGATGGTCTCTATGGCGAATCAAGTATACAAAAGGCGGCTAAGGCTGAACGGATACGATAGGCAAGACATGTTGCAAGAACGCCGGACAACTACCCTGCAAAGATGAAGTTTGCCTCAAATCCGGTAGAAACAAGACGACCAGGGGCGCAACGAGCAAAATGGTTAAACAAGGTGGAGCGAGATCTTTCGGAGAGTACATGGTGTCCGAGGAATTGGAGAGCATTGGCCCACAACCGAGTGCATTGAAGATCTTAGGACGCCAACTAAGTAAAGTAAATAAGTTCAGGAAGAAGAAAAGTATTTGATCATGGCTTATTAGTTTTGCTAGTTTTTCGAAAATAACGCAGAACTGTACGGTACGGTAGACTGTGATTCCTCGTAACTTCCCGAACTTTCTCGGTTTGTCTTGCTTGATCAAGAGCGTGATGCAATACATTTAGTATCATAGTGTTTCGAATTCTGTATATTGATTTTCCTAGCCCGTTTTTTCGTTTTACTGAAAACAAATTACAATTTTAGTCAAAAGCAGCGAACCCTGTTGATCTATTTGTTTGACCCATAATACTAGGATAAGTGAATTTGGCTGTCAGTATTATGGACCATTGTTTAACTTCGTATATTAAAGCGGAAAACGAATTCTTTTTGGTGATTTCACCGTAATTCAATGAATACATACCTATTCCCTCGATTTTCATCCATTTAGCATGCAGACACACAAATTTACGCCGATATTTAGCTTATAATTCACGACCGACTTTTTATAACTGCCGCAAAAATAACAATAAATCGACAGTCGATTGGAGCCAACTACCAACTATAGGAAAACTAAGAAAATTTACGCATTGGAATTAAGTGTATTGCTGTCAAGCATGCAGCGGAATGTTGCTTCTGTCTGTTGAACTCATACTCGATGGTTAAATATTAGTTTGCTACGTATAAAACTAACGTAAAGTAAAGACTGGCCCATAATACTGGGGTGACTGTATTTATAGTAATAAAATAATTTATAGTATCCAAACAGAGTGGGATAAGGCGTGAAGGAGAAAAAGCGAAAGATTAGATATGGAATAATAATGAAGCAACACTTTAAAAGCAAAGCTTTGGGCTTAAACTATTTTTCTAAGACTTGACCCTTCTTTATCGACAGGCTTCGCAACCGGCTGTTAGAGGTCAGGACAATTACGGGGATAGTGCAATGGTCCTATCTCCAACGTGCTGCTCGAGCCAAAGATGCTGATTGATATATTGTCCGTCAGTTTTAAAATAAACTGTACCCGTTACGCACTTTCTAGTGACTAGTCTTGAAATAGCGATATGCACTTCACATAGCCAACATTCTATAAATAACACACGCTATGTCTGAAGAGTGCGATTATGCAACTTTGATGTACATAAAATTTTCTTTCACAACGTGTTAGTACAGGTTTCCACGATTCAGAATATGCTAATTTTAAAAAAATCCATCGGGAAAAAATTGAAAAAAGTCAATTTGAATATTTTAGCTGTAATCAACCGGGTACAGGGGTACGCACTAGTAATTCCATAATAAAAGGTGCTCCGATTTTGCTCAAACTTTGTGAATTTGTTCTTTTTATGAAAATTTTAGACCACTTAGGGTAGTGCTAAAATCATCATCTGTGTCTCTTCTCTTAAATACTTAACTCTCGGATACTTTTTCATTTCAACGAATCTGACAATGAGAGATTTTCTTCGTGTCCCCTCTCTTCCGCTTTTTACGGCGATACTAATGCATTTTAGCACATCAGCTTTGCACGAATCGGTTGCCGGAATCACTGGCTAACTAAATGTTTTGAAAATTTTCTTTTCAATGCTTTAATTTCGCCGTATAAAACGGAAGAGAGGAGACACGAAGAGAATCTCTCATTGTCAGATACGTCGAAATGAAAAACCACCCAAAAACTTTTGAATCGCTCAGCTGAATACATTACATTACGTATATCGCCTCCAAAATAGTACGGATATGCCAATTTTGCGCATGAAATACGATTTATTTAGCATGTATATCTGTAGGTAATGCTGATTTTTACCTTTTTTATACATATGAAAATGCTAGCTGGGCCATTCACCTTCCAGCTTTGGACAAAAGGTAGGAGTCACAACGACAACTTGTTATACGTAGCTACCAATTACCCCCCTCCCCCTTACCTTTCCACTCTTTCCTAACCATTCCCAAAAAATAGTTTTGTAAAGAAGAAAGATAGTGCTTACAAATTATGTTGCGGCCATCTTAGATCTTAAACAAAACCGAGTGATGTGGCAAAAAGTCGATTTCTTGTCATAATCTAATATGGGGACACTTGGAATTGTCGCTACAAAAATTTTTCCACCTAATTTGAAAGCCTCATCCTTTCTTTTTACAAAACCATGTCATTTGTTATTTGTTTATATAGCAAATTTAGGGAATATCACACGATAAAAATGTTGAAGTTAGCCAAAAATCAACTCTTTTTAATACTGTTCTGGTCACTTGGCGAACGAGGGGTCCACTGTTTCGAGTTATTTCAAGTGAAATTCTCCATATTTAACAATTTTCATTCATCAAGCACAAAAATTTAGATATTTAAAGATTTCGTGGCAGTAGTGGCATTCAAAAGTTAAGTATTCAAAAGAAGGTGTCAAGACTATGATGCTGATTTTTGGGACCAACCCAATTCAAGAGGGGGTACCCTAAGCGCCAAATTAAAAACACGGGTCTAAAATTTTCATAAAAAGAACAAATCCACAAAGTTTGAGCAAAATCGGAGCACCTTTTATTATGGAATTACTAAGTCCGTACACCTGTACCCGGTTGATCACTGCTAAAATATTCAAATTGACTTTTTTCAATTTTTTCTCGATGGATTTTTTTAAAATTAGCATATTCTGAATCGTGAAGACGTGTACTAACACGTTGTGAAAGAAAATTTTATGTACATTAAAGTTGCATAATCGCACCCTTCAGACATAGCGTGTAACATAGAGCTATATGTTAGTTAACGAATACGATTCGTGCTACTGGTTGGAAAAGCTAACATAAAAGTCGTACCAACCTGAATGTTGTGATCCTATAACCTAACAGAAATTTGAGAGTATGCTGAGGACATAAACCAACTAACTTCTCCTTCTACCTATTAACAAAGTGCAAAATAAACATTTTATCGTAAGCCCAGCGGAGGAGATACGCTGCTGGTTTGGTTGATCTCTGACATTTGAAACTCGGAAGAGTTGTTCAAAATGTTCAGTCCATCGCTTAAGCTGTTCTGTGTTGAGCTGTTCTCTGTCTTTAATCGGCATCTTTGTATTCATTCTGCCACCGCAAACGGATATCACCATTGGCGGTGGTGGTTTCCCCTTGTTCGGCTAGGGAGTTAATCCAGGCTCTCTTGTTCCGCCTATATGCTCGTTTAATAGCCCTCTCCAATTCGGCGTATCGTTAACGGGCAACTGTCTTAGCCGATCTGGTTCGCGTACGCTCAATGTCTTTCCGCTCGTCGATCTTCCTTCAAATTTCATCCGATATCGACTCCCTCCGCCCGCTGCGCATTCTGCTGAGGGTTTCGTCATTAGTCATGATAAAGGCATTCTTGATGCCGGTTCATTGCTCTTCGATGATTGCACCAGTTGGCAACTCCGAGTTGTTCGACAAGAGCCCTTTTCAGCAATGGATTCTCCAATCGGCGGACGTCGTAACTGTAGCCAACACTCTCCTTCCGTCGATGGACACGTGCGACGCGTATCGTATCTCGTATCTCAGCGATACTAAGATGATGGTCGGATGCAATGTGAGCGCAGCGTTTGTTGCGCACATCAAGAAGGATCCTTCGCCATTTTCGGCTGATACAGATGTGGTCGATTTGGTTTTCTGTTTGGCCGTCGCGGGAAATCCACGTGACTTTATGTACTGGTCTATGGGGAAACCCTACCCCACAGTGAAGATATTTTACCAATTCGATGCCATTTTATCAGGAGCACATCGTTGCCACAATACAATACATGCTCTATTCTCCAATGAAATGACAGCAGGCGCACACATGTAGAATTATGGTTTCAAATCCCAACCCCGCAGAAGTCACGAATGACCTAAGCTGTTAAAGTGACTATAATCTAACAAAAATGAGGGACAAGGGGATCTACGGTCTACTCACCAAGCAGAGACATCACATTTGTCTAGGTTCAATCGTCATAGGAAAAAAATCTTCGGCCTCTTGGGATGCGAGATTCTGTCATTTCTCTCTTCTGTCACTGCGGTATCCCCACAAAAACCACTTCTATTAAGGTGCATGCATTTTCCTTGGTTTACTGACTTACCGACTAGTAGGAATTAGCCCTTAGTTGAGACCAAACGGGTGGCAGCGAGTAATGACAGCACATACTCAACATTTGCGCAGGTTAAAGGCCGTAAATATTTTCGGCCGAATATGACATTCGGCCATTTGTAATTCGATCATTTGTGATTCGGCCATTAGATCTTTTATGTCAGTTGCTATTTCGGACATTCATAGGTAATCCGTCCCGTCTTTTCCGATAGATGGAAGGAGGGAACAACGACACCGCTTATTTCGGGAAACTCGTGTATTACAAAAACAGCCTATGGATTAGTACCAATTTTTGTTAGGTCTTTATGAATAAGCTGTCGAGATCTTAAAAAACTGTTATAGAATGACATCTCTTTACAGACTCGTGAATACACGCACCGCACCGGTAGCAGTGCTCAAGCATTCTGCTCCGATCATAACTAACAAGAACCTCGTTTCGGTGCATTCTTTCAACTCTCATCAGAAACGAACGTGAAACCGCACGTCGACGCACGCACGTCGAGAAATTTTTCTATTTGGCTCGGAGCGATGTGTGTTCGGACCGCTACAAGCAGCACCTACAGGTAAGAACGTCAGCCGAACACACGTGCTGGAAAGCACCCGCTGTAGTTCAGAAGTTTCCCACAAGAAGAAATTTCCGTTCTTTTACTTTGCAAGCGAAACCGTGCCAGCTTATTAACCGGCACCGGTAGAGCGCGGAGCCCGAGTGTGCTAACAGCTCGCTCACGTAACCGAATATGAACGAATAAGAAAGAAAGAAAGAAAGCAAAGTACGAAATTGCGCGAGCATTCGCACCGTGCTCATCCGTGCCTAGCCGAAGACAAAGCACCAGGTTCGGGTTCTTGCTTTCTTCGGGAGCGTGCCAATATGTAGCAGCGGTACTGACTGCGTGCTTCTATTGAAACCACCCGTTGCGGTGCGTATCTGGATTGGTAGCAGCGGTACCGCTCCGAGCAGTGTTTTCAATAAGTCTGGGCCATTATGCTAGGATATAATGGGTTAAAAGAGAACGTGCATACAACGTTTCAGCTCAATTGGAAATGGACAATTAAAATCGATTTGCGAAACTCAGTAGAATTCCTCTCTTGCGAACAGTTTTATGTAAATTTGTGTGCGCGCATGTGTAGTGTCTAGTGTGTTCTAATCGCCCAGTTAACTTCGAGATACGATGCTGGTCTAACAATGTTCGAATCTCGACTGACTATCTGTCGATAAGGACGGGTTAAGTTTTAAAAACGTTTATATCTTCTTCGCAATTTTATTAAGAGTATATGTGATTTCACGAGACACAAGGAGGGGGCCAATGGGCTCACTGATTTTCTTGAAAAGCTTTAAGCATTGCATTCTTTAGATCTTGTTTGCCTTTGGTAGAAGAGAGACCGGCTTCAGCTTCTGGCTCCGATCGGCTTCTATGCGTAGGATTTATTGCAACTGTATTGGTTTTCATCTGAATGATTGTTGTGTCTATTCCGTATTCCGGGTTCATTGAAGTCGTTAATGGATGTAATAACACGGAATTCGTTTCCAAACGCAGGAGATACATGCGACGAACTGCTTATGTGATTATTACCAACGGATCTCTTTCGTCGGCTCGAAATACTTGTAAATCTGTTTTGTATTTGCTGCTCGGCAAAGTTCGTTTTCAGTTTCGAGTTTCGATTCCTACAATACTTTTCAACTTTTTTCTTAATTTTTCCAACTTGTTTGAGATATTCCTTGTATAGCGAAAGTAAGAGCTTTGAATCGCTGTTACTCCAAATACCTGTTGTGGCTCGTTAGGCAGGTTCCCGTCAACCGACTGGCTAAGCTGTGTCACCATGAGCATCTGCATCAATTGCTTCTCTGATCTTGTTCAATCCTTCCTCAAGGTGTGCCCGATTATCTTCCACTTACGTTCTCGAAGGGTTTTGATTGTTAAGATAAATATAAAATTATCCTCATGTTATATGTTTTATTTTTCTTCTTACGTTACATTTATTTGCTGTCAAAGTCGTGAATAAAATTTTCTTGTTGATTCGAAAAACCTGCGTAACTTACAATTAGTCCTAGGTCAATCGTACGGTATTCCTATAACACGACACAAATTATACTTACTTTAGGTTCAGAGTCGAAACTTCCGCGAAAATGTATTCCAATTCAAGACAGGAAATCATAATGAATTCATTTTGATTCTAAGTTTCTTGCTCAAACGTCCCAAAATACTAGCTACTCGGCTAATTAGGTTACCAACTACCAGACACACTTCCTCGTGCAATGCTTCCGATACGATAGCTAATGACGCTCGAGAAGAAATTCGAGAGCGATAATAGATTAATCGAAAATCAACGAGGCGAAAACAGCAAATAGTTCCACTGTTGATACCAGCTTCCGTTCGGCAGTCTTCGTGATGCCATTCCTTGGAACCGCATAGTAGGTCAAACGGTTAAGTAATGGTCGAATTGATACATTAGATATATAATAATATATATACATTATACATTAGACATATCAATAATTGGAAGAACATTTGTAGATTAGCGTTTTTGTTGACATTAAGTAGTACAAAACAATTAATCAATTATTATTTTGTTATGAATTGGTTTGTCCAAATTCCTTTTCAGCTTGCTTCACTGTGCCTCAATGGTCCTTCATATGGATTAGAAACGCTCGCCTTAGTGATCTCGAAAATTCAGCATCACTTTCCTTCGGCTGCTTCCTTCAAGAAATGGAAAGAGTAAATACAAAACCTTTCATCCAGTCTCTAGAAATCGGCTGGCTCGATTCAGGGTGTGAAATCTCCTTACAGAAGAAGAAGAAAGTTGGGACTCCCCTCTCGCGTACAACATACATTTTCACTCGTCGTTCCTTTCTTCCTAAACTAAATTCCGAGGAAGCGCTTAAGCAAATATCATACCTAAGGAAAGCGGTAGGCAAACTTTAGTCGATAAATAGGAAATTGAATTAGACTAAATATTTCCCGTCGAATAACTTTCCATCGGCTGATCGGTTAGTTGGCACGAGGAGTAGGCACACGCGGCGTATTATAATATAATTTGACAGTTTGCTTTTATTTCAGCGTGGGAGATTTTCCCTTACACAATATGGATTGAAATGCAATTTAGCGTTCAACTTAGTTCTATTGGATGACGTTACGCATATTTCTGTTAAAGCTTGTACAGCACAATATCATAAGAATGTGAGAACCTTTTACTAGAATCCAACGATCCTGCATCAATGATTGGAACCAGTAACTTAGCAGTAGTTTCATTTAAGATATCATGACCATGATATATAAAAATGACTTTAAAGTTCCAGAAAACACACAAGTACATCAGTTTCGAACAAAATCCTAGCTCCGACAGAACCTTTTAACGTAGAATTATAGACAAATTACATTACAATCCATGGAAACGCATTGGGAAGTACGCACAAAGGTATTTTTTTTCGAGGATAGAATGAAAGCTAGCTCGGGTTTCGCAGAAACGCGTGAATATTGGAGCGAATCGTTAAAATTACGTACGAAGTGTAAATCGAATGCCATCACGCATTCAATATAATTATCAAGCTCCAAACTCGTTTGCGTCATTCCGTCGCATCCTCCCGCAATGAGGGTGATTTATCAAAACTTTGCTCGGTTCTGCGCCGCGCCGGGCGGGACGGTAGAGACTTGCCGCCCGTTTGGCGTGAACAATTCCACGAAAGTCGACGAAAATGTTTAATCCAATTTCTCCGCAGCGAAAATGCATCGAAAATTTTAATTCAATTCCGCACTCCTTCTTGCGCTGTTGCTGTTAAACCAAATGAAGCGCATCAGGCGTAGAATGGAAGCTGACATCCTCCATGGATGGGCGAGTGAGGCCGAGTATTGCGTCGCGGCGGATGTTACTGATGACTCGCACCGCTCGCCATTCCAAGCCTCCGTTTTGCGCTGGAATGGAGGGAAGCGTTGAATGACAAATTTAATAAAAAAGATTTTAATGTCTTTCCCGCGTTGATTCATTTAGAAGATGTTTTAACGTTATTCCCGTAGCTGCTGTTGTGTGGAAAGAGGTAGCAAACAGTTTACGGGTGGCGGCATTAGACTCCGCAACCCGCCCGAGGGCAAGGCAGCGTTAATTCTTTTATGTCGCTCTGTGTTCGCATGTTGTTTTTGCTGAAGGATTCCCGTCCCAAATTATCCCATTTAATGGCTTTCGACTTTTGAAGGGAAAACGTAACGGTCATAATAAGCGGCGTTTGCTCGTGACGTGCGTGTCGGATTTCATACTTTTTCGCGTTGCTTCTGACGGTACGTCTGACTCAGGATCGCCTCGGGGACCGTCATGAAAGAGTATCTGTAACAATCAGCAAATATAATAGATGGGGATTTTTGGGGCTGCTGGGATAGCAAGTGGCGGTGCCGGCAGGATTTTTCTTAAGATGAAATTCCTTAATACATCATAGTATAAGCATGATGTCGCGTTTTCTATGCCATCCTTTGTCCTTAATCTTGACTTAAGATAGCAGCGAGTTGCCTTGAATGCGACGTTTACCTGAAAAATAAACATAGCACACCTTAATGCGTTTGATATGGGTTAGTTTTCAATAGATCCAAAAACATTTGGACTGCCGGCTCACGTGGGAACATTTAATCTACTGGTTCACACGATTAGAGATTGATTGAATTTTGGAGCAAGCTCGTCCTATCCCAACGAGAGTGTTGTTTTCCCTTGACTAGGATACACGAAGGCAACTGTTTTATATATGCTACGCGATGGAACAATAGCTTACACACGCTGTCTTGGGCAATCGAGACAGCGCGGTAATCTGCGAGCTTTAAAATATTATTCCCATGGTTCGTGCCCGGATCCTGCGGAGCATCGAATTCTCTGTCTGAGGAAAATCTGCGAACGTGAACGCTTGTTACTGTGTATGTTACCATATACTACCGTAAGTCTGTACAAGCTGCAAATCTGGAAATCTGGAAACGTAGAAAGAGCCCGGCAAAATGGAGACAACACGCCATATTCATTGATTCCGCCAAGGGCGGAAAAGTAGTGCCGTCACGCGCTTGGTACTCAATTTAGGTGATTTTTGAATCTTGCATGTGCATTTCTAGCGGATGGCTCATATGGAACAATTTACCTTCTGGAGCGTTGATTGAAACAACTGAATATGCACCCAAAATGAAAGCGAGCAAATTATGTTGTAGGTTTGTAATTTTCTGCTACTAAACATGTTAGGTACATGTGTATGTATGAAACATACTTTGAAAAAGCTTTAGTAGGCATATGCTCTCGCTCAAAATAATACGGACTCCGAGACGATTCAATTTACGAATCTGTTTTGCTTCTCGAATATTACGCTAAAAAGACTACTAACTCATATCACTTGCGTGACGGGTATTAAATGGGGATGGCAACTGAGAAAAAGCGTTAAACATAGCCATAACCATCCCAAGTCCCTACCTAGCGCCTCAACGTGGCCAGACCCAGTAATGCTAGAAAATGAGTAATTAAGCTACCCGAGCAGGAGCGAAGAGCAAATTAATTTCGAAATGTGTTATGGAAATCGAATAACTCACATCAAAATTTGATCTTGTCTTGGCTGACATAGTTGGTAAAATAACAAAAAATAATACCAAAATTTTGTTCCTTCAAGGCCTAAAGAACGTTATTTGTTTACTTGTGTTATTTGAATAGCAAAGCAATATCATGACTGTATTCAGAGTTTGGAATAACATATTTTAGTATTATTAAGGTATTGAATAACAAATGTAGTAGCATATGACTAAATTCAACATATGACTAAATTCATCATACTTACTTACTTACTTAGGTGGCTTGCCGTCCTAAGACAAAGCCTGTTGAACAAAATTTCTCCATGTAACTCGGTTGAGGGCTAAGACAACTGATAAGCTAACTGCTAAGCTAAGCTAACTGATTTAATCAGTTTGATGAGCTTCCTGGGGAAGCTGTTCTCGTCCATGATTTTCCATAGCTCTTTCCGGTCGATGGTATCATATGCGGCTTTGAAGTCAACGAATAAATGATGCGTGGGAACTGTATTCACGGCCCTTTTGGAGGATTTGCCGCAGTGTAAATATTTGATCCGTTGTAGACCGACCTTCGACGAAGCCGGCTTGATAAGTTCCCACAAATCTATTCGCAATTGGTGATAGACGGCGGAAAATGATTTGGGACAGCACTTTATAAGCGGCATTGAGAACGGTGATCGCTCGATAGTTCTCACAGTCCAACTTGTTGCCCTTTTTGTAGATCGGGCAGATAACCCCATCTTTCCACTCCTCCGGTAGCTGTTTCGTATTCCAAATTCTAACAATTAGTCGGTGCAGACAAACGGCCAGCTTTTCTGGTCCCATTTTAATAAGCTCCGCTCCGATGCCATCTTTTCCAGCTGACTTGTTGTTCCTTAGCTGCATGATGGCCTCCTTAACTTCGCCTATCGTTGGGGTTGGCACCTCTTCCCCGTTTGTTGCACCGTCGAAATCGCTTTCCCCGCCGCCATGGTTTTCCGTCTGGGCGCCATTCAGGTGTTCGTCGAAGTGCTGCTTCCACCTATCCGTCACCTCACGATCGTCCGTCAGAATACTGCCAGTCTTATCCCGACACATTTCGGCTCGCGGCACAAAGCCTTTGCGGAATCCGTTCAGTTTCTGGTAGAACTTCCGCGTTTCCTGAGAACGATGCAGCCGCTCCAACTCTGCATTTTCCTGCTCTTCCAGGTTGCGCTTTTTCTCCCGAAAGATTTGGTTTCGCTGCATCTTCTTCTGTTTGTGTCTTTCCACGTTCTGACGTGTGGCACTGCGCATCTTGGCCGCCCGCGCAGCGTTCTCCTCATCCATCACCCTCCTACATTCATCGTCAAACCAATCGTTCTGCTGATTCCAGGCCAAATGCCCGATGGAGCTCTCCGCTACACTGCTGATGGCTGTTTTGATAGTGTTCCAACAGTCCTCGAGAGGGGCTTCGTCCAGCTCGTCCTCTTCCGGCAGTGCAGCTTCGAGTGAATGCGCGTAGTTTGCGGCGACGTCTGGCTGCTTCAGCCGCGCAAGATCTAACCGAGGCTGGCGTCGGTACCGAATGTTGTTCACAACGGAGAGTCTTGGGCGCATCTTAACCATCACTAGGTAGTGGTCCGAGCCTACGTTACCGCTTCGATAGGATCTGACGTCGATAATGTCTGAGAAGTGCCGACTGTCGATTAAAACGTGGTCGATCTGTGATTCTGTCTGATTTGGTGACCTCCAGGTGTACTTATGGTGGATTCTGTGCTGGAAAAAGGTACTACGTACGGCCATATTCTTGGAGGCGGCAAAGTCGATAAGTCTTAGGCCCATTTCATTGGTTCGCTGGTGTGCACTGAACCTTCCAATCACCGGTTTGTATTCCTCCTCCTGGCCGACCTGAGCATTGAAATCCCCGATGACGATCTTGATATCATGTTTTGGGCAGCGGTCGTATTCACTCTCCAACTGCGCGTAGAATTCATCCTTGTCGTCATCGGTACTTCTGAGGTGAGGGCTGTGCACGTGGATGATGCTTATGTTGAAGAATCGGCCCTTGATTCTCAACCTGCACATTCGAGGATTGATTGGCCACCACCCAATCACCCGTTTCCGCATCTCGCCCATCACTATGAAAGCTGTACCCAGCTCGTGTATGTTGCCGCAGCTCTGGTAGATGGTATGTCCATCTCTGAACGTACGTACCGTTGAGCTCTTCCAGCACACCTCCTGCAGCGCTACGACGTCGAACTTGCGGCTCTTCAATACGTCGGAGAGCACTCGAGTGCTCCCTTGGAAGTTGAGAGATCGGCAGTTCCACGTCCCGAGCTTCCAATCCATAGTCCTTTTTCGTCGCGTGGGTCTATTCCGATTGTTCCAGTAAGAATATATTTGTTCTTCGTTCCATGCTTTAGTATTTTTCGTAGAGACGGCTTGCAAAGCCTGCTACACCAACCCCCTGTTCGCCGGAGGGCCAACGAAGCTCAAAAGAGCCCTCCTTTCCTGTCAGCATACGACCTTGGCTTCCACCGGGGTTGGTTACCCGATCTCCACCAAAGTTGCTCGTATCCCGGCTGGTACCACGAGGCGGTAGGAATAGGAGTTGCTGAATAGGAGGCTATGAACCACTGTAGGGTCTATTTTATGCCTACACGTGCACAAGGCACCGACGGTACGCATTATTCAGCCGTTTACCAGCCTCTAAATTCATCATGGGGGTCACAAAATCGGGTCATTATTGTATACCTTAGTTTGATATAGTTTTGATATTATTTTGCTCTTCGCACCAGCTAGGAGGTGCTATGCCGAGGTAAGTGAAACCGGAAGGTATACAATCCTTAAAACTTGACTCTAAATTCACTATGTATCTATTAAGGTACACAGGGGCAAGTGGGACCTTAAAAATGCATAGTTTGGGTTTATTCCACTGTGTTTTCTATACCTATGATTATTTCAACATTCTTTCAGCACAGAAACTCTTCAGTGGTATCACTTCAAAGGATTAATTACGAAAAAGGCCTATCAATTTACATGAAATGAATCTGGAGGAGAATTTTCAAAATTATGGCGAAAGGTCCCACTTGCCCCGGTAAATGGGGCATATATTCAAATTTTATTAAAAAGCATAAAATAATAGTAAATTGTGTAAGTTATTATACAGCAATGTTAAAGCATTACAAGAAGCAATCAAAAACAATATTTGTACGAAGGGTTCATTCAAAAATAGCGGAACAAAATCAGATCATAACGGGCGACTTTATAATTTATATAAAACACAGATCGTGAGCAATTACGCTGTAAAGCATTATTGTAATGAAATGTAGTTGAATAAGTCGTTGTATCCAATTCTTGCGAGACGTAATTTAGGATTAACCATTGTTTAATAGCTCGAAAATACGATTATGATCTGTTTGTTCTATCATGCCCAATTCGGTAGAGCTACTCATAAGATATAGTTACGTTATAATAACCACAACACTTTATTGTTTCAATTCCAGTTGCAGATTTGCTCAATTATATCAAATTTGACTTTCCAAATTCAATTAACATCGTTTGGGTGTAACCAAAATTTGACCAAACTGTTCCCTCACAAGCTGTGCATATGGGCTTCTTTTTTGAGGCCCCTTGGTTTAGTCCTTTTCGGTTCTATTTTAAAGCTTTACTGGTATAAATATTATGTAATTGAACTGAAAATGTTCGATAGTTCATCTAAAAAATGTATTAAGATAGGAAGTTTTGTGCTGAAACACTTTATTTTCAATAGGTCCCTCTTGCCCCGGGTGCTTTGAAGTACCGACCTTATTTCGACCCGTTTTTTAATGCCGTTTGTCAAATTAAACAACTAGTTTTCGGGTGTAATTTGTTAATACACTCATTATGTTTACCTACTGTCAGAAAAACATGTAGTTTTACGTAAAGCCTGTGGCCAAAATATCATTTATAGAAAGATGCGTCAAACTTACAACGCAAATTGAAAATAACGCTCAAATTGAAAGTCCAACTTTGATGTTTGGAATGCCTGTTATAAATAATTTATAATTTTAATACATGCGTTTGAGTTGTATCTTTCATTTCTAGAAAGGTTCGGTAGGAGAAAATAAGGTTGTAGAAAGTTCCCACTTACCCCGTATTCCCACTTGCCCCGGGGTACCTTATATATATTATCTCATGTCTAATTACAGGGGTTAGACAAAATTATCGGGACAGGCAAAATTTTGATGAAATTCAAACGGCCATAACTTTTACAAAATTAAACATTTTTAGATGAAACCAATTGCATTCGACTGGAAAATTTTCCTAGTTTTCCTAAAATGTTTCAAAGTTTGCAATAGTCAGCGGACACTGGAGATAATCCGGGTTGTCTGGGGGACTGTCAAAAACTGATTTTTTTAATCGCCTGCATCTTTTTCTGTCATGGAAATTTATTGATTTTCATATATTATCCCAAAACTAGATTTCATTTCCAGTCGATCGGTGAAAAAAGAACGGAAATCCGGCGAGAAACAACCGAGATATGGCCATTTTCGTGAAATCAGTTCTGGAAATGTTGCCAGTGATGTCTCTCCTATATGACCATTTTAAAACATGACCAAAACCATTCCAAAATGGATGTCAAACTTCAAAAATTTTCGAGGGTTGAAAATCCTTAAGTTTGACAGCCATATTGACATGATTTCGAATATTCCCTGAAACGACCACTTCCGCCGGGGTACCTACAATCTGCTACAGGGTTGCCATGGCACGCTGCGGACCTGGGAATGCTTCCAGTGTCAATAGCTCATAAAACCTTAACGTTTGATGCTCATATTGACATGGTTTGCGTCACGTCCTAAACTGGCCAGAGCAATAGATATTACTAGTACTGATTTTACGAAAAACGGCCGTAACTTGGTTATTTCTCGTCGGATTTGAGTTCTTTTTTCACCAATCGACTGGAAATGAAATCTAGTTTTGGGATAAAATATGAATATGAATAAATTTCCATGACAGAAAAAGATACAAGCGATGAAAAAAATCAGTTTTTGATATACCTCCAGATAACCCGGATTATTTCTGGTGTCCGCTAACTATTGAGAATCTTGAATATTTTAGAAAAACTACAAAGATTTCCCCGTCGAATGCAATTGGTTTCATCTAAAAATGTCCAAGTTTGTGGAAGTTAGGGCCGTTTGAATTTCATCAAAATTTTGCCTGTCCCGATCATTTTGTCTAACCCCTGTATATACGGGTTGACTCCTTTGGTAAAAACATACCAAATCGTTTGAAAGTCCGAAAGTAATAGCAAAACCCATATGATTCTAGTGTTACTTTTTGGCGGACCTATTGTTTATGGGAAAATGATGCCTGGATTCGCTGCCAGTATTCAGTCATTCTTCATGGGTCTTTGGACTGTCAGTAGAGTTAATACCTTCTATAACCCGAAACTAAGATGATTGCAGTGACTAACCATTACTGCAATTACTTTTTTTCATAGTATAACTGCTGAACAGTGGCAGATAGATAGGATCTACTCACACTAACTCATATTACTTGCGCGGCCACTTACGTGTTTCGATTGTATATTTTCGCTCCACTTGTCCTTGCCACCTCGCTCGCTGTTCCCCTCTTCGTTTTGTTCCTACCGGATTCGATACAAAAAACATTTTTGCATGATAGCTGTCCGGTATTCTAGCAACATATCCTACCCAACGTATCCGTTCAGCTTCAACCACTTTCTGAATACTGAGTTCGCCGTAGAGACGCGCGAGCTCGTGGTTCATTTTTCGCCTCCATACACCGTTCTCTTGCAAGCCGCCAAAGATGGTTCTTAGCACCAGACGTTCGAAAACTCCGAGTGCTCGTAGGTTCCCTTCTAGCAGTGTTCACGTTTCGTGCCCGCAGGAGACAACCGGTCTAATAAGCGTTTTATACAGTGTGAACTTTGAACGGGGGCTCAGATTGTTCGACCGCAAGTCTTTGTGGAGTCCGTAATAAGCCCGTCTTCTGCTGATAATACACCTTTTAATCTCACGGCTGGTATTGTTGTCCTCGGTTGTCAGTGAGCCAAGGTATACTAGCTCGTCAACTATCTCATACTCATCCTTGCCGATTACCACGGTACTACCCAACCAGGCCCTGTCGCGCTCGGTCCTGCCCGACAGCATATACTTCGTTTTAGACGTATTTATCTTTAACCCAATCTTCTTTGCTTCGCGTTTTAGTCTCGTGTACTGATCTTCCACCGCCTCAAATGTTCTGCCAGCAGCATCCACGTCGTCAGCAAAGCGGATAAATTTACTGGGTTTATTGAAAATCGTGCCCCGCATTTCGATCGCCGCTATAGTGATCAGAAGCATTTTCTTTTGCCGCAAAGATATCCACAGAACCACTTGAAGATCACCGTAAGATAATAACGATAAACGAACGGCCTCTATGCGTCTTACGCTCTGTGGACATTGACTCGGACTGCTTGGAAATTTTTTTAAAGCCTAGCCACGAGACTAAGTATTGATGAAAGCGGAACGGGTTGGTCACGATCTTGCGGAGGAAAATGCTCAAGAAGAACAAATATCATGACAGATTAGAGCAAGGGTAAATTCTATGTGCAAATGAATCTTGCAAAAGCTGCACTCCGAAACCTGAAGGTTCTTTGATGAGCATTTCAAATACCCAGAAACGATATTAGTGTCTCGGCTGCTAATCTCGAAGAGATTCGGCGGAACCTATCCTTCGCGAAAAAAGCGACTTGAATGTTTTGTTAAATATTCTACTCTATAACTTTACAAAGGTTCTTGTTTTCCTCCATTCTCTTCGTGTGTTGTCTTTTGATTAACTTGTTTTTTTTTTTGGATTTTTTTTTATTTATTTTTCGATATTTGTGTGCGCAGTACTATGCAGTTTGTCAACGAGTGCGCGCGCTTTTCCATTAAACGCAGTAAATTTTTCAATATTGTTCCCCAATTTAACAGAAAGTATCAGCTAACGAGTCTATAAAACCGTACTGTGTCAAGTAAACAATTCCCTTTGATTCCATTATCACTCATGTCAGTTTCTCTGAATCCTTTTGAAGTGTGGCACATAATGCCGGGATAGGCTCGCCCTCGTAATAACCTCGAGGGATTGCGAGCAGGAGGAACAAGCAGTGTAATAGTAATATGGCTTACAATATGTATCAGTTAATTAATCTCTTTTGTTCAGTTCGTTGACGAAACCGAACCAATTCGCGTGATTTGGCTACACCCATACTGACACTGCTATATTCGAGGATCACACGCAGGCATACGCGTTACAGGGCACGGTGATTTCCATCTACTCCTCACCGGCATGTCACACAATGTAATGAACACTTGTGTGGCAGTAGGGCGCGATGCGTAAGTTTTGTCGCTTTGCTTTTATAAATAGTTCAAATATTTTTTTCTTAATTGGTTATATGATGAAGGGTAGCTACTTGTTAAAGGAAAAAATACTGAAAGTTTGAACTACCATAAAGAACGGTTTTACGTCGACGCCAAAACTATTGAATCATACCTTACTGTTGCTGTCAATCTACAACAACTAATCTCTATTTGATGGAAATTTGTACGTGATCGACTCAGTTTTTCTAGCCGATGCAGGTTTGCACAAATCGTAAACTAAATCAATCAAAATCGATACATAAAATTAGTCGATTGATTGTAAATATAACTAGAAATGTTAAACTTGTCATACGTGTAACAGCAATATAGAGGGCTCTGCTCGAGGAGGAATCTCGTGCATCTAAATGACCACCATGTCCTTGTAGCTTTCTAATAGTACAAACATGGAATTGTATACTCTCGGCAACAAGACTAATTAGATAAACTTTTTTTTATGTATTTCCATCTAGAGCTAATTGAAATTCATCTGAATGCTTCTCACAATCAAACACTGCTCACTAACAATCACGTTAGATTTCTATTGTGTTGAAGTTGTATAATAGCGAGCCTACATGATTGTCCAGCAACTAATCAGAAGGGAACCTTTTGTCTGAAAATATGTATTGCAGGTTTATATGTTTTCATAGCAGAAAGTGGATACTACTCACAGTACGGATTTCCACTGGACGTGATAGATAAAGACAATTATTTCAAATCTAGTGGCTTGTTTCATGCATTTATTCATACTAGCTGAAAGGGTGCAATAAGCACCAGCATTGTCATGTCTTTATGTGGCCGATAGTAAGTTATGTTTACGACAGTGGTTGTAAAATTATGACTCGCGGGCTATGCAAGGTTCCTTAAAGTTGCGAGTTCACATTAGTCGATGCTATATAATTTTATAGGAAAAAGTAAAGCTAAAGCAGCTAAAGAGCTTTAGGAAAATATGATAGTTTTCATTTAAGTTATAAATTTAATTATTTTCAATGAAAAATGGATCACTGAATCCTGTTTGTATTACTTCTACTGATATATGTTGTGGTGATCTATAACGATAATGGTGATGTAGTGATGAGATAAAGAACTTTTTACTATCATTTATAATTTTTATTATTTTTCTTTATTCGCTCACACTGTGATATAGTTTGCTTTGCTAATCTACTATAATCCTTACCTACCAAATAAATATAAGTCAAGAAAAAACAAAACCTTTCGTCGTGCTGTGTTCAGTAGCTCCGCGCCCAGTGGCAATCTCCTCCGATTAAAAAACACACACAAAATCAAAAGCAACAAATATTGGTACAAGTTATTTTTGCCATTCACAGAAGCGCTCAAATGTCTCACCCACTGAAAAGTTTGATGGCCATAAAATTCTATTTTCCCCTGAACCCAGTCGGTACCGTACCTAGTCGAAAACAAATGGTACGCTCTGCTTATTTATGCAAAACTTTTCTTCCTCCCACTACCGCTCTAGCTCTAGCTAGAACATCATCGACTAGTCCTCGGTTAGTAGCTACAGAATGTTACCAATCAGTTACCGCCGGGAAAGATACCTACACTTGAGAAGAGAACTCGTAGCAATTTCTCGCGTTGTTCAAGGCTTTTCTTTTTGCCTTTCCCTTTCCTGCTTTTCGTTTGTTTTTGCGACACGAAACGGCAACGGAGGAAAAAGTCAATAGCGAAATGTTTTGTTTACAATCGTTTATTACCGTTGATTGAAGCGACAAGTTGTGATTCTGGTGGTGGTTCATGGATATTTTTTGCTAATATTTTTATAGGCACGATGTATTATGACAAGTAGGTATATTTCTTATTTCTGATCTCGTTTTGCAATATGTTTTCAAGTTGGTTTATTGTAAATTATGCAGTTTAAATTATCGAGAAACGTTTGTGTGAGTCAAATTTTTCCTGAATTATGTAGTGATTACCTATAATAGTCAGCAGGTAATAATATTTTTAATTTTGTCCACACAAAATACAGCAAGAGAAAAAAGAAAAAGAAGAATATTTCAAAAATTTGGGTTTCTTTGTTTTCTCAAGTTGTGATTTGTTTACAAAGCTCAAAAGTAATATCGCATATGGGACTACTTCTTCAGAGCAGCGAATTTCTTAGGTTTTGAACGATGAAGACATAAATTTTACGAGGCTGCTGACAATGAATGACAAGAACAATTGGTTGAAAAAGGTTACGCGGAGCTCCGATTAAGCCAGAAATTTCAGGGCGGTAGTAATCAAACTTTCATTCAACGCACTGTGGTACCGCCATAGGCCAATAATCGAAAAAAAATTGTTTTGTTTTACGGTTTCTAAAATTTTTTCGGATATATTATAAACTCAAGAAGGCAAAAATAACATTTTCATCCAATATATTTGAGGGACAGTTCACATTTGAACGTAAGATGTGATATAGCATTTGACATTTCCGATATAAGCTTGAAATGCACATGGTTTTTGGATTGTGTATATTGTCACCGTAAAGCAAATTTCAGCTGGTTTTCATCAAGGAACTTTGAAAAGCATCTATTTCTTACAAGTTGAGCTAGATATACACTAGTATTTAATTCACTGTTGTGCGCGAGTGAAGCAGAAGTTTTGTAGTTACAGAAAATCTAAAACATTCAAACTATTTTTAACTATGATTCTACCCGAATCTAATCATCAAATTACTATCTACTGATTTATTTAAGTCTTAAAAATGAACCTGTGAAGGTTTTAGCTGCTAATACTTGCTAATGAGTTTGGCGCCTTCGATTAACCCCTCTAAGGTCTACATCATTTTTAGCACCGCAAAATTCACTAAAACGGCCATAACTTTTTAATTTTTCAATATTTTTTCACCAAATTTGGGAATTTTGCCGAAAATATTTTCTTTTTTCATAATATCTATGGATAATGGCCCTATGCCATTTGGTTCCGGAGTTATTCCGGAGTTCCTTGGGGGACCGAGATATGGCTTTTTTAGATAAAGTTGCCAAATATCTAAAATTTGTTTGAAATCTGTTGATTTTTGTAAACATATCATCGACTGTGGACATATCAGTTACTTTGCCGCAGTTATGAGCCATGCTGCGCGCCATCCGGATCCGGGGGGACACTATGAATCCGGAACCGGTTCCCGTAACGGGACATTTCAGCATCAGTAAAGCATGTCGTGTCGCATATCAAAAAACATCAGAATTGATAAAATAGCGATTGGCGATCATCTCATGTCTTTCAGAGGCCATATGGCCGATTCCAGGTCCCGGACAAGTTCCTCCGAAATCCGTTCCGTGCTTGAATCAGAAAATAAATCTTCCCCGGACCCGGAACCGGTCATACGGCCTCTGAGAGACATGAGATGATCACCAATCGCTATTTTGTCGAATGCTGATGTTTTTTGATATGCGACACGACATGCTTTACTGATGCTGAAATGTCCCGTTACGGGAACCGGTTCCGGATTCATAGTGTCCCCCCGGATCCGGATGGCGCGCAGCATGGCTCGTAACTGCGGCAAAGTAACTGATATGTCCACAGTCGATGATATGTTTACAAAAAATCAACAGATTTCACACAAATTTTAGATATTTGGCAACTTTATCTGAAAAAGCCATATCTCGGTCCCCCAAGGAACTCCGAAATAACTCCCGGACCATATGACATAGGGCCATAATCTATAGATATTATGAAAATAGAAAATATTTTCGGCAAAATTCCCAAATTTGATGAAAAAATATAAAAAGATAAAAAAGTTATGGCCATTTTAGTGAATTTTGCGGTGCTAAAAATGATGTAGACCTTAGAGGGGTTAAAGGATTGATAGTTGAGAGGCACGGTACGATGACTTTGAAGAAATTTTGATTCATTTTAACCAACAGCCTCTGTTAAGCAAAATTTGATAAAGTAATGCATGAGGAATTTCTAGAGCTAGTTATTGTGTACAATATTGCAGAACAAAGTTCTACTGCATCTTTTGTATTTACAGTGCTACAATGCCGCTACTGTGTTGCTAACAAAATATACGTTCACTGGTTACCAATGGGATAGGAGCCGTATAGCATCGTAATTCGTAAATACAAAAGATACAACAAAGTTTTGTGAAGAAAAATTGTAGATGATAACTAGCTCTATAAATGCCCTCTGCATAACTTTTTCGAAATCTTTTTGGCTGAAGCGGTACACTCAAATAATTAAAGTCGAGCCAAAGTGAGTGCGTCGTGCTTGATAGTTGATAAACCAAGAGGAATTGAGACAACTAATGATGGCAATACAGCGAACAAATTCTTGAAATGCTCTAAGATTAGAAATAATTGGTTTAAAAGTGAAATTACTTGAACGTTGCAGAACTATTTTGTGGCGCTCATCCTCTGGGTACGCAATCAATACGGTAAAATTTAAGGAATAAGCTATAAACTGCTCGAATGCTGGTGGATGAATACTCATAATATTATCTTCTTCTATATATTAATAAATTGCTCATTTATAATCATTTGGTGATTTATCACGTACTCGTTTCAATTGCAGAATTGTCTAAAGAAATAGCGGAATCTAGTAGTAAATATATTGAAAGTTTTCATTTGACTCATATCTGTTAGATGCCATCACGGGTAGCTACCAAAACCTTTTGCAATGATTATTGCTAAGTTCAAATTCATTCATTGCAAGTTTGAACTTGTTCTTCAAATCCAACAAACCAAAATTACATCAAGAAATGTTGGAACTATTACAGACTTAGATTGTAGTTTGTTAAATACTTGGACAAATAACATAGAAACATTTGCATTTTAAATACTATCATTATATTGCTTGCAATTTTTTGTTGTAGCAAAAATAAACAAGCAAAACTAAGTTTCTTCTTCTTCAGCAGCATAGAGCCGGGGTGGCTCGTGCTGTTTCAAGCACTCGTCTCTATTCAACTCGGTCTTGGGCCACCCGTCGCTAATTCCCTAGTCGTCTCAGAAGTCGCAAATCGCTTTCGACCTGGTCGAGCCATCGTGCAGGCTGGGCCCCCCTGTTCCTGGTGCCGGTGGGGTTGTTGAAGAGGACTATTTTCGTCGCACTGTCGTCCGGCATCCTTACGACGTGTCCGGTCCACCGTAGCCTGCTAACTTTCGCTAGATGTACGATGGGAGTCTCCCCAAGCGGTGCCTGTAGCTCGTGATTCATACGCCTCCGCCACTCTCCGCTTTCAGTTTGTACTCCGCCAAATATCGTCTACAGCCCTTTCCGCTGAATCACGGCAGGGGCGCGTATGTCCTCCGTAAGCAGCGTCACGGCTTCAAGTCCATAAAGAACTACCGGTCTAATAATGGTTTTGTACATTGTTAGCTTCGTGCGGCGGCGTATGCTTCCTGATCGTAGCATTTTATGAAGGGCAAAGTAGGCCCGATTTCCCGCTTGGATGCGCCGCTGGATCTCCTTACTAGTGTTGTTGTCCGCGGTCACCAGCGATCCCAAATACACGAACTCCTCTACCACTTCTAATTCGTCGCCGTCAACGGATTGCCTCCGCCGTCGCAAAGTTCCTGGCAATGATATCGAAGTCATCTGCAAAGCCTAGAAGTTGGCTACTCTTGGTAAAAATCGTTCCTCTTGTTTCGATGCTCGCTCGTCGGATCACCCCCTCAAGAGCGAAGTTGAACAGCATGCAGGATAGACCGTCACCTTGTCTCAACCCTCGTCGCGTCTCGAAGGGACTCGAGAGTGTCCCAGAGATGCGTACGAAACACATCACTCGATCCAATGTAGCTCTGATCAGTCGCGTCAGTTTGTCCGGAAAACCGTATTCGTGCATAATCTGCCATAGCTTGTCTCGATCGACTGTATCGTATGCTGCTTTGAAATCAATAAAGATGTGATGCGTGGGCACGTTGTACTCCCGACATTTCTGCAAGATCTGTCGGATAGTAAAAATTTGGTCCGTAGTTGCGCGAGTCCCCATGAAACTCGCCTGATAATTCCCTACGAAACCTTGTGCTATCGGTGACAGCCGGCGTAACAGGATCTGGGAGAGTACCTTGTAGGCGGCGTTTAGCAGCGTAATACCACGATAGTTGCAGCAGTCTAGCCGATCACCCTTTTTGTGGATGGGACAAACCACTTCTTCCATCCATTCCTCCGGTAGCTTTTCCTCCTCCCAAATCCTCGAAATAACCCAGTGTAGAGCCTTTGCTATCGTTATCTAGCTGCCTGATGTTCAGCCGAGGAGGGCGGCTTTGACGTGTCCGGTATACGGTGGACAGCTTTGAGCGCCCTGTCGGGAGCGTACGTTCGTGATCTTAGAGAAAAACCAGCCCTCTATGAGAACGCGGTCAATTTGGTTCATTATACGTTGGTCAGGTGATCTTCAGGTGGCTTTGTGGATATCCTTGCGCGGGAAAAACGTGCTTCGGATCACCAAGCCTCGGGAAGCTGCGAAGTTTATACATCGTTGGCCGTTATCGTTTGTGTCGTTGTGCAGGCTATGGGGTCCTACCACCGGACTATACATTTCTTCCCTACGAACCTGGGCGTTCATATCCCCGATGACGATCTTGATGTCCCGTGGCGAGCAGCTGTCGTACGTTGCCTCCTGCCTCGCGTAGAACGCTTCTTTCTCATCGTCGGGTCTACCTTCGTGCGGGCAGTGCACGTTTATGGTGCTATAATTGAAGAAACGGCCCTTTATCCTCAATACACACATTCTCTCGTTGATCGCCTTCCAATCTATCACGCGATCCTGCATTCCGCCCAGCACTACAAAGCCCGTTCCCAGTTCGTTGGTAGCGCCACCGCTCTGGTAAAACTGGGCCTTTCCTCCACGGATCTTCCATACCTTCTCTCCTTAGATTTCCTGCAGAGCTACGATGCCGAGTTTGCGGGGTTCTAGCTGTTCAATCAGCACCTGCTCGCAACCTGCGAAATTTAGCGATCTGCAGTTCCAAGTCCCGAGTCTCCATTCGTCGTCCTTGTTCCGTCGCCTAGGTCGATGCCGAATATTCCGCTCCGAAAATGCTTGATCAAAAATAAGTACACAAATAATTTTTTTTTTGTGCAACGTAAGAGCACCACAATCACTAGACACAATCGCGGACAAGACACTTCTAACTCTTACAAAATGTAAGAGACATTTTGTAAGAGTTAGAAGTGTCTTGTCCGCGATTGTGTCTAGTGATGCAAAAATAAGTACAATAAGTATTTTGGAACTGCCTTTAAGTCAAAACAAAGAAAAACGTAGCGCTAGCTTATTTAGAGAATGACAATAAAAAGTGTCTAGTAACAATGCTCCTAAGTTAAAAGTATTGAATCATCCAAATTGAAATAATTGTAACGAAATCATATAACTTTGACGTGAGTTTTGGTTAAAAGAGATTTATTTTCGTCCATTTTGATGATGCTGGACTTTATTGTCATGGAAAATCTATTTATGGCCGCCCATCCTAACAAATGGAACCACAGTGCAACGGTTTGAACTTTTCCAGGAGTAGGACAGTTCTAACGAAGGAAGGCCCGGCTGGTTATAATCACAGATGAACCCGGAACCTACGAATGGCCGAAACACAAATGGCCAAATCACGAATGGCCGAAACATAAATGACCGAAATAACAAATGGCATAATATATCTAATAGCCGAACCACAAAAGGCCGAAACACGAATGGCCGAATATCATATTTGGCCGAAAATATTCACGGCCTTGCACAAACTTGCACAAATATTAGGTACATGTTGTCCTTACTCGCTACCGCTCATTCGGACTTAACTAAGGAATAATTCCTACTAGTCAGTAAACCTAGGAAAATGCAATGACAAACAGCCGGCTATTAGAGTACAGGACAGTTACGGGGCTAGTGCAACAATCTTACTGACTATATCTAGCAGCCCTGCCCAGCCGAGATTTGAACATATGATGACTGGATTGCTAGGCCAGCATCGTACCTCGAAACCAACTAACGGTCATTAATGGTTACTAATTTAGAAGAACTGTATCGTTTAAAAATTTCATTTGAACTTTTGAGTCACCGGTAAATTATGAGTGCAATTTAAAAATGATATTTTTCGGTGAATACGATGAAAAAACTTTCCCTTTTCTTTACGTTTCGGTTTACTGATTTCCTATTCAGCCATCTTCAGAATCTTTATTACAAAAGAAAAACAATATTTTACTGTAGTTTTCACAATTAACACAATCACAACCTTTTGGAATTTATAAACTTACATGAAACTAATTATTTCATTTTTACGATTATCGGCTTTCTGTGCGCAACCGCAAGCGAGCTGCGTCGTCAATGGTATTTGTCTTTTTACACTCCTGCGTTGTTGCTGCGTTGCGTCGCTGTCCGTAGCTTACTTAAAGCGAATTTGTTTAATCAATCCGGGTTGAAACTGGATGAATTGTTTTAGGTTCATTTGCTCCTACCTGACCGAAAGAATTCATTCAGTTTCAACCCGGATTGAATAAACAAATTCGCTATAAGAGTACCATTGTACACGCTGGAGAAACTCATCGCATCACACTGTAAGTTGAGTGCATTCCCTACCCGCAGGTGTATATGTAGAGTCACTGCAGTTAGTCGGTTAGTCTCATTGTTCACTCTCTCCAATATTGAAGTGTCCGAAAATTTGAACACATGGTTCTGCTCAACCGTGTGTTGTGTTAGTCCGGTCATGAAAGTTCTTGTGCGGATTAAATTCATGTGTTGTAGCAAACGTTTTTTCAAAGTTTGAGATGTTTACCCAAAGTATATACTATTCACACAAACACCACATTGATTTGTTGCATAACAGGTATTTTATCTTTGAGTTTAGCAAATAGTACATCCTTTATTTTGTCGTTTGGTTTATGTGCTACAGTAACATCATGTTTGCGCTACGCTTTGACAACCTTTTCGCTCAAGCATGGAATATACGGGAGCGAAATGAAATTTGTTGCTTTTTCTTTGTCCGAGTCACTTTTTAGCGTGTTATATAAGAAATGTACCCTGTTTTTTTAGTATGTGTTTGATTAGATGTTCTGGGTGGTTGTTCTTACGCAATGTATCTACCGCAATAAGAATGCTCTGTTCTCGATTTTTAAGAACTTAAAGTGCTATTTTATAAACTTTTGACAAAGTTTCTTCAGAAGCTGCTTAGCGTTCTATGCATGGAACTCAAGGCAACTTTAAAGTTCGGGTAATTACAAGCAAAGTTGCTTAGCAAGCTATAAATCCATAGACATGAAGCTTGTTAACCTTCCTTAAACACCATTATCAAAACTGTAGTACATGACTGAATGAAATGGCCAGTCGTTCAACCGAACATTAACATTGGGACCCTAGGGCTTCTCAAACCAGACTACGCGTCGCCTATGCGCTGGAGTTTTGGTCGGATCGAGCAGACATTCCCAGGCAAAGACGAGTGCGTCCATGTGGTTAAGGTCTGATCTATCCGTAGAGCATAACACTGAACAAGACGACCACGCTGCTCCATCACCATCACCTCTTCCATCTACTACCCATGGAGCCGCTTGGTGGTTGGTTGAAAGTGTCCTGTCAACGGGACTGAGAGTAATGCATTACATAGTAATTTTAATTAGAACAAGTTTAAAGTTAAAATAATTTTAACTAAAAAGCCCTGGTGTGTCATATTATTTTTAACCTTTAATATAGTATTTCCTACTATGAATTCTTGACTGTCTCCAGATGCTTCTCGCATGCTGCAGCATTGCGATGCGAATTGAATTATGCCATGTGAGATAGCAGACAGAATAACCTGTGTTATTCTGAATCCTGCTGCGAGAAGATAGGCATCGGTACAGAAATTGAAATAAAGCAATGAAACGTTCTCTGTCGATAGAGAGTAGGTGATTCGGAAAGGCGTCACTCGCAAATGAAGATAGCTAATCAAAAAATAATTGACATATCTGTGATCAACCATAAACTGGCATCCCACTGGGTTTTCTTCTCTTCGAGTGACACACAGATTTACGATGGCAAACAACTCATGCCAATTTACCGTTTCAATAACAGACGAAAACATTTTCGGATCGCTGGAGTGTGATTTGTGAGATTTTCGGTCAATTAAGTGCAGGTTAATAGTCATTGACAATACAGCTAGACGCGCGTAAAAGATTTTTGAAATGAATCTGATACGATTTTCAACGTGCAGTAAAAATTTGGTTAGAATCTTAATGAAATTACGACTAAGCCATAGGAATAATGAATAGTATGTAAGTAAATAGAATTATTCAAATTTACTGCATTACAATTTCAAAAGCGAAACAAATGATAAACCTCTTCTTACGCTCAACAAAACAGTTAGATGAATACTGTTGTCCGGTCACGATAAATTAAGCAATTCAAGAAATCTACTGGAAATGACACACCTGGGACAAGAATACCTGATAAGCGACGTATCTAGCAGTTTATGGTTCATTAACCCTAAAGAAAGCTTTATCTCAGTTAGTACCAATGATGTAGGGTGAGTTTCTAATAGTGACTCTTCATAAGCTTATATGTACTTACTTGGTGATAATAATACTCGGCAAGGTATAAAATACTTAAAACGCACGTTTACTATTGTTGTCATTATTATTTCATCATTTTAGCTGTGTTACAGGTCTACCTCACAACCAGAAAACAACCTGCATCAATCTAAAAATAAAATAAACTCACAGAAGAAATCATTCTTTCTCTAGTCACGTTTGTATATTACCAACTCACCCTATTTTCTTTTGTCCAGCGCCGTACAAAAGAGAACAGCTCATGTCAGGTGAAACATGGTGTCGACGTCATCTTTGTTGTGGTTATCGCCTATGCAGATTGTATTCAAAGTGCGCAAAAAGCATTAAAATAAGGTCATCTCTTTCTTCATGAGCACCATAAAATACTAGGATTAATTATGACTCTGCGTGTAGTTCATCACCTTACAAAAGTAATAGAGACAAAAGCGTACACTTCATGCCGAAACCCGGACTCCGTAAATTGAAGTGGCTCTCGACTCAGGACAGTCCCATGATGTGCCTGCCTTCTCTATCTCTATGCGTGATAGTTAATTAGTCTTCCTTTAGGATTTGTCGTATTTCATTTCGTCCTGCTTTCTCGCCTGCACACAGACGCCGAGTCTTTGGAATCACATCGCGTAGGAGCATCTAGCTGACAGTGACAACATTAATCTGACACTGGGAAAGTTTCACTGCAGAACCTGATAAACAAAAAGTGGGTTATGTGAACCAAGCCCAGACAGTATGCAAAATAACCATCCCTTGCATTCATATCGTAGCGAACGGTGTCCACCCCTTTGTCTGTGAACGTCGGTAGCTCCGAGGCTGGAAACGACCAACCCGTATGCCGTCAGTGAGCTCTAGTATCACTTTCGCTTCTCATAAATCCTATTCCAGCATTCTGCTGCGACGACGATGACATACGAGGCGATGATCTTCATGGCAAATAATGGTAGTAAAATGAAACGACAACCAACAACCCACCAAAGCTGGTCTGGTCCGCAAGTCATAAATCTCCACGAGCTAACCGGAGATTTCCGGGTAAATAATAATTGTTGCGAAAGGTAAGCACACAACTTGTTCACGATTGCGTAGTTGAGGTAGACGGTTAAGTGCGATACTTTAGGCATAAGTGGACCTATTTCCCTAATTTCCAAAGGCTATAGACGTTTACGTCGAATTTTATTTATGAATCTACCACCTAGGCAGGTAATGTGTATCGATGGGAAAACTGTGCATTTTAGAGGAGGAGTACTGGATCTGTGTGCCGGTCAGATCATCGCTAATCAATTTAAAGTTGCCAAGTCAAACAAGGAGCACTGGAGTACGAACTCATTTTTAAAGGGTGTCCCATATCAAATTGCACCACGGAAAAAACGTTGTAGAAAATTACCTATTTGACCGATCCTTTTTAAACTTTCAGACAACAAAATATAGCCCATTAGTAAGCTTTTAGCATATTTGTTTCATTCAACTTCAATACCATAACCGTATGCTCGCACCTTACGTTTAACTCCACTCAAAAAGTTTTGTACAACCTAGCTGCAGCTTCATCTATGCGGAAATCCACTTTTTCTTCATGTTTTCCTCAGACTTGACCTCCTTGGGATGCTTCCGTGTAGCAGGCACATAATAGCCTAGCATTTTTCGATGGGCCTTAGTTCCGGTGCGTTGGAGGCGTTCATGTCCTTCGATACGAAAGTGACTCCGACAATACATCCTTTGAATATGGGCACGAAAGTAGATCCGGTCAGAAGATCGTAGGGCCCTCGTGTTGCTTCGACAGAGAAGGCAGATGCTTTTGTAAACATTCCTTGAGGTAGATCTCCCCTTTTACAGTCCCGGCAGTCACGAACGGCGCACTCCGTTTGCCACATGATGTATTTCTTGGCCAAATCATGTATTTCTTGGCAAACTATGAAAGTTTCTGTATCCTAACTTCCTCCGGAACATCAAACTTGTGCTGGGCGGTGAAGTACAGTAACCCCGGAAGCTGCCGGAAGTCCGCCTTGAAGTAAGTCTCATCATTCATGATGAGAGAGTTGAGGATTTTCCAGGTGATTACGCAAAATGAATTCGCGACGTTGCTTTTCGGGTGACGCAATTTTTCCCAATTTTCGAAAAACTGACCGCGATAAAAATTGGGAATAAAAAATACACCCTAAACTGCTTCTACGCAAATTTTCAAAAGAAAATACCCAATGGGGTGCAATTTGATGTGGGACACCCTTTATGTCATAGGGAACTATGGGTAAACTGGATAATCTCCCTAATTATTTTCACAGAGATCCCATTTGTCATGACAATTATCAACCACCAAACATCACAGAATCTTGATTTAACTCTTAATTCTTCATTCCACGAAGCATGTAAGATACATAAGTTGATTGTTTTTGATTTGTTATGAAAAAGGGAACTCTGTTTCGTCAGGCGTCAGGTGGCTCTTGACGTATCAAGAATTCCTCTCCACTGGGCTATTCGTCGCCAATTCGTTGAGTGTCTTGACATACGCACGTCGGCTCCCACCTGGTTGAGCCATCTAGGACGTTGGGCCTCTCTATTCCTAGTACCGGTGCACGGTGGTCCAGATTTGAAAAAATGTGGACATTAGCAATTTGGTAAAAAATGCATAATTTATAAAGGATGGTGTTTTAGGGTTAGGGTGACCGTGAATTCACCTATTAGGGTGATACGAACTTTTTTTTTTTAATTATTTCAAAAAAAATTTTCTCCAAAAAGTTGCAGAACATGCTAAAATAAGCAACTTTGCTGAATATGGTAATTATCTATCTCTTACTGGTTGCGAAATATAATGATGTGTTAAAAAGGAGAACTTAAAAATCAATTATGCTCAATAACTTTGCACGCGATTTTTTTTATTACTTTCGAGTGTTCTACAAAGTTATTCAGTTATACTAAAATACACATTTTCTCGTAAGATTGTTTGTCGCTAAGACGCAAACCCCACTAAGAGGGGGGGGGGGGGGCTCCCATACAAATCTATACCTATAAAAATGGATTTCTATCTGTCTGCCCGAATGTTCCTTATAGAATCGAAAACTACTGAACCGATTGGCGTGAAAATTTTGCGTATAGGAGTTTTTAAGGCCAGGGAAGGTTCTTATGATGGTTAGAGACCCCTCCTCCCGCTAAGAGGGGGGGCTTCCATACAAATTTCCTCATAACTCGAAAACTAATTAATCAGCTGGAACCATATTTTGCATGTGGGTGTTTTTGATGGCATGATTTTTTTATATGGTGAATTAGGACCCCTTACCTTTTTAGGAGGGGGGCTCCCATACAAATGAAATACAAATTTCCTTATAACTCCAGAAGTAATCAAGCAAATGGAACCAAATTTAGGATGTGGGTGTTTTTGAAGGCAATTTTTTTTTATGATGAATTGAGACCCCTCCCCTCTTTAAGAGGGGAATAATGACCTTTGTCCCTTTTAAGAGGGGGGCTTCCATACAAATGAAATACAAATTTCCTCATAACTCGAGAACTAATCAAGCAAATGGAACTAAATTTGACATGTGGGTGTTTTTGGAGACAAAAGTTTTTCTGTGGTGAATTGAAACCTTTCCCTACTTTAGAAGGGGGGCTCCTATACAAATGAAATACAAATTTTCTCATAACTCCAGAATTAATTAATCAAATGAAACCATTTTTGGCATGTTGGTGTTTTTGGAGGCATGAAATTTTTCTATGATGAATTAGAACAGAATGAAATACAAATTTCCTCATAACTCGTGAAATAATCATGTAAATGGAACAAAATATGACATGTGGGTATTTCTGGAGACAATAATGTTTTCGATGGTGAATTGAAACCTCTCCCCGCTTCAGGAGGAGGGGCTCCTATACAAATGAAATACAAATTTCCTCATAACTCGAGAACTAATTAATCAAATGGAACCATATTTGGCATGCGGGTGTTTTTGGTGGCATGAATTTTTTCTATGATGAATTAGGACCTCTCTCCGTTTTTAGGAGGGTGGGGGCTCCCATACAAATGAAATACAACCTCATAACCCCCGCAGAGATTACCTCTATCTAGGTTTATTTGTTTTCCTAGGTCTATTGGCCTCTATTACTTTCCTTCAGTTGTGTCCGAATGAGAGACAGCAAGTAAGGAGAGGATCACCCTTGAGAAATGGTACTTTCCACGAAAAGATTTTCCGTGAAATGGTATATCCCGCGTAAGGCTTTTCGCGAAATGGTATTCTGCGAAACTCTATATTCCGCGTTATCGTCAACCGAGAATTGGTGTTCCGCAAAATGGTATTCGGCCAAATGTTATATAATGATGGCGAATATTTAAATGCTATCTGCTTTATTTTATCAGGCTAAGCAATGGGGGGAGTTATTTTGTACTTGTGTTTTGTACAGACCTGAAGGCGGCATTTGATCGTGTCGAGCATGGAATACTGTGTGCTAAGTGCAACAAACTCGGAGTATCTGTCGCGATGGTAGAATGGTTGGAATCGTACCTGCGGAATCGCAAAATTGCTGTGAAATTGGGTACGTCACAATCCAGTTGGTTTAACAACAATTCAGGGGTTCCACAGGGCAGCATTCTGGGATCCCAACTGTTTTCGTTATTTATCAATGATATCACAAAGCTGTTACCTCGCGGTACACGATTATTGTATGCGGACGACACTAAACTCTATCAGGTTATTCAAACTCGTGATGATTGCTCCAGACTTCAAGCTTTAACTAATCTGTTCGCTGACTGGTGCCGACGTAACTACATGACATTAAGCATTTCAAAATGCACTGCGATGAGCTTTCACCGCAAAAAAACAGCCTTTGTTATTTGACTACCGTATTGATGGGATATCTCTTCAACGCAAGGAAGTCGTAACTGATCTTGAAGTAATTTTGGACGCTCAACTGACATTTAGGCAGCATTACTCCATGATCATTAGCAAGGAAAATCGTCAGCTAGGTTTAATTTTCTGAATCGGCAAGGAGTTTGACGATCCTGGGACTTTGCGGGCCCTCTATTGCTCGCTGGTACGCTCTATTCTAGAGTCTGCCTGTGTTGTATGGGACCCGTATTATGACATTTGGGTGCAGCGTATTGAGCGTGTACAAAAACATTTCATCAGACGTATCTGTCGTACACTGCCATGGAGAAATCCTGAGAGTTTGCCATCATATGAAGACCTCTGCTTGCTAATAGGAATCAAACCCCTCGAACAGCGACGAAGGCATATCATGTCTCAAATGGCCCACAAAACTCTAACCGGTGGCTACGACTATCCTAATATCCTCGCTATGTTACAAATGCATTGTCCTTTGCGCCCGCAACGTCATCAACATCTTCTACGCTTAAACGTTTATCGTACGAATTACGGCCAACATGAACCCATCCATCGTCTGACAGTGGCTTACAATCATAGTGATATTAGTTTTAACTTTTAATATGTGTATACTGCTGTTTTTTGTTCATTTTAAATTATTGTAATTTAATATTTTTTGAAACGATGGTTCTACAATTGATGAAGGGACGGTAGGGGAAAGAAATGAAAATTTTTTGGTGAAGGAGGGGAAGAGCGGAAAGGAAGGGGGGGGGGGTATTGGTAGCTATGCTTGACAAGTAGTCATTTTGACTCCTACCTTTTGTCCAATGCTGGTAGGTGCATGAGTCGAACCAAGCTGTAATCTGAAATTACAACCGGATTCGAACCCACAGTACCTTGCAAGTCGTAAGGGCCGGCACAGTGTCGTCGTCCTGAAAGTAAATAGTAGTTAGATTAAAACTTCTCGCTCGGTGGTAATCTGCAATTGATGCAGGAAGCGGCACAATATGTGTCGATAACCCAACCAACACGCGTCGCTATCCTTGAGAAGTGGATTTTGCGGTCTCCTTTTGTCCAGCGCCTCTACGGTTCAAAGGTACAAGTACCAGCGAACCACATGCCCTGGCGGGTGTTGTGGGTTCGAATCCGGTTGTAATCTCAGATTACAGCTTGGTTCGACTCATGCACCTACCAGCATTGGACAAAAGGTAGGAGTCAAAATGACTACTTGTCAAGCATAGCTACCAATACCCCCCCCCCCCCCTTCCTTTCCGCTCTTCCCCTCCTTCACCAAAAAATTTTCATTTCTTTCCCCTACCGTCCCTTCATCAATTGTAGAACCATCGTTTCAAAAAATATTAATATATATGTATGACCGCATTTCAAGGTCAAGACTAAACACTTGAGATTAGTCTATTGTAATTTGTTATTCTTATCCATTTAAGTTATTGTAAAGTTTTGATTAGCTGATAAGTTTTATTACTTTATTATAACCTTCTGTGAAAAGATGCAGGGTTTTTATGCCGGCTTGAAACTGTCATTTGTGCATTTCAAGGTGGCTTTTCCCTGCCATATTTCAATATTCATTAAGACAACCTATGTCGGATGAAATAATCAATAAATAACAAATAACAAAAATAACTTTACTGTGAGGAAAATTTGTAATAAAATTGTAATTTGTATTTCTATTGTTGTGTACACCCATGAACTCCTCAGAACATTGCAAAACTCGAAATTGTGACAAAAGTCATCCGAGATTCACGATTTATGTAAACACAGTTTAATTTGTGGCAATACGAAGTTTGTCGGATCAGCTAGTATTTTGATAAAAAATTTTATAGCTTGTTAAGCGAAAGAGATAGAGAGTTACAGTATTTAACAAAGTTGCTTATTTTAATATCTTCTACAATTTTGCTGAAGTCACCATACCTTTTTGAACGTATTTAAATAAACGAAAATTTGTATCACCCTAATGAAACCACCAAAATCACAATAGTTTATTATAATGTAAATGTAATGTAAAAATGTGTTGTTTTTGAGGCATAGTGTCTTTGGAGAAGTTTAATAATAAAATATAGCGCATCTTTCTGCACTATTAGGGTGGCCGTGAACTCGCCTATTAGGGTGATACAAACCTTTGTTTTTTTAAATAAGGCCATTGCAAATTATTTTAAAAGTTTTTGTCACCACCCCCCCCCCCCTTGGAAATTGGCTTGAAAAATCGGGGGGCAAAAAATAATGTGTAGAATATGATTTAATTGTGTTTTATAAAATCAATTACAGCCTGAAAAACTCGAAAAATGAGTGTATGAGTTGAGTTAACGCTTCGAAACAGAAATGGAAATTCAAGCAATGGAATGTCCGAAAATTGTCCAAAAAATTGGTATGTATGTATGAAAAGTAATAATTGATTTGGTTTTCACATTTAAACTTTAAGTAAAAATGCTCAAAACCCAGATTTTTTTTTGCTCGATTAAAAAATCTCTGTTTTTTTGCCCCTCCCCCCCCCCCCCTTCTGTGGCCCAAAACTGGCCTAATTTTAAAAAAAATTCTCCTAAAATTTGTAGAACATATTGTAATGAGCAAGTTTGCTGAATATAGTTACTACCTATCTCCTACCGGTTGCGAATTATAATGATGTGTTAAAAAGGAGCACTTAAAAATCAATTATGCTCAATAACTTTGCACACGACTTTTTATTGCTTTCAAAAGTTATACAAAGTTATTCATTATGCTAAAATACGCATTTTCTCAGAAGACTGTTTTTCACTAAGATGCATATTTAATGAGTTATAAAAACTTTTAACAAACAATAATACATTTTTCAATTGATTTTTTCTGAGATTCCATTAGTGATCTCTCGATGGAAATATCTTTTTTTATAGATAAAATATAGTAATTGCACCTAATGGTTGTCTGGTTTGCGCGAAGTTGCTCGAAATTGAAAACAAAAATTCTGAATATTGCAATTTTTCTTCATTTATTTTATAACTTATATTCATCCTAGCGACAAACAATCTTAAGAGAAAATGTGTATTTTAGCATACTGAATAACTTTGTAGAACAGTCGAAAGCAATAAAAAAATCGTGTAAAATGTTATTTAGCATAATTGATTTTTAAGTGCTCCTTTTTAACACATCATTATATTTCGCAACCGGTAAGAGATAGATAGCTACTATATTCAGCAGAGTTGCTTATTTTAGTATGCTCTGCAACTTTTTGGAGAATAATTTTTTTTTGATATTTTATTTTAAAAAACAAAAGTTCGTATCACCCTAATGGGTGAACTCACGGACACCTTAATGGTGCAGAAAGATGCACTATATTTTATTGAAAGAAAATAACATTACGACTTTTGCAAAGAAATGAGCACCGAGAAGCAACAGAGCAATTCGATAGTAGATGTCATATGAGATTTATTTACCTCAAGTATTTTCGATTCACTTTCAGCTTGACGCGTGGACGCACTGAGGGTACAGCTAGAATGCAGTTAAATTGAATCTAAATTAAAAGTACATTATAGCAATAAATTAGTAGAGAACACAACAGTAAAGTGTTGAGAAATTGCCTGAATCGGTACATTAGAGTCGGTGACTGAATAAACGTTGAAATTAATCACTCGATTGTATAGTTTGTTATTCAAACGAAAAAAGATTGGTCAGTTTATAGTTTGACACCTTCTTTACACCTAGAACAGATGTGCGCCTTATCTCTCCTAAATCTGGGGAATGGCAGTGATCGTAATATTAATTTACGTATGCATCTAATAATGAAAAAAGTCTCGCTTATTTCGAAAAACGACAAATCCGATTGGGTCAAAATCTCATCAGTGTGAAATGTTTCTTATTGAACAAATAACCTGGCAGCAGTTTCATCCAGTCATCATTCCTTGATTGAATAAAACGGCTCTTCATTCTTATCACTTTTCTTTCTCGAGCTCCTCTCCAACCGGTGTCCTATCAAGGGATGCGATGTGCTTTGATGGCAGCGGAAGACAGCAAGCGACTAAGCTGTCAAGATCTGCTGAACTCCATTTAGCCTTCCACCACTCTGGTGTGCCCGGACGGTCCTTTAACTTTGTTTTCGACCCGTTTTGATTGAAAAATATGAATAACCCTTGATGGCACAAAGTCTATCTTTCCTGTCATATGTATATATGTATATATTTATCACATCTGGGTAACAACGATAAGCGAAACCGTGCTAGCTTAATAATGTGATTTTTGCGTATCTGCCATTGGGACTAAAGGCCGGCACCAGGTGTCCTTCGTTCAGGTATATTAGGTTCTCTTTTATCAATCTACTAAATTGCACAGTTTGTAGGGTTTCCCAAATGATGATAATTTTTCGTAGCACGACGTAATAGGGCATAATGAAGAGATGAGGAGAGTTTTTCAAGTGATTCTCTGAGTAAGTGGAAGAATCAATAAAGAACTCGGCAATGAACCGATGCCTTTGAAGTTGAACATAGTGACCAGGTGCATCAGCATGGAAGTGATTAGCTTGCTTGTTTATTTAATTCCTTTTCAAACTTCTTTTTAAAATTTGTTTCACCGACTGAGATGCTTTTCTGCAAAGTAGTTTTAGCAACATCAAAAACAATCAAAATTGAGGGAGGGATTCGTTCGTCTGTAAACTTTTCTAATCTTTCTCTATCACTGAAGTATATGCCTAGGATATCGAGACTGAAAAGAAAACGAAAACCAGTCACGGCCACGGACAATTACTTCACTTGATTTACATCCCAATTAAAAATGGAAATTATTACTTCCCGCTGTTTGAGTTACGACCTGCACGGAAGCCGTTAGTAATAAATTTGGAAAACTTTAGCACCATCTAATTTATCAACCCGTATAGCAATAGCTTATTGGAATAATCTTATGGTTGTTATTTTCGATTGGTATCGCAGGCGATATTTCATCACGGCAAATGGAGGGAGAAATTCGGTAATGTAAACGTCGCAGACGTGCGACTTTGTCAAGAGGGTAAAATTACACGCTGTTGTAATATGTGTTTTAACGTCACACAATTAAAATTTCCATATTTTCCATGCCAATATATACCAATGAATTGTTATCATTTGATGTAAATTCAAGATTCCAGGAAAGCCACTAATATTGATATTATTTCCTCTTTGAACAAGCAGTACCCGGATTTACACTACCACTCTTGGATTTTTAATGAGTAGGTACTAATGAAACACCCACTTCAATTCAACCAACAGCTTGATTAAGCTTTTCTAGTGCCTATTTTTAGTAATAGGCAATGTAAATGTAACACCTTCCATCACAAATGACGAAAGAACTAAATTTACGAATAGACCTTCTTCGTTTCTAAAAGTTTGATAAACAATATATTTTTCAAATAGTCAAAATTGAAGATTGAACAATTGCCAGATTTTATTTGATGCTGAAATAATACGGATAGTTTTTAGACTACGTAAAAGATGTCAACAAAACTTTTGTTTTGATTTTGAAACAGTGGCATTTGGGATAGTATGCTAAGTACCTTGTTATACATAGAAACGTAATTTATTATTTTGCACTGAGTTTCAATCTTTTCTCTGTCTAAGCGAATATTGCTTTTAATCAGGCATATCATCGTTCGATGCCATACTTCCCCACCATTGTTTTTACTGCAGTTTGTTTTTCAATCTAGATAAATGATCCATGAATAGTTCAGGACTTTTTTTCTACTGTCACTAATTGTTTGTGTGGAAATATCGTTCAACAGTACGCTACTTATAGCAGAAACACTTCGAAAATTGTTCTGAATAGGCTGAACGTTGTTTTACTAGTGTTAGATTTAAAAGGAATAATGGATGCCCTGGATGCATTTGAAAAATATACAAAGTATTTGCATTTCCTCTGTTCACCGCTTGGATTAGACGTTTTTGTTTCGGACTACCGAATCGGAGCAAGAACTTACGTTTCCTTTCTGGTGCTGTTTGTCTATGTAATTCTTACCGTAAATTCTATTATTATCGCGACGGACGGCAGTGATAAGCTGAAAGCTCTGTCCTTTGGAGGTTTTTTCTTTCAATGTGCCTTTCTCGTTCCAAATTGTACTATAAAAATCTCGAACAACTTAAGAAAAATGTTTACTTGAGGCATTTGAATGGCGATGACAAACAGAAAGCTGTCGTATTGAAGAATATTACGATATTACTATATTTGGTGAAAGTAACTACTGTGCTGTATTTGTCAACCATTTTGTTGTTTTTAGCATATCCGGCATATGTATGTTTTTGAAAACACTGTAACCATAATTTTTCCACTTTACATTCCTGGAATAAGCATTGAATCAGTTCTAGGATATTGGATAACAAACAGTTGTCACCTTTTATTTGCAATATATAGTTTGTTCGGCGCTATAGCGTCAGATACTGCCTTTATGATGTTCATATTTCATATTCTGAATTATTTCTAATTCGATAAATTTGCGGAAGGTTTGACTTTAAAGCAAAACAGTCCTGATTGCAAAGATCATAGTGATTTTTGTCACACGCAAATGCGACAAATAATTATTAGTCATCAAGAAATTTTTGCTTGTCTTACATCACTTCAAGTTTGTTACGAGAACATTTGTAAAACGCAGGTCGCAACAACTGTAATAACTCTTTCGTTAAACGTATTTCTAGTATAAGTAGGTAGGGTTCTAGGTAAAGTATGGATAATTCGACGTAAGCGCTTCAAACGTTTAGTGTGTTGTTTAGTTTGCAGACGGACTAGTATGCCACGTACGATTTTACGACTGGATCATTATTCCAAATGTTTATTTATTCTGTATTAGGAACTATAATGCAGCTGATGGTAAAATATCAGAAACAATGTAGGTTTTTCAGTAATGGTTGATTTTTCAATCCTTCCAGAATCAACGAGTAATGATGATTATTTACGATTTTTCTTAACACCTTATAACACTTTTTCTTGCTTCACCTTATAACAAATTCCGACAGGCCATCCGGTACATTTTTATTGAGCCGAAGCCAACGACCCATCGAAATCCATCTTCGTGACTTTTTCCTTTGAACGTTCAAGCATTTACCGAAATAATGCAGCTAACTTATTCATCGTTTACTATGCTTTACAGCTTTCTAGCCGAATAAGAGCTATATAACTATTAGGTCTATTTTGGGTGGATAATTTTATGCTGCGTTGAGCATTATATCAACAGAGAGTGAAATTTTAGGTCAAACTTTGTTGTAAATACCTACATACAGCTTTTAGAGTGTTCTGGAAGGGTACGTTGAATAACAGTCGTGCATTGCATTCATTATCATTGAGTCATTGCAATTGCATTGCCAATTTTCAAACAGGATAGTCAACCCGCTACCTTGCTTCAGATTATCTAATGTCACAAACGAGCCATCTCTCTCAAGCGCTATTCTGATGCTTGACATGGAACCATCAAGGGTAGCAAGTATCAACCTATTCAGCTTTATTTAAAAACCATATTCAAGCAGAATCCGTAACAGCTCATTTCCTTTAACTGAATCGTACGCCGTCTTGAAGTCTATAAACAGACGGTGAGTCTGCAAGTTGTATTACCGGAATTTATTGAGGATCTGCTTGGTTTATCGTCGAGCGTTCCTCTCGTAAACTGCACTGGCATTCGCGAACAAAGGTTTCTTGCAAGAGCCTCAGTCTATGAAACATTATACGGTGGAGAATTTTGTATATAGAGTTAAAGAGATAATTGTTGTATTCGAGTCAATGGCCCTATTTGTAAATGTATGAGACCTTTCAACCGCTTCATAGATTGTTCCTATTCAGTCTATAGTTTAGTAAGCAAAGCAAAGCAAAGCAAAGCAATGCAATGCAAAGCAAGGCAAAGCAAAGTAAAGCAAAACAAGGCAAGGCAAAGCAAAGCGAAGCCTAGGTGCTACATTCCGTAATCGAAACTTGACCTTCTGTTTTTATACGACAGACTTCGCAGCCAGCTGTTAGAGTGTAGGCTTATTAGGCCAGCGTCATACCTCGAAGCCAAGTGGGAGGCATAGTTTATAGTTCCATAGTTTAGTAGGGTACGGGTGGGTATTTCCAGCCCATTTAGCGGTAGCCTGAACAATATTCAGGAACTACATTGAAACTATATTTATTCGAGACAAGACTTTTATGCCAGTTGATAGAATAATATTTACTGAATATCGGCGTGTATTTTGGTCTTAATAAAACGCTACTGAATTTGAGTTATAGTCGCGAGAAATGATGAAGTCGCTGCGGCTAAATTGAGCCCATTTTCTATAGTGGTGTCTGTGTTTTTTAAATCCGGCCGGCCGAAATAGACTGCACAGAGATTAGATGCTTTGCAAAAACAGATCAAAAGAGACCGATTGATAACGTGTCGGTATTGCCTACATTCCGGGCTCATTGAAGCTAATTAGTTTTGCAGTGACAACAGCTTGCTGCTGGCTATGTCAACACGATAGAAGCTTTTCAGGCGTTTCATGCCTCACATAGTGGTAGTAGTGTAAATAACACACCATATGCTGGAATTAAAAACAAAATGCTGCTAATCGCTAGTGAATGAAAATTGATTTATATTTTCATATCAGAGGGAAATTTAATGTGATAAAAAGAAGTAGAATTGTTCTGTGATAGCATTTTCACAGCTGTTTAGTTTCTAGAATAAGTAAAATTGATCGTAATTGTGTGTTTTCCAAACCATCATCAAGAGCAGATACGCGTAAGCGATTGCTGCTGGTTTTTTCAGTCTGGTTACGTGCTAGTAGAAAAACAGCGGTTTTGATGTTTATTGAATAAAATTTAGCAAATTACTTACATTTTTATGAAAATAGTTATAACACATTAAAGCTTATGAGTGCTATATTCGTTTCAGTATTGTTATATAGCGGCAAAGTTTTTATTTGAGAAAGTGTAGCCAAAAAAAGGTAATGTATGCCGAAATTAGTAGCGTGCTGGGAATACCCTCCCGTACCCTATGACCTGAAAATACAGCCGTTCGCCCCCAACTCTAGAAATGTTCAGCAAAAATGCCGTCTTTTCCAGCTGCTATGCCATTTTTCAGCTCTATTATGACTCTTATGGCGTTTCTTATGCCTCAAATATATGGTAGGAAGGGGCTCCAGAGAAAATAAAGTACAGTGATTATTGACGGCGATGAACTGGAAGTGGTTGACGAGTTCGTATACTTGGGATCTCTGGTTAGCGCCGATAATAATACGTGTAAGGAGATCCAACGACGCATTCAAGCTAGAATTCGAGGTCTACTTTTCCCTCCGCAAGACGCTTCGTTCAAGGAGCATACGCCGCACCGTGGGATGAAACCCAAATCTAGGTATATAGTATGTTCAGAGTAAATTTGTTATTTTACCTTTCGCATTTTTTGGTGTATATGACATTATGGTGACCATAATAGTAAGCGAGTGCAAAACATAAACTTTTTTATGGCTTAAGTTAGCTGAATAAAATGTTCAGCAAAGTTAAATAACATTACATTTTAAGTAATTTTGCTAAAGAAATGCAAGTTCTATCTCTTATGGTTGATGGGCTGGAGCTATGTAAAGTTTTTTGGTCGGGATGGACCCAAAAAATCAGTTTTTTCTTTACATCTCCTTTCGTGTTTATTTCTCACAAATCATGCCTTGTAAGCACTTTCACATGCATGGAAAACGCACATTTTGTTTAAAGGAATCAAGTCGCTAGCTCCTCCGGTACCCTCCTCTGACCCCCACACCAAAGAGCTCATAATGAGAACCCCCTGGTAGTGGACACATACAAAAAAATAAAATATAAGAAAATAACAACGCGGAGTATTTAGCTAAACAAAAAAAACAAAGTGAGATCCCAATGGAACTTAGTTCCTTCGAAGGGATTCACTCTCATCATTCTTTATTACAAACAATTTACTGGGTTTCCGTCAAGAAATATGATGAATTAAAAATTGTTGTCCAAAAACGTACATTTTTCAGCTGCTGAAGGCAATCGTCACCTCGCTACTAACGAATCCATCACATTTTTCAGCACTGATTACAACCACTCTAAAAGTCAAGCACTCAATTGTCACATACCATATTATTCACTATCTTTTTTTTATTATCTAAGGCTTTGTCACTAGCCGAAAGTTTTATTATTTTATGACAAAACTGAAAACAAATTCTGAATTGACGGAACCTGTTCACCAGTAGCAGCAGCTGCAGCAAAACTGATGAACTATCGTGTTGCCAAGACACTGTTTCGGTTCTGGAAATAAGAATTATAGGTTTGAAATTAACTGAAACCTCCAATGGTGAAAACGTGGTTGAATACTTTCAAGAGAAATGTATGTTCATAATTAATTTTTCTTTATTAACAACAATAGAAAAGACAGCTTTTTCAATCATTTTCGAAGATTTTCTCAGTGATTTAATGAAGCAACGATGTGTTTCAATGTTATTTGCTTTGACAACACTGTTCTGAGTCGGACCGTGCGTACTGCTATGTTTACCTCTTTTGTTCTCCCACCATCCTTATGAACAGCGAGTGAGACGTCAAACTCGCAGTTTCCCATAAGAACACTAGAGAATAAAAGAGACGACGAATACCATTTGCCGAACGGTACGGTGAGTGTATGCCCCGATAAACAATTTAGACAGATGGCATTTCACGCATCTATGCCGATACGCTATGTCGATTACGCATCAGATGCCGATTAGTAGGTCGCGGATAGGAACGCGAACTTACTGAATAGGGGGAAAAAATCGAGGGATTTTTTACGGGGACGTAAAAAAATCAGATTTCTGGATTGCTTAAAAAGCACCTTGAGGGTGAATATATGTTCGGTCTGTTCAAAATTAGTTCCACCGCTCCAACTATTAAAGCGGAAAATCAAAAGTTTAGCACAACAATAGTGTCTTCCAATGGTAACAGCTTGAAGAACTAAAGATAGCAAGAAGATTGGTATGCTGATATCCCCCACTTAGTCAATCCATCGCTTGTAATAAGGTAAAACAATCAGTGACCCGCTTAGACTGCTTAAAACCGGTTCTTTACCCTATATATGACGAGAATTGAAATAGTTAAACTTTAAATAGAATCAAACGAGTGTAACTTTAAGTTGAATTATTCCGTTTTCTGTTGTTTCTGTATTGATTTTTGCGAAAGCAGACAAAGAAAAATGAATTAAACCTAATTATTAAACCCAAAGGTTTTTTATATACGATATCGGTAATTATTACGGCCAAGCCAGCGCACTAGAGAGAGAAAAAAGACGGAGCAAAACTTTCAATGAGAGTGCAGTTATTAGATGGTTTTGAATACTCAACTGTAGTGACATATCATATCAGGTACGGGTTTTACACACAATGAAGTATTCGAAAAACTATGTTGTAGCGTTATTTAAGAAATGTTCAAGATTTTTAAAATGTTATCTTTAACGTTTGCTCCAACGCTGTTTGATCACGGAAGAACACAAAAATTCCCCTCTGATATGAAAATATAAATCAATTTTCACTCACTAGCAATCTGCAGCATTTTGCATTGAATTTCAGCATATGGTGCATTATTTACACTACTACCAAGATGTGATGCAGTTGCGCCTGAAACTCTTCTATCGTGTTAACATAGCTAGTATTTGAGTGACAACCACTTGCTTCCAGTGTTGCCACATGTACAGATTTATATGGAAAAGTACAGATTTTTCCGATTTTTTTGGTACAGATTCTGTACGGTACAGATTACAGATTTTTGTCATAAAGTACAGATGGGTACAGATTTTTTTGGGTGTCAAAAACTATTTTTTTTCTTTCAGTTTTGTTACTTGAAATCAATAGAGGAGCACCTCTTGACATGAATGCAAACAAAACAAAACGTGTCTGTCATTAAGGTTGTGTACCAATATCATCAAAGAAATCAGTAATTTGCGATTTTTGTATTTTTTAAAGCAAACAAACCAGGTTTCCCTATGTAACAAACCAGCTTTGTGGTACAGATTTTTGAAAGCAAAAGTACAGATGAAAAAGAAAGAGTACAAATGAATATGTGGCAACACTGCTTCCTTCTGGTGCTAACGTATATGTACGATTCAATGATACACTAGCGCCAGCAGCAAGCTGTTGTCACTGCAAAACTAGTTATCTTCAATGAGCCGGTATCGAGGCAATACCGACACGTTATCCATCGGTCTCTCTTTTGATCTCTTTTTGAAAAGCATCTAATCCCTGTGCAGGCTTTTTCGGTCGGTCGGATTTAAAAAACACAGACACCACATTCACATTCATCATTTCTCGCGACTATAACTCAAATTCACTAGCGTTTCATTAGACCAAAATACACGCCGATATTCAGTAAATATTATTCTATCAACTGGTATAAAAATCTTGTCTCGAATGAATATAGTTTCAACGTAATTCCTGAATATTGCTTAGGCTACCACTTAATGGGCTGAAAATACCCTCCCGTACCCTATGTGCATATCTGGCATTTCATTGGAAGAGTTGTGAAAAGACAATAGGCCAAAAATAAGAATAAAACAGTTTGCTTTGCTTTTCCCGTGTAAATCTTATGGGAGCGTTTGCTCTATAACTCTTTTACTCATACGGCCTAATGTGTTCTGTTTGGGCAAGGATGTGCTATTTAGAAAAAGGGATCGAATTTCCAAAATGTTTTCAACATGGGGCAACGTTAGGAAATAAAAATAGTAAAAATTTAAAAGTAAATTGTTCAAAATCGCAACAAGCACCTAGATTTTGAAACGATTTTATAGTGCCTCCTGGATAGTTTGGTAATTACTTAAAGACGTACTGTATTCTCGCGTTAAATTTGAACTTTTTATTCATTCGATTTGTATTGTTTCTTATCAGACACATAATTGTGCGGTGGCTTACATCACCGTGTTGTTGCAATTAATATATTCTAGCAAAAAAGGATCGCAGTATGAATAGTTCAGTAGGTAGGGTTTATTTCTAATTCCCGTCGTAGTAAGTAAAGCCACTCTAATTTTCATCATTTGTTGTATGGATTTAATGAATACTCCAAAAGTTCTTGTGCTGATTTGACTAAAACACACTTACCTTCCGATCCGTAAACTTTGAAATCACTGAAAAGCGATTATTAAAGCATATTATTGAAATTACACAACTGACTTTATTTCTTAAATTCGTCGTACCGTTTTAAAATCCGTTCATCAAAATTTTTCATCGTCCGAACCAAAAATCGCAACAATGTTTACGAAGCTAACGCGTGTTGTGTAGGACGGCATGACAAATGTTATTCTGCAAAATTTCTGCAGGTCAGGCAAGTTTTCCTGGCTCTAGAATAACGACAATACCAAGGTATTGTGAGTCATTTTCATTTTTGAATGACGGAAATTAAAACGATTAGTCGACATTTTCTTCTTCGTCGCACGAAAAAACGTAGGAAATTTGGTTGGTAGGACTTCTTTAATGATAAAAAGCATTTAAATAGATCTCAGCTCACTTTGATTGATCGCGTATGATAGACAACAAACTAAAATATTAGGGAATGACTAGTTTTGCATGGTGTGTCGTAAAATGCTGTTATTTTTAATTATTTGTGTTGGATAGGACGGGAATAGGCAATTACGACGAAGCAGCAACATACCCTATTTCCATTTGTTGCTGAACTGGGAATATCGTTCAACAGTATGTTGTTCGTATCAGACACACTTTTGAGGTTGTTTTGAATAGATTGTACTTTGTTTTTCTAGTGTTATATTTAAAAGCTATAATGGATGCACTGAATGCATTTATGAAATATACGAAGTATGTGCGTTTTCTCTCTTCATTACTTGGATTGGACGTTCTAGCTTCTGACTTCCGAACCGGAATAAGAACCTACATATCCTACCTGGTGCTGATTGTCTATGTGATTCTTACCGTAAATTCGATTATCATTGCGACCGATGGAACTGATACGTTAAAAGCTCTCTCATTTGGAGGGTTTTTCTTTCAATGTTCATTGAAAATATACTTTACGCTCTCTCGTTCTAATTTATACTATCAAAACCACGAACAACTTAAGAAAACGATTTACTTAAAGCACTTGAATGGTGATGACAAACAGAAAGTTGTCGTATTGAAGAACATTACGTTATTACTCAATTTGGTGAAAGCAACTACTGTGCTGTATTTGTCAACCATTTTGTTGTTTTCTGCATATCCAGTTTATATGTATGTTTTCGAAAAAACTGTTGCCGCCATGTTTCCACTTTATATTCCTGGAATAAGCATTGAATCAGTCCACGGTTATTGGATAACAAATAGTTTTCATCTTTTATTTGCAATATATGGCTTGTTTGGCGCATTAGCTTCAGATACTGGTTTTATGATGTTCATATTTCATATTATTAGCTATATTGAATTATTTGCAATAATATTCGATAAATTTGCGGAAGGTTTAACTTTAGCCCAAAGCAACCCTGATTCCAAAGATCATAGCGATTTTTGTCGCACGCAAATGCGACAAATAGTTATAAGCCATCAAGAAATTTTGGCGTATCTTGAATCACTTCAACTTTGTTACGAGAATATCTGCAAGACGCAAGTCGGAACGACTGTAATAACTCTTTCGGTTAACTTGTTTCTTGCATTGGTGGTAAGTACAAACCTTTCATTGTAAATAATTTAAACGTTTAATGTTTTATTCTGCAGACGGACTGGTATGCCACGTATGGCTTTGTGATTACGTCATTATTCCAATTGTTTATTTATTCTGTATTAGGAACTATAATGCAGCTGATGGTAAAAACAATGCTTCGATGCAATTTCTTCAGTCATAGTTTTTTCGATTCTTCCAGAATGAACGAGTAATGAGAATGATTTACGATTTTCCTTGGCACCTCATAACAAATTCCGACAGGCGGTCCTTCACATTTTTATTAAGCCGAAGCCAGCGACCCATCGAAATGCATATTCGGGGTTTTGGTCCTTTGAACATGGAGGCTTTCACCGAAGTTATGCGGCTAATTTATTCGTCGTTTACTATGCTTTATAGTTTTTTAACCGAACAAGAGCTATAGGAAATATATATATCTATTTATGATGCATTAGCAAATTTCGATGTGTTTCAGCAGCTATTTTCTAGGAATAAAGAAAAATTATCAACACTTTCCCTCGTAATGTCTAGTTCGATCTACTACGGATTATCAGTATCCAATTAAGATTCATGTTAAAGATAAGAGCAAATTAGAGAAGTGAGTTGTTTAATCTTTTGTATAGAGAGGTGATAAATGGATTCCATTTGATACCCTGTGACGACTAGGACTTCTCAGCTATTTGAGAACATTGATAGTTTGCTCGTAAAAACATCATTTGCATTGAATTTAAACTTTTTCTTTGTTTGCACGATATTGATTTTAATCAAGCACGCCAACAATATCAGGGTTAAATTATTGTTTCTGCTGCAGTTTAGTCAATTAAGAAAAAAATCCGCAGTATGAATAGTTAAATAGGCATTTTTTCATATGCCGTTAATAGTTTACTTAGGAATACCGTTCAACGGTACGTTGCTCGTACCAGAAACACTTTTGAAGTTGTTCTGAATAGTTTGATCCTTGTTTTGGTAGAGTTAGATTTAAAGAGTATAATGGATGCACTCAATGCATTTATGAAATATATGAAGTATCTGAGTTTCCTTTCTTCACCACTGGGATTGAACGTTTTTGCTTCTGAATACCGAACCGGAATAAGAACCTACATATCCTACCTGGTGCTGATTGTCTATGTGATTCTTACCGTAAATTCTATTATCATTGCGACCGAAGGCACCGATATACTAAAGGCTCTCTCATTTGGAGGATTTTTCTTTCAATGTGCGTTGAAAATATATTTTACGCTTTCTCGTTCCGAACTGTACTATCAAAACCACGAACAACTTAAGAAATATATTTACCTAAGGCATTTGAATGGTGATGAAAAACAGAAAGCTGTCGTGTTGAAGAACATTACGTTATTACTAAATTTGGTGAAAGTAACTACTGTGCTGTATTTGTCAACCATTTTGCTGTTTTCTGCATATCCGGTTTACATGTACGTATTTGAAAAAACTGTTATCACCATGTTTCCACTTTACATTCCTGGAGTAAGCACTGAATCAATTCTCGGTTATTGGATGACAAACAGTTTCCATATTTTATTTGCAATATATGGCCTGTTTGGCGCTTTGGCATCAGACACTGCCTTTATGATGTTCATATTTCATATTGTAAGCTATACTGAATTATTTGCAATCGAATTTGATAAATTTGCGGAAGATTTGACTTTAATCCAAAATGATGCCGATTCCAAAAATCATAGTGATTTTTGTCACACGCAAATGCGACAAATAATTAGTAGCCATCAAGAAATTTTGGCGTATCTTAAATCGCTTCAAGTTTGTTACGAGAATATCTGCAAAACGCAGGTCGGAACAACTGTGATGACGCTTTCGTTTAACTTGTTTCTTGCATTGGTGGTAAGTATAAACCTTTCGTTCTAAATGTTTCAAACGTTTAATTAAATAATTTGCAGACGGACTGGTATGCCACGTACGGTTTTGCGACTGCATCACTATTCCAAATGTTTATTTATTCTGTATTGGGAACTATAATGCAGCTGATGGTATACATACGGCACCAATGTAGTTTCTTCAGTAACGGTTTTTTTTAATCCTTCTAGAATGAACGAGTTATGGGAATGATTTACGATTTTCCTTGGCACCTGCTAACAAACTCCGAGAGGCGGTCCTTTACATTTTTATTGAGACGTAGTCAGCTTTTCATCGAAATGCACATTCGTGGTTTTGGTCCTTTGAATATGGAAGCTTTCACCGAAATTATGCGGCTAATTTATTCATCGTTTACTATGCTCTATAGTTTTCTAACCGAGCAAGAACTGTAGGAAATATCTGTTTTAGGCGGATTAGTTTGAGGCTGTATTAAGCATGATACCAGCAGGACAGTGATACAGGCCGGACTCGATTATCCGGGGATTCGATTAACCGGGGATTCGATTATCCGAGGATTCGATTATCCGAGTTTTTAGACTCGATTATCCGGGTGAAAAAAAATAATTTTTTTTTCGTTGATTTATTTTAAACCCAAATGTAATAGTTTCCATGCTACATGATGATTCCAACTAGACAAGCATTGATTCACCTCCCTAAAGCTACGAAATTCCTTTCTTATATCTTTTTTATCGGCGAACAAAACAAAAATAAATCCTACGATGATGAAATCAATTTTTTTACTTAAAAATCATCATCACCATCATCATTATCATCATCACTATCATCATTGTAATCATCAGTAAAAAAATTGCAAAAAAAGAATTTAATGACTTTAGGGGAGATTGATCAATAATAAAAAAACATTTATAATACCTAAATATTGAAAAACATAACATACAAAAAATAATATTGTACCAAAAAAAATCTTCAGTGGAAAAAGTCGTAAGAAAGGATTTTTCTGACTTTTGGGAAGATAGATCAATAATAAATAAAACATTTCTGATACCTAAAAGTCAAAAAACTTGACATACCAAAAAAAATTGTACCAAAAATGATGATTCGATTATCCGGGTGATTCGATTATCCGGGCTGAAAATAAAAATGAGCACCCGGATAATCAAGTCCGGGCTGTATTTTAGTTGAAGTCCTATTGTGGTTAGAAGTGCATTTTAGAGTGATCATGTTATTCTCAGAATGGTTTCGTTAAACGTTTGACGCAAATTAGGTTTTTTTTTAATATGGACGTTAAACTAAGGTTTTTTGTTGTACCTACTGTTAAATGGTGTTACTTTTTCAGTGTAAGTATTCTCAATTTTCTGAATAAAATGCTGTACTATGTTGTTCATCGTACATATTTTATTTATTCTTCTAGTGGTTTATAATGAACAATTTATTATACTTCTTTTTGAAGTTGAACTAGCTACTAAAAACAGAAAAATTCTTGCCCGGTTCACGCTGAAAGTGCGATGCATATAAAAGCAAACTCAGGTGTCTCCTCTTTCGCAGTTCTTCACACATCATTCGGTATGTAAATAGGTATGTTCAATATTTAATAACCGTGAGAGATTCAACTGTCTTTGCGTTCATAGTTTGTGTTTGTATGATGTTTGTCTTATGGCTAATGGTCACTAATATGGTAAAACTCTGACCAAACAAACTTATTGCTGCTAATATGTAGAATATTAGAGTTGAACACCGAAATAATTTTTTGACGAGGGACCATATTGCCGTTTTCTACCATTATTCTTCGGTCGCCGAACAATACAGTGGACCCCCGTTCGATTGAACGATTCCTCATGCAAACTAACGGGGTTAGTTTTTAATTTGAACAACTGGCAACCCTAAATATGCTGGAAATTGTGTGAACTGGTCACCCTACTCTTTGTTATTGTTTTGGTGGTTTGATTCAGTTGGAAGTTGGAGGCAGCGAATATTTCATTCTCCAATCGGATTTCTATCATAATCGTTGGGAAAACGCAATGTGAAACAGATTAAACACGCTAGATTAATACAAACAAATCGCGTTTATGCGCATTGTCTGCATAAGCAAATGATGTCATGTTGAGAATGACATTTGAACCATTTTTAATTTGCACGTCGTGCAAACCAACGGGGTGCAAATTAAAAAGTGTTCAGATTAAAAACGGTCAAACGAACGGGGGTCCACGGTAACTCATCAAAATGAACTGTGAGTTGCAGAAAGTTATTATTAATCGGTTTTCATGTCATAATGCAATCAGAATGATTTTGCCAGACACTAAGATTGACTAATCGAATATATTTATTTTGTTTAGAGAACTGGTTTTCAAAAATTGCTAAATTTTGAGCACGTTAATTTTACCCGCTTATCGTTTTAATATGCACGATAAAATTTAATGCGCATATGCTGCACAACTACGGAAACTGCTGAAAACTTACTATATATTCTTACGGATATATTATTTTGGTCGCTGTAAATCAAATCGATCAGGATGATCTCACAGTAGAATTTAACCTTCGTTGCTGACGGCTATACATTTTTAAGTTAGTAGAGCGTTCTAGTAAGAAGCTTTAGCTTCTTACGCAGATAGCTTTATGTTTTATAGTTTTTTCGATCACAGCGAAAAGCTTAATAAGATTATGGCGGTTACAGTCAAGCAGTCAAAACCATAATCCCTTTTATTACTGCTTTCAGCAGAGCGCATTAATCCTACTTGAGCTTATGGCCTGACTCGTCTTACTTACTTTTACCAGCCGAGAGTCGGAGTGGTTTTTGCCGTATCATGAATTCCTCTCTATTATACTCGGCCCTGGGCTACTCATCGCCAATTTGTAGCGCGTCTCGACTCACGCAATCCGGTTTCACCTGATCGAGCCATCTAGCACGTTGGGCCCCTTTATTCTGGGTGCCGGTGGGGCCCTTGAAGAGAACGGATTTCACTGCACAGTCGTCCGGCATCCTTGCGACGTGGCCGGCCCACCGTAGTCTCCCAAGTAGGAACCGAAACGGTTACACTTTTTCTATACGTTTACCGGCATGCAATGCCATGTCAGACTCTTAACCAATACCATCGCTGTGTACTGTTTCCGTATCGACAGTGTCTATCTCTTGAAGTGTTGAGACTAGCCCGAATACATACATGAATAAGCAAGCATAAGCTGACTATTCATCAAAATGTCATGTAGAAATGACATCCATTTGTTGCTTTCTGTTTATAGTTATAATTGGAATAGTATGAAGAAATGATAAAGAATAAGGTGTATGTGAAACCTTCTTATTTAAAACCGTGTTGTTTGGGGGAAACCTGTATGTTTGGCTTACGTGCGTAACAGCGAAAGAGAATACAAAAACTGTCTCCAAAACTGGTGACATTTTCTCTCCCATACCGAGAAGTGTACGACACGTAGAACAAAAGATGTTTTCGTTGTTCTTGCATTTCTTTTCGGTGCTCGTGTACCAGTAACATGTCACAAGACTGATAGCAAGAAAAAATGGTAAATGTCTTCAAATTTTTGTCACTACTACTACGTTAGTCCGTGATTGAGAAGTCCGAACACCCGATTTCCTGAGCCATGGACCTCATTGACCTCGCTGGATTCTTTTTAATCATCCTTTTCACTTTTTTCACACCCTTCCCTGGTCCGTTCAGCAGTAATACTACGGCACTTGTACACTTTCCGGGTAGGCGTGTAGGATAGCTTATCACTTTCCCAAACCTTCTTTATATAGTACACTGTTCTTTCCGACACTTTTACTGACCAAACTATCTCCTATACGCTTGTTCTGGAGTGCAGTAAAACGACGACGGCTGACCGATTATTTTCTTGTTTCGACATCCGCAAGTTTACTCAACACTGTTTGTTTATTTCTGACACCTAACAGTATAAGCAATTCAGTGCTGCCAGATGTATCTGGATATTGTTTCGCAAGCATGAGAAATTGCTATTTGAAATTTACTGCAAAAATTCGTCACGTACCCTGTATATGACTAAAAGGTTAGTTGAGATTTCAACCCCCGGCTCTGCCAAACAGTGAGCAGCTTGCCCAGGTAGCCGAAGTTGCTTTCTTAACAGCATAATCTACGTGGGCAGCCCAGTTCAGTTTTTTATCGAGAATTATTGCGAGGTGTTTGACTTCATTACTGATACTTAGTCTGACACCATTCAGTATAGGGGGAGTAATAGTATGTTTCCTTCGCCTAGTGAATGGTATAACGACTGTTTTGGTGGGGTTTACATTAAGTCCCTCTTGTGAGCACCATAATATGGTGGTGCTTAAAGCTCCTTGCAACCAACTTGACAATACTGTGTCAAACTTTCCTCTGACGATAAGTACAGTGCCGGCGTCAGCAACTCCTTCCTGTGGACATCATTTGATCACCGAAATCGTGACCGACGTATCTCCCAATGATGCTGATATTTCTCTCTCTCCCTTTTGACGGAGAGCCGTATTAATTGACGCGAAGGACGTGTTATCCAAAGCGCCTTCAACATCAAGAGAAGCACAGAGTGCCGTCTCTTGATATTTGAGCGATTTTCAATTAACGTCACTAAGCAGTGCAGTGCGGTTTCCGTAGATTTACCGTGTTGGTATGCATATTGATTTCATGTAGCGAAGAGTTTTTTAAGAACTCATTGCGGATACAGTTTTCCATGACTTTCTCCATCAACTTAAGAATCGTTCAAATCGACTTATCGGTCTGGAAGCCTTAGGCATGGTTTTGTCTTTTTTGCTAGCCTTAGGTATGAACACCACCCTTACTTTCCACCAATTCTCCGGGATATATCCCAAAGTGAAACTGGCTCAAAGAGACTGTGCCGCCACAAATCCTCCACACTTTCCCGCTTTTGCGACAGATATCCTGCAGTGCCACGATGCCCAACTTTCGGAGTTCTAACTGATCGAGCAGCACCATGTCGCTACCAACAACGAAATTTAGCGATTTGCTGTTTCAGGTACCAAGTCTCCATTCCATGTATTAATTTCTTTGCCTTTGTCGAATGTTCCGAGTGGAAAGCCCTTGACTCTGTTTAGTGGGGTGAGTTTAGATAGGTAACCGTACTAGGGCTTACACTACCGAGGTCTCGTGATGGGGCTGTCATTTTATAATGTCGAGACAACACTGTGCCTCCTTCCCTGTTGGTATACGACCTTAGTTTCCACCGGGGTTGGTTACCCGATCTCCGCTAAAGTTGCTCGTATGCCGGCTGGTACCACGACGGGGTAGGGATAGGAGTTGCTGGATAAGAGGCTAAGGACCACTATGGGGTCCGTTTTACGCATTATCCAACCATTTACCAACCTCTTCTAGAGGTTATAAAAAGTTTCTTAAGAGTGGGCCTCTTGACCGGAAGAAAGTTTTATAGTGTTCATCAGAATGTTTTTGTGGAGCTTGTAGTTTTATTAGCGGTTTGTACCAGATGGTGGAGTTTGAAGATACGTCGCACGCTTAATAAGGGGGTTGTGCAGTCTCCTTTAGTCCAGCGCCTCGATGGTTCAAAGGTACATTGGTACCAGCGTGCCACATGCCCTAGCGGGTGTTGTAGGTTCGGTCTCAGATTATAGCTTGGTTCGTCCCATGCATCTCCCAGCATTGGATTAAAGGTAGGAGTCACAACGACTACTTGTTAAGCGTGGCTACCAATAACCCCCCCTCCCCTCTCACCTTTCCGCTCTTTTTTTTCACCCTGAAAATTTCATTACTTTCTTCTACCGTCCCTTCATCAATTGTAAAAGAACTACCGTTTCAAAAAATATTACGTTTTATGATTTTCATCATGATTTTGCAAAGTTTTTTTTCTTTTAGTATATTGTTTTCTGGAATTTCCTGCTTACCTGTTACCAAGGTCGAGAGGCTCAGCCGTCTACCCAAAATCTCAGTTTTGAGATCAGACAGCCGGGAACCATGCAGCATCGCACCTCCTAGCTTAGAGTATTACCGGATATGGCCGCGTGGAGGCGCTAGGTTGGAGCGAGTGCTGGCAAGAGCTATGCCGGCCGCTTTCTCGTTTGCCTTTTCCATTTCATACCTTCATACCCATTCTCAAATGTACACATATTTTCTTAGATGTGTTAGGTTAAAAAAGTTAGAGACAATTTCGATGTTTTAGAAGGTTGATGTTCCTAAAGGAAATTTTTCGATTTCCTCAGTTATTGCACCAAAGGGTCACTCACCAGTTATTGCATTTATAAAAATTCATAACTCTTGTGTATGGTAGGAAAAATTAGTATTAACAATAGGAACTTTTCAGATAGGCGCTGACTGTCTTTTCTCATTCTGTATCGATGTAAAAGTATAAGAGACACTTCCGAAACGAGCATTTCAGCATTGGTTTATTGCCAATCATTACCAGACGAGTATGATTTTTATTACTCAGGCTGCTTATTAAGCCCAGAACATCTGGAATCGCTTAATCCCTATCAGTAATATAACAGTAGGTTTTGACCGAGAAGAAAATGCTGTCCATGGAACATGGAAAGTCATTTCGGTGGTGTTTTATATTCTTTTTATAACAATCGAGAATTGTAAGATTTCAACTTGATTTTGCCAGAATTTATAGCATCATTATTTTGTTAAATGGGTACCCGGCAAAATATTACTACAGTACTAAACATTACACCTTCTTTGGTTTGATGCGACATTGAACAATGTTACCATACTGGGAAGTGAATTGATTTGAAGTAGAACAGTGCTATTAAAATTGCATCATTAGGATGATAGCATGCAATGCAGAACGCCCCGGTTAGAAAATTCTTTACACATTGAAAGGTTAGCCAATTTTCAATTTTTCATTCAACAATCCAGGTTGTGATTCAAGATTTAAATTCAATATTACTCCAATTACCAAAGGGCATCCTCAACCGGTAATAATCTTTAAAGTAATTGAATGATCCAATCATTGACATTTTTATGAAGTTTCGTGGTATACAGCTAAACAGTTTGACCATCTCGGAGACCACTAGTGTCGTGTGACGTAGACCAGTTGATTCACATTGGATCGTTCTAAATCGAATGATTTAAAACTGAGAATTTTGTCTAACGTATTTTATATTTTAATATAATTTATTTTAGTTCACCGCTAGCAAAAAATGTTTCAATATACCTTAAAAGAATGCGCACAGCGTAGAACTTAAATAATTAATCAGGCCCTTGATTTTATCCCCCGAACAAATCGGTAATAAAATAAACTTTCAGTCAACATCAGCAGAATAGTGAAAGCAAACGCAAATGATAGGTCGAAACGAATTGCTGTACGTAATCCCAAACTAGACACCGTCGTAAATCCACAATTTCTCTCCCCCTTTCGAGCACGATTCCAGCTCGTTCCATCAAAGTTGTTTGTTCTACGAATCACTTCGAAGGACCAATTTCGTTTCGCTTTGGAAGCCCATTTAGCACAACTCACAATGTTCTCCGGATCGACCGGAAATGTATTGCTTCTCTTACTTTTTTTTCATGCACACTGCAAAATATCACGTACGTTAACGGAAGCTAACCGGAAATCTTTTCATCCGGGCAAACGGTACAAGGCAACAGGGTATGCAAGCCTGAATTGTGCTTCAGAAATGCGGCGAGGGACAAAAAGGCAAGCGATAAACTTAACCTGTCACACAGCAGCAGCGAAATAAAAGAGAGTTAGTTTAGTTAACTAAACGAGAAAACGAATAATTTCTGCGTTTTAAATTTAAAACGTGATTCCATTACACCGCTGCCATCTTCTGTTTATGGACTCTCGGGTGCAACCGGAGGTTTGCTTTGCGTGGTATATGAACATATTGTGTTTGGTCAGCTCTAGATGCTGGTCAAACATACATATCTTGCAGACATTGATTGTAGAACGGACGTTTTTTTTCGGAGAATAAAGAAACTCTTTTAATCTGCTATAAGTTGGTTGGTCTGTCAACATTTTCGTTTTTGATATTAGTGCTATTAGGAAGCAGGAGGAAATTTAGCAAATTTTCTATTTTGTTCTGCCTCCAATGAGTTTCAATTTTGTTTATTTACCGAAAAAAAATTTACATTAAATTTTGTAGTAGAAACAATGCATCTACAACAGTTTTTATTGTGAACATTGAAACTTATGGTAAAAGTGCTTATTGTAAAAGTGTCTCAAAATCAAATTTTATAATATTTTTGTTTCTTATTTTACGCTATATAATTGGCATTTCATCATAAATTTACTGCCTTTTTTAACTATATTTTATTTTTTCGTCTAAAAAAATTACCATAAAAGGACGATAACCTTTACTGTAAATGAAAATTTTTGTTCGCGAAAAACTAGATTTTTTTATTGTTAAGATACTTAACAACCCGTCATTTTTATGGTAGAATCTCTGAAAACCATGAAACTTATGGTGGACAACAATAAGTTTGATAGTTTGTTTATCTTTTCGGACGATAATTTTTTTCTTTTACTGTATTTTGTATCCTACTGTTACCATAATTTTTATCTTCATGTTATGGTTATTTTTTCCGGGTTCTATTTATCTATTTCGGAAAAGTGGAGAGGTTCTGATGTGAAGAGTGATTAGTTGGATGAACTGGAAAATTTCGATATAGACCAAAAATATATCGAATTGAGCAATGGCAGGTAGGGCTCGCACCCACGCTCTTTCAGTTGGTACCCGAATGTTTTACTCATTAAACTACTGCCACCCGTTTTATTAGTCTAATACCAAATTTGGATTTATTCTCCCAATTCTACCATTCCTCGTATATGCACCACATACTTCCCATGCAACGATATTATTTTTGTATGACCCCAGCCGAGAAGATAAGCCATTATCAACTTTGTCAGTGCGATAGAGACAAGCAATGCGTTACCGACAGTCGCTGCGGCAAGTCTCGTGCTTAAAAGTGCCAGCAGGTGTTTTCTTTTTTATTTACTCGTATATGGCTATACGTGGTCATAACGTAAACTATTTTAGAAAGAGACTACCTAATGAAACGGGCGGCAGTAATTTAGTGAGCAAAACATTCGGGTAACAACCGTAAGAGCGTGAGTGCGACCCCACCTGCCATTTCACAACCCGATATATTTTTGGTCTACATCGAAATTTTCCAGTTTATCCAATTAATCATTCGCATCAGACATAGCCTTCCTTTCCGCTATTTATCTGCTGAACTCTGCCGAAATCACTACTAAACTTGGCATGGTCAAATTATGCATGGTCTTAACTGCCGTTACTTGCATAACAGTCCCATTTTGTATTGAGTTTCCAATATAAATGGGACTGTTATGCGAGTAGCGGCAGTTAACCTCTAACGTAAATATTCCCTTTTAAACTTTTGAAGAAAAAAGACATTTAGAACAAGATTATAGACTTAAAATTTTTCCCGTGTATAGTTTACATGCTTTACATTTAAAATCCCAAAAATAAATGTCGCGTGTTTGAACCTTACTCGTTCCAGTCTGCATAACCTGTCCTGTCCAATATTATCTTTAGTGTACGAAGCGATCCGTCAACAGTCTCCAGTGTGTGAAGAAAACATTTGCTTTGCTTGCAGTTATGCTCTTTCGGTGCAAGATAAGTTACTGTAAGAGAACAGTATTTTGCATAATGCGGGGGCAGAGTAAATGATTTTCTAGAAAATGAAAGCACTTGGTCGTAGTCAGAAGCAGATTTCGCTGCCTGTATATGGACTAAAATGGAAAAGAAGAGAAAGAGACAAGAGAGAGAGAGAGAGAGAGAGAGAGAGAGAGAGAGAGAGAGAGAGAGAGAGAAGGTGAAAGAGAGAATTAGGGAGAAAAACAAAAGTAAAACAGAAATTGTAAGAAAGGGCAAGCGAAAGTAACATAGAGTAAGGTAGGGAAATAGGGAAGAAGACGGAAGAAGAGCGTGTACGAGGAAAGAAAACAGAAGAAGTGAATGAAAAGCGAGGAAGACTAAAGAAGAACAGGAAGCAAAAAGTTAGAAAAAAACGGAGAAAAGAAGATAGAGTTGAAATAAGTTGAAAAAGCAAAAGAGAGAGAAGTAGAAAGATGAAGAAGGAAAGATAGAGGAGAGAAATAAAAGATAAAAAAAGAAGACACGATAAGAAAAGAAGAAAGCGAGGAAGAAAGATGAAGCAAAAAAACAGAAACCAGAAACCAGGAAACAGAAAACAGAAAACAGAAAACAGAAAACAGAAAACAGAAAACAGAAAACAGAAAACAGAAAACAGAAAACAGAAAACAGAAAACAGAAAACAGAAAACAGAAAACAGAAAACAGAAAACAGAAAACAGAAAACAGAAAACAGAAAACAGAAAACAGAAAACAGAAAACAGAAAACAGAAAACAGAAAACAGAAAACAGAAAACAGAAAACAGAAAACAGAAAACAGAAAACAGAAAACAGAAAACAGAAAACAGAAAACAGAAAACAGAAAACAGAAAAGAGAAAAAGAAAACAGAAAACAGAAAACAGTAAACAGTAAACAGAAAACAGAAAACAGAAAACAGAAAACAGAAAACAGAAAACAGAAAACAGAAAACAGAAAACAGAAAACAGAAAACAGAAAACAGAAAACAGTAAACAGTAAACAGAAAACAGAAAACAGAAAACAGAAAACAGAAAACAGAAAACAGAAAACAGAAAACAGAAAACAGAAAACAGAAAACAGAAAACAGAAAACAGAAAACAGAAAACAGAAAACAGAAAACAGAAAACAGAAAACAGAAAACAGAAAACAGAAAACAGAAAACAGAAAACAGAAAACAGAAAACAGAAAACAGAAAACAGAAAACAGAAAACAGAAAACAGAAAACAGAAAACAGAAAACAGAAAACAGAAAACAGAAAACAGAAAACAGAAAACAGAAAACAGAAAACAGAAAACAGAAAACAGAAAACAGAAAACAGAAAACAGAAAACAGAAAACAGAAAACAGAAAACAGAAAACAGAAAACAGAAAACAGAAAACAGAAAACAGAAAACAGAAAACAGAAAACAGAAAACGGAAAACAGAAAACAGAAAACAGAAAACAGAAAACAGAAAACAGAAAACAGAAAACAGAAAACAGAAAACAGAAAACAGAAAACAGAAAACAGAAAACAGAAAACAGAAAACAGAAAACAGAAAACAGAAAACAGAAAACAGAAAACAGAAAACAGAAAACAGAAAACAGAAAACAAAAAACAGAAAACAGAAAACAAAAAACAGAAAACAGAAAACAGAAAACAGAAAACAGAAAACAGAAAACAGAAAACAGAAAACAGAAAACAGAAAACAGAAAACAGAAAACAGAAAACAGAAAACAGAAAACAGAAAACAGAAAACAGAAAACAGAAAACAGAAAACAGAAAACAGAAAACAGAAAACAGAAAACAGAAAACAGAAAACAGAAAACAGAAAACAGAAAACAGAAAACAGAAAACAGAAAACAGAAAACAGAAAACAGAAAACAGAAAACAGAAAACAGAAAACAGAAAACAGAAAACAGAAAACAGAAAACAGAAAACAGAAAACAGAAAACAGAAAACGGAAAACAGAAAACAGAAAACAGAAAACAGAAAACAGAAAACAGAAAACAGAAAACAGAAAACAGAAAACAGAAAACAGAAAACAGAAAACAGAAAACAGAAAACAGAAAAGAGAAAAAGAAAACAGAAAACAGAAAACAGTAAACAGTAAACAGAAAACAGAAAACAGAAAACAGAAAACAGAAAACAGAAAACAGAAAACAGAAAACAGAAAACAGAAAACAGAAAACAGAAAACAGAAAACAGAAAACAGTAAACAGTAAACAGAAAACAGAAAACAGAAAACAGAAAACAGAAAACAGAAAACAGAAAACAGAAAACAGAAAACAGAAAACAGAAAACAGAAAACAGAAAACAGAAAACAGAAAACAGAAAACAGAAAACAGAAAACAGAAAACAGAAAACAGAAAACAGAAAACAGAAAACAGAAAACAGAAAACAGAAAACAGAAAACAGAAAACAGAAAACAGAAAACAGAAAACAGAAAACAGAAAACAGAAAACAGAAAACAGAAAACAGAAAACAGAAAACAGAAAACAGAAAACAGAAAACAGAAAACAGAAAACAGAAAACAGAAAACAGAAAACAGAAAACAGAAAACAGAAAACAGAAAACAGAAAACAGAAAACAGAAAACAGAAAACAGAAAACAGAAAACAGAAAACAGAAAACAGAAAACAGAAAACAGAAAACAGAAAACAGAAAACGGAAAACAGAAAACAGAAAACAGAAAACAGAAAACAGAAAACAGAAAACAGAAAACAGAAAACAGAAAACAGAAAACAGAAAACAGAAAACAGAAAACAGAAAACAGAAAACAGAAAACAGAAAACAGAAAACAGAAAACAGAAAACAGAAAACAGAAAACAGAAAACAGAAAACAGAAAACAGAAAACAGAAAACAGAAAACAGAAAACAGAAAACAGAAAACAGAAAACAGAAAACAGAAACATAACCAAAATGGAAAATTTCAAAACGACATGAAAGTATACTATATTATCTGGTATGTGACCTTTCTTCTTATATCTTCATATCGAGAAAACTAGTATAAAATATCCTTGTTTCGGTAAAACTAAATACGTGCCGGGAACAAGCACGCTTTACTTCTCAGGATAGGAACGGCAATCGAACACATATTCTGTTTACTGATTATTTCTATTCAAGAAAAACAAAATGGATCAGAGTTTGGTTTAAACTCACTTTTTATTACAGTTTCCTGACACTAAATTTTGGATTAATATCCTGCGGCGTTCTCTTTACATCAAAAAACTACTGCCCGCACTTTGTTGTACAATTGTACGACACCCTCTCGTGCATTCCATGTGGATGTACACCTTGATTTTTTGACGTAGGACTACGTCCTTGTTTACTATGTTGAGACTGGGTGGCACTTTGTGAAAACGAAAATTGAAATGTAACGTTTAAATGAAAGATTTCAAATGCTAATAACTACTAAACGAAACTGAACAATTTATATATCGTTGGATAGATAAAATGACCAGCAATTTCATGGGAGGGAGGGGAGTGGTTAAAAGCAATTTTAAGGAGTGCCTAAACAGAAAACAGAAAACAGAAAACAGAATCGTTAACATCGTTAAATTTCGCTACTGGTAAGATGTGTTGTTGTTCGTGAGCTCTGCTTAAACCTCATATTCACCGCGAGAAAGTGGAAATTCAGTGCGCTGAAGTAAACCTATATTTGTGTCCGGCTGTATACATTTGTTCGACGAAGAAACAAATATTTAAGAGTGAAAAATAGTGGTCTTTAGGCGAAATAAGTTTTTGGTCTCGACTAGAACGCGCCTAACAAAATCTAATTGAACAGTGTCTCACCGCAATAAAGCCCGCTACCGGGCTAAGTGAAGCAAAAAATGACTTCGGTATCATGCAGTGTGTGTACGTATCGCATATCGGAGGAATCCGATCGTGTGTATTGTTTTGGCCCTTGTCAACAGATCATGCATGTGAAGTGTACCAACCTCAGTACAGCGGCTGTGTGCGCTATGCGAGAAACCGCTTCGTTGAAATACATGTGTTTTGATTGCAGAAAAAATCAGATCTGCCTTAATGAGGTGCAATCAATATGTAATGGTCTGTTGCAAAAAGTGGAGCAATTGACCGATGCTGTAAATAAATGCGAAATGAATGTGCACAATGTCGCTTCCGGTCAATGCGATTTAGTTGAAAAATTTCTTGTCCCGCAAATAAAATCTGCTGTGAAAGATATTGTCGCTACGGAGTTGAGTGTTTTACGCCCGTTAGCTCGTGATGCCTCTAGCGAAACTGTTATCGAAATCGATGGCGGTAATACTGCGCATGGTGCAGCAGCAAAAGCAACTTATGCCAACGTAGCCCGCGCCAATAAAGCCTCAGTATCAACACTGCCCAAACGAAAGGCGACAGAAACACTGCCGAATGTCCCAGTAGATGGTGTTGACGACTGCAGTGTTCTGAGATCTGGAAAACGGCGTAAGATGGGAAACTCTAATGCGTCAATGGGTAATGAATTTCCGATAGAGGTGAGTGACACACTACCAAACTCACCTGCCACTAAGTCACCTATTTCGAATGCTACTAACCTCATTGCACAAATGCATAAGCCAAAAAATAGCTCAATCCTAAAAATGGAGCAAACAGTACTGTTTAAGCCAAAATGCACACAATCAGCTGAAACCACAAAGAAAGACATTCGTGAGAAGTTTGACCCAGTGACCTACGATGTAAAGGACGTGCATCTTCGAGAAAATGGGCAGGTAGCTGTAAGATGTAGTTCCGCCAGTCTAGCACTGAAAATGGTTTGTGACGGCCAGAATCAATTTTCCGAAAGTTACGACATTGAAAAGCTCGAAGCGCTGAAACCAAGGATCAAAATAATCGGTATCAATGATGATTTTTCGGAAGATGAAATAGTTGAAAAACTGAAAAAACAAAACAATCTGGCAGAAACCGCATATCTGAAAGTTATCCGTGTTCAGAAAAAAGCAAGTCACACTGAAAACACTTCAGCTGTAATTCTTGAAACCGATGCATCGTCATTCAAATGCTTGATGAAAGAACAGCGGGCAAACATAGGTTGGGACCGCTGTCGAGTATTTGAAATAGTTGATGTCTTACGCTGTTATAAGTGCTCCGAATATGGCCACAAGGCAGCGAAGTGCAGCAAAGAAGTGTGCTGCCCAAAGTGTGCCCAAGAACATCCAATCAACGAGTGCCAGTCAACAATCGAGAAGTGTATCAACTGCCTGGACTTTAACAACAAACAGAAATTACCAACCGCTGACCAACTGAAAACGGATCACCCCTCCTGGAGTTCGAAGTGCCCGATGTACCAAAAACGAATGCAGAAGTCAAAGCTCAGGATTGACTACTCATCCTAGCAACCAACGCCCATAACGGTAATAAATAGGACTAGTGGAAGCATCGCTCTTTTTCGGTCAGGTAAAGCCAAAGAGGGTATATGTCCTCCCGAAGTTATGCCAGATACTGCGCGCCCTCATAATGATCCGCATTTGCAGCCAACCGGCTTGGACAATATCATCTGTAGCTCTGTCAGCGTATCGTATCTACCCGGTTTCGATGACTCCACCGCTGTTTGTTCAGGTAAAGCCAAAGAGGGTATATGTCCTCCCGAAGCTATGCCAGATACTGCTCGCCCTCATAGAGATCCTCATTTGCAGCCAACCGGCTTGGACAACATCATCTGTAGCTCTGTCAGCGTATCGTATCTACCCGGTTTCGATGACTGCACTGCTCTTTGTTCAGGTAAAGCCAAAGAGGGTATATGTCCTCCCGAAGCTATGCCAGATACTGCTCGCTCTCATAGAGATCTTCATTCGCAGCCATCACCTACCACCGTAGCTCAGCATCCCTCTAACGGAACTCTGGCCGGTAGTCAAGTATCGTCTAGTGTACCGGCCACCGGCAGACAGCTCAGTATATACTACCAGAACGTAAGAGGTTTACGTACAAAGATCGACGAGGTTTTCGTTGCTGTCTCTGACGCAGAACATGATGTTGTCATCCTAACTGAAACCTGGCTGAATGAGGAAATCACTTCACTTCAGTTATTTGGCGCAATGTATACTGTCTACCGAAAAGATCGGGACCCCAGTAGAGGAAAGGCGCGTGGTGGAGGCGTTCTCATCGCTGTGTCAAATAGGTTACCGTCAAAACAAAAAACGGGCTTTAATTTAGAACTTGAGCAGTTGTGGGTTAACACTAGTTATGGTGATACTAATATCTGTGTGGGAGTTGTATATATACCTCCTGACTCCTCTTCTGATGTTGAAATAATTCAGAAACATATCGATTCTGCGCTTACGGTTGCAAACTCCTTAGATCACAACGCAGTCCATTTACTGTTTGGCGATTACAACCAACCTGGACTTGTTTGGAAGAGTACACCTTTCGGTCACACAGTACCCGATCCCTCTGAGTCTGCCTTTCCCAGATCCAGCATAGCATTGCTAGATGGCATAGCTTTGCTAAACATGTCCCAGATGTCCACAGTTAGGAATTGTCGTGATCGAACGCTTGATCTTGTTTTTGTGAATGCCGAAGCTTCATCGCACTGTATCTGTACTGAAGCACATGAGCCGCTAATTGATATCGACAGACAACACCCGCCGCTCCTAGTATCGCTTAGCTGTCCCCAGCAAATATCTTTTGAAGATATCTTGGATGTTACCGAGTTCAATTTCTCCAAGACGAATTTTTCTGGGCTTCAAGCATCTCTCTCAACCGTTGACTGGAACGATTTATTAAACAATATAACCGACGTAAACGCAGCAGTAGACATCTTTTCGAACATTCTAATCCAGCAATTTAGGATGTTTGTTCCCACACCTCGTCCCCGACCTAAACCTCCTTGGTCAAATAGTCGTTTGCGAGAACTAAAGCGACTGAGAGCAGCAGCGCTTCGCAATTATACTAATCGGCGCGGCCCCCTGGCAAAGCGAGAGTTTGTTTTTGCCAGTAATAACTATAGGGCTTATAATCGATATCTTTTCTCCAGACATGTGTTACGTACCCAATCAAATTTAAAGCGAAATCCGAAACGTTTCTGGACCTTTGTAAATGAGAAGCGCAAAGAGAACGGCCTCCCTTGCAGTATGTTTTTGGGTGAAGACTCTTCAAGTACGATGAGCGATATCTGCAATCTTTTTGCCAAACATTTTTCAAGTGTATTTTCAACCGTGGCAGCTAATCCGGCTCAAATTGAAAATGCTGTCCGTGGCATACCCAGCAATGTGTTAAACATAGGTAATTTCAGCTTCTCAGACGAAGATATTCTTGCTGCATTGCGGAAGTTAAAGTCTTCAATATCTGCTGGGCCTGATGGAATTCCGTCTATTGTGCTAAAAAGATGTGCGGAAGCCTTATGTGCTCCACTGAAACTAATTTTGAATCACTCACTGTCGCAGTCGACATTTCCAACGCGTTGGAAAAAGTCGATCATGTTTCCCGTCCATAAAAAAGGTGATAAACAAAATATAGCAAATTATCGTGGAATTACTTCCCTATGCGCGGGTTCCAAGCTCTTCGAAATATTAGTTAGTAACGTACTGTTTCGAGAGGCCAAAGCGTATATCTCATCTAACCAACATGGATTTTACTCAGGGAGATCGACAACAACGAATTTAGTACAGTTCACATCGCATTGCATTAGGTTCATGGAAACAGGAGCTCAAGTAGATACCGTGTACACAGATATAAAAGCGGCATTTGACAGTGTAGACCACTCTATTCTATTGGCAAAAATTGAGCGACTTGGTGCATCACCCGCTATAGTACAATGGTTAAAATCGTACCTTATTGGTCGAACCCTATCTGTAAAAATTGGAAGCCATGAATCACAAAGTTTCACCAACCGCTCGGGTGTACCACAAGGGAGTAATCTGGGGCCATTACTATTTTCATTATTTTTTAACGACGTCTGCTATGTAATACCATCAGGTCGGTTTCTTATTTATGCTGATGATCTTAAACTTTACTGTGGTGTACGCTCGACGGCTGATTGTATCGAACTACAGCAACATCTCAACGATTTCTACGATTGGTGTGCTCAAAATCTGCTGATCCTGAGCGTGGCTAAGTGTGCAGTGATCTCATTTTCACGTAGAAAAAATCCAATCCAATGGAACTACACTATTTCTGAAGAGACAGTTAACAGAGTAACGGTAGTTAGAGACTTAGGCGTACTCTTAGACACTCAAATGACCTTTAGAGACCATTATTCTCATATAATTGGTCAGGCGAATAGAAACTTGGGTTTTATTATTAGAGTTGCCAAAGGATTTACTGACCCATATTGTTTACGAGCACTGTATTTTGCCCTTGTTCGTTCCATACTGGAAGCGTCAGCCGCTGTTTGGAGTCCATACACAGCTGTTTGGTCAAACAGGATTGAAGCAATTCAATCAAGATTTCTGCGTTATGCATTGAGAAGCTTACCGTGGCGAAACCCAATAGAATTACCGCCATACGTTGAACGCTGTCGTTTGCTAGATATGGATACCCTAGCTAAACGAAGAGACATATGTAGAGCAGTTTTTGTGGGAAAATTACTGACAGGCGAGATCGACTCCTCTTTTATCCTTGCACAAATTGGCATTAACATTCCGCCCAGAAACCTGAGATCATGGGAATTTTTAAGACTACAATACCAGCGCACTGAATATGGACAGAACGAACCCGTAAGGGCGATGTGTGAAGTTTTCAATAAATGTTATTTATATTTTGACTTTTCCATGACCAGTGTTAGTTTTAAAAATAGATTAAGAAGATTATTTAGCTTATAAGTTTTGTGAATTTGTATATTAGAAATGTCAGTGAACCTTGTGATATATGTAAACACTTATTGTAAACGTTCAAAAGAAGATGGGGTTTTTATGCCTTTTTGAGAGTCTATGTTAGATTTTTTCAAAAAGGCATTTCCCCATCCAAGTAAATTCATGGAGGCCTACTTGGCCAGATGGATAAATAAATAAAAATGAAAATGAAAAAATGAAAATGAAAAGGGGGGCTGCCATACGTATGAAACACAAATTTCCTCATAACTCGAGAACTAATTAAGCAAATGGAACCAAATTTGGCATGTGGGGGTAAGCGGTAAGCTGTGAAAGTAAACTAGTAAAACCTTCTCGGAGCAAGCGATAGTAAATCGATGCCACTAACTTACTTGCCTGTTGCCATTCATGTGAAAAGAGAAGGACATTCGAATGGATGGCATATTTGCGAAGAACGTGCTTTGGTTTTAATGTTATTTGTAACCAATGGCCACAAGGGAGTTAAAATAAGATTATTGAAACCACCATAGCATTCAATGAAGAATCTGAATATTTTGCTCTTCTCTTTTAAACATTCACTTCTTAAACAATGCAATGCGGTCTGCTGAAGAATAATAGAGCCGCCGGGAAGGACCGACTTCCGGCAGAACTCTTCAAAAATGGCCAAGAACCGCTAGTAACGGCACTTCACTGGCTGATTTCAAGGATTTGGGAAGAAGAGAGGAGTGGATGGAAGGCGTAGTCTGTCCCATCTACAGAAACGGCGACCGGCTAGACTGCTGTAACTACCGCGGCATTACGCTGGTCAACGCCGCCTACAAGGTGCTTTCCCAGATTCTGTTGCGTCGTCTATCCCCAATAGCAAAAGAATTCGTAGGGCAGTATCAGGCGGGCTTTATGGGGGCCCGTGCTACTACGTGCTACTATCAAATTTTTACTCTCCGACAAATCCTTCAGAAATATCGAGAGTACAACGTGCCCACGCGTCATATTTTCGTGGATTTCAGAGCAGCATACGATACCGTTGAACGCGAACAGCTATGGCAGATAATGCACGAGTACGGTTTTCCGGACAAACTGACGCGGCTGATCAAAGCTACTCTGGAACGAGTGATGTGCTACGTGCGAGTTTCGGGGACACTCTCAAGCCCTTTCGAATCGCGCAGAGGGTTACGGCAAGGGGATGGACTGTCCTGTATGTTGTTCAATATCGCTATGGAAGGTGTGATCCGGCGAGCGAGCATTGAAACGAGGGGAACGATCTTCAGTAAGAGTAGCCAACTCCTAGCCTTTGCAGACGACCTCGACATCATTACTAGAAACCGTGGGACGGTGGAGGTAATCTACGCCAGACTAAAAACGGAGGCTAGGAGGATAGGGTTACAAATTAATGCGTAGAAAACCAAATATATGGTAGGAAGAGGCTCCCGAGATAGTAACGTTTGCCTCCCACGGACAGTGAATTTTGACGGCGATGAGCTGGACGTGGTTGATGAGTTCGTATATTTGGAATCTCTGGTCACCGCCGACAATAATACGAGTAAGGAGATCCAACGACGCATTCAAGCTGGAAATCGAGCCTACTTTTCCCTTCGCAAGACGTTTCGATCAAGGAGCATACGCCGCTGCACAAAGCTGACGATGTACAAAACGCTAATCAGACCGGTAGTCCTCTACGAACTTGAGACAGTAACTTTACTTACGGAAGACATACGTGCACTTGCCGTTTTCGAACGAAAGGTGTTGCGGACTATTTTTGGCGGAGTACAGACGGAAAGCGGAGAGTGGCGGAGACGTATGAATCACGAGCTACAGGCATTGCTTGGAGAGATTCCCATCGTACACCTGGCGAAAGTTGGGAGACTACGGTGGGCCGGCCACGTCGCAAGGATGCCGGACGACTGTGTAGTGAAATCCGTTCTCTTCAAGAACCCCACCGGCACCAGGAATAGAGGGGCTCAACGTGCTAGATGGCTCGACCAGGTTGAAGCCGACTTGCGTGTGTCGAAACGCGCAATGAATTGGCGACGAGTAGCCCAGGACCAAGTACAATGGAGAGGAATTCTTGATACGGCAAGAGCCACCCCGGCTCTCGGCTGAATAAGTAAGTAAGTTCTTAAACAATGGCATTCACGGATTCTTATAAACATACATGTGCCAGAAATGCAGTTTACAGTAGTCTTTGATCTAATGATCTGATATAGTCCTACGTCACCGATTCGTACAACCCTTAGGGCTGTATACCTTGTAGTTTTTTATATATAAATGAAATCAATGTAGAAACCTTGGTATTAGTACAAGCTAACAGCCAGTCCTACCATAAATTGCTTAACAACACACTTTATAAAAATAAACTACAGTCTATATTGTGTGGATTGAATAAAGTGTTTCGTAACCGGAAATTTTTTCATGTGCTATTCATACAATTATTTGTCTTAAATCAAAGCAAGACACTGAGCATTGTCTTTGTTTGCCCAAGTCGGCAACTTTACATGAATCTAGCAAGTTACAATGAGTGCGAATGAAAAACCAGGCAGATTCTATCATCGTGTCGTGAGTTATGTAGTAGAAAGGCACAATTCTGCCAGTATCAATCATAAACTTCGTAGGAGCTAACGATCGGATCCAATGGGTTCTGCCTAAATGTTGCTGATATGCTTTCTATTGTACATTTGGTTCTTTTTTTATGTTCTAATACCTATGTTGCTATTCTTCGATTCCGACCAGACTGTTTTCCAGTCCATTTGATGATGAGTCGGCCACGGATTGCAGATAACGATTTTATGTTAGGGATAGCCTGTAAAGTGATCAATAAAAAGTAATGACCGACCGTTCGGTAAAAATATCGTAGCCAATGATGCTTACCCTCAAATTTTGTAGAAATTTGTTGGCTTTCTTAGAAGAAGTTCGCGGAAATGAATTGATAAATGTGAAATTGCAAAAAAAAATCGCGTTACGGCTGAAGTTTCGACGTAAGATATTCATTCACCGCGATAAAGTTTCTTTTCCGCCCTGCTCTCGACGACGAAATTACATTGTCAATTTAAACGTCCGTGATGTGTTTTTAACACGGTGAAAAGCCATAAATTTAGACACAAAAGCTTTTTGTGAGAGGCGTCGTACCATCTAACCTATACGACGAGTTACACGTGCAGGAAATGAAATCCTCATCTGAAATGCGAGTGCGTGTGATATGTGAATTGATGGCACAGTTTATGAAAAGCAATAAATTATACTCACTCGCATTTAATGTGCCGTATGTGTGAGCGAAGAGAGATAATGTGATACAAAAGATTTCTGCCGAACGGCACCGAGGAGTGGCTCTTTTCGTCACCGGTCCTGGCGGCGGCGGCGATGGTGGGTTGAATTGGATGGGAAAATGCGCACAGGATCTGGTTTTTCCGCTTTCTTGAACGTTTGCCCCATTTGGTGTTATGCTGAACCATTCTGTGGCAGCAATATGAACTGGAACCGGGGAAAGTGTAATTGTAAACCCAATTTGAAACACATTTCCCGAGCATATTTTGATAAACAGCACACTTGAAATAATAAACAACACCGAGAAGCCAGCCATTTCCATGGTGTGTTGTGGAAAACCGCTGCCGGATTCACTTTCTTCGGGAATGTTTCGGATTTAGCCGCAGAATGTTGTATTTGTGCGCGAGTGGATAGCACTAGGAAGATAACCAGAGACACCTACACCTTGAGCGTTTGGTAATGGTTCGGTTACGTAAGTCAGTTTTACTTCGACCAAGGAGAGGAACGGGTAAAATGAATGCACATGTTTTGTTAGAAATTTTCCCACCTCTAGAACGGGGGTGTACATCAGATGAACTAACACTAATGCTTCGTATCAGCTAAAAGCTATAGATACCTGGAAACTGGGTTGTAATATCTTATAGTTTTTCAAGTAACTTCCAAATAACTGATTCAAACTGTTGTGAAACGATTATGTATCCATAAGTTTCAATCAACAAAACATTTTTTTAATAATTTTTGTCCAAGGTAGATTCCATAATACGTTTTACTTTAGGAATTGGAATAAATTTGACTCTCACCGGATACGGTTGCAGAATTTTTTTTTCAGCAATAATGGTATAAAACTTTGATATGGTGACTTTTGCTAAATTATCCTAGCCATATAGTATCGCACATATGTAGTAGGTAAGCTGCAAATGCTAATAATATGTTTGTCGTTGTATCGAGGGTAATGAGAAATTGTGAAGCTTTTCATTCTGTTTTACACCGGCGAAAGCTTTACAGAGGACACATAGCGTTTGATGAAAATAAAATATTGTTTGATCTTTCTCGTGTGCGAGTTAACCCGCCTGAGGTATTTATTTATGTCAATTTGTTGTCGATTTATTTCGTTTAAGGGTTGCTATGGATTATATGTTACAGGTATCGCGTTTGACTTGTACCCCCAAAATTTTGATCGCTACTATTTGTTTGTGGGAACTGTTGTGATTAACGCATATATTCAGTTTTCAAGGCATTTTGATTGAGATATTGTTCCCGCGTGTGGCAGCTAGAAAGACCTTACTTTTGATATTCCATGCTTGCTAAACAATACATTTTTTTTACTGCCCAACTTTTACCTGGATTTAACGGATAGAATGGATATACAATTGGACTTAAAATTGAACTGAACGTTTAACATTAAGTTTTACTTGAAACTGGGCATGGACATGAAATCTGCTTTACTTGGAATTAGGATTAGCATTTTTCTTCTTATTCTCCCACGCCTTTTATTTTTTTTCTTCTTAGTTAGGCCATTACAAATATTTAAAAAAGTTTTTGTCCCTCCGGTGTTGGGCCACTAAAAAAAGGGGGCAAAAAAATAACAAAGAGAATTTTTTAATCGAGCAAAAAAAAATGGATTTTAGGCATTTTAACTTAAACTTTAAACGTGAAAACCAAATCTATTCTTGCTTTTAATAAATATATTGTTATTTTTCATGCAAAAATCTACTAACAAAAAGAAAAAAAGGAAAGAAATTTTTTTTGGCCGAGTTTCCGAAATTCCACTGTTTGAACTTCCATTTCTATTTCGTGCTAGAAACGTTAACTCAACTCGTACATTAATTTTTCGAGTTTTTTTTATTAAATTTTATTAAAAAAAATTAAATTAAATAAACAAATTATTTTTTTGCCCATCGATTTTTCAAACCAATTTCCAAGGGGGGGGGGGGGGGAAAGCAAAAACTTTGAAAATGATTTGCAATGGCCTTATTTCTCTTTTCCTGTTCAGTTTTTTCTCTTTTTCAGCCCAGCAGTCCAGTTTTTATACACTTATTGTTCTGTTTTTTCTCCTTTTACTATCCTTTTTGTACCCCATCTTCTTGGTTTTCACTAGTACTTTTCTTCTTTTCCTTCCATTTTCCTCTTTTTCTATCGTTATTCTTCTATTCAGTATTTCCTGTTCAACTTTTCCGTTTTTTCGCTTCCTGTCCAATTTTACTTGTTTTCATTCCTGTTTTTCTTCCTTTTTACACGCATTTTTAGCTATTTTGTTTGCCTCGTTTTTCATTTTAAGATTTCATATTTTTCTGTTTTTTTTTCTCTCCTTTTCTTTTCGTTTTTCGCCTGTTTGATACCGCGTTTATTCTTTTTTCTTATATTTATTCTCATTTTGGCTCCCTTATTTTCCTTTTGCGTTTCCCGTTTTTTGCATTTTCTCTTTTGTTTTATCTTTAACGTAGATTCGTTTCCTTCTTGGGCTGTCTAATTTTTCGAAAGGTTTTTTCTGCCCATTTGCCGGTTTTTTGTACCAATTTCTCCTTTAATATCCTGTTTGATTGTTTTTCGATTTACAACCTTTTCTGTTACGTTTTATTCGTTCTTCTTTTTCTTCTTTTTTTCTCCTTTAGTTTTTCCTCTTTCTCGCCTTATTTTATACTACCTGTTTACTTGATCTTTGTTCCGGCTTTCTTCTTTTCGTGTTCTCCTTTTCAATCATCTTTTTTCTTTCGTTTTCCTCATTTTCAGACCCGTTTTTCCTTTTTACATATATCGTTATTGATTGTTTGCTGTCCCATTTCGTCATTTTTCTTTGCTTTTTTCTCCCGGTTTGCGCATTTTTTTCTGTTTTAACCCCTTTTTTATCCCGTTTTTCGTTTCCGTCTGTTCGGTTCTTCCTCTTCTTATGTCCTACTTTTCGCCCTTTTCCGTCCCGCTCTTTTGTCTCGTTTGTCTTACGTTTCCATTCTTTTTTTATTTTTTTAATATTTCTGTCGCATTTTTTCTCATTTCCTATTCTTTTTTATCCATTTTTCTGCTCCTGTATTTACTCTTTTTCTTTCTTCCATGTTTGTCTCATTTTTTCGTCTTTTTGTGCTGTTTGTCCGCGATTTATACTTCGTTTTCCTTGTTTTCTTTACCACTTTTCCATCGTTTTTTCTCTCTTTTTTGACGTAGGACTACGTCTTTGTTTACTATACTGAGACTGGGTAGCACTTTGCGAAAACGAAAATAGAAGTGTAATGTTTGAATGAAAGATTTCAAATGGTAATAACTACTAAACTATTGAACGCAACTGAACAATTTAAATGTCGTTGGATAGATAAAATGACCAGTATTTTGTGGAGGGGTAAGAGAGCAATTTTGTGGAGGGCGTAAGACGAGGGCTCCTATACAAATGAAACACAAATTTTTCTCATAACTCGAGAACTAATCAAGCAAATGGAACCAAATTTGGCATATGAGGCTTTTTGGAGGCATGAATTTATTTTATGATGGTTTGAAACCCTTCACCGCTGTGGTAATAGGTTAAGGACTCTCATTCGAATAAAACAGAAATTTTTGCGTATGTGCTAGATTTTCTGCTATGTCACAAGCGGTAAGCTGAGATAGTAAACTAGTAAAATCTTCTCGGAGCAAGAGACAGTGAATCAATGCCGCTAACTGACGTGCCTGATGCCATTCATGTCAAAAGAGAAGTACATTCGAATGACACGTCAGATTTGCGATGAACGTGCTTTGGCTTGAATGTTATGGCCCTTTTAAAGGCCACAAGCGAATTAAAGCGAGTGACATAGTCCTACGTCACCCTTTCGTACATCCCTTAGGGCTGTATACCTTGCAGTTTTTATCTTTTCTCTCTTGTTTTACATTTTTCTTTGGTTCTTTTCCTTCTTTGTGCTGTTCGATTTTCCCGAATGGCTCTTTTTTTCCCCAGTTTCCGGTGTATTGTCTCAATTTGGGTATGAAATGGGAAGGGAAATGAGGAAGCGTCCAACATAGCTCTAGCCAGGGATGATTCCTCCTCAGAATAAAGAAAGAGAAGAGAAAAATTCACACTTTTCTCAGTCGCGAATTATTGTGCTCCGTTTTGTTTTAACTTTTCTCTTTTTACTGACTGCGATTGTTCAGCAACCTGCACATTTAATGTTCTACCTTCTACTCATTGAGGGAGTGAACTGAGCAACAAAATGTTAATACACTTTTTGGCTGCCCATGATATGGGACACAAAAAAAACTATTTAGACTTCTCGCAGCGGCAACAGTGCAAAAAATGCTGCATATGACGATGGTGAATGATAAATATGGCAACATTGGAATTTCCGTGCAGTTGCTTTTTCGCTCAATGAGAAACTAAAGTTTATTTATATTTCTCTTTATTTTTGACCTGTTTAACTTTGCGTGGAAAGATTTCTCATTTGTGGCAGCAGTTCTGCTCATTGTATTGAACAAAATAAGGTGCATTTTTTGAACAATGAGTGAGGAAATAGCAAGCCTGGCTCCAGTCATCCCACACCTCTATCTAGCGCCTCCACGTGGCCATGCCCAGTAATGCTCTATTGAGTAGCCAAGCTAGGAGGTGCGATGCTGGGTGGTTCCCGGTTGCCTAATATCAAAACTGTAATTTTGGGCAGACGGCTGAGCAGACACGGCGTTGTTAGTAGGTAAGCTTTATACAAAAAAGCAAAGCCTTGGGTTTATACCGTCTTTAGACATTACCCTTCTTTATCGACAGACTTCGCAGCCGGCTATTAGAGTACAGAAAAGTTACGGGGCCAGTGCAACGATCCTACTGACTCTATCTAGCAAGCACCGCCTAGCCGAGATTCGAACATACGACGACTGGCTTGTAAGACCAGTATCGTATCTCGAAGCTAACTGGGCGGCGTTCAGCCTTATACAAGTTGTTTTAATAATTTGTTTCGTTTTAGCTCATGAAGCATCTCCTACTGTACAGTGAAAACTTTGGCCGAAACGAAAGTCCAATCTCATGTTGTTAGTCTTTGACCTTGAAATGCGGTCAGGCATTAATATTAATATTTTTTTAAGAAACGGTGGTTCTATAATTGATGGAGGGACGGTAGGCGAAAGTAATGAAAATTTTTTTGGAGTGGAGCAGAAAGAGCGGGAAGGTGAGGTCCCGCCCTTCCCCCCTCTACACCTAAAAAAAAAATTTTTCATTACTTTCCCCTACCGTCCTTCCATCAATTGTAGAACCACCGTTTCGAAACGAAAGTGTAAATACGGCACATGGATACCAGAAGAAAAAATTATTTTTGATTATGATTTTTGATTATGATCTTGTTTCTCTGGCTGTCATCGATAGCACAAGGTTTTGTAGGGAAATACCAGGCGGGCTTGATGAGGGTCCGCGCAATTACCAGAAACGTCGGAAGTACAACCTGTCCGCGTATCACATCTTTATTGATTTCAAAGCAACATACGATACAGTCGATCGAGACCAGCTATGGCAGATAATGCACGAACACGCAGCGTTGCCAACCGGTTTTTACGAAAATCTGGAAAACGAGAATAAAAGTGTCTGGAAAAGTCTGGCTGCCATTTGCTCCAAGAACACGGTTTTCCGAATAAACTCTAATTAGAATTCATTAGAAAGTTCACATTGGATTAATCGGTCTGGTTGTGATGTGCGTGGAAGGTTATAGTTATAGAGGGTTAAACAAAATCAACATTCTCACGTTTAAATGTAAACACTTGACTAAGAAAACATTTGTTAACGTTTTGCTCCGAGGATGAAGGCATAGATCTTCGAAACGTCAGCCGAAAACGTAAAATAAAGTTTTCGTAAGAAACCCGAGACCGAAAAGCCACATCTTTTAATACTATAATTATATGTAATATATAATAATAATTTATTTTACAATTGCTCTTTACACTACTTTTTCGCATTCTATTTCTCTGAGGCGCTGTAGTCAAATGAGCATCTATTGAGTAAAAACCGAAAATGAAGCCTGCTTCTCCATCAGCTCACGGTAACTCTATAAGCAGTAGACACATTCCAGCGTTACGGGACACAATCAGCACCCATTGAAACCGTGTGAATCGTCTCCTGTTTCACCAATTTTTTGGCAAATACCGCAGATATCAAGATGGCTTGACAATATAATTTTTTTTAAAACTTTTATCACCAATATTTAGTGGTTAATTTGTGGCTTTGAAATCCAATTTGTGGTAATTTGTGGTTAAGTACTTTCTGTGATTTTTCCAAAAAAACTATGTCAAGCCATCTTTGAAATTGATTTCGCGATAAACACATCGGATTACGATGTTTTATATCTTAATCGAAAGCTTTTTATTTGTGGTTCACGAATATATAATTTTTAATGTTGTTATTGTAAGTATAAGCGCAAAAATCCGTTTTTTTTTAATTTACAAAACGCAAACATATCTGCTGTTGATGACGTTACTTGAGCTATTAGTAATGCTGCTATCTGTCGATAAAGGCGCTAGCTGTATGTGACGCTCAGTAAAGCCCTTTAAATGTAAAATTTGAGTCTGAATGACTGCCATCAAATAGTAGTTCAAATCGAACTATTAAAATTCGTTCCAATCGAAATGGGACAATGTTTAACGTTTCTTAAAAGCTCACCCAACAAAAAGTATCGTTACTTATTGTATAAAATATGAAAATTTACATTTTAAAAACTAAATATCGCTTACGGTGATGATTTGCAGCATGTGCGAAACCAATTGAAATGAAATTAAGGGCTGAAAATTTCCTGCTAATGATAAGACTGTAAAACTTTTTCACCAATATTTAGTGGTTAATTTGTGGCTTCGGAATCCAATTTGTGGTAATTTGTAGTTACGCACTTTCCGAGATTTTTCCAAAAAACTAAGTCAAGGCAAGTTTTCCAAAGAAAAATCAAGTCAAGCTAGCTTTGACAATTTTTTTTTTGTAAAACTTTTTCACCAATATTTAGTGGTTAATTTGTGGCTTCAAAATTTAATTTGTGGTAATTTTTGGTTACGTACTTTCCGAGATTTTTCCGAAAAACTAAGTCAAGCCAAGTTTTCCAAAGAAAAATTAAGTCAAGCCAGCTTTGACAATTTTTTTTTTGTAAAACTTTTTCACCAATATTTAGTGGTTAATTTGTGGCTTCGAAATCCAATTTGTGGTAATTTGTGGTTCAAACTCAAACCACTGACGAACTGACATGACACTTAGAAGAAAATCCTTTAAAAACCATCGTCCTGCACATTTTGCTTGCACACTAGCACCCACTGTTAAGCATATTGTGGAGTAGCTAGCATTTGCAGGGTTTTATGCTGTAGGGTTTTGTACATTTGAATGGTTTTATACTGAAAACTCAAAGCAACACTCGCGCGCCGCGGTGTGGCCATGTTGCGAAACATGCTTTTTTGAAAAATGAGTGGCTTTTGATTGGACGATGGAGTTATCGCGAGTGTTTCGTCTGTTTGTCTGTGCTCAAACTTTACATTTAAAGGGCTTTACTGAGCGTCACATACAGCTAGCGCCATTATCGACCGATAGCAGCATTACTAATAGCTCAAGTAACGTCATCAACAGTAGATATGTTTACGTTTGTAAATTTTAAAAACCGGATTTTTGCGCTTATACTTACAATAACAACATTAAAATTACATATTCGTGAACCACAAATAAAAAGCTTTCGATTAAGATATAAAACATTGTAATCCGATGTGTTTATCGCGAAATCAATTTCCAAGATGGCTTGACTTAGTTTTTTGGAAAAATCACAGAAAGTACTTAACCACAAATTACCACAAATTGGATTTCGAAGCCACAAATTAACCACTAAATATTGGTGATAAAAGTTTTAAAAAAAATTATATTGTCAAGCCATCTTGATATCTGCGCAAATACCTTGTAAAGTAGTTGCTTAAAGAGTACTTTATCTTCTACTAAAATACCAGGGATTTGATGAAACAGGAACCGATCTGCATAGTAGGGATAATGTCCCGTAACGCTGGAATGTGTCGGTACATCTTTTATTTACAATTCTTTGTTTTTCTGATTTAACTCAGTCAAAATCTAAACTAGACTTGACTGTATGTTTACCATAAAAAATAAAGGAAAAAATATCTAACATTGTGATGAATTAACCGAAAGGTAATCGTTCTTTCTTGTTTTCGGTTCCGTGCCTAGATTCTTTAGTAGTAAAAAGTTGAGGAAAAATTATCACTATCAATCATAAACCAACACTGAACAGTGGGTGACAAGCTTCCGAAACAAGAAGTTGAAAAACGCGAAAGCAAAAGAAAAGTACAGAAACTATACCCGAGTGTAATCTTTCCACCCGGTAGAATCCGGAAAACCTGTGGCCAGACCTGTCTTTCTATGGTCAATCTCCAGTCGAGCACCGGTTCACACCTGAGGGCGGAGGGTGTAGCGCAACCCTTTTCATCTGGTCTTAATAGATCTACTACCTACTTTGTAGAATGAAAAAGTGAAAATTTTGTCCGCACCAAATTTGATGTGGAAAAACGTTCTCATTTTTTGACTTCACTTCAAATTGCCCATTTCGTACCTTCCGCAGAAGAACCTCAAATCATGTTGAACTTGTAGCCGCTTAGTGGTAACGCTGCAGCTCTGGCGGATGACAATGGCTCATAGAAGGGCGCTTCAAGGAAGAAAAAAAGAGCTAAATTTATGGGAAATATTATTTCCAAAATAGCCATCCAGCCTTTCATCACATATCATTCGTTTCGGTGAATTGTGAGAGCCCAACCTGTGCAGCAAAAGGGTTCGACATTTGTCATGCAGACCAAAAATGTCCGTTATGGAAATGGAACGGGATCTGAAATATTAGCGGCAAAGCTAACCGCTCTATGGCAGCACATTAGATAAAACATCCTGTCATCGTCCACCCTGAAGTCTTTTGTTTAACAATCTATCATCTTGCAGTGAGTGAATATTGCTTACTACCAAAAGAAAAAAAGAGCCTGGCTGTATTGTTTTGAATACAGGGGTTTCAATACCTAGTTTGTATGTTTTATATATTGTCCTATTAATGTACATGAATTGTTTAAATTTTGAGGATTTGAAGCAAAAAAATGTTTAAAAATTAATGAATTCAAATGAGGTAAATCTGACCTACGACTTAATTTGCTCCTATGCGGAGCCAGCTTTGAATCCTTATTGTAATCCTGCAAAAAATTATTTTAAACTTTGTTTTACCGTAATCGACATTATACAGATATGTGCACATTACTGATGTTTTCGTTAATTCTAGTGGTTGTTCCACCAAGGCAGATAAAAAAGAAGAAAATAGGATTGTTGAGAAAATAAAATTTTGTCATAACTTAGCATACCTTAGTTCAATTGTTGACTTGTTCGATTCTAATGAAACTTTGCAAAAAACTTCATAATAACAAGCCCTCTCATTTGCTTCTAAATTTATTGGAACAGGATGAGCGGTTCCGGAGAGAATCGTGTGATGTGGTTTTCACTATTTTACTTATCACTTTTAAACGAAGCGAAACAATTCAATAGTGATGTACTAGACGGAAAAAATACCTTTTAATCAAAAGTAATGGCGTAAGAATCGACTCAGTTATCTTCGAGAAACAAGGCGTCACACACACACATCTACACATCCACACACACACACACACACACACACACACACACACACACACACACACACACACACACACACACACACACACACACACACACACACACACACACACACACACACACACACACACACACACACACACACACACACACACACACACACACACACACACACACACACACACACACACACACACACACACACACACACACACACACACACACACACACGCACGCCCACACACACACGCACGCCCACACACACACACACATACACACACACACACACACACACACACACACACACACGCACACACACACACACACGCACACACACGCACACGCACACGCACACACACACACACTGCTCAGGTGAAGACCGATCATCGTTGCGAGAGACTTTGGCTGTGGAGTGGAGTAGCAGATGCACTAAAGCCAGAGGGCACAGTCTCTTAGAAACTTTGGTTAAGCTGGAAATGGCATTGTTCCACGAAGGTACCTACCAGCGGAAGTGGAAGGCGACGGCCTTTGACAGGGATCTTTTCGTCGAGGAACTCCGGGTGGACAGCGAAAGATCGATCTTGAATGCGGACGAGTTGACGGATATGTTGATCAGGGTGCGATGATACCATGTACAGAAAACAGGAGCCGAGCCGCGTGTCTAAAGAGCCAGAACTGCAGCAGATTGGAAAGAGCGCAGCGCAGTGTTCAGGATGGCCAGGGCTACACTGAAACGTGAGATAAAGCTGAAGAAACGTAACTGGAATGAAATGGAATGGAAAAGACTTGCGACAACCAGGGAGTTGCGCCCGGATAAGTTGCAAGCTTTCGTGAAGGAACTTTTCCCGACGCATGACTCTACGATGTGGCCACCAACTTCGTACAATGAGAAATAATGGAGACCGTCTGCAAGTCTCTAACGATAAACTAGTAGCAGTGGCTAGATGGTTACCGTTCAGTTGGCCTCGAGGTAAGACGCTGGTCTAATAAGCCAGTCGTCGTATGTTCGAATCTCGACTGGGAGAGGCTGTTACAGTCAATAGGATCGTAGCACTGACCCCGCACTGTCCTGTATTCTAACAGGTGGTTGCAAAGTCTGTCGTACAAAAACAGAAGGGCAAGTTTCGATAACGGAATGTAGCACCTAGGCTTTGCCTTTTTTTTGAAAGCTCCAGAAGCTAGAGCTAGTGCCGATGCCAGGAAACCCTGCGGGGGATTCGGCACGCGGACAACTCCTGGAGGAGATTATCCTGAACAGGCTGATGAGGTACACGGAAGGTGTACGCGATCTGTGGAACATACAGTTTGCATTGCGGAAAGAGAGGTCCACTGTGGTTGCTATTCGGACAGTAGTCGAGTGAGTCGTAAAGCCGTCCAAACAGAAGCTTGGGGGAGTTTATTTTTACGCCACAGTAACGAGCGACGTAAAAACGTCGGAGTTCCGCAAGACTCAATTCTCGGACCTATGCTCTGGAACGGGATGTGCAATCGTGTGCTGACTTTGTAACTGCACAGAGGTGCGTTGATCGTCGGCTTTGTGAACGACATCGTGTTATCGGTGGCCGGCGAATCAGCGCAAGAGGTGCAACTGCTGGTGACAGAGACGATTGGAATGATCGAGAAATGGTTGCAGGGCGCAAAGTTACAAATTGCTCACCATAAAATGGAAGTCCTGCTGGCCAGTAACTGTAAAGTAGTACAGCGGGCTATACTTCAATAACCATATGTACTACGCATGTGAAAACACCGTGAAGGCTATCATTGCGGTAGCAAGAATCATGCCGAATAGCTACGGGCGTAGTAGTAGCAAGCGACGGCTGGCTAATATATCATGGTCGATACTGCGATACGAAGTACCCACCAGGATCATAGCGCCACGAACCTAGTGGAGTCACGCAAAGCTGAATAGTACATATAAGCTCATGACTGTGACTCTGTGAGAGTCGCCAGTGCGTACAGAACAATATCGTCGGAGGCAGTATGCATTTTCGCTGGAATGGTTCCCTCTGGAATCATGCTTGTGGAAGATAACGATTGTTACGGACGAAGAAGCACCGGACGAGTTTGGAAGCTATTGAGTGAAGAATCGTTGGCCAAGTTTCAGCAAGACTGCGACACGGCCGAGAACGGTAGATGGGCGCACCAACTCATACCGATTCTGTCGACCTGGTTGAACAGGAAACACGGAGAAGTCGACTTTCACCTAACTCAGTTTCTGTCGGATCACGGTTGCTTCAGGTAACACCTGCACCGGTTTGGGCACACTGCGACACCAGTCTTTCCGGAATTTAAACGGACGATAGAAACACCACAGCACGTAGTGAATGAAAGGTATCGAGTGGAGAGTACCTGGACAGCGTTGTAGCACAGATTATATCGCAGTTGCACCGAAAATGGCGAAATGACCAGGGAACTACCCAACAAACACCGAAGCTGAATTAAAATGCTACTGATTTGGTCACAGCTGATTTAACTCTGAATACAGGTGGTAGACGCTGAATAAATTGAAGTAAAGGCCTCTGTATTCTATAAGTGATTAAGCAGCCAACGAATGCGCTGTACATCAGCTGCTTCACACAATAGTGTCACAGCAGATTGGGCGCATCTTCAACCGCTCCACAACCCATCAACCCACTAAACATTTTCATATGCATATCAGAGTAACAAATGAGTTAAATGTACTTATATATACTCTGAAAAATCGTATCTGATGCACAAAACTAGCATATGCGTACTAATTTGGAGGCGATATACGTACTACAAAATATACGTTAACAATTCCACTTTATGAGTCTTTGTATGCGATAAGATCCGACTCAATGCGATTAGTTGTATAATGATTTACAATTCTGCACTGAAAGTCGTACGTTAATCACTTGTTATCGTCAAATACGACAGAATATAAATTTGTGTGCATTTCATTAGGCTATTTTTACGATCCTGAATTGATTAAAAGTCAATAACGATAATTTTCGTACATTGATATACGAGTTGGTGTTTGCTGGGAATATTCTCACTAATTGTGTTATACTAGCTGAATAAACGATTTGTCATCTTAATAAACAGCCCTCCCACGAAACATTTATGCGCTGATTAAATATTTTAGCAGCCATTATTATTCAGGCATAGCTGATTACGCATCGAATAAAATTTATGTAAACAATTCTACAATAATTATTCAGCCGAAATTGGAGAACTTATACATCCTATTTCGTTTGAGGCAGAAAAACACTTGTTAAGCAATTATATCGCCCTTTATATAACCTCTGTGCGCCTTGTTTCCAGCTTTACGCAGATTGGTTCTTTAGAAACGCGCAAAAGCCTCTATTAAGATCCATTGCAGCTTCGAAAGCAGCTATTAGCAAGCCCGAAGCTTGACAAAATCACTAAATATACATGTTTAAGAGCTGTAAAAAGTTTTTTATTTCTAAAACTAAACCATAGTACAACCACAGGTAGAATAAATTCAGCTATAAAAGCGTTTGATCAGCCTGAAATTGTTACTTGGGTAGCTGCTTTCAAAGCTGCAATGGAGCTTAATAGAGGCTTTTGCGCGTTTTTAAATAACCAATTTGCGCAAAGCTGGAAACAAGGCGCTCAGAGGCGATATAACTGCTTAACAAGTGTTTTTCCGCCTCGAATAAAATAGCACTGACAAACTGACATGACACATCGAAGAAAATCCTTCAAAAACCATCGTCCTGCACATTTTGGTTGCACACTAGCACCCTCTGTTATGCATGGCGCGGAGTAGCCTGCATTTGCAGGGTTTTATGCTGTAGAGCTATTACATTTGTATGGTTTTATACTGAAAACTCGAAATAACACCCGCGTGCCGCGGTGTGGCCATGTTGCGAAACATGCATTATGGAAAAATGAGTGGTTCTTGATTGAACGATGGAATTAATGCGAGTGTCTCGTCTGTTTGTCTGTGAAAATAGGTAAGTTCTCCAATTTCGGCTGAATAAGTATTGTACAGTTGTTTACATAAATTTTATTCGATGCATATTCAGTTATGGCTGAATGATTATGGCTGCTAAAATGTTTATTCAGCGTATAAATGTTTCTTGGGTACCAACGCCGGTTATCACGTCTCGACAGACACATCTGAGGTGGAGCGACAAGCACAACGGAGCGTCAGTTTTTGCCACCCTAGTAGTTCTTAGGGGCTTCGTTGTTATTTAGGTTACAATAATTAGCATAACAACAGCATTCATTAATTGTACAGAATCAATAAAATAAGACTCCATACTCTTAATGGTTAGAGAACTCAAATTGACATTAATTTCAGTTAGGGTCCTCAGATAAAGATGATTTTTTGGCTTCGCGCAGGCATTTCAGTTTTCCCAATTGACGAATTTCAATGACCCGTTCTGAGTACACCAGGGGGAACCAGTGAACCGGTTGTTTCTCAACGGATTTAAATTCTATTTTCACTATTCAATTGAAAATAGATTCTAATTTTTAGATTAGATTTTAATTAGAATGACTTTTTCAAATAATCAGTTAGTTTTTATTCTGAAAACGTAGCAAAAATGTGTCTGTTCAACGATATGGAACGATATGGCAAGGAATTTCGGTTGTCTTGTTTTCTGCCCACAAAAGTGACGCTTTCTGGTGCCGTTACCCTATTTGCATTTGCTTCACTATCATACTGCGTTGATATTTACGCCTATCTATATGCAACCAAGTTACCACTTAACTTTGTTGCGCTACAAACAAGCATTTCTGAAACAAAGTGTTGCTGGCAAAAGAAAATGCAATCGATCAATATATGTTAGAGTATAACAGTTCATCGTTCCAATTACCATACTGTTCTTTCAGTATTATTCTCTCCAACATTGGGCTAATTTCGGTACGAAAATAGTACAAAATGTCAAATCGAACTTGGCATGTACCTGATTTGTTGGGTAAAATCAGCATCTGAACTTAGTGGCCTATTTATTCATGTTAATTAATTATTTACAGAGTGGCGGGCAAAGCTGTTTATGTTCGGTGACATATATATACTATAATATATCTTTCGTTTGTATTATTTGAATTTTACCGCTGGAATATTTTCCGAACTCTCTGGGTAGTATTAGGTAATCTTATACAACCTACTCAAAGTACAAACCGAAAAGCCCGCTGTTCGCTGTACTTGTTCCAGAATTGTGTCTTATAATTAGGAGCAAATGGATACAGCACTTTATTTTTTATTACTCACCGACGTTCAGCTCGAGAATAGCAAACTCATTTTCCCGAAATCGTACCAAGGCACGTAGTTGGGCACGGCACGCACTCGAACGACGAAATATATTTTGTCGCCAACAATAGCAGTTCACTAAAATTTTAATGAATTATGCCAACGACGAAAGAGCGTACATCAAACGGCGTGACAATACGTGATTGCCATTCTGATGGAGTAATCATCCTACTTCTGTCGGATTCGGCATGCCCGGGCCGACATACGCTAGTGATTACAAAGTTGTTATTTAATTAAGCTGTCCTAGAAAGCTGATGAACTCTGCGAGCGTACCGAGAATCAATCACAATGCCGAGTGACCTAGTATAAGACGAAAGGGTGCTTCCGTTATGCCCGACGCTGTATCGCTCCGTAACTGTCAGCCGTGCTTTCCGTGGCATTGTTGGCAGTTCAAAGTGAACATGCCAGAACGGTGTGGCCAACCAGCAACAAATAGAATGGATTGGATAACTGTTATTATGTGGCATGCAGCATAGACTAAAGCAGCTAACCGCGATATCCATTTGCATATGACAGACGGTTCCTCTCGCTTCCTTCTGGAGAAAACAATCAGCGTATACTTGCACCCACCACCGTACATCTGTCGTACGTGGCATCGTGACTGGTGACCTTTCGGTTAAGATTCCTAACTGTAAGGATATGATACAGTATGATGCCACTGCCACACGCCCCAGCATAGTTGGGGTGTCTGAATCATCGTAATTATCGCGGGGGTTCGCGAAAGCATTGCTAGTGGCTGGCAGATGGTAGATATGCTACGGTTCTATGCTTAGGGGGACGGCTTTGGTTAGCTAATTTGAAATACGGGGCGTCCTCGTGGTAGATCATTCACACGGGTGTGTCTGATGTGTGCTACTGTAGATTATGCTGCAACCAGGAATTTGATTTCTTTATGTTCAATTAGACCAGAACGAATAATTTCAAGCGGTAGTAAGATAGTAAGTTGTATAGGTAATTTATTAAATAGATTATAGAGCTTTACCTCTGTAAGTGGATTGTACCCGGCGGTAGTTGGCCGGATTGAAAGATTATCACAACAACAAACGGTACTGGTTACCAGCGAATGCAGGTTAATCAGTCAGCAACGTGCTGTTTTTAAGGTTTCTCAGTTCAGGAGTTCATCAAGGTTGGTTGTAGTGCACTTGAGAAAGACCTCATCTAATTGGGGTATACCGATGGATTATATCAAAGGTTACATCATTAAACCGAAGAACAGTGATAGTCAACGTCATCTTCTGCTAAATTTGGTATCTGAGAGTGCATAGATTAAAGGTTTTCTTCGATCAAAACCATTATGTCACCACCCAAGTAACAATTCAAAGCCACTTGGTGTTACTTGAATTTTATAAAGGTTTTATTGCGGTATGAATCATTACCACTGGATTTATGGTGGTATTGCGCAATACCAAGAGGATACGAGTCCAAACACACTTATAGCTAGCTAGAAAACCATAATAAAACTGTTAATAAAGCGAATTTATTGTGGTTGCTTATATTACCACGTTAAAACTTGTTGGCTGCACCACGTCTCCTATAAACTTACCATAAGTGTGGCGTAGCAACACAAAATGGCGCACCAATCAAAATTGATCTTATCACGGTTACTTGTCAAACCGCAATAAATCTGTTAGTTTTATAGAGCTATTAAAATGGTAACACCCTAACCAAACAGTTTTTTGCTGCTATTATGAAGAATACCAAAGTTCAACACCAAAATCATTTTTTATGCGAAGCCATATTGCCATATTCTAGTAATTTGTTTTAGCTCGCAAACAACAAGTCATCAAAGCAAAGTATTTTGCAGAAAGAAGGTCATTATCAATCGGTTTTCCTGTCAGAGGAAGCAACTAAAATGATTTTGCTTGAAATTGAGATTGACTAACTGAATATTTTCAATTTGTTAAAACAACCAGTTTTCGAAAATTGCAAAATTTCAGTGGCGCGCTGATTTTATCGACCTATCATATCAAAATGCACGATGAAATTAAATGCGCACATAGTGCAAACCAACGAAATTGCTTAAAATTAATAAATATTCTATGGGATATTTTATTCTGGTCGCTATAAACCAAATCGTTCAGAATGATCTGTCAGTAAAACTAAAACTTTTCTGCTCACGGATATATTTTCAAGTTGACCAAGCTAGCGAACTTATCTGGCGTTTGCTAGTAAAGCGAAAAGCAAAAAGCGAAAAGCTTTTTTAAATTATGGCGATGGCTGTCATGCAGCGAAAGCTTAATCGGTTTTATTGCTGCTTTTAGCAGAGCGTGATACGACTACTAGAGTTTATAGCCTGATTCTTATAGCGGTTATGAAAACATTCTGAGGCGTGGGCCACTTGGTCAGAAAGCAGTTTTATAGCGGTCATCAGAAAGTTCTGGTGGAGCTCATAGTTTTATTAGCGGTTTTATGAAATTGGTCATGAAAACCGCTATACGAACGTAATAAAACTTGAAATTGTTACTTGGGGCACCCTTGTTTCCAGTACAAGATATTATTTAACTGTAGTTAGACCAAATTGGTTGGTAAATAGTTAGCCTCTTATCCAGCAATTTCTATCCCTACCTCCACGTGGTACTAGCCGGAATACTAGTAATTTTAGCGGAGATCGAATAACCAACCCCGGTGGAAACTAAGGTCGTATACCAACAGGGAAGGAGGCACTGTGTTGTCTCGACACTATAAGATGGCAGTCCCTTCACGAGACCCGGTAGCGTAAACCCTAGTACGGCTACCTATCTAAAAACAGAACACTAAAAAGAGTCAAAAAAATTCTACTCGGAACATTCGGCATGGACAAAGGCGACGAAAATGGAGACTTGGTACCTGGAACTGCAGATCGCTAAATTTCGTTGGTGGCGACAGGGTACTGCACGATCAGTAAGAACCCCGAAAGTTTGGCATCGTGGCACAACAAGAGATCTGTCGCAAAGGCGAGAAGGTGTGGAGGATCCGTGACGGCAAAGTCCAATTTTTTCAGAGCGGTGGAGCGACCAAGTTCATATCCCCACACTATCTTTCTCCACAAAGATAACCACAAAGACCACCTGAAGATCACCTTACCAACGAACTTCGAACCAAATCGATCATATTCTCATCGAGGGCCGATTTGTCTCGAAGCTTACCCAAGGTACGCTTCCTACGGGGTGCGGATATCGACTCGGACCATTACCTAGTAACAGTACATGTGCACTCAAAACTATCGACAGTTTCGGCAACATTCGGCAGCTAAATAACCCGCCAGTTGCCGAAAACTACACGCGCGTACTGGATGAAGCTCGAAGACGGATTGAGTATGATACGCTCGGCCGTCAGCGATGCCGCAATCGTGGTGATAAAAGTGGAAACCTCGAGTACACGAAATGATTGGTTTGACGGGAAATGTCAACAAGCGATAGAGAGGAAAAAAGAGCTTGGAAAAACTATCTAGGCATATCCAGGAGAGAGAATTTGGCCAAGTATCGACAAGCGCGGAATGAGTTGACCGCGATCCTGAGGAGGAAAAAAAATGCCAGAAGAAGGACAGAGATTGTGAGAAGCTGGAACAACTATTCCGGGCTAAAGACACGCGCTAGTTTTACGGGAAGGTGAATAAAATTCGTAAGGGCTGCACACCTAAACCTGACATGTGTAGGGACGAGGGAGAGGATCTAATCACAAACGAGCGTGAGGTGGTCGACAGGTCGAAGCAGTATTTCGAGCACATCAACGGCGAGACGGAACGGAAGTTAACCTAGGAGTGCCTACAAACGACAACAGCGTACCAGCTCCCGATTTCGAAGATATCCGGCGAGAAATTTGTCAGCTAAAGAATAATATAACCGCCGGAAAGGACCGACACTCGGCAGAACTCACCAAAAATGGCCAAGAATCGTTAGTTACGGCACTTCATTGGGTAATTTCTAGGATATGGGAGGAGGAGAAACTACCGGAGGAGTGAATGGAAGCTGTAATCTGTCCCATCTACAAATGGAAGACCAGCTAGATTGCTGTAATTACCGCGGAATTACGTTGGTCAACTCCGCCTACAAGGTGCTCTTCCAGATATTATTGCGTCGTCTATCTCCAATATCAAGAGAATTCGTAGGGTAGTATCAGGTGGGCTTTATGGAGGCCCGTGCTACTATGGATCACATTTTCACTCTCCCACAAATCCTCCAAAAAACGTCGAGAGTACAACGTGCCCACGCATCATATTTTCGTGGATTTCAGGGCAGCATACGATACTTTTGAACGAGAACAGCTATGGCAGATAATGCGCGAGTACGGTTTTCCGGACAAACTAACGCGACAAACTAGCGAGTGAAGTTCTACGTGCGCATTTCGGGGACACTCTCGAGTCATTTTGAATCGCGTAGAGGGTTACAGCAAGGGGATGGACTGTGCTGTATGTTATTCAATACCGCTATTGAAAGTGTCATCCGGCGAGCGGGCATCGAAACGAGAAGTACGATGTTCAGTACGAGTAGCCAATTCCTAGCCTTTGCAGACGACATCGACGTCATTACTAGAAACCTTGGGATGGCGGCAATCTACGCCAGACACTAGGAGGATAGGAAAACAAATCAATGCGTCAAAAACCAAATATATGGCAGGAAGAGGCTTCAGAGAAAGTAAGGTTTGCCTCCTATGGACAGTGACTATTGACGGCGATGAACTGGAAGTGGTTGATGAGTTTGTACATTTGAGATTTCTGGGCACCGTCGACAATAATACGAGTAAGGGATTCAACGACGCATTCCAGGTAGAAATCGAGCCTACTTTTCCTTCCGTAAGACGTCTCGATCAAGGATCATACGCCGCCACATAAAACTGACGATGTACAAAACGCTAATCAGACGGGTAGTCCTCTACGGACTTGAGACAGTGACTTTTCTTACGGAAGACATACGTGCATTTGTCGTATCTGAACGAAATGTGTTGCGGACTATTTTTGGCGGGGTACAAACGGGAAGCGGAGAGTGGCGGAGGTATATGAACAACGAACTACAGGCACTGCTTGGAGAGATTCCTTTCGTACACCTGGCGAAAGTTGGGAGACAACGGTGGGCCGACCACGTCGCAAGGATGCCGGAAGACTGTGCAGTGGAATCCGTTCTCTTCTGGCTTTCGGCTAAGGTAAAGAAGAAGAAGAAATTAGACAAAAATTATTTCACTTAAAAACTCGGAAACCATGAGGTTATCAATTTTGATGCATCTTTTCTCGTGTGTGTACTTGCCAAGGGGCTTTCTGCTATAATTACAACGCATCTTTAAAAACAAGTTATCTTTGATTGCTGATTACCTCTGATTATTGATAATTTTTATGAATATCAGCTCTTGTAATTACTGTAAATTAATAATGATTACCAACGATTACTTAAGCTTATCATTGATAATTATACTAACACATAGCGGGTGGCAACTAAAATTTTGGAATTTTTTCGCGCTCCTTATGCTCAACAACAAACGAGCTCAGAGAGAAATGAGAGTATGTATGTGTTAGCTCTCTCTCCCCTCTTTTTGTTAATATTTTTTATTTTGTTTATGCTTGCCCAGTTTTGCTAAAAATGGCGTCGAAACAAAAAGCATTTCGGGAGTGCGACGTACACTTCTACGAACTGCAACAGAAATTTCGGCAAAAAGTTTACGATACAACATTTAAAAAGCAAATATGTTGCGGCTTTGGCTGTTTACCATATCCTCAGATGCCCAACAACTATTCGCAAGCAAGGTAGAGGAAGACCAGCCAAAATTTTGGACGCAGAAGGACATCATTCTATTTCTCGTTTTTTCAAAAACTAGCCCTCTGATTTGGCTATCAATTAACATGCACCAGACGAATGTTTGAAGAAAATTTTGATCCCGTTTCTACAAAAACATCATGTAGATGGACAACACGTGTTTTGGCCGGATAGAGCATCACGCCAAAAAAAAACACAATCGTTCCTGAATACCCATTCGATCGAATTTTTACCCAAAACCCACGACCCGAAAAATCTGTCTTAGTGCGCCCAATCGAAGATTTCTTCTGGATTTTGAGTTCCTTGGTGTACAAAAATAACTGGAGAACCACGAATTGCAAACAGTTGATAACAGTTGAATCAAGAGATGCATTCGTAAAGTTGGCATGACGGCCGTACAACGCTCCTGTTTCGACGTCAAACGAAAGCTTCGCTGAACAGTCGATTACGGACCGTTTTCAAATGTACACTAATTTTTTTTCAACAATGGATAATGTATCTTTAATTTCGGTAAATCAGATCTTCTTCATGTATCTTTGTCTCTTTTTTTGATAGCTTGAGAAAAAAATCCAAAATTTTAGTTGCCACCCGTTAAAAGATTACAAAAATAATTTATGATTTCTACGGACTTATATGCATTACTGGAAACTCTTTGGTTTATGCATTGTTGTGGTTTTTGATTTGATTGAAAATTTTGATGGACGAATTTAAAAACGGCACGACGAATTTAAAAAAATTAAGCCAGTAAAGTAATTTCTATAAAATGTTTATAAAAATCGCATTTTAGTGAAATTAAAGTGTACGGATCGTAAAGTAAGTTATTTGAGTTAAATCAAAGACCTTTGAAATATTCGTTAGAATCCATCTAAGCAATGATGAAAATTGAAGTGACTCTCCTTACTACGACGGGAATTAGCAATAAACCCTTACTCGTTCTAGATAATATTTGTCAACATTCGTTTCACATATTTTACGCCAAGTGCTAACAAGCTTATACCTTAATTCTGCACATCTTCACGAAACCGCTTTGGTGGCTGCTGGCTTCATAATAATAGCTGCCGAAGCAGTCGATTAACCTACTTTCAGCGAAGATACATTCACAGTCAGTCAGGCAACAGTATTGCGGGCACAGCCTTGAAAGCTATCCGAAACCTGTCGCTCGAAGGATTCCGTTCCGTTCCGCTCGGAAAAGAGTAATCAAAACTAGGCTAGAGTATGGAAGAACAATTTTCGGCTTTCAGTGGAGGCTGTCACGAGCTGCATTGAAGTTTATTTCAAAGAGCCTGACCGATTAGCATATATTATAGCAAAGCTGATGTAAGGAATCGGTTGAATTTATATAGTTTGCGATTGCTGTTTATTTTCTGACATCCGAACCTTGTATTCAGCTTGGTAATTTGCTCTATATTTGACCGTCTATAAACTAATCGTATTATTTGAGTGCACTGTAAAAGGTCAAGTTAATTAGTTGTCATTATGTTGTTATTTCATTTGCCATTGAAAAAACACACAGTATGAGTTTATGAGCTCTAATAGAAAGATGTATTTATTTGTTCCCATATAATTTGTTTAGAAGGTAAAACTAAACGTTAATCTGTATGATGAAACATGACAGATTTCATTTAATTGTTTTGCAGCAACAGCTTATAAGAAAAATGTTTCGTTTAACTCAACGATTTCCATACACAGACTGAAAACCATTGAAATCCATGCGGTGGGAAGAACAAGACGTGCAACCAGCCACCACCCTAGATCAAGATGTCTGGATAGCAAAAGTGCAAGGGGTTATTTTGCCTCTGTTTCGCATTCAATGCAAGTTGCAAACATCATTAGCTTTGCGATTCATGGGCTTGTACGAACCGACGTAAGGTCTTTTGCTCATCATCCAAGAAGAGAGCCGATGCGTGTACAGATTACTTTCGAATGGCGTAAATAGTTGTTTAATTTACATATGCACCGCTATGTCGATATATTGAATCATTTCGTACTCGCCTACGGATTGCATTCCGAAAACAAGTGATTGCTTCAAGATTGTGCAATAGAATTTAGCATTTGCCATTTTAAATGTCAATGATATTTTCCGATCGGTTTTTTTTCTATTGATGTTTTTAAACACTTTCATATTAAAAACTATTTTAAAAAATTAAAAAAAAACAAATTCCAAACCAAAAAAACTTATTTTATTTTAGTATTTTAAACTTTATAAACTAAAAAAAAGTCCAATGCATTAAGTTTGATTGCCCAACAAAACAATCACCTGAATCTTATTGGCAACGAAAGAATAATGATGTATTAGAGAATCTTGAATACAAAACCCTATTTCATAATTTATTTCAGTATTCCTCAGAGATACCAGGAAGCGTGTTACGAAGTATCGAAGAATAGTGCATTTGATTGAATAGCTAGCATACCTTCAATCTCTGAGTCGAACGTTGTTGTTTGAAGCAGTTGATGATTCGGCAGTGAGAAGCCACACGCAGTCTTCTAACCACTTCTAAACAAGTGGTTGCCTGTTCTTACTCCTAAAACAGCAGAGTGCTAAGGCATCCCGAGTAGAATTTTAATTCTGTAGGTAATAATACTAAATACTTGTACTTATAAGGAATCATTGTTTATATACGATTTGAAACAATTCAGCCTAAATATTTGAGCAAAGCTCAAAAAATATTCTGTTCCAATTTTACTACTTCCCTCTGTTCGGGATGGCTGCCATTGCCGGTATGTTTTCTTCTGCACAGACACCGAAACAATATGCAACCAGTATGCTTCCGTTTCCTGTCCGGGGGCGACTGTTCGCAAAGTGTACTCAGCATAAATCTACATCCCATTTCAGACACAAACACAAGACGTGACAGGGAATCACAGCTACAACAAAGGCCCTGTCCGTGGGCCTACAGTTGCCACTAAATAGGACCACAAGAAAGTGATTTGGTCTCCGGTGGTTCACTCACGTTGTTGTAATACTTACCTACCTACTGTTGAATGCACAAAAAGAACAAAAATCGCCGGAAGCGAGCTAGCTGTATATGCGTGAAGGAAAGAACAAGTGTTGACATGAGAAGAAACTGGTATTTTTGCTGATATATGTTTCGCAGCAAATCGTTGAAATGTGAAAATGTTTAAAGGTTGTCATATCTTTTTGACGTCATTTCGCCAGATTTTGGTTTGTTTTGCTGGCGAGATTGAGCTTTAATTTATAAAAAAATTGACTTTCAAAATGTTTATTCAAAAAAACAATTACGACTAAATCACGATGCAAATCGGATATGTAACGGATAAAGTATCGTTGCTATCACAAAATTGTAGAAACCGTTTCTCTACAATGAAATAATCATTAGCTGGAAACAAAAACTCGATGTTTTTCGATCAAATCTGCCGGAACCGGCATTTAATTAATTTAATTTATTAAATGATAAAAAAGAAATGGGTATGTAAAAGCGTCAAATATAGCTTTAGTTCTCTCAAGCCCCTACCTAACGCCTCCTCGAAGATCTAAGGGCAACGATGACGATCGATGACCATATCAGAAAATGCTTCATGTCCATATTGGAGCAGCTAAGCTGCATTAGCGTAGCTAGCAAATTTCTCTGGAGGGGGCCTAGGGGGTGCCTTCCAAAAAATTTTTGATTATGATCTTATTGCTCTGGCTTTCATCGATAGCACAAGGTTTTGTAGGGCAATACCAGGCGGGCTTGATGGGGGTCCGTGCAAACTGACGCATTTGAGCAGAGCTACATTGGAGAGAGTGTTGTGTTTCGTGGGCATCTCGGGGATACTTTCGAGTTACTTTCAGACGCGGCGAAAGTTGGGACAAGGTTACGGCTAATTTTGCATGTTATTCAACACCGCATTTGAAGGGGTGATCCAATGAAATCGGGATCTAGGACTAGTGTTCTAAACATAAATGCGGCCAAGACCAAATACTCAAAGGAAACAAACGCGTGCCTCTCGCGGACGGTAACTGTTGATGGCGACGAACTAGAAGCGGCAGATGGGTTCACGTATTTGGAATTGCTGGTGCACACGGACAATAACACTAATAAGGGGTCTAGTTGCACATGTAAGCGGGAAAGTAGGCTTCCTTTGCCCTTCGCAAATCGCTAGGTACACGCTATGTTCGAGTAGAAGGTACTGCGGATGATATTTGGCGGAGTACAAACTGAAAGCGGAGAGTAACGGAGACGTATGAATCATAAGCTACAAGCACTGTTTGGAGAGATTGCCATCGTCATCTGGAGAAAGTCAGTAGGCTACAGTGCGACGAAAACAGTTCTCTTTAACAACTGCACTAGCATCAGGAACAGGGAGGCTCAACGTGCAAGATGGCTCGACCAGGTCGAAACAGGCCGACTTCTGTAACTGGGAAATTTGCGACGAGTGTCCCGACGAGAGTGATGTAGTTGAATGGAGACGAACGCTTGAAACAGCATGAGCCGGGATGGCTACTAAGCTACTGACGACGACGACAACTACGCTTTTGCGATGCCTAGTGAAAAAGAAAATATCTACACAGCAGGAACATATACATTAAGTATTTTCCCGGTTTCCAATTCCAATGAGGAAAATTTTTGGAGGGGGCCTGGTACCCCAGGCACCCCCTCTAGCTACGCCAATGCTAAGCTGTCGTCGTCGTCAGTAGCATAGAGCCCAGGTGGCTCGTACTATTTCAAGCAGTCGTCTCCATTAAACTCGATCTTGCGCCACTCGTCGGTAATTTCCTAGTCGTCTTAGAAGACGCAAATCACTTTCGATCTGGTGGAGCCAACTTGCATGTTGAGCCACCGTGTTCCTGGTGCCGGTGGGGTTATTGAAGAGAACTATTTTCGTCGCATTGTCGTCCTGCATTCTTACGAAGCGTCTGGACTTAGGAGTTGGCTACCCTCTCACAGTGGTCTAAAAGGGCGAAAAGCGGAAATTTTTTCCTAGAGTTTTTTGCTTTCATTTTATTATGTACGGTCTTCAGCACCTTTGTTCGTATTAATATCCCCCTTAATTTAAAACTGTCAAAGTTAGTCGTTGCTTACTATAATGAAAATAAAAATAATAACTTCTTTGTGTTAGGAAATATACATAGTTTCTTCGGCAAAGTTGAAAATATTGTAAAAATAAGCAACTTTGCTGAACAAATAAAATTTCTATCTTTATTGAGTGCTGAACTACAGGGCATATTTGAAATTTGAAATTTCTTTAAAAATTAGTTTTTCATTTTTATCTTTTGTTATTTGCATTTTACAAGAATACAATGTTCTAGGCAATTATCGAAGCCCTCAAACACACGTTTTTGCAGAAGACCGCAAATCTCTGGGACTTTTACTTTCTAAGTTATCATATATTTAAACTTTAAGGGGAAACCGAAAGTGGCTCAAAGATGGCTGGATAAATGGCTACCATTCGAAGCATGTATTGTTTTGCGCCTTAAAATGCATCTGTATTGGCAGAGCACGCTTTCGCCACGTAATCAGTGCTTCCAGCGCTGTTATAATTTCCTAAAACTTGTAATTCAATTTATCGATCTGCTATGTATCAATAAACGCTCAGCAAAACATAATTGCTGATGGAAAATAAATTTAACTGAACATATCGATCATTACGTGTTCATAAAAGCGACCAATGTATAATTTGGAATTAGTTAATAGATATTTGGTTACGCATATATTTCGTTGAACTAGCGATTTCCGAAAAAGCAGCAACACAGTATCAAACTTTCGTCACATCAATGAGCTTTTAAAGAGCTTTCAACTTTCGCCGCATCGATGAGCTTAGAGTGAAGTAAACAAACAAAACGCAAACGCAGGAATAAAAAACGCAATCCGATGCAAGCGGATTAATTAAACATCCTAGTGATCCTACGCATTATTCAGTTGCTACTGTTCATTTTGATTGAATCGGAATGCCTTGATAAAGAAAACAAACCCTTTTTCGGGATGCTTGTAGTCAATGCGGTTGGCTGCGGATCAGCTGTTTATGTTTGCAAGCTCCGCTATTTGACATATATTACCAATACTAATGCAATATTCAAATAAATGTTTAGGTTTTTAACGAACACATGAGATGTACAGTACAGTGTTTGTCGCACTAACACAATAACGTTAGCCACTTTCGGTTCCGCCTTAAAATTCCGTAGCTTCACGAGCCTGTGGGGTAAAATGGGGCCAGCGGATTTATGAAATCAGTGCTTCATCCTAAAGCTTAACTCGAGTATTATAAACTTGTATGGGTTCTGCTTGTCCCGAACCACCTAAATGAGAGTACGGCTAGCATACGTTTTATATGTTTCGTGTTCGCTAAAAGCTCGATACACATCAATTTTTTTGTTTTCGTAGATAGACACATGATTTTATCGGCAAAGAGGGGCTCCGTAGCCGCAAGGTTACCGAGTCTGCTTTGACAAGCGAGTAGTCGTGGGTTCGAATCTTAGTAGGATCAGACCATTCGATGTCAAGTGACTTTAGCACGGGTTTATTCTCAGGCCCCCCATTACCCTTCCTTCATGCTGAATTCTATATATTTACCCGCTGAAGCCTCTGCAAAGTGCAAAAGTCCCTCCTATAGTTAAGTGTACTGGTCAGAGGACCGAATGAGGCCTCGCCAGGGACGGCTATAATATGGGATAGTGCTGGCAGCGAGGAAAAAGTAGGTAAAGTAGTTCTAGCATTGAAGAAAGGGTAAACCCCACTACACGCAAGCACACATAAAATTCAATAAGCAAGATTATAGCAAAAAATGCAGTGCATGTTATACGGCAAACACCCGGGCGATATCACAATAGATCAACGATACTGGTCGTAGTGATGAATCCATACAGGAAAAAAAATCGGCATAGTTATTCGCTATGACGGCGCCGCAGTGGAGACACCTAAATTAGTTTCGAGTTTGCGTGAAGCAGAATAGCGATTTGTTAAAGAGTGCAAAAGACAGAATATGTCGTAAATAATTTTCACGCATTCAGCTACGGGCCGTTCTGTAGGTGGAAAAGAGGTCGTGCGGTGCCGTCATAGTGAATAGAAAATAAAAAAGCAAATAACTTTGCTACAGCAATGACATTTCTATCTCTATCGAGTGCAGAGCTATAGAGCATTTTCCCTGGAAATTCTTTAAAAATTAGTTTTTCATACTTAGCTTATGTTGGTTGCATTTTATAGGAATATATACTTCTAGGCGATTATTGGAGGACTCAAAATACACGTTTTTGCAGAAGATTGCAAATCTATAGGACCTTTCCTTACAAAGTTATCGCGTTAGGCTCGTGAATATCGCGTTAAGGAAAAGCTTAGATAAGTTGTAAGGAACGATAAAAAAGACCTAAAACATGTGTTTTAAGCCTTTCAATAATCGCTTAGAACCATATACTCTCGTAAAATGCAACCAACATGCGCTAAATATGGAAAACTTATATTTGAAGAATTTCCAAGGAAAATGCTCTATAGCTCTGCACTCGAAAGAGATAGAAATGTCATTTCCTCAGCAAAATTGTTTATCTTTAGATTTTATATAACTTTGCTGAAAAAATCATGTGTCTATCTACAAAAACAAAAAAAAAATGGACGTGCATCGAACCTTTAGCGAACGCGAAACACATAAAACGTATGCTTGCAGTACTCTCATTTGGGTGGTTAGAGACAAACGGAACCCCATACAAGTTTATAGTACTCGAGTTAAGCTTTAAGATGAAGCACTTACTTCATAAATCCGCTGGCCCCATTTGACCCCATGGGCTTGTGAAGCTATGAAAATTTAAAGTTTGAATATGCAATAACTCAGCAAGTGAAGGTCCAATGGATATGCGTTTTTCTGCAAAAACGTGTATTTTGAGAGCTGCGACAATTACCTAGAACATTGTATTCTTGTAAAATGCAACTAAGTAAAGCTAAGTATGAAAAACCAATTTTTAAAGAAGTTTTGAAGAATATGCCCCATAGTTCAGCACTCGATAAAGATAGAAATTTTATTTCTTCAGCAAAATTGCTTGTTTTTATAATATTTACAACTTTGCCGAAGAATCTATGTCTATATTTCCTGACACAAAAAAGTTAGTTTTTTATTTTCATTATAGTAAGCGATGACTATCTTTTGACAATTTTAGATTAAGGGGGATATTCATACGAACAAAAGTGCTGAAGATCATAAATGATGAAAATAAAAGACACCAGGAAAAAAGTTCCACTTTTCGCCCATTCGGACTACTGTGCCTTAGTGAAAATTGTGCCCTTTTGTTTTGATGCCTGCACGTCGGATCAACCCTCAACAGCATGCAGAATAAGCCCTTATCTTATAAGAACCTTATCTCAACCCTCGACGCGTCTGAAAGGGAACCGAACGCGCACGAAATACATTCCTTGATCCAATATAGCTCTGACCAGTCGCGTCAAATTATCCGGGAAACCGTGTTCGTGCATTATCTGCCATAGCTCGATCGACTGAATCGTATGCTGCTTTGAAATCAATAAAGATGTGACCCATAGGCTCGTTGTACTCCCAACATTTCTGCAAAATCTGTCGGATGGTGAAAATTTGGTCCGCAGTGGCGTGAGCCCCCATGAAACCCGCCTAACAACCTAGAAAATCCTGTGTTATCGGTGACGGCCGGTGTAGCAGGATCTAGGCGTAAGTTACAGTGGCTTAGTGTGAGGACAATTTTCCGGATATTATTTGTTCGAAAGAGTGGTCTGTCTCTTCGCGTGATTTGAATCCCCTCGACTGGGGTTGAACCCCAGTTAGACAAACCAGGGAGCAAAAAGGGTTGACTGCGGATACTTTCAAACAACGTTTGGAGAATATTTGGGATGAAATGTCTGGTGATTTACTTTACTGACAGTTATTACTACTCACCCTGTAACCAGTTTTCTAAATTGTGTGTTCATATAAGGATTGAGTTAAAGATCAAAGTCACTTGGCTTTCAACTAGATTGATCTTGTCAATGGCTTGATATTTTAAAATTTACTATTTTGATCGAATCGCAATTTTCAACGTGCCTGACAAAACTCCTTTCCGTTAACACAAATCTCGTTCCTGAAGGAAGTTTTAATAGAATTAATTGGGTTCTCTAATTATCTGGTTTCAAGGGGGCATGAAAGCTAAAAGTTTGGATAAAAGTCATTGTTATTTTATTTCAGTTATAAAAGTCTTTGTCAAGTTTCTACCAATAAAACAAAAAAAAAGTTTGTACCAATACGTTGTGTAGCTTCTGAGTTTGAAATCGTGTTTTTATAGGAGCGGCGTTTTATTCTGTCGAGGTTGTTCCACGCCGCATTTCAGTGCCTAGGTGTATGATTGTTTTTCGGCCACTTCCCCTGGTCGGATCATTACTAAATTAGTATCAAAGAAAGCGGAAAAGACTGCAGATATGAAATCTGAAATAAGAAAATAACGATTTTTTCAAAATTTTCAGACTTTCATGTCCACATACAACAAAAACCCAGATGCGATACTAAAATTTGCTTAACATCCTTTTTATCGTTCAGATTTATTAAGCAGACGCTTCAACCATGCTAATGCAAGGCCGAATGCCTCATTTTTCAACTAGTTGCCTATACGCGACATTGTTGCCCATATGCAGAATAAATTTCGATTACGCCCATTACGCCAGATTTTATACTGCATGTGTAACCGTCGGCCTAGTCTCTGCCCATGATTTAGGGGTCAACGGATTCCACCCACCCACCAGGGGGCGGAAAAATGGAGTCAAGCTAGCGTGGATTGAGGATGGCAAGAAAACGATAAGCCAGGGAGTGTAGGGTTCTTTGCGCGAAGAAAGGTCATAGGTATTTGGACAAAAGATAATCGAAGCCATTGCCATGTCTGAAGTCAAACCTTCAAAATCTAAACTGATAGCAGTGCACAAATTTAACCAGAAAGACGAAAGACCAGAAGTTCAAGTTTGTTAAAATACACAAATAAGAAGGAAGACAGGAGTGAAAGACAGAAATACAAAGAGCTTGAAAGAGGAAAGCAAAGACGTGTATAGTAAAGCAAACAAAAGGTATGGCTATTTAGAAATTCTTGACGGTTGAGGGTGCCCGCAGCCGGAACGTCGGAAGTTAACCATCGAACCCCGTACCAAAGTCGCTGACCTGACCGTAACCGGATTCCGGTCAGCATCTCCGCCGGGAGTGAATTCCCCAGATACCAAAAGGTAGGTGTTACCGAGGGAAATTCCAAGTGTTTTCTTGACAGTAAATCGCGAACGTTTGCCGTCCCTAAGGCTTATTTTAGGTGGTCTCGTAAGTGCTGGGTAGTTACGACCCCGTCAGTTACACACGCTAGTTTATTGCTGTCAGAGCACATGGTTTGATAGCAATAATAAATAATAATCAGTGTTGAAGAATTCATAGCAGCAAAAAAATCAATGAGATTTCAAGCACATGAACTTTCAACCTTTATCACAAGCGCGAAACTCACAAGTGAATTCCTCTCGCTTTTATATGCGATGTCTCTGTTACTATGCGATGTGAACCAAATTCAGCTGTCAGCATTTTGCTTCATTCTTCCACAGCTGGCATTCCATACAACAAACCAGAGAGCAAAAGAAAATCTACCGTCAGATTAATCATCAGCACATCATAAAACATCATAAATTAAGATGGCAAACATATTGGCGGAATTCACAGTTTTCCTTCGCGGGAATCGACATTTTCTTAACTAGAAAGTAACAAGCCTAATAAGAATTAGATAAACATGTAATTTAAATACAGTAGACTCTCGGAAAAGTTAACTCTCTAAAAAGTTAATTGTTCAGAAAAGTTAAGCGCATATCAGCTCTCATGCAACGCTCTAAAAAGTTAATTTTTACCTTAACTTTTCTGAGAGTTTGAATTTATTGGTTGTCCAAGCGTTCGTACACACACGTGTGTTTACCTTCTATCTTTATTTCTCATTTTTCGGTTTATTGTCGCCTTTCCACAGTCATACAGAGTCATACAGAGTCGCATCATAACTGGGGTTCAATTAAACTTAAATTAAAATAATTGCAACAATAGCGTATTGAACTATTTGCTAGTTACACATAGTTACTTCAGGATTATTGATAACATACTGGAAAAGCGCAAACTCAGATTGAGTTTTAAATGCAAAAGAAGGAACAGCAAGAAACTAAAAATAAGCGCGAACATTATCAAAACGTAGTCGCAGACTATACGAAAAAAAATCAAAGTAAACTAGTGTAACCGACTATTTTAAACTTACTGAAAGAAACTAAGTATTATTTAATAAAGATCTTGCTACATATTTCTTTTCATTACATTTTCAAAATACATAAAAATGTCCTAAATCCTATATCCCGGAGTGCATTTTTCGCTTTTGTATTTATCATTTTCAATGATTTTAGGGACTACTCGGAAAAGTTAATCGACCCATTCCCCAATCGATTAACTTTTCCGAGAGTATACTGTATGTGTTTTAGTTTAACCTTGCGATTTATTTAGAGATTCATTCCCTCACGCTCACTGACAGCTAACGTATCGCATGAGAGAATGCCTAGCCTTTTAACAGGGAATTTGTATCTAGGGTAAAGAACCGGTTTTAAGCAGTCTAAGCAGGTCACTGATTGTTTTACCTTATTACAAGCGATGGGTTGACTAAGTGGAGGATATCAGCATACCAATCACACACTAAAGACACTATTATTGAGCTAAACTTTTGCTTTTTTGCTTTAAAAGTTGGAGTGATGGAACTAATTTTGATCAGACCGAACATATTTTCACCCTCAAGCTTTTTTAAGCAGTCCTGAAATCTGAATTTTTATACGCCCCCATAAAAAATCTCTCGAACTTTTCCGCCTATTCAGTAAGTTTGCGTTCCTATCCGCGACCTACTAATCGGCATCTGCATTAATAGATTTGATATTTTTGATCGGTAGATTTACGCATCTGCCATCTGTCTAAACTGTTTATCGGGGGATACTACTCACCGCACCGTTCGGCAAACGGTATTCGTCGTCTCTTTTATTCTCTAGTGTTCTTATGGGAAACTGCGAGTTTGACGTCTCGCTCGCTGTTCATAAGGATGGTGGGAGAATAAAAGAGACAAACATAGCAGCGCACTCGGTCCGACTACAAAACAGTGTTGTCAAAGCAAATAACATTGAAACACATAGTTGCTTCATTAAATCACTGAGAAAATCGTCGAAAATTATTGAAAAACTGTCTTTTCTGTGGTTTTTAATAAAGAAAAATTAATTATGAACATATATTTCCCTAGAAATATTGAACTACGTTTTCACCATTAGAGGTTTTAGTTAATTTCAAACCTATAATTCTTATTTCCAGAAACGAATCACTGTTTTGGCAACACGATGGTTCACGATTTTCTCTGCCGTTGCTGCAACTTCTCAACAGGTCCCGTCGATTCAGAACTTTTTTTCAGTTTTGTTATAAAATAATAAGACTTGCGGCTAGTAACAAAACTTTAGTTTGTAGAAAAAACTGTATTGAATAATATGGTATGTGAATGTTCAGAGCTTGACTTTTAGAATCGCTGAAATCAGTGTTGAAAAATGTGATGAATTGCTTAGTAGTGAGGCGGCGATTGTTTTCAGCAGCTGAAAAATGTACGTTTTTGGACAACTATTTTTAATTTATCATTTTTCTTGTCGGAAATACAGTAAATTGTGTTTGTGTAAATTAAATCTATGGTTAAGTGATTCATGATGATGTTCTTAACGAAAGATTTGGAAAATATGAATAAAAAAGTGCATTTTTAGCTCATTTATTTTCAATTGATTAAAATAGGCGACATAGCTCCGGATAGCAGTTGCAGCAAAGCAGAATGTGATCAAGCGGGAAGCAAGGTATGTGTGAGTTTTGTGCTTCTTGATATGAAAACAGAAAAACTCACGCGTGATTTTTTTCTGCATAAGATCAAGCTGACATGATTCACAGTTGATTTTGATTTTTGGTGAGTTTTGAGATTTTGAGTTGAGACCATCACTGATAATAATAATATCGTCTTGATTTCTAACCGATCAATGTCACCCGCAAATGTGATTATTCATTTTCGTGATTAAATTAAGTTGTAAGGCCATTGCAAATCATTTTCAAAGTTTTTGTCACCCCCCCCCCCCCCCCTTGGAAATTGGATTGAAAAATCGGGGGGCAAAAAACAATTTGTAGGATATGAGTTAAATTTTTTTTAAAAAAATCAATTGTCTGTGGGCTCTACAGCCTGAAAAACTCGAAAAATGAGTGTACGAATTGAGTTAACGCTTCTAGCACGAAATAGAAATAGAAGTTCAAACAGTGGAATTTCCGAAAATCGGCCAAAAAATTTTCTTTCGTTTTTGTCTTTTTGTTCGTAGATTTTTGTATGAAAAATAACAGCGTATTTATTAAAAGTACAAATGCCTAAAATCCATATTTGTTTTGCTCGATTAAAAAATTCTATTTGTTTTTTTTCGACCCCCCCCCTTCAGTGGCCCAACACCGGAGAGACAAAAACTTTTTTAAATATTTGTGATGGCCAAACTAAAATAAAACTTTTTATGTTTATTTATTTATTTATTTATTTATTTATTTATTTATTTATTTATTTATTACAGATTTAGTTGCCATTCCGAACGGTACTTTTACTATTCATTTTCCATTTTAAAATGATTGTTAAGGAGAAGACATGCCTGACAAACATTTTTGTTGTATAACAGCTTATCAAGCGTTTGTTACTCGGTAATTGCTATTCAAGGGTCGAATAAGCTACTATTCAACAAAAATGTTGGTTGGGTTAAGTTAATTCCCCCTTTTAAACTAGTGAGAGTGTTGATATATATGATTTACATGATTAATAAAATTACAATCTTCATTTTTTTAAATTAAGCCAGTTTTTTGTGCTGTAAATCAAATGGATGCTTAAATTCCGAGCAAACAATCTCTTGCAAATATGAAATGTCAATTCTATTGAATGCTCATTATCACTTTCGTTTCAGAATCGTGACCTTTCTTTTCGAGCAGTCAAGTTTAGCCATCGAATTTAAATATCTTCAGTGGTGTTATTTTCCGAGACAAACTTCGATGTGTATGTGTGAATGAAAGAGGACAAAGTTTGCCATAAAAATCATCTCATCACTGCACATTCCGTTCCGGCGAATCGCATTTGCCAAAAAGAACAAGGCTAGCCGCTATCCTAAGAAGCACAACATTAACCTTTTCTTTCGAATCATACTGGCGATGAATTTCCGATCGTTGTTGAAATAAAACGCCGCTGCAAAGCGATCATTCTGGAAGGATTTCAATTCAAAACCGTTATCACGACGATTGCCGCTCGCATTGGCAGACCGCACAGCCAGCGCAGCTCGCAGCTCGCAGCTCCTGTATCGATATCGATAGCCGGTCTCGTGTGGCGTCAGCACTTCTGGTCACGGTGCTTCTGATCTGATTGCGTTAGCTATTGAGAGCACGTTTCATCGGTGCAATAATTCTATCGCAAAGGCCGGTGTCGCGGTTGATAGTATAGTAGGTATGGTATAAATGACACATCAGTGGAGTTCTCTCATATGCATACCAAACATGGGGGGCTGCGCGGGCAAGATAAGTCGAATTTGTAACTTATCTTATTATTGAAAGTGGAATTATAGCAATGGAGGCGTTTTTGAAATGGAATATCACGAAACTTTAAACTATTTTAACAGCAATGAAGAAGTTATTTATGGTTACAATCATAATCGAGAAAGTTTCACTTTGATAATTGCCTGTTTATTATTCGATTTTTTCTTCGGTAGCTAATTCTTTTGAAAAGGGGAAAACTCTACGATCTGGTAAAAAATCTAAAACCACGTTACTAGTGATAATGATAAAAATTGCACTTGACTCTCACAGAGTCATGAATTGATAATCTCACGTTCGATGGTGGTGCTACCTAAAATTCAAGATTGTAAACGTCAATATTCCATAATTTTGATAACATCCGGCCATAATTACACGTCGGTGCTGAGTAAAAAATGAGCCGATAAATTATTTAATGTGCTCATCATTTCATCAGAGTCTGCGGACTGGGGGAACAGTGAGCAGTGAGAAATTTTTTAAATTATTCCTCTAACAGTGATTAACATGATAAATATTCAGTATGTAGATATTTCACAATGCATGCCATCGCAATATATTTTGGCCTGTCAGTCGGTGTTGCGCTCGTGATCTACTGTTTTTCGGTTACTCAATACCCTTGAAGCCAGTGTGACATCTGACTATGAATATCCACAGCGCAGGAAATGGTAAATGGGTTTCGAGTTATTGGGATTAATCTCTGTAACAGAGATTCCATCGACAATGGTATTTGATAGGAAAAGTATGATATGTGGAAATGTGCAGTAGAAACACCAAACTCGAGCTGTGAACTTCGGTGAAATATGGAACATGTAGCATATACGATTATAAATGCAACTGTTTTGTCGGTTTCCATTGATTGTCCTTTAAATTTATTGCACTTGTTGGGCCCGTTAACCTAGAGAATTCTATTCTAAATGATTTGTTCTCCAATATACTATCTGTAAATACTTCATCCAAAATTGTTTCTATACGTCATCAATTGTTGCGCCGAACAATCGTTCCACCATATTATAGCAATAGTGATAGTGAATTCAGTTCTTCTTTGAAAGTTATATCCACGCGTACCGGCAATTACTTTCAAGGGATTTTTCAATTGCATTCACTACTCTGCCAGTGCAAGTCAACGGGATCTCTGTGGACTTTGCGGAACCCAAAAAGTCTGACAGAGGTAATTCCTCATCCATTGCATTCACAATGTTCTGCAATTTAGCGCCCTCTATCCTTCTTGGGCGCGATACACAGTGTGCCTGTCGGAGCAACTTACCGGTTGCTTGAGTCGTGTAGTCAAGTGAGCACTCAGGAATCTTGTTGGTGCTACATCATAAGGGAGCATCATGAACATACCATGCAGAATTCAATTTAACGTTGCTGTAAATTGAAGCAGCGTTGGTTCCTCACTAGAATCTCTAATGAACTGTAAGGGATCGAAAATGAAATGAAGTGTACCTTCATTGAGCATGTGTGCTTTAGAGCGAAGTGAATAGATACACTATGTTTCGTGATTAGGGAACAATGCTGCACGTTGAAAAGCTCCATACAGTAAATATACATATATATGTTGCGAGACTCCACTTCCTTTATTCGTACAGGTAACCAATAACATAAGCGTGAAATTAAGGTCAACAACCACTTCGTGCGCGAGCCATTTCGGTAGAAGAGATAAAAACATATCGATGTTTTGTTTACAATTTCCAAATGAAATATAAAAACGAAATTAATTCCAATCTCGTTCTGGTGTCACCATGAAGCGCAGCAGAATGTGCGGGCACAAAAAAATCAATCGTTGAGCACTCGGCCATGGCAATCGAACCACTGCAATCAAATGAAATGAAATCGTGTACTTAAACAGCCTGGCACGCCTCTGACTTTTGAACGTTTACGGCGTGATGTGGGAAAATAAATCGAAAAACTCCCATCAGAGATATTAATTAATGTTTAAATACATATGACCCACGCGGGGCTTTTTCACAACACTGCTGGTCATCAATTCTGGCTTTACCGCCAGTGCATTGGATCGCTATGGTGCTGAAAGGGTCCGTCCCGCTCAAACGAAATAAAAGCAAACTGTCTTCGTCATTAAATTTAAACATTGACCAAAATGATACAAAAATGAGCCAAATAGTTGCAAAGAAAAGTGCATTCAGTTGAGCACCAATAAAGTTTTTCAAGTGTGCGGTATGTTCTCTGTATATCGAAAACAATCTATAAACTTAGTTGCTCATGTGTGCGGCTGTACTCCAGATTAGGAGCGGCTCACGACAGCGTCTAATCCGGGGCTGGCGGCTGAATTATGAAACGTGTTATCTCGGCACTACACCTTAGATGGCAGCTCCGTTACGAAACTTGGAAGCCTTAGTAAAGCAACCTACCTAAATCTAAAAAACTACGAGCAATCAAGAAAATTCGATTCGGAACATTCGGCATGGACCAAGGCGACGACGAATCAGAACGTTAATTGGGTGCTTGGTATAGGAAAACAAATAAACCTAGACAGAGATGATTTCTGCGGGCGGCTGCCCCAACGCAGTGGCTGGCGCTTCCGACGGCGGGTCGCCGGCAACACTCGCGGCCTGCAGCTGTCTCGCCCTGAATCATCTGGTGTTACTATAGGTAGTTTTCGGCAGTATTTTTATTGACTAATGTTTTATGGAAGAGTCTAAAATTTTTCGAGTTCGATTAGTTCTCGATTTATGCAGTAATTTCTGTTTCCTTTGTATGAGTGCCTCCCCTTCCAGAGGGGAGAGGGGTCTCATCAAAATTTGGTTCGATTTGCTTGATTAGTTCTTGGGTTATGTAGAAATGTATGTTTCATTTGTATGGGAGTCTCCCCCCTTCCAGAGTGGGGAAGGATCACAAACCATCATAAAAGAACCTTCCCCGGTTCTAAAAGTCCCTGTATACAAATTTCCACGCCGATCGGTTTAGTAGTTTCTGAGTTTATAAGGTACATACAGACAGATAGACAGAAATTAATTTTTATACACAGGGTGTTAGGTAGTTTAGTGCAGATATTTCAGGGGCTGATAGAGGATCACATATGACGAAAAGAAACGCATATAGCCAAATCTTCATCATTACAGAGTCATTAAACATTTTTAGTTTTCGAGTTTGTTTGTGTTAAATGATTCTCTACTATAAAAACTATGCTGGATAGCTCAATTTTGTCACTTTCATTCGAAAGCTGAGCAAATTTTGTATTGAAAATTGCTCTTAAACCTTCTACTTTATGAAATTTAGTAACTTTTTAGAAGCAAAAAGCTTTTACCGTTTTTGTTTTTGCTTAGGTCTAAACTAGGTTCGCCCTAGCTCTAAACGAATGGCTGTCAAAACGTTTGTTTTTTTCACTCAGGTTGAACTTTTTAAACGACGGGTTCGCTCTGAGTATTTCTACAGTTTCAACCCCGCCATTATACACTGACAACCCGCAATTGTTTGTTTATTCTCTCGAAAATGTTTGCTTACTCAGTGGTCGAGTTGGAAATAACCCTGGTTAATACACAAATACGCTTTTTTTATCGAATGTCCCCTAAAAATGTGTGATCAAACTGATTGCTACAATTCACAAATTTAAAGCGCTAGTATCGTTCTGCAGTTCGTTCTATGACGAGAAACTCTTTCAATTTCGTTGGAATTTAATTTTAAACGTATGGTTTTGGGTGTTGAATCAGTATCTGAAAACTGCACGAATTCATACGAATTCATACATCACACATAGCGCACTAGGGAACCGCGTGCGACGGACACGGTTAGACGCATGTAGAAAACAATAACGTAAGCGACTTCTCGGGTCTCTCTGGCACGGTTCTGAAAACAATTGCAGTATTAAAATGTATTCTCCGGAAGGACTCGCGGACATTCACCCTTGTAATGGTTTCGCTAATTGTGTAGCAACGGCAGCCCAGCAGGAGTATGGTTGTAGCTTTTCTGTTAGTCCTACCAAATGCAAGTAAGTGAACATAAATCAAGAAGTGTTCGTTTTGTTACACAATGATTTTAATTCAGGGGCGTCTACGATAACGCAGCATCACTTCCGAGAAGGAACATGATTTTCAATGAGGTTTTGCTTCGAGGGGAGCATCATCAGCAAGTGGCATCAGCGATTGACCATAAAATTTTGCGGATTAGCCCAGAAGATGTGGAGCGTGCTGGACCGGGTAAAAATACATCCTTTCTACACTACAGGTTCAAGAGCTGCTGCCCACGCATAAACCTGGTGAAGGCGTTAACAAAAGTTAATGAAAAACATTGTTGTTGCTGTTGTTGTTTTTCATACGTGCCAGATTGTGTTCGTCGCACGCGGTAATCTAGTATGCTATGCGTGATGTATGAATTCTTGCAGTTTTCCGATTCTAATTCAATACTTAACAAGATACGTTTAAAATTAAAATGCAATGAAACTAAAACAGATAACAGCAATCAGGTTTATCACACATTTTTAGAAAAGATTCGATAGAAACGCCAAACCAATTTCAAAGTTATTTGCTTTTAAAACGTTACTAAACTTCATGGAGTAGGAGGTTTAGGACCAATTTTCAGTACAAAATTTTTTCAGCTTTCGAATAAAAGTAACAGACTTCAGACTAAAAATGTTCAATAACTCTGTAACGATTGAGATTTGGCCATATGCGTAGAAGAATTTTTTTCATCAAGTGTAGCCCTCTATCAAAGTGTATTGGCATTTGAAGGTATGATTGCAGGCATTGACGTTTACTCCAGAGGTGTGATAGAGGGTAGTCGCTGGCAGTCGGTGACTACACAGTTCTCGGAAACTCTGTTTTTTTTTGTAATGAATTTAGCAAGGCGCCTTATCTATCACAATTTTTCTTGATTGGTACTGTCGAACGAATCTGAAGGCGCTTATAGCATGGATGTCAAAAGGCATGGAATCACCAAGGCGCTACAGTAACAGAGGGCTTCCTGATTGGTCCTGTCGGACGCACCTGAAGATGCTTACAGTATGGATTTCATAAGAATCACCAAGGCGCTACAGTGACAGAAGGCTTCCTGATTGGTCCTGTCGGACGAATCCGAAGGCTAAAATACCAGCATTTTTGATAATAGTAAAAAGCAAGTTTCCTTACTACAAATTTGAAGAAATGAAAAAAAATCCTAATGCGCTTGGAGCTTTTCGTCAAACTTCAGTGGAAGCGGAAGTTTTTGTAATTGTTGGAAGCGTTGGAAACAAAATCCGTTCTAGCGAAAAAGATAAATGGCTAAGGGTATTATACCTGCTCATTGGCATGTCCAGGCTGGAATTCAAGGCTGGGGCTGGAACCTTCGCTAAAATTTATTATAGAATAATATAATTCCTCAATGTGTAATCCGAAAGTATGGAGATATCATTTCAAAAGCCGCTAGTTTTGCAATAAGTAAATTAATAGCGTAAAAGTAGATCCAGTCAGTCTCAAGTTCAAATCCAAATGTAATTAGGCGGCCAAATTTAAGTGCATTTTTGAGTGAGATTTCTAATCTAAATTCAAGTCCGCTTTCATGTTCAATCACAATTTCAATTTCATGTTCGATTTTAAGTCCAATTCACACCAATTCATTTTGAATTAAAATTTAAATGAAGCAAACTGATCCATCCTAAATATGAATCTAACTTCATGTGAATTTCACAATTTTCAAGTCCAGTTTCAAGTCTAGTTTAAAGTGCAATTTTAGGTCCAGTTTAAATCCATTGTTTCAACCGCTTATTTGGTTTTGAGGTACCATGCTGGTCTAACAAGCCAGTCGTCGTATGTTCGAATCTTGGTTATGCAGTGCTGCTAGATAGAGTCAGTAGGATTGTTGCATTAGCCCCGTAACCGACAGCCCTAATCACCCGCTTAAATATCTGCACTAAGCTACCTAACACCATGTCTTTTAGTAAAAAAGTGGTTAGGATTTTAGCATTTAGCAAATGAGCTGAAATGACATTAACGACGTTAACGTAGTCGACGTAGTCCTATGCCGAAAATTTTTTTAATGTTTTTGCCATTCCATCTGAAGCAAAGAATCAAAACCATAAATAAGGTTCGTGCGGGTATTTTCGGCTTATTAGGCGGTAGCCTAAGCAATATTCATGAATTACGTTGAAACAATTAGAAAAGGGGGAATAAGCCAAACGTCAAACAGACCGACCGAGAGTTTTTTTTTTGCTGGAGCAGCATAGGAAAATGAACTCTCACTCTGTTTGACATTTGGCTTATACGCCCTTTTCAAATGTTATATATGGTCGATATATTATTATTATTTATTATTTATTATTTATTATTTATTATTTATTATTTATTATTTATTATTTATTATTTATTATTTATTATTTATTATTTATTATTTATTATTTATTATTTATTATTTATTATTTATTATTTATTATTTATTATTTATTATTTATTATTTATTATTTATTATTTATTATTTATTATTTATTATTTATTATTTATTATTTATTATTTATTATTTATTATTTATTATTTATTATTTATTATTTATTATTTATTATTTATTATTTATTATTTATTTATTTACTTCAACTGACACTCAGTCTAAATGAAGATGCAATACTATGACAAATATGGTACAAACCATAACAGTTATAAAGCAATCCTCTGAATAACTCACTGTAATTTCTTAGTTAAGCAATCTGTACCTATAAAACGGATTTCTGTCTGTCTGTCTGTCGGTATGTTCCTTATAGAATCGAAAACCACTGAAACGATCGGCGTGAAAATTTGCATGAAGGGGTTTTTGGGGCCAGGGAAGGTTCTTATAATTCGTTTGTTTTTTGTTTCAAATCCGAAAGCCAGTTTTCTATGATGAATTGATACCCCTTCCCTCTTTAGGAGGGGAATCATGGCCCCTCCCCCCTTTAATAAGGTGGGCTCCCATACAAATGAAATACAAATTTCCTTTTATCTCAAGAACTAATCAAGCAAATGAAACCAAATTTGGCATGTGGGGGTTTTTGGAGGCAAGAAATTTTTTTATGAATTGGGATTCCTCCCCTGTTTAGGAGGGGGGGGGGCTTCCATACAAATGATATACAAATTTCCTCGTCACTCGAGAACTACCCGAGCAGTAGCGAAGAGCAAAATAATATAAAAACAGTATCAAACCGTGTTATAATGGTATATTTTTTTACTGAATAGATATGGAAATACATTGATATCACATTTTATTAGTGAGTAGATATTTAAAACATTGGTTGTTAGAAGAGTTTATTAACTGATTTTGTTATCATATCTTATTTTGGCCTTAAAATGACATTCGATATATTTCATATAATATTTTTTATTGATTAAAGAGATTTTAGATTATAAATATTCTATAAAATGACTTTTTAGTATCTCATATACTACAGCATTTGTTATTCAATACCTTAATAATACTAAAATATGTTATTCTAAACTCTGAATACAATGACATGGCTCATTGCTTTGTTATTCTGATAACACAAATAGTTATTCTTCTGGCTTTAAAGGAGTAAAATTTTGATATTATTTTTTTGTTTTTTTCCAACTATGTCAGCCAAAACAAGACCAAATTTTGATATGAGTTATTCGATTTCCAATAACATATTTTGATATTATTTTGCTCTTCGCTCCTGCTCGGGCAATCAAGCAAATGGAACCAATTTTGGCATGTGGGGGGTCTTAGGAGACATGATTTTTTTCTATGGTGAATAATGACCCCTCCTTCCTTTAATAGGGTAGGGGGGGGGGCTCACATACAAACGAAATGCAAATTTCGTCATAACTCTAGAACTAATCAAGCAAATGCAACCAAATTTGGCATGTGGGGGTTTTCGGAGGCAAGAATTTTTTTTGATGGTTTGAGACCCTTCACCCCTGTTGTAGTGGGATTAGGACTCTCATACAAATAAAACAGATCTTTTTGCGTTACTCAAAAATTAATCGAACTCAAGAAATTTTAGACTCTTCCATAAAACATTAGTCAATAAGGCTTCTACAAATATTTTTTATTTATTAAGTTTTTTTTTCAAGTTTTTTTCTGTTCAATGTTGGGCAACTGAACAGAAAGGGAATTTTTTAATCGAGCAAAACTAACGAATTTTTACCTAAAGTTTAAATGTGAAAACCAAATCTGTTCTTGCTTTTCATACACATATCTTATTGTTTTCCATGCAAAAACCTACGACAAAAAGAAAAAATTGCGATTTTTGCCAATTTTTATTGTTTGAATTTCCATTTTTGTTTGGTATCATTTTTTGAGTTCTTTAGGCTGTAGAGCCCACAGACAATTGATTTTATTTAAAAAAAATTCGACTCACATCCCACAAATTATTTTTTGCCCTCCGATTTTTGATGCCAATTTCAAAAACTTTAAAAATAATTTGCTGGCTTTCCCTTCGCTTTATCACCCGCTTTCTGGCTAAGCAATGTCTCTTTACTGTGAGGAAAAATTGCAAATTTGTATATTAAACTATCCATTCTTTTATAGTTTCGTAACTGCCAAAATTAATTTTAGGTAATAGAAATTCTAGTGAGAAGCAGAGATGCAGAATTGAAAAAAACTTAAATTTGTTGCGTTGTAAAATGGCACATAGGGGGGCTCCGTAGCCGCAAGGTTACCGAGTCTGCTTTGACAAGCGAGTGGTCGTGGGTTCGAATCTTAGTAGAATCAAGCCATTCGATGTCAAGTGACTTTAGCATGGGTTTATTCTCAGGCCCCTCCATTTACCCTTCCTTTGTGCTGAATTCTATATTTACCCTCTGAAGCCTCTTGACAGTGCAAATGTCCCTCCTATAGTTAAGTGTACTGGTCAGAGGTACGAATGAGTCCTCGCCAGGGACGGCTATAATATGGGATAGTGCTGGCAGCGAGGAATAAGTGGGTAAAGTAGATCAAGCTTTGAAGGAAGGGTAAACCCCAATACACGCAAGCACGCATACAATTTAAAATAAGCATATCGCTCACTCAATAGCGATTATAGCAAAAAGAAATGCAGTGCAGGTCATACAGCAAACATCCGGGCGATATTACAATAGATCAACTATACTGGTCGCAGTAATGAGTCCACACATGGAAAAAAAAAACTGCCAAAATGAATCATCTAACGTTGAACTTCTCAGAAACTTGCAAAACTCGAGATTGTGACAAAGATCATTCGAGATTCATGATTTATGTACACCACAGTTTAATTTGTGGCAATACGAAGTTTGTCGGGTCAGCTAGTTAACAATAAAACTGCAATTTGCCATATTGATGGGGCTTATCAAAGGCTAATCGCCTACCAAAAATCAGTTATATCTATTGGAAGAAACCTGAGAAATTGCGATGGGAAAACAGCTCCACCCAAGGGCGTATTCGGGGGATTGCTGTACTTTGATAGCAGACCAGAAGAGAATCAGATGGTTTATGTGTTGGTGTTTTTCAAGTGCTGCCAACTTACCGGCAATATAATTAATTTAGTATGGATTTTTACTTAATATGCTAGGAGCGTTCTTGGCGTCTCTGCCCCGCAGTCAGACCTTGTCAGTTTGTTTAGTCTGGGATTAACACCAAGATGATTTTCCAGCTAGTGAATGGAAACTGATTTATATTTTCATATCAGAGGGGAATTTTTACGTTCCTCCTTGATAAAAAGAAATAGAAATACTGTGTTAATAGCTGTGGAATTTCTAAAATAAGTACACGTGACCATAATTGTGTGTTTTCCAAACCATCATCGAGGGTGGATACACGTAAGCGATTGCTTCTATTTTCTGTGAAAATAGTTATAACACAGTAAAGCCTATGAGTGCTACATTTTTTATTATTGTTGTATAGCAGCAAAGGTTTTATTTGGCAATTAAAAAAAAATGGAAAGGAATGTGTAGCCCTCCGGTAGCCTACAAAAGAGTAGCTGGTGACCTGTGTTTATGGGAACGTATCCCTTCGCGTGGACGGAGGTGGCTGTAGTTTTGCAAAAGTCAGATGTTTGATGTCATTTCTGTGGTAAAATATATGTGGACATCACCATAACAATCATTCATTGTGACTGGCCATTGGATTGGGGTAGATGGAAGTTCAAAATTTACTTGTACAAAATAATGATGGCACTGTACGTATTGTAGTACTGCATTTTCAAGTTTGTGCAAAAATAGTCCAGTACTGGGATACGAGAATTGTCGCAATACGGGCAGCAGTACACCATAGAATGCTCATTCTTTTGGGTTGCTCTTTACACGTTCACAGCCCAAATGTGTATAAGAGCAATACATTCACTTTAAAATTGACAGAATTTTACTGGTAAGATCGGAATGAATGTAATCAATGTTTCTTGCATAGTGTATATGAAACAAGGACCTGTGTACGAACGTAGATGGGTACACAAAATCCTGAGCATTGCTCGGTTTTGGTTTATTTCGCACGGAAGTTGGCTAACGGGGAGTAAGATTGCATCACCCTTTAGGACAAGGTACAGATAAGCAGTGTGCAGAAGATTTTTCCACAGCAATAACATTGACAGTTTGGAAAAACGTTTCGTTTCATTTTGTTCGTGCATACTTTCGTTCGTTTTTTCTACTCAAAATCAAACACACACACACATTTCTCGCATACTTTACTTGGGCTTCATCCGATTTTCAGCTGAATCGCACACAGAACCCGCCAGTTGCAGAGTGGCGGAAAAATCCGGCGGATTTCAAGGAAAATATCTATCTGTCGCACATGTTATGTGCATTCGAGTTTTCCACATTGCCCTCGATGTATTGCTCCCACGTAACGTTTCTCCTTGCGTTCGTCCCGTAAGCTCACATGATGATATCTAACCATGCTGAGAACGAGTGACTGTGAAAAGCTATGTGTTTCGTTTTATCTTCGTCTGTCAAGTGAAGATTTTCCAGATTATTGCATTTTATTGGAAACTAACGTCGAGCAAGAGTTTTCTCCTCTGATTCGCTGGTCTAGTGTTCGCCGAAAGAGCTAATCCAACGACAGGTCAGATCATTGGAAGTCAATTTCGGTTGTTAGGTCCCCGTCCGTCAAATAAACAAAACACGGTTTCGAAGATTATACGCTACATCAGGCAGGCATTTAGAGATTATCCGAACCAGGGGATCTGGTCTTGGCCAACTCTGGCATGATAGTATGGCATTTCAAATTCGAAATTTAAATTCAATTCATTTTAATTTTTCGTCAAATCTATGAACTAAAATGTTTGCTAAAATGTCAGCTAAATTATAACTTAACAAATGAGCTGCTTATTTTGTTGCCTGTTTCCAGTATCAGTTTAATGTGTGTTTATGTGTTATGAATAATCGTAAATATCTTCAATCCATCATTGATATCGCACCGGTTCCTTAAGCTTAATTATACTTCCTCGTATCGCTTTCAATAAATTATGAATTTATTTATTGCTCACATGAATGTAGGACAGCTTTACATAGCTACCGCATCAGCTGTCATAATATTTAAATTGAATAACTTGCTTGGAAAAGGCAAGACATCAATTTTTCCCAGGCTATCAAGATATAATCAGATAACCATCATTTGTCAATCGGGATTTTTGCAACTGTTGTGTCAATGCTATTGAAAATATAACAAACAAACATTAGAGTAAATATTTAGTCGATCGACGCTAACAGAATTACTACATCGCTTGTTTCTTTTTAGCTCAATATATTTCTTTCAGATAAATGATGTAACTGGCTGACACACAAAAATCTGTACCCTCATGCTCAAATACTACATCAAACAGAATGTCGCAACCGCATCGCGAGGTATGAAAATCGTTATCGAAGAGTCAGGCCTGCGGCGGCGGGCTTTGCGTTCGTGATGGCGACCACCGACAACCGACGATGCAGGCGAGCAATTTTACGGCCAAACCATCCTCCCCCTTTGGGTGTCTCATCGCGGAGACCGCAAGACAATTGTCCGGCGAAAGCTGCAGTGCGCGGTGATGCCGCGACTTTTACACATATGCATTTCATAATCATTTATCGCTGCTGCCACTGCTGGCTGGGAGCTGTCCGAGACCGAGCAGCGGGGACAAACTAACCGAACGGTGGAATGCAGAAGATGAGCACCGAACGGGCGAGGACGGACCGGACGATGGTGAAGGCGTCGCACGGTGATCAATTGTTCGGCTTGTTTTAGAGTTAGTGCGAATCTACAGTTTTAGTCACTCTCAAGCAATTACTTAAAAAAATAACAGAATATCTATCTTGATATGAAAGACAATCCAGAATGTGTGACCAAACAAAATGTTTATTTGTTTCGCTTCAATATTTTTGCTCATTGCCATCTACAACGATACACCGTGCGTAGAGTGCGCTGAACTTTCGTCGTCCCTGAGCCTTATTCCCGGGTGCTGAAGTAGTCCAATCGAGTAGCGCCGGTGACTTTCAAGAGGGATCGTTTTCATGGGTAAACAAATTGTGTGGCGTTAGTCGGTTTTACAACATCGATGCATTAGAGAAGCCGAACAGCTAGGTTTCGAAAGTCGATGGTTGATTTAAATCCAAATCACGAGAAACATTTCCTCTACCTATCTGAAATGATGGTCTTTGTGTTCAAGTTTTTATTCGCCGCAGAAATGGGCGATCAAAGTTTTTGTCTACAAAAGTATTAAGGGTCTAGTTAAGAAGTAGGTACTTTGTAGTTTCCACAATATATGCCACAATTGTAGCGACCACAATATACGATCAAATTGTCGTGCTTGCAGAAAAAATTTAGATTCATATTGTTATATCTGTCATAAGTTTAAAAATTTCTAAGACCATTTGTGCTTTGCTTTTAATAATACTGTATGTTGCAATTGAACCGGCTTCAAACATATTTACCAATAAGGGGTTGCATCACTCTTATACACTACTAATTCTTCCTCAATTGGTCCACGTTGGACGTACGGAACTATGCTTTTGATCACCGTGAAAGTGGGATCAATAAAATCTCGACCGTTTTGTTTGATTTGAAAAGAGGGTAGTCTAATAATGACTACGTTGGTCCTGTAATTACTAATGACATCAGATATTGAAGAATTGGCAGAATTGATCGATGGATGAAGTCTTACCTTACTGACCGTAGTTTATGTGTCAAAATCGTCAAACTGTTTTGTAATCTATCATCGGTTCCTCAAGGAAGCAACTACGGCCTTTTATTTTTCAAACTATTCATTAACGATCTCTGTATACTGCTGCCAGCCGGATGCCGGCGGATACGCGGAGGATGCTAAGATATACCTGTCCATAAAAACCACACTTGACTGTTTGAGACTGCAGCAGTTGGTTGACCTATTTCAGATGTGGTGTAAGAATAATTTGTCGGCAATTAGTGTCTCCAAATGCATCCCGATTATTTTCCCGATTACTCTATTCTGGGCAATGCGCTGCAACGGATTAATTATATTCGTGACCTGCGAGTGAATGTTGACTGCGCGCTGACCTTTCGTTTGCACTTTGGAGAGATCATCTCAAGGGCTAGTTGCTGGTACCAGGGACCATCGTTTTTGTACCAACCTGTCGAAGAGTGGCCGAAGCAGAAAAAGTCACAACCAATCGTTGAAGAAGAATTACGTACGTGCAATGTTCACGTGGAAGTATCTGTGTCCACGGCATTGATCGATTTTAAGCGTTTTTCCAAGTGGGAACGCTTACTCAGAGCAACGGCGTTCGTACATCGCTATGTAGGGAACCTGAGAGGGACAATCTACGGTGAGGCGAAAATTGTAGTTTACCTTAACCAAGACGAGCTGCGGCTAGCTGAAGTAACGTTGATTTCGATGGCGCAACGACTGAGATTCCCAGAAGAAATCGCAGTGCTATCAGACGACCGTGACCAACCAAGAACCGGTCAAGCAGGCTTGAACAAACGCAGCGCTTTGTGTCAGCTGACGCCGTTTATCGACGAGACGGGTATTCTGCGAATGGATAGACGGATAGGAGCAGCGACAAATGTGTGTGCGGAAACGAAGTTTCCCGTGATTCTGCCCAAGTGGCACCGTTTAACAACTCTTGTAGTGGACGCGTCCCACCGGCGGTTCCAACATGCCAATTCAGCGACTGTGGTAAACGAGATCCGTCAACGGTACCACGTGCCTAACCTACGAGCAGTCGTCCGAAAGGTCCCTGGATTTCTTCGGATCATTGGTGGTGAAAGTAGGACGCAGTAGCGCTAAGAGATGGGTGGCACTCTTCACCTACCTTACCATTCGAGCGGTACACTGCGAAGTGGTATGCAGTTTATCGACCGAAGCCTGCATAAAGAGTATCCGTCGTTTTGTGTTTGCCGCCGAGGAGCCCCGGCCGAGAGCCATTCCGATAACGCGACCAACTTCCACGGCACGGAAAGAGTGTTGGCCAGACAGATTCTGCAGGGACTTACTGCGACTGTGGCCAGTCCGAACACTAAGTGGCTATTCATTCCTCCATTGGCTCCACACATGGGCGGCGCATGGGAGCGCATGGTGCGCTCCGTGAGGCAGGCGATGTTGAGCGCCTACAACCTACAAGTGACCGGAAGGTGGACGACGAGTCCCTCAACATCTTGGTCATCGAAGCGGATGCCATTGTCAATCACCGTCCCCTAACATATCTGCCTTTAGACTCGGAAAAAAGCGAGACTTTATCTCCTAGCCACTTCCTGTTGGGAAGTTTGAGCGGAATTCGGCAGCCTGCGGCGGAGCCAACGGCTGATTCAGAAGCGACAAAGAGTTCGTGGGGAATGTTGCAACATCAACTGGATTGCTTCTGGAGACGATGGATCCGGGAGATGCTGCCCACTCTGACGAAGAGAACGAAATGATTCGAGGAAGAGCGGATGATAGCCACTGGGGACCTAGTGCTCATCGTGGAGGACGACAAGCGAAACAGCTGGACTAGAGGGCGAGTGATAGAAGTACTTATAATTAGTTAAAAACTGTTAATTACTTATACTACACTAAAATCCACCGTAAGTAGTTACTTAATTAGCTAAAATTGTTAAAATCTATATTGATATGAAACTTATTATCTACTATTGAAGATCCTAAAGAATAGCTAACCTAAAATTGCACGTGTGGGTCTAAAATTATCGTCCAACACCGAAAGTGTAAGCTAAAATAACTATTGTAAACTTGAACTAAAATTAACTAATTAAATTAAATATTGCAGTTTAAAGCTGCACAGAATCGCAATCGTGATTTTTCGTGTTGCTCAGAACCCGGTGTCCCGAACAGATCCACCTCGTCCGAACAATCCCATCTTTACTACCGAACCGATTTATCAAATAAGCCATTCAATATGTCCCCCATTCATCCAAAAAAAAATCTGGCCACTTTACCATGGACACTTTCCAAAGACGAGTCTTGCAGAGACGACAGCTATGTGTAGTTCAAGTGTAATTTTGTGTAATATCATTGCCATTTGAAACAATTTGTTATTTTTTTACGTAGGACTACGCCTTACGGCAAGGTTTGAGATACCCAGCAAACCTCAAATCGTATAGCAATATATGAAAATCATCTTAAATGTCTCTAAATAAAATCGAAATCGTACACAAAGCTTATTAAATCGCACCCTAGTTTGTATTCAATCGTACAGAATGGTGACGACTGATTTACATACGATTTTCATCACAGAATCGTATAGCATTATGGAACTAATCATGTTAAGTCGGAGCTTATCGTACACAAATGCTTATGAATGTGAATTGTTTACGAATAATCTGCTGTAGGTACCTATATCGCCTCCAAAATAGTACGCATATGCTGGTTTCGTGCATCTAGTGCGATTTTTAAGATACATATATATCGGTACATATTTCTCATTTTTCACTTTGATATACGTACGAAAATGTTAGCTGGGTAGGGTGTCATTCCAAAAAAATCAAAATAAATGCGAGTGTCACGAAAATGTGATAGATTTTGATCACTAATAACTCTACCAATTATGAATGAATTTTCATGGTTTAGATACCAATCGACTCACAATAGATGAAGCAATAATTTGTTCATTTATTTCTTACAAAACATTTATCTGAATTTTCAAAGTCTTAATAAATGTGCGTCAAAGTTATAAGATATTCGATCCTTTTAATATGGCGACGAATATCTGCGTTCTTTCATTGAAATTAAATAATTGTTCAACCATTTCGAAGGTCCTAATGCATGCGGTAATCGATTTCTGATAACCAAACAATGTGCGGTGGTAAGTGGTTGGTAGCAAGCCAGTTGAACGGAGAATACGTTGAGATGCGCGAAAGGACAGGAGATTCAGAAGCGTCGGTGAATCAATACTACCATCACAGACTAACAGACGTAACACTTCGAACAAATTTGCTAACAAAACATCGTTTCATTGACATCCCTAAAACTTGGAAAAAACACTAGCATCACCTGGTGTAGTCTTCGCGCTACGCAGAGCAGGTAGCTATAAATTTAGCAATGCTATAAATTTGCTTGTATATTATCCGACAACAGCGCCAGTGCAGGGGAGCGGCGTTCTCGCGCAGCGACTGTTGTTTGAGTCTTGGCTTAAGTGAAAATTTGAAATGGTCGTTTTCATTGGCGATAGAATGGAGCTTTAGTGTTACGTCTGTTAGTCTGTGCTACCATTGATCAGTTTTGCAATAAAAATTGCTTGTTGCCATTATTGACGGCGCTCGGGTGTATCGATTTCGAGTAGACGGCAGCGATCCGGTTACGGTAGCAGGTTAACGGGGTCACGCCAGGGAAGCTCACGTAATGCAAGTCGGACAAACCTCTTTTGAATACGGTCAATTCGCAAATTCCAAATTTTTTCCCTCGTGTCGATGCTCGTTCGCCGGATCACACCTTTAATAACGATGCTGAATAATATACAAGATAGTTCATATTTTTGCCGCAACCCTCTACGCGATTCGAAAGAGTGTCTCCGAAATACACACTTAACACATCAGTAGCTCCAGGCAAGCTTGGATCAGCCAAGTCAGTTTGCCCAGAAAATCTTTCTTGTGAATTATCTGCCAAAGTTGCGCTCAACAGTACCGTATGCTGCCCTGAAATCCACGAAAATTTGATGAGTGAGTACGTTGTATTCCCGACATTACTGGAGGATTTGTCAGAGAGTCCGTAGCAGCACGGGCCCCATGAATACTGATACTGTCCTACGAATTCTCTTTCATTGGGGATAGATGACGCTACAAAATCTGGAAGAGCACCTTGTAGGCTACGTTGACTAACATAATACCGCGGTAACTACAGCAATTTAGCCGATCGCCCTTTTTGTAGATAGGACAAACCACTCCTTCCATCCACTCCTTCCATCCAATAGTTTCTCCTCCTCCTAAATCCTTGAAATTATCCAATGAAGTACCGTTGCTAGCGGTTCTTGGCCATCTCTGTAGAGTTCTGCCGGGAGTCGGTACTTTCCGACGACTCATCAGCTGACCGATTTCTCACTGTTGATCGGATCTCTTCGAGAGCGGGAGCCGGCACGCTATTATTGTTTGCTCAGTTAAGGTTTACACTTTAAGCCCGTTTTCCAATTAAAAAAGTACTTAGTAACTATGAACATTAACTATTAAAAAACTCAAACTATTAAAAAAACTCAAAAACTCAAAAATACAAGCTAAGTCTATTTTTAATATTCGCTGGTGCCATGGTAATATTCACTACATGCTGTAGATCGCTGAAAGCTTTCATGAAACGGCACGTTGGCTCATGTTGGGAGTCATTCCTGTTTCGATGAGGTGGAACAACCAGGTATTCCGAAGTGCAACTTGACTGTCATTGAAATGCAACCGTGAAGCAAGCATTTAACTGTCGGCTCGTCCAGATATGATCTTTATGAAGAACGCTATGTCGGCAATCTTATGGCTGCAGTGGATTGTGTCAATGTTGACTAGAGAGCATAGGTCGTGATACGGCGGCAGTTGCACCTTAATGCAATACGAACAAACTTTTTTTGGACTGTCTTTATCCGTTGTGTATAGGTTACATATTGCGGACGCCAAACTACACTTGCAAAGTCTAATTTACTTCGCACAAGGCCTACATATATTGCTAGTATTGCATATGGATCCTTAAGGTCACGACCGTATCGTCTCATAAGAGCGAATAGCTTTAAGCAGGCTTTAATAACGTTGTCTGTGTGGCTTGTAAACGAAAGTGAATGATCAAATATGATTCCTAGGTCACGAATGGTTTCCTTGCGTGGCAAAACAAATCTATTGTAGGAGTATTGAAATTCGATTGGACTTAGTTTTCGAGAAAAAGTCATAACAGAGCATTTATCTGGGTTGATGTTCAAGCCGCTATTGGAACAGAATATTCCAATGTTATCCACGTCAAGTTGTAGTTTAAGACAATCACTGTCAGTCTCGATAGGTAAAAAGATTTTTATATCATCTGCGTATATTAAGATTGTAGCATTGGACAACATATCCGGAAGCCTGTTCATCACTAGTACAAAAAGCAACGGTCCTAGATGACTACCCTGCGGTACTCCCGAATTAACAACAGATGAAGCAGAGACGTTTTCCTTAATTTTCACATACTGAACTCTGCGCGAAAGGTAAGTTGTTAGCCAGTTGTAAATCGGTCCGTCGATGCCGAAGTCTGTAACCGCTTGCGTAATACTTAACAGAATCAAAGGCCTTACTCATATCAGTGTATACATAGTCTACTTGAAACCCCCTTGAGATATAGTCGTTTACTATATCTGAGATATAGTCGTTTATAGTGTTTGTAGGCACATCTAGGTTAACTTCCGTTGCGTCTTCTTCTGCTATATTGCCGTTGAGATGCTCATCATTCCACTTGTCGACCACCTCGCGCTTCTTTGTGATTGGATCCCCTCCCTCGTCCCAACACATGTCAGGTTTAGGTGTGTAGCCCTTACGAGTTTGGTTCACCTTCTCGTAAAACTTACCTGTCAGCAGAGAGCAGAAAGCAGAGCTTCATACAGTATACGCGCGAAATTTTCGCCAACTCGCGGGTTGTCTAATTGCCGAATGTTAAACCGAGGAGGGTGGCTTTGTCGCGAGGTGTAAACCATCGATAGTTTTGAGCGCACATATACTGCTACTAGGCAATGGTCTGAGTCGATATGCGTACCCCGTAGGGAGCGTACGTTGGTGGTGTTTGTGAAAACCCGGCTCTCGGAATATGGTCGATTTGGTTCAAGGTTCATTGGTCTGATGATATCCAGGTGGATTTGCGGATATCTCCACTGGGAAAGAAAGTGGTTCCGATCACCAAGCTGCCGACCTGAATGTTCATATCCCTGATGGCGATCTAGGTGTCCCGTAGCAATATCGTACGTTGCCTCCAGCCGCGTAGAACACTTCATTATCGTCATCGGGTCTATCTTCGTGTGAACAATGCACATGTATGATGGTGTAGTTCAAGAAACGGCCTTTTGCCCTCAACATTCACATCCCCTCGGTTATCGCTTTACGGTTCATTATGCGATCCTGCATTTTGCCCAACACTACGAAGCCTGTTCGTTGAACGCTCCACTGCTCTGGTAAAATTGGAATTTATCGCCACAAATCCTCCGTACCGTTTTGCGACAGACCTCCTGTAGTGCCACGATGTCGAACTTTCGGGGTTCTAACTGATCGTGCAGCACCCTGTTGCCACCCACGAAATTAAGCGATCTGCAGTTCTAGGTACCAAGGTTCCATTCCATGTCCGTATTTCGTCGCCTCTGTCCACGACGAATGTTCCAAGTAGAATTTCCTTCATTGTTTGTAGTGTATTGGATTTAAATAGGTTGCCGATCTAGCGCTACGCTGCTGACTCTCGTGATGAGGCTGCCATCTTGTAGTGCCGAAGCAACACTGTGCCTTCTTCCCTGCTGGTTTTCATCGGGATTGGCTACTCGATCTCCGCTAAGGTTGCTCGTATTCCGGCTGATACCATGAGGAGGTAGGGATAGAAGCTGCTGGATAAGAGTCTAAGGACCGCTATGGGGTCTGTTTTACGCATTATCCAGCCATTCACCAACCTAGTCTTTGATAACTGCTGTTTCAAATATAGCCTACTGAGTTATAGATATTCATATATCATATACCAATTCAATATTGACAGAAGTTGGAAGAATAATAATTCTAGCAGTCGAAGAGCCAAGTCACACCGCTAGGTGGATTAATTTAGGTTTTATTCTTTTACAAAGGACGGTGTGCTGCAAGTTCTGTCACCAAAATAACTTATATAGTGCACCGTTACAGATAGTCTATTAGTTTTTTTTATTGTTTTCATAGCTTCTTAGTTTTTCTTTTTTGCATGTAATATATTATTTAATTCTTTTCTCGTGAGTTTTGGGCCTTTGCTTCGAATCCTATTTGCCATGGTCTAAATAAGAATCTCGAGTAGCACGTTTGTCACTAAAGTATTAGGACAAAAAAAAAATATTGGTGTGCTGCACAAAATCTAAACCGCCGAAAACATTTGGAAAACAGAGTTTTAGCGTTTCGCCAGATTTGGCGCTTTTGCAACAATATTACTTTTCCTAGCTTGGTTGTATTCATAAAATCAACAAGGCTAGCTGTCCAAGGTTAATTTCTGATGTCTGAATGATAAGACCAGTGCAATCTCAGTACATGTAATTATTCTTCACATTCAGCTCGTTCTGATATTTGTACACTCGAACCTTCGGTGCGCTAGCAGCAACGTAAGACAACGTAAAGCTCAAGACTAGATGTATTATGTTACTGTTTTTAAACGAGAAGCTGATCCGCATTTGCTACTAGTTACTTTGCTCACCGACGCGACGGGCGCGCAACTCGATACCTGTCCGCTGTACGTGGATACAGATAGTCGCTTTCCGATGTCAGCCAGAGACCTTTTGCTCGTGATGTTGTATAATCTGAAGGACATTTCCCTCCGAACCGGCCAGTTCAACTTCGAAGGAACAGTCAGTGGAAAGAAAAGGGGCGGAAAGACAGCATCGCCGGTTATGAATAAATTAAATGGTAATTTCGCTCGAGCAAGCTTTTTCCGTGATCTACATATGCAATACTGCAAGAACGAATTGCGAACGCGGACATGCCATACCTAAAAATGTTCAATCTAGTCCTGTATGACCTAAACGGCGCGCGAGTCGAAACAATATGTTGGTAAGTCCAGACACGTCAGTTTCATTTTTTATAAACTAGAAGCGACCAATCGCTGCCTGATTGTTGCCTGGGTAGTTGCTTGTATATTGGGCATAGCAACGTCCGTCGGACTACAAGACCAACTAAATGTCATATCATGGTCAGTGGAAACCGCATATGAATTTTATCATTTTCGTTGCCATAATTTAGCACGTGAATTCATTATCATTTTCCGGTTAACTAATACTCTATTTATGAGCTATGCGGAATGATCTTTCGTGAATATTAGCAAACGTTGATTCACGTTTGATCCGAAGCATATTGATCTTATGATAAAATTGAATAATAGAAACTAATGCGCATTTTAATACGAAACAGATTGATTAGAGATCAGATTAGATACTCTCTAAACAATCTGTTTAAATTTAATTATGAGACACTTACTTCTAAAGTAGAATACCAATTTTTTCACTAACGTGGCATGAAATGTATATAAATTACATTTTTTTTTACTGAGCCATCATACCAAATTGCCACCGGCGTGTTGTCCGTGTCTCATGTTCAAGCTCACGCATCATGACCGCACTGATATTCGAGCCACCCTAGGCCGGTATTGGTTACACCCGACAACCCTTTGCAATAATGGAATTCCAATTATTCGTCCTAGTCCGCTCCTAGTCGGTTACTGAAGCCATTCTCCCCGGCGCTTGTTAGTCACAGCTCGAACTGGATCGTTGCGTTTGCGGAAAACAATTTGTTAGAGGTTAAACACATGTGTGACAGAAGCGTGTGGAGCACGCTCTGGTCGACGACGGGTTGCGTGGCTTATGTCCAACCGGTTGGGTTCGGTCGGTCGGTCAGTCCGACAGTCGCTCGCTCGGGTTTGACTTATCAGCCAACGGCTTTTAGTGCGAAAGAACGGTAAACATTTCCGCATTTCGAGCAACGAATTAGTGTTGTCGACCATTAGATGCTATCTAATGAACGATTTTGCCAGTTTTTGATTACCGTGAAATCTTGCTACTGGAATAAATCGACCGGAAGGTCAACTTGTCACTTACAGAGATGTTCGAATGATCGCTACCATTCCTAGTATAATGTGATCCGGAGTACAAAAAAAGGTTGAAATAAATTTAGTTTATTAGCCGCAAAAAAGTGGACTCGGAAGTAAGCACACACAATATTTATTATTACCGTTGTATTTAATGCTGTTGATTCTAGTAGCAAGCATAAGTATATCAACAACAATCGCTGTTATTGGAACAGTGTCCTTCACGTTCAATCATTTAATTATTTTGTGTATATTCAAATCTTCCGTTTCCGTGCAACTGTGGTCTGTTGTTTTCGGATGAAAAGGGTTGTTTCCATCAAACTTCCGAATCAAAACAACTTGTGTGACATCACTATTTTGTTTCAACAAAATCCAATTAAGCTTGCCGTAAGGTATTATCACATCGAGATGTTTCGCATTCGTATGTATGCGAATATTTTTCGTTATATTATTCAATCTGAATATTTTATATTTTAACAAAGGTATTGTAGTAAACCGAAAATATGAAAACCGTTCAAGAATGAGAAAACCTGATTTAATCCACCTAGTGGTAAAAGGAACCTTTGCTATACGGTCTTACTTGCTATTTGAGATAGAAATGTACACGTCTTCGAACATAATTCATCTATTGGTTAAGAAATCATTTCGATAGACCAAAACGAAAATTTGTTATACTTTCAAATAGGAAGGATTCGACATCTATCCTTACTATTTGAACTATTCGACTTATTTAATACAGCAATGACTTGATTTTATCACCCGCGCCCCCATTCAAAATCAACATTTTTTTGTTGATAATTTTTAATGAAAGGCTTATATTCTACGTTCATCGCTTTTAGAATATTTCATATTCTTTCATCATAATTGGGCACACCATGAAATCTGGCAATTTACTATTGTTTCATTCATTCCGAATATTTTTATCAAGCTTTGTTTTTTAGAAAACTTAGTATCCGAGGATAGAGGTTGTCCGGCCAGAGAGGACTTTTCCCTAGATAGAAATTTTCTCAATGCAACACTTATATACAGTGGGATTTCGAACTTGGCATGCCTCGATTTTGGCAACAAAAGTATCCGTTTTTGGCAACAAAAAATATTTTACTTCCAAAAATTGCCGTATTGCCGTAGAACTATGCCTTACCGCAGGTCGCCAAAAACTTACTTGCACCGCACGGATAGCTCTTGGCGAATTTTGTGAACATAAAACCCGATTTAATCCACCTATTAGTGAAAGGAACCTTTGTTATACCATCTCATTTGTCATTTGAGGTAGAATTCGACACGCCTTCGGAACTCAACTTTTTGATAACACTATGACAGTTATCATCAATACATATGCATATCTATGTAATATACTGATAAATTAGTATAATATTCCAAAGCAATTAAAAAAATGTCTTCCTTTTATTTGTATAATTTGTTATTTTGAGTTAATAGCGGGGTTACATTCTGGGGTTTGGTTTAAGTGAGCAACTATCCGTTCCTGGATTCCTGGATGTATTCGAAACGTTCCTAGAATGTGTCCAGCTGTGGCCAATGTAACTCTGGACACTTTATATGTCGACAAATGAGCTACTTTTGCAATTTTGAGTACTTAAGGATGTCATATGTTGTACTTTAGCTCAATTCAGAAACTTCCCGGACGTGTTGTTCTGGACATATCTTCGGAACCATACATCCGATCCAAATTCTGTTCAATAGAATTCTTCTAGGCCACAAAACTCTGCGTTTGTTAGTTATTCAGTCAAATCGGTCCAGGCATTTTCTAAAAGCAGATGTTTATTGTTATATTTTCACTACTGAGACTGTTATGCGTTTATTTGTAACTTGTAACTGACATAGTTTCATATTTTTTTTTCAAAATTTTGGGAACAAACATAACATTACTGTTTGAAATATTGAAAGCATGAACAATTTAAAGATGATTCCCAGGCTCATCTCAAAAGTGGTGAAAATCACATGGGATTGTTATGCATTTACAGGCAGTAATGGTAGTTATCATCAACACATATGCATGCATATGTAATATACTGACAGATTTGTAGAATACTTGAAAGCAATCAAAAAATCGTGTGCAAAGTTCTTGGGCAGGATTGATATTTAAGGGGGACCCTCACTGGAAAGTCGAAAAACTTGTTTGTTTTGCATTTTCAGAAAGCTTTTATCTTTAGAAATGTTGAGCCCATAGTATTTTTCGGTATGTGGTCTCGTTGAGAATTTACAGTAAAACTATTGGATCACTTGAAGGGAAGTGCAGTGCTGTACAATAGTTTAAACGCGCTCTCCTCGAAATCATATATTTTCAGCGACTGTGCGTGTATCGCAGTATCTAGAGGATCGATTTTGGTGAATTTTTTTTGACGTGTAAAAATTACTTATCTAAATTGTGACGTAACCGCTTTACGATATCTCAAATTTTTAATTTTCGCTGCATTTTTAAAAAAATCGTTACACTTCGCAACCAGTAAGAGATAGATAGTTACTATGTACAGCAAAGTTGCTTATTTTACTGTGTTCTATAACTTTTGTGAAGACATTGTACTTTTTTGGACGCATTAAAAAAAACAAAAATTTTTATCACCATAATAGGTAGATTTTCGGTCGCCATAATAGTGTAAAAGTTGCACCAGATTTTTTAAATAAACTTTTCCAAAGACACGCCACCTGGAAAATTAGGCATTTTTACGCTAGAGCACATGATCGCGTTTTTTTCTATTTGGTTCATATCAGTAAAGTTTGCTTAAATAATTTCATCAATGCTTTTCAAATAACTTTTGACTGGTAAGGCCAATTCTAATAAGATTTAGCAGGTATGTTCACAACGTTAAGGCTTCCTGTTTGATACACACACACACACACACACACACACACACACACACACACACACACACACACACACACACACACACACACACACACACACACACACACACACACACACACACACACACACACACACACACACACACACACACACACACACACACACACACACACACACACACACACACACACACACAAACACACACAAACACACAGACACACACACACACACACACACACACACACACACACACACACACACACACACACAAACACACACACACACACACACACACACACACACACACAAACACACACACAAACACACACAGAGGATGGTAAATGGTTTACAAATACTCAGCCACAAACGGAGCCCGCGGAGTACCAGGGCGCCCTCCACAATAATCTGCCCTTACCGCATCATGAGGGGCTCTGATGTGGCGGACTTTTCTTTCCCCTCAACTCGTGGGAGTCTTATGGAAAACAAAATCAAAAATACATCAAGTGCAGATACGGTGGAAAACCTGTTCGCGAGAGGAGGCATCCAGCGTTGTCCATCAAGGGTGGAGAGGGATGTAACTAGGAGCGCTAGTGTGGGTGGCAAGGGCTGCGGTATGCCTACCACGCCGGACACAGTGATGTACGGCCCAGCGCTAATCAGGGCGATGGAGAAGAATAGAGACTCAGTACTTAAAGTGGTAGCAGCGTCACAGCAGCTCGATATTATAATCGAGTTCACGTCAGGTCGCGGAAATTTCTCGAAGGTCCTGAAGCAGAGCTTATTCATGCTTCGGAGAACCTTGAATGCAGCGACCAAAACGCACAACGGCTTCGTGGCGCGTGCAGGAGAGGCAAAGAAGGTGACCGTGAAGGCGGCGAAGGTAGTACAGACAGACGCCTGCCCGTTAACGGAGTGTCACAACGCGGCCCAGGAGGCCACGAAAAGCACTACCAGCAGCGGTAAGACGTCCGCCAAGCGTCTGAGACAGTCCCCGGGGGATAGCACCCCTGGTGGACCAAAAAAAAGCCTGACCCGTAAAAGCCCTCAGGCTAGCGAGTTGGCAGAGCTAACCGATGAACCAAAAGCTCCAAGACGAGTGGCCCGTGGACCGAGGTTAAGGCCAAGAAAAAGGACAGAGGAAGCTCCACTAAGAAAACAGCTCCACCTAAACCGGCAAGGAAGCGAGCGAAGAAGGGCGACGCTCTTATCCTGAATACCGACGGGTCGAAATACTTGCAGGTTCTGAAGGCCATGAGAGGAGACGCCCTACTCAAGGATCTGGGTGCGGACGTGCGCAGCATCCGGCGCTCACGCACGGGCGATATGATCTTGAGCTAAAGAAGGACGCCACCAAGAAGAGTTCCGCATACAAGTCCATAGCGGAAGGAGTGCTCGGGGACGGAGTGCAGGTACATGCTCTCACGCAAGAAGGGCTTCTCCAGCTGAACCTAGATGAGATCACCGAAATGCGCGAGGTCGTACAAGCTCTCAAAACGCAAAGTGGAGTCGTGATGGTAACCGAGGCGGTTCGCTTACGCCAGGGTCCTGCCGGGACCCAGGTAGCCACCATACAACTTCCGCTGACTGACGGAAACGAATCCCTGAAAGCTGCTAGGCTAAAAGTGGGGTGGTTGGTATGCCCACTGAGTGCAACGAAGCAGTCGGAAGCTTGCTTCCGGTGCTTCGAGCATGGCCATAGAGCCTGGAACTGCAAGGGGCCAGATAGGAGCCAGTTGTGCAGGAGATGTGGCAGTGCTGGTCTTAAAGCAAGGGACTGCGCGGAGCCTCCCAAGTGCCTGATATGTACTGGTAAACGGGACGCAAAGCACGTGTGCCGGCGACTAAGCCGCTTTCATAGTGCAAGTGACACAACTCAACCTGAACCACTGCAGCAAGGTTCACCAGCTGTTACACCAAGCAGTTTCTGAGTCAGCAATGGACATTGCCATAATCTCGGACCCATATCGCGTCCCTGCCGAAAACGGCAACTGGGTCTCGGATAGGTCCGATACAGCGGCTATATGGACGACAAATTGGTTCAAAAGGTTGTGTCAACTGCAGACGAGGGATTTGCGGTTGCCAAAGTGGTTGGAGTGTTCTACTGCAGCTGTTATGCTCCACCGAATTGGTCTATCGAGCAATTTACGCGGATGGTAGACCGAGTATCAGTTGTGTTGACTGGTCTAAAGCCGGTGGTTGTGGCGGACGACTTTAACACTTGGGCGGAAGAGTGGGGAAGTCGTCGCACGAACCATAGGGGTCGGATGCTGCATGAGGTTCTGGGAAAGCTTAACGTAGATCTGGCCAACATCGGCACCAGAAGTACCTTCAGTAGTAACGGTGCGGAGTCTATCATCGACGTGACTTTCGGCAGTCTTGGTCTGATAGGAGACTGGAGGGTAGACAATGGCTTCACTCATAGTGACCATTAGACGGTCCGCTATGGTGTCGGTCAGATAATGAGGTGGCAGGCGGCGAGTAGAGCCGACACTCCAACCACCCGTGGATGGAAGACATCATACTTTGATCCCGAAGTATTTGTGGGAGCGATTTGAAGGTTGAGGTACTGTCGCGAGCGTGTGACGCTACCATGCCTAGGAAAAGCCGACCTAGGAATGTGAGGTCACCGGCTTACTGGTAGACAGTTGAAATTGCGGAACTCCGCGGATCGTGCTTTCGTGCGAGGAGACTTATGCAAAGAGCTCGTTCGGACGAAAGCAGGGCTGAATGTCGAATAGCACTTGTTGCTGCACGCGTAGCGCTGCACGAGCCTGTTTTGAAAGGTTATGTGCTAGTGCCAATGTGAACCCGTAGGGTGATGCCTACAGGGTTGTAATGGCAAAGACCAAGGGCGTGATGGCGCCTGCAGAGCGACCGCCAGAGATGCTGGATCATCGAGGGCCTCTTTCCACGACACGAGCCAAGGCCCTGGCCTCAGGCCGCTGAGTTGTCTCACAGCCGACGTTCCAGTATCTCAGACCATAGCGTGAGATGGTCAGCCTCTCAGCCGAACATCCAAAGTAACGTGAGCGACGGCGGTTTAGAGGTCGGGGAGGAAGTTACGGTTACGAATGAGAAACTCATTGAGATCGCTAAATCCCTAAAGGTGAGCAAGGCACCGGGATCAGACGGAATCCCGAATTTGGCCATTAAAGCGGCTATTTTAGAGGCTCCCGAATTATTCGGAGCAGTAATGAGTAGATGCATGGAAGATGGCCAATTCCGGGAAAGATGGAAGCGACAGTACCTGATCCTATTGCCGAAGCCGGGAAAACCTCCGGGTGTCCTCTCGTCATATAGGCCGATCTGTCTACTCGATACTGCCCGCAAGGTGCTGGAGACGGTTATCCTTAACCGACTCGTACAATACACTGAGGGTATAAACGGTCTGTCAAGGAACCAATTCGGCTTCCGAAAAGGCAAATCTACGGTGGATGCCATCTTGTTTATCATTAAGACAGCCGAGGTGGTAATCCAGCGTAAGAGGACGGGTATCCGCTATTGCGCAGTTGTCACGCTCGACGTGAGAAATGTGTTTAATAGCGCTAGTTGGGACTCCATAGCTAACTCGTTTCGGAACGTCCAAGTGCCGGTGTCGCTGTACAGGATTCTGGAAAATTATTTCCAGAATCGTGTGCTATGCTACAACACGGAGGAAGCGTTGTCAGAAGACGGAATTCTCATACACGCTAATCGTAACTTACACATATCGGAAGGTTGGTTCACATAAAGCGTAACGTAACGTAATGGGGAGATTACTACATTGGAAATGATCGCGTTTTTGCATTTGCACCGTCAACCGTCTGCTCAGTTACCTTTCTCGTATTCTTTTCTTCTTCAAAGTATAGGCAAATACCACTTTCCATTTTCTTTAACCCTCTCTGTCCCAGGGGTGTTTTGGTGGTTTACAGTTTTTGATCATGTAAAAAAGCTATTAATTAACAATTCGTCAAACGCAACTATACACCTTGTAAAACGATGTTTTTACTACGTTACAAAATCAAAATATCCATATTTGAATGCCTCAAAAAGTTTATCGGTCGATTTTAGTATCGGAAGTCATGGAGCACCTGTGCTACCATGGGACAGAGAGGGTTAAAAACACAACTTTTACAGACTTCAGAAACAAAACACGGGTTACGACGAAAAGAGATTCGGTCGTTCCGTGAATGTTTTTGTTAGGCATTACTGTGTAAGAAACATCAATAATTATTGTGCTTTTATTATTTCCCAGTTTTTAGTTCCTGCTGTTCGTGAAGTTCATTAAATTCGTTAAATGTATACAAATAAGTAATAATAATACTAAAACTAATAACTCTCACTGAGAGGATTTATTTCAAATTGCCACTCGTAATAGTAATCGTTTTGCTTAACCACCACTCCGTCCATTTTATACCGATCATTAGTTAAACAGCTGGTTACGGCAAAAAGTGCAAACATAGAGGAAAAAAACTAACGAACAAAACAATCGAAATGAAAGTTACACTCACTTTTGCTGCTTTTTGTGCAACACGGATCAGACACATGCGCTATTAACAATAAAGCAATTTAAATGGTAGCAAGAAATTCGCACACATTCTTCGGCTCGTCAGGGGCTCTGCTGGCAACACAACACCTCCCTTCCTTCCAGTTAGAGTGGTGTAGTTTACTTAAACGAACCTCTCATTCGACGTTTGCTTGAAATGCCGCCCATCATCGGTTGGTGGTCAATAATAATAACAATACTAACTCAACGCAGTTCAGACACGCCGGCTTCAGGGTCTTGGCTCACACCTTTCGGCTAAGCTTAACAAGGTATTACCATTGAAACATTCGCCATACGGTCGGCGGTGGCGTCGACGCATACAAAAATGGCAGATGCGGCTGGCCGGAATCCTTCTGCATGCCTGATCGGATTGTTTTGCGTGTGCAATTTCGCACTCTAGCATCGACGGTTGTTCCAGTGGTCTAGTGAGGAGGAAAGGAAACTGTGCCACTCAGAGAGCAGGAAAAAGCTGAAAATTATTTACCAACCGCTGCTGCAGCAGGGTTGTAAAACATTTATTGATTTCTGTGAGCTCTCAGCTTGATGGTAAGTTGCAACAAATTTCAACACAAAATAATCGATTTACTTTGAATCATCCGAAGGTGATTTTCTTAATATATGTATATAGTTGTTGAAAAATGTTCGATTGTTGTTAGTTTGTACCGGTAACCAAAAACCTGATGTCTGGCCTCTTTTTCTGGTGCGAAATGCTCAGACAGAATGATAAATAAAGTAATTTTAAATATGACCACATCAACTAGTATCGATAGATTGTAAATTTCACTAATTGCCAATGTGTGAATAACAAAAAATGAGGTAATTAAGACTGGGTTTAGTTTACTGGTTTCGTTTCCATATAACCAAGGTGGTTGTCGTTCAGGTCAAAAAGAGCTTTGTGATCAAAACGTAGTTTGTTTATTCGATAATCTACAGATTTCACTTAACTAGAAAAAAGCACAGCGGGGACAAGCTTTGAGAGTACATATTACTCTTGCACGAAGCAAAACAAAGCATTCTTTTTTCAACCTTTTTGTTGCCACTTACTTAGTGTTTAAATATTGAATTGTATGCTATTTCTATTAACGACCGATTCATGGGCAATAATCGGAAGTCATTGTGCAACAATTCCCGGTCCGCCAGAGCTCGACAAAAAATAACGTGTTGTACTTGGAAGAAACCAGATTAAATTGTTTTTCCTCTGCATCTCAAATTAGTGGTGGTGAATGTCGATTGGTACTCGACCGGTGACCATACATACATAGATTATGATACTCTTTATGCCTTCATTCCTTTGCTTAAATAATACTGAAATCGAAAGCAAGAACCGGTTCGACAGCATATTTTCTGAGTCTGAAATAAAGGCAACCAATTCATCTCACCGTACGACAAAACCAGAAGAAACCGATTGCAATCGCTCGCTAAATAACGTCAAGCTTTACGAGAGTCGAACTGGCTGAACCCAGCAGGGTAAGTATGTTTGGTACTGGTTCACGTACATTCACAAATACTCACCTACAAAGGTTCCAAGCCGAACGAGAGTATTAAATGGAATGGAGCCTGTCACAGTTTTCGAATTAGCAAGCGCGAGTGGGTGGCAACAGTCGGCGGATAGAACCTGGCGGGGTGGTAGTGGGTTTCGGGGTTTTGCTTGCATGCTGACGTGGTTCCACATTCTCTTTCACTTGTCTGATTTGGTGCCTTGGCAAGCAGCAGAAACACCGACATAGCTTTGAATTTATTGTACAGCGTGTGCATGAAATGCACAAACCCAATCTCGTCCAGTCTCCATGCGAGTAGGGATATGGTGCGATTCGTAATTTGAAAACTATTTGTATTGATCAACTGAAGGTAATATAACTGTTGATTACCTAGCTAGCTTCTAAATCGTCATTTCAGGCTGTTTGCGTACACGACCGATACTTGTTTTACTGATAAACAATATGAAACAAGTTTTTCCGATAACTGAACTGGAAAGAATACTAGTTCTTCACCTTTTGCATATAGAGTGTCAGACAGATGTCCACTAAATGAACAATCACTCCAGCTCAGTATAGCTTGACCGGACGATCTAACTTTAAAGTTAAGGCAATAAATAAACATTATAAAATGAGACCTTTTGATAGCATACATTTTAAAATTAGGAACCAAAAAGGAGAATCTAACATAATTGTCGAAAGTACCTACTCCGCGTGTCGGTAAAATTATGATGACTAAGTGGCCATACCCGGAAAACTATGCAGTCATTCGTGATTAATAGAGACATGGCTGGGGTGCCATCGTTTCGAACGTCTCTCAGCCAGAACTGGAACGTTCAGCTTAGCGCTCAAAATAATCAAATATTTAAATCATCTAAGGTTTCCAAGAATGTATTCCAATCGAATACGCTAACACCTGGCAGTATTTCTATTCTTTCCATGAAAACCCGTTTTAGACCGAACCATGTGCTCAGGAAATTTGGTGTCGACGTTTTAGTTTTTTGAGTTTTATTTCGAGTGTGCTAATTCAAAATTTCGCCGATTGCGTAACGTTTATAGCGCAAAGTTTGGAACATCCGTAACTTGTTCAGATTGAGTTGAATTCACACAAATTTTAACGGGTGGCAACTAAAATTTTGGAATTTTTTTTCAAGCTGTCAAAAAAGACAAAGATTCATGAAGAAGATCTGATTAACCGAAATTAAAGATACATTATCCATTGTTGAAAATAAATTAGTGTACATTTGAAAACGGTCCCTAATCGGCTGTTCGGCGAAGCTTTTGTTTGACGTCGAAATAGTAACGTTGTACGGTCGTCATGTCAACTTTGCGAATGCATCTCTTGATTCTACCAATCAACTGTTTGCAATTCGTGGCTCTCCAGTTATTTTTGTACACCAAGGAACTCAAAATCTCGAAGAAATCTTCGATTGTGCGCATTGAGACAAATTTTTCGGCTCGTGGCTTTTGAGTAAAAATGGGATCGAATGAGTATTCAGGAACGATTGTGTTTTTTTTGGCGTGATGCGATGATGCTCTATCCGGCCAAAACACGTATTGTCCATCTGCATGATGTTTTTGTAGAAACGAAATCAACATTTTCTTCAAACATGCGACTAGTGTATCTTTTTTTTCATGTTGGGAATTTTTGTCACTGCGACCATTTGTTTGATCTATTGTGATATATCCCCCATTTTACTATAGCTATGTTGTCAAGATGACGCACCACTATTAGAAGCGACTGTCATTGTTTAACTAATAGCATTTGTCTGGCCCGGTGATACATTTCGGATAAAGTGCACTACCGTACTGGGACTTGTTCTCCAAATATCAAAGGGTTCTAACAGCCCTCTGTCGAAGAACCTTAATCTTTTATTAAAAATTGCCGGACATCGGCATAACAGGTGTTCCGAGTCTTCTTTTTCTATGCCACATAAGCGACATATATCATCTCGAAGTTTTCCGATAAGCTTCAGATGATAGCGGCTCGGACAATGTCCTGTTATTAGACCAGTATAGATGCTTAGATCTTTCTTTGAAAGCTCCGGTATTTTGCGAGTCATAGAAATGTTTGGAGAGATAAACCGTTTCGACTGCCTAGCATTGGAAGTGTTATTCCAATTTGATTCCACTTTCGTACATTACCATGCCTTCAGCTCCATTTTTAAGGCAGAAGCAGATAGGCCGCTAAAGGGCTCAGGTCCTATAAATTGATGAGAAGATCCGAGTCTTGCAAGCGCATCAGCCCTCTCATTGCCATCAATTCCACAGTGACCTGGGACCCAATATAAGTTGACTTGGTTACGGCAAGACAATTTTTGGAGTGATTGAATACATTCCCAGACGTGTTTTGATGTGCATGTCGCCGACTTTAAAGCATTTAGAGCTGCTTGACTATCGGATATGATGCATATATTTGAATGTCTATAGTTTCTGCGCAAGCACACAGTAGAACACTCTAAAATTGCTTGAATTTCAGCTTGGAATACAGTTGGCCATCTACCCATAGGAATTGACATGTCTATTCCTGGGCCAGTTACTCCTGCTTCCACTTGGTTGTCTATTTTTGAACCATCTGTGTAAAAAACAGTCGAGCCTTGGCAAATATCGGGACCACCGTCTTCCCAGGAATCACGCCTAGGCTCAAATACACGAAAAATTCGGTCAAAGTTGTATTTTTTCGCCATCCAGTCTTCATTATTGATTACCAGAGGATTAATACTAATAGTCTTTAGAATACTGAGATGAGCTGTAAGATCACCATCAAAGAGGTTCATAGATCTTTTGATTCTCAGAGCACTCTTTTCAGCTTCTAGTTGTATGAACTGATGCAGTGGAAGCATATAAAGTAAAGCATCCGATGCCTTCGACGGTGTACTTCTCATTACACATGTTATTGAGAGAGTGGCTAGCCTTTTTTCTGAGTAGCTTTCTCTTTTGTTTTCATCTTCGGTTTCAGTCCCCTCCCCATTGCTTACCAAAAATTCTTTTACATATCCATTTGTAGCTTTGTTTACAGCTTGCTCTAGATGTGTATTCCAATTGAGTTGTCTGTCAAGAAATACTCCAAGGTATTTGACAGTTTCTGAAAGTTTCAAGAGTGTTCCTTTCAATCTTATGTTACTCAATGTAACTTTTTTTCTTCTCGTAAATGGTATGATAGTAGTCTTATTGGCATTAATGTTGTGGCCCTGCCTATCACACCATGATGAAATAAAATTTAAAGCAATTTGCATTTGGTCAGCGATGATAGAATCGAATTTCCCACGAACAATTATGACTATATCATCTGCGAAGCCAATTATTTCAAAGCCTAAGGCTGTCAACTGTTGAAGAAGATTATCAACTATTAAAGACCACAATAGGAGTGATATTACGGCTCCTTGTGGGCACCCTTTCATTGCGCTAACGCTAATGGGTGAAGTGTATATTAATTGATAGCCAAACCAGAGGGCTTGTTGTTGAAGAAACGAGATAGAGAACGATGATTTTGGCTGGTCTTCCACTACCTTGCTTGCGAATAGTTGTTAGGCATTTTAGGATATGGTAAACAGTCGAAGCCGCAACATATTTACTTTTTAAATGTTGTACCGTATACTTTTCGCCGAGATTTCTGTTGCTGTTCGTAAAAGTGTACAACGCGCTCCCGAAATGCTTCTTGTTTCGACGCCATTTTTAGCAAAACTGTGCCAGCATAAATAAAACAAAAAATATTAACAAAAAGAGAAGAGAGAGAGAGAGAGAACTAACACATACATACTATCATTTCTCTCTGAGCTCGTTTGTAGTTGAGCATAAGGGCCGCGAAAAAATCCCAAAATTTTAGTTGCCACCCGTTAATGTCAATTTAATTCTTTGTAGAATGTATCGTTTGTTGAAATTACATATGAAACGATTTTCTCGGACAGGGTGTCTTTTAGCGAGATATTAAGTCTAACAGAAAGTAAATCTGGACGCACCTCGTGCGTTACCGCAACGCCTCTTGTGGTGGCAACTGGAACCATCTAACATAACTTTGTTTAGACGTTTTTGAAGAACAACTGGTGCAAGTTTGGAATTAAAATCGAACGACGTAAAAAAAATCTTGCAAAAACATCTGGCAGTAGTAGTAGTAGTAGTAGTAGTAGTAGTAGTAGTAGTAGTAGTAGTAGTAGTAGTAGTAGTAGTAGTAGTAGTAGTAGTAGTAGTAGTAGTAGTAGTAGTAGTAGTAGTAGTAGTAGTAGTAGTAGTAGTAGTAGTAGTAGTAGTAGTAGTAGTAGTAGTAGTAGTAGTAGTAGTAGTAGTAGTAGTAGTAGTAGTAGTAGTAGTAGTAGTAGTAGTAGTAGTAGTAGTAGTAGTAGTAGTAGTAGTAGTAGTAGTAGTAGTAGTAGTAGTAGTAGTAGTAGTAGTAGTAGTAGTAGTAGTAGTAGTAGTAGTAGTAGTAGTAGTAGTAGTAGTAGTAGTAGTAGTAGTAGTAGTAGTAGTAGTAGTAGTAGTAGTAGTAGTAGTAGTAGTAGTAGTAGTAGTAGTAGTAGTAGTAGTAGTAGTAGTAGTAGTAGTAGTAGTAGTAGTAGTAGTAGTAGTAGTAGTAGTAGTAGTAGTAGTAGTAGTAGTAGTAGTAGTAGTAGTAGTAGTAGTAGTAGTAGTAGTAGTAGTAGTAGTAGTAGTAGTAGTAGTAGTAGTAGTAGTAGTAGTAGTAGTAGTAGTAGTAGTAGTAGTAGTAGTAGTAGTAGTAGTAGTAGTAGTAGTAGTAGTAGTAGTAGTAGTAGTAGTAGTAGTAGTAGTAGTAGTAGTAGTAGTAGTAGTAGTAGTAGTAGTAGTAGTAGTAGTAGTAGTAGTAGTAGTAGTAGTAGTAGTAGTAGTAGTAGTAGTAGTAGTAGTAGTAGTAGTAGTAGTAGTAGTAGTAGTAGTAGTAGTAGTAGTAGTAGTAGTAGTAGTAGTAGTAGTAGTAGTAGTAGTAGTAGTAGTAGTAGTAGTAGTAGTAGTAGTAGTAGTAGTAGTAGTAGTAGTAGTAGTAGTAGTAGTAGTAGTAGTAGTAGTAGTAGTAGTAGTAGTAGTAGTAGTAGTAGTAGTAGTAGTAGTAGTAGTAGTAGTAGTAGTAGTAGTAGTAGTAGTAGTAGTAGTAGTAGTAGTAGTAGTAGTAGTAGTAGTAGTAGTAGTAGTAGTAGTAGTAGTAGTAGTAGTAGTAGTAGTAGTAGTAGTAGTAGTAGTAGTAGTAGTAGTAGTAGTAGTAGTAGTAGTAGTAGTAGTAGTAGTAGTAGTAGTAGTAGTAGTAGTAGTAGTAGTAGTAGTAGTAGTAGTAGTAGTAGTAGTAGTAGTAGTAGTAGTAGTAGTAGTAGTAGTAGTAGTAGTAGTAGTAGTAGTAGTAGTAGTAGTAGTAGTAGTAGTAGTAGTAGTAGTAGTAGTAGTAGTAGTAGTAGTAGTAGTAGTAGTAGTAGTAGTAGTAGTAGTAGTAGTAGTAGTAGTAGTAGTAGTAGTAGTAGTAGTAGTAGTAGTACGAGTGTTACGAGTGTTAATACTGCACATGGATACCAGAAAGAAAACATTAAATTAAACTAATAATGGAAACTCAAACGACGCAACTCAGAGCACTTGTTTGATGCGGTGTGTCTAGGGAGAGTACAACAGTCAACTTTCTAGGGTTAATCTTGGCCCGATTAACAGCACATCATGGACAATGAGCGGGCTCTTCTCCCCACCTGCTGGAGTCATTCTGCGTTAAGACGGTTTATTCAACGATTGACTCAGGCGACTTAGCCCTTGGAAGGAGATTCTCTAAATCCCTGGTACGTGTAAGTGATGCTGCTTATCGACCAATTCCCTTTGAGCCCTTCCTACAAGCCCTTGGAAGGAGATTCTCTGAATCCCTGGTACGTGTAAGTGATGCTGCTTATCGACCAATTCCCTTTTAGCCCTTCCTTCAAGAGTTGGAAAGAATGACCAGTCGTTGAATATGTACAACTCTTTTTGACATGATAGGCTCATTGCTATGAACAGATGTTCTGCTAAGGTAGGTGGTAGTACAATATATTTATATTAATTGATTAATTAATCAATTAATTATTAATTATTTAATGCAAGATTATCAGATGAATAATACTGTTAGAAATATCCCAACAAATATTTTTGTTGAATAACAGTTTATCAAGCGCTTGTTACCCGATAATTATCTATACAACGGTTTAATAAGCTAATAAACAACAAATGTTTGTTGGGATATTCTTGAATTTATTTTTACAACTTACCATACCACACCCCTCGGGGATTTTAACTCGAGTATTCCTTTCGGTAACCTACGTTTCGTATTCCTTTCGGTAACCTACCTTTCGAGGCTGAAATATGTGATCTGGATTGATTTTACTCGATGTGCTAATTTTTTATTTATAACAGCTCCGAAACGAACTTATCACTCAAGAATAAATTATTGGCAAAATTCACGTCGCTTGTGGCGTCAGAGATGGCGGTATGCATCAGAAAAGGCTTGCAACGCTCGGGTCCAAATCCAGCAGCGGTATATGATACTTTAGAGTTTTTTTTATATGGTCTACCTCCATCACATAAAACGAATATACAGAAGTTAGGAGGTGCAGGTAGAAAAAAGAAACGTATAAAAATAGAACTTAAAGTTCTATTTTATAAATTTTTAGCAAAGTTTCTTTAGAAGCTGCTTAGCGTTCTATGTAGCCAAATCTAGGCAACTTTAAAGTTCGGCGGACTACTTACAAGTAAAGTTGCTTAGCAAGCTATAGATCTATAGACATGAAGTTGGTTAACCTTCCTTTGACACCATTATCCGAACTTTTGGTTATTTTCAACTTGCACGTTGAACGTTCAAGCTGCATGTTGAACTTTCAAGTTGCTGCTAATATTAACCCCTCTAAGGTCCACATCATTTTTAGCACTGCAAAATTCACTAAAATGGTCGTAACTTTTTTATCTTTCAATATTTTTTCACCGAATTTGGGGGATTTCCCGAAAATCTTTTCTTTTTTCATAATATATATAGATAATGGCCAGATGTCTTATGGCCCCGGAGTTATTTCGAAGTTACTTGGGGGACCGCGACATGGCTTTTTTTGATATTGTTGCCAAATATTTAAAATTTGTTTGAAATCTGTTGATTTTGGAAATATATCATCGACTGTGGACGTATCGGTCACTTTGCCGCAGTTACGAGCCATGGCGCACACCATCCGGATCCGGGGGGACACTATGAATCCGAAACCAGTTCCCATAAAGAGTCATTTCAGTATCAGTAAAGTATGTCGTGTCGCATATAAAAAAAACATCAGCATTCGACAAAATAGCGATTGGCGATCATCTCATGTCTCTAAGAGGCCATTTCGTTCCTGGTTATGATATCAAAGTAATCTACAAAACCTCGGAGTTGGCTACCTTTGGTGCAAATCGAGCCTTTCGTTTCGATGCCCAGTCGTCGGATCACCCGTGCCTCGAAGGGACTCGAGAGTGTCCCCGAGATGCGCACGAAATACATCGCTCGATCCAATGCAGCTCCGACCAGCCGCGTCAGTTTATCCGGAAAACCCTAGCTGGTCTCGATTGACTGCATCGTATGCTGCTTTGAAATCAATAAATAGTTAATGCGTGGGCACGTTGTACTCAGCGTTAGAGCGAGATCTGGCGGGTGGTTGAAATCTGGTCCATAGTTGTGCGACTTTTCCGTGAAGTCCGCCTGGCAATTTCTTACGGAATTCTGTGTTATCGGTGACAGCAGGCGTAACAGGATCTGGGAGAGTACCTTATGTGTGGCGTTTACCAGCGTTATGCAATAGTTGCAATAGTTGCAGCAGTTGCAAAGCCGATCACCTTTTTGTAGATGGGGCAAACCACTCTTTCCATTCGTTCCTCCGGGACATTACACGGGTAGAAATTTAATCTCCAAAATGCGCAAATTGATTCATGATTTCAGGTTTCTAGCTTATGTTTTATGCACCATGAATTATAATCATAATATCACGAATTTCTTGCAGTACAACACTACGCAAATTCATGATTTGGTGCTGCTTGATATGGAAGTTCAGTCATGATTTCTCAGCAATTCAAACTTAATGATTTCATGATTTTATTCATGGTAGCGGAATGGGATTTCTTTCCGTGTACTATCTTTCAGAAGCACTCCTACTCTCAAAAAATCAGCACGTCAAGTTTACGTGAAAACATAGGTAATTCTCATCCATCACGCTTTTCATGTAACATTCACGTGAATGGTTGGTAACTCGAACTCATACTAACCAGTTTACGTGCGATCCCGGTAAGTTGTATCAATTTTCTCATTAACTAGTACATGAAGCTCACGTAAGTTGCTGTACAGAAGTTTACATGATTTTTCACGTGGATGCGACGTGCCGATTTTTTTGAGTGTAGGGTAATTTCCGTTCCGCCTCCTTCTCCTTCGTCGTTGAGGTGCTCATTGAAGACCTGTTTCGACCTGTCGACCACCTCGTGCTGGTGTATGATTAGAATTCCCACATTGTCCCTACACATGTAAGGTTTTGGTGTATAGCCTATACTGGCGAATAGTTGTTCTAATTCTTCACAATCTCTCTCCTTCTTTTGGTACTTTTTATTCCTCAGGGGATCATGGTTAACTGGTTCCTTGCTCGTCGGTATTTGACCAAGTTCTCCGTAGTGGTAATGCTCAGATAATGTTTCCCAGCCATTTTTTCCTCTCCACCGTTTGTTGGCATTCCCCATCAAACCAATCATTTTGTATAATCCGGGGATCTTCACTTAGTGTGTATAATGTTTAATGTATTGTATAATCCGGGGCTCACCAATTGCCGAGCGTATTCGGCTCCAATTGTGTTCGAGGTTTGAAGCACCCATCTTCTCGGAAGAAGACAGTACCTCATCCTGTATTCGCGCGTAGCTCTCGGCAGATTGCAGATTATTTAGCTGCCTAATGTTCAACCGCCTCCCAGTTGGCTTCGAGGTACGACGCTGGCCTAATAAGCCAGACGTCGTATGTTCGAATCTTGACTGGGAGAGGCTGTTAGAGTCAATAGGATCGTAGCAACTGGCCCTGCAATTGTCCTGCACTCTAACAGCTGGCTGCGAAGTCTGTCGTATAAAAACAGAAGGTCAAGTTTCGATAACGGAATGTAGCACCTAGGCTTTGCTTTTTAATGTTCAACCGAGGAATACGGCTTTGACGTGTCTGGTATATGGCTGACAGTTTTGATTGAGTGCCCATATACTACTACTAGGTGATGGTAAGAGTGAATAGCCGCACTCCGAAGGGAACATATATTCGTGATGTTGGAGAAAAACCGGCCATCTATGAGAACGTAGTCAATCTGATTCATTGTACGTTGGTCAGGTGATCTTCAGGTGCTTTTGTAGATGGCTCGTAGTCAGCAATTACTAAACTTTCTTTAAAATTGTCATTATCAAGTATAAATTGTGTCAACTTGATCTTTGGTACTCATGTTTAACACGCGCAATGCCAGTTCGAAACCAGATCTAGCGGGTTGGAAATTTTTCGCATTAGCACTGCAGTGTTCGACGTCATATATCATATTTCATCGTATTTTATTATTTTCATAATCATATTTCATCCTTTTTTCTTCACTCCAACAGATATTATTCCAAAAAAGCGCACGGAAATGGGTCTAAGACCTAGAATTTTCCGCACATGAACCGTCTCTCTTCTGGATTGGCTTTTACCACTGCATTCATATTTTACAACGTATTGGTTAATGGACCAATACGTGCTGGTTTGAATACGTCTCATGTATGTCCTTTATCGTTCATAAACACTAATGATCTGGTTTAGCGAAAAGCTTTTTCGAGCAATTGAGATTAATTAGTATAAGTTTCAAAATAGTTAGAAAATAAGTTGATGTAATGCTTTTGTTCAGTTTTAATTTTGTGACATTAAAGGTGAAGGTCGTCAGAGTCCAGTTGCTTTTTTCCTGATTTCAGTACTTGTTGCCACTATCGTTTTGTTGAGAATAGAGTTGCTAGTAGTAGGTAATAATCTGATATGAACAATTATGAAACAAAGAATCGCGAATCTATTTTTGCTGTTGAACTAGATCCGACAGTAATTCTATCACATAAATTGTTGTTTACGGTGAATTTTATTATCAGTGAATTTTTTAAGTATATTATCCGCTCTCTACGACCTTTAATTTAATAGCGAAAATAATTGGTTAATTTCATGCTCAAATGTTTACGTTGGCATCACTCCATTTAAACGTCCGTTCCCTTGGCAACGTACAACAACGACAGTCGCGGATTCGGAATTGCAATCGAAACGAAGTGAAGTTTTTCCTATCAATTCAAGTGAACAGTTTGGTCAAAATCATTATAATAAGTTACTAAATAACTGTTCGGGTGGCAAATTAAAGTTTTCTGTGCCTCAAGTTAAGCTTCGCGAGTGATGTGACTAATGGAACGGCGGAAAAAACTAATAAAAAACCGACGGCGAAAAGGTGCAAATATAGTATGTTTTAATTTTTACCTGGGCAGAAATGTCAGTTTTTAGTGTTGTTTATGACCCAAAAAGTAATAGAACCTATAGAATGCAATGTTTAGTGCTGTTTAGTTTCGAGCTGCAAGATCATATTACGGCTACTATGTTACCTGACTCATAACGAATATACGTTACGAATTACGAGGGTCTCGTAACTCACAAACTTTGTGGTTTTTCGTTTAATTGATCATAAATTCGAATAGAGCATATAAATATCAACTATATAACATAAAAAATTACATGTTTACTCCCAAAATAAAAGCATGAGAGATATTAGAATTTCGGAAATAGGGGTTCGTTATGAGTCAGGTAACACAGTAGCAGGTTAGTTGAACTAATGTTAGTTTTTTGTGATGGTTTCCCTAGTCTATGGGAGCATGTTGGTACACTGAAGAAGGGAAAGGAAGGGTGATATTTGGTGGCATACTGACTGCCATAATTGTACTCTGACGACCTTGTCGTTAAGGAGCGTTATTTCAGCCTGTTCCTATTTTTGCAGCTTAGGCGTGTATAATTGCGTTTCATCGCGAACTGCTTCTAGTAAAACAGGCAATGTTGCAAGTCGCTCTCCTTCTTTCACGCGTTGTATCTTTATTCTGGTTGTTGAAGCAAACACTCCCTCGAGATAGGCAAAATCCCTGCCGTCATTTTCTTACAATTAATTTTAAATTCACCTCTCGCTCTTTCTCCGGGCATATTTATGCATCTTGAATACTGAAGCGTTAAAAGCGACAGCAAAACTTCCTCATTTATATAGCGGCACGACAAGCGATTTATGAACTATGAAATCGAGGTGAGAAATTCAACCTGCTACGTAAGAAGGTAGAGTTCGTTCACCATGACAAGGCGCACCGAGCTAATTGACTTGGCTGCCGCCAGTACCGCCAGTACATAACGCGACGCGCGACGCGCGGCGCAAACGAACCGGGAAGCTAAAAACTGTAACTGTGCGCTTCGAATTCCGGGTCCTGGCAAATCGATACCCACCATAGCCGGTCCGTGCGCTACTGTTGCTGCTGCTTATACTAATACTGGTTGACGGACTTTCCCTGTCGTTTCAAAACAGTTCTCCTGTTGTTTTGTCAATGTTTAGGCATTTATTGGTTTAGTTCATTTGCCGATGTAAGGAATTAATCAGAACACAGCTCATATCCTTTAGAATCTTTAGAATCTGTCACAAAATAAAGTTACCAAGTTGCTAAAAAATTTCTACAGTACTTCATAATGATACTATTGATCACATAGAAACTTTTAGATATGCATTTCAAACTATTTTATAATAGCATATAATAATTCTTTTTGCAATTATTGTTTACAGACAAGAAGCATAAAGATGAGTATTTTGTTCGAATAAGCAGAACTTTACTTGTGATATCTGTTCAACGAACAGATGAGTGACACATTTGTTCGCATGATAATTATCTCTTCTTCAGTGCTTAATTTAGAAGCCAAAGTTAACATAATACAGCGGAATATTTGCCATCTTGCCAGATAGCGTTCGGGGAAGGCTAAATTGATATTGTTCGCACACATTGCCAGCCTGCGTTGTACGGTAGGAAATGAACTAAATCCAGCTAAGCACGCACGAGAACAACGCCAAACAACACCCTCGACGTGCAATCCAATCAATCATTCATCATTGCTCTCGGATGGGTTTGGCGTTTTGTGGTTCGCTGGGAATTGACCGGAAATTACCCCATCAATGTCCTCCTTCTTTGGTGGTTTTGATTTCTCACTTTTGCTCACTAAACGACCGCAATAGATATATGCCCAGATAGAATCTGATAGAAAACCGTTCGCCATTATGCAACAACGGCACATACACAACTCTTCCGAGAGCTGGTGCTTCTTCGCCGGTCTATACGTACGTATGATAGGGATTTGATGATAGCCATAAATCATTCGTGTACGGCAAAATGATTCTTTGCAACATGTTCCAGTACTTTTGATGTTTTGGCCGCCGAAAACGATGCCTTGCTACAACAAGCGAAATGTGACTACAACTGCTGCACTGTAAGACAAATGAATATGGGTAATAAATTCATAGATATTCCGACAAGAGCGATTGCCCATCCATTTGCCTTATTCGACGCTATGAGCAAATGGGAAAATGCGGTTCTGTAATAAAGTGGTTGAGCTATAGTTCATCAAACTAGAAAAAAATCTCACCTCATGGTTTTAATAATGGTGAACGTGCACATTTCATGTCCTCCCAAATATGACTACGTTTATTAAAAAAGTTCGTCCACGCTTTTAGGAAGCTTAAAGAAAAGTTTAATATTTTGCACTTTCCCCTTACTATGTTACTGGATACATATTCTAAACAAAGGAAAATTTTGTAGGGGATGCATCCAAGGCAGCTCAAGTTGGGTTGCCATAATTTGCTAGTTGCAATAACTAATGTCGTTTCCGAGCTTACTCGGAAATCCTTAAAATAAAATTAAATAAAGGGTGTTACGATTTAAATTTGGTCGCAGTTCTTTCGGTTGAGCATTTTAAACACCTAAACACCCTTCATTTTGTAGGTTTTGATTTTTACATTTGCCCTTTCGTATGGCGTCCAAGCAAGAGGAGCCACGTGTCAACATTTTGCTTGCGCATCGCATAAAAAAGAGTGACCAGTACCTTCCAATAAATTTCCAACTTCTCCATCCAAGCTGTCCTAAGCAACTGTCGTCTACAGTCATGCATCGGGCTAAAATCGACTCAGACTGTCGACCTATAAGAAGGTAGTAACTCCAATTGGTAACGATAAATAAAACAAGACGACCGAAACATGATCCCGGAAGCTGTACATGACAATGCTGACGAAGTTCGTTTGCGTGGTGATCAATGGTGTAATGTACGTCAAGGCAGACTTCAAATGACTTTCTTCCCAGGAGTTTTATATAGCAACCGGAAGGAGAGAGTTGGCAGAAGTTTTTAAACATGGGAATCTGTTGAAGTTTGTTGAGAAATATCTGATTTGGAAGTCTATTTGTACCTACGGCTTGAAATGCGATACTTTTTCTGCAATTGGGATCGTCAATAAGAAATTTTAGATGATTGAATGATTAGAAAAATGTCTACTGAAGCAACATAATTGTACTGTTTTGGCATCTTGTCGTTACGGGACAAAACCATGAAGCAATATGCCACCAATAAAATGCGGGTGATGCCCAAAGACAAGAACAAAGACAAGAGCTCCAGAAATCCGATGGGATACCACACTGCCACTATGTAATTCGTTTTAGCAGAATATATGATGAGCCCAATTCTCGTAGCCCCGTTCTTAACACACGGTTACTCGCGATGTTGTATTTTGTACAATGCATGCGAAATGTTCATCTCGGTGCATCTCAGGATTCTGGTAATGAAGAAAGTTAATGTTTTCAGTAGACCAAGATCATACGATTGGAGGACAAAGTTTCATAAGTTTGTCACCAGGCGGCGTTAGTTAGTTAGAGTTAATTCTATTTGTTTTAGCATGCCTGTCAAACGTAACTGGCGCAAGTAATGAAAAGTTATGAGGCTTGCAGCCCGGACGAACCAGAAAGTTTTGCACAGAACCCCTAGAATTCCTCGCATGGGAATCATGTGGTGGAATTATGCATGAGATTTGTACATTCTGTACAAATCAGAGTCGTGGTCAGAGAACAATGATTCTTGTTTGAGAAACCAACATGCGAATCCTCAGGATTCTTATAACTCGTTGAAGGAATCTCATTTACTATGAAATAACGGGTGACAACTAAAATTTTGGATTTTTTTGAGGCCCCTATACTCCACAACAAACGAGCTCAGAGAGAAATGAGAATATGTATGTGTTAACTCTCTCTCTCTCTCTCTCTCTCTCTCTCTCTCTCTCTCTCTCTCTCTCTCTCTCTCTCTCTCTCTCTCTCTCTCTCTCTCTCTCTCTCTCTTCTTTTTGTCAATATTTTTTGTTTTGTTTATGCTTGCCTTGTTTTGCTAAAAATGACGTCAAAACAAGAACCATTTCGAGAGCGCGTTGTACAGTTCTACGAACTGTCAGGGAAATCTCGAAAAAAAGTATACGGTACAACATTTAAAAAGCGAATATGTTGCGGCTTCAGCTGCTTACTATATCCTTAGATGTCCAACAACTATTCGCAAGCAAGGTAGTGGAAGACCAGCCAAAATTATACATGAAGAAGGACATCGTTCTCTTTCTCGTTTCTTCAACAACAAGTCCTCTGGTTTGGCTATCAATTAAGATACACTAGTCGAATGTTTGAAGAAAGTTTTGATCCCGTTTCTACAAAAACATCATGCAGATGGACAATACGTGTTTTGGCCGGATAGAGCATCATCGCATTACGCCAAAAAACACAATCGTTCCTGAATACCCATTCCCATGTACCCATTCCATTCGATCCCAGTTTTACCCAAAACCCACGACCCGAAAAATCTGTCTCAGTGCGCACAATCGAAGATTTCTTCGGGATTTTGTGTTCCTTGGTATACAAAAATAACTGGAGAACCACGAATTGCAAAAAGTTGATTGGTAGAAACGAGAGATGCATTCGCAAAGTTGACATGACGGCCGTACAACGCTCCTGTTTCGTCGTCCAAACGAAAGCTTCGCCGAACAGCCCCTTACGGACCGTTTTCAAATGTAGGGGAAACAAGGGAGACTTGATCCCCATTTTGTTTTATGTATATTTCTCAAAAGTCCACTAGAGAAGAAACGTGGGTTTTCAATTTTTCGGCAGCTTACAATACAGCTTACTACCTACAATTTATCAATTTGTGGTGCGTATCGCTAATCAAAAGATATGGGATATTTTGGACTAAAAACACGAGTTTGGTCAATTTCATAGGAAGGGAGCCTTTCTCCGAAAACCCGCGCTGAGAATCGCGGCTAACACGTTGACAGACGAACAGCGTCACGTGCAGGACCTTGCAAGTCGTAAGGGCCTGCATAATGTCGTCGTCCTGAAAGTTAAAACAAGTTAGATTAAAACTTCTCGGTCGGTGGTTTCTACAGTAGAAGGAGCAAGAGGCACAAATTGTGTGTCTAAAACTACCCCAAAACCAGATATGTCGCAACATTAATAAGGGGGGTTGTGCAGTCTCCTTTTGTCCAGCGCCTCTATGGTTCAAACGTACACGGGTACCAGCGAGCCACATGCCCTGGCGGGTGTTGTAGGTTCAAATCTGGTTATAATCTCTGATTATAGCTTGGTTCGACCCATGCACTTTTCAGCATTGGACAAAATGCAGGAGTCACAACGGCAACTTGTTAAGCGTAACTTACAATTATCCCCCACCCCCTTTCTTTCCCCTCTTCCCCACCATTTCAAAAATTTTCATTACTTTCCCCTACCATCGCTCCATCAATTGTAGAACCATCGTTTCAAAAATATATTAATATTAATGCCTGACCACATTTCAAGGCCAAAGACTAAAAACACGAGTTTGGTCTACGGTTAATGCCGTTGATATCATCGACATCTGCAAAACCTAGCAGTATGTGGAACTTCGTAATGTTCGTACTCTGCATGCCTGCTCTTCGAATAACATCTGCTAATACCATGTTAAACAGTAGATCCGTTAATCTGCCACCTTGCTTTAAACCACCCACAAGACGAGTTCGATATTTCCTGACGCTAAGCGTGTAACCATCAAGGTACCATAATTTGGGTATTGCTCTAATCAGTTTCGTTAAAAAAACATGTTTAATTATAATTCGTTTTAACGCCTTTACTGCATCGTATGCTGCCTTGAAACCCGCTAAAGACTAAAGAAAAGTGGGTCGCCAAGTTGAATTCACGAAATGTTTCGAAATCTGTCACAAGGTGAACTTGAATGCCGAGTTGACGGAGGTTCTATCTCGATAATTGCTGCACTCGACTCTATAGCCCTTCTTGTAGATCGGACATATGAAACCTTCCAACTAGTCGACTTGTGGTTATTCCTCAGATCATTACCGCAGTACGAACTGATGCGACTTCGCTGACATGTCGCTAAATGCACAGTCATACTTCTGGCGAAAAAGGGCTGCGCGTATAACTACAGCAAGAAAAATCGCGTCTCGTCGTGTCGCAGGTCGCTTGCACTCTGGCGCTACCTTTAGATATGCTTGCGCGTTACACGTGTCCATCGACGGGAGCAGAAATTAAGGTGTCCGTAAGACGTCCGGCGATTGGAGTATCTTGAGATGAAAAGGGCTTTTGTAGAATAACTTGATTCCTAAGCCTCGGAGCTGCTACCCTACGGTGACACAGTTGAAGAGCAATGACCCGACATCAAGAACGCCTTCACCATAACCATTGACGTAACCCTCGGCAAAGTAGCCAGCAGGCGGATGGAGTGGATTTCGGATGAAACGTAGAAGACGATTAACTAGCTGAAAGAGGCGAAAGCCGACATTGAGAGGGTACAACTCAGAGTGGCTAAGATAGCCTATCAACGATACGCCGCACTGGAGAGGGCTGATAAACAAGCTTGAAAAGGGGACTAGAGAGTCTGGATTTCTTGGCTGAAGAAGAAGAAACCGCCGCCCGTCGTGAATGGTGATATCCATTTGTTGTGCTGTATTGCTCGTCTTAGATGCTGCTAAAGGACAGACCTGGTCAATTACCGACTGACGGGAACAGAAAAGTTTAAGTGATGGACTAAACGTTTGGATAACTCTTTCAAGTTTCAATAAAAGCATCAGCAATCAAAAGTATCAAATCCAACAGAGCATCGGGGGTGGATTGCATTTCAGCCGAGATGCTTAAGCCAAATCTCTTTGTCACCTTAGATGATGCATTAGTTATACAGCAATTTAAAGTAAGCCGCAACTTTTCCAGTGGACCTGATGCAGAGCATATTGTCCAAAGCTCCTAAAATGCAGATTTTACTGAATGCGGTACTTGGTGTAGCATCACGTTGCTCTGTATAACTGTTAAAGCATTTTTCGACGCTACTCTCCGGCGACAGTAAGCTGGATTCTGTGCTGGTCAATCATGTGTAGATACCGTTTCACAACGCTTCGTATTGAATTGGAGCAGATCAACGAACTCTGGACTCTCTTCTATTGGTGGTATTGGTGACTTTGAAAATGCGTTTGATTGACTCAACCGCGAAAACATGTGGGACGTACTCAGGCGTAGAGGAGTTCCAAAGTAAAGTTAGTCTATCTTATCTCTATCTTAGGCTCAGTACGAGGCGTTCTCATGTAAGATGTTGTACAATGATGTCTTGTCCGACCCTATAAGGTGTGCCATGCTCTCACAATACCGAATCGATATGCAGAACATGAACTGTCCGTGAGCTTCTGGGCTGCAGGTCTCACAGTGAATGCAGCAAAAACTAAAACTAACACCCTTCACGATAGTATACTGCCGAATCCTGCGATTTTTTTTCAGTTTACTGTTGTACTTGATTGTAGGGTATTGTCGTTATCGTCGGGCCACTGTTATGGTCGGGCCATCACGATTTTACAGTTTTAGTAACTCATGATATCTATGATACAACCATTGTAAAACTTCTTACTGTGATAGCTAACTTTTCAGAATATTGTGAGTTTCAATCGTCTATTCAAAACACCCGTACTGAATTCAGTAACTAAATCTTACAAAAAAAGTTTTCCAGGCGCAGTGAACTTTTCTTCAAGAAATGATTCATTAAATGCAATTAACGAGATAAATTTGAGAATGTATGAAGTGTGTTGTGCTGCATACGGAGATTATAGAAAAATCCCCTCCAGTAAGGTGTTTGGGAAGGCTAAGGTGAAATACTACAAAAGCGCTATTTGTAAAGGTCGGGCCACTTTAGTAGTCATGGTTGGGCCACCATAATTTTATGCGCAGAAGCGCATTAATCGCTAGAGAATGTCAGTCACGTAAAATGTGATGAAATAAAGCAAATTTAAGACGATAAAACCCTAGATTTTTGTTGTTTTTTTTTCAATGTAGTGGTACACTTCGGAAAAGGCGATTGTAGCAATATTGATTTTACAAGATCGCCAAAATTTCGCAAAAATGCAATTAAAAATAGGGTATATGAGCCTACATGAGTCGTTGTTCACGGAATTCATTCTTTTCATGTTTCCTTATAGAATTTCAATACGTATGTCTTAGATTTTCTGCGGTGGCCCAACCTGCACAACATGGCCCAACTATGACAACATTTTTTGTCTTCACGTAAATGCCTATAACTTTTTTATTTTTCAAGCAATCAGTTCAAAACTTTCCGCAAATATACCCTATTCTTAGACCTTTGCAACGATGTATTTAGATTTCCAAAATTCCTTTTGAAACGAAAGTTATGGGCGAATTCCAAAACGTGGCCCAACCACGACGACACTCCCCTATGTCTTAGATTTTCTGCGGTGGCCCAACCTGTACAGCATGGCTCGACTATGACAACATTTTTTGTCTTCACGTAAATACCTATAACTTTTTTATTTTTTAAGCAATCAGTTCAAAACTTTCCGGAAAAATACCTTATTCTTAGACTTTTGCAACGATGCATTTAGATTTCCAAAATTCCTTTTGAAACGAAAGTTATGGGCGAATTCCAAAACGTGGCCCAACCTCGACGACACTCGATGTAACGGAATCAGCCATCGAAATAAACATTCGGTTTAAATAGTAGCTTGTTCAACTGCTAAGCAGTTAATAATAATAAAATAAATAATAATTTATATTATTATGTAACAACAATCAACCATTCATACAACGAATGAACAAACGATCCTTTAAAAGAGTAGTTACCATAAACAAATTATGGACTTAAGTGACAAAATGAAACAAGTGACTAAAAAGTAACTAAGCGGTGAACATAGTGACTAAAAGTGAACCAAATTTTGAACGAGTCAGATTGAATTTTGAGACAGATAAGCATTAAAAAGCGTGTAACACGGAAAGCCTGTAATATTCCTGCAATTGTAACTTGAATAGTGCTATGTTTAAACGTATTGATGTCTACGCTTTATATGAGACCAAACAAACAAAACGATTTATCCTATCATATCACTAGCAAAAGGATAGACCATTTTACAATCAGAAGCTGTTTTTTTTGTGAGGAACTTTCAATTTCCATTCGGATCATTTTTATGAAAGTAGGTAGCTATTTTCAGAAAAAGTGTGAGATCTTCTTTCTTGACGTGTCATTTTCTTGCGCTTTATTTACTCTTTTCAAACGGCTTGCTTCACTATGCGGAGATTACAACATTATTGCTCGCTACCATCGTCTTTTATGCTGCTACTGTGGGGTGATCGGTAACATTTCTTTTTCCACATTATTTTAAAGTCATATTGGAGGATGCAATCGGTTGAACTTACAACAAAACACAATAAAAGTTTTTTTTTTTCGTAATAAGATCGCATATCGAAATAGAAAGCAAGGAAGATATATAGATAAATCTAAAAAGCAACAAAAAACTTTCGCTAGGATCCATTTGTGGCCGAGTGAAAGGTGTGAGTGATTGAAACCTGATTGATATGCGATTATTGAGCTAATAAAAGGGATAAAAAAATTTCAAATTAGTCTCTTCCTTATTTTATGCTGCGTTTTTTCGTCGTTGGTTTCGAAGCTTTCATTGAATTCTGGTTCAAACCATCACGTTGAAAAATTCGACAGTCTGACAATTTATCTTTGCTTACATACAATAATAAATGATGATTTTTTTTAACAATAATAAATGATGGTTCAGTATCAGCAAATACTGTAAATTCTAAATTTAAAAGATTTCGGCTTGTAAACAAAATCACACCCGCAAATTGCATCACGTCACGACGGGCGTGGCGGCATTCGGTAGAAACGGAGGACGGTGGTAATTGTACACCATTATCCGTTTCTGGGGCATCGAGTGCAAAGGCTAAACAATAGCACACGTACTAGTCTTCATTTATTCACTGCTTGCTTGTTATTAAACTGCCGCTGTGGTCGCCGAAATTGGACAGCAGCTGACAAAGACAGTAGCAACCCCGCAGTGGGCATCGAATTGAGACCACAATCTTGCTTTTGGTATTTATTTTGGAATGATCGAATGGTTTCAAACGTGCTTGGCACAGACCCATTTCTAGGTTGACCTTTGACCCATGATAAACAGACAGCGAGAAAGGAAACGTATACAAGGATGAAAATTGTTCGAAAACAGTTTTTGTTTCGGGTGAACTCGCCCGCAAGCTTCAAATATGAAAATGCTTCCATTTCAGCTGCCATCGCAGCTGGTGACTGATCCGTTACCCGATTGCATGCAAAACTAAGAGCGACTGTGAATAATAAAATGATTTATGACATATCACACAACCTAGAATTGCTTGCATTATGTCGGAACAATAGCACAGTGAGTATTAGCGTATACGTTAATGTCAATGCTTGACGCTTTCGTCAAACTGTTTAGCTGTCACTGAGGCAAATAAGTCGATTTGCAGTTTATAATCTGTATTTGTATCTGTGATTGGTAGAATATTTTATTTTAGGTAAATATTTCGGCCAACAAGGGTTCTTTTAAATGAACCGAATTTGTAGAAATGAGAAATTATCCTGTGTATATTATATTCAAAAATCATGTTATTCGTATTAATTGTAAAAAGACCGTGTAAAAAAGATTCAATTGCACCTACCTACTCCTGTACCAATGCAGTATAATAAGAAGGAGTGTTCGTAAATTTTTATTTAGTGTCTCTTCCATTTTGAATTTGGCTGCACAAAATTTTCATTTTCTCTACGAGGGACCGTCTCGCTGAATACCTCCATTCATTTCCTGCAAACTAACGCCTGCCCGTTGACGGAGTGTCGCAACGCGGCCCAGAAGGCCATGGAAAGCGCTACCAGTAGCGGTAAGGCGTCCGCCAAGCGTCTGAGACCGTCCCCGGCGGATAGTACCCTGGTGGACCAAAAAAAAACTCCTGATCGGTAAAAGCCCTCAGGCTAGCGGGTTGGCAGAGCTAACCGATGAACCAGCGGGAAGCTCCAAGACGAGTGGTCCGTGAATCGAGGTTAACCCTCTAACGGGTAAGACCGTCTGTAGACGGCCTTCGCTTTTGGAGCTCCCGAGCCACATTCGAAATGTACAGAAGAGATTTCCTGACATTTTGATATTAATATCACAACATTCTGCCCATGCGTTCAAAAGTTATCATCTTTCAAAAATAAGAAATCTGAAAAATTCTGAAAAAAATTATGGTGCGAATATTCCCTTTTTTACTTTTGAAGAAAAATTACATTTAGAACAAAATGTTTGACCTCAAATTTTCTCTATGAGTAGTTTACATGATTTTTTTCAATTTTGTGATATTTTTTAACTGAAAAACTATTTGGGTAGAGTGTCTGGCATGAAAAACTAAAAAGAGAAATTGGACTTTTTCATACCTGGCGGTTCTCCAGATAAATATTTTTCATGAAAATCAACACTCGAGCTTTTTTGAGTATACTTTTATGATAAAGTAATCATTTCCTTGATCGTATCGTTTTTACGATGTTGCCCGTTAGAGGGTTGAGGCCTAGAAAAAAGGCAAAGGAAACTCCTCTAAAAAACAACCATACCAACCCAACCAAAGAAAACCATACGACTTCCGCTGGCGGACGGAAACGAAACCCTGAAAGCTGCTAGACTGAAAGTGGGGTGGTCGGTGTGCCCACTGAGCGTGCTCAAGCAGTCGGAAACTTGCTTCCGGTGCTTCGAGCTCGGACATAAAGCCTAGAGCTGCAAGAGGCCAGATAGGAGCCAATTGTACAGGAGATAGGGCAGTGCTGGCCATAAAGTGAGGGACTACGCGGAGCTTGCCAAATGCCTGATCTGTATCGATAAACGGGACGCAAAGCACGTAACGGGAGATCCAAGATGCCCGGCCGGTGTGCCGGCGACTAAGCCACGTTCATAGTGCAAGTGACACAACTCAATCTGAACCACTGCAGCATGGCTTAGCAACTGTTACACCACGCAGTTTCTGAGTCAGCAATGGAGATTGCCATAATCTCGGACCTGTAGGGTACAAGCTAAGCTAAATGAATCAGCGAGAAAACAAATCTAATAGAACTAAGTCTTTTGCTTCAGTGCAGTAAAACCTCGTCTGAATTTGAGGAGAATATCCCAAATGAATGAGAAAGAGAGGGAAACAGAGAATGTTCTATGCGAGACGCTCTGCGTGGCCGAAACAAAAACTGATTTTTTTGTTCTATTAGACTTAGTTCTATTAGATTTGTTTTCTCGCTGATTCATTTAGCTTAGCTTGTACCCTACAGGACCCATATCGCGTCCCTGCCGGAAACGGTAACTGGGTCTCGGATAGGTCCGGGGCGGCGGCTATATGGACGATAAGCAGGTTCCCGGTTCAAGAGGTTGTGTCAACTGCAAACAAGGGATTTGCGGTTGCCAAAGTGGGTGGAGTGTTCTACTGCAGCTGTTATGCTCTGCCGAGTTGGTTTATTGAGCAGTTTACGCGGATGGTAGACCGAGTATCAGTTGTGCTGATTGGTCTAAGGCCGGTGGTTGTGGCGGGCGACTTTAACGCTTAGGCGGTGGAGTGGGAAAGTCGTCGCACGAACCATAGGGGTCGGATTCAGCTTGAGGCTCTGGCAAAGTAACGTAGATCTGGTCAACGCCTACACCACAAGTACCTTCGGTAGGAACGGTGCGGAGTCTATCATCGACGTGACTTTCGGTAGTCCTGGTCTGATAGGAGACTGGAGGGTAGACAATGGCTACCCATGGCGGTCCGCTATGGTGTCGGTGAGATAACGAGGCGGCAGGCGGCGAGTAGAGCCAACTACCGTGGATGGAAGACATCATACTTCATGGAAGTAGACATCATGGATTCCGGAGTATTTGTGGAAGCGATCCTAAGAGAGTGCGGTGATCGCGGTATGCCCTATCAGAACGCTGATCATTTGGTTGAGGTACTATCGCGAGCGTATGACGCTTCCATGCCTAGGAAAAGCCGACCTAGGTATGGGAGGTCACCGGCTTACTGGTGGAGAGCTGAAACTGCGGAATTCCGCGGATCGTGCTTTCGTGCGAGGAGAGTTATGCAAAGAACTCGTTCGGATGAAGGTAGGGCTGAATTTCGAGTAGCACTTGTTGCTGCACGCGCAGCGCTTAAGAGTGGGATAAAAGCTAGTAAACGAGCCTGCTTTGAAATGTTATATGCTAGTGTCAATGTGAACCCGTGGGGTTATGCCTACAGGGTCGTAACGGCAAAGACCAAAGGCGTGATGGCGCCCGCCGAGCGATCGCCAGAGATGCTGGAGCGGATCATTGAGGGCCTCTTTCCAAGCCCCGAGCCAAGGCCCTGATCTCAGGCCGCTGAGTCGTCTCATGGCCGACGTTCCAGTATCTCAGACCATAGCGTGAGATGGTCGGCCTCTCAGCCGTTCATCCAAAGTAACGTGGGCGACGGCGGCGGTTTGGAGGTCGGGGAGGAAGCGACGATTACGAACGAGGAACTCATTGAGATCGCTGAATCCCTAAAGGTGAGCAAGGTACCGGGACCAGACGGAATCCCGAATTTGGCCATTAAAGCACTCTTTTAGAGGCTTCCGAATTATTCAGGACAGTAATGCCTGGAAGATGGCCACTTCCCGGATAGATGGAAGCGACAGAACCTGGTCCTATTGCCGAAGCCGGGAAAACCTGGGCGTCCCCTCGTGTTATAGGCCGATTTTTCTACTCGATACTACTAGCAAGGCGTAGATGTTATCCTTACCAGACTCGTACAGTACACGGAGGGTACAAACGGTCTGTCAAGGAACCAATTCGGCTTCCGAAAAGGCAATTCTACGGTGGATACCATCTTGTCTGTCACTAATACAGCCGAGTGGCAATCCAGCGCAAGAGGATAGGTATCCGTGATTGCGCAGTTGTCACGCTCGACGTTGGTACTCCATAGCCAATTCACTTCGGAACGACCAAGTGCCGGTGTCGGTGTACAGGATTCTGGACAATTATTTCCAGAAACGTGTGCTATGCTGCAACACGGAGGAGGGTCAGAGGTACGTTCCAATCACCGCAGGGGTTCCGCAAGGTTCCATACTGGGCCCGGTGTTGTGGAACGTCATGTATGACGAGGTGTTGAAGCTAAAGTTCCCGGTAGGGGTTGTGATTGTCGGCTTTGCGGACGACATCACCTTGGAAGTCTACGATGAATCTATTAGAGAGGTTAAGTTGACGGCTGCCCACTCAATGAGCATTGTCGAGGATTGGATGCGCTCTAGGAAGGTGGAACTAGCGCATCATAAAACGGAGGTTATCGTGGCGAACAACCGCAAGTCGGTGCAGCTAGTAAATATCAGCATGTCGACGACAAGCTGAAGTTTGGGATCCACGTCGACTGTGCCTGGAAGAAGGGTTCCACAGCTATTTCGGCATTGTCTCGTATGATGTCTAACAGCTCTGCGGTATATGGCACCAAGCGAAGGCTTTTAGCCAATGTGGTTCAGTCCAGGTATGGCGGACCGGTGTGGTCATCGGCGTAAGGAACCAAAAGCTACCTAGGTAAGCTGGAAAGTACCTATGGTCTCATGTGCTTGAGAGTGGTGAGTGCATATCGCACAGTTTCGCATGACGCAGTCTGCGTCTTAGCGGGTATGATGCCTATTGGCATCATCATCAGCGAGGACGGAGAGTGCTTCAACCAATGTGGAACTAGAGGCATACGGAGTACCACAAGGTCGGCCTCGATGACCACATGGCAGCGGGCATGGACTGATTCCACAAAGGGCCGGTGGACACACAGACACACCGTGTTCTAGCTCGGACGTCTGGGGAGCGGTTAATGCGGCTGCTACTCAGATTGTACTTGAGCTACAAAATCGCTCGAGAACCGATCAACGGCCAGTAAATAGCCTAACTACCATAGTCCAGTAGTTATCAAGGAGGGTGTGTTAAGCACCATAGCCCCTCCCTGAAGTAATACCGATAAGGTGGTTGCAGGGGGGTTTGAGGCTGGAGACTCGAGTAGGGTTTTAGTGGGTCTGGATCCTCACGTCCCATTAGGTGGGTCGGGATACCTAACCCCACTCCCTGAGTTGTCTTCTCAGGTGTCTGATAGTACCGTATCTTCTAAGTTGCTGAGCAGATTTTCCTACTCGTAAAAAAACACACACACACATACACACACAGAGAAAGTGCTCAGTTTTCGAAACTGAGTCGAATGCAACCTGACATTCGACCGGCAGGAACTTCTTTCCATTTCCGGATTTCCGAGTGATTCCTATACCATACCATTTATACTATATATTTATATAGTACAAAGGCAAAACACGTTAAACCTATGTTGCCGTCTCTTTCAACCAATCACGAAGCGAGGGTTTCCAGTTGGTCAATGCTTCATTATTTTCAATTTTTTAATAGTGCGCACTTTGAAAACAATAGGTTTCTTTATTGGGGTTGATACGTAGAAGATTTTCCGATCAATCAACGCGAAAATAAATATTGAAAATTGATCTGGAAACCGTTAAGCTATTAGCGCTCAAAATCTTCCATCTTTTCGTGACGCTCGCAATTTTAGATTTTTTGGAATGATCCCTATATGAGCTACCTTCCTGAAAGACGTAGTCCTACGTCAAAAACTACAACAAATTACAATTCTTACAGAAGAATTCAACCAGCCGAGGTGATTTAGAGATAATTAGCTTACGATGAAGCTAAATGTCTGTTTTGAGTGCAGCAAGACGCCTAGGTCATTAAGCGGTTTTTTTCGAAAAGTTACAGCAGAAACTAGAGGGTCACCTCAAGGGAAGTGCATTGCTGTCTGAAATTTTAGGCGCGTATTTTTTCGACATCATTTTTTTCAGCGGTATGTGTTTCCGGCACGTAATACCGCCAGCAAGGTACTATTTTCTAGAAAGCATCAAAGCGCCCAGCTGCCAACAGCATATTAATCACTGTTTTTGCACTAAAAAATACAAAATACAAATATGCCCTAACCAGTAATCAACATACCACAACTTTTAACTCTAATTTCGACATCCTAAAAATCACGAAAATCCACTATTTTTTTTATTTTTTAGAGTAGAGTCCCTCCTTAACTCAATTTAATTTGCGTAACTCAATAATGTCAATAGTGTAGCTGAAGGAAATCGATTTTTAATGCGGTAAAAACTCATTACCTAGCATTAGGCAATGCTCACAATCAGTCAGCTCAGTTTGCAACATTCACCAAATAAATCGAGCAACTCTTGCAAGTGGCGATAGTCGTTTATATTTTGTATTGGAACAAACAATTCCAGGTCGTCGGTGTACATTATCCTTTCGTTACTCGCGTCAACTTGGATTTATAGGCGTGCTAAAACCTAACAGAATTCACTCGTACACTAACCCCTCTAAGGTCTACATCATTTTTAGCGCCGCAAAATTCATTAAAATGGCCATAACTTTTTTATTTTTCAATATTTTTTCACCAAATTTGGGAATTTTGCCGAAAATATTTTCTATTTTCATAATATCTATAGATAATGGTCATATGTTATATGGTCCCGGAGTTATTCCGGAGTTCCTTGGGGGACCGAGATATGGCTCTTTTAGATAAAGTTGCCAAATATCTCAAATTTGTTTGAAATCTGTTGATTTTTGAAAATATATCATCAACTGTGGACATATCAGCTACTTTGCCGCAGTTATGAGCCATGGTGCGCGCCATCCGGATCCGGGGGACACTATGAATCCGGAACCGGTTCCCGTAACGGGACATTTCAGCGTCAGTAAAGCATGTCGTGTCGCATATCAAAAAACATCAGCATTCGACAAAATAGCGATTGGTGATTATCTCATGTCTCTTAGAGGCCGTATGACCGGTTCCGGGTCCGGGGAGGGTTTCTTTTCTGATTCAAGCACAGAACGGATTTCGGAGGAACTTGTCCGGGACCTGGAATCGGCCATATGGGCTCTGAAAGACATGAGATGATCGCCAATCGCTATTTTATCGAATACTGATGTTTTTTGATATGCGACACGAAATGCTTTACTGATGCTGAAATGCCCCGTTACGGGAACCGGTTCCGGATTTAAAGCGTCCCCCCGGATCCGGATGGCACGCACCATGGCTCATAACTGCGGCAAAGTAACTGATATGTCCACAGTCGATGATATGTTTTCAAAAATCAACAGATTTCAAACAAATTTTAGATATTTGGCAACTTTATCTAAAAAAGCCATATCTCGGTCCCCCAAGGAACTTCGGAATAACTCCGGGACCATATGGCATATGGCCATTATCTATAGATATTATGAAAATAGAAAATATTTTCGGCAAAATTCCCGAATTTGGTGAAAAAATATTGAAAAATAAAAAAGTTATGGCCATTTTAGTGAATTTTGCGGCGCTAAAAATGATGTAGACCTTAGAGGGGCTAATGCCACTTGGTGAAAAACTTATGAAGCTTTTACCATCGTTTGAAAGATCTTGGTCTGCGCATCAACTTTACTGAAAACGTTCAATAAGTTCGAATACAACTTGTCATCGTTGTGTAAGTGCACATCATGTGCATTCTGTGCATTGGTATTGGTGTCAGCTTTAGCCTTATATATAGGCTAACCGAGGCGCAAGGTAAGGTGTAGATGTCATTTGTTATTTGTTTACCGCGCACGATGAAGGAGTACCGTAACATCGTAGTAAAGCGCCGACGTTGGCCAGCATCCCTCCGTCCCACATAAACAACCCGCGGTTCCAGAGCGCCGCGTCGGTAATGGTTTGGGGGGTCGTATCCAAGCGTGGGAAGCTTCCATTGGTGTTTATCGAGAAAAATGTGAAAATCAACGCCACGTACTATAAGACGAGGTTCTTGAGAAGGTTGTGGCCTCGGCACTTCGTGACCTCTACGGGAAAGATCATTACGTCTTTCAACAGGACGGCGCACCGGCCCACACGGCGCGAATATCGTCCAAGCGTGATGTCGGGAGAATCTGACTGATTTTCTCGATAAGGCCTCCCAGCTCCCCGGATTTTAATCTCCTGGACTTTTATTTATGCTGGCCAAGCAGAGCGAACATAAAGTGAGTACTATGGACCAATTTAAGAAGCTTATTTCCAAGATCTGGGACGAGATGCCCATAGACCAGGTGCGTGCCACGTGTGATTCTTTTGAGAAATGTCTCAGGCTCGTCATAAAGCACAAAGGGGGGGGGGGGGGCGTGCTTCCACCAAATATGTCGTAAAGGTTCTCAATGAACACTGCTTCAATAAAAATTGACTCAGAAAAGAATATTTTGTATTTTCATTTTTTAAACACATTTTTAAAGTGTATTCGAACTTATTGAACACCCTGTAGTGACATCGAGAAAAACAAGATCGAGATCGAGAAAGAACAACTAGAAAAGCAAAGGTCCCATATTGCTACCTTGAGGAACTCCAGACTTATTAGTGAACGCCGATCAAATACTGGATCCAAGTTTTACACGCAGTACTCACCACTGAGGTATAAGTTTCAAGCATTCGATTATTTGTTGAGAAGCACCAAGTCGATACTGTTTTCGTAAGAGTATTGTGTGGTCAATTTGATTAAACTTCGCTTTTAAATCTATATAAATAACATAGACTTGCTTCTTATCATTCATTTGCGAAATACACATTGATGTAGATTCTAACAGATTAGTATAGACAGACCGATCAGGCATAAAACCGTGTACTGAACAGTTTCGTAGACTGTTGCTATTGCAATAAACTCGTTGTCAATGTTCCAAAGTGTACGCTGAAGACGTTCCACCACAATATGAATCCTATCCTATAGTATACGGATTGACTGGGTCAAAAAAAAAGATTTGTAAGATTTGTGTTGCCCAACCTGATGCATGCTTCTGGCCTTGGACATGATATTATTTTTTCTCAACTATGCAATTAGCTTAAACTCAAATTTTGAGATACTGTCGCCACAATTGAATTCTATTTGCTCAAAGTAGAGAAAATAATTAAATTCGTTTTAATTGGTTGAACTATATTTTATTTTAATTAGTTTTACATACAGCAAGCCAAATAAGTTTTAAATAAATGGTTTATCTGAAATCTGAAACAAAAAAGGCTTTGACTAATTTGCTATATATGCACGATATATGAAAACAGAAAAAAGTACTGAACAAGGTTTCACAAGTGCTACAATATTCCAACTATTTTTGTTGTAAAATCTGTAAGATTTTTTTTATTAGAAGGAAATAGTTTAGCAAAAGTATCAATTTGAAACAGTTTTTCTACACAGTGATTCAAAACAAACGCATCCACATTTTGCCGGACAATCATGTTTCAAATCACCACTGTCCCGCCGCAAATAAATAGAAACGTGTGGTGCAAAGGGCACCGCAAAACGAAAGAAAACACCGCCAAAGCAGCAAATTGACGGGAATGCTGCTGTCCGTTCTATGCTCTGGTCCACTGTTATGGAGATATTTGCACAAACACTCGGCAGATTGGATTATTGGCGAGGTAGTTTTCATTGCGATGTTTGCTTAGTTGCTGTAGCAGCCAGCGCAGCGCAAAAACTGCCTCGAGATAGCACTGACTGGGGCGGAAGGCAGTCGGGTACTGAGATAACTACTTCAAACCAGTTCAATCACTTATAGCCCAAGACTGTGACCGAGATAAGTTGATATTTCATAATGTCGCTATCTTGCAGTTTCTAGCCTTTCGAGACGGAGCAGTTTCACAAATCACCTAAATGCCCTTCCTCGATGGTACAGCAGTCCGACGGGGTATGGAAGCTGACCTTGCGCATCGCATTCACTGCTCCAATAGCCTGTCTGTCTGTCTGTCTCTCCATAATTCTGCTCTTGTGCTGGATTTTTTCCTTCATACTAAGCTATTGCGGCAAATGGAAGAGCCCATGGAGTGCACATCCCTCTCGAGGCAAAGCGGCCGGCATTCCTTTCCACTTCACAGCTCCAGATCGCGATCAGCAAACTAAACTGGGGCCCCTCGGTTCAAGATCTGCCTCACTTCTGGTCGAAAGCGACAACGAAAAGCGAGAGGGAAAAATGCACTAAAGCTCACAGCGAAGATCATATTCCCATTTCCTCGCTTTAGAGCTTCAATGTCGGTCGATGGTGCAGTTTGGTTTCCGTCACCGTTCACTTCGCTGTGCCCACCCAACTCTCCTATGTGCTTCATGCATGCGGAAAGCCAGCCTTACTGGCTGGTGTTTGGTCCGCGAGACCATGATACGTCTGTACATAAATAATTGAACGGCGGAAAGTTCATTGGTCTCGTTGCTTACGTTTTCTTCGGTACGAAATTTTCGGCTTGAGCTTTTTGTACCTAGCTAACTTGAACATTTTGTGTTGACGTACGATATCGCCACGGGAATGGGATGCGAAAATAAAATACAAATAAGTTTCCATTTTTTTTTTTTGCTGTGAGACATTCATCAACTTTTATCGATAATAAAAAAAGTATATAAAAACAAGGAAGTAAGAGGACCACAATTAGTTTTTATCTCACAAAGTAACGTTGCAATTTGTATTTTCCGGACCTACGATTAGATTGTTAATTTCAGTTACGAATTTATTATAGAAATGTTACCTTAGTTTATAGCATTTAAGTTGGGATACCTTTCCTTTAAAACAAAACACAGTATTTATCACAGCAAGCAAACTGTGCTGTGGAAATTATATTTCGTTAAATGGCAATTCAGTTCGATGCTAAAAGATATTTGATGAAATAATTAAAATATTTGCCAAATGGGGTATTTTGCCTATCATTTGACGCTTCTTATGATTGGACGTTGGCCAATAAAACGCAGATTCCAGTATCAATTCACGCTTAATTCCTATCAAAGCCCGGCTAGTTAGTTTCGAGGTACGATGCTGGCCTAACAGGCCAATCGTCGCATGTTCGAATCTCTGCTGGGTGGTGCTGCTGGAGTCGGTAGGATCGTGGCACTATCCCCGTAATTGTACTATACTCTAATAACCGGCTGCAAAATCTGTCGATAAAGAAGGGCTAAACCTGAAATACGTTTACACAACCCAAAACTTTGCTTTGGATCTAAATTTCAGGATTTTAGAACTGAAGCCTGCCACAAATTAAACTGGAAATTGGACTTTGAATTGAACTGAAAATAGGATTTGAATCTGGACTTCATCACCCATGTCTGGGACTAGAACATGAAATTGAGCTTGAAATAGTAATTAAATTGGCCCGCAAGTTGGATTTGAAATCGCAATTGAAATCGATCTACAAATCGGCGTTGAAATCGGACTTGAAAGAAATTAGACATGAAATTTGACTTTGGATTAGGCATAAAAACGGACTAACAATTGGATTTGAGTATAGTGAAATTTAGATTTGAAGCTCTACTTCGAATTGAACTGGAAATTGGATTTTAAATAAAACTTGAAATCGAGCTTAAATGTGGATTTTACATTGGGTTTCAAGTGGGAAATGGAATCGGACCTGACATAAGGCTACAAATTAAGCTTGACACACGCACGCAAAGACGCACATACACACGCACGCACACACACGCACGCACACACACACGCACGCAGACACATACGCACGCAGACACACACGCACGCAGACACATACGCACGCAGACACACACGCACGCAGACACACACGCACGCAGACACACACGCACGCAGACACACACGCACGCAGACACACACACACACATACACACACACATACACACACACACTCACACACACACACTCACACACACACACATACACAAACACATACACACACACACACACACGCACACACACGCAGGCAAAGACGCACATACACACACACGCACACACGCACGCACACACACGCACGCACACACGCACGCACGCACGCACGCACACACGCACGCACACACACACACACAGACACACACACGCACGCACACACACGCACGCGGACACACACACGCACACACGCGCACACGCACACACACACACACACACACACACACACACACACACACACACACAACACACACACACAACACACACACGCACGCACGCACACACGCACGCGCGCACACACACACGCACACACACACACGCACACACACACACACGCACACACACGCACACACACGCACGCACACTCACGCACGCACACTCACGCACGCAAACACACACACACGCACACACACACACGCACGCACGCACGCACACACACACTGAGTGCAGTATTGACAGTGAGCTCTGTCGACAGCGTTTCGTACGCACCGATGCTTCAAAAAGTACGAGAAACTCCAGAGTTGAAGGAGCTTGGCGAAAAAGTTGTGTGGACCAGGCGGACGCAAAAGGGAGCAAGTAGCTTCAAGTAGCTTGTTGTCAAGGCGTTGGGTAATAAAGCGATTGTGAAAGCGCGCTCCCAAGAAGCCACGATCGAATGCAGGAATCTGGACAAGATAACAACAGAGCAGGAGCTGAGTACTGCACTGAAGACACAGTGCAAACTGGGCGACGTACCGATGGTAATCGAGCTGAGGAAGGTCTGGGTTGGAACGCAGACGGCGACGATTAATCTTTCACCGGTAGCAACCCCCAAGCTACAGAAGAAGGGCAAAATTAAAGTTGAGTGTTCAGTGTACGTTCTGAAAGCCAACCGTCGCGTGACCAAAGAAATGGAACCTTGTTTCAAGTGCTGGGGCTTCGGGCACTAGGCGCTCAACTGTGAAGGTCCGGATGGATCCAGATCGCATCGGAAATGCGGCGACAATGGCCATTTTGCAAGCGTCAGTGCAAAGCCGCCGAAGTGTATGCTCTGCAAAAAAGAAGAAAGAAATAACCAGCACCTTGTGTCGTTGTCTGCAGCTACCAGCGATCCCACATACACGAGCTCACCTACCACTTGGGGTTCGTCGCCGTCAACGATTACCGTCCGCGAAAAAGGCATTTGGTCTTCGATGTGTTTATTGTAAGCCCAATCGGCCTAACCTCTGCTTTCAGTTTAGCGCAGATGGCCCTCGTCGTGGCTAATTTTCTGACATTAATATCCTAGTCATCTGCGTAGCCAAGAAGTTTGCCACCTTTACTGAAAATCAAACCTCTCGTTCCGATATCTGTTCGTCGGATCGCTTTAGGAGCGATGTTGAAAATCATGCAGGATTAGTTGTCAGCAGCGCGCTCGCCACGTCTCGAAGAGACTTGATTCTATGGGCTCAACAGGCTCTCCCAGCCGAGATTCGAACATGCAACGTACATTTGTCTTCTATTATTTCAATTTGATTTTTTTATCTGATGAATACTCAATTTCAACCAAAATAGCTTTCAACTAAAAGGGGGCATCCATAAAGTACGTCACGCTTATAGGGCGGAGGGGGGGGGGTTGACCTAATTGTGACGATTTGTGACGTAGGGGTAGAGAGGGTATGAAGTTATGTGACGTCACATGAAAAAAATCAGATGGAAAATTTATTCGGGAAATTATAATTTAGCCTTCATTTTAAGATACAATTATTGAAGGCTTCTATGAAATCAACGTACTGATGGATTTTAAAACAAATAGTTAAATTTTTTGAATGAACACTTTTTCTAACATATATGTGTGAACAGGACTCATTTATTCTATGTAGAACTCTCCATTAAGGCTTTATAGAATATGCAGTACACCGCTGGAGAGCTGCTTGAGTACCGTCCTGCCTAAAAGATTTTTGCAACCGCAAATAGCAGTCGCACAAAGTCCTGAAGTAGTCGAACAAACAGGATGCTACCAGAGACCCATGGCAATGTTTTCCCTCGATATTCGTGCTGAACTCAATCGATGAACAAAAACTCATACCGAAGTTCCACGGCTGCTTTTAAGGTTTTTCGGTATAATTTATTCTGCCCCTGACTCAAAATCTCTCTGAAGGATAGTGTTTAAGCCTCTTGCGGATTAAGTTTCGCATCTAAGGTAGTGTTGAATGATTGCAATGAATACACAAAATGACAAAATCTGTCAGAAAAGTTCTTCCAAGGCGTGTTGCTGCAAGACGTCAGCAGGAAGTCCTGATTCTTTCAACTAGATCAGACGAATTTCAGTGGATGGATGTAAAGGGCGTTGATATGCGCGAAACATTAATCGACGACACATTAGCGACTTTTGAAGCGTATTGGAGATCATATTCAAAATCCGTGAATCGATGACTTATAAGTTCGAAAATTTTCCTCTTTTTATTTGCTGAAATTCATTTGATAGCTTCCAATAAAAAGGTTGGAATTAATATTTAATTTTTTTTTGTTGTGACGGGGGGGGGGGGGGGGTAACCGTGACGTGACGTTCTTTCTCAGGGGGGGGGGGGTCACGAATGTGTGACGAAATGTGACTAGGGGTGGTTGATTTTGGTCAAAATTTGCGTGACGTACTAAATGGATGTCGCCAAAATAATTCCCCATTTCCTGGATAAACTCCTTACCTCCCCAGGCAAATTTCTGACTACGCCCGTGCCGTGAAAACAAAAGATGCAGTCAAACTTTATTCAGCAAAATTGTAGATAATAATTGCTTCTACAAATGTCCGATATATAAATTGGTCAAATCTTGCTCGATTGAGACGGTACCGTCAAATGAATCAAAATTGAGTCAAAGTGAACGAACCAGGCCCGATTAGCAGTGATGGAGGGGACCCAGATCAATCTCAATCATTTCTTTATTTTCTTTATTTTCTTTATTTTTACAATTCATCTGACTTGTCAGTCTTAATGAACTACACTATAATAAGCTAGAGCTTGTAATCAATCGTTTAAATTTATGCAAAGGATCACCAAATTCGAAATATTCTTCAACACGACTAAACATTCTAGTACACGATGCAATCGGTTCATTGCGGCCAAATTCAGTGCGGTGAAAGCGGTTGGTCAGCAGTGATGATGGTCGCAGAGTCCTTTGTGCTGCGCGAAAATTCACCAGCGATAGTAATTGTTGTTGTTTTATTCGTCAAGCATTTGTAGACTACATACAATAATATTATTACAATGTTTACTTATATACTATACATTATTCCTATGGCTAAGTCGTAGTTTAATTTGGATTCTGGACATAGTGATGTCAATTCTTTCGCAATTTTGATTATAAAGGCGCATCATGTTATTGACTGGTCCATTTTTCGCATAATTGGTTTTATATGATTTTTCCATAAATATTTTTCTAGTTCTAAGGTTACGACTCGGCGCATAAAAGTTTAATTGAGCAAGCAAATCTGCGGACTGGATGCGTTGAGAAATAATGTCATTGATAAAGTAAAGCATTGCTTGTTCGCGACGTTCTTTAAGTGTTTGTATATGGATAAGCATGCAGCGCGCTTCATAAGATGGTAATGGAAATACTGTCCAGTTAAGTTTTCGAAGCGCGTATAGTAGAAATTGTTTCTGAACAGATTCAATGCGTCCTTCGTGTAACGCAGTCTGTGGGTGCCATACAATATTGCAATATTCCAGAATAGGTCTTACATATATAATGTATAAAAGTTTTATTGTGTATGGGTCTTTGAAATTATGACTGAAGCGTTTGATAAAGCCCAGCATTCTATTTGCTTTGTTAATAATGGTATTGTAATGTTCTGTAAATGTTAGTTTTGAGTCTAAGATTACTCCTAGATCCCTTACAATTTTACATTTTGGTACAATATTGTTTCCTAAGTATATGTCAATAGAGGGAGTTTGAATTTTCCTGCTAAATGCTATTGAGTTACATTTTTTTACATTGAGGTTTAGTAAAGATTTGTTGCACCAAGTGTTGAATACATTGACTTCATTCTGAAATACTGCGACGTCATGGGCATTTTTTATTTCCATATATATTTTCATGTCGTCTGCATATACAAGTACTTTTGAGTGGTTAAGTATGTAGGAAATGTCATTTACGTGCAAAATGAAAAGAAGTGGCCCTAAGTGGGAACCTTGGGGAACCCCAGAGGTGACTTGAATAGGGTCCGAGAGGGCATTTTGAAAGCGAACAATTTGTTTACGTTTCGTTAAATATGATTGAAGCCATTTCAAGAGCTTCGGTTCTATTCCAATTTTGCCTAATTTGAAGATTAATAATGGTATGTCTATTCTGTCAAATGCCTTACTAAAGTCCGTGTAAATAGCTTCTACGTGGTTGCCACTGTCCATTGCATTAAGAGTAAAAGCTACAAATTCCAGAAGATTTGAGGCAGTAGAGCGGCCTTTAAAAAAGCCGTGTTGCTGACTTGTAATTTTGTGTTTTACTTGTTGAAAAATTTTTTCATTTATAATTGATTCAAATAGTTTAGGAATGCAAGAGATAATGGCAATTCCACGGTAGTTTCGGATGTCTGATTTTGTTCCTGATTTGAAGATAGGGACTAAATACGAAGATTTCCATATTTTCGGGAATTTTCCATTTTTCAGAGACATATTAAATAGGCGTTGTAATGGTGTAGCAAGTTCTTCGGCCAGGTTTTTGAGAAATATGGGTGCTATTCCGTCAGGCCCCGGCCCTTTTGACGCATTCAAGCCTTTGAGTGCTTCAAATACGTCAATTTCTGATAGTTGAGAGACAGATATGTCGTTAGAAAATTCGGGGATAAATGAGAAATATTCTTGGTCGCGGTCTTCTTCAGTAAATGTTGTATATACTTCTTGAAAGAAATTTGCGAAAAGGTTGCAGATTTCATTAGTATTATTTCCAATAAGCCCGTCAAGTTTCATTTGGGATGGGAAATTACTGCTTTTCAATTTAGTATTTACATAGTTAAAGAAATTTTTTGGGCATGATTTGACTTCATTTTCGACTTTACTATTATATTCTTCATACGCGATTTTAGTGGCCGAGTTGAGTTCTTCGCTAATATTGAGATAATTATTCAAGTTAATGGTATTGTTTTCATTTTTGAATTTTTTGTGTGCTTTTTGTTTTCTATTTTTAAGATTTTTTAGATGTGGGTTGAACCACACAGGCCATTTACTATGTTTACTTCGTCTTCTTCTTTTCATTGGTACAGTTTCGTGTAAAAGGCACTTCAAGAAAAGGATGAATTTTTCTGTTTCATAGTCGACATTTCCTTCAGTACAAAACACATGTTGCCATTCTGTTGTACATAGTCTACGCTTAATTTCTATAAAATTTGCTTTGTTATATTCCGGCACTTCTTCATATTCCAAGTCAGTAGGGTAAGAGCTATTGTGTGTGAAAATTGAGTATTCGATTGCTGTGTGAAATGCTTCATTCTTCCATAAGGGAGACAGTGAAGCATTTACAGCAAAGTCGTCTGTGCAGTTTGTAAAAAGTAAGTCCAAATAAATATTTTGACTATTTTTGACTGAATTTATTTGATGCAAGCCAAATTGTGAAATTTTGTCAAAAATGTAATGCAATGTTTCATTTTCGCCTACTACTGGAAGCAAAATGGATTCATTGTCAATGTCTACAATGAAGTCCACATTGCGCTGATTGAAGTCGCCGTAAATATGTAGTTTTACTTCGGGTTCCATATTTGAAATAATGTCTTCTACTGCTTCGAAAAATAGTTCATAAGACTGTTTATTAGCATGTTCGGGAGGAAAGTACACGGCTGAAAAAATGTGTACTTCGCCGTATATGGTTGCTTTGGCCCATATATTTTCAAATTCGATGTGCTTTCTAGTAATTATTTCTTCCGAAGTAAAGTCAGAGTTTATAGCTATGAGTACACCTCCTCCAGATTTTTTCTGACTTAAAGACAAATTACGGTCGTGCCGGAATACGTTAAATAGATTTCCAAAAATTTCTTCGCTTTTGACGCTTTCGTCCCAGCTACTTTCGGTTCCAAGAATGACTTTGAAAGAAGATGATATTACATTTTGATGAATTTCCTTCATTTTGGCTGGACTTTTCATGCGGTTGAAATTCTGGCAATACACAAGAATTTCAGCCGCATTCTGTTTTAGTGCAGAAGAAGTTTTTGGAAAATTATTACTACTTACATTTACGTTTACTAGCTCCAAAGAGCGCGTCGATAAAATTTCTTCTTCATTAGACTGGGCGTCGTCGTTTGGTGATTCAAATTCTTCCGTGTTGTGCGTCAATGGTAGAGAAAATTCGCGTTGTAAGATTTACGTGACGGTACAACGCTTGTCGAAAATTTATTGTTACTTTCGCGCAATTGCTGAAGGCGGTGAGTTCGTTCGCTTACTAAAAATTGTCTGTACGACTGCAAGTCAGCTTCTGCTTCCGGCGGTAAAAGTCCATATTCCTGGTAGACTTCTAGAAAGATGCGCTTTAGATGTTCGGGAGACGTCGGGAGTCCTTCGGATGCCAAAAGCATTCGAATGCTGGTTGATGTTAGTCCTTCTATACAGACTGACGGCTGCTGGTCTTTCATATATGCCAAGTACAGGCGGACGATTTTCATTATTTTTGGGTCGCGCAGTCTAGCTTTCAGAAAGCGTCCGTCGCCGTTTGTTGACTGCTGAGTGAGCCGGACTATAGGTGGACGTATAGGTGGAATTGGGGCGAGTCAATTTCGCCGTGTAACAGTTTTGCCACAAACAAAGCTTGTTGGATGTTCCGACGACGTTCTAAGGTATCTAGACCAAGCAAGCGACAGCGATCCGGATACGGAGGTAGATTTTCCGGGTCCCGCCAAGGCAAACTACGCAGTGCCAATCTTATGAACCTCCTCTGCACTCGTTCAATTCGAAGGTTCCAATAGAGTTGATGTGGGGTCCAAATTAGGCACGCATTTTCGAGAAGGGGACGAACTAAGGAGCAATACAGGGCCTTAAGGCAATGCGGATCTTTAAAATCTCGTCCAATTTTTGCAATAAATCCCAACTGGCGAGTCGCTTTTGAGATCATCGTTGTACGATGACGATCGAAAGTTAGTTTCGGATCGAGAATCACACCAAGGTCATTCACATGCTCAACCCTTTTTAGTATCTGGTCGTCAATTTTGTAGTCGAAAACTATAGGCGATTTGATTCGGTGAAACGTCATAATTTTGCATTTAGAAACGCTGATAGTCATGTTATTCACTTTGCACCAATTTACAAATGTGTCCAAGAGAAGTTGAAGGCGATAACAATCCTCGATGCAACGAATCGTCAAGTAGATTTTAAAATCATCAGCATAAACCAGTCTACATCCTCTTTCAAGGGCAGAGGCAGCATCGTTAAAGAATAGAATAAATAAAAGTGGTCCTAAGTTACTGCCCTGTGGGACACCAGATTGATTCGTAAACGGGGACGATACCTTCGAGCCAAGTTTCACTTGTAAAACTCTGTCGCACAAATACGAGCGTAACCATGTAACAAACTGTTGCGAAACACCCAGTCGTAATATTTTATCAAGCAATATGCGATGATTGATGCGATCGAAGGCAGCTTTTAAATCAGTATATATTACGTCTACTTGCACTTTGCGCTCCATTTCAGTAATGCAATTGGAAGTAAAGTCAAGTAGGTTCGTCGTCACAGAGCGGCCAGACACAAATCCATGTTGGTTAGAGGAAATGTAATGTTTAGTGCTACGAATTAAAGCATCGCTTACGATTATTTCAAGTAATTTGGACGCGGCGGATAAACTGGTAATACCACGGTAGTTCCTGACACTTCGGCGATCTCCACTTTTGAATACCGGGAACATGAACGAATGTTTCCAAATGTCCGGAAATTTTCCTTGTGCGAAAGATTTATTAAAGATGCAGCAGAGGGGTGCAGCTAAAGCTGCGGTGCACCGGCAAAAAACAACGGCAGGGATTCCATCAGGTCCAGCACAATACGATGATTTCAATTTTTTGGCGGCAGCGATGATCATGTCAGGATTGATCTCGAAGATATCAAAGTCGACACAATTGGCAGGAACCATTAACGCAGCGTCATCATCAGCCCCACTTGGTCCAGGATCACAAGTGAAAACAGACGAAAAGAACATAGCAAATAACTCACATGAACTGGATTCAGTGGACGATTCAGTTCCTTCAAGGTAGACTTCCGTAGGAATCGAAGAGCGTTTTCTTTTTGAATTTACAAATGTCCAAAATTTTTTCGGGTTTCTACGCAAGTCTGTTTGAACACTCAAAACATACGACTTATAAAGACTAGCATTTAAACGTCTGTAATCTTCACTAGCACGCTTAAAATCGTGTTTAGTATGAATAGTCCTCCACCGACGATGCTTACGCTGACATTTGTTGCGAACACGCTTCAAGCGACGCAGCAGATGTGTGCTCCACGCAGGAGAGGAAGCGGGTTTCACGAAAGGCAAATTCTGATTTAACCATAATCGGATAGTGTCACAAAATCGCATAGACATGGTGTCAACCGAGTCAGTTTCGTACAAGCTGGACCAATCAATATCCGAAAGATGTGCAGAAAAGGCATCGAAATCAATCTTGCGGTAATTCAACTCGCGTCTCACTGGTACAATACAATCTTGTGCGGCAACTTGTTGAGTGGCGGGGAGCGACATGATCAGGGGAGGGTGATGCAAGTCCGGTTGTGTTAAGGGTGCTACCGCCGTATCAACCATAATATTGGTATCACTAGTAAAAACTAAATCAAGCACACGTCCAAGTTGATTACGCTGAACATTAGCTTGATACAGGTTCAAAAAATCCATGCCGTCTATTAGTGCTGCATTCGCTGCCGAAAGCTGCGCTGAATCAATTGTTTTGGACAAAAGGTAGGAGTCAAAATGACTACTTGTCAAGCATAGCTACCAATACCCCCCCCCCTTCCTTTCCGCTCTTCCCCTCCTTCACCAAAAATTTTAATTTCTTTCCCCTACCGTCCCTTCATCAATTGTAGAACCATGGTTTCAAAAAAAAATATTAAAGGTACGCTTTCGTTCAAAATTTAACGGTTTTTGAGTGTCTTGGCGACTCTGTAAACTACAGTCTCTGTAGTAGTATCAAGTTCGTATGAAGGTTTCGCGATTGTCAAAATCTAAGGGGGGAGCTCCTTGTGCAATTGTGCGCACCCCCAACATCGACCATAGAGCAGTTCCACCGGATGCTGCATGCGTTGACCTAGGAACTCGTCGGGCGAAGGTCAGTTATAATTGGAGGAGATTTAAACGCCGAGACTGTGGAGTAGCAGATCTACTAATGTCAAAGGGTACAGTCTGTTGGAAGTCCTGGCTAAGCTAGAAGTTGCACAGTTCAACGAAGGTACCGTTAGCACTTTTCGTAAAGATGGTCGCACTTCTATCATCGACGTCACTGTGTCGGTAGCCCATGTTTGATGCTGAACTGGAGGGTCTGTGAAGGGTGTACCCACAGCGCTCACCAAGCGATTGCAAACCCCATCGGTCGGCGGAATCCGATGATAAAGCACAGAGTTCGAACTTGCAAGCGAAAGTGTAAGACGACGTCCTTGGACAGTGGAAGATAGATCCTGAATGCTCATGAGTTGACGGATACATTGGCGAGGGCTTGTGATGCTACCATGCCGAGAAAATTGAAACCGCGTAACACTCGGCGCGTAGCTAACTGCTGGAATAAGATACTTAACAACCTCCGCGCAGCCTGCCTCAGAGCCAGAAGACGGGTTCGGAGAGCTGCAGTACTGCAGTAGACCGTGAAGAGTGTAGCATGATTTTCAGATTGCTTAGGGCTGCGTTGAAACGGGACATAAAGCAAAGAAACGTAACTCTTACAAGAAGCTGTGCCGAGAAGCTGGCGCCAACCCTTGGAATTATGCGTACCGAATCGTAGTGGCTAAACTAAAAGGCCCTGCGACAATTGAGGAGATGTGTCCAAATAAGCTGAAGGTTATCGTGGAGGGACTTCTCCCCACGCACACTGCTACGATGTGGCCACCAACACCGTACGGTCCAGAAAAGACGGCCAGCACTGACGGTCTGCAAGTCTTCAACGATGAAATAGTGGCATTGGCAAGACAGCTAAAGAAGAAGAAGGCCCCTGGTTCAGATGGAATTCCCAACGCGGCTCTTAAGGCAGCAATACAAGCGTTCCCGGATATGGTAATGACTGTTCTACAGAAATACTTAGAATATGGTAGTTTTCCGGGCAGATGGAAGATCTAGAAGCTAGTGCTGTTGCCGAAGCCTGAAAAACCTTCGAGGGATCCGGCGTAATACAGGTCGATATCCCAAAAAACCATTTCTGTTGTATAATAGCTTACCAAACGCTTGTTTACTGGAAATTAGCTGTATAATGGTCGAATAAGCTACTATTCAAATAAAATGATTGTTGGGATGTCTGCAAAATACATGCAGAAGACTCCTGGAGAGGATAATCCTGAACAAAATTACGAGGCATTCAGAAGTTAAACATGGTATGCCAAATATGCAGTTTGGGTTCCGTAGAGGCAAGTCTACGGTGGACAAACCAGCCGAGAAGTAGTCCAAACATAACCGAAGAACGTTTTCGCATCGCTGTGACGATTGACGTAAAAAACAAGCTTCAACAGTGCCAGTTGGGAGGTCATCGCCGAGTCGCTACATAGATGGCACGTTCCGGGATATCTATGCAGAATTCTGAGGAGTTAGTTCAGGAATCGGATGCTTGTTTCCGAGACCACTAAGAGGCGTAAGACGACGAAGATTACGTCGGGAGTTCCACAACACCCCATTCTTGGCCCAACGATTAAGAACAGTATGTATAACAGTGTTCTGTCTTTGAGACTGTCCAGAGACGCAGTGATCGTCGGCTTTGTGGATGACACCCTGCTATCGGTAACAGGCGTGTCACCGGTGGAGTAATGTAGAAATGCTTGTGACAGAGGCGATTGGAACAATCGAGAACTGGACGCAGGGAGCAAAACTGCAAATTGCTCACCATAAAACGGAGGTTCTGCTGGTTTTCCTCTTCTGTTAAGTGCTCTTACTCTTGCGTCCAATATTTTGAACTACTGTGGTATGCCCCGTTTATTTCTTTTACTGTACGCTTCAAGCTTACCTATCACTTATTGAGGAAGTGATAGGCTGGTAGCTGGAGCGAGACAGATGCCAATCAGGCTTGGTTTATGAACCTTGTTTCCCTGAGCGGCGACGCAAACTAGATCTCCCTAGACTCTAGTAGGCTCTTTTTGAGCTACTGCAGTCTGCATCCTATTAGTGCTCCACAATGGATCTTTGAAGATAGCTGGTTTTGGAGTGACAACGGCTTTCTTTTGGCGCTAGTGTATATAGACGGTTTGATATAGGGTAAGGAACGAGTTAAGCAGTGTTACCTATTTTAATCAGTTGAACATAAATGAGCCGAAAATGCACTTTTTTATTCATATTTTCAAAATCTTTTGATAGGATCATCTTCACAAATCACTTAACCATACATTTGATTCACACAAACACAATTTACTGGGTTTCCGACAAGAAATATGATGAATTAAAAATTGTTGTCCAAAAACGTACATTTTTCAGCTGCTCTTCAGCAATCGCCACCTCGCTACTAACGAATTCATCAAATTTTCAGCACTGATTACAACCACTCTGAAAGTCAAGCACTCAATTGTCACATACCATATTATTCAGTCTCTTTTTTTCTATTATCTAAGGCTTTGTCACTAGTCGATAGTTTTATTATTTTCTAACAAAACTGAAAACAAATTCTGAATTGATGGAACCTGTTCACCAGTAGCAGCAGCTGCAGCACAACTGATGAACTATCGTGTTGCCAAGATACTGTTTCGGTTCTGGAAATAAGAATTTTAAGTTTGAAATTAACTGAAACCTCCTATGGTGAAAACGTGGTTCAATACTTTTAAGAGAAATGTATGTTCATAATTAATTTTTCTTTATTAAAAACAACACAAAAGACAGCTTTTTCAATAATTTTCGAAGATTTTCTCAGTGATTTAATGAAGCAACGATGTGTTTCAATGTTATTTGCTTTGACAACACTGTTCTAAAGTTAGATCGTGTGCACTTCTATGTTTGCCTCTTTTGTTCTCCCACCATCCTTATGAACAGCGAGTGAGACGTCAAACTCGCAGTTTCCCATAAGAACACCAGAGAATAAAAGAGACGACGAATACCGTTTGTCGAACGGTGCGGTGAGTGTATGCCCCGATAAACAATTTAGACAGATGGCATTTTACGCATATGCCGATACGCTATGCCGATTACGCATCAGATGCCGATTAGTAGGTCGCGGATAGGAACGCGAACTTACTGAATAGGGGGAAAAGTTCGAGGGATTTTTTAACGGGACGTAAAAAAATTCAGATTTCAGGATTGCTGAAAACAGCACCTTGCGGGTGAAAATGGGTTCGGTGTGTTCAAAATTAGTTCCACCGCCCCAACTTTTAAAGCGAAAAATCAAAAGTTTAGCTCAACAATAGTGTCTTCCAATGGTAACAGCTTGAAGAACTAAAGATAGCAAGCAGATTGGTATGCTGATATCCCCCACTTAGTCAACCCATCGCTTGTAATAAGGTAAACCAATCAGTGACCCGCTTAGACTGCTTAAAACTAGTTCTTTACCCTACATTAGCGCCAGAAACAAGTAGTTGTCACTTCAAACTCATTGATCCATTGCAGAGCAAGTGTTCCGAGGTTTCGCTCTCGGCATTACACGGCATTACAAATATCATCTTGAACAAAACCGAGATTCGGTTTGATATTGATATTTCCTAGGACAATGTCCTGTCTCAAGAAGCTTGCGGTAAACTTGCTGAGATCTCTCTTTTGAGACTCAGCAACTTTTGAGTAACCTTAATACTCGGCGTTATAATTTTTTTTTGATTGTTTGAGCGATGTACGGCCATCCAGTTGGCCATGGCTGTTCAGCTCACCCTTCAGCACACAGTCAGAGATTCGGCAGAGTGAATCTGGACCCGTGAACGGAGAGTTAGAGTCACATCTTCGACAACGACTCGGTATGTTGAGGATAGACGAGGAACAGAACTCCCTCTTCGTTTCTTTGTTTTTTCGGCAGAGAGAGGCTGCTCGGTAAGAAATGGTCCACTGCATCTGTGACTGGCTTAATGCAGCAAGGGCAGATTATTGTGGAGGGCGCCCAGGTACTCCACAGGCTTCTTTGCGACTGAGTATTTATAGAAGCCCCCATTCATCCCTCGGCACGGGTTGCGTCATACTTTGGATTACATAATAGCCATGGATAAAAGCTATTAACTAACGTCCTCCTTTCAGGGGCTAGGACACTCTGCTCTGGTTCTCAATAACTTCAAGTTCGTTCGAACATGCCTCTACACAGGCCCGTCATTTGCAGGCAGAGTTTCCTACTGGTTAGCAACTAGTCATCGCCGTCGGGGAGCACATGCTGTCGGGGAGCACGGGGAGCGTGCTATCAAGCATCTGGGAGTAATGATAGACGACCGGTTGAACCTTAACTGCTACGTCGACTACGTTTCTGAGAAGCCGTCGAAGGCTACCATTGCGGTAGCCATAGTCGATACTGCGGTATGGAGGTACAGCCTGTATCGCTATGCTATGATCCAAGCGGAATCGTGCGAAGCTGTATAGTACGTTCTGACTTATGGGTGTAAGAATCGCCAGTGCGTATACAACTAATCCCCATCATGCTTGTGGAAGACAACGACTGCTACGGATAAAGAAACACCAGAGAAATCCGGAAGTTGGTGAGGGAAGAACCGCAGGTCAAATGGCCGCAAGAGTGGGATATGGAAAAGTCTAGTTGACTCTTGACCCAATTTCTTTCAGGTCACGCAACGTCAGTCTGCACGGAATGCAGAGCGACGGTGGAAACCCCACAGTACGTAGTCTTCGAATGTCCTCTACTTGCCGCGGTGCGAAGGGAGATGCCTCCCCTGACTGTGGAGAACATAGTGGGCGAAATGTGTCCGGAGGAGAGCGTATAGAATACCGTCTACGGCGTAGTAGCACAGATTATATTGCAACTGCAACGAAAGTGAAGAAATGATGATTGAACTATCAACCCCGGTTAGATCGTCTTGACAGACACTTCGAAGGCAAGGTGACGAGCGTGACAGAGCAGACCAAGCTTGGAATGAAATTCTGCGAGAGTAGCCATAGCAGGATGGATGTTATGTTGGCCGTCATCTCTGAATCGGTCCACGTCTCGAAAGATGTACGGAGCAGTGTACAGACACAGTCATCCCTAGAGTAATATTTAACGGTAGTTGCGGGGAGGTTATGATCAGGCGGCCTGCGTGGGTTACTGGGTTAGAGTACCACACTGTATCGTGTGATATAAACATACACTCAAAATAATCCACACGTCCTATCCACGTGAAAAATCACGTAAATTTCTCTACAGGGAGTTACGTGACTTTCAGCTGATTGTTATTGGAAAAAATAATAACATCTATCGCGTTAGTATGCGTGCGAACTAGCTGAAAATCACGTAAATATTGCAGGAAAAGCTGGATGGAAAATATTCACATAACTTTTCCTATAATTTCGACGTGAAATTTATTTTGAGTGTACTTCATTAGTGTGCTGCGTGTGAGCGTTTCGACACGAAAAAAACACAAACACACACAAGCGCGTGCGGAAACTCTGTATGCGGAAAAAACTAGGTGAAAATTTGTAATGTTTTGGAATGGAATGAAGGTTAAGTGCGAAAAGATTTCGAATAAAATTTGTATTATATTTGACGACTGAAACACAAAAAGCATGATAAATGAAACAAATATGCAAATAACAGTCAGTACTGTACGGACTATTTTTTGACATATTGTATTTTCCAATGATCAAAAATTCTTTCTCCTCTCAAGGCAGGCACACTAATTGCAATAATTATCTTACGAAGAACAACTCTGTGACAAAGTTGCTTCTGGATGTCAACAAGGAGATTGGTCATGATAAACCGCTCGTTGTCAGTTCCGACAACAGATCAAAAGTTGTTTTAATACATCAGAAATAGCAAACCGGTAGAACAAGAAGTGAAATTACAAAATAACCTTGTTGGGCCGTTCACTCTGACAATCGCAGATTTGGACGAAAACTCCACCGCTCGGTTAATGGATGTATACCAAGTGCAGCAAAACATAGCTGCCGCATAATACTTTTAAAGTAATCGATGCAGTACTTTCACGATGAATGTACATTGTTATTATTACCGAAGGTTGATTAAGGTACTACGTGTGAGAAAACCAGCATAATGAGCCAGTTAACGAAAAAAATATGCTTAACGCATTCATTCAGCAAAAACGAACCCCGATTCAGTTGGTCACCTTGGCGGCATTCGGTCGGTCATTCATCGTTGCTGCCGGGTTAGATAATCGTCGGATGGCTACGCCCGGTGTGCGGTAAGGGTGCGAACGATTCAACAAGTCAATCGAAGTGATCCTTAGGGTGCAGACGGAACTGGTTTTGGAACTAGGCCCGAAAACAAGCAGGCCACCGCCGGTGATGGTTGTGGGTTTTTTTTTCTTATATCGAATGAGAAATAATGTTACGTATAGGCTGTGTAAGGCCGTTTATTGTTAATGGCGGTCGAAAAAGTAGAACAACGACCGAATTTCTTCGCAAGTTCCAGATGAAGTTGCGTGTAGTATAATGTAACCGCCGACGATTTGCTCGGTTCGAATAATGACGGGATATCATGCTTGACAGAAATTATTTTTGCTCACTAGTTTTGATGATATAATATAAAAATTTGTAAATATAAATGAGTAAATTTGAATTCAGTAATCACTGAAAAATTAATTCAATGGACTTTCTCGGTGAATCATTCAAATCTATGTTAAGTTTTTCATCTGCGCTGTCACACCCCGTTAATTGCAGACAACAACTTCCCAGCGTTCTGTAGGATGCAATCAAACTGTATCCATAAAAATTATTAGTGATTGGTAGAACGCAAGTCTATTCAAAAGATTGAAAAGATTCTGTGAGAGTCAACGTACGTATTTGGTTTCAGAAGAATAATTTTCTTTTTTACCAAAAAATGCTTCAAGCAAAAAAAAATTGCACACAATAATAACATGTAGGGTAACGTATATGTTATTGGCCACTTCCATTTGATTTTGCCGTAGGTAGCCAATAACATATACTGCGCTACGCCATGACCAAAACATGTGCGATACCCTACTATATACTTAAGTAAAATGCTTGTTGAATGATAGCCTGTAAAGCATCCCATATCAAAATTGTCTCAAGAACCCGAATTATTTCGTAAAACCCCTCATAAACTTATTTCATTGATCGAAGAAAAACCTCTATTGACGAAAAAATAATAAAGAAAGCTTGGCTCAATTTTAATTTCGAATTCACATTTTCCTCAAACACTTCAGCACATAACGGAGTGGATCATTTAAATAAACGAAAGATTGACACTGATTCCACTGCACTTTTTTTTTCGCTACCGGAATCGACCAACTTCATTTGACGGGTCCTGAACGCAAAAGGACTTCATTAATGTGCAGCCCGAATGCAGCGCGTTCGAAATTCTCAGTGCATTTTTTCGCTCATTGTTAAATAATGCACCCGGCGTGCCACAAGTGTATAATTTTGTTTATTTGGAACGGCTTGTTAATTTAGCCGGTTGTTATTCTGTGCAATAAACTCACATGTGAAAATCGGCACCGGGCACCCCGGCGCGGCGCGTGGTGATAGTAACCGGCAGAGTGAAACAGACTATCCGCTGTGTCTGTGGGTCACTCTCTTTCTTTCTCTCTCTCTTGGCTCGAAGCGATTTTTTTTAATTGATGCCTCAGTTGTTGCATCGAAATTGAAACAAATTGTATAAATATGTTGATCGGGTTGCAGACACCCGCCTAGACCAAACGTGCGCCACCATGGAATGTTGTTTGTTAGTTGTTACTGAAACGCTTTTTTGTGCGAAGTGCTTAATTGGCTATGCTTCTTAACTATATCTAGTCACTGTTTTGTTTGAGTATTAAACTAAATAGTAATAAGTCACGGCTCCACTCATCGTCATGGCCTTACATGGTGAGGTCATTCTAATGATTATATACTTTTCTTTTGCAAAACAAAATATTTTTTACAGGCTCTCTGTTCATAACCAAATAAAATGATTATAAATTAGTCTATTTTCTAATTGCAATCACTAACTTGTCCCACTAATAGAAGCTACAAGACGTAACCAAAATACGTGTAGGGTAAATAACACTAAAACTCTAGAAATTGGTCGACAAACACGAATTTGATCCGAGGCTAGGAGGGCCGAGTCACATACACTCTAATCTTTTTTACACAGTATATTTTTACGGTTTTTGAATTACGCGGTTTTTTATGAGGAATTTTGAAATAACACGGTTTATTTTTAGCTATGATGATTTTGGAATTACGCGATTTTTTACAACATTTTTCGAATTAACGAGGATTTTTCAGCGATTTTTTAATTCCAGTGATTTTTTCAACGACTTTCAGATTTTCCGGTGATTTTTTAATTAAGGCTTGTTCGCGACAAAATTTGGACACCCCTAAACACATACAGCTTCGGAAATACATTAACAATGAGTGAAATATTTTGCAGAGTGGTAGACGTATGTCTGTTCTTTCTGATATAACACTTATTTATATTACAAGCGCTCAGCGTGGCGTCGAAAGAAGAGCAAGTGCGAAAAACAATTGTGTGCGGTCGCAATGAAAATCTGGATCTCTCGTTAAGAAAACTTGCCAAGAAGCATGGATTTCCTCCAAGCACTGTTCACAGTATTTTAAAATCGTTCGATACTACGCAGCTAAATTGGTTGCCTTTTGGTTGGTCTGCACTGACCCTCATGGCAAGGTAAACTCCAAAGTTCGCCAAGTTTTCATGCAGACCAAATAAGTAATGTTAATTTGTTTGATAATTATTAACGATACACACATAAATGATATAAAATTGTTTCATAGATTAAACTTCTAGCCAATTTGTTTTATTACAAAATTGAGGTGTCCAGATTTTGTCGCGAACAAGCCTTACGTGGGTTTTTTATGCCGATAGTTGCACAGCCGCGGTTTTACCTTTGTTATACTATAACAAAGGCTTAGGAATTGGTCGAGAAACACGAAATTGATCCAAGGCCGGACGGCTGAGTCACATATACCAATCGATAGGGTTCGATGAACTGAGCAATGGCTTCGCATGTGTATGTATGTATGTGTGTTTGTGCGTGATACTACATTTTCTATCGCCGAGGAATAGGAGATGGCTGAGCCGATTCATCCGCTATTATTCACCCTACTTTTGTTTGAAAGGTATTACAGCCTAGGATATCACTATTCATGAATTAGTTCGTGGTCCAACATTTCGTTCAAAAGTTCTAAGCAAAAATGTGAAAACTACGTGACACGATTTTGTCCGGAACCACGCAATCGATTTCAATAATTTTACCAAATGAAAGCTGATACTTTCATAAAGTATTTTAGGAAGTTTTATTGAAAATAAACAAGTAGTTTAAAAGTTATTTTGTACTTTCATATGAGGGAGTAAATGTGTGTTTGTGAAGAACGAACATTGGAAGAACCTGGAAAAATGATATGCAAATTGTGAAAAATAATTGACTGTCCAGGTGGGACTTGAACCCGCAACTCTCACTCAAGTCCCACCTGGACAGTCAATTATTTTTCACAGTTTGTATATATTTTTTCCCAGTTCTTCCAATGTTTGTTCCTTACAAAAACATTTTTGCTCCCTCATATAAAAGTACAAAATAACATGACCTGTATAAATCGATAAAAATGGTAAAAGTTGTTTAAAAGTAATACTTAAAACCATGTGTTGACAAGGTACAAAGGATCGCACGTTTCTCAGAGATGGACAACCCGATTTATGCGCTGTTAGTGTCATTCGAAAGGAAATATAGCCTCATAGATCACAATTAAATTGTTTTTTGATTAGATGTGTAATTGGAAAGTGATGAGCAATCGTGTACAACACATTAAAATTTACAATAATTTATAACAATTTTAACCAAGATAATTGGTCTAGTTTCAATTATTTTAGCGTGGAAGTGGAAAGTTTTAACACTATGAATATAACTGAGAAATTTCATTAGAATAGATATCAAAGTCGATAACGGTCGAGTACTCTCTCTCTCTTTCTCTCTCTTTCTCTCTCTCTCTCTCTCTCTCTCCCCTCCCCCTCGCAAGGTAGTACTTCGTGGGGAGGCTGTGTCATCGCAGTACTTCGTATAGCTGTCGAGACGTGTACCGATCCACAAATGACGTCCAACATAAGTTATAAAGGTTATAAAGGACGTTAAGTTATAAAGGATAAAGTTATAAAGGACGAGGCAGTGAGAATAGATGTTCAACGCGTAGTAAATGACTGAAGCATAGTAAGTCGAAACGTCCGCTGAAAACATTTTAGTTCTTATTTCTCACCGAAAAAGTCAACAAGAGTAATACATACATCTTGGCTTCTGTTCCCTCACAGTTACCCTCGCAGCGCTTCTCAATAAACTCATGGTCATGGTCCATGACTAGATTGCATATTGACTAGATTTTAGAGGTTGGAGAAAATCTGTAGGATACGGCAATAGTAATGACGGAAATACAGCTCGAAGATCTTATGCTAATCCTGGTATTAATTCTGAAATCACGGGTATAGATATGATATTAATTTAAATGTTGAGAAATTTTCTCAAAGCAAGTCCTTGAACACATTATTTCAGAAAAATTCGAAACTTATTGTTTGTATACCAAAAACCTTCATGTCAGGGTATACTCCTCATATAATACGTCCACTGCAATGCAAAGAATTTGAATTCGCGGTCATAAATGAATCTAAACAACTATATTGCTGATAGGACGAATGACAGAAGAAGCACAACAATAAGTTTTTTTTTGTTTAATTATAGTTACTTTAACAACTCGGGTCATTCGCGCCTTCTGCGGGGTTGGGAATTGAGCCCAGGTCCTCGGTGTAAGAGGCGTGACTATACCGGTATTGACCCTCACGAAAATAAGGTTATTGCCTTATGCTAAAAATAGTGATAAAAATACTAGACAATATTTTACATGCAAACATGAGTGTAAGAATACAAATCGTGATAGAATCATTCGTCTTCTTATTTCTCCGGATAAAGTTTATAGCTTCTTCGAAAGGAAAAAATGTAATTAGAAAAATCTTCCTGAGAACGCTATACATATTACTATTGAAGACGAAATGTGAAACGAGTGATTCTGCGGAAGGAGAAGAAGACCAAGAAGAAGAAGAAGATGAAGAAGAAGAAGAAGAAGAAGAGGAGGAAGAAGAAGAAGAAGAAGAAGAAGAAGAAGGAGATAAAGAAGATTAAGAAAGCTAATAAGGGAAAAAGTTTTGATTTTTGATCAATATTAATTTATACCTATGTGATTTTGTGTTGATTTTTAAAACTCATACTTGCTTTGTATTGTTTTATAAAATGTTTTATCAAATAAAAATGCATCTGCAATAGTTTTCCAAATGACTCTCTTTTCTTATACGTCATTATACTTAAAAAATATTTGAAAAATAGTTGAAAATTCTCCCAAACACAAAAAATATACGTTCTAATGTAAAATAGAACTGAAATTCGGGCACAGCACCCAAAAATTACTTAAGAACCACATATTATCCTTGATTTGAAGAGATTTTTTGGCTTGGCCAGTATTTGTATTGAGTCGCCCCACTGTGCATTATGCTCTCCAAGGCCAGGGCTGGTATCTCGCTTCGCACCGCGGCAAATCTTAGATATTCGAAAACCACATGCTTCAGCGTTTTTCCTACTTCTTCGCATTCTGGACAGACAGGTGTGGCTGCGTGTCCGAATCGACGCAGGTATTGCCTGATGCAACCGTGCTCTGGCAGATACTGCGTTAGAAAAAAGTTACCTTTCCCGTGTTGCCTGTTTAGACAGGTCAACAACACCGGTATGAGCCTGTGCGTCCATCTACCGTTTATTGCTGCATCCCATTCCTGTTGCCATTTGGCTAAGTACTCCACTGGAGCTAGCTTCCGAACTCCTCCAGTTTCCCTTCCCGTGATGGCACTCCTTATCCTCCTCGAGAGTGATGCTGATAGGAATCATCTCGGGAATAACGCATACTGCCTCGAATGATACCGTGCTGTATGCACTCGCGACTCGCATGGCCATGGAATATGCTGTCCAGCTTCGTTAAATTTCGTTTGCTTTTCAACGCTACAATCCGTGCCGGACCTTCGTATCTGAGGATCGATAAGAAAACATTAGCCAAAAGACGACCCTTATGACTCAGATACGAGGGTCCGGCATGGATTGTAGCATTGAAAAGCAAACGAAATTTAACGAAGCTGAACAGCATATTCCATGGCAGGCGAGTCGCGAGGGCTTCGACCGATCCTTTTTTCTACCGCAGTCACACCAACGCATTCAAGTTCATACCGTCCGTTTAGTGGTAGAATACGAACGCTATGCATAACACAACTGGCAGTTTGCTCAGTCAAACGCCGATTGCACACAGTAGAACCAACGCGTTCTAGAGCTTTTTAACATTTTCGTTTCGATCAAGTTGCCTTTACCGTTTGGAGCAGCGAATGACTGCAAAACAGTCAAATGACTGGCAATCACCACACTAACGAAAAGGAACCGCACAATCGTATGATTCAATACTACAAAAAAAAACACTACATGTGCATGGAAGAAGTCGGTCGGACTCCGTCCAATACAAACGAATATTTTGCTTGCGTCGGACCGACGTCTGGCTGACAAACTGTTACTGTGAGCAGCCGATTTGGAGATAAAAAGAGAAATGAAAAAAATACGTCACCGTATGCTTCCAGTCAGTTTGCAGTTTATATTCTCAAAGCGCAAAGCAAAACGGGAGATCGACTGCTTGCTTTTGCTGAGATGCCGCATAAATTGTAAGACGGCAGCAGCGCAAGCGGCAGATTGACTGGATTTAAAAAACAGTCAAATGATCGTTCAAAAAGCGGAGTTTGAATACGAAAAGTTCGCATTCACGGCAGTCACATTCAACTTGCGATCCCTTTTCAAGCCCTGCTACTGCTATTCTCCTCTCCACCTTGTTTTTTCGGCAGAGAGAACATGCACGGTAAGAAATCGTCCACTGCATCAGTGACCGGCTTGATGCAGCAAGGGCAAATTACTGGGGAGGGCGCCCTGGTACATCACAGGCTCCGTTGCGGCGAGAGAATTTATAGAAACCCCTCCAGCATTCATCCCTCGGCACGGGTCGCTTCACACCTTGGATTAGGGGTTTATCCATTCAAGTTTTTACATAATAGCCATGGATAACAGCTATTACAAACATCTCCTTTAGGGGCTTTGGACCCTGTGCTTTGGTTCTTGGTAGTCAAGAAGAACCGTCCTGCAGGCGGAGAGTTTACACTTCAGCCTTCGCATGAGTGCCCCTTCTCTGTCCGCATACGACCCTAGTTTCCTTAGGTCATTCGTGACTTCTGCGGGGTTGGGATTTGAACCCGGGTCCATTTAAGTCCGATTTCAAATCTAATCTTATGTCCCATTTTAGGTCGAATCCGAGTCTAATTTAATTCCAATTTCACCTCCGATTTGAAATCCCAGTTTAAGTGCAATTCAATGTCCAATTTAAAGTCTAATTTCAAGGACAATTTAAAGTCCATTGAGGTCCAATTTCAATGTCCCATTTGTAGTCTAATTAAATTTCAATTTTACCATTGCATTTGAGTCCAATTTCAAGTACAATTTCAAGTCCCAAAAAACAAAACCTTGGACCGTCTTTAAGATATTACCCTTCTTTATCGACAGACTTCGCAGCCGACTGGTAGAGTACAGGACAATTACGGGGCTAGTGCAACTACCCTACTGACTCTAGGTGCACCGCCCAGCCGAGATTCGACCATACGACCAACTTGGAGTGTCAATTTTAAGTCTGGTTTAATTCCAATTTAAACTTCGATTTGAAGTTCAATATCAAGACTAATTTGAAGTGCCCAATTTCAAATACAATTTGAAGTGTCATTTAATGCCCCGCTTTAAAGCCAATTCAAAGTCGAATTCAATTCTAATTTTACCCACGATGTCAAGTCCAATGTGGTTTGTACAATTTAATGTCTTATTTGAAGTCCACTTTCAAGTCTAATTTAGATCTATTTATATCTATTTATATCTATCTATCATACCTCCGATTTAAAATAGTCCAAGTAGAAGTGGATTTGAATGTCCTATTTCAAATCAAATTTAAGTTTAATTTGAAGTCTGCTTTCACGAACAAAATATCAAACCCATTGTGAGTTCAACATGTTGATTAATTTAATTCCAATTTATGTTCAACTAAAAGTTCAATTACAGGTCTATTTAACTTCCAATTCAGGTCCTGTTTGAGTGCAACTTTCAGTTCAGTTTTACGTCCAACTGCAAATAAAACACATCACGTCCAAGTTCAAGTCCGAATTTAAATTTAAATTTGAATGTTAATCTAATATCTATTCTAAAGTTAGAATTTAAGTTTGATTTCGAATCCAATTTAAATTTCACAGGTACGTCACAGTTGCAACACACGCCCCGTCTTCCGCATGAAGTTTTATGTAAAAAATTCTTAATGTAATTCTTCTAAAACTTCGGCAGTTTTAATCTAATCGTCCGAAATTTTAGCGATGAATTAATCATTTGCGCATCACCATCCTACGATTACTTGATAATTTTCGTTCCAAAACATGCTTTTGAAACACGTGATATTTATCATCACACTTTTTTCATTATTGCACCAATAGGATGTGCCATTAAATTTAAACGTTGAACCATGAGCTATCGCTTGTTTCTATCCGGCTAGTGAATAATAGTGGGTGGAATTCAACACTATGGCTAATCGCTCTTATGAAGGAAGGTTATACAAAGGTTAAATCCATCATGTCCAACCAAGAAGCATCATAAAGATTTAATCACGTTTGTTGTAATATCTTGAATTCAAACCACTAATTTATATCACGTTGGCTTGAGTTCTGTCACTCGGAATATACGGTTAATAAAAAACGACTGTCACAGATAAGCATTTATTTATTTTTGGTTTCAAAGTTTCATCATTTATTTTATGGATAGAATCAATAAACTCGATGCTGCTTTTCTTAGCGAATTGGCAAGAATATTGGCAAGAATTGTTGATTCTCCGTGCACGTGACAACTTAAAATGTATTTGAGCAGGGGATGATTTTATCGGTTAAATTACGAATTAAACATCCCGGAATCGTTGTAAATTGCTCTTTCTCAGCATGCTATAAAACAAATCGTTTTTCTCGCTACTTTTCTATGACTCTAGCATAATGGTCTAGTTTACTGTAAAAACATGGGATTTTGTTACAGCCCTGATACTGATGGTATCCGGAGTGGTACTCCATAATAAATGACTGACATATAGTGCAGTTGCGGACCTAATGAGAGACATAAAAAATACTCAGATTATCCAATCGAAAGTCGATGGAAAGTGTTTCAATTGGATCCCATTTCGCTGAAATTGTCTAACATAAACAATACGAAACACTTACATAAGCTAAAGTGATGCTTTTAGTAAACAGTGGAAGCTAACTGTATAATTTCATGCAGGGAATGATATTTTGTTACAAACATGTAATTTTTCCTTTTGACAACATTTATGTTCTTTTTTTCAATTTCTTACAAAGATAAATAATAAGCAATTACTTCTACAAAAAAATTAGTGAACAGAACCATAATTTACAGTCAAATGTCGTTTAGGGCTTTCAACTACTGTTATAAGGTTTCCAGGCCGGGCATGCAACGAACGATTGTGCCTCCTCCAGTTGCATGCCACTGTGGGCATGCCGAAAACCGAAATACTGGCCAACCAACGTACCAAAACTTACCTGCTGCTTAGGAATTCATGCATGATTTCGGCCGCTCGAATAGGGTCAATCAGCTATGGAAACGATTCACGATCTATCGTTCTGCTGTTGTAATCATATAGTTACAATGGTTGCCATTGGCCGCCCCACGTAAATTACGTCTGGCAAGAAATATTCGCTATCGGAGAAACTTTCTGGTGGCGTAACAGGATGCGATGCCGTTAAAATAATCATTATTTCCAGTACTCCAGGGAACACTTCAAACGGGCATCGAACGCCGTAACAATAAAAATGCAACGGCAAAGTATTCTCATTCCGGGGCCTGTGCAAGTACCTGCCTAGAGTCGGTGTACACACTTTTATGCAAACCACGTAGCAGTACAGCAACCGTTGTTGGTTGTTGTCGCCGGTTGGCATTTCAGTTTTCGGAGGGATTACACTCCGGTCTGGGTGCGGTGGAACGGGTTTGTGGGCACATACGCCGCACGTACTATCCGTCAATGCGAGAGAGTCAAAGCGTCTCATCAAATGCACAAAATTCCCCGCTCGCTTGTCCGTTTCGCCACAAGCCCTCACACGTATTCCCAGAGGTTCACCAGAAACTTCCAACCCACTGTTTACCACCCTCCCTTTGAAGCAAAGGCCGCTATAACGCTTGCAAAGCCCACAATGTCGACTCGACGACGCGTCCAATTGAGAATTCAAATCATTGAATGCTGGTCGTCCGTGTACACTGACTGACTTATCTGATCACATTTCACTCAAAATAAAAGTTATACTAGGCGCTTTTATGTCTCATTTTTTGCCGAATTGAAGCGGATGAAAGGGCCTGCGCGATGTGGAAAGAAAAAAAAGTGACGTTGAAAGAAAAAAAAGTGACGTTCTCGTAAAGAGCACGCCTGTGAAATACCAATTCCTGCTGAGTAATGTGTCAGTTCATTCCTACAGGCGGCTTTCCGGAGAACGACAAGATGCCAGCCGGTGACCATAAATCACAGCAATATTTATGCACTAACAGACGTCATAATCGATTAACTTGTTCTTGTACAGTTTCCAACAGAGCCGACACTTTTTCTTTTTTTTATCACTTTTTTTATGTTTCATATAAAAGTCTTTCGTGGACACCAATGAGTGGTGTCGAAGTACTTTTAGGCAGTGTTTTATTTCCTTATTTAAATTTTAACTGATACTATACACTCTCATTCACAGGGCTATGAAAGTTTCATTTTTATCATTGTTCCTCTTCCTTCACCAGAAGTGAAGTGTGAAATTCCTGAAAAACAAAGTCACACATCACTATTTTACTTCAAATATTAAGCAAATGTCTAAATTCATACGTGTGTTCTTTAATACTAAAACTCGATCGTCTCGTATAACATCTATCGTATCGTGCGAGCAAAAGTTCACATGCAGTTTTACGTATCTCTATGTACCTTTCGTTTAATTCATATGGTACGCATCAGCCTGTGTTCTGTGTCAATTCACCTACCGTAACGCACAGTTGCTTCTGTAAACCATTATCCTCACGATACATTCTTGAAACTGAACGTTGTACTCCGTAATAATAAATGTTGTATTTCAGCTATAGCTAAGATTTCAGCCTTCTCAGGTAGTAGTAGTAGTAGTAGTAGTAGTAGTAGTAGTAGTAGTAGTAGTAGTAGTAGTAGTAGTAGTAGTAGTAGTAGTAGTAGTAGTAGTAGTAGTAGTAGTAGTAGTAGTAGTAGTAGTAGTAGTAGTAGTAGTAGTAGTAGTAGTAGTAGTAGTAGTAGTAGTAGTAGTAGTAGTAGTAGTAGTAGTAGTAGTAGTAGTAGTAGTAGTAGTAGTAGTAGTAGTAGTAGTAGTAGTAGTAGTAGTAGTAGTAGTAGTAGTAGTAGTAGTAGTAGTAGTAGTAGTAGTAGTAGTAGTAGTAGTAGTAGTAGTAGTAGTAGTAGTAGTAGTAGTAGTAGTAGTAGTAGTAGTAGTAGTAGTAGTAGTAGTAGTAGTAGTAGTAGTAGTAGTAGTAGTAGTAGTAGTAGTAGTAGTAGTAGTAGTAGTAGTAGTAGTAGTAGTAGTAGTAGTAGTAGTAGTAGTAGTAGTAGTAGTAGTAGTAGTAGTAGTAGTAGTAGTAGTAGTAGTAGTAGTAGTAGTAGTAGTAGTAGTAGTAGTAGTAGTAGTAGTAGTAGTAGTAGTAGTAGTAGTAGTAGTAGTAGTAGTAGTAGTAGTAGTAGTAGTAGTAGTAGTAGTAGTAGTAGTAGTAGTAGTAGTAGTAGTAGTAGTAGTAGTAGTAGTAGTAGTAGTAGTAGTAGTAGTAGTAGTAGTAGTAGTAGTAGTAGTAGTAGTAGTAGTAGTAGTAGTAGTAGTAGTAGTAGTAGTAGTAGTAGTAGTAGTAGTAGTAGTAGTAGTAGTAGTAGTAGTAGTAGTAGTAGTAGTAGTAGTAGTAGTAGTAGTAGTAGTAGTAGTAGTAGTAGTAGTAGTAGTAGTAGTAGTAGTAGTAGTAGTAGTAGTAGTAGTAGTAGTAGTAGTAGTAGTAGTAGTAGTAGTAGTAGTAGTAGTAGTAGTAGTAGTAGTAGTAGTAGTAGTAGTAGTAGTAGTAGTAGTAGTAGTAGTAGTAGTAGTAGTAGTAGTAGTAGTAGTAGTAGTAGTAGTAGTAGTAGTAGTAGTAGTAGTAGTAGTAGTAGTAGTAGTAGTAGTAGTAGTAGTAGTAGTAGTAGTAGTAGTAGTAGTAGTAGTAGTAGTAGTAGTAGTAGTAGTAGTAGTAGTAGTAGTAGTAGTAGTAGTAGTAGTAGTAGTAGTAGTAGTAGTAGTAGTAGTAGTAGTAGTAGTAGTAGTAGTAGTAGTAGTAGTAGAGGAAAGCCACCATCATTTCAAGGACTTGCCAATGTATGTGGGTAGAATTACAGTAGATCCAAATTTGATTATCAAATGAATTTCACACTAATGCTGTTACAGAAGGACCAAAAGGGATTGGGCGGACCCACAAGCAGAGGCACTTGTGCGCATTCCGGGGTTATAAGAGTCGCCTTCCAGTATTAGGATCCTTCCATGTAATAATCAATTTCGCTGTACCAACTTTAACCCAGGTGATGATTTGTCTGTTTTGAATTGAGAAGTGCCATATTTGCTTCAGACCTTAAGGATTCAGGTTGGCAATCTACTCCATCATCCAGCCTTCCACATTTATGATATCAATAATAATACTGTTAATAATATGATATTAAGATGAAATGTGGTATATATGGTAAAAATAGAACAATCTCACCAGCAGTCCTTCATATGAGATAGAGGAGCGTCCTTTGAGGTTCCATAAGTGCTTCTAATAGTTAATTTAATTTTTCATTCTGGTATCCATGTGTAGTATTAAAATTCGTTTTGGCCAAAGTTTTTACTATATAGCAGGAGATGCTTCATAAGCTAAAACGAAAAAATAATTAAAATAACTTATTAGGCTTACCTATTAGCTAGGCCGTGTGGCTCCGCCGTCTGCCCAAAACCGCGGTTTTGAGACCAGGCAGCCGGGAACCACCCTGCATCGCACCTCCTAGCTTGGCTACTCAATTGAGCATTATCAGGTATGGCCACGTGGAGGCGCTAGGTAGGGGCTTGGGATGGCTAGAGTAATATTGGACGCTCCTCATTTGCCTTCCCCATGTCATACCCAGCATACCGAAGACCTTACATATCACGAAAAACGATAATAGTAATTCAGGGAGTATCCACCAGCAAACTCGATATTTGGAATGTTCGGGCTCTTTATGAATAAGCACGCGATGGTTTGCTTGGAACATACAGGGTATGAAATGGAGAGAGTTACCTGGAAGGAGCGTCAAACATAGCTCTGGCTCTCTCAAGCTCCCACCTGGCGCCTCCACGCAGATCTAAGTCAAATGATGACGGTCGATGGCCTTACCCGGAAATGCTTCACGTACTTACTGAAGCAGCTAAGCTAGGAGGTGCGAACTAGAGCGCCTGTTCTCCAGGTGAGGGGCGGCTCACACAGCGTCTGTCTCGTAACGGGCGGCTGAATATGAAATGCTGTATCCCGCAAGCCATACCTAAGATGGCAGACCCATCAGCGGGATGTAGGTATCGCGACTCCGGTGAGGTAGTATACCGAAAACTCAATTACCACGAACAACGAACAAAGAAATTCAGGACGGAACAATCGGTATAGGACACGGCAAGGGACAAGGAAACGATTAAGGGATAACGATTGGAAACTTGGTACCTGGAATGTCCGAACTCTCCATGAACCGGCACGGGCTGGCTTGCTTGCTCGAGAGCTGCATCAACTCGGAGTGGAGATCGCTGCTATTCAGGAAGTTCGGTGGCCAAATTCCGGAGAAAGGGAGTTCCGTGCAGTAGACCCTATTGCAGGCACTTCTTTTAAGTACCACATCTACTACAGTGGCGGTAAGAAAGCTGAACATGGAGTCGGTTTCGTAGTGTTGGGAAAACAAAAGCAACGAGTTATCCGGTGGAGGCCCGTAGATGACCGTATATGCGTGTTGAGGATTAAGGGCAAATTCTTCAACTATAGCCTAATCAACTTATACGCACCGACAAATGATAAATCCGATGATGCTAAAGACGAGTTTTACGACAAGCTTGAGAGGACCTATGGAGAGTGCCCAAAACACGACGTGAAAATCATCATCGGAGATGCAAACGCGCAGATCGGGAGGGAGGAATTCTTCCGTCCAGTTATTGGAAGACATAGCCTGCATCTGTCGACCAATGATAACGGTCTGAGGCTCATAAATTTTGCCGCGGCCAGAGGGATGGCGATCTGTAGCACCTACTTTCCACGTTTGAATATTCGGAAACAAACCTGGAGGCATCCAAATGGAGACTCTAGCTCTCAGATCGATCATGTCTTGATTGACGGTCGACACTTTTCGGATGTTATCGATGTACGGTCTTTTCGTGGACCAAATATCGACTCTGACCACTATCTCGTAGTGAGTAAGATTCGCGCAAGGCTGTCGAACACGGCGAAAGCTCGCACTGAAAGGACGCTGCGTTTCAACATCCAGCGGTTAACGGCAGACGGCGTTGCAGTGGAGTACGCCAGGAAGCTTCACCAGCGAATCGCAGAACAGCAGGTAGAAGAAGAAGAAGATATAAATGGGCTGTGGAGGAACATCCATGGTGCCATCCAAACAACAGCGAGAGAGGTGGTAGGCACGACGCGTGGAAGACAGCGTAACAGCTGGTTTGATGCCGAATGCCAGAGAGTGACAGACGAAAAGAACCAGGCCAGGAGTCGCATGCTCACTGCGGCAACGCGTCAAAACAGAAAGAGATACAGAGAGACTAGAGCTGCGGAAAAAAGAATCCATCGTCTAAAGAAACGCGAGTACGAGGAGCACGTGCTTGCCGGCGCAGAGGAGCGATACGCCAGCAACGACACACGGAGTTTCTATAAAACGGTGAGTAGCAGGAATTTTGCCATGCCTGTGATGTGCAATGATAGTGCTGGCAACCTGCTTACCGACAAAACGGCGGTAGCAGCCAGGTGGAAGGAGCACTTCCAGACACTATTGAATGGAGAGGTAAATGAGGAGATCAGCAGGGACAGGATAGAAATTGTAAGCGATGGTCAAGCTGTGGAGCCACCAACATAGGAGGAGGTTAAGAAGGCAATCAGTGAGCTGAAAAACGGTAAGGCTGCTGGGAAGGACGGTATCCCGGCTGAACTTCTAAAAGCGGGGAGCGAGCGGCTGTACGAAGCAATCCACCGGATCATTGTCAGGATCTGGGAGGAAGAACAAATGCCGGAGGAGTGGTTGGATGGCCTCATTTGCCCAATTTTCAAAAAGGGACATCGAATGGAGTGTAAAAACTATCGAGGAATTACATTGCTCAATTCTGCCTACAAGGTGCTTTCCCGTATCCTGTTCTGCAGACTGAGACCGTTAGCGGAGTCCTTCGTCGGCGAGTACCAAGCTGGTTTTTGTGAGGGTCGCTCCACGATGGATCAGATGTTTACCCTGCGCCAGTTGCTAGACAAGTTCCGGGAGTACAACTTGCAGACACACCATCTGTTTGTGGACTTTAAAGCGGCGTACGATTCAGTTAAACGAAATGAGCTGTGGCAGATAATGCTAGAACATGGTTTTCCGACGAAACTAGTTACGCTGATTCGTGCGACGCTGGATGGATCCAAATCATGCGTTAGAATAGCGGGTGAGACCTCAGCTGCTTTCGTGACGTTGGATGGACTGAAGCAAGGGGACGCACTCTCTAACCTGCTATTCAACATTGCCTTGGAAGGTGCATTACGAAGAGCAAACGTGGAAAGGAATGGAACTATCATCACGAAATCTCACATGCTTCTTGGTTTTGCGGATGACGTCGATATCATCGGAATCAACCGTAGAGCAGTAGAAGAGGCCTTTAGGCCCTTTAAAAGGGAAGCTGCGAGATTGGGACTTACCATTAATACCGCCAAAACGAAGTACATGGTTGCTGGTAGGGAACGTGGGAGCTCAAGTGGTGTTGGTGCCGAGGTGGAGTTAGATGGGGAACGATATGAAGTAGTGGAGGAATTTATATACCTTGGTACACTCGTGACATGTGACAACGATGTAAGCCGCGAAGTGAAACGACGAGTTGCAGCCGCGAATCGGGCTTTCTACGGATTACGTAGCCAGCTGAAGTCCCGTAGTTTGCAAATTCGCACAAAACTGGCGCTCTACAGAACACTAATCCTCCCGGTGGCCCTTTACGGACACGAATCATGGACGCTAAAGGAAGCTGATCGGCGAGTGCTTGGGGTTTTTGAGCGTAAAATTCTGCGATCTATACTTGGTGGCAAAATGGAAAATGGAGTGTGGCGCAGACGCATGAATCACGAGCTGTACCAAGTATACAAATATGCTGATATAGTGACGGTAGTGCAATGTGGCAGGCTGCGGTGGGCTGGACACGTGGCCAGAATGCCCGATGAAAGAGTAGCCAAAACTATTTTCAGCAGAGAACCAGGAAGAGGCCGTAGACTCCGAGGCAGACCCCGCACCCGGTGGGTGTGTGCTGTCGAAGATGATGCACGTTCAGCTGGTGTTCGTGGGGATTGGAGAACGGCAGCCCAGGACCGACGGTACTGGAGGACTATAATTCGTTCGGCGCAGGATCGGTAACGGACCGTTGCCACTAAAGTAAGTAAGGTTTGTTTGTTCGATTTAATCGACGTTTTTCGGCGAAATAAGTATGAAGATTTAAATTACCAGTTAGTCCGGACGTTTCGAGCTACTACTGGTCTTCGCTCATCATCTGCGGACACTAAAACACTATATTAGGCACATTTACAACATAAAACATATTACAAATTCTTAACTTACACTTTTTCGTCCATTAGGTTCTACTTCGTTTATCTTTCTCTTTGCTATGTCTTACTTTCTATTTCTCTTTCCCTCAAGTTTTTTGATTACAGGGTCATATGCAGCTTTGAACGTTGCGGAATCTACTTGTCTATTCACAACATTGTTCTCACCTTTAATTTTAATGTAAAATGTTTCCGCTATTAGTCTAGTGTTATGTTTAGTTATTTTCTCTATGATTTTGGCTTCGTCAAATTTAAAAACATGACCTGTTTCAATGGTGTGTTGGGTTAAACCTGTACCACCAACAGTGTTTGCTTTGATGCTATATTTATGTTGTTCCATTCGTTTATGTAAAAATTGGCTTGTTTCTCCTACGTACGACTTTTGACACTGACCACAATTTACTTCATAAACGACGTTTGTGTTTTTATCTCTTATAATTTTGTCTTTGGTTTTTGTAAATAATACGTTTTTTATTTTGTCGGTTGGTCTGTAAGCAACATTAATCTTAAATTGTCTTAAATATCTGCCTAACTTTTCACCTAAACCGGCAACATAGGGAATTGTCACGAATTGTTGAGTTGTTTCTTTGCCTGGTACTTCTAACGTATTGTACATCCTGTGTAGTCTTTGTTTTATTACCTTTTCTACGAAATAGCAGGGATAGTGATTTTTAAGTAGCATTGTCTTTACTGTTTGTAATGTTTTCGGTCTAATTTCGGCATCTGTCAACTGTAAAGCCCTATCAACCAAAGCGACTACCGTGTTTCTCTTATGACAAAAAGGACTAACAGAATTAAAGTCTAAATATCTAGTATTTGGATCTTTTGGAAACCATTCCGTTGATATTTTGTCGTTCTGTATACGTAAGATGGTATCCAAGAATTTTAGCTGCCCATTAATTTCTAATTCGACGGTATATTGCATTCGCGGGTGAAAACTATTGAAAATGTTAAGAATCTCCTGTACATGATCGACTTTGGCTCCCATTAGGCAGTCATCTACGTAGCGCATGTAGAAACTGGGTGTTACTCCTCGTTGTTGTAGTTTTTCCAAAGCCGCCTGTTCGATGCGCTCCAGTACGATGTTTGCAACTGCGGGGGAGAGAGGGGAGCCCATTGGCATTCCGAATTTTTGGCGGAAAAATTCACCGTTGTACTGGAAAAATGTTGAACCTAACACGATTTTCAGCATTTCCATAAAACTACCCTTTTCAATGCGAGTATGCTGCTCGATTTCATCCCATCGTTGGTCGACAGACTCTAGTGCAAAGTCCACAGGCACATTTGTGAAGAGAGAAACGACGTCCAAAGAGAACAGAACGGTATCCGGTGGCAAGTTTTGTTCCCGTATATTTTTTACAAATTGAAAACTGTTGTTAATATGATGTGGCGTTTTTCCTACGATGTTATTCAGAATGTTAGTAAGGTTTGCTTGGAAGGGAGTACCGCGTAGCAGTTTCTATTGCGCATACCTCATTCAAGTACTGCTCCGATTGCATCACTTCTGTGGAACGTGAAGTTGAGCTCGTAGTAGTGTGGAATAACGCGATAATATAAGGCTCATCGAAGCCTCCCAGTTGGCCTCGAGGTATGATGCTGGCTGATACGCTAGTCATCCTATGTTCGAATCTCGGCTGGGAGAGGCTGTTGGAATCAATAGGATCGTAGCAACTGGCCCTGCAATTGTCCTGTACTCTAACAGCGCTTAGACTGGAGCGCATTTTCTCGAACCTAAGTGTGGAATGGTTGATAGCAGTATTAACAAAAGCAAGCGATGCGACCATACAGAAGGTAAAGAAACCGAGGAACGGTTACCGCTCAGTCACCGGGGGGAACTCGACAATTGCCGAACTACGTGCAAGTTGCTTCCGTGCCAGGAGCAGAAGTCAGCGGACTCACAATGACACACACGGAGTTCAGCAAGAAATCTTGCTCTGGGGAGCTATGCCACAGCGCCAATATAAATCCTTCGGGAAATGCTTACAGAGTCCTGCTTAAAGGACCTGCCGCACCACCTGAAAGATGTTCGGAGAAGATGAAAATTATCATCAAGTGTCTTAGCATGAACTAACGGTTTGGCCGACTGCACCGTATGGCGAGGAAGAGAACAACGAAGAAGAAGCCCGAGTTACCAACGACTCCTCGTAATCAGGGTTTGAAGGGAAAAAAGGTCCCAGAATCAGACGGAATTCCGAATCTGGCTTTGAAAGTGGATAATCCTGGAAAATCCGGATATGTTTAGGACCACGTTGCAGAAATGCATTGACGAAGGTAACTTCTCCGATACCTGGAAGCACCAGAAGCTGTTGCCGCTACCGGAACCGGGAACGACCACGAGGAACCCTCAGCATATGGACCTAAAAGACCGTTGGCTACGGTTGGCAAGCTGCTAGAGAGAGTAGTTCTGAACAGGCTTACCAAGTACCTGCGAGAGAACGGAGAATGCGAACGGCCTGTTAAATATGCAGTTCGGCTTTCGGATAGGCAGGCCTGCAATAGATGCCTTAGTAATGGTAGTGGATGCTGCGGAACCACCTCAAAACAACAAAGAAGAGGAAATTGCTGTGCGGTGGTCACCTTAGACGTGAGGAATGCTTGCAACAGTGCCAGTTGCAGGATTTTGAAAACCTACTTTCATAGCCGGATACTGATATGCGATATTGATCACGATACTCAGGGCTTCATCCTCAGTCCGAAGTTGTACAATGCGTTGTACGAAGGCGTATTGAAGCTGAACCTCCTCAGGGATGTGAAGGTTGTCGGTTTCGCTGATGATGAGGTGCTGCTGCTGCTAGTAACTGGCGAATCACGAGAAGAGGTAGAGGTATTCGCCACGGAGTCAACACGTATGGCGGAAGATTGGATGCGAGAGAATAAGCTGGCGATAGTTCATCATAAAAGAGTGTTGGTGGTAGTGATTAGTAACTGAAAGACTGTGCAGCAGGGGAAGGTCACAGTCGGAGGATGCATCGTCGATTCTAAACGCGAAGTGAAGCAGCTGGGCGTGATCATCGAAGACCGACTGAATTTCAATAGCCACGTCGATTACGCCTGTCACAAGGCAGCATAAGCGGTTACAGCGCTAATCAGTAGCTTGCCAACAATGCGGAAATAATTAGTAGAAGGAGGAGGTTGCTGACTAGTGAGCCACGTCAATACTTAGGTATGGCAGCCCTGCGTGGATGTTGGCAATAGGGGCGAATAGAATAGCGTTTGCATAGCACGTACAGGGGGGTAGCGAGCGCCTACGGAGCTATATCACTGGAATCGGTCTGCGTCATTGCCGGCATGATCCCCATTGAAATGATACTGGAGCAAGATCTAGAGTACTACCGAAGTAGAGACATCCGCGAAAACGAACACGAATAATATGTCTACCGTAAAAGGCAAGTTTAATGGGACAACGTGGTCAATTAAAGATAGACACATCGCCTGATCCCGAATGTGCCCACGTGGATGAAGAGGAACCAGGGGTACTTGCACAGATTCGGACACGCAGAGTCACTTCTATGTCCAGAGTGCGTTGACGTATGAGAAATGCCGGAGCACGTGGTATTTAACAGCGGCAGCAGTAGGGATTCCAACCCAAAAAAAGTACCGAGGTGTTTACACTAGGTGTGTAATTAACCGAACCATCACACAAATCAAGTCGGTTCTGCAGCGAAAATGGCGCGAGGACCAAGTGTCGAGTCGTTGAATAGAGCCGCGTGTAATCAGTCTCGGGAGATGTTGCCTAGGAACTCGTCGTCGGTGTTGGGTAGCTCTACCGCTGGGGACTACTCGAATCGATGATGGCAGCGTTGAAAGTAAACAAAAATAATAACACGCACGAAAATAAATCCTGTGAGAGCGGTTGTGATGGGATGGATGTCGAGTTGGTCGCCATGCCTGCGTCGGCGTACGTTAGACAAATGTGCTTACGAAGAACTTACGAAGGTGCACTTACCGAAGAAATCCTGAAATTGGTCGCCTTCCCCGCACCGGTGCACAGGTTGCTCGACATGTAGCGGAGTAGGGCAGAGGCACACCCAACCCCCAAAATAATGCTTAAGGGCAATCCCGGGGTCAATAGCAACCTCACTGCTTAGTGAGTTAGCGTCTCACATCGTGTCACGTGACGTTAACAAACATTACTGGCCAGTCATTGAGTTTTTCCTCACTATAAACACGCACAGACATTGTTAAATTTCTCGAACTCTATAGATTAGCATATGACGCTTGGCCCTCCAGCCCAAAGTCCTGGTCCAAGTCCAAATCCAAATCCAAGTCCAAGTCCAAGTCCAAGTCCAAGTCCAAGTCCAAGTCCAAGTCCAAGTCCAAGTCCAAGTCCAAGTCCAAGTCCAAGTCCAAGTCCAAGTCCAAGTCCAAGTCCAAGTCCAAGTCCAAGTCCAAGTCCAAGTCCAAGTCCAAGTCCAAGTCCAAGTCCAAGTCCAAGTCCAAGTCCAAGTCCAAGTCCAAGTCCAAGTCCAAGTCCAAGTCCAAGTCCAAGTCCAAGTCCAAGTCCAAGTCCAAGTCCAAGTCCAAGTCCAAGTCCAAGTCCAAGTCCAAGTCCAAGTCCAAGTCCAAGTCCATGTCCATGTCCAAGTCCAAGTCCAAGTCCAAGTCCAAGTCCAAGTCCAAGTCCAAGTCCAAGTCCAAGTCCAAGTCCAAGTCCAAGTCCAAGTCCAAGTCCAAGTCCAAGTCCAAGTCCAAGTCCAAGTCCAAGTCCAAGTCCAAGTCCAAGTCCAAGTCCAAGTCCAAGTCCAAGTCCAAGTCCAAGTCCAAGTCCAAGTCCAAGTCCAAGTCCATGTCCATGTCCAAGTCCAAGTCCAAGTCCAAGTCCAAGTCCAAGTCCAAGTCCATGTCCATGTCCAAGTCCAAGTCCAAGTCCAAGTCCAAGTCCAAGTCCAAGTCCAAGTCCAAGTCCAAGTCCAAGTCCAAGTCCAAGTCCAAGTCCAAGTCCAAGTCCAAGTCCAAGTCCAAGTCCAAGTCCAAGTCCAAGTCCAAGTCCAAGTCCAAGTCCAAGTCCAAGTCCAAGTCCAAGTCCAAGTCCAAGTCCAAGTCCAAGTCCAAGTCCAAGTCCAAGTCCAAGTCCAAGTCCAAGTCCAAGTCCAAGTCCAAGTCCAAGTCCAAGTCCAAGTCCAAGTCCAAGTCCAAGTCCAAGTCCAAGTTCAAGTCCAAGTCCAAGTCCAAATCCAAATCCAAGTCCAAGTCCAAGTCCAAGTCCAAGCCCAAGTCCAAGTCACTAGACTTGCCGGTACGAAGTCGGCAACAAAACTACCTGTTTATACCGCACTGACCGACTAGATAACAGTGCACTATGGTCCAGAAAGCGATTTTAGACGGACAAAAATGATTGCGCCTAAACGGAATATTCTAGCTCAATGAAGTCTTCGGCAACTTTTTGAATGAAAACATGACGCATCTTTTGAAAGGGTCGTCCAATGTTCAGATGATACCGTAACAACAATTCAAGTAATAATTTTTTAAATAAGTTTGTTTTCCATTTTTTAGTTTCAAAACATTAAAGATAGATTAATTTCACGTAACTTTTCTAAACATTCCAAATTTCTAACTATTACGTATTTTCAGCAGTGGACGTTTGTTTATGGACGACCCGTAAAATCATATTTCCTCTTATAACTCATTTATCTCAACAAATAGCTCAATATGATGTTCTACAAAAATTTGTATACGTAAGAGAACAATATTTTTGCAGAAGACTGTTTTGCTTTATCTTTATGAGTTAATAAGTTATAGCCGAATTCAGGTTAAAAACAGACCAATTTTACTGAAGCATAACTCAAAAAGCGGCAAACGGATCTTGATGAAACTTTGGCGATTTAATATACACATATGCATAAAGTTTTTAGCAAAAAATGGTGGAGGTGTTATTTTTTTAAAAAAAGATAAAATTCTTTGAATTTTATGATTTACTATAGCTAAAATTGTCGTTTTCTTCATAGATTCACATTCAAGTAATCAAGTATGCGACCACGGAATACTATACACAACAAATATACTGGCAATAACCATGGTTGATACTAAAATAGTGAATGCATTCAAAGAGTTACATTCGCAATCTTGTTTTTAAGCGAAAAAACTAAAAGAATGTTTAATAATAACCTTGAATTAAACGATTTTTACGATCCCTTTAGACTAACACGGACTTTTACTGTTATACGCGTATATTCGCAATATGTTTTGAATGTTTTTTGAAAATATTTTATAGACTAAAAATAACTGCGATGTGAAAAACGACGAAGATGAAGCAGAGCTGCGGAAAACTTATGATTTGCGCGTAATCGAACTACTTACGAAGGAAATTCCACTAATTGTTATACTTTTCGGGAAATTTACCATTGAAATTCAAGAAGAATTCTATTATGATTTTTAAATCCATTTAAAACTATAAAATTAACAATGGAAATAATTCGGGATTTTTTTTTTCTTTATTTTCAATCTTAGTATTCCACTGAAACGCTCAAAAAACTTCAGTCAATTTCAACATTTATTAAATATACACCACGTTGATTTATTTGAGCGAATGCACGAGATGCTAATAATTATTAGCAAACATATAACTAACCCTTCAACGGGTAGACTTCTGTAGATAGTTTTTGCTTTGAGAGTCTTAGAGCCATATATGAAATTTATTCTAATTGGATAACACAATATCTGTGCTGAGAATAGATTGACATTTTGACATCAGCATTGCAACATTCTAACTATGCGTTTAAGAGTTCTTATGTTTTAAAATCAAAAATTCAGGAAAATTGTGACGAAAATAATTGCACGATTTTTGTCAATTTTTACTTTTGAAAACATAGGACATCTAAAACAAAATGTTCGACCTCAAAAATATTCAGTGATGAACTACGCACTGAGTTTTGTAATATTTGGAAAAAACAAGGATTGGATATGAAACCCAAAATAAAGATTTTATAATATGCCTTAACAGTTGCTAGTCCAGATTATCACTTTTGCATGAATATCAAATTGACTTTCTTTTGAGTGTGCTTTCTTGAAAAATAGTCATTATCTATCGTTGCCTCTTTAGAAGGTTAAATATGTACAGTTTCGGGAATACACAGAACAGTCTATATGTATAGCTTTATGGCTGGTATCCTTTGCCTTCGACAGTGGACAGTGCAAATAGTATTTAGATTTCTTAATTATGTAATTTATCAGCGTATATATAATAGTTTTTCTCTCAATGTAGGCATTGATACTAAACGTATCAAATAAACTTCATGAATATTTTTCACAAACAGATTGAAAAGACCGCGATTGTCGTAAGATAAGCGTTCGTATTTGTCTCGATAAAACATAAATAGTGAAGCAACAAGCTTTGTATTATGTTTTAGACATTTTCTAAAAAAATAGTTACGCAAAATTATGTTTTAACGCTTTGAAACTGAGCAAGAAACTGTACCTGGGCAGTTAGGGATGGATAAAACGAAAACTTTAGCTATAGTAAATCATAAAGTTCAAAGAATTTTATCTTTTTTTAAAAAAATAACACCTCCACCATTTTTTGCTAAAAACTTTATGCATATGTGTATATTAAATCGCCAAAGTTTCATCAAGATCCGTTTGCCGCTTTTTGAGTTATGCTTCAGTAAAATTGGTCTGTTTTTAACCTGAATTCGGCTATAACTTATTAACTCATAAAGATAAAGCAAAACAGTCTTCTGCAAAAATATTCTTCTCTTACGTATACAAATTTTTGTAGAACATCATATTGAGCTATCTGTTGAGATAAAAGAGTTATAAGAGGAAATATGATTTTACGGGTCGTCCATAAACAAAGGTCCACTGCTGAAAATACGTAAGAGTTAGAAATTTGGAATGTTTAGAAAAGTTACGTGAAATTAATCTATCTTTAATGTTTTGAAACTAAAAAATGGAAAACAAACTTATTTAAAAAATTATTACTTGACTTGTTGTTACGGTATCATCTGAACATTAGACGACCCTTTTAAAAGATGCGTCATGTTTTCATTCAAAAAGTTGCCGAAGACTTCATTGAGCTAGAATATCCCGTTAAGGCGCAATCATTTTTGTCCGTCTAAAATCGCTTTCTGGACCATAGTGCAGTGTATCTTCTCGACGCCAGAAACAAAGAGCAGTCATACAAAAATAATATCGTCGCCGAGACGAGTGTGTGGCGCATGTGTGGAATGATTGGGAAAGAAATGGGAGTACAAAACAAAATTGTATAAAAAAAATTGGAATTGGTAGTTTAGTTAGTAAAACATTCAGCCCAGTAACCGAAAGAGCGAGTCCTACCTGCCATTGCTCAGCCTAAAATAGTTTTGGTCTATATATCGAAATTTTCCAATTCACTCAATTAAACATACTTCGCATCAGACACCTACTCCCTTTGCAAAAAAATAATCAAACAACCCTGGTAACCAAAGAGCATTTCCAATGCAATTTAAATGCAAGCCAATAAGCAGTTAAGTTGCCTTAAATGCTATTTTGGCAAAATATGCAGCTACTTTACTACTAGCCCTCTTATAGTGCTGACAATCTTTTTTTGCAGCTAGTTACCGACAAGAAGAATTTAAATAGAATCGTGGATGCCAATCTGCAACAGTTATGCAGTCAAAAGACTGATAAACTGCAATCTGCAGTATAAAACGCCAGGGATGCTAATAAACGATTGCTTTACTGCTTATACTAATGCTTATTGGTTACCTGGGAAGATCCAAACATTTTAAAATGTGTGGCCATCATTAGTGTCCACTATTTAGTGTTGCTTGTTACGCGGTGGCATAGGAAACTTGGAACGTATTTCTCGCAAGTAAACGGCTTCAGTGCATAAATATTTTTATTCATGTTTACAACAAAAAAAATCAGTGCTCTCACTGCGTAAACGCATTTTAGTTCTGATGTCAAATGTATACTATAAAAAGTGATTTGGCCGGTTTGGTAAGACGACACACAACGAAACGATTTTCGCTGTATCTAGAAGACTAAACTGAAGATTCGAAATATTCGCGCGAATTTAAATTCGGTTAACCTCCATTAGTAAATCATCGGAACAGGTTGACCTTGGAAAAATTGGAGCAGGGTAGAGCAGAGCTTAGCCAAATCGTGCACAATGTCTGCAACGTGAATCTTCGATGCTAGTGTAATGTGACAAGAATGCCGTAAATTTTCTTAAAAGCAAAACCAACCAAAGGGTTTAGTGAGCTAGCAATTAAAAACGCCTATTTCGCCGGTTAGATTCTAAGTCGCCCCGAAAACCCAAATGGTATTCAGCAACGTTGGGATGTGCTTATTTTTAAGAGATGCATTCAATACTTAAATACTTCAGTTGATATTATCAATACCGGATATGTAGGCTAAAATATAGCTTCAATTTACTTTCGCATTATTAAGGTCTTGAAATTTAATGTATATGTTCTTCTAACTGGATCTTTCTTTTTGAAAGAAATACTTGTTTTCGAAAGTTATGAAACTTATCAACAGCGAAAACTATGAATCAATAGGCAATTTCCTAGCAACGTTGGTTGTGGAGGAAATGTAAACAAATTATCCTTATGCATAGAAAGAAGCTCGCCGTGGCAGTTAAAAAAGCTCACGGACTCATGTAAATGGAGTTGGTATGCAAATGCATGCGTGCTGACCTATAAATTTAAATATCAGCGTGTTTTTTTTCACGAAATGCAAATCGGTGTCTTCATTTTTGCTAATTTATTCCTAGCACCAAAATATTCGACACCTTGAATGCCGCTAGAATTGATTTTAGATCGAACCTTCTTTCTGGTAGCATAACCGTTCTCTGTCAAATCCGCTCGCTTCTACGACTATGACTCGGTCGGTCGGATTTCTACCAGTTTCGTCTCCTGCCGGCCGTCAGACTTCCCGTTGTTGCCTCGGCCAGCTCACTAACCACTAAGCGGTAACAGTGGCGGCCACGGTGACAAGAGAGCAAGCGAGCTAGCTAGACTCACCCTGAGATTGCGGACGATCACGCAGCGAACGAAGTGAGCATAGAGCATCGATCGGAGGAGTTTGGGAGTAGAGCCACAATAGCAGCATGGGTCTGAACCTGAACCGAATGCGCAAACGAAAGAGACGCAAACGCACGGCTTGGACGGGATCTTTTTGCCGATCGCTGGCGAGGTGTCGCGCGGAGGTTCTCGCGGGCACATTTTCGCTATCTTTCGCTGGTGTTAGTGTGGCGGTAAACGAAAAAAAGCTTTTTCCACCTACTGGGGTATAAAACCGATTGTAAAATTACCTTTTAATACAGTTTTCTTAGAGGTTTCGTGGCGTGCACAATTCGGTGAGGTATCCTTAGAGGTTCAGTGCGTTGCCTGTTGATAGCAAGTGTGCAGTGTGTCGCCAAGGTGACAAGGAGTGTGTTTTTTTGGAACTGTTGAACAATCGTCGAAAAGGACATTCTGGTTTGAAAGCGGAAGCGAAGAAATTGTGTAAAAATGAAGTATAGCATAGTTTTCGTGGCAGCTTTGTTTGGAGCCGGTATGTAGAAAAAATGATCACATTTTTAAATGAATGAAAATTGGTTGCAATGTGCTGAAAGGTGAACCCACACTGTACTAGTTCGCTAATTCCGGGTGATTTTTCAATTGCTGTCAAAAGTGTAGGACTGTAGACTGTAGTGCAATGCAATAAAGCTCGATCCGTGGTCGCAAGGATTCGGTCGAACACTTTGCTTGCAACTGTTGGTGCTGCTGTGGTTAGAGTGAGAAAACACGAGGAAAATTATAGCTTCGGTTTGGTTACGAGCTCGCCGTAACTCCTCTATTTGTCGACTATCTGTAGGACTAAGTGATATTTGCAAGACGTAATAAAACGAACGTTAACTGGGTGACGAGTGAAAGGAACATTTTTTGTTGTTGTCGATTCCGCCAGTGAAGCACAATCGATTCAAGGAAGCAACTCGGCGAAGTATGATTACCATTGATTGCTATCTGTGCTGCATGGCTGTTGGGAATGAGTCGTCCGTTTCGCGGTTGAACTGATATTGATTTGCGAGATAATGGCCGAACGGACCCAATTAAAGCGATGCCTGAAATCGGCGGAATCGGCGTATTCATAAGAGGTTTCGTTTTGTCGCGGTCGGTGCAGTTCTGCGGGCTGCAAGTGCGGGGCGCGACTGTACCCGCTCGTGTTTGTTAATGGCATTTCGTTACATAGACACGACATGATAGAAAGGATTCTATTTTTGGCATAGACGCATTTTCTGTGCGCTTTGCAAATGCTTCCGTGAAGTAGCAAATATACGATTCCGTTTGTGGGCTCTAGTGTGGATTTTTGAAGTGCAAGACACGTCAGTTATTTTCTTTGAAAGTTGAAAATGGAAAATCTTTAATATAGTGGAAATTGACGGATTTCCGGAGAGCAATAAAAGTTGTTGGTGATAATTTGTTGTGATAATCTTTACGTTCAAATCAATAGTCATGAAAACCAATAGTATTGGAATAAAATATAAAAATTATGTTACGTGTTAGTTGATTAAACTTATCACTTTGTGAAGGAAAATATATTAATCATATTTTCATCGTTTGATGTGATATTAATAACTATTTTCCATTTGAGTCATGTTGAGTTCCAGTTTATGTATTCACGCAGATATTACTATTTTCAATACATTTTGGGTACTATAAAATCAATCCTTAGGGCACGACACTGCTAAAGTCAATTCTTATATTTTTGTTAATAAATTAAAAATGTTGAGATTTTTTTCATGTCCGACAACTCGTTTGATGATAAATGCAAAAATTATCACCTTGTAAAAATTTGCATATTCATTAGTCTATATTGATACCCAATTATAAACTAAATTATCAGAAAGCTTTACAGAGAAAGTGTAAAAATTTATCAGTGTAAAAAATTACACTTCTATGACTGATCACCCTATTTTATCCCCGATTTTTACCTCCAATATATCCGTGAAACTGCATAATTAAAATCATGTATAACTCAATTGTTGAATTCATTCGTCAATACATTGAGAGTCCCGCAAGGTAGTATCATAAGATTCATTTATTTTTGTTTTTCAGCCAGAAGTTGGTTTACGTTAATCCTTCAAAAAACATGATTGTACACATTTTGCCTACACACTAGAGCCACAGGTTTAAAGCGCCTTTGCGAGTGCTGCGGAACATGCTTTTTGAGTGGCTTTCACAAGCGTGATGGAATTAACGCAAGTGTCTCGTCTGTTAGTCTGTGGTAGTACGTACTATTGATATTCTCACTATCGTGGAACGTGCTACCTAAGCCAGAAATGCTGAATGCTGTTGATACGAACTACTGAGGATTGTTACCATGTCCGACTTTTGTTGACTGTTTTCATCGACTGGTTTCTGGAAACTACCCGGTATTAGGAAGTATAGAAAATCAGATCAACAACTTTTGTTCCAATCACTTTTTTCAGGCGAGCAAAATCCAAATATTTGAATAAATAAACTTGCTCAAATTTTGTTATGTACTCGCAGGTTTAAAAAATGAAATAAAGTAAAACAGTATGTGCCTATGGATACGAATTCAGGTTTGGCGTAGGATTACTAACGTGGGAATTTCCCTTAACGTTGATTTTATGCAAAGATCCACAAAGTTTTCTTAGGAAATACTCTGTTCAAATATTATTAGTAGTATTGGTCCTGCTACAATCTGTTAGATTTAGAATCTACGAACATAGTAGTCAGTTCATGCATGCCTGCGTCGTCTGTGCTTGGGATGTTTAGGAATCGTAGAAGAAACACTCAAAAGAAATCTACAAATAACCCTACAAGAAACTTACAAGCAAGTCTTTAAAAATACATTTTGAAAGAATTTTAATTAATCCATCAGAATACAAAAATAGCACTTCATATGTCCGTTTGACTCGACAGCTTACGTTTATCTGTGTTGCCATCAAACTGAAACCAAGAGATCGAGCTTGTCGTTTTGATGCTCTCCAATACTGTGCCGCGCCATTCGAATGTGGTCTACCCTGTCTGCTCCCCTTGTTCTCGAGCTGTAATCGCGACTATGAAAGCAACCATGTCGAAAGAAGCATTATATGTACTTGTTTGCTTTCTTGTAAACTATTTGATGTACGAAGATTGGTCCAGAGTAGCTAGTTCGTAAATGCATTTCTTGTCGGTGTTTGGGACGCTAAGAAATTTTGAAGAAAATGTATGAACACCACCGACGAATATAGTCACTTTATGTATAGCCTAGCAAATATAAAATCGGGAGCCAATTTTTTTTATAATTATTTTTATTTTAATGTGGTTTTAACCATTTGTTATTCACCACGCACACGGGAGTCAATTTAAACGTCAAAAGTGGAGCCAATTGTATTTCACAATCCGAAATATAGGAGCAATGTTAGGAAATACTTCTTATTTTCATAGAGCTCTTCATTTTCAACACCCACAAGCGAATGTTTTCTGTAAAAACATGCACATTTCTCTGTGGTGCTCAAAAATCCAAAAATTCCAATAATCAGGGATGCCAATTTGCCTGGTTTTCTATCCGCCGAAATATACATAGTAACTATATTGACGATTATATTTGTAGGGTTTTATACCGTAAGGTTTTTACATTTGTACGGTTTGATACTGAAAACTCGAAGCAACACTTGAGTGCTGCGGAGAGGCCGTATTGCGAAACATGTTTTTTTTGAGAAATAAGTGGTTTTTGCGTGGACGGTGAAACTAACGCAAGTGTCACGTCTGTTTGTCTGTGCATATACTTTCTCTCTATTTGATCCATTGTTTGGTTTTCTAACTGAAACGAACAATAGCGCTACTGTTAGATTACCCGGTTTTTTTCACTGCTCTAAAAACAATTTCAATTTTAGGCCTTTAGCGCAAATCTTGAAAGGAATCTCATTTACTTTTCTTTTCTCGTAGGTTATCTTCTTCAGACAACAACGAGCACTTTTTATTTTTTTTTTCGTTTTTTGCTGCTTTGCTTTAGCTGTAAATAGCGTCAATTTTTTCCAATAACTTTTCATTTTGGAGCACAACAGAATTGGTCGACCCCCCGGCACGTTGCCATTTTTCTGTGACTGAATCTGAAACGGCGAAAGCACTGGGCGGGAAATAATTTCATAGAAAATCAATGCGAAGGCCATTGTTGTTTGGGGTACAATTACAGAGACTATAGATTACAGAGGCGTTAAGGCAATCAAAATCCGCTAAATTTTGAGTCAAAACGGAGAGTTACCTTTATTTGTGCTGGTACTCTCCGTTTTGATTCTAAATTTAGCGGTTTTGAGTGTCTCGTCGCCTCTGTAATCTATAGTCTCTGTAGCAGAGCTGCACAAATACAGATATTTGTGCATGCATTAATTTGGGACCCTGCCGTTTTCTCCGGAGTATTTGATTTTCTCGGTCTAACCTTTTAAATAAAATAAATAGTTTATGGAGTACTTTAAAATTCAGGAACATTAGTAGAGCCAGAAATCACAGCAACTAAAATAACTGATGGGTCCCAAATTTATGCATGCACAAGTATCTGTATTTGTGGCAGCTCTGCTCTGCAGGCACAATACTGAGGGGTCCATCTTAATGAAGTATTCCACCACCCATACATATAAAGATTTTTTGACATTAGCCGGGGCCCTCGCTGGGGCTGTTTCAGTAGGAATAATATTAACAACATCAAATTTCAAACTCCCGAATCCTCTCCTCCACTCTTTGCTCCCCTCTCACTCCTACATAAACGAGCCCCTAATGAGCTAATGTCATTCTCGTGAGTGACGAATCCGCAAATTTTCTTCATGGGGGTACTGTCAAACTCTGCAGACCAAGATAGAGATGTTGAGGAGGTGGAAAAGGTACAAACTCTCAAGGTCACTGAGTAAAGCGTCTTAGTAGGCACAATGCCTGTACGGCGTCCTTTTTGGCGTATGGAGCAAATAGTTTAGTCTCTAGAGTATGGAGCGAAGATTTGCTCTGCTTGTAGTTGTGTTGGATCTGCGCAAGATGAGTTTCTGGCTAGAGAGAAGAGTATCATTCATGAGAAGCAAGCGGTGGAGCAGACAGAGAACACTGAGTCGCTGCAAGAAAAAGATTTCTCTACCTCTTTACAAGAATGAGCAAACAAACTGGTTTTCACAAACGTCAATTGTTTTACGGTTTGAGAAAGTGTGAGATAGACTGTTTATATTTTTGTAGACTCGTTTTTTATGTGAGGATTTTTAATCAATACTTCACGAATTATCTAGAGCGAAATAATCAAATTCAAAGAATTCTTGATTTGCTTCAATGTTTTCGTTTATCCTAATCACAAAACTGCATATTCTTTAAGATTTACCTAATAATTAAGTACCACTTGATGGAATCGACCGATCCGATCCGAATAATTTCATCCAAACCTTCTTCCCGTTTGGTGGAATGCTGCAAATTAGTCTTTTCTCTTGCTTGCTGGTCATTCGATATTTTGTAGCAAAGTCCGAAAACAATTAAGAAGTCAGTCAAAGTAATTTTATACTACAAAAATATGCTTTACTGCTAGTACATGTGTGATAATCGTAGAGAGCATAGTTGTCACCGGGGATGGTCCGATCATATTGATTCAATTTTGATTGCCTTTGCCTTCCTGAAGGCTTACTTAACGTTCTTTTAAGAAAGCTATTTGAAGTAAAGGTTTCTTCTGAAGGAAGATTTCTTAGCCCAACCCCCTGGCACACGGCCATAATATTCTACCAAAACAAGCATGTGCATGATGCAAACAATAAATATTAGCTGTTTTGTACTTGTTTACACAAAGAACAAGAAAAAATAGGATATTATTGTCTAAGTCGCGACATCGGGGGCAAATCAGAATTGGGATACTGTCAAACTACAGGCAAATCTTCAAGAAAATTTCAATAACTCTTCATTAGACCTGATTAGACATTTTGTTTCGATCCTGTGCGCTACCTTATTTCCAAACTTCAATCGTGACTGCCAAGGCACCGTATCAAAAGAAGACTGACGAGCAGTGTTGCCACATGTACAGATTTATCTGAAAAGGTACAGATTTTTCTTATTTTACTGTAGTGTACAGATTTTTGTCATAAAGTACAGATGAGTATTGACTTTTTGAGTGACAAAAGCTCATTTTTTCTCTCAGTGCTGTTGCATACTTACTTGGTTGGCTTGCCGTCCTAAGACATAGTCTAATAAACAAAGTTTCTCCAATTTACTCCGCAGTGAGCTACCGCTCTCCAATTGAACACCGGGTGTTCTCCGCCAGATTTCCCTTCTAACCATCTGGTTCGCTGCGCTCCTGGTCGTCTTGTACCTACCGGATTTGAATCATTTTTGCAGGATAGTTGTCCGGCATTCTTGCAACATGCCCTGCCCATCGTATCCGTCCAACTTTAATCTCCTTTTAAATACTGGGTTTACCATAGAGCTGTGCGAGTTCATGGTTCATCCCTCGTTCTTCTGTACACCGACGAAGAACGTTCGTAGCACTAGTCTTTCGAAAATTCCGAGCACTCGCAGGTCCTCCTCGATTATTGTCTACGTTGCATACCCGTAGAAAACAACCGGTCGAATAAGCATCTTATACAGGGTACACTTTGTACAGGGGCTTAGTCTGTTCGACAACTCTCAGTGCTGCTACTGGAAATCAATAGAGAAGCATCTCTTGGCATGAATGAAATCAAAACGAAACGAGTCTGTGTCACAAGTTTAGCAAGAATTTGTACAACCATCAATAGAACAAAAAGGGTGTTTGAGACTTGTGTATTTTTTTTAATGCTAGCAAACCCGGTTTCCCTATGCAACTATTTCTCAAGCAATGTCGCAGGCTTCTGTTTGCTTAACTTCACAGTAATGAAAAAAATAAATTTTCTTGCCGCAGTATGCTCTGCAACCTCGGTTTGCTTCATACCGTTTTGTCTAAAAACTAAATACTTGGATGCTTTTTCAAAAAGACGTCAGTAACAATGAAAGATTCGCTTCGTGGCTCTTCGTTTCCACTTATCATGGCAATGGAAATTCCCCTTGACACAACAGCTTTGTATGAGCCGGTAGCTGGCGTCACTAATTAGCTAAATGTTAATTAAGAACTTTTTCTTTTAAATGCATTTATGTCTATTTTGGAAAGGGAGGAAGTGTTTGATGTGAAGAATCATTATTCTGATGAACTGGAAAATTTCGAGATAGACCAAAAATATATTGGGTTGTGCAATAGCAGGTGCGACTCGCACCCACGCTCATTCGGTTGGAACCCGAATGTTTTACTCACTAAACTACTGCTGCCCGTTGTATTAGAAAGTCTAATACCAAGTTTTGTTTTATTCTCCCAATTCTATCATTTACGTATACGCACCTCACACTCCTGTGCGACGATTTTATTTTTGTATGACTGCTCTTAGTTTCTACCGCCGAGAAGATAGATTGTTGTTTACTTGGGGAACGAAGGAAGCGTGGACCTTCCATACCAAAGGCTTCCCATATTATATATTTACAATCGTTGGAAATATCTTTGCCGACCAGTTAGCTTCGAGATACGATGCTGGTTTAACAAGCCGGTCGTCGTATGTTCGAATGTCAGCTGGGTGAGGCAGCTAGAGACAGTAGGATTGTTGTACTATCCCTGTGATTTTCCATACTCTAATAACTGGTTGCGAAGTCTGTCGATAAAGAAAGATCAAATCGTAAAGATGTTTATACCCCAAGGCTTTTTTGAAAGTATTCTTGTTAATAAAAGTTAAGTGACCTACTCCGGACTCTCTGGGATGAACTAATAACACGTAAAAGTACAGTCGAATGGTTCAATGGTTTACTTAATACTACAAGAACCGACCCCACACGACCCCGCACTTCCTAGCTTGGCTACTCAATTAGAAATTAGAGTCTTTCCAGTTTATATGACGTTTATTGATGCAAAAATCTTATTTATTCGTCAATCGAAATTAACAAACGTTCACAATTTGACTAGTTTTTATCCAAACCTTGCTGTAAAACGTACTCCTACGTCAAAAATTAAGTTCTGAAGCATTGAGACCGTTCTTAAAATAAATGATGATACGAGCCTGTTTCCTGAGTTTAGTCGTGACTTTACGAGATTTTTACAGCACTCGTTCGGCAGCGAAACAGTTCAACCAGGTTTGTTTCTGCTCATCTCAATCTTTATAATTAACAGAACTTTTATGACGAAAGAGAAATCTGCTTCTCACAGCGACTAAGCGTTCTCGTTTTCTGTTCAACCGTTTGCTCTGCCCCCCGAACGAGTTTTGCAGTAAAACGCTCGCTAGGACTTGAGATTATTTTCCGGGCACGGCATAAATCTGTGTACAACGTGGCGTCTCCATCGATTCTGAAGCGAAAGAGGACGCATGGTTATTTTTCGTTCGGCCATTCATTGACTTCAAGCTAACAAAAATGATTTAAAATCATTTGATGGGAATCTGATTTGTTCTAAAGATGCATTCTAATGGTATCTACTAGTAAATGTGGTTTTAATTCGAATAATTTCAATTACAAGAAAAAAAACTTTTGACAAGTACTAAGAAAATTCAATTTAAACCATGGGATGAAAACAGATTTATCCAATCATTGCACCATGATTAAACTCGAATATGGTGTCACCAACCGGGGTGTTCTGATCAATGAAGTCGATCGATAGAACATCAATGATTAGGTATTTCCGCTATTTAAAAAAATCACCAGCTATTTTTCTTGGAAATCATTCATAAGTTTCGACGATTCTGCCTCAACCAGTAAACACTAAATTGAACAGATAAATATGCAAAACAACTTGGGTAAGAGCTTGAATGTGTTCTCAAATTAGCTATGGCCAATTTTTGCCTCTTCAAAATGGAATATGCTAATTATCCATGTGTTAAAATGGATAGTAATCTGCTAGAAAGACAGGGGCTTCACTAGAATCTTAAGAGCATCCGCATTCTGCTTCGCCAAATCCACACTATCTATCTTACGATTATTAAATTCAAAATTGAAACCTCAAATCGTTCAAGGCCATCCAGTTCCGTTCGTTTTTTTTTCTATCACAACGTCCCGTTTGACCGCACCCTCCTGCCGGCGACAATGCTGGAAGCGGTGCGACTGCTTCGTCTGAAGTACTGATCTTTCACAGGCCGCAGGCCACCAGGCTTGTGTTACCGTCGTCGTCGTCGTCGTCGTCGCCGCCGACGTCGCGGAATTGAAACGTTACGAAATTGGCAGAACTGCCTCGCAGCGAAAACCGTTTGCATGCTTCGGAATGAGAGCTCCTCGAATCAGGCTGACCTTGGGTGGATAACGAAAAACAAGTTGCTGGCTCAAAAAGCAGCAAGGCAAACCAGATGATCACATAACCGAAGCAATGCTGTGACATATTTTCGCCTAACCGGTTTTCTTTTTGAATTTGGTGCGTTGAGTCCGATGGAAAGATTAATATCGATTGAACGTAAATTGGTGTGAGAGCTTCGTTAGCTTCTGTTTGGATAGCTTCGAAAAAAAAAATTTTTTTTTTGTTGAATAACGACCAGATTTAATTTGTGATTTGCTGGTATGTGTCAATTGTTCAGGAAAGCTGATCCGAAATATTTGTTAAGTAATACCCTAATTAGTATGCATCCGAACTCGTCGTCATGTCGGCTTCCGTGGAATCGCAGAATAAGAGACTGTCAAGTAATTTTCCGCTCTCACTCACCTGGTGGTATGCGTTAACGTTTTTTATTGGGCTACGTGAAAAGGCTGCAATGGCGTATAAATGCGCCATAGTTGGCATTCCTTGCACGTTTTGGATTATTCATAGTGTGCACCACTCGGCCACCAAATCCATTCCCATTCGGTGGTTATGCTAGCGCCGGTAATCCACGAATTCGTGCAGTTCGTTGACAGCTCAACTAGTTGCGGCAGGTTTATGTGCTTGTTCCTCACCGGTCATTGCGTGATCGAATTAGTTGATTTGCTTGATTGAAATCTGGTCCCTAGGTCTAAAGGTACAATTTCTTCTTTCGTTTTATGTTTATACAGTGGACAGGTGGAAGCCGACAATCCGTTCTCATTTCGATCCACCGGACAAACTCGATGTAATAGAGCACCGTTAATCCGGCAAAGTGCACCACCACCCGTTCCGTTCCGTACCATTACTGCACCGGTTCTGGCGTGCAACTTTGTCGACACCGTCGAGTTACTTGTCTTAATGAGGCTTTGTTCATCAAAGATAAGTGGAAGTACCGTGAGCCGCAAAAACTAACCACTCTTACGGAATTTCAACGCTTCCTTGTACCTTTCGACGGGCACACGAAAAAAAAGAATGGCAAAACTGATGAGCCTAGGGTCCTCAACGAGGACTGCTCTACGTGAAAAATTTTACTCCAAAAGTTTAGGATATCTAGTTAATTGCCAAATTTAGTTTAAATCAAAGTTATTTGTCTGCTAATGGACTCCTTTAAATGCCATCTCAACTGACCAAACTGTGAAAGTTCATTTTTCCCCTGGCTGAATAAGAAAACTGATGCAATTCACAACAACTTTGCTCCGCTCGCCTGGCTTCATCATGACAGCATGACAATTATGGAAACATATTTTTCTGCGTGTCCCAGAGGCACCACCTCCGGAAACGAGAAACCCCTTTTTTCTCCGTCCCGTTTTCCTACTGTCAAGGCAGACAACAAACGATAAAGTGCTTTTTCATTACTGTATCACTTACGCCTTCTGTCCTTATTCTGCCACTCCGTTGACTAGAGCGCAGAGAATCGCTTTGGTCACTCGAGACTCCGTTCTTCTCCGCGTCTTGCCCGACCACCTGCCCGGAATCCACTCGATCGAGATTATTTCATCAAGATGTAGTTATAGTTGCTGTTTTGTTGAGACCGGCTGGAGCAGTCCACTTCTCAGACCCCTTCCTCACCGCCCTCCCCACCCACTCAACGAGTCCGATGCCAAGGTCGGTATCAGTTCCGAAACGTTCGCGTTCAGCTCGAGCTTAGCAATTCGAAGAAAGCTGCTGCAGCAGATAATCATCTAAATGAAAATCGGTGCAATTTTCCGCCAATTAACTATCGGTCTTTTTTCGCTGTAGCTCTAAAACGTGAGATTTACTGTGTTATGTGTGTGGCTTGTTTTTCTCCCTGTCTGCACACGGAGGAGCCTTGTTTCGCCAAGGTTTGACATCGGAATTTCACCAATCAAGCAGGGCAAGCCCGATTGAACGCGAACCGTCTTGCAGCCGTTTTCGCTATTAGCAGAAAACACAAGTTTAAGAAAACAACCATTAACGTGAATGTTCCCCCGGAGTGTATCGGATGCTGCGAAAGGCGAGTTTCATTTTCCCATCCGCATCATTCTTGCAAGCACTGTTTCATCCAATTACTGCGAACTTCACTTGAGGAGGCTCAAGTTTCTCTCCAGTGTCGAAGTATTTTGTCGGTGTTTGTTGTTTTCGCGTGCGCCCCAAAAAGTGAATGGAAGCATGATTAAATTAGTGTGCATCTGCTTGTGCTGCGGTGCCGGGGCCGGTCGCGTCGGTCGTTGGCAGATTTCGATTGCACTTGTCGATTTGTGGTGATTTCAAAGCGCAATTGAGCTGAAGCGGTAGCAACATCAGCCGCCTTTTTGGGGCTGCCGAGCGAACCGGAAATTCAAACGTTTGAATGGCGCTTCCTGCCCGCTCTTCTTGCAATAGTCCGCTGTCCGGTTCTGTGCCTGACAGCTTTTACCTAGATAGGTGTATGCAAATTGTATCGAATTCAAAATAGATATCTGTCATCGGGGCGGGCGCTTTAAAATTTGGCCACCGTTAGGTTGCTCGGTTTCGGGACCGACCGGTGTGTATCAATTGGCAGTATAATTGTGCTGTCCGAGGCCGTAATTGGCTACGGTTAGCATCCAAATAATGGCGAAAACCAATTACTCACTCCGTTGACCGAGTCCACACATCAAACAGCCGAGCCGACCGACCGAACGAACGAACGAACAAACGTACCGCCGCCATTACCATCCATCGATGCAATAAACATCATTTTATTCCCAATTACTTCTCGGCGTGCGGTACGGTGGACTTCCGGCTGCACGAAAGTGGCCATAACTGAATCGGGGGTGGGTTGTTTTATGTAAGACTTCAAACTCTTTCTATCAAACAAAAGTTTTGACAAAGTTTCACAGAGATATGTGTAGTAGAAAAACTATTCAATACTAACCAGGACCTGTCAAAATCCGCGCTGAAACAATCTTCGTCTTTCAATGAGTAAACAAATCCAGCTACTTTTGTCAATTTTTTGGTTGGCGAAGTGCTGTATTGACAAGCCATTTGCCATCAACAGAATCGAAAGCAAATCAATTGCGAGCGTCGTTTGATGAATGTGGCGGGTGTGATATAACTTCTCATTTCATTTAGTTTCCAAATTGAAGAAACTACCAATAAAAAATCAAAGCTATGTACGGCGTTATTGTAGGATAAAGTCAAGCGACGGATAGGTTCATGATGGCCATAATTTGTGCGTTGGGCATTCATCCGTCAGAGACGTTGGTGGCGTAGTGGGCGGAGAGCGCAATGTAGTTGTAGCATTGAAAGGATGGTTGGACAATCATAGCTAGCAGTCCAAATTTTGTGACCTTTCGTCGTTGCTGGAGCGTTGTACTTCCAATCAGGAGACAGAGCTCAGCGTAAGGTGGAAAATTGTCAGGGTTTCTTCATGGTTTTTGTATGGATTTACTCCGTTTGTCGTAATACGGGTTCCACCCAATGCAGGCAGTCTCTAGAACTGAACGCAACAGCAAGCAATACAGGATGTACAGGGTCTCAGGGTCCTCGAACTCCTCATCGATTCTCAGAATTAGGCCAAGTTGCCAATTCGCTCTTTTGACAATCATAGATTAATGCTGCCGAAACATTAGTTGAACATTCAACATCCCTACTAACGTAGCTGTTAGAAACCAGTTGTGGCAACCGTATAATGACTAATTTTAGTCATAACTAAGTTGCTTTAACCAGAATTGCCAAAAGAGTGCTGCTTGCGATAACACCGAGATCGGAGATAACTTCGCAACGTCCCGTTTCGCACTTATGGTTTCAGACACTTATTTACAAATAAATTTAGTCATAAATCGGTTGCCACAACTGGTTTGTAACAACTGTGCTAGTACAGGTTGAACAAATATCCTATCAATACGGTATTCAACTATTGTAGGTTGTTTATTATGATGGAAGCTGATTGCAGTGCATTTTGGAATACTCAGAATCATATAGTTGAAGTTTGAAGTCTAGTGCAGTCATCATACGATGTAATTAGCTGATAGATCTTGGTGTCATCCGCTTACAATAGTCGAGAGCCAGATGGTAATAGTTTCGTGATATCGTTAATAGGCAGCGAAAACATTGAGAGTCCTAAGACACTGCCTTGAAGAACTCCGGAGTTGTAATTAAACCAGCTAGACTGTGACTTAACCCAACTTACCAGTAATTTAGCGCCAGGTATTCCATGATCCACACGGTCAAATGCAGCCTTCAGGTCGGTATAGATAGCGTCAACCCGTAGTAGGTCGCCGTTCATAACTCGCAAGCAACAAGAAGTGAATTCCAATAAATTCGTAGTCACGGACCTGTCTGGGAAATTGCTATGCTTTGCAGTAGAGATGTGATTTTTTATTCCGAACGTTAAATGATAACCGCTTCAAAAACTTTCACAGACATACATGCAAGCAGAACAATCACGCCCAACTGATGCTACCATATTCAAGACATTTTTTCCACTGAATGTTTTCCTTGTAATCGCTAAAAAACGAGTAAACATCACGATTTATTAGGTTTTAAGTTAGTTTATGATCGCCAATGATCTTGAAAAAGTTTTTTGCCTACGTAGCATCCGACTCACAGATGAGAAGATGAGAGGACAAAACCAAAATTTAATATTAGGCTCCCTATTGATAAACTGAGAGGTGGTCTAATTGGAAACGCACTCGACCGGCAATCGAGAGTTGTGGGCCTTCCTTTGTTTGTCAAACACTTTCGTTTCTATGTAGTTAAGAAAAGCACCATTCGTCTCCATTGCATGATTGAAACTTATTTTCTTTAAAAATGCAAAGTACATCGAATTTCTGAACTTTCATGTAAGTAATTTTTGGTAAGAATTTTTGTGAAAAAAATGGGAGTCTCTTTCGCCCTCAGAACAAGAACAGAACAAATATTTGCAACCCAAATTATTTAAAAAGGGCTTCATTAGTTCAAAAGTAATCGAATCAAGCCATTTTTGATGTCATCATATGAGCATGGTATTGCTGCCAGCTAGAGCATGTCCATCATCGATCGGAACATGTAAAAATCGAATTGGCCAATATCTGAGGCAGACTTGTGAAAGTAAGCACCGCTCCGGTAACCGAGCTAAAACATTCCCCCGTTCATAGGTCACACGCTCCCGGTTTCGGCGTATTTTGCCTGCTCTCGTTCGAACTAATGTGATACCTCACCTCAGTGCCGATTTTTTCTGTTCGGTACAGTATTGTGCATGTTCGGTGCGGTCTGGGCTGCTCAGGGCCAAAAATTCGATAATTTTTACTGAGCAGCAGGAGCTTATATGTCGCAAACACGGCATTGTGGAAGGCACTCGCTTCCGTCCATAGGTTTTTACCGTATCGCACCAAGCAGTTATATAGGTTCTTTTAGTTTGCGAGCGAAACCGTGCAAGCTTACACCAGCCAGCACCCGCTAGAGCACGGCTAAAGCACGGCTAGAGAATGGAGCCCGAACGTCCTGACAACTCAGTCACGTACACCGAGCATAAACAAATAAGAAAGAAAGCAAAGAACGAAATCATGCAAGCCGTCGTTATTACGGTGCTCACCGGTGCTTAGCCGAAGACAAAGCACTTCGATCGGGTTTTTGCGTTTTCGGGGAACGTGTCAATATGTAGCAACGCCAGTGCATTCTATTATCAAAAGTACCCGTTGCGGTGCCAATCGGGACGGGTAGCAGCCGTATCGCACCGGACGGTTTTTAACAAGTCTGATCTGAGGAATATGGTGGGCCGGAGAGCACTTCCCGTTACAATGTTTCTAAGTTGGCTTCAATGAATTGATCAACGCGAGACCGAGTGTTGTCATGCTGTACAATCACTATCTCACGTCTTTGCTTGTTTTGTGGCCGTTCTTCGCGCAGTACCTAGTTCAATTGCATCAGTTGAATTCAATACAGGTCTCCAGTGAAGACTTCATTCGGTTTAAATAGCCCGTTAAAAAAACACCAGCTACAAAATACGCAGCAAGAATCCATTTTTCATCGTCCATTTCGATGTGATCAAGAAAGCCCTTCCTTTTTGTGGCTGAAGTAGTTGTTCACAGATGAAAAACCAACCCCGGAAATAAATACCGTAACACGAAGATAAGAATTATTGTAACAGTAGGATGCAAAATACAGGAAAAGCATTAAAATTTATTGTCAGAAAAGATAACCATACCATCAAACTTTTTGTGTTCCACCATAACTTTCATGGTTTTGAAAGATTCTACCATAAAAATGATTGGTTTTTAAGTATCTAAACAATAAAAAAAATCTACTTTTTCACAAACGAAATCTTTTATTTACATTACATGTTATTGTCCTTTTATGGTAATATTTTTGGACGGAAAAGCAAAATATAAATAGAAAAGGCAGGAAATTTGTAATGAAATATGGCCATTTCCATTCCATGAAACAAGAAACAAGAATATGTGACACTTAAACAGTGGTAGATATTTGAGAGGTTTTCAGCCTGCGGCTGGTTCGCCTCTTAATGTAAATTTTTATTTTATTGTAAATTTTTAATTTAATGTTATTTTTTCGGGTTGCTTAACATTATTTTGCTTCAAATCAAAAGGAATCTTTTGCTTTTGAACCATTCCAAACGATTGCATTCGCTTGGAAATGGCTTGTTGAGTAACTACTAATACTAAAGTATGCTCTTTTTGCATTTGGCATGAATCTATATCGAGCAATTCCTTCCATTCAGCTTCTTTTCAAAGGTTTTCAGCTTTCCTCAGTACAACGTGGACGATCGAAAACAATCACCCTTATTCTGCGAGTCACATGACTCAATACGACAATTGTCACTTGGGTGACTCGCCACGGCGAGTCGAGTCACCTAAGTGACACTCGTGTCACCTAGGTAAGAAACCCTTGTCACTTAAGTGACAAGACGAGTCACCTAGGTGACAATTGTCACCTGATTCGCGGTGACTGCAACATAGTCACGTCACTCGCCTCGCAGAATAAGGGTAAATGAAATCGCCATCTTTGAAACGTTGCAACCAATCACAGTACGTTATTTCACTTAAAGCAGCATCTCCGTGAAGTTTTTGGAGCTTTTGAAACTGCTGTGGCCGAAAATATGAGGCTAAAACAAAACCACAAATGTGTCGCCAGAGTAAACGCGACGCGACTTTGCTCACATCCGTTTAAATATCCCTTAAATAGCCCTTTTTCGTCGGAAGCAGAGCTGCGCATTTGAGCTAATGCGAGTAAAGTCACGTCGGGTCGTAGTCGCGTTTACTCTGTAATGGCCCTAGAGCTGTGCGAGATATCGCCGAATTTCATCTTTACCGAAACCGCAGACAAACGGGTATAACTTTTGGAAATAAAAATCAACAAAAATTATCATCAGACACATTTTGTCTGAACACTATCACCATCTATGATCGACTCCTACATTCCCAACCAGCAATAAATTTAAAAATACTGTTAAAGCGTTAAATGTGTGTTTGTCTGTGCCGAAATCAAACGAAACCAAGCGAAATTTACCATAGATTCAACTGTATAGTTGAATGATGATCGATAACCATAAAATCTAAGGTAAATTTAGCACGATTTCGTAAAATTTTGGTAAACACGCAATTTCGCGAGCTTAGTGTTAAAGTTGTGTACGGAACGGTAGAAAAAAGCAATGAAACAAAGCTGTGGATAGGATCCAACAGAACTGGACCAGGCATGCAGGAGAAAGCATGGAAAACTAGTTAACAGAAAGGGTCATTAAAAGAAACGCTCGAAAAGTTGTATATCGTTACTTTTAATCCAAGCTGGGGGATCCACGGATCAAACTAAGCTATAGTTGGAGCCAATTAAAACCGAATTCGAAACCACTCGTCCTCCCAAACTCTGTGGATCGCCGATAGTGATGAACTTTTGAACACCAGCGGGCTGGACAAAAGGGAGATTCTACAACATACTTACTAAGCATGCGACGTTAAAACTCCACCAAGACTGGTGGGTTGAGTTATTTTTAGACACAACTTTGTCTCTTCCTCCGTCTATTGTAGTCAAACCACCGAACGAGAAGTTTAATTTAACTTGTTTACTTACCGGGACGATGAACCTATGCTGGCACTGGCTACTTACAAGGCACTGTACGTTACGTTGTTCGTTTGTTGGTGCGTTAGCCGCAATTCTCAACACGGGTGATCCGGGAAGATCGTTCCTATGGAGTAGACCACCGCCGAATTTTTGTCTTAACCTTTATTGAGGTCACGGCTAACACACTAACGGGCGAACAACGTAACGTGCAGTGCCTTGTAAGTAGCAAGTATCTGCATAGTTTCGTCGTCCCGGTTAGTAAACGAGGTAGAATAAAACTTCTCAGTTCGGTGGTTTGACTATAATAGACGGAGGAACTAGGGTAACCAACCTATTTTGGACCCCATCAGCAGCTGTACATAATTTGGACACTTCCATTTGATTTTGCTGTAAGTGTCCAAATTATGTACAGCTGTTGAGGGGGTCCAAAATATGTTGGTTACCTATATATTATAGGACTATAATTTGTGTCTATAAATAGCTCTACCCGCCTGTGTTGGTGAAGTTTGAAGTACGTTGTACGCTTAATAAGCAGGTTGTGGAGTCTCTCTTTTGTCCAGCCCGCTGGGGTTCAAAGGTTTTTACCACACGGCCTGGGACGACAAGTAGTTTCGAATCCGGTTATAATTGGCTCCAATTACAGCTTGGTTCGATCCGCGGAAGCCCCAGCTTGGATAAAAAGGAGTGGTATATAACTTCTAAAGCGTTGCTTCAATGACCCTTCCTTACCTCATTTTCCACACTTTCTCCTTCACGTCTGGTCCCGGTCTGTTGGATCCTATCAGCATCTTTGTTTTATTATTTTCTTCTACCGTCCCCTACGTTTATTGTAAAAAACTGTTGTTATAAAAAATTTAAGTTTAAAGCTATTTCTTAGTTGAGGTTTTAAATAGTAATCAAAAGAGTTACTATTGAGGGTCCTATATTATGTACTCAAATTGAAATTCTTTTGCAATACACAGTCACGATAAAAAGCAAGATTTGAATGCAGCAAATACGAAATGCTGCTGTAAAATACGCAGAGAACAATTGAATCTGTTGTTTCTGTATGAAATCATCCATTTACAGCGTCATACTGCCGCACAAAAATTTCGACGAGTTGCATCCGAAGGTTGCAAAGTAACGAATCTGCATACAAAACGAGGGAAAAAATAACTTGACACTCGAACACCCTGGACCTCACTGCTGCTGCTGCTGCTAGGTACACCCCGGTCAAGTAAACAATCGCTGCTAAAGCCCAAACGTACATCACCGCAGCAAGCCAATACATCACTTCTGTTCCCACACACACTTTACGGTTCAACCTAATCCTCAATTGGCTCACTATGCACCCCGCCGGTTGCAGTTGCCTGCCTTCCCCTGGCCTGCACTGGCCCAATCAACGCTTACATATGCTGCGTACCCATCGGTCGGTCGGTTGGTTGGTCGGTCGGGCGGTGAGTGGGAAGCGCCCTGACATCCATCGTCGGTTCACTGGCTGCAGCCATCTATCAACACCTTCTTCGCCATCTGCTGGCCTTAGCCCTAACCCCTCTCACCGAGCTAGACGCGGTTGAAACGCAGAGGTGCTTGATAGTCGCGATAAAATGATTAATTAACGATATCTTAGCGCCGAACCGGTCGCCAATCAGCGGCCGATTGTCCCGGTTTCCCAGTAAATCCACGATGGACGAATTAGTTTTGGAGTAATTAAATTAATCAGCCGTATCAATCTCAAGTTGGTGGATGCCGACGACACACACACCTAGTGGTCTGTGAGGTAGTTATAATGGGACCGAGTATTCCCAAGGATATGTTAGATGCTGCTAATTAATACTATCTCATCATTTATGTAGATGACCGTAGGAAAAGGGTTTACGCCGCAAGCCGCGGTGGGTGAAAATTACACAAATCCGTCAAATGCTCAATTATTGTAATTAAATATGTTTCCATCGAAAGGATTTCTCAGTTAGTTTAGACACGGTATGGCAGGAACTATTTATAAGACAATATCAGAAATCAATAATCTCAGACTGTGTGTGGATTGCGGAGTGAATGTGGCGGAAATTGGGAGAGAGAGCAAAGTAACAGGGAATATGCATCAACAATGGCATGTTAGAAGTGACAGAATCTGTGAATGATTAATTCCGCCTTTCACCAACAAACGCCACGCCACGCCAGTCAGTAGTGCTGCTCTGGTGAAAGGAGACGTTTTGTGTATTCTGGCGTGAAGGCTAGCGTCGTCTTTGCCGTTGAGAATGTTGTTGTACGGTGCAGAATACACTTTTGCAGAGAGTCGGTTAGATTGATTGACTCTGCTGCACAGTTGTATGGTGAAATGTTGCATCCGCAATGGTTCAACCAATCGTGTCGGAAATCCATCGTAGGGAACTCCTTCGTATGGCACCATTACTAATAGATTAGATGGTGCCGAGGAGTAGTTCTGTCGGGAAATTTCAGCTCTAAGCAAAACAACGCTTTGTGTCTGGTGTTGTTTTTAACTTTCTACAAAATTATTGTGTTGAAGTCCGCAAAAAACCGCTTTCAAACTCGCTTTTCAGCGGCACACCACGACCGCACCGGTGACATTAAAGCTGCCCACACCCGACGGACTTCTCGATAGGTTCGAGCAGCTTGCGCATATTTATGTGCGACATAAAAGTGGCAGCTTACGGCGAGTGGTCTCAGGGCGCACACTTGGTACCGGCTAATGGCTGGCTTCCGGTAGGCACTGGCCGATGGATGGCACCGTGAAAGGTGTCTATTTCTGCGCGCATGCCAGGGCCCAATACCTGACGGTGGATTTTGATTGCGGCAAAACGGCCAGAGAATGCCAGTAATTGCTGCCGGCCGCCCAACAGCCGCCCCGCTTGGCGGCGTGCGTGTATTAATGGATAATAGAATTTAATTAACACATAAATAAACACAGGGTGTACCGCACTGATTCTTGCCAAATGCGTGCCGTACCGTAGGGTGGTGCTGTAGGCAGGCTGTATGGAAAATCACTGAATCACCGTTTGTGTACCGTTAGCAGTGAGCTATGCGTTGGAGGAAAGTTCATAAATAAATCTCCACCTCGGCTACGAGGAGGCGAAAGCTTTTAATCTAATGCAACTGCCTCTGGAATTGCTGTTTCACTGTCTTCATTAGCGAAGAGGAAGACAGGGAGAGAGAGAGAGTTGCCAATATAGGAGAGACCGACCATACGGTCGGGCGGACACTTGAACTGAATTGAATGCAACTTAATTTATATAATTTATGCACAATCTTCTCAATTGCAATTCAGAGGAACGTCGCTGATCTTAGGGCTCTAGTGGTTCTGTCAAATGTCAAGCCATTGTGGTGCCATTGTTGGCCTTCGTCAAGAGGCACAAAGTGCACGCGACGAATGCTAATGGCATTGCATCGGATAGCACAATACATCAGATAGAATTCCATAGGATGGAACGATGTTAGGTATAAGATTTGCTAGAAGGCCAACCGGTCAATAAACATATCGGCGCAATTACATGTCGATCATAACCGAACCCGCAACGGATCCGTGATTTCCGAGCGCTGAATTGTGCGGGCTCTGGAAAGTGAAAGCTCTGCTGCTCGCTAGTTATTATTTGCACATCAAATTTGTTATTACAGCAAGCCCCTGGAAGCCACAAACTGCGGCGGCGCTCTCGTTGTAGCGCAGCAGTTTTTCATTACCGAACAGCCTCATATCCCCGTGTGGCGCTGTTCGCCATTCGGTATCAAAACAAAATTTGCGATCGTAAAGGGAGGTCTCTGCTCTCGTTCCAAGCTGGTGAATTGCGAAAAAGCGAACTCTTCGGTTGCATGCATATTTGTCCGAATAGTGTGACACAGGCGGCTGCGTTGTTGTGCTCGAGCGTGGAATATGGCAAAGAGACTTGCCGTCGTTACAGCGTTTTTATGACGCAACGAACCCGGTCGATCGCTTCTTGCATGATCGAATGGGATTCATTTGGTTTAAGTTTTTTTTTCTTCTTCTTCTTCTTCAATACTTGCTCGTTTTGGAAAAACCAGCTTCTAGATGAATACCAAAGTGACATAATGCCGCACCGATCATGTCACCCAGCATCGGTTACGCGATCTGCTGTCGAGGGGTTCGAAAATGATCGGTTCGTGTGTTATTTTGCCGAGCTTCGCTCGATCGCCTTCGCTAGCTAGACTACCAGGTTGATCTACTTTCAAAATGCGCCTTCGAATCGAACTTGATTGGCAAGCAACAACACTGAGGACGATGACAGCGGTAAAGAGTCAAAGAGACAGACGAGTTGAAGCAGCGCCAGCGGGCTTCAAGTTGAAGGCTAATGAGACAAGGCGTCGTCGAACACTCTCGAACACATGCACTACTTGCACTCGATGGCTGTCAGGCCAAGTTCGTGGCAAGATCAACGCTGAAATCTAAACACGTAGTCGCGTCCGCAGCTGCTCATTAGACCTATCGGAGCTGGTTTGGTATGATTTACAACTGCGTCGATCAGCGACATTTGATCGCAACGATGTCACTCCGGTAGGCTCTTCCAAGCCATCCGGCATAATTAAGGTTTCCTGGTCGAGTTTCGCTTCAGTTAATAAGTGTTTACATCCTCATTAACCTAGTTCATTAAATGAAGCATTGACACACATTCCATGGAATTGAATTTAACCCTTAATCTAGCTTTGAAATAATTGTTACCGTTGTTTCCATTCCAAACAGTCTTCCAACACGTTATTTGTTGAATGAAAAACTCACCTTCTTAGTGGAGGTTAACGCCGCTGTCATCTAGCATGTTTCACGAAGCCCTGTTTTGACGTTCCGCATCGTGCATCTTTATTGTCAAGCAATCTAATGTGGAAATGTACTGTACATTCATATTAAATGGAAGGCAACACAGCTAGAACATTGAGACATTTTCTTCCGCACGTCAGCAACGTCGCGCGGAATAAAATATGTTATGGACCGGAGCTGCTGTTCTCACCGGGCCAGAGCCGTACCTACTTACGTTTTGTATGAGAGTCCGAAGAGTCAACGGTTGTGTACATACTTATTTATTGCTTCAACTACCGGATCCGGCAGTCTGGTGGGAACTCCGCTAGCTAGATGGGAACGGCACATCTGGCAGACACTGTTATCGTCTTCTGAACTGTTTTTAGAGATGTTAAGCGGAAGCGCTGAATTGTGCAGTACATTTTCATCATATCACCAGATGGCATTATGCAGGCAGAATGCCATTCAACGCGGCGGCACCAGTGGAGGTGCTCTGCGAGATGAAAATTTGTTCCTAATTAGGATATTTACTTGCACCTTGCCTGGCAACAGCATTTCGACGCAAACAAACGGTGCTGTGCTTTGTCTGTGCCAGTTCGCTCCTGTAATCCTGGGCACGCTGTAATCACTTACTGCATGATTGAATGGAATGTAGCATGAACTATCGAAACAACTGTTCCGTAAAATTAAACCCCAACCTTGAATTGAGATGTGGTTTGTAGTAAAGTTTCACAAACATTGTATAAAGGATGTTGTATTTCAAAACAAGTATGCTAGTTTAGCTGCTAATTAGTTGGGTCGATAAAGTCTCAAATGTTTTGTTTTCGTTACCACTATAATTTAATTCTAAAAATTGCCCAATTAATGAGGGCTATGTATCCGAATAATTCAACAATCAATAATCGGTTTTCACAGCTCACAGATTCAAGCTATCAAGCCATGCGCGGAAGTCGGGACTTAAATCCACAATTTCAAACTAATTCGGAATTTGGACTAATTTGAACTTGAAGTTTTACTTCAAACCGGGCATGGGCACGAAATTAGACACGAAGTGAACGTCTTACTTTCTCACACGTTTTACGTTGTATTCATATTTTCCGTTTTTACTCGTTTTGATGCCCCGTTTTTCCCTTTTGTCTGTCACGTTTATTCTATTTTTGGCTCTCTTATTTCCTTTTTCTCTCCGGTTGTCTTTTTTTAGCACCCAGTTTTCGCTTGCACTCTTTCGTTTTACCACTTTCTTTAGTTCCTCTGGTTGGTTTATCTTTTCTTATTTTTCTGTCCCATTTTTCCATAGTTTGTCCCATTTTTCTCCTTTTATATCCCGTTTGACCACTTTTTCCTGTTTTACTTGCTTCAGCTATTGGGTTTCTTTTTTTCACTCGATATTCTTCTTTCCTTTTTTGATTTCTCTAGTTTTATGCTCCACATTCCACATTTCTCTTCTTTTATGTTCCATATTCCCTTCCTTGTCACGTTTTCGCTTTTTTCTCTTGGTTTTTTGCTTTTCTCTGCCCGCTGTCTCCAGTTTCTCTTTTCCTATATAGCCCTTTTTCTGAGTCCTGATTGTCCTTTGCTTCGCTTCGCTTTTTTTCGTTTTTTTCTGGTTTCCAGGGCCGTTTTTCCTGTTTTTCTGTCTCATTTTTTATAATTTTTTCCGTTTTATGCTTTTTAAATTCTCTTCTATTCCGTTTAAGTTTTTTCTCTGTTCCGTTTTACCTCTTATTATGTCCTGCTTTTCCTCATTTTCTGTTCCGTTCTGTTTTACTTTTCCAGTTTATTCCTTTTGTCTTCCGTTTTCATTTTTTCTCTCCATTTTTTTCTTTTTCTGTTCCGTTTTTCCTCTTTTTCTGTTCTGATTTCTCCATTTTCCTGTTCCTCAATTTTCTCGTTTTACTTTTCTTCTTTTCTTCTCCTTTTTTTCCTCTTTTGTCCCACTTTTCTCCTTTTATATCCAGCTTATCCTCATTTTCTTTCTCGTTTTCTTAATGGTTTCACCTGTTTTGCTCTCTTTTTTCTACTTTGCTCTTCTATTTTTTTCGGTCCAGTATGCTCGTTTTTTGTCACGTTTCCCTCCTTTCATCTCCCCTTTCTGATATTTTCCAATTTCTATTCTCTTTATGACCGGTTATTACTCCTATTATGTCACAGTTTTATTTCGATTTTTTTGCCCAATTTTTGTAACGTTCTTCATGCTCTTTTCCATTTTTTCTCCTTCTGTTAGTTTTCCTTTTGTAACATTTCCTACGAAACTGTTGGCTCCATGAAATTAAGTTTTGTAATTAGGTAAATATTCAGGGAAAACGAGTTTTTCAGCCATAACTCAGAAACGACAAAAAATGTTACGACATCAAAATTTCATCAGTTCAGTTAAGCAGTCAAGTCTGGCAGTCCGGTTGAGCAGTCGAGTCGAGCAGTTCAACCGAGTATTTCAGTCGAGCACTCGAGTTAACTAGTCGAGTCAAGCAGTTGATTCGAGCAGTCGAATCGATCGGTTTTTACGAGCGGTCAAGTCGACCAGTTAATTCGAGCGGTCGAGTCTAGCAGCTTAGTCAAGCAGTTGATTCGAGCACTTGAGTCGTGCAGTCCAGTCGAGCAATTGATTCGAGTGATCGAGTCGAGCAGTTAAGTGAAGCAGTTAAATTGAGTCGAGCAGTCGAGTCAAGCAGTCAAGTGAAGCAGCCGAGGCGAGCAGCTGAGTCGAGCAGATGTGTGTCAAGCAGTTGATTAAATCATTTTTGGTCTATGTTAAGGGGTTATATACAGTTGGCAGAGACTTCAAAAAGTCGATTTTTCTAGAGTTTGACTAATTAAAGTGAAAATTTGTATACATCGGTGTAATCGGGGGGAACCTTCGATTAATCTCTAGAATATATCCTTAGCCAACTCGTGTCCGAATTTGAAATGATTCTGTTCAGCCGCTTTCGAGAAATCTTGCTCGCCGACTTTCAAAATACAGGATGAACACGCGTTCAAAGTTTCGCGTTCCTTCGTCAATCGCTTTAACGCGTCGTTATAAATATGCGTATAACTTCGTTAATATTTGACGGATTGGCAGGAAATTTTCTATGTGCATACATATATATAATATTTTTTTAATATATTATATTGTGTACATTACGATCATGATAAAACCAGAAATTTTTTTGAAAATTCTAATTGTATATAACCCCTTAAATCAGACCGGACCAAGTCGCAAAATTAAAAAAAAAAGAGTTAACGACAGCAAATGATTAAGAATTTCCTTAGCTACATTTTGCTCTAATCAGATTACATAAATGTGGCAAACAGCCAGAGATATGAAACGATTTCGAACGAATGATAGCTATAATCTATACAGAGTAGCAAACTTTGACTTAGTTTTTCTCGAAATCAGATTTGTGTCACTTGGTCCGGTCTGACTTAACACCGACTATTTATGAATCGATTGGTATGCGAACCAACCAAATCTGTTCTGAATTGGAAGAGCTTTTATCGGTCATCGGCTTGGATCTAAATCCCTGTGGTAAGACGTAGTTCTACGTCAAAAGCTTTGTGATCAAACGTCTTTTTTATTTAAAAACTTGGTCCTTCTTTATCGACTGACTTTGCAACCAGCTGTTGGAGTACAAGACAATTACTCGGCTAGTGCAACCCTAGTACAGTTGTTACAAACTAGTTGTGGCAACCAATATGTGACTCATTTCAGTCATAAATGAGTTGCTGCAACTAAAAGTGCCAAATGTGTGGTAATTCAGCCAAGATTCGAACAGTTAGCTGTTCGGTACTGTATTGGTATTTTCCACCATCACTTAACCTTAAATTGGACTTTAAAATAGAAATGAATTGTTTTTTTGGACTTGAAACTGGATTTGAAGTTGGACTTGGCAATGAACAAAAAAATTAGACCAACCTCGTGTTTTTTATTCTTGACCTTGAAATGCGGTCAAGCATATTTATTAATATTTTTTGAAAGGGTGGTTCTACAATTGATGAAGGGACGGTAGGGGAAGTTATGAATTTTTTTTTGGAATGGAGGGAAAAGAGCGGACAGGCAAGGGGGGGGGGGATTATTGGAAGCTTCGCTTAACAAGTAGTCGTTGTGACTCCTACCTTTTTGTCCAATGCTGGAAGGTGCAAGGGTGGAACCAAGCTATAATCTGAGATTATGGGTTCGAAATTGAGCTTGTATTAGGCTTGAAACTAAACTTGAAATTTAATTTATAGCTGGACTTCAAACTTCAAACTAAGAAATTAATTAAATTTTACAGCGACACTTGCCCAATGTACTCCAGCCTGGGCCGCTAGTGATTCCACACAATACCAGAGCACTTTGAGGTTAGCTGAAAATAAAACAAAACTCATTTATCAGCCGCTATCAATTTAATCACTACGGCCTTACTTTTGATAACCTCTCTTCAGTAAACAATCAATGATCAAGCAGTATTACAGTAACAACTCTAAATCCGCTTGGGTTTACTTGAATTTTATAAAGGTTTCATAGTGATATTCACCCTTATTCTTGTTTTCGTTCGAATGACATTCGTTCGAAAGTTAAGCCGAATCGTATTCTTGTTTTCGTTCGAATCAATTCGAACGTTCGAACGCCCCTTCTGTTTCCTCATACGAAAAGGAAAATAGTGCTTCCCGATTCGTTCGAAGCGAACTATTCGTACGCATCCAGGATACGGCCGTAAACAAGATTAACCACTACCTCTGGATTTCTCATGGTATTACGCAATACTAAGATGACACATGTCAGAAAATACTTATAGCTAGCTATAAAACCATAACAAAACTGCTGATAAAGCCAGTTTATTTTAGTTGCTTATATTGCCATCATAAAACGAGTTGGCATCTCTTATAAACTTAATCTAAGTGGGGTGTAGCAATACAATATGGCGTTCCAATTACTTGACTGAAGTTATTGGAGCGTCTTAATAGAATACAAGTTCGAAAACAGACACTGATGAAGGCTGCAAGTCGTAGGTAGGCGAAATACGTATCTATCGCGAATAAATATAAATAGTATAATTTAATTGGGGAAGTTTTCTGTTTTATTAAATTTCAGGCATGCGGTTACTTGTCGAACAGCAATAAATCTGATAGTTTTATAGAGCTATTAATATGTTAACATTATAACCAAACAGATTTATTAACATATTTATGAAGAATATTGGAGTTCAATATTGAAAGCGTTTTTTAAGGCAAGGGCATATTGCCATACTCAAGTATTATTTTTAGTCCGCAAACAAACAGCCATCAAAGCAAGGTGTAAGTTGCAGAAAAAGTTTAAACTAAATCAAATTGATCTGACAGCAAAACTTTACCTTTTCTGCTAATATATATTTGCTGATTAAGCTTTTTACTAGAGCAAGCTTTCTAGCTTGCTTATAGCTTTCGCGAGCAAAGCGAAAAATTTCATCAAATTATGGCAGTGGCTGTCAAATAGCGAAAAGAATAGTCGGTTTTATTGCTGCTTTCAGCAGAATGTGATGACACTACTTGAGTTTATAAAATGATACTTAAGGAGGTTATTGTTAAACCTTACTGAAGAGCGGGCCACTTGGTCGGAAGGCAGTTTTATAGTGGCCCTCAGAAAGTTGTAGTGGAGCCCATAGTTTTATTAGCGGTTTTATGAGATTGGTCATGAAAAGCACTGCCCAACCAGAAACTTAAATTTCATTACGATCTTTTAGAGGTTGTCACGACCAATTTCATCAAACCGCTAATAAAATTACGATCTTCACTAGAACCTTCTGATGACCGCTATGAAACTTCCTTCCGACCAAGAGGCCCGCTCTTCAAAAGGCTTTTACAATCTCTTAAGGAGTCAAGCCATAAGCTGAAGTGGGTTTATTACGCTCTGCTGAAAGTAATAAAAGTAATAAAACCGGCAATGCTTTTCGCTGCTTGTCTAATGAAGCTTTTGCCTTTGTTCGGCAAAGCTATAAAGCATAGCGCTTGCTGCCTAAAAAGGGAAATCGCCCAGACAGCTTTATCAGCGTGAAAATATATTGTCGTCAGAAAAGGCAAAGTTTCACTGTCAGATCATCTTGATCGATTTAATTTACAGCGGCCATAATAAAATATCCGAACGAATATATAATAAATTTTCACCAGTTTCCGTAGTTGTGCAGCATATGTGCGTTAAATTTTATCATGTATATTGGAATGATAAGTGGCTTATCTTTTCCAATTTTTGATCTAGATCTTTTAAAAACTTTACAAGCTTATTTCGCTGAAAAGTCACCCTTCTGAAGGCGGTGATGAATGGCAACCGGAACCGATATCAACCAGAAAATAGTTTATCAGCTAATCTGCCGAGAAGAGCCGTGGTTGTGCATTTGGAGACGATTGGCAAGCAGAAACTTTCATCGGAACAAACAATTACTTCGCTTCGCCGGCGGACCGTAATTGCGGCCTAAATTTTACGCCATTGTGGTCTGCCGTCACTCGTCGCAGTGTCTCCGGTGGCTCGATAGAGCCAGTGCCATTTCTACTGCATACCGTGGCGGCACACCGCGCGCTGTTCGTTACCCAACATATGTGCATTCTGCACCGGCAAGCAACCCAACAACGAACGGTGTACTCAACTAGCTACTTACACTAATTAACATCGTTGGGCAACTCTTTGCTACCATATTAGCGCTCTCCTGCCGAACGATTGAGTCACTGTACACAGATGGTGGCTGAAAATAACACAAATATCTGTCAAACGTGGTCGGAGCCTTTCTAACCGAGCGCGCGAGTACGACAAAGCCGGACCGCAGACGCACACACGGCCTGCTGATATTTTTGCGGTCCGTCATTTATTTATCAACGCGCGGGCCGATGCACGCATTTGGCCTACTAACCGACCACTGCCGATTGACCATGACGATATGGACAGAAACTCGTTTGGCCACTGTTTACCGATGGACCCACCCGGGGTACGCCTGCTCGCTCGCTGTTTACACGGTGCGTACGCCGTCAAACTGGATTACCCTGCTGTGCTGTGGCCAGTCCGCTTCAGCATCCGAAATAATTACCACGAGAAGAGAGATTGAAAACAAAAACACAGCTCTGCCATTCAAATAAAAGTGAAATTCGCCCTTCGCTGTTCCCTCCCCCCAACACTAGTTCGCTATGACGCAAGCCGGGAGTCAGAAAAACCGAAATCAGATCTACATTCCTGCTCTCGGAGTGGCACATTATTCCGAAAAGAAATTCACGAGGAAAGCAAACGCGAAAAAAAAACTCGCTCCAATCTAGGCCTCGGCAAGGAAGATTGAGCAACGGAACAGCATCGCATAGCACCAACGCCAGACCAGCTACGATCCCGTCGGCACGGCACAAGAATACCTCTGTGCGTCTCTCTGATCGAGGCCGCCACTCGCTTGCGTTACATAATCCTTGACGTTTTCGCACCCTACCTGTAGGCGATGCGATGATGCCGGCACGTTGGATGTCATCGCATAATAAAATTAATAATAAACTGACATAATCCGTTGAATTTTCGTCGTGGCATTATGCGTATACGGAACAAAGGCACCTAATGGATCTGATTTGTTTCTATTCGCTGGTTTCTTAATTCGTGCCAGCGGCGAATGCAACAGCGAGACGAGCCGCTGCAAAGTTTGTTTTTGGCGTCGTGCACGACGGCGACGACGACGACGAGTTGGAGTTGAATCAGTGGAGCCGTACTGTACTGTATAGAGTAGGCCTTGCATAATATTCCCGCCTTTGTGGGTCGTACTCGGCAAACCGCACCGCCCAGCCCCGTCGTGTGTTCCCTTTTGTGGAAGACACCGAAGGTAGGCGGGCGGTTTCGTTTGGGATTGCCGTTGCATGCCAAACTTGGCGACAATGTGGCAAGATCCGACCTTCGCAGATTATGCTTTTCTTTTCATCAAATCGAGTAGTCCATGAGAGGTGTGGCGACGGTGGTGGGGTTTTTGCGGCACAAGTGGGTGGGAAAATGACATTACGTCGTTGCTTCAGTGTGGTTCAGCTAGGTTTTTTTTCCTCGTGCGCTCTTTTCGCGGTTCTGATCGGTGAGCGACGGAGGCGACCGAGCGAGCATATGCTATTTTTCCGGTTTGGTTTTGTAGGATGTGGATTTTTTTTTCATACGTCGAAGATGAGTGACAGAAAATGTGTGTACTTTTATATGATTGAAAGTAAACAGTTCATTATTTACTCGACGAAGTTCACTAGCATAAGTGGTTCTTTTGAATCGGAATCCGTAATACTAGAGCAAGTTCGATCGTTTTAGGACGAGATGCTAAGTTCCACTTTGTTATGTAACTCGCTTTTTATGTTGCGGAAGCGGAAGCAAAATGTAAATCTTTTCTTGAAACGAGAAGGATATTTCCGTTTACTTGAGATTGTAGAATAAATTGAGTTTCAAAAAAAAATTGTCCAATTCATCACAAAAAATCAGCACAATAAAACATTAACCCGAGGCAAGTAAATCGAATATAAAGTGCCCTCAATTCTTTGGTGCTCTACTACAAGTTTCTTATTTTGTCACATGGCTAACCTATCGTAAAAAGCAAATTATTTTCCTCACACCGTTGTTTATAAGTGAGGAAAGCCGGCTTTCGGAGGAATAATCTCGAAAGATGAAATACAATGTGTAGTATAACGTACGACGAAAGAAAATTTAGTTTAAGTACTATCGTTATAATTTTACACACTGCTTTTTTTTGCAAGTCTGTCTCCATCTCTCATCTCAACGGGGTTTCCATAGATAAAAACGCCGCGAAATATTTATACGGTGCATGCGTTGCAAAATTGATCAATTTCAACCAAATTGCTAGCTACAATAAACTATAATTGATTTTTCCAACAGAAAATAGCAGTCGAAACAACCAGAATGCGAAATATAACTATTTCGTGCGTCTCTCAGTCGTGGCTGAATTTAACCCACCAGCCAGCACCCTCCTCCTTCCCAGGAGCCGGTGCCGAATCGTTAACCAATCGTTCGCACAAACTGTTTTTATTGTTGCAGCTAGCTGCTGCTGCTGCTGCTGGCTGTTGCACAAGAACCTTTTCTCTTTCAATTTTAATAAATCGACCAAAATCCATCCATCGACCGCCTACACACTGGCACACTGCCTGTGCTGGTTTGTTTGCAATTTTCGCCGGCCTTTCAAGCGCTAAATTGAGCAATTTCGTGCCAGCGTGCTTTTTTTTGCTTCTTTGTTCGCTAGCGGCACGATCGGCCGGCAAAGCCCGGCAAACAATCAATAACATGTGTTAACAAACAGCAAATTGCAGCACAAAAACAAGCGTCAATCGATTTGCTCTAATAAACGAAAGAATTTTGCACTTTTTGCTTCGATACAAAACCAGTTCAGTCGGGGGTCGGCCGTTAGGCGCAGTGCATTTCATAATTATCTGATAAGTGCTGGTTACTATTTCATTTCCGCAATGCAAGCTCTGGAACGCTCGTTAAAAATCCATAAACTATCGCTCCCGTTTTGACCCAAACTAGTTAGCATTCGAATGTTGTAAAAAAAAATCATTGGTAAAACATCTTCATTAGTAGATGTTTGTCGTTTGATAAAAATAATGAAATATTTTGATCAAATGCTCGGTATCAATGCCGAAGATTTCAACCACAAGCTACGAACCGCGCGTATTTGAGCTCGGTGGATGTTTGCTGGAAAGCTAATACAAAATGAAATTGATTCCTTGCTTGAACCTACTGGAAAGCAGTGAGTACATTCATCAAATCAGATGCTGTTGTTTACCTACTGCCAATCGCTCCTCAGGCTACCTAATGAGTTGACAACACGTCTGTGCTGTGTTGTTGTAATTTTGTGAGCACTCAATCTAACGCCAGATGCACCATATTTAGTACTTGCTAACAATCAGCAGGACGTTTTACACGAGAAAAAAATACGGTAATCGATGGAATGTTAATCTGTTTACAGTTTTGATTGAGCTCCATCGATATGACTATTGGTGTGTTTTATGTTTCGAAGCTCTGGACACGGGTATTATTAACTATTAATTTGAATATTAATTAAATATTAACACCAAGTCATCAGCACCGTTCCCTGCGTGCTAGCTGTGTTGTGCAGTCATAAGCGGTGAAACACTGTAAGCAGGATGTGGGCGTCGATCGGGCGTCAGCAAAGGTGGAGTGCAAGTGGTGCGCGACAATTAGACCTGCAGCAGATTGGCTTTCGTGTTTATAGTCTCAGACAATATTGTTGCCGTTGTCGGAGTACAAACACTGGAACCAACGCACGGCCCGGAACCAGCCGAGACGAGAGATGTGCTGTATGTGCTTTCTGCTGCAAAAACTGGCAAGTTTTCTACACAAGATCGTTCTCGAAGCACTTCACACCATGCGTCCCCACGGATGCAATTTAGAGGCGAATTTCCGCTCCTTTCTTGCCGCTACTGAAACGCTGTACAGCAGCCAGCCAGCCATCCAGTGCAAGTGCTTGTTTCCCGGACGACGACAACGACGACGACGACGACGTTGGCTGCGATGTCTGTGGGGGGCAAATATATGCACACTATTATGAAGCTTTTGCTCTCTTCTCGAGGAGGAAACGAATTTTACATTATAGGTCGTCCCACGTCGCCGATAGCATCCACAATTTCCTCCCTAGGTCCTTCGTTTCGTCGTTGAGTGCAGCAGCAACAGCAGCGCTGGTGCACCGACGAACGATGATGGCAGCAGCGGGAGCCAGCGCACATTCCTATGCTCACCATTTTGATTACATGCCCCAACGCTCCCATTGTTTGAGGTTCATTGATGTATTCGGATGGGTGCGCGGAATATGGGGGACATCGTCAGGTTTCCGCAAAAGTAAAGTTGGTTTTGTAATGCAAATTGTGAGCCTCCTCAATGGATCCCCGTAAAAATTAAAATGAGACGCGCCAATAAAGAGGCTACCGGCACCAGGTGCGGTTTGTGCGGGGGCTTCCCGCATCAGTTCCGATTCGGTAAAGGTCGGTACGGTGACGGAAATGGCAGCGGGCAGCAAACCGGTTTGCTGGTTGCAACGTCGGAAATGGCCTTTGCTCGTTCCGATGAGGAAAGTGATATCAACAACAAGCTGATTGTTGTCAATTTTGTTTCTCTGATTTATTATTTCTGAGCCAATTTATCCAATCATAAGTAATAAAAATTAGTAATTAGTATTTGACTGTTGTATTACATTCCTACCATATGGAGTTCCACAAGGCAGTCTGCTGCGACCATTATCATTTTTTGTGAATGGAATATGTGTCATACTCGACTCTGAAAAATTTTTACATGCTGATGATCTTAAAATCTTTCTAATAATTTCATCATCCCTCAATTGCGATGTATTTCAAGCTAACATACGCCCTTTCTTGCATTGATGTCCCGTGATGTCCGGTATGGAAAGGTCAAAATATTAAAATACAATGTTAACTCGGAACATCTCACTTACATACCAAGCGAGAGATACTCAGTTGATGGAACTAGTTCATGAATTCAGACTAATTCTTCTTGCTACCGTTCTACCAAATTAAACGGTTCTAGCATCCTCGTCAACAGTGCGCGTCTAACGGGTTCGGGGTCTGCCTCGTAGTCGACGGCCTTTGTCTTGCTCTCTGCTGAATATTGTTTTCGCTGGTCTTTCATCCGGCATCACTGCTACGTGACCAGCTCACTGTAGCCTGCCGTGATTTATTTGCCTCACAATAGTTCGTGGTTCATCCGCCACACTTCATTTCCTGATACGCTACCAAGCAGCCGCCAACTAAGTAGAGAGCAACTAAACCCCAGCGTTGAACATTGCAGTTATGATATAGCCATCAACTAGGTGAACCATTAAACTGCATTTTTAAATATTTGCACACGAGGGCAGAATCAACCTAAACTTAGTCGAATCCGTTTTCAATGCAGCCCAGAGTGTTTTCTCCCAAATCATTCTCCATCGATTCTCGCACAATTGCGAACGGATTTGTGGGAAGTTATCAAGCTCGCCGAAGGACGCTCAACGACGAATCAAACATTTACACTCCAGCAGTTATTCCGAAAAGATCGTAAATGCGGAATTCCCACGCACCATTAGTTCATCGATTTCAAAGCTGCGTATGATACAATCGACCGCAAACCGTTAATGAAAATCACTGACGACGACGACGATGACGCTTTTTCCACAAGCGGATTATACGAATAAAGCTACGGTGGATATATTTGAGGTGGATTGCCGAGCTCATTCGAATCCCGCAGGAGATTTCGTCAATGAAATGGTAGGCTGCTATTCAACATAGCGCTACAGGGTGTTATAAACTGAGTGGAACTTCAGCAAATTAGTCAATTCGCCCATTTTTTCGATTACAAGAATATTTCCTACAGAACATCAGTGCCGGTGTGGCTGTACAGTGCACTGCACTAAAGCGCGAAGCAGAGAAGATAGGGTTGAAGATAAATACGTTCAAAACAAAAGGGTAGATGCTGGCCGAGGTGACCAATGCCGCTTAGGCAGCAGTGTTATGATCAACGAACACGAGTTGGAGGCTGTTGATGAATTTGACTAATTTGGTTTACTGATAAAGGCGGACAATAACGGTAGCCGTGAGATTCAGAGGCGTATTATCAGCGGAGGTTGGGCTTCATACGCTTGGGCTTGAACCGTTTAGTTGGTTTCGAGGAACAAGTCAGTCGTCGTATGTTCGAATCTAGGTTAGGCGGTGCTGCTTGTAAGATTCAGTAGGTTTGTTGTACCATCCCCGTAACTGTCCTAACTTTAATAGCCGGCGGTGAAGTCTGTCGATAAAGAAGGGTCAGGTCTTAGAAAAGACGTTTAAACCCAAGGCTTTGTTTTACTTTTTGGGTTTCATACGCAGGTGCGGTCAAACAGACTAAGCCTCCGTACAAAATGTACCATGTACATGACGTTCGTTAAACCGGCTGCTTTTTTATTCACTTGTATTGACTCTATACGCGGACATGACGTAAGCTCTTTTTTGGAAAGGGAAAAAGTGTTTGATACGAAGAATGATTAATTGAATGAACTGGAAAATTTCGAGTTGTGCAATGGGAGGTGGGTCTCGCACCCACACTCTTTCGGTTGGTACCCGAATGTTTTACTAACTAAACTACTGCCGCCCGTTATAATAAATAGTCTAATACCTAGTTTGGTTTTATTCTCCGAATCAATCATACTACATTCTAACCACACACACCATTTGCGACGATATTAGTTTTTTATGACTACTCTTTGTTTCTATCGCTGAAAAAATAGACTGTTATTCACTCGATCAGTGCGATAGAAACAGGCAATGCGATGCCGACCGTAGTCGTCGCAAGAGAAGTGTACGGTGCGAATGTAGAATGAAAGAATTGAGAATAAAACCAAATTAGCTTATTGGAATACCTAGTATAACAGATGGCAGTAGTTTCGTCAATAAAACATTCGGGTACCAACCAAAAGAGCATAGACGCGAGTCCCACCTTCCATTGCACAACCCAATATATTTTTGGTTCATCCAATTAATCATAGTTCGTATCAAACAATTCCTCCCTTTTCAAAAAAGCATTAAACAGGTTGTTCTCTACGAGCTTAGGACGTGAACAATGTTCGAACCGGACCTGCGCGTGCTCAGAGTTTTCAAGTGACGAGTGCTAAGAACGATCTTCGGCAGCATACTGGGAAACGGAATATGGAACCGGATGATGAACCGTCAACACGTTTAGCTCTGCGGTGAAGCCAATATTCAAATTGTGACTAAATCTAGACGGATACGGTAAGATTATGTTTCAAGAATGCCGGACAATTAACCTGCGAAGATGACGTTTGTTTCAACTACTTCCTACTGGATAGGAACATGACGATCGGGAGCATATCCAGCAAGATTGTTAATCCGGGAGCTTCAAAATACGCAGGCCTCACGGTCCGACATGGTTTGGAATCGAACAAACTCACTGACCCATGAACAAATATTTTAATGGTAAGGGGCAGTGCCCTAGCGTGCTGCTAGCCAAACTGATCAATCATCACCCCATCAAGGACGCCACCAAGCAACAAATTTAGTTTTATTACGTTCCTCTACCCAAGTAACAATTGTAAGTTTTACGACCTATTTCATAAAACCACTAATAAAACTATGGGCTCTAACAGAACTCTAACAGGCCCACTCTTTAGAAGGTTTTTATAACCTCTTTAAGAATCAGGTTATAAACTTAAGTTTGATAGTCTACAGAAAGTAGTAGTAACACCGGCTATGCATTTTGCCGCTTGATGGCAACCGCCAAAATCTAATGAAGTTTTTCGCTTTGTTCGACAAAGCTATAAAGCATGAAGCTTACTGTAGAAAAATCACCCAGAAAATATGTAGCCGTGAGCAGAAAAGGTAAAGTTCTAGTGTCAGGTCATCCTAATCGATTTGATTTACAGTGACCATAATAAAAAATCATTATTTTCTTATTTCAATTAATGCTTTTCGGTAAACAATCCGAATTATAATACATTTTTCAGCAATTTCCGGATTTGTGCAGCATATGCGCATTAAACTTTATTGTGCATATTGGAATGATAATTGGCTACAGTTAACGCGCCATCAATTTTTTGTAATTTTTGAAAACCAATTGTTTAAACAAAACTACCTGAAATAATATGTATTCGCGACAGATGCTTATTTCGCATACGACTTGCAGGCTCCATCACCACTACTTGAGCCGCTAACGTGAAGTAGGATGGATTACCTACGTTTAAATCGACCAATTGTGGTCGTGTTGAAGTTGTCGTCATCGAGATGCTTCATAGTAATAGGCTACCAAAACACGGTTTAGTATGCAGTCAATTGCACCTACCAGGATCTCGTCATTTACGATGATCAACGGTAAGGTCGATAGCCTTACCTTGCACTGGCGAATAGCTGGGAATCCCTTGCGTCGCAAATCGCCCAAAAAAATTTTACAAAAAATCGATGAATACCGAGTTCATTGACTCGCTCCAGAATAACCCAAGCAGCACAATTTTAGCACTGTTAGTTGCATAAACTTATTTATGACTAGAATTAGTCAAATATCGTTTGCCATAACTATTTTAAAACAACTCTGTCAGTATGAGAATGAAGGAATGTAATAGTATGATACCATACAAGATATTCCGACATAAAATTCTGTCCGTGGCTATCGGAGAACTGCATTGACTTTCTCCTGTATCCGATCTACGATTACTTTGCACAGAGATTCTAGAGCGCTAAATAGTGATATGAAGCCTCATGAGCTTTTTCACACAATCAAATCGCTGTTGTCGGAGATCTATACTTATATAGATCTATACTTATACTGCTTCCAGTCGGTTGGAATTATCGCTGCGTCCCAGATATCACAGAATAATTGGCGAAACATTCATGTGTTTGCATAGCTGTTTCGATCTCTTTTAGAGATGGGATCTTGGAGCAGACGCGAGTGATGCGTTGCTCCCTTAGTGGATTTTAACTTTAACTCAGAAGTCGTTACTCTTCAAAGTACACAGCTGAATTCCATTGTTAGATTCCATTGTAAATAGAAAAAGAAGTTTAGAAGTTTCAGGATTTTAACCGATCCTTTTGTTCTACTACCAAACCACCGCGCATTCAAATTTACATCGTCCGTTTAATGGTGGCATACGAACGCCATGCCCAACCAACCAGGAACTAGTAGTACGTTCAGTCATACCTCCGATTGTACACCACAATGAATGCGTTCTGATTTTTTTTTACATTTTAGTTTCGATCAAGTTTCCTTTACCGTTCGGGGCTGCGAATAACTGTAAACCAGTTAAAAATACTACAAAAAACAACCACTTCATGTGCATGGAAGATGTCAGTGGTTTTGCTTGCGTTGGACCGACGAACTTCTCTGTGGGTAGCCGCTATGAAGACAAAAAGAGAAACGAAAAAATACGTCACCTTATGTTCCCAGTCAGTTCCCAGTTTACACTCTTTAATACGAACACAAAGCGGGAGAACGACTATTGGCTTCTCTTGAGAGGGCCACATGGATTGTTGGCGGTAGTCTTCGCAAGCGGTAGATTGACTGGATTCAAAAAACAGTCAAATGATCGTTTTGAGTTGCAAACTGCATGCCGAAAGCGTACGCATTCACGTAGTCACAGTCAACTTGCGATCCCTTTTCGAGCCCTAGAACTGCACGAAAGATTTTCTCCTTTCTCCCCGGGACATCGCGATCGAATGAATGCCGTGGAACGTGCTGCTCGAGCCAAAGATGCTGATAGGTAATATGCCAGCAAAATGTGGCCAAACGGAATGGAGTTTTAAAATCAAATATGTTCTGACCGCAAGGTTTGTCATTCAGTTGCTTTATGCACGGTTTGATTTTTAAGCCTCCGATGATGGGTTCCTTTAACAATCAGAATTCATCGTTCTTTGTATTGATGACCCAATCTACGTTCGTTTGTGACTTTTTAGTTAAATTTTTGAACTCATAAAGATCTCCACCACCAATTCTCAACAATAGAAGTATAATATTCCAGCAAAATGAGACTCGTTTTTTTACATCAAACAACAAACAATTGAAAAAGCTAATTTAGGAAAATAGTTCCTGTGATTGTTGAATTTATGCACAAATTTATCGCATACGTGTTGATTGACACTTTCTAAAAATGATAGATAAAGATTTCTAGGAAAAAAAAGCTACCCCCAGGATATGAAACCGTGGACTTGTTGTGAACAAAATGCAGTCATTATTTTCTCCATTTAGTCCATTTTATTACACTTTCTTCGCCATTGGCCCTCAGTTCGTAAAATTTGCTCTCCAAGCAATATCCCTGCATGCCGTATTTAGTTTTTTTTCCTTTTTCGGTTCGACAGTTTACACCCGAAGAAAGTTTTTGCAGTTAATTAAGGGGGTACTGAAATAAGCTTAATGATTACAACGAGGCTTTCGCTGTAATCATCATTAACACGTCAGTTTAATGGAAATCAGTCAACCAATTACCGTTCCGTCGCATGTAAACCAGCTGCTAATTTTGCTCCCGCTCATAATGGCCATATCCTGCCAATGACACCGATTCAGGTAGTCGTCACTCACCCGCTCGTGTAGACCAAATGCACCCGATGACAGATAGAGACCGGTTGAATTTCCATTTCTTTTTTTCGCTTTTATTGATTGACATTTTATTCGATCACTGATGGCCGTAACCATTCGAGTGTGGTGTACGGGAATGGGGGATTACTATGTGAACAGAGATAAAATTGAAGTGCCCGCCCGGAGGGAAATTAGGGCAGGGTGTAAAATTTCATTGTTTTCGATTTGATCAGTTCCAAACGCGAAACAGGCACCGCTGAGCGGAGATGGAAAATTTTCCGAAGCCACACTACTTGCTGCCTAGCTCTGCTTCTTTTCATTTTTCCTGCTCGGCAAAATAGGTATGGAGTGATCATAATCGATGCCAGATTAACGCTTTGAAGATAATAGTATTTATTCGTGAACGATTTAGCTCCGTACAGCTCTCGTTTTATACATAAGACCGGAAGAAGATCAGAACGAACGAACCCTTCCGTGGAATGGCTCGGAAAGTAGGAAGCTTCCTTTGTACCATACAGGAGATTATCTTTGCTATTGCTTATTTGTAATATCGTGCATTATCTTTACCCTAACCATCAAATTCAAAACTGATATTCCACCTTTCATCCCTATCCGCTCCGCTTCACTCACCTGCCCACGAACTGGCATACAAAAGCTGCTTTTCTTTTGTGTAATAGCGTTGCCAAAAGGTGAATGCTATATTATATCAACTTTCAGTGATTCTGTCTCTCGCCCGGAGAGTGCAACTACAGCCATACTTGTTGTATGTGTCGTGGAACGTATCGTGCGCTAAGGTTACGGATACTTCACCCGTGTGCCTTCTGCTGGGAGGGGGAGGAAAAGGCAAACACCGACAACGCGTTGTGTTTCTCTGATGCTCGACCGGCTGATGTTGTACCGAGGTTCCGTTTCCAGCAGGACGACGTCGATAAGTTTCGAAACCCATGCAGCGAACAATCCCCTTCTAACTGGAAGCAACATTTCGATACACTCCTCGGTGTTGTTGAAAACTGGAGCAAGATCGAAGTCACTTTTTATACAAAGCAGCTTTGGCATTCGATAGTTTTTGCCTTTGCAGCTTTTGTGGTAGGCCTCTCTGGCAGATAGGGTGGGATTATCTTATTTATTTACAAATCAGTTTAAATAGACTGTACGCTTCTTGTCTGTGGATCTAATAAATTCCACACTCATTAGCCTGCACTCAATTTCAACTGAATAATCTCCGATTTTCATGACAATACCATGGCACTTTGTCAACTGCCTAGGATTATTCCATCTATCAACTGAATCACTCAAATTGCTGTTAAGCTTTATGTTCACCCTAGGCCCACAGAACAAACTACCCCGGGAAAAGCTTCCCTTTCAAACGCCGCAACACTGAACGGAAAGGCATCTACTAGGAGAGTTCAATTTATCGTTCACGTTTTCCACCGTTCCGCGTACCAGCCGTTCCACCCTAGTGAGAGGAACAGACTTCTCGCCGGGTGTGTTATGTCTGGAAGGGATTTGGTGCATTATAAATTTGATTTTATTATTAGCTTTCCTTCTCGTTCCTCGCTTTGGCAGCACGAGAAACCTGCCTTTTAGCCTAGTTTTCCCGGAGTCTCCGCCTCTTTTGGGCCCACGAAAAAAAAAATTTGTACTTGCACATTGCACAAGGCGCGGCATTGCAGCTGCCATGCCGGGCTTGATGAAATTTTTAGCGTTTTGTTCTAGGACGGAGAACGGACAAAGTTTCCAGCACACCTAGAAGAAACAATTACTTCACGGTTGGTGGCAACAGGCGGTGAGTCATTATCTGCAAAGCATATGACTCAGTGGATTGAAACGTCGGTTCGTGCCGAAATGAAAAGTTTCACCACCGCCCGTTCTCCGCTCTAGGATTGTTTGCTTCGATTATGCCGCGGCGCGGCGACTCTAAATCAGCACCATCGTCTCTAATTACCAGTTATCTTCACCGCAAATCAGTAGAATTAGACTGAAGAATCGGAACACAGAGTAAAAGATGAATTTTAGACTTTCACAAATTACGCTTGATGTAGCACGCCATTTGTTTTACCGGTGAGCTGAGATAACAAGAGTTCACCGAATAACCTCGACGGGAATCAATCATTTCCGCCATCCGCATGTACCTTTAGCATCGGGCGGCGGTTCACGGGCACTGAGTTCAATTTAACGCGGGCTTAACCGCGGTGGGGTGGAAGCGCGAGGCGTAAAATCTCCTGTCGCGGTGGGAATGGGCCGGGCGGACGTTATCAGGCGCACTTGAGCAATAATTCCACGCTTCGTTTACCACTTCCTTATCGTCGATCAACAGCTTCATCAGAATATTGTGAAAGCTTTGCCGGATGGTTTTGATGCACGCCACGGTCGGTACGTCAGCGCCCTGGCCTGTTTGATGCCTTCTTTACTATCCCGGGGGAGGTAAAGATTTGCGACAGTCCATCGGATAGGGAAGGTCATTTCGCACCCGCGTCGCGGTAAAAGTTGCGTATCAGGAAAACGGAAATGGAAAGGCGATAAAAGCGAGAAAAAAAGATAAAATCTGACAATCAACCGATTTTTTCCTTGAGTGGAGTTTACAGTTTTAATAAAACTTTCGCGGGGGTCTACTTTCAGCACACTTTTTTTGCAACCTGAGTATCTTAGTTTACGAGTTTGATATTTTAACTAACATTTTGCGTTTGTTTTTTCTTCCCGTTTCGACCATTAGCCATGGCCCAGGAGAGCTTCAAATGCCCGGACGATTTCGGCTTCTACCCACATCACACATCCTGCGACAAATATTGGAAATGTGACAATAACGTGGCTGAGCTGAAAACCTGCGGAAACGGTCTGGCCTTCGATGCGACAGATTCCAAATATCTGACAGAGAACTGTGATTACCTGCACAACGTGGATTGTGGTGACCGTACACAGCTAGGTAATTAGATCCGGATCACATTCGTAATCCTTACAATGAATATCTTTAGCCTCGTACCAGCAGCGGGAGGCTGGCCCCTAGGGTGACCACGGCTGGGATAGCGGGGAGTGATAAAATCATTGGAAGCTTAGGGAAAACCATGTTTTTGACTGGGATTCACCTCTGAAGCCATCACTTCAAGGCGACTGATAACTCGATTTGTGTCTTGTAAATATTTGAGTGATATGCAGATTTGCTTTGCTATTGAATATTTACCATCTCTCTCCCAAAATCCGAACAAATATTTGGAAAGTGGAGTTCATGATTTGACTGTACGATTGCCGTGCGACGATTTATTTTCTGGAAAAACAATCATGTAGCTCCACTGTGTCAAAGCCTCTTCACAGCGGCACGATGCCGAATGCAGAAAATGTTTTTATCGCGGCACCAATGGGTGTCTTTGTATCAAGAGGTGTTCATTTTGCGATATTGTTGACTTATTTGATTGCAATTGTATATAGCATTATAAAATACTGAAGAAAAATTACGTTGTCGCATCATATCATAACAAGCAGCTAGCAAAACGCTTTGAGAGCGTGTTAACTGTTTCGACTTTTAGAAAATTTTCTTTGTTATACCTCTCTGTAGGGAAAATCGACATTTTAGCATTCACTTGCATGCATGGAGGAAGCCATCATCAGCTCGACTTCCTGCCACTGTACGTGGATAGTCTAGTAGTAGATCTAAATTTGATTGTCAAATGAATTTTACACTAAAGTTGTTGCCCAAAGGTCAAAAGGTGTTGGGCGGACTCACAAGTAGAACCATTTGTGTGCGTTCCAGGATTCACGCCAGAGTTTGTAATTGCGAAAATGGAACAATGTATTCCCAGTATTTCCAGTACCGATGAATGTTTTCGTGTTTGGATTTCCAAGCCCGCCTTTTCTAAGGATTGGTAGCGCCTTTTATGTGTGCCTCTTCATTCTCTTAGAATCTCTCCTTCGTACGAGCCTGATAAGATACCGGTCCGACTGCTGCACAATACACCAACAATAAAATGATGACTTTGTTATACAATATAACTACATTTGTTTTGCTGCAAACACGCGCACTGTTAGCTGCTAACAGTCGTCATTGGCCAAACACGCATACAAGCCCAATTAACACAAGCAGTTACTGGAAAAACGGGAGGAAAAACAGATTCTCTAGCCTCAAAAACCGCAATTTCAATTGGCAATAGACCATCACTACATCGTCCTACGGGTACATTGTTTGTCGCAAATTACAACAGGGCACTTGGTCTAAGCGACCGACCCATTTTGTGTCCTATGAAATACATTAGCAGCCCCAAATAAAATTTATTGAGCTGATTTTTACAATTTATTTTCACAGAATTTCAGTGATTTTACTTCCTTCACGTTTGTTCCACAAAATTGAATGGAATTAAAGCACTTTTAACTGTATTTCTACTGGAAATACACTCTAAAAGGCGCGAGTTTATGGAGAAAAACTCGCGCACGAACAGATGGCCGTGCTGCCAAAATTGTGGTCAGCTCAACTTTTTAGTTCGTAATCTGTAAACCATTTTTCGTGACAAGAGTCATGGTAACTTGCTGATATTGATACCGTGGACCCCCGTTCGTTTGACCGTTTTTAATCTGAACACTTTTTAATTTGAGTCCCGCTGGTTTGCACAACGTGCAAATTAAAAATGGTTCAAATGTCATTCTCAACATGACATCATTTGCTTATGCAGACAATGCACATAAACACGATTTGTTTGTACTGATCTAGCGTGTTTAATCTGTTTCACATTGCGATTATGATAGAAATCTGATCGGAGAATGAAATATTCGCTATTTGCAACTGCCAACAGAATCAAACCACCAAAACAAGATCACGGCGGCCAGCTCACACAAGCTCCAGTATAGTTAGGGTTGTCAGTTGTTTAAATTAAAAACTAAACCCGTGCATGAGGAATCATTCAAACGAACGGGGGTCCACTGTATTGGCCTTGCCAGCGTTGCTGATATTGTTCAGGGTTTTGCGTGAGAAAAAAAGAAAGGGAAGTATTTTTGCTTTTGTCAACACTCACGCGTTGACAGTTCGGCACGAGATTTCCTGTAAGTGCGGGCAGCCTACGAAATCTCTTTCAACGCTGGCAAGGCCGATTACGTTTTCCCTGTGCTGGTACTTTGACAAAACGTAGTTTTGTCTTTCGCCATGGGAAAGGTTGACGTAGGGCTATATCCCCAGGAAGGTAGCTGGCACAGGGGGTAATTTCAAAAAGTAAAAAAAAAAAAACCAGCGTCACGAAAAAATTAAAGCTTTAGGATGCATATAATAGCTTATAATATTTATGAATGGCTTTTGATGATTTGAATACCAATCGATTCATAATAAATGTAGTATTTATGTGATTTTTATTACAATTTTTATTTTCAATCACTGAATAGTGAAAATTAACGAAAAGTTTCAAGATCAAATTTCCCCATATATTTTCTTCATGATTACCTTGCTTGACAGGCGTGGACGACAATTAAACCCACCATCTGTTTAATGCGGATCTCTTTTACCAAAAAAGTAACAAAATCCCCCCGTCTCAACAGGTCGAAGATTCTTTACGAAGTTTAAACCTGCAAAAAGCAAAGCCTAGGTGCTACATTCCGTTATCGAAACTTGACCTTCTGTTTTTATACAACAAACTTCGCAGCCAGCTGTTAGAGTGCAGGACAATTGTAGGGCCAGTTGCTACGATCCTATTGACTCTCCCAGTCGAGATTCGAACATACGACGACTCGCTTATTAGGCCAGCGTCATACCCCGAAGCCAACTGGGAGGAAGGAAGTTTAAACCTGCACCAATTCAATATCTGTGCTTGGCAGTGGTTGGAGAATTCGCGAAAAAGTGATCATTTGAATCGATGAACATCCCTCATGAACATACACTATTCGCCTGCCTCGCCGATAATGCACGCATCAGCTTTGAATTTTATCACGAACAGAACCTCAATGTGAACATCAGAATTCGTTCAAAAATTGAATATTGAACATTGAGTGTGTTCGATTTTTTGGATACAGAATGCCCGGGGACGTCGGAAATTATTCAAAATAATATTACCACGTACAGAGAATAGTTTAAAGTAGTGTTAGTGGCTTTACAAGCAGCAAAAAGCGTCCAATCGCACTTTTGCGTTGCTCACGATATTCATATATTCAGCGATGCTACGAAGCGTGAGTGTATGTTGCTCATTGTTATAGGCGAATTGAACCACTCGCGTAGCTGTTTTATCATGATAAAAACCGTTTGCCGATGCTCGGCGTATCTATTCATTTTGCGAGTTTTCCAACCTCTGGTGCTTGGGAAGTACGTCAGAGTGCAAAACCATCCCTTTTCTTCAACCGATTTTATCGTTTGAACATTAGTCTAGTCCAGTTGGACGTCCTGAAAGTGAACAGTTTTGTTAAAGTGCAAAACCACCAATCTTGTTCAACTGCTTTCATCTTTTAACATTGAATCAAGTCCAATTTGACGTTTTGAAAGAGAAACGTCGTAGAAAAGTGAGTGGTTATCTTTTTCTTATACCCGCTTTCATTCATATATTGCAAGAATTTGTTCGAAACTGTTGTCTTGCATGAAAACAGAGGTGGAGGGATATTTCTCAAGCGACAGCGAGTAAGGACAGCATATATCCAACCCACATACGCAATTTCCACCAAATTGTTGATAGCACCATGCATTGTGAATTGTGATAGATTGGTTTGAAGTATAATTGTTTTACGCCTAACATGTGGACAGCCAGTTGAAATATCAATTGGCTAGTGTCCTCTGCATCTTACTAGTTTCTTACGACACTCTACTTTACAGCTATTTGCATACTTGACAGAAATAAAATTGAAACTATGCAAAGAATTGCAAGCAACTAACTGACGCAAAGCAGCAAATGAAACGCTTAAAAATTATTCACGGATAAGACAGTCTTATCTCATCCGAGAATAGTGTTTTTAAGCGTTTCGTTTGCTGCAATTGTATTTCTGTGAAGTATGCAAATAGCTGGAAAATAGAGTGTCGAAAGGAACTAGTACGGTGCAGAGGACGATTGCTAATTGGTAACCGGCTTAACCGGCTGTCCACATGTTAGTTGTAAGGCAATTATACTTCAAATAAATCTTTCACAATGAATAATGCTATTAACAATTTTGTGGAAATTGCGTTCGTTCAGAATAAACTGAAGGATAATCTCTACTAGTCAATAAACTTAGCAAAATGCATCCACCTAAATAGAAGTGGTTTCTGCGGCGGGGCTGCCCCCCCGCTTTGCTTTGGTTTTGTACGTATGCTCAGACACTTCAAACCTTCCGATGATCCTTATATTTGTAAAGAAGGATAAGTATTCTTTATTGCGTTAGTTTTGGTTTCCATTCAAAAACCACTAATTTTTCATAAAAGCATGTTTCGTAACATAGCCACACCGCGGCGCTCGATTGTTACTTCGAGTTCACAGTTTAAAACCATACAAATGTAAAAACCTTCCAGTATAAAACCCTGAAAATGCAGCAAGCTACTCCGCAATATTCATGACAGAGGGTGTTAGTGTGCAAGTAAAACGTGTAGAATGATGGTTTTTAAAGTATTTTCGAAGTGAAGCTATCGACTGTTGACGATTACAAACCTTATGTTTTCGGGCGGGACAGTCAAACGGCAAAGCAAAACGACACTTATTTATTCTATGCCCGACGTTTCGATGTATTTAATATCTTTCTCAAGGAGTTAGAACCACGTATCGTATTTTGTCTGGTGGCCTCCTGTAGAAGGTTTGAACCAGTCACATTACTAATCAATGTATCATGTCAGTTCGTCAGTGGTTTGGACATTCGAGTCATTCAAATCAGCTTAATCAGTCTCCAACCTAAGGGAAAAAGACGAATGCTCGAATTTCTTCATTCTCGCTTTTGGCGATTCGCTGTCCTGAAGAAACTGGTTTCATCATCCCAGTTATGGAAGCTATAGACAGCTGATGGATTTATAACCTTTTCGGGATCGTAGAACTGCCTCTAGAGCTTTGTTTATGGCGCGTACCCTACAGGTAGAACAATTTCTTCTTATAGATAAAGAAAATAAGTTCATTCAACCAGTGATTTGGCATGTCTTCATCCGCTCAGATCTTCAGAATGATTCGAAAGATCGCATTGTACAACTCGTTCCCCGTTTTTAGAAATATAATTCGATCCAAATCTGCCAAAGTTGTTCTTTGACTCGTTGGAAGAATTTTTGGCATTCTCCCGCAATGGTGTATCCACAGCCTGACTCTAAAACGATGAATGTCCAAACTCATTATCCTCTCGGATACGAGTTGGCTTCAAATGATTTTCTAACGCTTGAATCATTCGAATCAGCTCAATTAGTTTCGTCGGAAAACCATTTTCAAACATTATCTGACATAGCTCATTTCGCGTGACTAAACCGTACGCTGCCTTGAAATCCACGAACAGATGATGAATCGCAAGTTGCACTCTTTCTACGGAATACATCTAGGGAATGTTACAGGACAAGCAATATTTAGTCCGTCGTGAAGCTACCCTCTTGTGAACCAGTTTAGTATCCGCCGACAAAACAGTCCGCCAATGGTCCCAATCTTAAGAACAGGATAGGGGAGTGCACTTTGGCTATTTCCAAGTGTGCTTTCTGATGGCATAACCTGGAAACTAAGGGCAACAGATGTCCATTCTTCTGGCCGCTACAAAGAGAATTTTCGTGGGTCTATAGAACTGGCTGACAATATTAATTCTTCAGCAGTAATTGCAAGTGTTTAGGCCATTCTAAACTTTTCCGAAAACCACTTCCAGCTAGTGGCACTGGTAGCCGCGGTGGCTTGATGGAGTCATCCACTGAACTGTTTCAGTGACTTTGCGTATTAATTTATTATAACTATATTCGTGCAGCTGCGTCAAATTTAGCTAATTATACACCGGTGCCTTTTCGAAAATGTTCGGATCAGTTCAACAGAACGAAATCGTTGGTAACTGGTCGAACAGTGTTCGCAGATGCTGTTTCATGGATCACATGCAGCTACCTTGGAGTTGCTTTATATTAACCACACGAAAGCTCTGAAACATACGTAATTCCTACTCTCTAGGAAGCGTATTGACTGACCAACTACCGACTGTCACTATTGCGTGAAATACGGTAGCTATCAATTATTGCTTCGAAAATAATAAACAACCAGCTAATCAACCATAGTTTGCAGAATTATATACAAAGCTGCATACGGGCCACGCAAATCCCGAACATTATGCTGGCGGCTTACCTGGTCAGCCAAAAGTGGCACTCCAAACTATGGCACTGGAAAAACCTGATTTAATCCTGAAAGGTGAAAGGAACCTTTGTTATACGGTCTTACTTGCTATTTGAGATAGAAATCGACACGTCTTCGGAACATATTTCATCTATTAGTTAACGTTGCATTGTGCGTTGGTTTACATAAAAATTTTGGAAATTGAATAAGCTTACAAAATTTGAACAAAATAGAAGCACTTACAAATTTTTTTTTACATTTGATGGGGCTTTCAACCGTTGGTTGGTTCGCCCCAAAATTTTGATAGTACCTTTTGTCATGAAATTGCTGAGTAAGTTGTTACTAATGTGGGTAAGTGCAAGTAAAAGTAAGTTGTAAGAAGAAATATTATTCTTTAACATATACATTGCGTAGTAAAGGTCTAGTTTATAGGTTTTTGAACTATGCATAACTATGCATCAATAAAGTTTTCTTGAAAAAATTTCATCAATTTTTATTAACCTTCGGTTACTCACGCTGTTGTATTCTGAACAACATTTGTAGGTTTTTGAATGCCATATTTACCAATCGTTGTTTAACTAACGTATATTCTTCAAAAACTTGTTATGAGCAAAATGCCTGAATTATTCAATGCAATAATACTTTAAATTGTTAGGAAAATAGGTCAGCATAAACCGTCAGGTGAGGTGTACCGCTATTGGCCCCAACTGGAATTTTTTCACGTTACTTCATATGGAAAAATGGTGTCTGTATGTAGCAAAACTATCAGCAAATGTAAAATGTTTAAAATGTATCCGACGGTTGGTAGTCGAGTAATTCGGGGTTAAAATCAGTATATTTTTATAATCAAAGTTCTACAGTTCCTAAACAAGCAAACATAGAGGTATACTATTTTCAGCAAAGTTGTGTATTTTTACTATTTGTATAACTTTGTAACACCTGAAAAAGTCATACAACAATTACAAAAAGAGCTAAAATAGAAAAACTGATTTTACAAATACCGAAACAATAAATAAGATTTCTCTGTCTTCGCTGAAGAGATAGAAGGTTACTGTCTTCAGCAAAATTTCTTGTAATAATAGGCTCTAAAACGTTGCAGAACACATCAATGTGTTATATTGAAACTGAAGAAAAATAATTTTTTTTTCACTTTTAGGGGGATTAATCCAAATTTAAATTCTACCAGATGATAGAGCATTCAATTTCAAGAAACTCTTCCAAAGGTTCGATAAACTTAAAACCAAGTTTTCCTAGTCAGAACTCTAGTGCGCACGTTTTCTTTGGTTTTGGGCTATTGTGCGCGCGAGTAACTGTGTTGCAAAAGTTGGCGCGAGCGTTCGAGGATTAATATCTTTTGACCGGTAAAACCAATTCTTATGAAATTTTGCATATATATTTGTAGTGTCAAAACCTCTCGTTTGATATTAAAATAATTGAAATTAGGTAAATTATCTTGGTTAAAATCATTATAAATTATTGTTAATTTTGATGTGGTGTATACGATTGCTCATAACTTTCAAATTAAACGTCCAATCCAAAAACCATTCAATAGTGATCTATCCGGCTATATTACCTGCCAAATAAAACTAATAGCGCATAAATCGGTTTGGCCATCTCTGAGAAACAGGCGATCATTTGAACCTTATCAAAAATGGTTTTTTAAGGCTAACTTTTAAACTACTTGTTCGTTTTCAATAAAACTTGGTAAAAAGTTTAGTAACAGCAAGAGCTTTCGTTTGGTACTAAGATCGTTGAAATTGGTTGCGTAGTTCAGGAGAAACGCGTGTCACGTAGTTTTCACATTTTTGCTTATAACTTTTAAACGAAACGTCGGACCGCAAAGCAATTCAATAGTGATATACTAGATAATAATACCTTTCAAACAAAAGTAAAAGCGATCAAATCGGCTCAGCCATCTTCGAGAAACAGGCGATAGAAAATGAGCTGCACACACACACATACACACATACACACACACACACACACAGACATTGCTCAGTTCGTCGAGCTCTATCAATTGGTATATGTGATTCGGCCCTACGGGCCTTGGATCAATTTCGTGTTTTTCGACCAATTTCTAAACCTTTGTTATATAGTATAACAAAGGTAAAAAGGATACAGGTTGGAAAGTACACTGGCCCGTCAGCACCAGCCGGTGTACTTCAGTGCGAAAGTACATACAATTTACCAACCAAAGCCGGATGAACAAATTCTGCTGCTAATCTGCATGCCAAGCTCATTCATTCGAAGAGATGGATGCAATAAATTAAATTTCATAAATTATATTAAATTCGTCCCTTTGTGCACGCTGTTGCTTTCCCGGGTCCACTTTCCTCGCCGCCGCAGTAAGGCTTTTGAAACGAAACATACACGCTAGGAAAAGGACTCTTATACCGCGCCGGTACATACCCATTTCGATGTCAGTTCAGCGGAGCCAACTCTTCTCACCTGCAAGCGTCAGTTTATAGTGCGGTAATGAATATTGCAAGTATTTATACCGCCACTCAGCTACAATCATGCACATATTCGTGCTCTACTGTGGCGCACAGCACGGATTCGAAAGGAAAGCCTAATTTTTGCTCCGGGATGAAATTATGAATTTTGTAGCAAACTCATATTAGCCGGTCGGCGATGCCAGTCAGTGCCAGCAAACTAAGAGGAGCTGATTTGCTACGGGGATTACAACTGTTTATGTCCCGTGGCACAGATGTGCTTTCTGATGTGGCTTGCGGTGTTAATCGGCATATTTAAAATCGGCTACGCCAGCGATGATTAATTCTAGATCCGCATGGAAAAGTTACTAATCCTCGCCTGAGAGGATTTGCGCTATTTAGTGTTACTAGGCGCGGCGATGAAATAATATTTTGGGGAAAACGTGTTCGAGTGTGTGTAAAACATTTACTAGTACATCCTTGGACCATTGGGCTTTGGCACAACAAATTTTATTGGGCGTTTCACTCGTCTGATTTTCGCTAATATTTGGGTTTAATCCGTTTGCTTTCAGAACCACCAATCACCACCCCACACTGCGAGCGTCTGTACGGTATCTTCGCCGATCCAGCCAAGTGCGACGTGTTCTGGAACTGCTGGAATGGTGAAGCTTCCCGCTACCAGTGCTCCCCCGGTTTAGCATACGACCGCGAAGCTCGCGTCTGTATGTGGGCCGATCAAGTACCAGAGTGCAAAAACGAAGGTATGTACAGTATTGTTCAGGTGACCCCTTGGGTACGAGTACTAAGCGCGATTTTATTCCGGTGTTTGCAGAGGTGGCTAACGGATTCGCCTGCCCGGCCGCTGGCGAAATCTCCAACGCTGGTTCGTTCTCGAGACATGCCCACCCAGAGGATTGCCGAAAATACTACATCTGTCTGGAGGGAGTCGCCCGTGAGTACGGATGCCCAATCGGAACCGTGTTCAAAATCGGAGATGCCGACGGTACTGGAAACTGTGAAGATCCAGAAGATGTTCCCGGATGGTAAGAATCGGCTTATTTATTCCCGTTGCAACCTAACCGATACGCACTAGCTGAACACTAGTTATTTTTTCTTCCAAAATTTCTAACCAATACCAATTTATGTTTTCCACTTTCCCAACACAACGAAATTGTCGCTAATGCAACACATTTGTTAACCAACAACCTCCACCTCACGGCATCGCATTTAACTTCACATCTCTCATTTACACCCCCTACAGTGAAGATTACTACGGTGATTTGGACTTGAAAAGCATCCGTAAGAGTGAACTCCTCGCCGGTCTAGTCCAGTCAGGCTCTGGTGCCCAGGCACCAACGAAAATTGTTAAATCAAACCGTCCAGTCGCAAAGGATAACTAAATCAAACTAGTAACACAGAAAACAAACCAGAATCCAAACAAACAAACAAAAGAAAATAAAAAACTAAACATTCGTGAATGCACTTCTAGAAGACCTAGAGACCTAGACGCTAGGGACCGCAGCGGAGCTAGTTTCTAAGAAGTAGTGTTTTCATTCTGGAAGATCCTCCGATGAACATCCTGACCGCCGGAGGATAAGAGACTGTTATTAAAGTAAAGATTTTAGATAAGTGATAGTCAGCGAGGAATACTCAAATTTGCTAAAAAAAAATTCTACTGAAAAAAAAAGCTACGACGTATCTAAGCAGCCATTTTAAAACAGTTTGTCGATTTTAACTCTCCTAGGAAATTGAAGCTTTGCTAGCTCAGTGAACACAGATTTTAATTATTTATTTTCGTTCCTCTTAGTTAAGATGACGCAATTGCACCAACCTTTCTACAATAGCCTAGAACAACACTTTGTACTGCACGTCCCCCACAACAGGCCACTACTACTCTTGTATTGTATGATTACACCGACTGGGGAATATTCCCTCGAGCAAATCAAGTTTTCAACTTTTCTATAGAAAAGAGATTTCATTTGTATGTAAAAATTGGAAAAATTTAAAACCTTATGCCGAAGGAAACCTAAGACAGAGAAACAATTGAAAAATAAAGAAAAAATCGAAAAAATCACATACAACGTTTGCCCGTTCATGCATAGTCTAAACAAGTACTTCCATTATGTCACAATCCCATCACTACTGCTGTTCAACTGCCCTTTTTCTATTTTTCTCTTTACCTCTTACTCCGTTGTGGTTGTTTGTGTCTCTGATTGTCTGTGGCTGTGGCCCCTCTTGGAACGAGATCTGCCATTGTACTACCTACTGTTGTTTTAACCCGATGCTAATCGTGCGGAAGCTATGTTTAACACTAGATTTAGCCGACCTGTTCTCTGTCAAAGAAGTTGACGGTGAGTGAGAGCAAGCCTTGGAGAGACCTTGGTCTATCTACTGTTAATCTTTTGTATTTTAACAATTTTTTTTGTACTAGACATTGATACTGATAAGCGGCCACGCTGTTGTTTTAATGCTTAAATGATGTTTGCATGTGCGAGAATGCGTTTCTAGGTTAGGCCCTAATGCTTATATGGTAAATTGTTACGCTGCGTGATTGTTGTAAGCTACGTCGGAATGTCATTGTTACTGTTTGGCTTATTTGGCTTTGTGGTTTGTCTAAGGTTAAACCAAAGTGCATGTATGTAAGATGAGCAGGGGCCGATATTGTCGACATAGATAGTTTCAAATGCAGCTAGTGATTGCTTCAAGTGACGGTCAATTTGTTTTATGTCACAGGTTTGTTATTCTCTCTATTCTAGAAAATATATCTCTAACATATAGATGGAAAAACAATAAACAATTGTATTAGAGCCACGTACAACTAAATAGAAAATAATGGTTCTGATGCGCTAAGTCGAACTGTTTATGTAATAGGTAACCTAGCGCGAGTGTTAAAAAATAGGTCAAAATCAAGCAGCCCCCTAGCCTCTCATACACTAATTTGTGTAAAAGCTCGTGAGGCACCATGGTTGCTATTTGCCGAAAGTGTGGAACTCACTTCCAGAATTATAATTGGACGTCGTTCGCAACAAAGTAAGATATTGAAACAAAAACAATAAAGAGACAAAGAAAGCGAGAGAAAGTAGTATAGAGAGAGAACAGGAGAAAAAGAACTAGGTAGAAAACGAAAGAGAGAACGAGAGACAACAAGAGAGACCACGAGAGAACGAGAGAGAGAGGGAACGAGAGAGAGAACGAGAGAGAGAGGGAACGAGAGAGAAAGAGAGAACGAAAGAGAGAGGGAACGAGAGAGAGAGAGAGCTTTTTACTATTTTCGTGGTTTACTTTAGTTGGCGGGTGAATATTTCATTTTCCGATCGAATTTTTACCTGAATCGTTATGTAAACAGAACCGCGCTGCCGGAGAGAGGGTGAGATGCATTAAGCCCCTCTTGAGGACTGTTAAAATGCCGTGAAAACAGCCATTAACAGCGTAGCGGAGAACATCCTAAACCTTGTGGCACGTCGATTCGCGTAACGAATGGTCTAACGAGGAGTGCCAGCAGATATTGGATGAGAAGAACGCAGAACGTCATTCGTCAGAATGTGGAATGTAGTATAAACAGAAGCGGACAAAGCAAATCCGACTCTTTCAGGAGAAGAAGCGTCGCCAGAACAGGAAGAAGTGCTAGGAACTCGAGCTTTCCCGACACGCGGATGTTCTATCAGAGACTCAACGATTCTCGCAAAGGCTTTATGTTGCGGGGCGAAATGCGGTGATCGAAAAATGGAAGGAGCATTACGATGAACACGTAAATGGCGTGCACACGGGAGACCTGATAGTGACCTCATTGGTGCAGCAAGCAACGGTGATGTGCCACCCCCATCGATAAGCGAAGTTAAAGAAGCCTTCCAGCGGCTGACGAGCAAAAAAGCAGCGGGAAACATGCCATCGGAGCGGAGCTTATTAAAATGGACCCGAACGAGTTGGCCGGCTGTCTGCTTCAATCGATTGTCAAGATTTGTTGGGATACGGTATGAGCGTAGCGACGAGGGGGGGAGGGTTTGGGGTCTCAAACCCCCCCCCTCCCCCAGACGAAAATTTGTTCTACACTTTGAAGCTTGATATTTCTGCTACCAATTGCTTAGAGCAGTGATGGCTAAACTGCGGCTCGTGATGATGCGTGCGGCTCGCGGACTGATTTGAGGGATGGCAAACTTATGAATAATTTTTTGGATGACGCAGGGGTCACTCAGTTCAGTCGCAGTACCTCGTGCATATTGTAGATTTGATTGCTTTCCGGTTTAAGTCATGTGGTGATTCCTAAAAATCGGCTTTTGCTGCTGCCTATTCTACATTTTGGTATGCGCAAAAATAGCCAGAGGTCATTGCGGCCCGTGGACTCATGGGGCGACCTGATTTGACCCGCACCACGCTTATGCCTGAGCACCACTGGCTTAGAGCACAGGAAAATTTACGGGACTAGTTGTACGATCCTCGTTGTCGTCGTCAGTAGCATAGATCTCGTACTGTTTCAACTAGTCGGCAGCATGTAACTCAATCTTGGGTTACTCGTCGTCCAGGCTTTTCAGAAGGCGTAAATCGTAAGACCAAGTTGAGCCATCTCGCACTGTTCTGGATGCCCGTGGGGTTGTGAAATAGAACCGTTTTCCTTATGACTGTCCGGTCCACCGTAGTTTACCGTATGCTTCACCAGATGTCCGATGGTAATCTCCCCAAGTTGTGTCTGCTGCTCGTGATTCATATACACGCAAATCTCATTTAACGTCCACTATTATGGAGCGTAAGAACAATCGTTCGTCAAAAGCGTGGTCGTTAATTCAAATTTTAGACGTTAAACGAGACGACATTAAAATCAAATTCCGTACGTTAAAATATTGACGCAAAAGAAAATCACAACAAATAAATGGACGTTAAAAGAGATTCGTACCTCCGCCGCTCTCCGCTTCTAGCTTTTGCTCCGTCAAATATCGTTCGCAAGTGCGAGCATGTCCTCCGTGAGTATCGTCAAATCCATAAAAACTACCGGTCTAATAAGGGCTTTGTACTTTGTCAGCCTCGTATGGTGGCTATCGTTTGCTGGCGGTTGGAAGCGTTTTGCGACGAGCAAAGTAGACTAGATTTTCTGCTTAAATGCGCCGCAAGATCTCCTTATTTGTGTTAACCGCGGCCAGCAGCGATCCCCACGATTATCGTCCACGAAAAGTGCACGTTCGTCTCTTTGAACATCTACCAATCATGTATGGACTGCGACGCGTTTACTTTCACCCCAATCCTACTAGCCTCCGTTTTCAGTCTCGCGCGGATGGCCTCCACAGTTGCGACGTTTCGGCCTACAATATCAAAGTCATCTGCGTAGTCAAGAAGTTTGCTACCTTTACTGAAAGTTGAGTCTCTCGTTTCGATTTTGCTCGCCGGATCCTCTTCTCAAGGGTGATGTTGAAAAGCATTCAGGTTAAGCTGTCAACTTGTCTCGACTTTTGCCGCGCCTGGAAGGGACTCGGCCCTTTTGCCTCTAATAGTCTCTCCTAGCCAAGATTTTAATATACTACGTTCCACGATGTCAACTGGGAGGCGCAATTTCAACATTTACTTTCTTTTATATCAATTTGATTTTTTTTAAACCCCCCCATAAGAAAAATTTCTGGCTACGCCCCTGGGATACGGTACAACTACTGGAGAAGTGGAAAGACGGGATTATTTGCCATATCTACAAGAAAGGCGATAAGCTGGACTGTGAGAACTACCGAGCGATCACTATCCTGAATGCCGCCTACAAAGTGCTGTCCCAGGTCATCTTCCATCTATTATCGCCAATAGCCAATAGATTTGTGGGAAGTTATCAGGCCGGTTTCATGGACGATTGGTCTACAATGGAGCAAATCTTTACCCTGCGGCAGATCCTCCGGAAGTGCCACGAGTTCCGAGTCCCCACACATCACCTGTTTATTGATTTCAAAGCCGCATATGATAGTGTAAACCGACAAGAGTTATGGAAAATTTTGGACGAAAACGGTTTTCCGGGTAAGGTTACTAGACTTATCATGGCTACGCCGGATGGGATTCAGTGCCGTGTGAGAATCTCGGATGAATTGTCGAACGGACATTCGAATCTCGCAGGGGACTTCGATAAGGAGATGGTCTTTCCTGCCTGCTATTCAACATTGCGCTTGAGGGTGTTATAAGGCGAGCGGCGATCGAAATGCGGGACACTATATTCAACAAATCCAGTCAATTTGTCTACTTTGCTGATTACGTCAGCAGAACATTTGAGATAGTGAGGCATTTGATGTCAGCAGAACATTTGAGGCAGTGAAAGATCAGTACACCAGACTAAAACGCGTAGTAGAGAAGATTGAATTGAAGATAAATACGTCTAAAACGAAGTATATGCTTGCGGGCGGGAACAAGCGCAACAGGACCCGCTTGGGCAGCACCGTGGTAATCGACGGCGATGAGTTTGAGGTAGTCGACGAGTTCGTATACCTTGGCTTACTGGCAACAGAAGACAACAATAGCAGCCGTGAGATGAAAAGGCGTATTATCAGCGGAAGTCGGGCCTACTACGAACTCCACAAACACTTGGGGTCGAACAATCTGAGCCTCCGTACAAAGTGCACACTGTACAAAACGCCAATTAGACCGGTTGTCCTCAATGGGCACGAAACGTGAACACTGCTAGAAGAGGACCTGCGAACTTTCGGAGTTTTGGAATGACAGGTGCTAAGAAATATCTTTAGCGGCGTGCAAGGGAACGGTGTATGGAGACGAAGAATGAACCACGAGCTTGCGTGTATCTACGGCGAACCCAGTATTCAGAAAAAGGTTGAAGCTGGACGAATACGTTGGGCAGGACATGTTTCCAGAATTCCGGACAACTATCCTGCAAACATAGTTTTCGCTTCGAATCCGGTAGGAACAGGATGAAGAGGGGCACAGCGAGCGAGGTGGCAAGCCCAGGCGGAGCGAGATCTGGCGAGCACCGGGTGCCTGCGGAACTGGAGACCAGCTGCCATTGACCGAAATAGATGGAGAAATTATGCTACGCAGACTTTGCCATAAAACGTTAGGTCAATTAAGAAGAAGGTAAACGGAATAGATTTGTCACACAAGTTACAAGTACAAACAAGTTACGTTTATTGACATCGACTCCATATTTTTCTCGATGTTCTCAATCTCTACCAATTGGACAGCTGGGTGCACATTTTGCGTGGTGCTAATGATCTGGATTGAGCTGTGATCGTCGGAAAAATTTCACTTTTATTACGTCTAAAAACTTCCGATCTGACTGGTCGCTTGTATTCCGTGCCTCTAGGTGTGATTTCGCATGTTTCAGGGTACAAAATAGGTGCACAGCAGCTGTTTTTGATCAACATGTTCGTGTAGAGCTCTACACTTCTAGCGCGGGTTTTGGCAACAAATTACTGGAGTTCTTCGTAGTTTGCGAAGTTTTGGTTATGCTTCTTTTTCTTGTTTCTTCTTTATCTGGTTAATTGTATAAAATATCATCCGACTACATGTGGTCTTAATAATCTAAAGTTACATATATAAAATATCACAGGTTATACGGATACGTTAACGAGAGGTTTTTGTGGACACGTTGAAGTCGAGCGATTGATATGCCTCTTGGAATCGTCCACTCACACAAATCATAGCGTCATTGTTGCCGTACACAGTGTTTCTAGGAGGTTGTCGTAACCATCTTCTTAGGCTTAGAATACGTTGTAGTACGTAGATGTGTTTTTGACCAAGCAATGCGAAACTGTCAATCTAGGATCGGTAAAATTTTTGCACCACAAACAGCTTGATTGGTGTTTCGTTCCAACCTCCTAGTGTTTCGATGCCAATCAATGAACACCGGTCTTCATAGGACAAGTCTTGTCGGTGCGTCCATGGAAGATTTCGTAGCGTGTATCGCACAAACTTATAGAGCACTGATTCGACTCGGGAAATCTACATTTATTCACAGGGGGACCATACAATTAACGCGATTTCGTGAATGGATATTACCAATGAGCAGCACAATGTGGGAAGACACAGTAGATCGGTAAAGTCAGCACCAACTGTCGAAATGAAACCTAATTGGCGCTTAGTCTTCACTACAATAGCTGAATAGTAGGCTTTAAAAATAGGTTGATAATCTAACAGAACGCCTAGATCCTTGATTTGGGCGACTTGATTCAAAATAGTGGAGTGGTTGAACAGAGCAGAATTCTTCAGACGCCGATAAAAATAACACAGCACTTCACTATACTAATTAGAAGTCGCAGTAGTCGGCACATTCTGGTAAACCTGTCGAGCATATCCTATAGACGCAAACCATCATTTAACTTGAGGATGGCGAGGTAGGGGACATGAACGACTGAAAATTAAAAAAAAAAATCAATTCTTTTTATTTCAGATTTTGATTCTGCAGTCTTTTCCGCTTATTTTGATACTAAATTTGTAATGATCCGACCACGGGAAGTGACCGAAAAATGATCATACACATAAACGTTCCAGTGCGGCATGGAACAACCTCGACAGAATAAAACGCCGCTCCTGAAAAACCACGATTTTCAAACTCTATGTAGGGTTTATTTCTAATTCCCGTCGTAGTAAGTGAAGTCATTCTAATTTTCATCATTTGTTGGATGGATTTAATGAATACTCCAAAAGATTTGACTAAAACGCACTTACCTTCCGATCCGTAAACTTTGAAATCACTGAAAAGTGATTATTAAAGCATATTATTGAAATTACGCAACTGACTTTATTTCTTAAATTCGTCGTACCGTTTTAAAATCCGTCCATCAAAATTTTTCATCGTCCGAACTAAAAATCACAACAATGTTTACGAAGCTAACGCGCATGTATTTGTGTAGGACGGCATGACAAATGTTTTTCTGCAAAATTTCTGCAGGTCAGGCAAGTTTTCCTGATTGTAGAATAACGACAATGCCTTACGTGAGTTATTTTCATTTATGAACGACGGAAATTAAACCGACCAATTAATGATAAAAAGCATTACAATAGATCTCAGCTCACTTTGATTAATCGCGTATGATAGACAACAAACTAAAATATTAGGGAATAACTAGTTTTGCATTGTGTGTCATAAAAATGCTGATATTTTTAATAATTTGTGTTGGATAGGACGGGAATAGGCAATTACGACGAAGTAGAAACATTCCCTACCTTTTTCTCAGAAACTACACAACGTATTGGAACAAACTTTTTTGTTTTGTTGGTAGTAGCTTAGCAGAGACTTTTATAACTTTTGAGGTTTGTAAACGAAACACAGCCTGAGAAAAACGAAAAAGAAGAAGAAAAGATGGTTGAAAAAATAAAATTCTGTCTCCTTTTTCTTTTTTCTCTGGCTGTGTTTCGTTTACAAACCTCAAAAGTTATAAAAGACTTTGCCAAGCTACTAACAACAAAACAAACAAAAAAGTTTGTTCCAATACGTTGTGTAGTTTCTGAAAAAAAGGTACATAAAGTTTGAAAATCGTGGTTTTCCAGGAGTGGCGTTTTATTCCGCCGAAGTTGTTCCACGCCGCACTGGAATGCTTATGTGTATGGTCGTTTTTCGGCCACTTCCCGTGGCCGGACCATTACAAATTTAGTATCAAAATAAGCGGAAAAGACTATTAAATCAAAATCTGAAATAAAAAAATAATGATTTTTTAAAGTATTGAAGACATAATTGAAAATGAAAGCGAATAGAACAGGTCCTAAATTACTTACTTGAGGAACATCGGACTGCGGTATGAATGTTGTCGACTGAATCTTATATGCATGTAATTCAGTTTTTGTCTGGACTTTTTGGACGTAGCTTCGTGAAACGCCAGTACTGCAACAACACTTGTTGAAATATTGGGATTTCGGGTGAAATTCGCCTTGAGCCGACTGAATTGTTTCCCACTCGCGACTTGTGATCCAATGTCAATCAATCTTTCAAACTTCTCAACACTCCTGACATGGTTGAATTACAGTATGATTTCGAATTTGGCCAATAATGAGTGTCGTATATTTTGCCCAAATCGAAACCGTGCCAAAGGCGATACCCTTTCCACGTAGAACTACGTCTAACCGCAGCGTGTCAATCCTAAATTAAGATTCAGGCCAGCGTCACGAAAGAATGAAAGATTTAGACCATTAAAAGCTCTTCCAATTCAGAACACATTTTATTGGTTTGTCTACCATTAGATTAACAAAAGATGCAGCAATTGTGTGGTTTTCATGAAAAGATTATTTTCCAATCGCTAGGTAGTAAAAATCAACGAAAACTTTCAAGGTCAAATTTCCCCATACATTTTCCGTGCGATACCTTTGCTTCACAGGCACGAACGACTAGTACATACACCAAGCGTACAGCTGCTGCTGTTGCTTCAAGAAGAAGAAGTATAAACTTACAACACTTGCGTAGCCCCGCCTTTCTGACGTGTAGAAGCAGCTGAAATGCTATTTAATAAAAGCACCTAAATGTTGTGTTTCTCGTCTGCGCGGGGTAAAATGCCCCACCTGCGGTATAATATGCCCAATGCGGTAATTTGAGTATTTCTACCAGTGACAGTCCAACTCTATTTTGTAGAAAGTAAAACTATTTCCTTTGTTTTGCAAAATATCGTTATTTTATGTAAAATAAACCTAGTTTCGGCCTTCTGGTGCACTTTTTCTTTTCTGCATGGGGCACATTATACTGCAGCTGTGGCGGTTTGTACCGGGTAGTTGAATTACCTAGAATTTGGACGTTGGTAATAGATAATTCCCACCACGGTTGCTCTACAATATTAATTGAATTAAATAATGGCAATTGGCTTCAACTTAGATCTGTTTACCTATGTTTATAGCTACATTTGCAAGGGGGGCAAATTGCACCACCGCAAGTGGGGCATATTGGCCTGCTTTTACTTATTTGAAAAAACATTAAATGCTAAAGTAAATCAAGCGTTTCATACCGTTATTTTTGGCAGGGATGTCTTTTTGAAGTACACTTTACGCAATCGAATCGCAACAACCGGTTATTTACAGATTTTGAGAAAATAGCTTATGGAAATGACGCCAAAAGTTACATCGGAAGCTGCTCAAAACCAAATTTATTTTTGTTTTGTTTTTACAGCATGTGACAACTGTCATACTTGCATAGTAGGTTAGTTCCATCAATTTTTGATTTCGCTTGTTTAGCGAAAAACGAAGGTGGGGGGGGGGCACTTTGGCCAGGGAGAGGGCACGTTATACACAATTCCCCTAAAAAGAAAACCCGAGCCGTTCATTCGCTGCTCGAGTTGACTGCTCGATTCGACTGCCTGACTTGACTATTCAAATCGGCAGCTCGACTTGATTGGTCGAATCGACAGCTCAACATAATAATGTTTGCCAAATATTAAAATATTACAATAATAAATAAAGGATGGTTATTACTATGCTATTTGTGCTACTTTACGCTGTTTTAGATTACATGGGTCATTGCAAGCGATAAAGGTGTTTTTTACCCAAGCTTTCATCACAGAACCCGCATAATGTAGTTCTACGCCAACCAGTCGTGTCTGGTACACAACCCTTGTAATTTTTTAATACGAAAAAATAGAATATAAATGCGTTAGAAAGTAATCAAATGTCATTAATCAACGATTTTCCAATCCAATCCAATAGAAAAATGACGAAAACATGGTTTCGTCATCTAGAATATGCTTGAGGAAATTGATTGATTTTGATATTTTTGGAAGTGAAATATTTTGCATTGCCAAAAAATAATACTTTTGCTGCCAAAATCAATCCCTGACAAAAAAAGGCGTGCCAAAATCGAAATCCCTCTGTACATATCTAAAACTTTCTTTCCAAAACACGATAGAATAGCTTCGGTTTTTTCATATGAGCGTACAAAGTTTTTTCACGTGTCTTAACTCGCTTCCATGTTGGCCGAATCAAAATGCACAACTACGAAATTCACAGGATATAAACAATACACTTTCAAGAGAAACTGTGACAAGCTTGCCTAATTTCTACCCAGAAAAAAAATGTTATGGTTAGTTCTTAATGTTGCAACAGTTTCGTGTTTGCTCTTTGGTTCTTTATCGTAAATTTTAAACATGCTAGGTACAGAGGAATGTCAATTTTGGCATGCTTCAATGTTAGCATGGACCGATACTAGCATGACTCGATTTTGGCAACACAAAAAATTTTACATTTCAAAATTTGCTTAAAAATAGATGAGTTATTACATGAGAATAACGAAAGAAATGATGACGTCAGTAAGTGCATAACAAAAAATTTGTAGTTATGCAATCATTCGGAAGGTAGTACACTCAAGACGCATTTTACGCGAAGGTTACGTTCCGCGTGAATTTCGAAATTCGCATAAAAAACACCGGGTTAATTCCGAAATTCGCTTAAAAACCGAATCAAAATAGACGTGTGAAAAACAAACTGCGTGAGAAGCCACTTCAGTGTATTTTTTATTGCCGTAGGACCACATCTTACCGCAGGTAGGGTTGCCAAGTCTGAAAATTACAAAAACCGGCCGGTCGGTCCTGCCTTCAAAAAATGCGGTGAAGGGCGGGGGGGGAGTTGTGGCAGCATTCTAGAGGATTTGTTTAATGTGTAATGTGCGTTAGACAGTCGCCGGTAGCATATAACCGGCGTAAAGAGAAAGTGGGAGTCGGTTGACAGTTTCCCATGTAAATTATTGAAGATAGCTAGTTTTTGAGTGACAACTACTTGCTACTGGCGCTGGTGAACGATTTAATGTATATTACCGTCAATGATCCACTGTTCAGGATTGCTAATAAATTTATCAGAAAATTTAACAAAGTACAAGTCCGGCTTCATACGTCGGAAAACCGGCCTTTTTGCCGGATTGACTGGCCACCGGCTATGCAAGTGAGAAACCGGTCGGGCCGGCCAAAAACCGGCCACTTGGCAATCCTAACGGCAGGGCGTCAAAAAACTTACTTGACCGAATAACTGGGCTTTTCAAATATAAAATGGTTGTAATCGTGGAAAAATGGTTGATTATTGATAATTCGTTAATTATCAATCGTCGTTAGACACATTTATATTAATTTTTTTTATATCAGAAAGGGTCTCGATTTTGACAACAAAATTCGAAATCCTTTCGTAATAAAAGCAGGCTATGGTTACTGAAGGAAACCGCGCACAAAACGTTTTAGTTTCCAGAATAAGTACATACATAGTAATTCACTAAAATCTACAATCCCTCAGTCTGTTTATCTAAACTCATTTCTGATGAGCATTTCAATTCTAGTGTGTAATAAACCTATCTGTTTCAGTGATTTCAGCAGTGGTAATCTCGCACATGGCACTACTACTATCAATCACCGGTGCAAAACAATCGACTCAAGCTCGAACACAAATACCATACGTCGCGCCGCCGCCGCCGCGCTGTGTGATCTCTTCACCGAAGAGGCGATGATTAGATTTTTGATGCTTTCAGTCCGCTGCTAATCTAATTAATTAATTTACGACTGCACGGCGTTGTTTGATGTTGTTTGAGAAACGTGCCGAAATTCGATTAGCATACAAACATTCAAACATGTAAGCATGCAGCAGTAGGCCTACCTACTCCGCCGGCGGAATGTAAAACTTTTCGTGCAAAATTTCCAACAAATCCACCCGGGTCCGGCCGACGACTGGGCACTGGGATACGGTGATTACAACTGGCGATTGATTAGTTAAATGAAAACCATCGCCGATCTGTATTGTTTGTAGACAAGCAAAAACTGCTGGAAGTGCAACAATCAAAGGGGGCTGAAAACATTTGTTGAATACCGAAGAGCAAAATAGACCGGTTTATTGCTTGAAAGCGGATGGTAATCTGATTGTATCGACCAATTATTGAATTACCGCTTTGCATATGAATTATTTATTGATTATTCTCAAACCTTAATTAAAAGGTATTCAATTTACTGTCTCGCCTGAATTGTGTCCATTGAATAGTAATCCTGGCACAGTCAATTGGTTGTCATAATCGAGTAAAGATGCCGCTGTTCATTAATTTCTCATTTTGGACGTTTCTTTTTCCATTTTTGCATTATGGTACGCTGAACGAACATCTGACGTAGGACATAAACAGATAAAGGAATATTTTTAATTTGCAACTTTCAATTACACTTGATCTGTAAATAGTGTTATGAAATTAAGGGTTGATCGGTTTAATTAAATGATTTACTTATTTTCTATCTTTCCAGTGAGGACTATTATGGCGACCAGGACATCAAAGCGCTTCAGAAGAAGGGATTTTAGTTCAAGTCATTAGACATTAGACAGTGTTATTTTAAGTTATTTCCTTAGGTTTTTACACAAAATTAAAGGTTAAAAAATCATAACAATATATTGGATTTGCTAGTCGTTGAAAGAAAACTACTTTTTTCAGTCTGAGCTAAATTTAAAAAAAACGGAACACATTTCTGAGGTACGCCCTTTTGCTGTTTTAAAGGGCAGATTGCTCCAATCAATTTAAAAACGTTTCATAAATGAACACAAATCGCAGCTAGTATTCATTTTCTTGCAACAAATGCTCAACGGTGACTGTTTTGGGAGTTTCGAGCTGTGTTAGAATTATTCGGAAATGTGGATTGCCACTGGAGCAAATGGTTAGTATCGAATTTGAACAAAAACTAATCACGCGGCACCTCAAGCACCAATTGAATTTTAAAAACTAGATCAATGGAAATCAGATCAACTACTTAGGCCCAGGCTGGTCATATCTAGACATGTTCGGGGACCCCGGGAACCCTCAGGAAGGTACAATAACATAAAATGGTATATTCCTTATAACAAAACCATCTCAATGCAATTTTGAAGACAAGCCCTGCTCTGGACAGCCAAAAAGAATTGATGGCATTACACGTTGAAGATTCAAGTCAAACGCAAAAGCAGCTTGTTTTATCATTAAGAGTGATACAAGTAGTTTCTGTGCAATTGACATCCATCGAGTTAATGTTAACTGCTACTATTTTAAAAAAATAGCTGGCAGAAACTAAAACCAGCTAATACAAAAATTTCCAAGGTATTGAAGAGCGGCAGCCCACAACCTAGAAAATTCGAAAAGCTTTGTTTATCAGGCTTTGTCTTAAGATGGCAAGCCAGCTAAGTAAGTAACCAGCCAGTAGTCGTATGTTCAAATCTCGTCTGGGCGGTGGAGTCAGTAGGAGCGTTGAACTACTAGTCCCATAATTGTCCTATATTCTAATAACCGGCTACGAAGTCTGACAATAAAAAAGGCCCAAGTCTTCAAGAGGTTGATACCAAAGGCTTTTCTTTTTTGTGTGATTATTTTTGACGTAGGACTACGTCTTTGTTTACTATACTGGGACTGGGTAGCACTTTGTGAAAACGAAAATAGAAGTGTAACGCTTGGATGAAAGATTTCAAATGCTAATAACTATCAAACCATTGAACGAAACTGAACAATTTATATGTCGTTGAATAGATAAAATGACCAGCAATTTTTTAGGAGGGTAAGAGAGCAATTTCGTGCCGGGTGTAAGAGGGGGGGGGGGGGGGGGGCTCCTATACAAATGAAACACAAATTTCCTCAAATCTCGAGAACTAATCAAGCAAATGGAGCCAAATTTGGCATGTGGGGGTTTCAGAAAGCAGGATTAATTTACGATGTACTGAGACCTCTTCTCCTTCTAAGAGGAGGGCCTCCCGTACAAATGAAATACAAATTTCCTCAAAATTCTAGAACTAATCAAGCAAATGGAACCAAATTTGGAATGTAGGGGTTTCAGAAGGCAAGAATTTTTTCTATGGTAAATTAAGACCCCTTCCTTCTTTAGGAGGGTGGGGGGCATACAAATAATATTCAAATTTCCTCATAACTTGAGAACTATTCGAGCAAAAGGAACCAAAATTGGCTTGTGGGGGTTTTTGGAGGTAAGATGTTTTTCTATGGTGTACTGAGACCCCTTCTTCTTCTAAGAAGGGGGGCTCCCATACCAATGAAATACAAATTTCCTCATAACTCTAGAACTAATCAAGCAAATGAAATGAAAGGAGGGGAGGGATTTTTCTATGGTGGATTAGAACTTTTGCTTTCTTTAAGAAGGGGAGATCCCATACAAATGAAATACAAATTTCTTCATAAATCGAGAACTAATCTAGCAAATGGCACCAAATTTGGCGGTTGGGGTTTTTTTGGAGGCATGAATTTATTTTGAATTTATTTATTTTATGATGCTTTGAGACTTCTCACCCCTGTGGTAGGAGGATAATTCATTACCATTTCAACCTTTATGACGCACACGAGTGATTTTTAAAAGAAATTTCTATGTCTCAAAGGTTGCAGGCATTGTACTTATGAACCCCCGTCCACGTATTTTCAAAGCCACCATTGCAATGAAGTATTGAATCTGAATATTTCGCTCTTCTCTTTTAAACATTCACTTAAACAATGGCACTCACAGATACGCATACGTACACAGATACGTATAAACATACACTCAAGTCTTTTTTTACACGGTTTGTTTTTTTCGATTACTCGAAAACGGTGCAGTTAAGGAATATTTATAATCTACGTGAGGAATGTCGAGCTACTCACAAAAGTATTGAGAAATAAATGAATGGTCTCTAAGTTACCCCGTTCTTAATACTCAAAAAACCAAACCGTGTAAAAAAAGTACTTGACTGTACATATGCCAGAAATGCAGTTTACATTAGTCTTTGATCTGATGATCTGATATAGTCCTACGTCACCCTCTCGTACAACCCTTAGGGCTGTATACCTTGTAGTTTTTATTTTATTTTGCTCCCGGTACTTTTACGACTGATTTATTTCGACCGCATATATAAATTAAATCCACACTAAAGTATTGCATGTTATGAAATTGGTGCAAATAAAAATTACTCTCAGGTTTTCTAACTATAGTTTTTTTCAAAAATGAAAAATTGTGGATGCTAAGCTCACCCTAGTCTAAGACTAATACTTCTTTGTGAAGGTTTCCTCCATAGTGCATTTTGGAAATACAATCTTCAACCGATATTTTTTCTAGATTTCTGAAAAAAAAAACCGATTTAATCCACCTAGTGGTGAAAGGAACCTTTGTTATACGGTCTTACTTGCTATTTGAGATAGAAATCGACACGTCTTCGGAACATAATTCATCTATTGGTTAACGTTGCGTTGCGTTGGTTTACATAAAATTTTTGAAAATTGAATAAGTTTACAAAATTTGAACAAAATAGGAACACTTTTAAATTTTGATGGATCCTTTTTTTATGAAATTGCTGAGCAAGGATAAGTAAGTTGTTGTTAATCTGAGTAAGTGCAAATAAAAGAAAGTTGTGAGAGGAAATTGCCTAGTAAAGGTCTAGTTCATAGGTTCCTGTAATGCCATTCTATTTGATTCACATCAATAGAGTTTTCTTGAATAATTTCATTCTTCATATTCATATTCTTCACATTCATATTCTTCAATAAACTTATTATGAGCAAAATGTCATAATTATTCAATGCAATAATAATTTAAATTGTTGGGAAAGTAGATCAGCATAAACTGACATCACAGAAACGAGGCAATCAGCATGTGAGGTGTACCGCGATTGGCCATGGAATTTTCTCTCGTTTTTTCATATGGAAAAATGGTGTCTGTATGCAGTAAAACTATCAGCAAATATAAAATGTTTAAAATGTATCTGTTGGCAGTCGAGTCATTCGGGGTCAAAATTAAGGCATTTTTTTAATCAAAGTTCTACAGTTCATAAACAAACAAACATAGAGGTATACTATATTCATCAAAGCTGTGTATTTTTACTATTTATACAATTTTGTAATACATGAAAAAGTCATACAACAATTACAAAAAGAGCTCAAATAGAAAAAACTGATTTTACAGATTCATATACAGATGAATAAGATTTTTATATTTTTGCTGAATAGATAGAAGGTTACTGTAGTCAACAAAATTGCTTGTAATAATTTGTTCTAAAACTTTGCCGAACACATCAATGTGTTATATTGAAACTGAAGAAAAATAACTTTTTTATTTCACTTTTAGGGGGATTAATCAAAATTTAAATTAAACCAGACGATAGAACTTTCAATTTTAAGAAATTCTTCCGAAGGTTCCATAAACCTAAAACCAAGTTTTCCCAGTCAAAATTCTAGTGCGCATGTCTTTTTGGCTTTGGGCCATTGTACGCGCGAGTAACCGTATTACAGAAGTTGGCGCGAGTGTTGGAGGGTTAATATCTTTTGATCGCCAAAACCGATTATTCTGAAATTTTTCAGATATATTTGCCGCATTAAAATCTCTAATTTAATGCCAAAATAATTCAAACTAGATAAATCAACTTAGATGAAATCGTTATAAATTATTGTAAATTGTAATGTGTTGTGTTCAATTGCTCATAACTTTCAAATTAAACGTCCAATCAAAAAATAAATCAATAGTGACCTACTAGGTTATGTTACCTTTCAAATGAGACTAATAACACCTAAATCGGTTGAGTGATCTCTAAGAAACAGACGATAATTATTACCTTGTCAAAACCGGTTTTTAATTATAACTTTTAAACTACTTGTTTGTTTTCAATAAAATTTACCCGAAAAATTTAGCGTTAACAAGAGCTTTCATTCGATACTAAGATCGTTGAAATCGGTCATTTGGTTGCGGAGAAAATCGTGTCACGTAATTTTCACTTTTTTACTTATAACTCTTAAACGAAATATCGGACCTCAAAACAATTCAATAATGATATACTAGGCAATAATACCTTTCAAACAAAAGTAATAGCGAACAAATCGGTTCAGCCATCTCCGAGAAACAGGCGATAGAAAAGTTGCGCCCCGCACATACACACACACACACACACACACACACACACACACACACACACACACACACACACACACACACACACACACACACACACACACACACACACACACACACACACACACACACACACACACACACACACACACACACAGACACACACACACAGACACACACACACAGACACACACACACACACACACACACACACACACACACACACACACACACACACACACAGACACACACACAGACACACACACACAGACACACACACACAGACACACACACACACACACACATACACACACACACAGACACACACACAGACACACACACACAGACACACACACACACACACATACACACACACACACACACACACACACACACACACATACACACACACACACACACACACACACACACACACACACACACACACACACACACACACACACACACACACACACACACACACACACACACACACACACACACACACACACACACACACACACAAAGACACACACACACAAAGACACACACACACAAAGACACACACACACAAAGACACACAGTCACATTGCTCAGTTCGTCGAACCCTGTCGATTGGTATATGTGGCTCGGTCGGTGGCATTTCGTGTTTTTCGACTAATTCCTAAACCTTTGTTATAGTATAACAAAGGTAAAAATTTCTTTTTTGTGGTATTTGTTCTGCAACACTTGGCACAAGAGTCATTGGACTTTAAAATAAGCGATGTTCAAAAAAGTCAAAAAAAAATTCCTTGAAATTTTCTGAAAATCTTTTTAAAAACTTCGAACGTTCGAAGCTTTAAAATATTGTTTTCTCTCATAAGTCCATAAACTAACAGCGTGTACAAACTTTTATGATTATGAATCTTTTGAATCGTAAATGGTTCGGTCCATTTTATATAATAATTTTGAAAAATACCCTAGAAGAAAGTTAAAGACTGGAGCATCCCAGTTGGCCTCAAAGTACGACACTGGTGTAGCAAATCAGTGAGTCAGTCACACAGACACATTTTGACTGATTGTGAGAGAGACTGTTACAGTCAATAGAATCGTAGCAATTGCTCCGCAATTGTTATCTATATATACTAGCAATATACTTGATTGGTTGGTTGCGAAGTCAAAAAAATCGGAATGTTAAATTCCAAAAAGTATGAATGTTGCCCTAGGACTTCGCTATTGCTTAGTTTATGCAGAGAGCTTTGATCGCAGTTCATATTTGTCACACTGTCATGTTGCACCATATTGAACATCATGTAACATTTCAAGTTTCACATGCTGCATAACTAATGGCGCATTTTTATAACTTGATACAACCTTTTTGTTTGCTAACAACTACGCACAAATGACTTATGCCCACCGCATAGTGGGGCGACTCCATACAAATGCTGGCCAAGCAAAAAAATCTCTTTAAATCGAGGATAATATGTGGCTCTTAAGTAATTTTAGGGTGCTGAGCCCGAATTTCAGGTTTATTTTGCATTAGAACGTATATTTTTTGTGTTTAGGGAGATTGTTCAACTATTTTTCAAGTTCTTTTTAAGTATAATGACGTATAAGAAATGAGGCTCATTTGGAAAACTTTTGCAGATGGATTTTTACAGGATAAAACATTTTATAAAACAATACAAAGCAAGTAAAGCTTTAATAAACAACACAAAATCGCATATAAGTTAATATTGATCAAAAATCAGAACGTTTCCCCTTATTAGTTTTCTCAATCTTGTTTATTTACATCTTTTTCTTCTTCATTTTAGTCTTGTTCTTCTTCTGCAGAATCACTCGTTTCACATTTCACGTTCTCAGAAAGATTTTTCTAATTACATTTTCCCGTTTCGAAGAAGCTATAAACTTTATCCGAAGAAATAAGAAGACGAATAATTTGATCACGATTGGTATTTTCACACGCATTTTTGCGTGTAAAATATTCCCTTGTATTTTTATCACTATCGTAAGGCAATAACCTTACTTTTGTGGGGGTCAATCCCGGTGTAGTGGTTAGAATTCACGCCACTCATGCCGAACGCCTGGGTTCAATTCCTAACCACGCAGAAGTCACGAAAGACCCGAAAGAGTAGCGGAAATAACGCTATTATATGAGGAGTTTATAATGAGTTATAAAGTTTTGTGGCATAGAAACAAAAAGTTAATGAAATAATGTGTTCAAGAACTTGCTATGAGAAAATTTCTCAAATCTCATCTTCGAGCTGTATTTCCGTCTTACTATTGCAGTATACTCCAGATTTTCTCTAACCTCTAAAATCTAGTTAATATGCAATTTGGACCTTGCATTCAAAGCAGCTTATCCAACCATGTAAAGGAGGTATCCCATAATTGAGATATCCTACGTTTACTCTGAGTGTTTGCATTTTGTCTATATTATTGAATTCCGATATAGTAGACTTACAAGCGCAACATCTGTACTCTGCGCTACTCTGCGCTAAATGAGAGTATATCCATTTGAAAGCTCATATTTTACGCTAACTTTTACCGGTAGTGTCAATAGTGGCGAACCTTGGCTTCAAAACTTTTAAGCGTATTTTATGCGAAAATATGACACTATTTTAATGAAAATTAAAATTGCGGCATACTATGATAAAATTACTGCATACTCAATAAATGGGATTTATTCAGCACTATCTTTTGAAGAACTTTTCCTCAGACATTGTTGAACTCCGAGCTACCATGAGACCTCTAGTATATTTTGAAATACAGGTATACCTCGATAGTACGTACACCCACGCATCGTTTAGCGTACGTACTATCGAAACGTACGTAATATCGAATCACAATTTTTAATGTAAAGTATTATTTTTATTATGCTAAATATTGTCTAAAATTTCCAAATTTTAATATATTACAAAATAAATAATTATTTTGGGAGCGTGTAGGGCGCTATATCCCTACATATTTGCGTTGGTAAGAGGAAATGCTTATCAACTTAGGGAGCAATTGCTTCATGGTTCAATTCATGGTTAATTGGTTTCTTTGTTCCTGGTTTTTGCTGTCAGGTATTGTGACCAGTTAGCAATGTGTGATTATCTACGTCTTCATTAAAATTGCCAAGAATTTGAAATGGTTTCGCAATGGTCAATGTTCCTAATTTAATTCTAATGATTATTGACGCAAATTTTTATTCTCAGTTTTCGTTAATAGTGTTTGAGGTGTTCAAGTTCAGAATATTTTATTGCAAGGGATCAGCATCGCTTGCTTTCGTGTCTCGTTCATTGCAAAACTTTGACAACAAAATTTTTTCGGAGCCGTGATAATTACCCAGTTTTAAATTCGAGCTAGTAGTTTGGACTTTGGAATAGTAGTTTGCATTGTAATTTACAATAATATTTGACTCAGGTGAAGGGCCGAGGTCGCAGCGCAGCAAATTTTTATATGTAACGGTTTGTAAAAGAATTATAACGCGTGATTTTGATGACTACCTCGATGTCGCTATCTTAATTTTGCGAGAAACCTCATCCTCATCTAAATAGACGAATACAATATTATTCGCCCACACAGTGGATTCGCGCGGGACTAGTTTAAGTTTTGCTTACGGAAATAAACGTCCAAGGCATAATATTTATCGAAACGAATTCAGGAATTTATTTACAATGGTGATCGCCAAAATTTGAGATGAAATGTAATGTTGTTTCCTTAGATCATATCATCTACCAAGATGAACTCTGATCTGTACCTTCCCCTGCTAACATAAATCCTATCCCGTAATACCGGATCGGACTAATATTCCTTTTGGTCGTGGGGGCGGCATTGTTGGTCAATTTTCAAAGTATTAAATCAGTAGAATTTGCACAACGAGTATGTCATGCTACTCCCAAGCACCATTCAATTGGTTCTTAGTGCAATCTTACTGGTCCGGCCAATCACGGAGTGTAACTACGGCAATCTACCTAAGCTAAGCTAATTATAAAATAAATAATAATCTTGGTAAAATTATTTTAGAAAAAACACTACAAATATCAAAAAATATTTGAAAAGTAAAGCAAAAGGAATCCAAAAACATTTAGTTTTTTGCAAAATTCTCTCTCAAATTGAAAATTTACATATTTTAATCGAATAAATCTAGGTAATGGTTTGGTACATAGTTGTCAATATAAGCTGAAATGTTCGAATCTCTAGGCTAGGCGGTGGTGCTAGATAGAGTCAGTAGGATTGTTGCACTAGCCCCGTAGCTGTCCTGTACTTTAACAGCCGGCTGCGAAGTCTGTCGATAAAGAAGGGTCAAATCTTAGAAAGATGTTTAAACCCAAGGTTATGCTTTATGGGATAGACGTGCTTTTATTTAGCAACTTGCGCTTGTAAATAAAATCTTAACTGACCAATCTTCGAAATTTTGAAAAAAAATATGCATTTGTGTTTAACTTTACAACAAAGTTAATATGGATTGTTTAAATACTAGCGTAACGTGATTTTTCCTCCAAAGAAACTAAAATAATTCTCGTATAATGACGCACAACATATATTTATAAAAATATAAATTGTCAGTTGCTTACAGTCTCATTTTTCCACACTTCACTTTTGTCCATATGGGACAGTTACGCTTTTATGGGTAGTAATCATATTACTCGTATTTGACGAACACCAGTATCTGCAAACAAACGAATATTACATTGCCTGCTGTTCCCCCCATCGCAGTTGGAAAGATTGTGAATCACAGAAAAGGTTAATTCTCTGAGCAAAAATCTGCAAAATCAGAATGCTAAAAAATAACTGTTATTTAGAACGTATATTTGATTAATTTACTATTTAGGAACTGTTTTTAATTTTAAAATAATGGTTTTTGCATAACAGAAATAACTGATATTATTCAAATATTTAGAATTATTGAATACGTTTTTGCTTGTATTGACTCATAAATATTAATAAAAAAGTTTCTCCTTTATATAGAAAATAAAAAAAATCATTGCTGGAAAATGTACGGACTATCGAGGCAAAATGTACGTATTATGGAGGGTACGTATTATCGAGGGTACGTACTAACGAGGGTACGTACTATGGTACAGGTATACCTGTACTGCATTATTCTTCAAAAAAACGCTAAAACATGCTGAGATAGCAGCATACTATCAAGATTCATAGAAAATTCACATTTTGTTATATTGATCTAAAATTTTGGATTTGAACACTTCAATAGTACACTCAAAATATTCTGCACATAACTAATAGTTAATTTCCATATGAAATTCCATATGATTATCATGAGCCGCATATAAACACAATCCTTCCAGAAATACACATAAAAATTATACGCGTATGAATAGTATGTGCAATTATACCTATAAAAATTATACGCGTATGAATAGTATGTGCAATTATACACATAAAAATTTATGTGCATATGAATAGTATGTGCCAATTTTTCGCTTGCACATAAATGATAACTGTTTGGAACATAAAGTTCATTTACTGGGCACATTGCAAAAATCTATATGTCGGACACATAGAAACTATACGAAAAGTTTTCTCAGTGTAGGAGAATCACAGCAAAAATACATCGGAGAGTCGAAATGAACTTTCATTTTTTGGCTGCTGGCCAGCGATTCCCCACTGTGCACCGTGGTAAATTTTGCAGCAACGAGAATATTTAGAAAGGTTTGAAAGCTCAAGATTAAAATTACACTAGATTGTATTATGCAGTGCATCTACTGATCCTTTATTGCACAACAGTCTACGCCACCGTTCATTAATTTTCATACCGCCATCCTGGGTGACATTGTGCCACGGGGGTGAGATTGTGCCCAAAACCAAAAATATTTATTTGTGAAAATTTATTATATCTATGTAAACTGGTGACCTAAATTCAAAATGATGATGATCATAACATATTTATTCATAACTTAGAATGAAACACAGATAATATTAGCATACTATTTAGCCAAAACAGGGTTTCAAAGTTAGCGATCAAAAATACTCGGAAATAACGCTTGTAAACAATGTCCCGCATAAACCAACCCAAACAAGAAATCGCATCAACTTGTTATTTTGAAGGTATATAAACTAATTATTTACTATGTATTGAAAGTTTATTATGCGTTGGATAAGTTTTGATTACGAAAATAATATTTTTCGAAACTGTACTTTTCGAGCTTCACGGGGGTGAAATTGTGCCAAGCCATTTCAATAAAAATACGTCAGTATTGACCCGTACACTCACATTCTTTACTATTGAGCACAATATTTTGACAGATTCGATTGCATCATCCATTTTGGAGCAAACAGCATTGTAGGTCTGCTAAATAATTTAAACTAATGTTTAGTTTTTCTCTGGAAATTTCTGATGCTTTGAATAAACACTCTAATATAAGACAAATATATTATACCGTGTATAAACTTCCAGTTTTAAGGAGAGGGGTGGGCGAGGTGGTCCACATGTTCTGCGAACGCGAGTTCTCGAACGAAGTAATGGTTACTTTTGTTAAATGATCAAATAGATATGCCCTTTTAGGATATACACCCTCCATCTATCTCCCCCTTGTCAACCCTAGAAACGCTACTGGCTATATAAATGCTGTCCATTGACTACGAACTCAGTTTTAGTTATTTCAGATCTCCCCGGGTTATTTTCGTTCATACTTTTTGTATGATGCGTTGTTTTTGGTCGGCCCCCTGCCCCTAATAGTCCATTTAGTTCATGGACGGCCCCATATGTACTGCTTTATACTGATATTTATATGCATTGTTTATAAACATGCTAATGTTCACTGTTTAGGTATTTACCTTAACTTTATGTTTTTGGCACAATGTCACCCCCTAGAAGGGGTGAGATTGTACAAAAGTTCATGCACTTCCAGCAAAATTAGGTTTCATTGTAACTAAACCATCTCTACGGTAGTTGTTAATTGAACAATTTTGTATATATTGACAGGTTTTAAATCAACTTAGTTTCGAAATTGTATGTATACTAAGCTAAAGAATAAAAACATATGCTTACGTAGGACTACGAATGCAGGTTCAATTCCACAAAGCTTGTCATTTTGCAAATGTTTCCAGATCAAATGAGAATAAATTTATAACAGGCTGAGTTCTAAATAGCAAGTAATTTATGACAAAATCTCCTTTGCCTCACTGCCTAGTCTGTATGGTACTACACATCCCACCGTTACCTCCGATGCATTCGTACCAAGCTCTCGGACAAACTTGGACGTTAGCATCAGTCTCAATTATCAATTCGGAAAGGCCGGTTGGGTCAACAAGTACGATGCCTATTCCAGTGCCGATGACGTCAATGAACCCATCATTTCCAGTACCGGGTGCACAGCATCAACCAATGCCGATTCCAAGTGTTCCCGTACCAAGTGTGCCACTTCAACCAAAGCCGATTCCACCACAGGCTGGGCCATCACCGCAGCATCTATTAGCCAGACAGGTGATTCCAAGAGAGCTGCCGACCTTCGATGGGAATGCGGACGATTGGCCCCTACAGTTCCTATGTCAGCTCGTCGACAGCGTGCGTATTTTCGGACGTGGAGAACTTGGATAGGTTACAGAAATCTTTGAAAGGTAGGGCGCTTGACGCAGTAAAATGTCGGTTGCTGCTTCCGGCATGTGTACCACAGGTAATTGCTGCTCTATACTCTATGCACACTTTTTGGTAGGCAGGAGCTTATTATGCACACTCTATTAAATAAAATTCGTGAGGTCTCGGCACCGAAGGCAAAGCCTCTGTGATCACTTGGAGGCTGCAGGGCAGGTAGCGCATTTGTGTAATCTGGTTTTACTGCAAGAACTAGGGGACAAAGTTCTTGCGCAGCTGCGCCTGAATTGGGTGATATATAAAAGGCAATTTCCAGCAGTAGATCTTCGAGTTTTCTCTCAATATATGTCAATATTAGTATCTGCGACATCTGATGTCACCGATGTAGTTTGAGCCGATCTGGACAATTCGGAATATCCGGTACCGGTTCTACTGGAACTCAAAGTGGTCATTTGGAATTCTCTTCGAAAATGTGTAGTTCTATTTACTTTGTTTTTCATACGAGGTGTCCACCTGGAGGTATCCTATACATTGTCATCGGAGTCCTGCAAGCTGATGATCCGTCGGTTCATCACACGCTGAAGGGCACCATGTGAAATCTACACCGACAATGGCACAAATTTCCAGGATGCTAGTCGTGAGTTGCGAGCAGAAATCGAAGACATGCATCAAAAACTGACCGAAACGTTCACCAATGCGAACACTAAATGGATTTTCAACCCACCCTCAGTTCCACACTTCGGAGCGATTTGGGAGCGATTAGTGCAGAGTGTCAAAACCGCGCGATCCCAATGCACTCACTCCTAACCACTTCATTCTTCTGAGCTCCAACCGCCGAAGACCGTAATAGAAGCCGGTCGAGCTGCGCGAACCAATTGGGATTTGACGAGGCAACTGATCGACCAGTTTTGGATGAGATAGATTCGGGCATACTTGCCCGTAATCGCGCACCGCTCCAAATGGCACGAGGAGGCAGAGTCGCTGAAAATACGGGACCTGGTGGTTATTGTGGACGAAGGAACTGGCAAAGGTTGGATCCGAGGTCGGATTGCGTCCGTTATTCCAGGACGCGGCGGAACGATACGTCAAGCTTGGGTACAAACATCAATTGGGTTGTTACGTCGGCCAGTTTCGAAGCTGGCGGTACTGACTGTGGATGCAACTAGTAAAACGGAACCGGAAGTTCAGCGTTACGGGTCTGGGAATGTTGAGGACGCAGCCAATGACGCGATAATTCCTCGGCCAACCTAGCACCACTGTCAATATCAACGGTGACAGGTGACGGATGGATAACATAGGGAATTAAAGAAAAAAGGGCTAAACTAAAAACGTCAATTAACGTGATTAGGAACTCAACGTGGCTCTCTTAAAGTTATTAAATCGATTAAACTACTTTGATTTATATTTGATTTATAATTTGCATTTCTGGTTGGATTTGCGCGATTAACGGAAACTAAATTGTAGGTACTCATTTATATGCTCAAGATAAAAAATAAGACCAATATATGGCATTCTAGCTTAAAGAAACGGCAACATAACCTCAAAGCCTTTCTCTTAAGATTTCCCGAAAGAAATCCAACAAGTAAGATTGCACAAAGAGCAAATTGAATGGTGCTTGTAAGTAGCATGACATTCTCTGTGAAACTTCTACTGATTTTATACTTTGAAAATTGACCAATAACGTCGCCGGTCACGATCAAGAGGACGAACACCAAGATAGTGCACGAAATCAAGAAGAGCTATCAGTTTCCGGTAGAAATGTTCGTCGCCGTGTCATAGCCAGGCTTGATTTTGCTCATCTTAAGCATACAGAGACAGAGCAATCTGCTTCTCACAACGACCAAGAGCGTTCGTTTTCTGTTCAACCGTTTGCTCTTCCTCCGAATAATCTATACCTATAAAGAAGGATTTCTGTCTGTCTGTCTGTCTGTCTGTCTGTCCGTATGTTCCTTATAGAATCGAAAACTACTGAACCAATCGGCATGAAAATATGCATGTAGAGGTTTTTTGGGGCCAGGAAAGGTTTTAGTGATGGTTAGAAACCCCTCCCCCCACTAAGAGGGAGGGCTCCCATACAAATGAAACACAAATTTATGCATAACTCGACAACTAATCAAGCAAATAGAACAAAATTTGGCATGTGGGTGTTTTCGGTGACAAGAATTTATTCTATGGTAAATTGAGACCCCTCCCCTCTTTATAAGGGGAATTATAACTCCTCTCCTCTTTAAAAGGGGGGGCTTCCATACAAATTTCCTCATAACTCGAGAACTAATCAAGCAAATGGAACCAAATTTGGCATGTGAAGGTTTTCGAGGGCAAGAATATTTTCTATAGTAAATTAGGACCCCTCCCCACTTTAAGAGGGGGGGGCTCCTGTACCAAAGAAACACAATTTTCCTCATAACTCGAGAAGTAATTAAGCAAATGGAACCAAATTTGGCATGTGGGTGTTTTTGGAGACAAAAATTTTTTCTATGATGAATTGGGACCCCTCCCTGTTTTAGGAGAGAGGAATCCTATACACATGAAATACAAATTTCCTCATAACTGAAGAACTAATTAAGCAAATGGAACAAAATTTGGCACGTGGGTGTTTTTGGAGACAAAATTTTTTTCTATGATGAATTGGGACCCCTCCCCACTTTAGGAATACAAATGAAATGCAAATTTCCTCATAACTCGAGAATTAAACAAGCAAATGGAACCAAATTTGGCATGTGAAAGCTTTCTAGGGCTGGAATATTTTCTATAGTGAATTAGAACCCCTCTCCACTTTAAGAGGAGGGGGGGGCTCCTATACAAACGAAATACAAATTTCCTCATAACTCGAGAACTAATCAAGCAACTGGAACCAAATTTGACACGTGGGTGTTTTTGGAGACAAAAATTTTTTTTATGATGAACTGGGACCCCTCCTCACTTTAGGAGGGGGGGTCCCTATACAAATGAAATACAAATTTCCTCATAACTCGAGAGCTAATCAAGCAAATGGAACCAAATTTGGCATGTGGAGGTTTCTGGAGGCAAAAATATTTTCGATGGTGAATTAGGACCCCTCCCAACTTTAAGAGGGGGTGCTTCTACACAAATGAAATACAAATTTCCTCATAATTCGAGAACTAATCAAGCAAATGGAACCATATTTGGCATGTGGGTGTTTTTGGAGGCAACCATTTTTTCTATGATGAATTAGGACCCCTTACCCTTTTAAGAGGGGGGCTCTCATACAAACGAAATACAAATTTTCTCATAACTCTAGAACTAATCAAGCAAATGGAACCAAATTTATCATGTGGGTGTTTTTGTAGGCAAGAATATTTCCTATGGTATATTTTCTATGGATTTCCCCACTTTAAGAGGGGGGGGCTCCTATACAAATGAAAAACAAATTTCCTCATAACTCGAGAACTAATCAAGCAAATGGAACCAAATTTGACATGTAAGTGGTTTTGGACGCAAGATTTTTTTCTATGGTGAATTGAGACCCCTCTCTTCTATATAATTACAGCCACTTTTACTTATTTGTACCTCCCGCTCCCATTTTCAGCGACCACCCCGCTTTTGTCAACCCCCTGTACTGATTTACTTATGTCAAGAAACATGTACGTTAAGTTTAATCAAGAACAGTCAAGGCCTTCCGGAGTTATGGCGCAACTCGTTTACTTTTATATACCTAAATATGTTAAAACCACACATATTCAAAGTTGATTTATTTGAGATAGAAAAAAATCCACTCTCCAATTTTTTGATATTATGTACAAAAAATCACGATCTTTCAAACGCAATCAACCGATTTTAATTCTGCTTGCACCTTTCTGAGATACTAACATTTGAAAACTGCCTATTTTTATCATAAAATTTAATATAAGTGTAGAAGTAAAATAGATAGCCAATTTCTTTTTTCACCAAAAGTTGCGTCTTATTGAGCTTCAAAAGTCATCTGAAGAAATGTTTTGCGAGAAATGCAAAATAAAAAAGTTATGGAGAAAAATCGCAAAATAGCAGGGTCACCCTAGCTTGACTCAGGAAAATCGCCCTAATATGGAAACGGTTCGAGATAGAAGGATTTTGTCTTCTACAATATTACTCAAAATATTTCAAGCTATGAAATTACTGCAGTGAATATCGCTCTATCTTGTTTCGTTTTGAAGATAATTTCTGGATCTTGGTTAATTTAAGCGTCACCCTAAAATAGCTCATGCCAAAAAAGCGCCATCCTAAATCAAGATTCTGTTGCTAAGACGTAAATAGTCTAAAATCAACGGCTACTGAGTAAACAATTTTTTCCACCTAATTTGGGTTTCTGGACCATAGTGCATTGTTGCTGCACGTTTTATTTCTCTGGGCATCGAATTGAAATAATTTATTCCTTTGTACAACAGAGAGTTCTGTGATCTTCCAAACAAAAAATGTGGCGTTCTTGCATCTTCCGCGTTTCTAGTGTTGTACGAATGCAAATCTCTTCCTCGTTCAATTCGGTCACACAAATATCGAGGTACCATCCCGTTAAGAATTTTGTATAGAAACACAATTGTCAAAAAATAAACTCTTTGCTTCACAGAAAGCCATTGCAATGCGTCCAGCATGATATATGAGGAAGTCAGGAAGTGTATCTATTACATCTTAAAATTAATCGCATAACTTTATTTTGCAAGCGCTGCAACTTCAATATTTGTGTATCGTTTGCAAGGAACAGGATGGATGAGCAAAAATCTATATGTGGTGAAATGATTGACTTATATAAAAGAATTTTACTACTAATCGTCAATTCATTTTTTAAACGGCAGAGCATGCATTCGGTAGTGCTCCGGCCGAAAAAAGAAAGATGAAAGAAAACTGACGCTCATCCGGGGGCAGAGCAAAGCAGCAAAGCACTACAAAAGCAAAACAGCTCGTTGTTTGTCGGAGAAGGTAACATCCGACTGTGTGAGAGCAAATCGATTCATCTTCTGCGCTTTACCAGTAAAACACCGGGAATTCAGATTTTTGCTAAGAGTTTGCTAAGGAACATGCTGATAAGCGCCTGGGGTTCTGGAAAATAGTCATCTGAACGGATGAATCAAAATCCGAGCTGGTTAACCGAAAGCGGCGCAGATCAAGTGAGAAGGCGCCACCTACAAGACACGGTCAAGCATGGAGGAGAAAATGTGATGGACTGGGGTATTTTTCGTGGAAAACTTCGTGATAATCGACGGGATAACGACGGCAGGTTTCATACATCCACTCCGGGAAGCTCTGGAGGTTTCGTTGATCCAGACGAACCTTGAGGAGAAGTTCGTATTTCAGCAGGAAAACGACCCGAAGCATACTGCCGAGAATACCTAGTCATTCTTCTTGTTTTGTCGGATCAAATCGCTGGAGGTAACAAAGCGCGGACCTCAAATCCGTCGAGAATTTTTGGGAAATTTTTGATGCCAGGGTTTACAAAACTGGAGTTACCAATAAAACTAGAGCAACTCGTGGACCTAGTGCAGAGCATGCCGAAGCACCTGCAGTAGCTCCCATATGCCAAACGAGGCCCTATTGAACATTTAAAAGCTTATCTTTTACTTTATCTTGCCTAGAGCCAAAATAAAGTGGGCACTTTATTTTGCCTTTCAGTTCTGAATTACCGTTAACTGTTGTCAATGCTGTCAAAATCTTCATACAATGATATTGATTGCAGTGATACAAAAATCTCGATTAGAGGACAACATCCCAGTCTTAACTTTTAATTACTAGCAGTTGTTAAGCAACCCCTCGTGCTCGTGAGTTTCAGGTTTTGATGCTCATCCATGGCAGGTCGCTCCGTAACTTTTCTCGTGACCGTCTCAAACCCCTCTAGCAGCGGCAGGCAGGCAGGTGCTTCTTGAAGCGTCTAGTCATAGGCTTATCGTAATCAGGTTCATGTCTAGCAATAATTATGTGCTTGTTTCAAGCAGGCAAGCAATTAGTACTTGAAACGTGTTATTATTTTTTTCCACGCGACAGCAATTGCCACCACACGCTTTACCGGTTCAATTTGGGAAGAGCACGCTGAATCACGCTAGTTGGTAATTTTACAGCGAAATTTGCCAAGTTTGCGCTTAGTGTTTTATGTTCTTGGTAATTGTAATGGGCGGTCAAGATCATACAACTAGTGTTAGATTTGTTGTGTTTGCAACTAACGATGAAAAGTAACAAAAAGCATTGGTTTGTCATTATTCATTTTTCCATTTTCGATGTGATAATTGGAGGAATTTTCAGACGGGCCACATTGGATTAAGGATTTGCTCTGAGGTCACTGCTGGAGGGGAAATAAAAGATTCACTTGTAAATTGGATGCCTACAAATAAGAGTAGCTAAACGAATTACGTTCACTCTGGCGAGTGGGAGACGTGTGTCGTGATGATAATTTAATTTAACTTCGCACATCCTACTTTGTCCCAGTGAACACGGTCTGGCGCACGGTAATGCATAGTCCTTTACTGCCAGTAGCGTCTTTGTTTTCACCCCACGATAAAACGCGGCTGTCAATCGTAACTAGATGGCGTTTTTCATCGCCGGGACGTGAATGCGAACGAACAAACAGTCAAACAAAGCGTGAATGGTCTGGAATGGTTGACGAGACAAGCCATCTTTGAAGGAATCGTGTGCCTCGTACCACGGTACGGCAGATCCGGGCGGCAGATTGATTTGTCACGTTCTAGATGGAAGACACTCGCAATGAGGTTTTTATTCGAGTTTGAGAAACTCAACGTGGCCCATGCCCATGCCACGGTATCGAAGGCCTATCTAGGTTGGATTGTACGATTTCCTGTTGGCAGCTATATCTAGGTATTGATGGTGCTATAAAGTGTTTTCCTCGAAAAGTTCAAATCCAAGCATGTTTTATTAGATTACCGTTGTTTAAATATTTTCTCTAGATTTTAATACATTCAAAATAACAATTGAAAATGCTTGTGCATTTGATCAGATTTAGCAATTCATAGACCCTAATTTTGCAAGTATCGTAATTTTACCTCTGTACAAGATATTTGGATGTTTACGACTTCCTCTTAGGTCATGTATTGTCTTCGTAGTAATTTAGAATTTTATTGTACACATTGTTTTTCAATGATGATGGTTTGGAGGTTGTTGATAGGTTCTTTATTAACCAGGCATTACTGAGACTGACAAGATATCACTGGTTCGTTTTGTTATCAAGTTTTGTCCGCGTTCGCAGGAGCTGTGATCTATCATAAACATATCATCGTTATTTATTTTTTTACACTTACATAATATATCACTATTTAGGAATCGATAAAGTGAACAGTCATATGTGGCTTATAGTTTGGAACGAACCAGTATTTAATGCTTGTTCCTTTCTTGGTGTAAGACTATTTCTCCCATGTATAAGCAAGCCACAACCTGTTCAGTATGTTACTGCCAGGTTCATTTCTTACAAATGATCACATACCAGGTCTATTTTTCATCGAGACAACAATTATCCAACAATTAATTTGTCAATCTTGCCTTGTGTTGCAACACAGTTCCACTCGGAAATATGCTCCATAAGGACGATGCACAGACTATAAATCCTCTTCCCAGTTAATTGATGATGAACTTTTTTAATTAAAGTTCGAACTCATCGTGCTTCTCGTGCTTCGGTCCGAACCGGGACACAATTTGAGCATTTTCTCGCGAAATCATGCGAAGCGAGACGTGGCTGGGTGGCTGAGTTGCTGATGAGCCCTGCCGGTACCGAGCGTAAAACATTTAGCAGATGTCAGTGCAGCAAAAACCAGAACAGCGGCACTACTCAAGACGGAATGAGACTGTAAAAATTGAATTACATAATTACGCTTTTGCTCCCTCTAGTTTTTCACTTTGGTTTTAATCTTTTTCTCATTTGTGACCCTGCCAGTCGCGAGCAAATAGCCAGGGGCGCAGAACATAGCAATTATCCGGCAGAACACCAGCCAGACAAGTATCAGTCCAGCACAGATGTAGCACATTGTCATCGTGTTTATGTTATCTGTTCAATTTTCCTTCCATTTTCCTCCCGTGCGTCGTCTGTAGTGCTACTCCTCGAAGGGTGCCGGTCTGTGCTATTTTACTTCCTCAGTTGAAAGCTCTCTTGATCCGGATTATGACATTGCACTATTGGGTGAGCTTCTCTAAATAAATATCACCCCATTGAGGGCTCATTTTTCAGTAGCCGGTTATCTCTCGGTTTGTAAATAGTGCTAGTAATTCGTTTATAGACAGATTTGTCACGATGTTTCGGTTTTCCTTCTGTATTATGGCCGCCGCCATCGGTGCAGTCGTCGTCCTGGCTGACGTTACTCCGCGACGAGATGCTGAGGTGCGTACAAAGTGAATGGAAAAATTGTTGGCATTTCCAATTGTTGCTTCTTTAACAATATCGATGTAGTACTTCGTGTACTCAATAAGTCCTGACACGATGAGGCAACTTTCATAATAGTGATAACAAAATGGTTGGGAATAAAAATTCAAATGTTTGAAATCTTTGTGCTTCTGAAGACCACTCAAACTTATTTTCTCATAACACGAAACCCAAAAGATAAATTCTGTAGACTAACCTTTTTTTGTCTTGACCTTTATAATGAGGTCAGCCATTTTATTAATTTTTTATAACGGTAGTTTTTCTAATCGACGGAGGGGATGGTAAAAGAAAGTAATGAAACTAAGGTGTTTATAGTATGCAAACAAAACGTGAAGGGGAAAGAGCGGAAAATTTGGTAAGATAGGGTTATTGAAGCAACGCTTATTAAGTATGTTTACCCTTTATTAGTCGCACCAGCGGGAGGAAAGTTTCCGAAAGAGTAAACCATAACAGGAATTTTTGGCCAGCAATTTCTAGGGTGATTGTGGTCTGCGATGACTACTATATCTTCTGCCTGCAGAGGCTTTGCGTTCTCCTACCACTTCGGAAATTTTGTGTAATTTTGGGTAAACAGTTCTTGACCTAGCCTTTCCAAAAGAAATTAGCCAACCACTGAGAAGGTGACCAAACACATCGCAATGCTACAGTATGCTCTTCGGTCGTCGTCAACGGTTTGGATCCGTCTGAAGAACCCAAGAAAAAGTGGTAGGGTGTGAGAGCGAGGGTCGCCTCATTCTCTGTTGGCTCATGAGTAAGGGGTCGTTTGTTGTGAACACCTTCTATCTCCGCCAACGCGTTCCTAAGCTCTTCATCCGTGGGATGCCGTTTATGTATCACTGCGGTCAGATTACACTTAACCGATCTTACAAGGCGCTCCCAACTACCGCCCATGTGCACAGGGAACAATGGGCCAAAACGAGCTCGTAATCCTCATTAATTGAAGCCGCTAGTTTGGAATCTCACAAGATACCTATTCCTGTGTAAAAAATGCAAGGAATCGATTGGTGATAGTTCCATCTTGTGCAGGGGGGGGGAAGATATCTATTTTACCCTATTATCCTCAAAAACCATTGTAAAAGCTAATTAACCAGTATAAAAACTTATTGGCCGCCCGTGAAATGAACTCAAATAGCTTCTAAATGTGTTTTTTTTAAACTTGTAGAAAGTTAAATTTAGAGAAACTTTGTCTAAGATACTTTGGTTCTATGTTTTCAAACAAATGAAATACAATATGTTTTGTATGAACAACACTTAAAAACTATCAAGGTATACAGCCCTAAGGGTTGTACGAAAGGGTGACGTAGGACTATATTAGATCATCAGATTAAACACTTATGTAAACTGCATTTTTGGCATATGTATGTTTATAAGAATCCGTGAGTGCCATTGTTTAAGTGAATGTTTAAAAGAAAAGAGCCAAATATTCAGATTCAATTCTTCATTTAATGCAATGGTCTCTTTGAAAATATGTGGACGGGGGTTTATAAGTACAACGCCTGCAACCTTTGAGACATAGAGATTTCTTTTAAAAATCACTTGTGTGCATCATAAAGGTTGAAATGGTAATAAATGACCAATTTCTGTTTTATTTGTATGAGAGTCCTTATCCTCCTACACAGGGGTGAGGGGTCTCAAACCATCACAAAATAAATAAATTCAAAATAAATTCATGCATCCAAAAACCCCCACATGCCAAATTTGGTTCCGTTTGCTTGAATATTTCTCGAGTTTTGAGGAAATTTGTGCTTCATTTGTATAGGAGCCCTTCCTCTTATACCCTCCTTAAAATTGCTCTCTTACTCCCCTATAAAATTGCTGGTCATTTTATCTATCCAACGACATATAAACTGTTCAGTTTCGTTCAGTAGCTTAGTAGTTATTAACATTTGAAATCTTTCATTCAAACGTTACACTTCTATTTTCGTTTTCACAAAGTGCTACCCATTCCCAGTATAGTAAACAAAGACGTAGTCCTACGTCAAAAATCCGCTTTACTTTTTTTGATGGCAATTTGAAGTTGCTCATGTTTTAATAATGCACCATCATGCTGAAAATGTTATAATGATATCTTGAAATTTTGTACAGGTTTTGTGACTTTTTGGATGATAAATTGTGCTTTTTCATACCACAATATCTTGAAAAGTTGGCAATAGTTGTAGGAAAGATAACATACATCACGTTCTGGGAAATGCAGTAGCATCTCTCGGTCTCTTTGGGGCTAAATCGTTCCTCGAAAATTGACGTTCTCAACATCTTATCGAAAATTTTCAGTCCTGGCATTGTAAGGCTGCTCGATGTATTCACATGGGGTACCGAAGGGTATTTTCAGCTCGCTACTAAATTCGGCATACATTCCCTTTTTTTTGCTACGCTTTCCCAAATAAAAACTTTACCGCTATACAACAATACTGAAACGAATGTTGCACTCATGGGTTTTAACGCGTTATGACTAATTTCATAAAAATATAAGTAATTTGCTATTTGCTATTTGACCGAACAGTCGAGAGGGAACAAATATTAATGAGAACGAAAAAGCTTTCTATCAAGCGTAATCCTTTACACTGAGGTTAAAAAGTTTTAGACGTTTGAATTTTCAGTCGAAAAATTGCAGCACTGATACGGGGTCTTCCTCGAAGTCGTCAGCCTCTGTGGGGTTCTCTGCTAAATATTGTTTTCGCTGGTCTTTCATCCGGCACCCTTGCTACGTGGCTAGCTCATTGTAGCCTACCGTATTTGAATCGCTTCACAATATCTGCATCTTTGTATACTTGGTATATTTCATGATTCATGCGCCCGCGCACACTCTTTCGTCTAATACGCCGTCAAGAATTGATCGCAGGATCTTAAGCTCAAAAATGCCAAGAGCTCATCGGTCGCTCTCTTTCAACGTCTACGCTTCGTGGCCATAGACTACCCAGCTAGCACCAAATCGTACATCAATAACCGAAAATGATCGAAAATAACTCTTAATAAATTCGGAATCGTAACTAAAACTTAATAAAGTCTGCCCAAGTTGATTTTCAGTCGTATATAATGATAATAGATGACATACATACGATATTTAGCACAGAATCGTATAGCAGTACGGAGCGGGTCGGGCTTATTCGGATATTATCGTATATAATTACCTTTATCGACGAAATGTGTTTGTTTATTTCTCATCACGTATATCGCCTCCAAAATACCACGGATATGCCAATTTTGCGCATCGAATACGATTTATTAGCATGTATAAATGTACATAATGCTGATTTTTAACTCTTAACACCGGGAGAATGGGCGTCTTGTAGAGCGCGAGTTTTGAACGGAGTTACAGACTACGGGACCTCAACTGGCTACATAAACCGTAGAGGGCCCTGCTGGCAGCCGCTTTCCGCCTTTTTACTACACGACTCTCATTGTTGTCACATTTCACTAACGTACCAAGGTATGCAAATTCGTCGACCACTTCAAAAGTATCTATCACCACCGCAGTTCCAACACCAGAAGGCCTAACACGCTCTCTGCCAGCCACCATATACTTTGTTTTGGTAGAGTTTATGATAAGCCATATCCTCGCAACTTCGTCTTTAAAATGCGTGTACGCTTCTTCCACAGCTTCACGGTTAACATCGATGATATCGATGTCGTCCGCGAACCCTAGGACCGTGCGACGTGATTATGGTATCGCTTCTCTGCATGCCTGCCCTTCGAATAGTACCTTCCACTGCTACGTTGAACCCGCTATCCTCACGCTTGATTTTGATCAAGGGTAGCACATATCAACTTAATTAGTTTTGTTGGAAAACCATGTTCAAGCATAGTCTGCCATAGCTCATTTCGTTTAACTGAATCGTACGCTGCCTTGAAGTCTAGAAACAAATGATGAATCTGCAAATTGAATTCCCGGATTGTATCGAGAATTTGTCGCAAGGTGAATATTTGGTCCGTCGAGGAACGTCCGTCTCGAAAACCGCACTGATACTCGCCAACAAAGGTTTCCTGTAATGGCCTTAGTCTGAGAAATAGGATACGGGAGATAATTTTATCTGCAGAATTGAAGAAGGTTATGCCTCGGTAATTTCTGCATTTTAGTCGATGGCCATTTTGGTAAATAGGACATATGAGACCTTCCAACCAGGTAGTTTCTCCTCAGTCCATACCTTTAGTATGACCTAATGGATTGCACAATGTATTGACAAAAATGCAAAAATTCTCTCCCGTATCCTGTTTTTCAGATTGAGGCCGTTGCAGGAAATTTGTTCGCTCCCGACTTTCAAAAGTTCGGCGGGAATGCCGCCCTTTCCAGCTGCTATGCTGGTTTTCAGTTTTCACCATGCTTTTCGAACTTCGCCCAGAGTTGGCGGATCCACAGCTTGTTTATCATACTCAATCGTTTTCCTATTTCTATTTCTGTTAACCGCTCCATCCTGTTCACCATTAAACAATGCATCGTAATGTTGTCTCTCTCTGCTGTGGCGTGTCACCATTGCAGTCAGTATATGACATCTGGTATTCGATTCTTCTCATCAGTCACTCGTTGGCACTCTGCGTCAAACCACTCACTTTAAGTGGCTGCCGCAGTAGTACCCAACACTTCTTGTGCTGTAGTACTGGTCGCGTCGTGGATGTACCTCAACTGTTCATACAGATTCTCTCCAAGTTGTTTACCGGTCTGCTCATTAGTCTTTCGAGAGTACTTTGCAGCGACTCCTTCCGCCGATAACCGCCAAATGTTCCGTCGTATCTTACTCGTTAGTTTCGATTTGAACACGATGGACAACCGTGCGCGGATCTTGCTTACTACGAGATAGTGGTCCGAGTCGATGTTTGGTCCCCGGAAGGATAGCACGTTTGCGACATCAGAAAAGTGCCGACCATCACCAGAACGTGGTCGATCTGATGCAGGCCTCTCCATTAAAGCGTTTCCAGATGTGCTTTCGAATGTTCCATTGTGCACAATGGGTACTATACAGATAGCTGTTCCTCTGGCTGCAGTGAAGTTGATTAACCTCAGCCCATCGTCGTTTGTGGTAGGATGGAAGCTATCTCTACCAATAACGGGACGAAAGAACATTTGTATCCCCGATAACTACCTTTATGTCATGTCCTGGGCACTCTCCATACGTCATCACGAGAATAGAACTCTACTTTTAAGTCATCGGGTTTGTCATTCGTCGGTGCGTACACATTTATCAGGCTGTAGTAGAAGAATTTGCACTTAATCCTCAACACGCATAGACGGTCATTAATGGACCTCCGCCTTCATTTGTTTTTCGTATAATACGAATCCGATTCTTTGCTCTGCTTTATTACTGACACTGTAGTAGATGTGATACATGAATGTCGTGCCCGCAATAGGATCTACTGTTCGGAATTTGCGTTCTCCCATCTTCGTCCATCGCACTTCTTGGGTGACTGCAACCTCAACCTTTATCTTCTGCAGCTCTCTTGCTAGGATACCCCCGCGTGTCGCCTCAAATAGAGTCCTGATATTCCAAGTACCAACTTTCCAATAGTCGTTGTCCTTTTTCTTTTGTCTGGGTCCATACCGATTATTGTAGTAGTTCATTTCCTCAATTTCTCCTAGCATAAGTTTTTTAATCATACCGCCTTACTAGAGCTGCGATGCCTAGTCTCGCGAACGGGGTATAGGCTATAGCTGGTAAGATACAGTATTTCATAGGTCAGCCGCCCACTCCGGATCAGTCGCTATTGTATGCCGCCCCTATCGAACGTGCTGCTCGAGCCAAAGATGCTGATGCCGCCCCTAACCTGGGATACAGCCGCATACCTGGTGCGGAAACGGCAATTCACCGTGCAGTGGGATTACCGTTGTGAGTCGCCCCCAACCTGGAGACAGGCTCTCACGATTGGCAAGGCTGTTCCTATTGCCAACACTTAGCGGAAGCATGAGTGCTTCCTTCTCTGTCGGTATACGACCTTACTTTCCACCAGGGTTGGTTACCCGCTAAGGTTGCTCGTATTCCGGCTGATACCACGAGTAGGGATAGGTGTTACTAGGTAAGTGATTAATGACCACTGTGCGGTCTATTTTACTGCACGTGCACTGCAGGTACGCGAAGTACTAATGCACTGTGGGCAAAATCGGCCGAAAAAACGGAACTTTTTGTTGCCGCTATTTTTAAGGGGTAATAAGTGACTTATCTTTTGTAAAAAATCACGAGAAATCAATTGATGATGGTCTCAACGCGCGAAAACGACGGGAAGTAGCCCGTTTTGCCCCATTCACTCCTATTTTTCAACAGTTTTGAAAGAATCATACACAAATTTTCTCTAATTTGAGATTTTATGGCTAGAAAAGAAGTTTTATTTTAATGCAAGATAATCTAGTAGTCTGTTTTGCCCTATTTTACTCAAGGTTTTTGTACCACAGGCAAAATGCCAATTCCATACTTTTACCAGAGATTTTCAAGAAGGCATGCTTGTTGGGAAGGTTGAAAACGTCAGAAGATCGAACGATGATCAAACTTTTTACAAAAATGTCATGTAAGGGAATGTTTTGCCTTGCCTTACCCTACAACTTTTACTGAAATCTAGGAATGTATTGATAGGAAAAGGAATAAATGTGAAAGTGCTCCGATTTCGTTCAAATTTGGTGTGTTTGTTCCTAGTTGAAAAATTATATACCCATATTTTTATTGAACGCTTAGGGTGCCTCTTTCTGAGTTAGTGTGGCTTCAAAAAACATCATGTTTGCCATTCCCCCTTTCATCAAAGTTTCAAAGTTTTTGTAGTTCGGAATGGTTTGAGCTACGGTTGAATATATTTTCTGAAAAGTTAATTGAAATATCTTTTGTTTAGAACCAAAATCATTAAAATCAGTTCAATGGTTCAAAAGTTATGAAGCTTTGAATGAAATAAAATCGGAGAGCATGACGATTTTTGTGGCCACCCTAACTCAGAAAGCGGTACCTTAAACGTTCAATAACAAATATGGGTCTACAATTTTTAAATTGAGAACAAACACACCAAATTTGAATGAAATCGGAGAACTTTCGCATTTGGTTTTTTTTTTCTATCAATACATTCTCTGATTTCTGTAAAAGTTGTGGGGTAAAACAAAGCAAAACATTCATTTACATGACATTTTTGTGAAAAACATGATTGTCGTACGATCTTCTAACTTTTTCAATCGGCCCAACAGGCAGGGATGGCACCTCCTCAGAAGAAAAAAAGAGAAGAGAAAAATTCAAACTGTGCTCAGTCTTCAACGCGATTTATTCTGCTCCGTTTCATTTTAACTGTGCTCTTTCTTGCTGAACGCAGTTGTATGAGCAACCGCACACTGTGCTACTCATTGAGGAGAATGTTAATACACTTTGAATAAGTTGATGCGATGCGCTGACGTATGACAACTACGAGTAGTTTTAACATGGGTAGTGCGTTGAGAAAAAACGACGATTGTCAGTAGCGGTCATTGCCATCAGAAAAATATTAATCCATTAATGCAGTTGAATCATGATTCTTACATTTAGTATATTCAGTTGAGTTTGGCTGCCCGTGAACGCAACTGCATCATATGGTCACAACGCATGTCACAACGGCAACAGTGCGAAAAATGTTATTTAGATATGGCAACATTTGAATTCCCATACATATGCTTCTTGTCGCGTACCAACAGGAAAGTCCCATTATAAACAAAGGCAATTCTCCGCTAAGATTCAAAATATAACGACTTTTGATTGTCTTGACGCCTCTGAGTCTATAGCTGCTGTACGCGCACCGGTTGTTTTGTTTCCAGGTTTACTGCTGTAGCTACCGAGAGGACCGGGAGCAAAACCGAAAGTTGCTCATTTAAAGAGCGCATTAAGAAATTTTTCTGCACGTCAGTTTTTCTCATTGTGTTTAGTCTGTTTCTCATTGTGTGGATTTACTTCTCATTTCTGAAAGCAGTTCTGCTCATTGTGTGGAACAAAAAAAGTTGCACTTTTTGCACAATGAGTGAGGAAATAACAAGCCTGCCAACAGGCATGCCTTTTTGAAAATCTTTGGTAAGAAAACTACACTACTTTGGTACAGAAAACTTGAGTAAAATGGGGCAAAACACACTTGTAGATTATGTTTCATTGAAACAAAATTGTCCGTCTACCTTTTTCAGAACATTCTTCTTCTTTTCTAACCACAGAATCTCAAATTAGAGAGAGTTTGTAAATGATTCTTTCAAAACTATTAGAAAATTGGGGTGAATGGGGCAAAATGGGCTACTTTTTGTCATTTCCACGCGTTGAGACCATCATCAATCGATTTCTCGTGATTTTTTACATCAGAAAAGTCACTTTCTATTCCTTAAAAACAGCGGTAATCAAAAAGTTCTGTTTTTTCGGTCGATTCTGCCCACTGTGCAATGTTACGCATTACCTAGCCGTTTACCAAATTACTGGATTACAGTATTCAACCTTAAGTTTCACATTATAACATCATTCCAATTCCATTCCGCTGGTTCTGATAAAATCTCGCACTGTTTGCTTAACGTAACCTAACATAACCTGCAAAGTTCAATATATAACATAATCAGCATATTTCTTCCGCCTTAAACGCATTTCTTTAGCACTGTTGACTGTCCCCCTGCTTTGTCGAAGTCATTCTTCGGCAATTGCTCAAAAGTTTTCAATGGGTGTCGAAACTCCAGACAATTTGGAGGGGTCATCTCTTTCAGCACGAAACCGACACCATTAGGCGCACACCACTTTGGAGTAGTGTCAGCTAGCTAAATTAGGCCAGAATATAACGTTACCCTTATATTTACGAATGAATGGCAAAATCTGGTTCTTCCATGTATAAACTCGATGTTATTGTTGAGGAAGTGATAAAAGCTCTGTCTTCAGTCCACAGCTACTTATTACTTGCCAGATGATAGCCTTGCAAAATTTGGATCTGTGCAAAATTTATCAGCAAACATGAACTTTTATTTGCCTGGCACATCACGCCGAGTAGCAATGTAAAATTTTTAAGCGAGAAGTTGCTTGAAATCCATTTTCACGTAGGTTTGTCGTTGAATTTCGTCAATACTTGCTCACACAAATGCGTAGCACGCTTCTTAGTTACCAAATTCTACTTCAAATGTCGATGTTTCTAACACTGTAGGATCTATAGTCCTCTTGAGCCAGGATATTCCGCATGGTTTGAAGGTTGGAATCGTACCTTCTTGCCATATCCCGGTTGGAGATGCCAGGATTGGACCTAACGCACCTCAATATCTTTCTCCTCAGATCTCGGTCTTTAGTTACGGTTTTTTTGAAAGACTTTTGCCGCTTTTCTACACCTAGCCACTCCTTAAAACCTTCAGAACGTTACACACTGATGATTTTAGCATTTTTAGCTGTTTGGACAATTTTGATCCAGACCAATCTTTGATTTTTTTAGGTGTTTGGGCAAGATTTTTTACTTCGTTCGAGTTCCATTCTTTACTGTTCCGTCACGCGGTGGAACATCTTGCACCAGTTGTTCTTTATAAATATGTAAACAAAGTTATGTCAAATGGTTCCAGTTCCTACCACAAGAGGTGTGCTCGCGATGAACGAGGGGCGTCCAGATTTACTTTTAGTCAGATTTCAGTAACAAAAACAAGCAAGTAATGGCATTATTCGACTCTGGTAAAATGATGGTTGAACTATTTTAAGCCTGTTAAGCGACAGCAGTGTAAACAAATATTTTTTATAGATAGTGACTTAAGAACAACAACAAACTTTACAATTATTACAGTTGTTCAAACTGAGTTAAGCCGAAGCCTTACTTCGCCATTTCAAATGTTTTTGAACCTGTTATCCATCACGTTTATATTTTTCACCTTTATTTTTATGACCAACAGTACCCTCCTCCGGAGCTGCTTGAGGCGATGAAACCCATTCATGACATTTGTGTAGGCAAAACTGGTGTTACCGATGGTAAGATTTCTTTGATTGTTACAATTACGTCTGCTCGAAACTCGTGAACAACTCGTGGATCGCATTCTGATCGAAGTGTTTGTTCGGCGAATAAACTTTATACATAGTTCAGGCATTGTTTATTCAGCACAAACACGGAAGAGGACGTTCATCGGAAATCGACAATAAATTACCGATAATAATTCACGCTTTCCGCAGAGGCCATCAAGGAGTTTAGCGACGGTCAGATCCACGAGGACGAGAAGCTCAAGTGCTACATGAATTGCTTGTTCCACGAGGCTAGGGTTGTTGATGACAATGGAAATGTGCATCTGGAGAAGCTGCACGAATCGCTCCCGAACTCGATGCACGACATCGCGCTGCACATGGGAAAACGGTGTCTCTACCCGGAAGGGGAAAATCTGTGCGAGAAGGCATTCTGGCTGCACAAGTGCTGGAAGCAAGCCGATCCAAAGGTAATAAATTATCATTATTTAATCGGTCTTGTGCCACGGCCCGACCTCTCGAAATTTCGCTCGGGAAACTACTCTTGCGTTGCATTGGCAAGAAAGTCGAAGAAATTTTTCAGCGCAAATAAGTTTGAATTGAAAAAGTTGAACTCCAAAATTACTTCCGATTGCTAAGCGATCATTTTTGTTTTCCTTTTCGTTTCAGCACTATTTCCTTGTTTAAATTTCGGAACCGCTGCGAATGCCGAGCAAGTTTCCTTCCACTGATTTGCTGATACTTCAATGTTTCTTCTTTGCTGGAGATAGTTTGCCAGTAATAAGGGTACGTTTCAGTTTTGGAAATCAGATGACAGGATAATGAAACGGAATTTACTCGGTTCTATTCGTACGTAGAGTATAATTTTAAGAACGAGCACTTAGATTGTGTGACTAACCCGTTGCCAAAGTTTAATTGAAAAATGTTACTAACCTAAAATGAATATAAAGAAATAAAAAAAAAATCGAAAGTTTGAAACTATTTGTGAAATTATTTTGTTGGGTTTTGTGCCACACACCTAGTGTATTTGTTGTGCAAAGAAAGTTATTGATCATTCTTAATCGATTCTCCAACTTTTATGGAACCAGTCAGCCAGTAGCAAACTACTGCATTTTCGAATTACGTCATCAAAATTATATACCCATCAGTGAGTTAAAAAAAAATTCACTCATTGCATTTCCACCACCCGTCGGGGGAACGTACACGTATAAAGTTCATCGGTGCCGTGATAGTAGAATGACACATTCAAACCAATGGACCCACCCGGCCCGGTGATGTCGTCTCTTGGTGCTGCGCTCTTATGGCCGCGGCACTAAACCCGTTATCCACAGCCTTTCGCAGCCAAATGCCGTACATCAAAATTCAATTTGGTTAAGAGCCCTTGGCCCTTTGTTTTCGATTCCTTTTGAGTCGGTGAGCCAATCCAGAACTTGAAGTTGAAGCCAAACAGAACTGGAAAATTAGGTATACTGCTCGTCGAATTCGCATCCTTTTTTTACAGGATGGTAAATGGTACGATCAGCGGGATGACAAAATCGTGGTTGGGTTGAGTGAGTACGAAAAACCGGCAAACGGTAACGTCGATAAAATTCGTTTGAATTGGAAGCAGATGAGTGCGGAGGAAATTTCGACGGGTAAACATCATGAAGATATGAACGGAATTATGTGTGCGTTTGCGACAGACAGGGGTAAGTGGTTTGCGCGAGGGGGCCGGGCAGGCTCGGTCGGTGGGGTTGGTGTGAGAAGGTGAGCGTAAAATGACGAACACTGCACGAGTGCTTACCGAACTTTGAAGTTGCCCCAATTTCGAGAGTGCTTGCGGGTTTTCGAATTCGATTCCAACCATTTTAAGGAAATAGATGGGGGCTGGTGAAAAAAAATGTTGTGAAGTTGGAACGATGACAGACATGAAAAAATCGGTAATTTATTTATTTGGCATGCTCTCAAGTTTTTCTTTTCAAAGAGATACGAGGTAAGGTAAATAAGGATTTTTTCAATGTTTTATGGACTGTCCTGCTAGTTAACGTAGACTTCACAATGCAATGGTTGGCAGTTATGCCTGCTCAGGCATGTATTTTGTTTTCCACGGCAGCTTTATTTGACCTATTCAAGATACTGTTTTTGTAGCAGATAGATGATAGTTAGGCTATGTGGTTGAAGTTTGTTATTCTGAGGAGTATTTTGTCAACATTGTGAAGCGTGTTATTTGTATCCCAACATGAAGATTTTGTTGATGAGATGATTTTGCGATAAATGGATAACTACCAATATATGAATGCTTTTCGGAGATCATTGTGAAGCTTCTTTTTTTTCTAAAGAAAGTTGAAAAGGACCAGTTTTGGGTCATTGCAAACAGCGAGTACTCTAGAGCGCTTAGAGTGGCTCACAATAGATTTAATTGTTCGTCCAAGAACTCATCTTATGACCATTGAAAATGACCAATGGATAATATGGCAGGATAATGCTTAACATCGGGGCCTTGGGGGGCTCCGTAGCCGCAAGGTTATCGAGTCTGCCTTGACAAGCGAGTGGTCGTGGGTTCGAATGTTAGTAGAATCAAGCTATTCGATGTCAAGTGACTTTAGCAAGGGTTTATTCTCATGCCCCTCCATTTACCCTTCCTTCATGCTGAATTCTATATTTACCCTCTGAAGCCTCTTGACGGTGCAAGTGTTCCTCCTATTGTAAAGTGTACTGGTCATAGGAACGAATGAGTCCTCGCCAAGGATGGCTATAATATGGGATAGTACTGGCTGCGAGGAATAAGTGGGTAAAGTAGATCAAGCTTTGAAGGAAGGGTAAACCCCAATACACACAAGCACGCATAAAATTTAATAAGCATATCGCTCATTCAATAGCGATTATAGCAAAAAGAAATGCAGTATAGGTCATACAGCAAACACCCGGACGATATCACAATAGATCAACTATACTGGTCGCAGTGAAGTCCGCACATGAAAAAAACATCGGGGCCTTGCGTACCTGTAAGTAGAAAACAGACGTCTTAATGATACTCGGTATCTAATTTAGCAACTTCTATCGTTATTTCGACCGAGATATGAGAAATGTTAGTGGAAATCGGGTAATCAATCCCAGAGAAGCCTGCACTAGTGCTGTCTTCCGCCCATGAGTAAAACCGATGGTGAAGATAAAGAATAAAAGAAAAAGTAATGCAAAATCTGTTTCCAAGTGAGCCACTAGCCCTCACGGGCAGCTGGTTGCTCACGAGTTGTTTGACTCGCGAGTGGGTCATGCAGAAAGTCGATACGAGACTCGCGAGTGTGCAAGTAGCAGAATGTTTGCACACAACAACGGCGGCTGTTTGTCTTACGCTTGCGTGTGTGACGTAAGCGTTCAATGCTATGCTGTTTATACTCGCGTAAGAGTAGGCATCTCATGCGATTTGCAACATTGATGGTCGTATGTTGGCAACGAAGTGCAACTTACAGGTGTTGATACCACAGTAGGTAGAACATCGTTACTTTTGCCTAGTGAGATTACGAGATCTAGATTAGGAGCAACTCACAACAGCGTTTGACTTGGACCAGGCAGCTGAATTATGAAACGTGTGTCTCGGCAGCATGCCAAGATGCCCAGCTAGCACCAAATCGTACATCAATAACCGAAAATTATTGTAAATAACTCTTGACAATTTCGGAATTGTAACTAAAGCTTAATAAAGTGCGCCCAAGTTGATTTTCAATCGTATACCGGCACTCATTCGATATTCAGCACGGAATTATATAGCTGTACGAAGAGGGTCGGACTTAATCGGATATTATCATATAAAATTACTTATATTTATTTCTCAACACGCATATCACCTCAAAAATAGCACGGATATTGCCATTTTGCACATCAAATACGATTTATTAGCATGTATATATGTACGTAATGCTGATTTCTAACTTTTATCTATATATATAAATGAATTTCTATCCGTATGTTCCTTATAGACTCGGAAACTACTGAACCGATCGGTGTGAACATTTGCATGCAGGGGTTTTTGGTGCCGGGAAAGGTTATACGATAGTTAGAGACACAAATTTCTGCATAACTCGAGAACTAATCAAGCAAATGGAACCAAATTTGGCATGTGGGGGTTTTTGGAAGCATGAATTTATTTTATGATGGTTCGAAACCCCTCACGCCTCACCCCTGTGGTACATCCCCGTCATACACTTAAAATAATTTTCACGTCGAAATTATGGGAAAAGTTATGCGAATATTTTCCATCCATCTTTTCGCGCATTATTAACGTGAATTCAACGTAGTTTGCATTAGTATGCATGCATTTACGTGAAAATCAGATGTTATTGTATTTTTCAATAATGTTCAACTGAAAGTGACGTAGAAAAATTTACGTGATTTTTCACGTATAAAGGACGTGTGGATTATTCTGCGTGTACAAATAAAACAGAAATTTTTGCGTTACTCAAAAACCAGTCGAACTCGAGAAATTTTAGACTCTTCTATAAAACATTAATCAATAACAAGACCTCCAGAAACTATCTATAGTAACACTGGATGATTCAGGGCGAGACTGCCGCCGGTCCCGCTGTTATTTCTTCATGCACTGCAACGAATTTTTTTGAGTCTGTGTTTAGCTAACAGCTATGGTTGTCGCTCGTCGTTCGTCGTTGTAGCCCGATCTGCTGATACCGATTACTTACGAAAGCTCGTACTCCCGCCCGTGAGTAGAATCAAGGGCGATGAAGAAGAAGAAGAAGAAGAAAAAGGAGAAGTAATGTAAAATTTATATCCCAGTGCGCCACCAGCCTCACGGGCAGCTGCTTCCCCGCGAGTTTTTTGACTAGGGATTAAGCTATGTAGTAAGACAAAGTGAGGATATTCGTGCGCGAGTGTGTGGGTAGCAGAATGTCTACACACAGCACCGGTGGCTGTTTCTTCGTCTGCGTGTGCGGCGTAAGCGTTAAATGCTATGTTTCTCATACTCTTTCGCGTGTGAGTAGGCATGGTTGATTTCTCGCTCGATTCACAACATTGCTTTCCTTTAGTTGGGCCCGAACGAGCGACAGCGAGAAAGGAGAAGATCACCCCTGGGAAATGGCACTTTCCACGAAAAGGTTTTCCATGAAATGGTGCATTTCGCATACGGTTTTTCGCGAAATGGTATTCGGCGAAATGTTATACAATCACGGAGAATATTTAAATAAATCCGCTTTATTTTATCTGGCTAAGCAAAGGGGAGATTTGTTTTCTACTTTACTGTGAGGAAAAATTGTAAATTTGTATATTAAGCTACCCGTGATTTCATAGTTACGTAACGGCCAAAATGAATCATCTAAGGTTGAACTCCTCAGAAAATTGCAAAACTCGAGATTGTGACAAGGATCATTCGAGATTCATGATTTATGTACAACACAGTTTAATTTGTGGCAATACGAAGTTTGTCGGGTCAGCTAGTATACATATAAACATGCTAACTGGGTGATAACCCCATTACAAGATTGCGTAGCGTGGCACTCTAGTAAGGCGTCCTACCTAAACCAAACTACTACACCGAGAACATAGTTTGGTATTTGTTTTTAGAAAAAATAGAGTGACTATATACAGAGTGGCGACATGTCATCCCAAATGTATGCAATGCGAATTTTCTTTCTTTTTCCTGCATACGCGTTGGATAGGTCGTCTGCTCGATTGGAATGACACTGACAGATAATTGTCATTCTAATTTGGACATTGTCGCCATTGTTGCTGCTCCATCTCCGCTGCTCTGGATCTCGCAATTCTACTTATCACATCCTGCAACCGATTTTCACACTCTACTTCCGTCTAACTCTAACGTTATGTAGCAAGAGAGTCATATCTTTCCGTGGAAGACTCATGTTCACGCTGCATTTTCATCTTTTCAATTTTTGACTGCATTTGGTCAATGATCTTACGCTTATTGAGATATTATAATATAACTACCCGTCCTTTTGTGCAACTGCAAACGGTCTCAAGGCAAAAGAAATACAAACCCTTTTATTTATTTTAACTCCCCTTGTTAGGAACTCCTTCCCTACTCCCCCCTTCTTTTGTCAACCCAACAGTGCTATTTCCCTTATATTAACGAAGTTGCGTATCAAATTGAAGGAAAAACCATCAAGGCGCTCTGAAGTTATAAGTTATGCCGCTCCTCTCTCCTTCTTAGGACACTAGGGTTGCCACATGCACAGATTATTCTGTGTTTAACAGATATTTGAAAGAAATCGCCTCTACAGAATCTGTATGCCTAGAATACAGATTTTTGCCAATTACACAGATTAAACAGATTTTTAAACTTTTACATGAGAGCGAAAGAGACGGAAATAGGCAGCAAAATGACTCTCCGTCTTTTTCACTCTCATTGTTTTGCATTGGACAGATTTTTGCACAGATATTTTTCCTCGCTGTACAAATGGCCAAATTTTCCCAACAAAAAACACAGAATTATATGTGGCAAGAATACCCCTTGTCTTTATCAACCACCCATTGCTGATTCCCACTACCTCCGCCCGCTGCGTGCTTTGCCGAGGGTTTCGCCTCTGATCGTGATGAAGACGTTATTGATGCCGGTCCATTGCTCTTCGACGGTTCTACCAAGTGGCAACTCCGAGGCTCGAGACTCAAGTTGTTCGACAAAGACTCTTTTCATCTCAGGATTCTCCAATCGGCGGACGTCGTAGCGGTACCCAACTTTCTCCTTCCGTCGTTGGACACGTGTGACGCGCAAACGTATCTCAACGATAGTAAAATGATGGTCGGATGCAATAACAGCGCTGCGTTTCTTGCGTACATCAAGAAGGCTCCTTCGCCATTTTCGACTGATGCAGATGTGGTCGGTTTGGTTTTCTGTTCGGCTGTCGCGGGAAATTCACGTGACTGTATGTACTGGTCTATAGGGGAAGAGCGATCCACCAGTGACTATGTTGTTATTACCACAGAATTCTGAAAACAGCTCCCCGTTTTCGCTCATTTCACCTAGGCCGTGGCGTCCCATGACGCGTTCAAGGTCCGCATTGTTTGAGCCAATCTTCGCGTTGAAATCGCCCAAGTGGATTATGAGGTCCCCCTTTGGGGTTTTCTGGATCACGCTATTCATCTGGCTGAAGAAATTCTCTTTTTCCTACTGGTCGGCAGCGGCTGTTGGCGCATAGCATTGGATAACTGTAAGTTTTCTAACCCGTGTTCTAAATCTGACCACGAATATTCTTTCATTTATCGGTTTCCACTTCATCAGGGCCGCATGTGCTCGTGGGTTCAGTAGGAATCCAACTCCTCTCTCTCTCTCTCTCTCTCTCTCTCTCTCTCTCTCTCTCTCTCTCTCTCTCTCTCTCTCTCTCTTTCTCTCTCTCTCGAGTATTATTTTCACCTCGGTTGTCAGAGTAGAGCAAGATGTGCCCGGACGATGTCAGTGGTCTCTAGTTCTCGGCCAACGGACTTCGCTCAGTAACGCCCCTTATGGTAGGAACTGGAACCATTTGACATAACTTTGTTTACTTGTTTATGAAGCACAACAGGTGTAAGTTTCGTCAAAATATTCCACCACGTTGCGGTGCAGTCCAAAATGGAACACGAACGACGTAAAAAAGAAATCTTGCACAAACACCAGAAAAGTCAAGAGTGGCCTCAATCAGAGTTGATGAAAGTGCTAAAAATGCCAAAATCGACAGTGTGATAATGTTCTAAAAAGTTATAAGCAGAACCTAGGTGAGGAAAGGCTGAAAAAAACTTTTAAGAAAACCGGAACCAGGGACCGATAGCTGAGGGGAAAGATATTGAGGTGTGTTAAGTCCAATCCTGGCATCTCCATCCGGGATATGGCTATGAGGTACGACGATAACTATCAAACAACGCGGAATATGCTAGCAAGAGAGAGCTGTATGTCTGTCAGTGCCAGCAAAATTTGATAGCTAAGAAGCGTGCTAGGCGTTTGTATGAGCAAGTTCTGCCGAAATTCATATATTCATATATTCATATATTTCGTTCTCTCGGTATGCCGAGCTGCCAGATAGGTATAAGTTCGTGTTTGCTGATAAATTCGCGAAGAAAGTCATGATCTGGCAAGGAATATGTAGCTGAAGATTGAGCCTTTCATTTCTTCCTCAAGTTTATCCATGGAAGAATGTTTGAAGAAACGATTTTTGCCAATAATTCGTAAACAAAAGGGTAACGTTATATTCTGTGCTGATTTTGCTAGCTGTCACTACTCTAACGTGGTGTTAGAGTGGTTTGCAGCTAATGATATCGGTTTCGTGTCTAAACAGATGAGTCCTCCAAATTGTCCGGAGTTTCGACTCATTGAAAATTTTTTTTGGGCAATTGTCAAGCAACGACTTCGGTGAAGCGGGAGGACAGTCAACATCGCTAAAGAAATGTGTTTTAAGTGGAAGAAACATGCTGTCGTATCTTCATCTGTGCAGAGTATGATGAGTTCTATTAAAAAAAAGTTCAAGGGGTTAGAACCAGAGAAATACAATAATGTAACACTGTGATACTTGCAGCTGATTAAAAATACTGCAATCCAGCGTTTTATGGAGACAGTCCATAATTCATTCTACGACACTCCAAACCCGAGTTATAGATTGTTCTATGCGTCCAAATTTGTTTTAGCCATGCTTTACTAGATGAAGGCGATGAACTAGAAGTCGTAAATAAACTCGTGTATTTGAGATCACTGTTAAGGATGACCGCGAAAAACGATATGAGTAAGATGATCCAGTGGCACATTCAAGCAGGAACTCGCCGTACGAAGCAGACAATGAACAAGCCGCTTATTAGATCGGTAGTTCTTAATTGACTTGAGGCCGTGATGCTGCTCACTGACGACATGTGCGCCCTTGTTGTGTTCGAGCGGAAGGTGCTGCTGACGATTGTTGGTGGAGTACAAACTGAAAGCGAAGAATGGTGGAGGTGGATAAATCACGAATTACAGATCTTTCAGGAAAAACTTGTTCAAAGCTTTAAACAAAAAATAAACCAAATATTTACTGTTCTTAAACGTACTTTTCAAGTGAATAATGATTTGAAATCTGGACGGAATATTTCTCAAATTTTAACTATCAAAAATAGAAATAGAAACAAAATCGATTGATTAAATTTCATATACCTTTGAATTTTTTCGAATTCAATTAACTTCACATTATTCTTACAATTAAATCACTGTTTCATTTCTCTGAACGCACCAGTACTGGCGCAGCAAAGCTGCTGCCGCTGCATATTTTGTCAAAACCATAAAACAGTGACAAACTTAATTTCCCATAATTCAGTGTTATTTCGTGGTTTCAGTGGCTCCGTGGTTACATAGCGGATTATTCTCCTAGCCGGTAGTGGCAACAATGGCTTCGATTCCAGTTCAGGTCAAGGGTTTTTCCGGGTTAGAAATTTTCTCGATTCGGGAGAGAGGAAGGCACTGTGGAGCGTTATGTTTATCGCGTTCAAACTACAAACTGCTACAAGGATGTAACAAACAGCGAACATGTATGAAAAATCGAGTACCATTACTCGCATTATGCAGCGCTCGACATTAAAAAAGTCACCCACTCCGTCAACCGAGTTTCTGCGGTGCGGAAGAATTAAATAAGCTGAAACCCGGTGAAAACTCATGAATCACAGCTCGTCAAGCCAAACCGCAATCACCCGACTGGAATCTCCTGTCCCCACATTTCCGACTGGCACTCGCACCACGATTTAACCGTTGTAATCATCCCACTCTTCTCCGATATCCTAACCTGTGATGCTCGGTTCAGCCAATGCTTTTCCATCCAGCTTCACGAACAGCAATCCGGCGTACTACGCAAAGCTAAACTTTCATTAATCTTTCGCAGGAAACGTGCTTCTGGGCGTGATAGCTGTCTCTTGATAATAGCGTCCAATTAAACAATTAAAGTCTTACGCGGAGCAATCCACCGACCCGCTGCTTTATCCACAGTTCCAAGGGGCCACCTTCAGGGAGCTTGAGATTTGCTTTTCTAAATTACGACAGTCTGGCAACAGATAGAGCAGTGCAGAGCAAAATGACTGGCGGCAAAATGGCTAATGGCCGCCTCGTGATAACGGTTGAATTACCCTTCAAGATGGAGATTCGGGAAAGTTTTTATTTATCCCGATTTTATTGACGCTTATCCAAACAATCACCGAAGTCATTTTTGTGAGTCTTTTATAATACAGCTCGAGCGTACACAGTAATTTGCGTTTCGAAGTGGTGGGATAATTTTGTTTTCATCTTATGTATTCTACATTTATTGTCGAAGATAATTATTTATTTATACCTACTAGCATAATTCAATAAATTTTACTGTTTGTGAATTAAACATCAATGATCACCAATAGCCGAATGAATTCAATGTTACAGAAAAACCATCAACAGCGTCTGCTTGGTGCGGCGGGTATAAAACTCGCAAATTGCAACAAAAATTCCTTCATCAAAACGAGCAATTAAACTTATACCTGGATTTCCCCAGCCGATCGTAATTTTTCAACTGTCATAGGCGTCATAAGCAGTGGTAAAAATAAACACTTGAAGCGAAACAGGCAACAAAGCAACATTTATTTAAACATTGTTATCCTAGCACCATCAGGGGAAAAAAACAACAACCTTGGTGTCGTAGCACCAGTGTATGTGTGTGTGTTTGTGTGTGTCGGAAACAGCAAAGAAATGTGCAAATAATGAAACAGTGCAAATTTATACTTCCAAACACTTCGCACTAATGAACTGAGAAAATTACAGGAAAAAGTAATTTTAATGATGTTTAAAAACTTCTCGCAAGTTCTCGCACTCCATCGGACAGTCGAGACTGATTCCCCTGTTGGTAGAGCTGGAAATTTTATTGTTTGCTTTTTTCCCGTTGCGTGCACTTTTTACTTACATACCGCCTGCCTACCTGTTTCTCAGCTGCAGCACGTTGAAAACCACTTCAACGACGGTTATTAACACAAAAACAAAGTTGGAAAAGTTTTACACTTCAAGTCATAGAACAGCAGCCACGCTTCGCCGCAATAATTTCACCGCGATGTTTTCCTCCGTTCGGTTTGTCTGTACAATTGTCAGGGTGCGATTCGTATCCACAGCCATTGTACTGCTCCGCGCTCCTGTGAACCCAACTCAACCGGCCATCTTTATGGTTATACAAGAAGTTCAGTTATAATTTTGATTGGTTTCCCTGACGTGGCAACATTCGATGTACTTTACCTTTGATTGCAATACGTAAGTATTGCTTGTAATAATAAGTGCTTGGATTAACTTCGTCTGCCTTTACGCCTTTTTATTCCATGGGCAATGAACCGATTTAACTGCAAACAGTCGGGTCATGCGGGCGCCTGCTTTTGAAATAAAGTACACTTCAGAAGTCTAATGACTGCTCAGACAAACTCCCAGATCTTGTTACGTTGTCCATCCCCAAGAGCAAGAGTGCTCGTAAGACAATACTAGGTGAGCTTTATACAGGACCGTGCTACTGCGGGTCAAGGTTTCACACTCCGTTGAACCCTTCCGGAATGTCGGTAGTAGAGCGTGCTTCGCATTCTATTTTAGGGGATTTCAAGGCAGCATACGATACAACCGAGCACGAAGAACTATGGTAGATAATGCACTTACTTACCGCCAATTCGAAATGGGAAATTCGCAGTCAACACTGAAGAATATTTTGAAAGATGATCTTCATTGATTTCAACGGGTGCACAGTTTGACTGTAAGGCAGAACGCAGAAGGTTGCAAGAGTCTAAAGATATCGGTAGCTGCTCAAGCGGCACGGTCATTGTGTAATTATGTTTTACTGCAGCACATCTTCCTGATATTCCTTGGGACAAACTAGCTGTTCAAATGTTCCAGAATGTTTCCAGGGTGATGGTATGGGGTTATTTCTCTAAAAATTTGGTGTTTCCATTGCTGTTCATTAAACCTGATGTTAAATTTAACACTGAATATTACATCGATAATGTTTTGAAGAACTGTTTGCTTTCCAATGTCAAAAAAAACACTACAAGAATGCACGATACTGCTTCCTGCAAGATTCTGCACCGACTCACCAGGCGGAAGCTACACAGGCTTGGAGATATAGGTTTGACTGTGGATACTTTTAAGCAACGTTTGGAGAAGATTTGGTGCTTCGAGGTACGATACTGGTCCAACAAGCCAGTCGTCTTATGTTCGAGTCGTGGCTGGACGGTCAGGATGTTTGCACTAGCCCAGTAAATGTCCTGTACTCCGGCTGTGAAATCTGTCGATAAAGAAGGGTTAAGTCTTAGAACGACGTTTAAGGGAACATAAATAACTAAAATTTTCAAGAAATTCATAATTTTTTTTATTTCAGATTTTGATTCTACAGTCTTTTCCGCTTATTTTGATACTAGTTTTGTAATGATCCGACCATGGGAAGTGGCCGAAAAACGATCAAACACATCAGCATTCCAGTGCGGCGTGGAACAACCGTGCCGGAATAAAACGCTGCTCATGTAAAACCACGATTTTCAAACTTTATGTACCTTTTTCTCAGAAACTACACAACGTATCGGAATAAACTTTTTTTTTGTTTTGTTGGTAGAAGCTAGACAAAGACTTTTATAACTTTTGAGCTTAGTAAACGAAACACAGCCAGAGAAAAATCAAAAAGAAGGCAATTTTTTATTTTTTCAGCCATATTTTTTTCTTCTTTTTCTTTTTTCTTAAGCTGTGTTTAGTTTAAAAATCTCAAAAGTTATAAAAGTCTTTGCCTAGCTTCTACCAACAAAACAAAAAAAAGTTTGTTTCAATACTTTGTGTAGTTTCTGAGAAAAAGGTACATAAAGTTTGAAAAACGTATTTTTACAGGAGCGACGTTTTATTCCGACGAAGTTGTTCCACGCCGCACTGGAACGCTTATGTGTTCAATCGTTTTTCGCCCACTTCCCGTGGTCGGATCATAACAAAATTAGTATCAAAATAAGCGGAAAAGACAGCAGAATGAAGATCTGAAATAAAAAATTTATGACTTTTTCAAAAAATTTAGTCGTTTATGTCCCCTTAAGCCCACGGGTTTGGAGAAGATTTGGGATGAAATGCCTCAGGATATTATGCGTGCAAACTGTAACGCTTTTCAACAACGATTGCGGCTAGTATTCCAAACAAAGGTAGAAATATTTAAATTGGACTAATTCAAGACAAATCTAATGGATATCAGTACAGTGGGCCGCCGTTCTTTGAATGATTCCTCATGCAAACTAACAGGGTTAGTTTTTAATTTGAACAACTGGCAACCCTAAATATGCTAAAACTTGCATAAACTGGCCGCCCTGCTCTTTGTTATTGTAATTGTTTTGGTGGTTTGATTTAGTTCGCAGTTGCAAGCAGCGAATATTTCATTCTCCGATCGGATTTCTTCATAATCGTTGGGAAAACGGAATGTGAATCAGATTAAACACGCTAGGCTAGTGCAAACAAATCGTGTTTATGTGTATAGTGTGCATAAGCAAATGATGCCATATTGAGAATGACATTTGAAGCATTACGTCGTGCAACCCAGCGGGGTTCAAATTAAAAAGTGTTCAGATTAAAAATGGTCAAACGAACGGGGGTCCACGGTACAAGAAATACATTCAACATTAAAGTTCTGGCAAGCGTCTTATTTTTGTTACCATTTTATACTTGACTGGCAGTAATTACTACTCACCCAATATATGAGCAAACTGTTCTTTAAAACTTTAAAAAAGTGTAGCTAAAACTTTATCCAAAGATATTTTTAAAATATAGCTTAGAGATGGCAGTACAAACCAACTGGTGTTTACCATTTTGATGGCTTGTTTTGTTTTTTGACGTAGAGCTACGTCTTACGGCAAGGTTTGGGATGAGGTCTCATTCCAAAAAATCAAAAAATGCGAGCGTCACGAAAAAATGAAAGATTTTGAGCGCTAATTGCTTGCGGTTTTCCGCTCGATTTTCAATAGTTTTGTGGCAATCTTCTACGCATTCACATCAATAAATAAAACTATTGATTTTTAGGTGCGTAGTTTTGAAACTTGGAAATAAGGAAGCATTGTCCACCTGGAAATCTTCCGCTTCGTCATTGGTTGGACGCCATCATAGTTTTACCATGATTTTAGAAAAATAGTAACACAATCTCCCCGTTCCAGCGGGTCCAAGATTCTTTGCGACGATTAAACCTAGACCGACCAATTGGATATCTGTGCTTGGAAAGTAAACCAGAATAAATGACAAAGTCTTCTCGTCTCAACAAGATTTCTTAAGCATAAGATACAGTTAAACGCGAACAGCTATGGTAGAAAATGCACGAGTACGGTTTTCCGGACAAACTAATAGCTACTCTGGAGTTAGAGATGTGGTACAAGCGCGTTCGTGATCGTCGTTAGGGTGGGCCGGTTACCAACGGGACTGGGTTCTTCACACAATGAATAAAACGCTGGATTGCCTGACCGAAAACAAAATTGGTCTTAATCTGCAGCTATCTTCCTTATAAAATTAAGCGTTAGTTCGTATGTTCCGCTATAATTTTAGAACGCCTTGACTATTCTCCACCCAACTTAACATACATATTACTTGACCTAAGGGAATCAGCGCGGAGGATGACAAAAGGGAAGGCCATATCTCCGGAACGCCTAGACGGTTCTTCATCCAAGTTGGCACTCATGGTTCATGGCACAAAAGAATCAGCGCAAGGAAGTTTATGGAAGGAAGGTGATCGCTAACAAGGAGGAGAAGTCCAAATAAATAAAACGGGTTGTGTGTCTCATGCATTGAGACCGTTTGCATTGAGACTGATTGTTCCACCGACGAGGGATAAATAAAAATACCTTTGTTTCGTTTCCGTTATAGGTATTTTCATAGAGCAAACCGATGCATAATTAGCTACGTGACAGAAGCGGGAGCTGACTGGGAAGGAACCGACAGGTAGTGGGACGAGGAACGTGAGTATGAATGTATGTTCCGCCATAGCTTCGGAATTTCTGAACTGTTTTTCGTCAAACGTTGTTTATTAAATACATGTTTGTTTGACATAAAAGAATCAGCGCAGTGAGGTTAACAAAAGAGGGAGATGGTCTCCTACAAGAGGGCAGAAAGGTTCAAATGGGTTAAGAGGTGCGTTTCTCAGGTCAAATTTCGATAAGGAAATTAGCACCCAGGCTTTGCTTTTGGGTGCGTTTCTCTTGCATTTGGAACGATAGCAGTTTATTTATTTATTTATTTATTTATTTATTAGGTAGTATTTTTCGACTGAGATGTAATTATCGAATGATTGGGATTTTGGCTGTTCAGTCATTAAATTTTAGTAAACGTTATATTTGCCTTTTTACGCCAACGTTTCAACCCGGATTTGGATCTTGGTCAGGGCTTCTACGAACGGGTACTTTTATTAACTGTTGTTATCTGGGTTATAATTTGTTTGTTACTTACAAAGTGTTGATCGTCTTTGTCTAAATTCTTTTAGCCTTCAGAGGAAGAACAATTCACGACAGGTTGAAATAGTAATAAATATAACACAAACAAATGACAGTTACCAGTAAGTTTAAACAACATTGTATACACAATTAGAAATCTTTACTAAATTCTGATTAACTTAAACATTATGTAGTAAATCAAATTGTACCAAAATTCAAAACCAGACAACACTGTAGGCTAAAAGAATTTAGACAAAGACGATCAACACTTTGTAAGTAACAAACAAATTATAACACACATAACAACAGTTAATAAAAGTACCTGTTCGTAGAAGCCCTGATGAAGATCCAAATCCGGGTCGAAACGTTGGTGTAAAAAGGCAAATATAACGTCTACTAAAATTTAATGACTGAACGGCCAAAATCCCAATCATTTATTTATTAGGGATATTTCATCTGACATAAAATATTATCAACATGAATAAAATCTTATACTAAATTAAATCTGCGTAATCTCTGCGCAAACAAGCGCGACGGTTCACCAATGTCAAACAATTCCTCCGCATTCGAAAATGTCCTTACAGTAATTGCACAGACAAACAGACATAACTCTTGGAAGAAAAATCAACAAAAATTATCGTACCTCACATTTAGCCTGAACACTAGCACCATCTATGATCGACATTCCCAAATATCAAATAGCAATATGGGTATCCCTCGAAGTAGCAAGTATTTTTTATGGGGAATTCCCCTTCTTTCGTCAAAAAGCGCCACTTTGACCAAAACGGAGACATTCCCAACTAAGCCCAAATTTGAAATGACGGTTTAATCGGTACGATGAATGGAAAACGAGTGTTATGTCTGTTTGTCTGTGGTAATTGGTTCGTTGTATCCAAACACAGTCCGATGAAATTGGGTCTGCAGTAAACCCGTCGAGCGCAGTGGTCGTTGCGAAGCGCGAAATTTAATCATTGATAGTAAGTTTGGGGCATCAATTTCGCCATTAATAACTTTAGTTGCAAATAACGCCTGTTGCACCTTGCGTCTATGTTCTAGTGTGTCTAGGTCGAGTAAACGGCGTCTGTCTGCGTATGGGGGCAAGTCATCAGGATTTCGCCAAGGGAGGTGTCGCAGTGCTAGTCGGACAACCCTCCATTGCACACGTTCAATGCGCAGGTTCCAAGTTAGCTGCTTTGGAAGCTAAACTAGGCTGCAATTTTCTAATAGCGGACGAACAAGGGCGCAATACAACGATTTAAGACAGTGGGCATCCTTAAAGTTCCGACCAATCTTAAAGATGAATCCGAGCTGCCGTAATGCCTTGGAGATCATTGATTCACGATGCACATCGAACGTCATTTTTGTGTCCAGCAGGACTCCAAGGTCGTTAACTCGGTCCACACTGCGTATCTCAATACCATCAACGGTGTAACCAAAGTTGTACAAGCAACTGAATTCCTAAAAGGTGGAATAGGGTTGCCATAAACAAGGAAGTTGTTCAAAAACGGCTTTGTGTCGATTTATAGGGATTACCGAGAAGAAAGATGTGTCTTCAAGTCAAGTGGCTGTGGAACAACAGGAGGGGAACTGACAAAGGGGGTAGACACATTCAAATGAAGATAAAGTCTTTTGTTTCTTGCATTCAGAGAATTTTCGTTACAACAACAGATGTACAAGTGACTGAGAGACAAAGGGGCCCCGAAGAAGACCGGGCAATCAGCTAGTTTACCATTATTATGTTGCGAAATACACTAAGAAAACTATGTATGAAGTCTATAACTATGAGAAAACTTAAGTGTCTCCAAACACGCAAGTCGGCTTCAACCAGGTCGAGCCATCTAGCACGTTGGGCCCCTGTATTCCGGTTTCCGGTGGGGTTCTTGAAGAGAACAGCTTTCACTGTACAGTCGTCCGGTATTCTTGCGACGTGGCCGGCCTACCGTAGGCTCTCGATTTTCGTCAGGTGTACGATGAGAATCTCTAATCCTGCAACGTGGTTGGTACGCCTTCGCCACTCTTCACTTACAGTTTGTACTCCACCAAAAATAGTCCGCAATCGCAGCACAGTTACCGTCTCAAGTCCGTGGAGAACTACCGGTCTGAGCTGCGTTTTGTACATCGTCAGCTTTGTACGACGGTATATGCTGCTTGATCGAAGCGCCTTGCGGAGGGAAACTTGAATGCGTCGTTGAATCTGTTTACTCGTATTATTGGCGGCGGTGATCAGAAATTCCAAATATATGAACTCATCAACCAATTCCAGTCCATCACCGTCAATAGTCACTGTCCTTGGGTGGTGTTTTCCCTGGAGTTTCTTCCTGCCACACATTTGGTTTTTGACGCATTGATTTGTTCCCCTAGCCTCTGTTTTTATACTGGCGTAGTCTGGTTTCCGCAGTTTCTAAATTTCGGCAACAGAAACTGGTTTAATTCGTGAATGATCTCAAAAGACGAAAACTTTTTACATGGTATTAGACAAGCTCTGCCAAAAAGTTGAAAAAATTGTTTGGGCAACATTTTGAACGTTTTTTTTTTCTAACAGTTTTTTCATAACAAAGTGGTTAATTATCGCAGCACACACCGTAATAGAACATTTAAGAATAAAATATTGAAGTTTTCGTCTATCATTTCTGTTAGTGTTCTTCAGAAACACTTCTATGCAAAATTTCAACGATTACATTGCAACGGATAGCAATCGTGCCTAAATTACCATACTCGCATTCTAAACGGATTTACGAGAATTTCGCCAAACATGGATTTCATATTCTTGCGCGAGAGAAAAAAAAACAAAATCTCCATAGGCACTTATCGTAAATACCAGCGCCTGAGTAACCAGCAAGCGGGCGTTTAAAATTGAGTTTGATGGGATTAAACAATAATCAGAAAGAATTTCAGTCCTTTTCGCCTTCCCGTTCTCGATACGGAGCTAAAAGAGAGTCGTGTCAGTGATAGAGACCAAAAGCCGGCGGAAAAATGATTGTGGGATTGAAAAAATAATCGAAAGAAATTGCTTCAACAGTTGGTGCCTCTGTTTTTTTCCTCTGCTTTTCCGCACATTTCCATTCTCGTCGACGTCGTCGTCAGCCACTCTCGGATATAGGATGATATTTTTCTTACGATATCCGGAGAAGCATGGCGAGAAAACGAGGGCGGATTATTAGGAGTAATTTGTAACTCACGACACATATCGCCGCGCCGGAAAAAGGTCGACCAGGGTTGAGCTAGTTTGCTGACAGGGAATAAGGAAATATTCATACCGTATAGCCGAGCGGCAAGGAACGGATGAAGCCTTGTGAAAGTTTATATTTATGAGAAAATAAATTATATGGCTTCCCAACCCATCGATGGATGATCCTTCCGTTCAGCATTTCGCCAACAATGTCATCACCGCTGTCGTAAGCAATTAGTTCTAGGGTGCGTGATTTTTGCTTTCCGTTCACGCTTCTGCTTTCGGTTTCTTTCTATTCATAACAGATTAATTCTCTCGAATTATGGCTGCCACACACAGAGAGTGACAATAGTTTACCCGTTTCGCACGAGCAGGAATGATATCGAAAGCTTTAATTTCCGCTTCGGTACGTGACCTGACACGTAATTTGGTGACGCTCAGAAATAAAAATGTGATTATGTTTTCTAGTTTTTTGCCAACTACATACGAAAAATGCTCAAAATATTTATACGCGAGTGCGATATATTCACATCGAAACACATCACACTAAATAGGTTTGGTAAATATTCACTTTGTTATAGTTTTCACGACGGGACCCTTCGGTGCGGTAACAATCCTAGTGGCAGCGCACCGTCAGCTGTCAGCGAAGAGTTTCATCGAGATACAGTCGGAACATCAGAAAGAGTCGGAATGTCAAAAGCCACGAGGAAAGAGGAAAAATAATTCTATAAAAGTATCGACTGACAGTGCTAAATTTGCTTTCTAATTGTTTCGCTAAGTTTATTATTCTATACATGCAATTTATTCTTAAATCTAAATTTAACTATATAACTTACCCTAAGGTAAAGTGTAAAATTAAATTCTGTAAGTACAGATGGATAAAAAGTGATACAAAGTTGAACTTAACACTAACATTAAAGTCTATGTACAGATAAAGTTTGATGTTGTGGAAAGCCCACAGTCAGTCCACACCACTTCCAGAAAGTGTACATCAAATTTATAAATTTAGATTCAATTGCTTTATTATAAAACGTACTTAAAATAAATGTTACTTCAGCTTAGAGCTTCACTCAATAATACATACGTGTTGCTACTCAAAGAGTTGGTCGACATAATCCAACAATAATGTTTGTTAAAGAACTAAATTTTACACATTAAACGTGTAGATACTGCGTTGGTACTGAAAAAATACTTGACTATAAATATACCAGAGAGGCTCTTAAATGACACAAGTTAGATTGTAACGTAGATACTTAAAACATCATTGCTAAAACCGCCAAATAAAATTGTATTGTAGGGTACGGGTGGGTATTTCCAGCCCATCAAGCGGTAACCTGAACAATATTCAGGAATTACGTTGAAACTTTATTTATTCGAGAGCAGATTTTTATACCAGTTGATAGAATATTATTTACTGAATATCGGTGTGTATTTTGGTTTTAATGAAACGCTACTGAATTTGAGTTAAAGTCGCGAGAAATGATGAAGTCGCTGCGGCTAAATTGAGCTCATTTTCTATAGTGGTGTCTGTGTTTTTTAAGTTCGACGGGCCGAAATAGCCTGCACAGGGATTAGATGCTTTGTAAAATCAGATCAAAAGAGAGCCGATGGATAACGTGTCGCTATTGCCTACATTCCAGGCTCATAGAAGATAATTAGTTTTGCAGTGACTACAGCTTGCTGCTATGTCTAACTAGCTATGTCAACACGATAGAAGCTTTTCAGGTGTTTTGGGCCTCACATATCGGTAGTAGTGTAAATAACGCACCATATGCTGGAATTAAAAACAAAATACTGCTAATGGCTAGTGAATGAAAATTGATTTATATTTTCATATCAGAGGAAAATTTTTGTGTTCTTCCGTGATAAAAAGAACTAGAATTATTCTGTGAGCGCATATTCACAGCTGTTTAGTTTCTAGAACAAGTAAACGTGATCATAATTGTGGGTTTTCCAAACCATCAACAAGAGCGGATACGCGTAAGCGATTGCTGCTGGTTTTTTCAGCCTGGTTACGTGCTAATGGAAAACAGTGCTTTTGATGTTTATTGAATAAAATTTAGCAAATTACTTACATTTTTATGAAACTAGTTATAACACATTAATGCTATGAGTGCAACATTCGTTTCAATATTGTTATATAGCGGCAAAGTTCTTATTTGGGAAAGTGTAGCCGAAAAAGGTAAGGTATGCCGAAATTAGTAGCGTGCTGGGAATACCCTCCCGTACCCTATATTGAAATCGACCTTAAACCGAATTTGCGTTTGCGTACTCAAGTAGGTTGAAAGTAAAGCACTGTGTACTTCAAAGTATGGATGATGGATATTTTTTCTTCTTTTTATAAGATGGGCGACTTGAAAAGCATACAATTAGTATTAAACACTATTTCGCGTATACCGTAGATTAGGCGAATCAAATTCATTATAATCGTATTAAAAATTGTGAACCTTGAACTTGAAGCTTTTGAACAAACATTATTTTTTGCTAAAAGGTCCAAATATTAAAATTTAACAATAAAATGTGTATGCGTTTTTTTTGTGCGTCAAATAATAGTTTCGGTCAAAAGTCTCACTCTAATCCGCAACAAATATTAAACAAGGACTAAATTCATTATTACGATAAGTGTCTAACGACCCAACCAATTGACATTTTATTCGAAGTACACAGCTGTTCGTGTCGTTTCGCGAGAACAACATCAATGTCATCATTTCTTATGCCAATCTGTTAAGCAAACTCATAATCTTGTTTATCTAAACGAAATCATTGGTTCTTCCAGTTAGCTTGGGACTGCACTTTGATCTTGTACTTGATTGAGTACGGTACAGTAACCGACATTCGCAGAATTTCCTTTTCTGATTGTAGATATTGATTGGGGTCAAAATCGATTACTGTCGAAATGCGCTGCCAAAGCAGTAATTAATGGGCTAATCAGATTGGAGGCACTTTATATCCGAATCGCTTCAATTCGCTGCACCTGATCCACAGTTTGGCTACGTCCATTAAGCATTGAGTTACAAGCCAACATAACCATCCAGTTGCTAGCCAGATAATGTTAATTTAATGATGAATAATATTTGGAAAACGTGATACCTGGAAGAAAATTAGCTTTTGTTTGTCGTAAAGATTAGCTACAGTAAATCATCCAAAAATCCCATGCACTCTATGCAGCACACAGGTAAACGTATAACCATCCAGAGCCGAGTGCTACGAAACAGCTTCTTGCGAAAGCTAGTCAAGCCGAGTAGCAAGAAAGCAGGCAATAAACCCGCCACCGCTATCAGCGGAAACGATACGGCAAAAGCGGGCAGGCGGCGGAATAGCGAACCGTGGAACACAGCATCAGCAGCGTCGCGGAACCACCCTCACCCACTTGTTTGTTTTGTATTAAATGGGACGCCATGTCGTGGTTTGTTGCTGCAACCGGAAGAACCACCGGTTCCAGAAATCTTGGATCGCCGCAATCTATTGACATTTTTGGCTGCTGAAGAATCTTGCAGTGTATCCAAAGATTAAGGGGAACCGGCAAACATTATTGCTCCGCACAAGAGCTGCTATTGTTTTAGATAAAGTACTGCATTACAAGGATGAAAAATTGTATTCTCTTTTGGTGAATTGTGCGGTTCAGAGAAATGGCCATATGTGGAAAGCGGCTTCAAGAAGAATTCAGATCATTCGATAGAAGCTGCGCTTCCAATACTGCAAGCAATGTTTTTCTTCCGAACAGCACACTATCTAGGACGAAGGCTTTTTTGAAATATCATTGGTATACAGATTGCATGCGTAAAAAAATTAAAACACAACAGAAGTTGTATTTTTTTCCTCAAGTCCGATTCTTTGCAAACCTTCTGGAAATGAAGCACAAGTCAATGGTAACGATTCAACATCATTGCTTTGTGGAATCTCTTTTCCAAATCCAAAAGCCTGCACCTGTGCTTTGCACCTTTCATCAAATTTTAGACAGTGGTAATTCCTGAGCAAAGTTTTAGCGTGAATTGAAATCAAAATTTTTGGTATTTTGATTTACATTTACATTTATTTTGTTGGTTCATCTTACAATAAAACATGGTGAATATTAAATAATTATAGAAGATAGGGTAGTTGATCCAATAGTTGTGGTAGTACCAATAGTTGCGCTACTATTCATTATTAATGCATATTTTCGTCACCGTAGCATTTTAGATAAAACAATTACATTCATTATATAAAACAGGTTTTTAGAAGTATTGGTAGTTAGACTACACCATTTAAAATTAAAGCATTATTTGCTAAAATGCCAATTTTCCAAAATCCAACGCGCAGTTGGAGCGCACAACTATAGGCGCTCATCTATAGTTTTGCTACGATGTTTTGCCTTTCTACTATATAAATATATAGTATAAAGGTATAGAAATCACTCGGAAAACCGGAAATGGAAAGAAGGTCCTGCGGGCCGAATGTCATATACCATTCGACTCAGTTTCGAAAACTGAGCATTTTCTGTGTGTGTGTGTATGTATGTGTGTGTGTGTGTATGTGTGTGTGTGTATGTGACGCTTTTAATCTCACTCACTTTTCTCGGAGATGGCTGGACCGATTTTAATGTTCTTAGTGTCAAATGAAAGGTCTAGGTGTCCCATTGGTCGCTATTGAATTTCATACTGATCGGACTTTTAGTTCAAAAGTTATGTATAAAAATACGAAAAATATGGGACTTCATTATCTCATAGATCCCTTAACCGATTTGAACAAAATTGATTGCATATTAAAGAGGAGCCTTACAAACCCTTAACTTCCAAATTTCATGATGATTGGACTTGTAGTTTGAAAGTTACATAAAGAAATGTGAAAAAATAGTATTTAAAACATATTTTTGTAACATTTAAGAATTAATTCAATGAAAAACATCACACATTTTATTATTATTTTAAAATTACTGCTGAGATCTATCAAACGAAACCGAGTTATTTAAAATCGGACGGTTCATTCAAAAGTTATTCAAACTTTAACACTTAAGCACCGTATATTAAACCGTTAAATCGTGTGAAATCAAAACGTATCAATCAAATGTTGATTGTATTCAATGTGTGCGATGTATGTATGTATGTATATATGTATGTATGTATGTATGTATGTATGTATGTATGTATGTATGTATGTATGTATGTATGTATGTATGTATGTATGTATGTATGTATGTATGTATGTATGTATGTATGTATGTATGTATGTATGTATGTATGTATGTATGTATGTATGTATGTATGTATGTATGTATGTATGTATGTATGTATGTATGTATGTATGTATGTATGTATGTATGTATGTATGTATGTATGTATGTATGTATGTATGTATGTATGTATGTATGTATGTATGTATGTATGTATGTATGTATGTATGTATGTATGTATGTATGTATGTATGTATGTATGTATGTATGTATTTATGTATGTATGTATGTATGTGTATGTGATGACAATTTGCATTGAAATTCAAGAAAAGTGAGAATTTTGTCAATTGTCTGAAGTTATTGAAGCCTCTTAGTGGAATACGAACTCTGAAATAAAAGAAAAGAAAAAAACTTTTACCGACTAAATTCCACTATTTAATATTTATTCGCGACAGATACGTATACGCATTGAAATAAGACACTAATGAAGCCTGCACGTCGTAGACGAACTACGTATCTGTCGCAAATAAATATTAAATAGCGGGATTCAATTGCAAAGTTTTTTCTTTTCTTCGATTTCAGATTTCAATTGTCATTTTCTTCACTTGCTGTTACTCACAATTGTACAAGAAAAGCAAAAAGCGGAGAAAAGCAATTAATTTAAGTATATAAGTATAGTGGTGTATAGGATCAAAATACTAGTGAGTTGATTTTTCAAAATAAATTTATACAAATTTCATACAAATTTTGCGCATTAATAGATGCTCTTTTCAATCCATAGATACTAGAGCTTAGAAATGTTATATGAAAAATAGGAAGTAAACGTTGCACGCTAGTAACTTTGTAAGATTTGTTTTCGTTAGTGACATTTTAAAGGACAGATGTCTTATGTCATGTATCATGTTTTAATAAATAAATCAAAAATAACAAGCACTGGAAATCATATCGATCATATTTCTCATTCTCAAGCATGTTTATGGCGCAGTTTTTGCAATATTTTTCGACCTCATCTTATTTTCCTAACCCTCTAACATTGGAAAAACGATGTGATCAAGTTAAGTATATGTGATCTTTTCATGAAAGTACATTCAAAAGAAGCTTAAGTTTTGATTTTCATGCAAAAATAATTATCTGAAGGAGCGCCAGCTAAGAAAAAGTTCAATTTCTCTTTTTCATATCTAATGCTCTATTCAGTTATTTTTTCTAATTCAGATATATTGCAAAATTGAAGCCAAGCAAACTAATAGTAAAATTTTGAGATTAATCATTTTGTTGTAGATATCCTTTTTCTTCAAATCGAAATATAATAATTTTTCTGAACTCTTGTTTTTCAAAGATGCTAACTTTAGAACGCATGGTATTAATATCAAAATATCAAAAAAATCTACCCTTTGGGTTAAAACCACTCAAAAAAAATATCAAAAAATCTGTTATGAACACATATTTCATATTGTCGGTTCAAAACAAGTTTCGTATGTGGCTCTGAAACCCAAAAGTTAAGGCCGACCGATTATAAAACTAAATAAGGTGTTCATCAACTAACATAAATGACGCTTACAAGTATTTACGCACCCAAGGAAAGAAAATATAATTATTCTACGCAATACGTTGTGAATTTTACTGGCAAATAAGGATTTTGAGGAATACGGAACGGATATTTAAAAATATAGTCAAGTTAATTATAGATGTTCCTGAGAAATTAAATAATGATTATTGTGGCAGTAGAAAGGCTAGGTCACGCCGCTAGGTGGATTAATTCGGGTTTTTTCACTTAGCAACCTAGCAATGTATATGGAATACCACAATTAAAGGAACATCAAACTTAACTAACGAAACATTAGCGCAACTGTTGGTACAATATAATTGAATCGGAAAATTCATTTTTTCTTTATAAAGCTTCTCGCACAACGAAAGCAATTGTCTTGCCTTGTGACAAATACCTTGTATTTGATAAATTTATATCCCACAAGCATTAATTGAAGCATGTACCTCAATAAACAAGAAAAATGAAGTTGTATTGTGCTTAGTGGCGCAACTAAGGGATCATCTACCCTAACTGTTTTGTAGCTTTTGTGAAAACTTATGGGATGGCAGTCCGAAGTTTCTTCCACTCTCTAAACAGTTTTAATGCATGCAGTTATTGGCTCGTTACAACCGAAAGCAGAACGGTGAAATGGAGCTTGCAGGGAACCGGTCGATCTTAGTTTCCGTTGTGTTGCGCGAAAGTCCATTGTTGTCAAAAGTTGTGGAGAATTGATTTCCACAAACACTACCTACTGGGTTCTACTGCGGTATTCTAGAGTATCAGGAGGCCTTCAGGATTACACCACGGTAAATGTCGCAAAGTGATTCGGATAAATTTTCTTTGTAGTCGTTCGATGTGCAAGTTTCATATTAGTACTAACATACTACATACGCAGTGGTACTAACATACTACGCTGCAGTTCTCAAGCATTGGGCGCAATATAAATATTTGAGGCAGTATGTGTCCTGGAAGTCACGTGCAATCTATACCTGACACATTCCGCGGGCCGGTATACCAACCAGACATTTTATAAAACTTGCTTTTAGTATTGTTGAATATTTTTTCATGATTGGGTAATGTTTGAACCTTTCAAAACTGCCCTAACTGGTATTCTAGCATTATCGGAAGTTATTTAAAACGTGTGTCGAAAATAAATGAAATTTACAAGAAATAAATGATTTTTCGCGATATTTTTAAAAATGCTGCTACAGTGCGCTAAAACATTTCATAATAGCACTTGTTTTCGACCAACTTACAAGGAATATATGCTGAATCCATTCCAAAAATAGTTTGGATGCAATTTTGCAGTTATTTTGTATTTCAAGTGGATGAAATAGGGCCATTTTTTGCGTTGTTACGTCACGAAAAAAGTGTAGTTTTCCGCTTTCGCAGAAAAGTACAAATTCGAACAATCTAATGATCTGTATTCTCTGTGTACTCAAAAATATCTTTAAAATGGTGCCTAAAGAATGAAGATAAGGTAAGTAGAACCTAAGTTACAACTGATTGAAGCTCGCGTTGTAATGTCACGGCGGGCAGCCGGACGGATTCAAAACATGTGAGACATAAGTAATAGCACCGACACCTTAAGACATAGCATAATAGTAGCTTCAGAAAAGTTCCTTCATTTAAAAAGCACTTTCTAGTGATAAAAAAAACATTCGGAAATTAGGGTGTCCCTAAGCAGATACAAAAAAAAAAATATTTTCTCTTTTTTAAGTCAGAAATGATTGCTGCCTACAGAAAATTTGAAGAAAAACTAATTTCAAGAAACTTCGTTGAATACTGAAGATTTATATTTCTTACATGAAAAAAGTTATAGAGCCAAACTCTTAGGGACACCCTTAAAAATAGTTTTTTTTATCTAGCTCTTTAATAACGCTTCGTACGCCTTTTAGATGTTTGTAAGAAATGTAAGAAATTGGTAATAGAATTAACCTGCACATTTTCGTCGAAGATAGTAGAGATCTATCGTTTTTCCTTGAGGAGCTATCCCTTGTTTCTTTTATTTATACATGTTCACCTACGGTTGTCTTCATAATAACTTTTTTTAGATTTTCCACATTATACTCTAAGCTGTACATGGTGGAATACAGCATAAATTAACTCACAAAAAACAAGTGAGATTAGGTGCTCATAGCTGCTCTCCCTCGAGATACACTCCCTTAAATAGTAGATGCAAAAATAAAAAAGCCAGTGATAGCGTCTAAAGGGAAAAAGATAGTGCTCTACTATTTTCGACAAAAATGTGCAATTTAATTAGATTACCATTTTTTTAGAACATTCGCAAGCCATACGAAGCGTTATTAAAGAGCTAGATCGAAAAAAAATATTTTAAGGGTGTCCCTAAAAGCTTGGCTCTATAACTTTTTTCATGTAAAAAATATAAATCTCTAGCATTCAACAAAGTTTCTTAAAATTAGTTTTTCTATAAATTTTCTGTAGACAGCAATCATTTTTGACTTAAAATAGAGAAAATACTTTTTGTATCTACTTGAGGACACCCTAATGTCCGAATATTTTTTCACCACTAGAAAGTGCTTTTTAAATGAAGAAGCTTTTCTGAAGCAAATATTATGCTATGTTTTAAGGTTTCGATGCTATTACTTACGTCTCACTTTCTTAGAATCCCTCCCACTGCGCGACGTAATTTGTGAAGAACCCCACAATTACGTAGGCAAAATAGTGAAAAGACAAATTAACGACACGGTTTTGGATTATCCCTTATGTACAGAAGGCAGCAACAGCAATAATTAACGAGTATTAACTGAACAGATTTTTCGTGACGTTACAACGGAGCTACGACCCTCTCTGTGTAGAGCAGAGCGTTGTAACGTCACGAAAAGTAAAATCTGTTTAAAAATAAATTTCACTAATTATCGGAATTCTGAACATAGTAAGTTGTGCAGTATTCATCTCTTATCAAATCATAGAAGAAAGTCTTTAGATAACATTTGAAAGAGAGCAGAATTTTCATATTTTTTAACAGAAGAACCAAAAGACGATTTTCTGGCGCGTTGTAACGTCACGCTACATATTTGCTTTCCAAAACAATCTAAGTAAGGCAAATGCTATTAATTTGTTCATTTTTAATAGGAAATTTTATGTTCTTTCCAAATATATAATAATATTTGGGGGTTTCTCAACGATTTTCTTAGCTGAAACACAAATACTGTGCAAAGAAATGTCAAAACGTTGTAACGTCACGCCGGAATGTGTCACCTATAAATAAGGATTTCTGTCTGTCTGTTCGTATGTTCCTTATAGAATCGAAAACTACTGAACCAATCGGAATGAAAATATGCATGTAGAGGTTTTTTGGGGCCAGGAAAGGTTTTAGTGATGGTTAGAAACCCCTCCCCCCATTAAGAGGGGGGGCTCCCATACAAATGAAACATAAATTTCTGCATAACTCGACAACTAATCAAGCAAATAGAACAAAATTTGGCATGTGGGTGTTTTCGGTGACAAGAATTTATTCTATGGTAAATTGAGACCCCTCCCCTCTTTATAAGGGGAATTATAACTCCTCTCCTCTTTAAAAGGGGGGGCTTCCATACAAATTTCCTCATAACTCGAGAACTAATTACGCAAATGGAACCAAATTTGGCATGTGAAGGTTTTCGAGGGCAAGAATATTTTCTATAGTAAATTAGGACCCCTCCCCACTTTAAGAGGGGGGGCTCCTGTACCAAAGAAACACAATTTTCCTCATAACTCGAGAAGTAATTAAGCAAATGGAACCAAATTTGGCATGTGGGTGTTTTTGGAGACAAAATTTTTTTCTATGATGAATTGAGACCCCTACCCGTTTTAGGAGGGGGGATCCTATACACATGAAATACAAATTTCCTCATAACTGAAGAACTAATCAAGCAAATGGAACAAAATTTGGCATGTGAAAGTTTTCGAGGGCAAGAATATTTTCTATGGTGAATTAGGACCCCTCCCAACTTTAAGAGGGGGGGGGCTCCTATACAAACGAAATACAAATTTTCTCATAACTCGAGAACTAATCAAGCAAATGGAACAAAATTTGGCACGTGGGTGTTTTTGGAGACAAAAATTTTTTCTATGATGAATTGGGCCCCCTACCCACTTTAGGAGGGGGGGCTCCTATACAAATGAGAAACAAATTTCCTCCCATACAAACAAAAAACAAGCAAATGGAACCAAATTTGACATGTAAGTGGTTTTGGACGCAAGATTTTTTTCTATGGTGAATTGAGACCCCTCTCTTCTTTAGAAAGCGAGTTATGGCCCATCTCCCCTTTAAGAGGGTGGGCTTCCACACAAATGAAATGCAAATTTCCTCTTATCTCGAGAACTAATCAATCAAATGGAATCAAATTTGGCATGTGGGAGTTTTAGATGGCAGAAATTTTTTCTATGGTGAATTACGACCCCTTCCCCTTTTAAGAGGGGAGCTCCCATACAAATGAAATTCAAATTTCCTTATAACTTGAGAACTAATCAAGCAAATGGAACCAAATTTGGCATGTGGGAGATTTTGGAGTCTTGAATTTATTTTACGATAGTTAGAGACCTCTCACCCCTGTGGTAGGGGGATATGGACTCTCATACAAATAAAACAGAAATTTTTGCGAAACTTAAAAACTAATCGAACTCGAGAAATTCGAGACTCTTCCATAAAACATTAGTCAATACAAGACCACAAAAACTATCTATAGTAACACTAGATCATTCAGGACGAGACGGTCGCGAGTGTTGCCAGTGTCCCGCCGTCGGAAGCGCCGCCCACTGGGGGGCTTGCAAAACTCGAGATTGTGACAAAGATCATCCAAGATTCATGATTTATGTACAACACAGGTTAATTTGTGGCAATACGAAGTTTGTCCGGTCAGCTAGTTTTCTATATAAATGCCAGCTGGCACATTGCCTTCGAAATAACTGCCTCACGGTGTGAGTTACAAGTAAGCTTAGCGTCAAATAAAATATCAAGATCAGTAACATGGGCAACTCAATTTCGTCAATCTGATAACCAAAAACACTTATTGTCATCCAGTTTTGTTTATCATCAAATAATAAACGTACACTCCCTCCGCAATTAGGGATCACCCACAATTATAGATCACTTTTATGTTTCAAGTGAAATAAGTGACGTCGTTCAAAAAGAGTAAGCAAAGTAGCGGAGCCATGTTGCTACCTTGCGGAACTCTAGAGCTGTTCGTAAACTGCAAACAAATACAGGAACCCAGTATCACACGCAGTACTCTACCGCGCAGGTACGATCTTAAGTAGTACTAAGTCAATGAAGTTTACGTAGTAGTATAGCATGATCAATGCGATCAAAAGCAGCTTTGAAGTCCGTGTAGACCACGTCAACTTGTTTCTTATTCTTCAATTGCGAACTGCAGGACGAAGTAAACTCCAGGTATGAACCCATGCTGAGCAGTAGACATATGATTCTTTGTGCGAGATAATATCACTCCACTCAAGATAATCTCAAATCATTTTGGTGCAGCGGAGAGGTTGGTGATTGCGTGATAATTCCTTACGTTTTGATGGTCGCCATTCTAGTACACCGGGAACATAAACGATTGCTTCCGAATATTCGGGAATTGAACTTGTTGAAATGACGACGTATTGAAAATCATGCATAAAGGACGTGGCGGAGAGTGGCGAAGATGTATGAACAGCAAGTTGCAGGCTCTACTTGGAGCGATTCCTATCGTACATCTGGCGAAAGTTGGGAGACCACGATGGGCCGGTCACGTCGCAAGAATACCGGATGGCTGTGCAGTGAAATCCGTTCTCTTTAAGATCCTCATCGGCACCATGAATAGAGAAGCCCAACGGGCTACATGGCTCGTCCAGGTTGAAAGTGACATGTGCGGCGAGTAGCCCAGGACCGAGTACATTGGAGAAGAACTCTTAATACGGCAAGAGCCACTCTGATGATAATGATGATGATGATGATGATGATGATGATGATGATGATGATGATGATGATGATGATGATGATGATGATGATGATGATGATGATGATGATGATGATGATGATGATGATGATGATGATGATGATGATGATGATGATGATGATAATGATGATGATGATGATGATGATGATGATGATGATGATGATGATGATGATGATGATGATGATGATGATGATGATGATGATAATGATGATGATGATGATGATGATGATGATGATGATGATAATGGGGTGAAATACCTTGAATGCGCGTCTAATATAGCGTCTCCTATATTATCTAAGCCAATGATGATGATCGATGACCATTCTGGAAATGCTTCATGTACATGCTGGGGTAGATAAGCTAGGAGGTACGAACCTGAGCGCCTAGTCCCCAGGTGAAGGGTGGCTCAAACAGCGTCTGTCTCGGAGCGAGTGGCAAATTATAACTAAGATGGCAGGCCCATCAGCGGAATGTAGGTAACGTGACCTCGGTAAGGTAGTATACTGAAACCCTTTTTTAGCAGAAAAAGCAATCAATTTAGCAATCGGCATAGACGAAGAACAAGTAAACGGTTAATGGATAACGATTGGAAAATTGGTACCTTCAATGTCAGAATGCTCCATGCACCGACACAAGCTGGCTAGCTTGCACAAGACCTACGTTGACTCGAAGTGGAGATCGATGCTATTCAGAAAGTTTGATTGCCAAATTCTGGAGAAAGGGTGTTCCGCATAGTGAACCCTATTGCAAGCACTTCTTGCAAGTACCACATCTACTACAGCGTCGGTAGAAAAGCAGAATATAAAGTCGTTTTCGTTGTGTTGGGAAAGCAAAAGCAATGAGTTATCCGGTGATGACCATTATATGTGTGATGAGAATTAAGGGCAAATTCCTTAACCACTGCCTAATTAACGTATACGCACCGACACATGGGCTGGCAAAGGGTGAACATGTGCATTCCATAACCACTGTTCATTAACTCCTATTCCTACCTCCACGAGGTGCCGGCTGGGGTACGCATCTTCGGTTGTCGTATGCTAACAGGAAAGGGACACAGTGGCTCCCGCCCACATTAAGATGGCAGCCCCATCAGCGGGATATGGACCTTAGGTTAACAGCCTACTGTACCAGGACACAAAAAAGTTACCGAAAATGAAAGAAGAAATCTCTCTGCATTATTGGCAACGACCTTTAGCATGAAAACACGGAGACGAATCGGAACATGGAATATACTGACCCTTGCCCAGCAGGGCAAGCTGGCTGGACTTGCAAGGGAAGCTAGCCGCCTGAAGCTTGAAATCCTGGGGCTGAGCGAGGTCCGCTGGCCAGGTACTGGCGAACACAGGACATCATCCGGGCAAGTCTTGCTCTACTCTGGCATACCAGCTGGAAATGCTACTCGAGAAAGAGGAGTTGGATTCCTACTGAGCCCAGGGGCACATGCGGCCCTGTTGAAGTGGGAACCAATAAGTGAGCGAATAATCGTTGCCAGATTCAGAACACGGGTTAGGAACCTTACGGCAATCCAGTGCTATGCGCCAACAGATGCTGCCGACCTGCAGGAGAAAGAGAGTTTTTACAGCCAGCTGAACAGCGTGGTTGAGAAAATCCCGAAGGGGGACATCCAAATTCACATGAGCGACTTCACGCGAAGATTGGCTCAAACAACGCGGACCTTGAACGCGTCATGGGATGCCATGGCCTAGGAGAGATGAGCGAAAACGGGGAGCTGTTTACAGAATTCCGTGGTAATAACGACATGGTCATTGGTGGATCGCTCTTCCACCATAGACCAGTACATAAAGTCACGTGGGTTTCCCGCGACGGCCGAACAGAAAACCAAATCGACCACATCTGCATCAGCCGGAAATGGAGAAGGAGCCTTCTTGATGTACGCAACAAACGCAGCGCTGATATTGCATCCGACCATCATCTTATTATCGCTGAGATACGTCTGCGCGTCGCACGTGTCCAACGACGGGAGGAAAAAGTTGGATGCCGCTACGACGTCCGCCGATTGGAGAATCCTGAGGTGAAAAGGGCCTTTGTCGAACAACTTGAATCTCGAGCCTCGGAATTGCCACCTGGTGGAACCGTCGAAGAGCAATGGACTGGCATCAAGAACGCCTTCATCACGACCAGTGATGAAACCCTCGGCAAAGCGCGCAGCGGGCGGAGGGAGTGGATTTCGGATGGAACTTGGAGGAAGATCGACGAGCGGTGAAAGGCGAAAGCCGGCATTGAGCGAGCGCGGACCAGATCGGCTAAGACAGCTGCCCGTCAACGATACGCCGAACTGGAGAGGGCTGTTAAACATGCTTGTAGGCGGGACAAGAGAGCCTGGACTAACTCCCTAGCCGAACAAGGAGAAACCGCCGTCGCCAATGGCGATATCCGTTTGTTGTACGATATTTCTCGCCGCTTTAGTGGTGCCAGGATGAATACAAAGATGCCACTAAAGGACAGAGCTGGTCAGCTATTGACTGACCGTACAGAACAGCTTAAGCGATGGACTGAACATTTTGAACAACTCTTCCGAGTTTCAAATGTCAGAGACCAACAAAACCAGCCGCGTATGACGCCTACAGTTCGTTGAATTAATCGTGTCAACACGGAGGCGCCATCGCTGGATGAAATTGTAGCAGCCATCAAGCCATCAATCCAATAGAGCGCCAGGGATCGATCGTATTTCAGCCGAAATGCTCAAAGCTGACCCATCTTTGTCACCCCAGATGATGCATCAGCTTCTCAGCAATATTTGGAAAACCGCAACTTTTCCGGTGGACTGGATGCAGGGCATATTGGTCAAAGTCCCTAAGAAAAGTGACCTAACGGAATGCGGTAACTGGCGTGGCATCACGTTGCTCTGTATTACTCTCAAAGTACTCTGTAAGGTAATCCTCAACCGGATCCAGGAGAAGATCGACGCTACTCTCCGGCGGCAGCAAGCAGGATTCCGTGCTGGCCGATCATGTGTAGACCATATCACAACGCTCCGCATTATATTGGAGCAGATCAACGAATTCCAGGACTCTCTTCTGCTAGTGTTCGTTGACTTCGAAAAGGCGTTCGACCGACTCAACCACGAAAACATCTGGGGCGTACTTAGGCGTAGAGGAGTTCCAGATAAGCTAGTTCATCTCATCGAGGCTCAGTACGAGGCGTTCTCGTGCGAGGTTTTGCACGACGGCTTCTTGTCCGACCCCATAAGGGTTACTGCTGCAGGTCTGCATTTTATCACCGTCTCTGTTTCTCATCATTATGGATGAGATATTAGTTGGAGCAATTGACAGTAGACCAAATCGAGGATTGCCTTGGAATCCTCTAACGATGGAGCAGCTAAATGACCTCGACCTAACCGACGACATTGTCTTGCTCGCACAACGCCGAAACTATATGCAGAGCAAGTTAGGTCACAGTCAATGTAGCGAAAACTAAGTCTATGGTAGTGAACACTGACAATTCCACCAACTTCACAGTAGCGGGACAACAAGTTGAGCAGGTAGACGCCTTTCAATATCTTGGTAGCCAAACAACGCCCGATGGTGGTACCAGTTGAGCCGCCAATGGTGATATCCGTTTGTTGTACGTACGTACGGTAGTTGAGGAGTTCATATACCTTGGTACGCTCGAGACATGTGACAACGATGTAAGCCGTGACATGAAACGACGATTTGCCGCCGCGAATCGGGCTTTTTACGGATTACGTAGTCAGCTGTAGTCCCGTAGTTTGTGATTCATGTCCCTGTACGGACATGAATCATGGGCGCTAAGGGAAGCTGACCGTCGAATTCTTGGGTTTTTGAGCGCAAAATTCTGCGATCAATACTCGGTGGTAAAATGGAAAATGGAGTGTGGCATTGACGCATGAACCACGAGCTGTATCAAGTATACAAATCTGCTAATATAGAGAAGGTCAGACAATGTGGCAGGCTGTGGTGGGCTGAGCACGTGGCCAGAATGCAAGACTGAAGAGTCAATAAGCAGAGATTTGGTGGACGTATCATTTGAATCGTCCCTTATAAGTAATGTTCACGAAAATATATTCATCGTGTTCTGATAACTGTAAGCAGCGTTTCTATGAACACCTAAACAAATAAAGAACCATGGCAGCGGGGAAAGCAATTTCGACGGTACGACCAACGATAGAAGAAGCAAAGGAGGCCATCATGTAGCTAAAGAACAATAAATCGGTTGGGAAAGATGGCATCGGAGCGGAGCTTCTAAAAGAGGGACCGAAAAAGCTGACCACTTGTCTGCACAGTTCTGCACAGACAGAACTTCTACGGGAGCAATGGAATGTGGGAATATACGGACGGTCTACAACGGAACAAATGTTTACACTGCAGTAAATTCCCCAAAAGGGTCGTGAATACAGAGTTTTCACGCACCATTTGTTCGTTGACTCCAAAACCGCATATGATACCATCGACCGAAAAGAGCTATGGAAAATCAAGGACGAGAACAGTTTCCCCAGGCAGCTCATCAGACTGATTCAATCTACGATGAATGATACACAGTGCTGTGTTCGGATTTCGACTGGATTGTCAAGTTCATTCGAATCACACAGATGGCCGGGCGTCAAGGTGATGTTCTCTCGTGCCTGCTGTTCAAGCCGTGCGGTGTTATGAATCGAGCGGATATCAACAAGCGGGGCACGATTTTCAATAAATCCAGTCAATCTACTTTGCAGATGAACTTCTGTTCTGCCAAAGCACAATTTTAACACTTTTAGTTGCATAAACTTATTTATGACAAAAATTGGTCGTACATCGGCTGCTACAACTACTTTGTAACAACTGTGTTAGTAGGGGAACATAGTATACAGGCGGAGGATGAGCCATGAACTCGCACAGCTCCTTAGCAAACCCAGTATTCAGAAGGTGGCTGCAGGTGGAGCGAGATCTGACGGTGAGTACTCGGTGTCCAAGAAATTGTAGAGTGGTAGCCCACAACCGAGTACATTGGAGAAACTGTCTTCATCAGGCTTTGTATTAGGACGCAAGCCAACTAAGTGAAGTAAGTAAGTAAGTGTTCTGATAAACGGAAAAAATGAAGTGAGAATAGTTTAATGAGTATAACTATTATTTTGACCATAATACTGCTTTATAAACTTCCGAATTAAATGACGCATGTTTGCACCTTAACAAACGCACGTACATTATATTTAAAAAAATATTAGATATAAGAGAAAACTGTTTCGTGTTGGCGTCACTGCTGACCGTTTGTTTGATGTTAACATTCAACTGCATGTCACTTGATTAAAACATTCAGCCGAGAGAAGGACAACAACCTTTAGTTTTCCACTCTAGCGCCGCTGCAAGCTTCGAACTGGAAGATTTCGATCGATTCTCGAAACAACCGTACAATCGGTTTTATCGATGGGAGCTATTGGTTCGGTAGCAATAATATTTTCCATTTCCGTAAAATGGTATTCGATGGCGGATGAATGGGACGGGGGGTGGATGTGTGCATAATGGTTCCACCGAAGCTGCATTAATCTTTTGTTGGGATGCACTTTCAACTTTAGCACTTTAGACGGAGAGTTCCGCCGGAATTTGTACGCTTTCATTTGCTAATGCTCTGGTGAGTACCATCTTTTGCAGAAGTGCACTTTCATCACTGGTTTGCAATGCCTGAATGATGGAAAGATTTTACGCTCAAATGCGGAAAGAGAGTCACATTTTTTTCAGAATGCAATTTTATCCCATTGTCATGCGGCGTGAAGGCGTGTTGAGTCGCTTAAAAGATTACTTTTTTTGTATCGGTTTGATGCTTGCATTCGGCGCGTCGTCGACTCTCTGTCGTTATAGGAAACGAAACGAACAGCGGCGTTATTTCGAATGGTACTGCAGAAACGACTTTGATACCAAATGATCATTAATTTACCTTACTATGAATAAAATGGTCATTCGGCAATCTAACCTGTGCACGACTCATACCAGTCGGCAAACCGTTCATTCAAAATTGAAGCTTTTATACATCTTTTGCGATATTAAACTGAGAAGATAAAACAATAGTTCTGAACTGACGGTTTGTTTGAAATAGTTGGTGCTATTCCTAGAAGGAATGCGACAAACAACTAATAGGGGAATCATCAACATTGGTTGCACGGTCAAATCGCTAGGGAAGAAAGACAATGCTTTGTGTTTAGTGAAATGAGATCCACTACAAGCTACTCAAACTTGGCGATATCGTTAACACTAAATTCTACCAACAACAAGTGATCTATCTGTATCGAGTTTTGGGTGAAAAACGACCAGAATAACAAAAAGAGGTGACATAAAGAGATATTGCTGCATGATAATGCTCCATCACGCATTGCAAAACTGGTCAAGGAAGCGTCTAAGTAAGTCGAGAGGGAAGTTCTTTCACATGCGGCTTTCTCACCAGACTTGGGGCTTCTTCCGACTACCAACCCCCTTTTTGTATTGATGGAACACGCACTTGCTGAGCAGTGCTTCAGTTCTTATGAAAATGTGGGAAAATAACTTGTTCAATGATTTGCTTCTAAAGAGGAACAGTTCTTTTGGCATAGCATCCGCAAATTGCAAATTGGATAAAATGTATGTAAATGTGCAAACTATCGATAGAAAATGCTTTTCATTCATAAAGTATAAGTTTTCATTTTATTGTAATAAACGTCTTTTGGAATAATTCCGGTTTCATATTTGTACCGGAACTTGTAAATACCGTCAACTGGAAACCGGTGAAAGAGGAAACGCGTGCTCCTGCGTGTGCACGCTTGGCACGCCAGTGATGGTGAAGCATTCAAACATTGAAATCAATCTCTTAAGCAATTCAATACATCATAAAACATCAAATTTTATAAATATCATTAAACCATTAGTACTTGTCTCTTCATGGCCCCATGTCAGTCTCATCAAATAAGTACCTACTTGATACGCCTGGAGCTTCGTCATTTCCTTCGCAGACTTATAAACTGTTCTCGTTCGCTTTGCCCAATAAGACTCCATTTACATAATAGTTGAACTTTGCTTGTAAGGTGTACGCTAGTTGCTTGTTAGTTATGTACTTAGTTGACGAAATTATGATGTCATCAAAGCGCGACGCATCAATAGCGGCGGAGCGTGCGGTAGCAAAGTTTGTGTTGTGAGACGACGACTCTTCAGGGAAACTTCCTCTGCCGAATTAGAAGAAACACAAATTGAAATAATTGCGAACTGTTTCGGTTCAAGTAGATAAATTGTGGAAACATTGTTTTGCATGACGGAGCTGGAACGCAATAATATTTAATCAAGGACACCCATGACGGTAGACCATAAGCACTGCAGTGTCCTCCGTGCAGTACAGGACTGTACCAAGCAAATTGCCACTGATGAACCCATTAGTTTTGTTGACTGATGATCGTTGTAACTAGTTTGTGCTCTAAGTTTCGACACGAAATTATTGATACGATAGATATTTGGTGAGCTTTCGATGAAACTAATGCTATGAAGTGCAAATACATATTTACTTGCTCGATGCTGCCAATTAAACTTATGGTAGGTAAAGTCGGTATCAGTGATATGTTTTGTAAAGTAGTTTTAGCAGCAATCACTATACATCAATTCTAATGTTTTGTGATTTACATTTAAATGTAAGCAGTTCTTTACAACTTAACTTTTAAAATGAAGTTAGGCACTTAATTAATTTTTTATAACGGTAGTTTTTACAATCATAGTAGAAGTAACGTAATAAGAGATGTTTACAGTATAGGCACGAGAGGACAAGTTGGGTTCGAATCCGGTTATAATTGGCTGTCATTTTAGTTGCAAATTTAAGCGAGTATGACAAATTTGGCATCGACCTTGGGAACGACGAATGGGAATTCAGCACTTGGAACTGCAGAATATAGCTTGAACCCCGCAAACTCAGCATCGTAGCTGTTACAAAGGAGAGTAGCTTTGGAAGATCCGCTGCGGAAAGGCTCAGTTTTACCAGAACAGTGGTACTACCAACCAGCTGGAAACGCGCTTTGTTGTGTTGGACAGTTCTTCAATTAGATTAGATGCTTCCGTTAGACGCTTCCTAATCGGTTCACGTCTCGCCAGGTGCGTGCCTAAATGGAGGATATTGTGTAATAGAAAGAGTAGTTACGCTGAAGGCGATGATGATACTGGTCAGTTGGCTAAGGTCAAGGTAAGTTAGTCTGCTGAGGCAGAACCGCTTACATATGAAAGGTTCCTGTTGCTTGCGAAGATGAAAAGGGTGAAATATGAACAGTAGTAGGCAGACTATGATGAGTTAATTGATGGTCATTATGAGCATCTAAAATTAGTAATACTGTGATGGACATACGCGGGAGAGCGACGCAACAAGTCAGGCGGATTAGAAACAAAAGAGTATGAGATGGGAATTTGAGCGCAAATGATAAAGAAACGGGATTTCAAAATATCCAAGAGATAAACGGTCCCTCCCACTCCAAAGATACGTATGGGGTGAAGGCAGGACCAAAAGGTCAAGAGCCATCACTTTTATAAAAAAAAATACAGTATCATCAATGTGCACTGCCCGTACGAAGTTAGACCCGGTGGTGAGATGGAAGCGTTCTACATGTGGCTGGAGGCAATATACCACAGCTGTTCACTACAGGACATCAAAAACGTCATCGGAAAAATGAACGCCGAAGTCGCTATAGAAGAAATCATAGATCGGTCGTGATAGAACCCAACAGTCTGCACACCGACACGAACTATAACGGCCAATAATCTATAAACTTCGGAGGTTGCCGAGGCCTGGTGATCCAAGGCACCTTTTTCCCACGCGAAATTATCCACAACGGCCCCTGGAGATCACCTGATCAGCAGACAATGAACCAGATTGACAACGTGAGAACGTGACCGGTTCTTCTCTAATATCACGAGCATACGTTCCCTACGGGGTGCCAATTTGGCCAAGTAGCGTATATGTGCGCTTAAAACTGTTGACCAGTTATAGATCAGATCAGAAGGTTGAGAATGTTACCTTCGATGATTTGTTGTAGGATTTGCCTATTACCACTATCACCAAACCGTATAGCAGACACATCAAAGCCGTCCTCCTCGGCTGAACATCAGGTAGCTAGATAACCCGTAATCTGCCGAGAACTACGCGCGAATGCTGGATGAGGCACTGCCTTCTTCTGTGGAATAAGGTGCTTCAAACCAGGAAGATGCTTGGGGCAGGATACGCTCGGCCATCGGAGAGATGGATACCGCGGCACTAGATGAAAAGCTCCGGAGTATACTAAATGATTGGTTTGGAGGGGAACGCCTGCCAGCGGTGGAAAGAAAAACAAATTGCTTGGCAAAATTATCGGAGCACTTGCCCGATACTACTGAGGGAACCAACGATGCTTGCTCGGTAGTACGATCCTTGCTTGACAACGATCCTAAGGACTAAAATGCGCCAAAAGGGGGACAGAAATCGTGAAAAGTTAGTACAACTATTCCAAGCTAATGACACTTGCAAGTTTTACGAGAAGGTGAACCAAACTCGTAATGGCTACACGCCGAAACCTAACATGTGTAGGGACGAGGGCAGGAATCTAGTTACAGACGAGCAGGTCAATAGGTGGCAGCAGTTCGTCGATGAACACCTCAATGGCGAAGTTGCAGAAGGATACGGAATGGAAACCAGACGAAAAACCAGATTGCTGAAGACTAACAAAGCCGCCAGCAAGCGCGGCATACCAGCAGAGCTGTATAAACAAGGCTGAGAAACGCTGGCAACAGCTCTACACTGGGTTATTTCCAAGATTTGGGAAGAGGAGAAACTACTGGAGGAATAGATGGAAGGAGTGGTTTGTTCCATCTACAAAAAGGGTGATCGGCTCAATCGTCCGACAGATCTCGAAGAACAATCGAAAGTACAACATGTCTAAGCATCACATCTTATTGACTTCAAAGCAGTATACGATACAGTCGAACGATACCAGCAATGACCGCTAATGAACGAACACGGATTTTCGAACAAACTGACACAACTGATAGGAGCTGGATCGAGTCATATGTTTCGTGTGCAACTCGGGGACCCTCTTGATTCCCTTCGAGACGCGGCGTGGGTAGAGACAAGACAACGGATTACCTTGCATGCTATTTAACATCGCTCTTGAAGGGGTAATCCGACAAGAGGAAATCGAAATGAGACGCACGATTTTCACCATGGGTAGCCAATTCCTAGGCTTTTTAGATGACTTTGCTATCATAGTCAGGAATTTTGTAACGGTGGAGGCAATCTTCGCCAGACTGAAAGCGGAACCCAGCTAGCACCAACTCGAATATCAATGTAAGAAAACTATCGTAAATATCTCCTACCAAACTCGAAATCGTAACTAAAGCTGGATAAAGTGGGATCAAGTTGATTTTTGTATATAATGATAATGACTGACATACATACGATGTTCAGCACAAAATCGTAGAGTAGTACGGAGCGACTCGCGCATTATCGGATATTATCGTATATAAATACTTATATAGTCGTAACACTCAAAATTATTCGTAATCACGTATGTCGCCTCCAAAATATTACGGATATGCCAATTTTGTGCATGAAATACGATTTATTTAGTATGTATATCTGTACGTAATGCTGATTTTTACCTTTTTGCCTTTCTACTATATAAATATATAGTATAAAGGTATAGAAATCACTTGGAAAACCGGAAATGGAAAGAAGGTCCTGCGGGCCGAATGTTATATACCATTCGACTCAGTTTTGAAAACTGAGCATTTTCTGTGCGTGTGTATGTATGTGTGTGTGTGTGTGTGTATGTGTGTGTGTGTGTGTGTGTATGTGACGCTTTTAATCTCACTCACTTTTCTCGCAGATGGCTGGACCGATTTTAATGTTCTTAGTGTCAAATGAAAGGTCTAGGTGTCCCATTGGTCGCTATTGAATTTCATACTGATCGGACTTTTAGTTCAAAAGTTATGTATAAAAATACGAAAACTATGGGACTTCATTATCTCATAGGTCTCTTAACCGATTTGAACAAAATTGATTGCATATGAAAGAGGAGCCTTGCAAACCCTTAACTTCCAAATTTCATGACGATTGGAATTGTAGTTTGAAAGTTACATAAAGAAATGTGAAAAAATAGTATTTAAAACATATTTATGTAACATATAAGCATTAATTTAATGAAAAACATCACACATTTTATGATTATTTGAAAATTACTGCTGAGATCTATCAAACGAAACCGAGTTATTTAAAATCGGACGGTTCATTCAAAAGTTATTCAAGCTTTAACACTTAAGCACCGTATATTAAACCGTTAAAACGTGTGAAGTCAAAACATATCAATCAAATGTTGATTGTATTCAATGTATGAGATATGTGTGATGTATGTGTGTATGTGTGTGTGTATGTATGTATGTATGTATGTATGTATGTGTGTATGTATGTATGTATGTATGTGTGTATGTATGTATGTATGTATGTGATGACAATTTGCAATTTTAAAATTTGCAATGAAATTCAAGAAAAGTGAGAAACATGTCAATTGTCTAAAGTTTTTGAAGCCTCTTAGTGGAATACGAACTATGAAATTAAAGAAAAGAAAAAACTTTTACCGACTAAATTCCACTATTTAATATTTATTCGCGACAGATACGTATACGCTTTGAAATAAGACACTGATGAAGCCTGTACGTCGTAGGTGAACTACGTATCTGTTGCAAATAAATATTAAATAGTGGGATTCCATCGAAAAGTTTTTTCTTTTCTTTGATTTCAGATTTCAATTGTCATTTTCTTCACTTGCTGTTACTCACAATTGTACAAGAAAAGCAAAAAGCGAAGAAAAGCAGTTTACTTAAGCATGTAGGTAAAGTGGTGTAAAGAATCAAAAATACTAGTGAGTTGATTTTTCCAAATAAATTTGTACAAATTCCAAACAAATTCTGCGCGTCATGCTCTTTTCAATCAATAGATACTAGAGCTTAGAAATGTTATATGAAAAATAGGAAGTAAACGTTGCACGGTAGAAATTTTGTAAGATTTGTTTTCGTTAGTGATATTTTAAAGTACAGATGTCTTATGTCATGTATCATGTTTTAATAAATAAATCAAAAAAAGACAAGCACTGGGAATCATATCGATCGTATTTCCCATTCTCAAGCATGTTTATGGCGCAGCTTTGGCACTATTTTTCGACCTCATCTTGTTTTCCTAACCCTCTAACATTGTAAAAACGATGCGATCAAGCTAATGACTATCTTTTCATGAAAGTACATTCAAAAGAAGCTTAAGTTTTGATTTTCATGCAAAAATAATTATCTGAAGGAGCGCTAGCTAAGAAATAGTTCCATTTATCGTTTTCATATCTAATGCTCTATTCAGTAATTTTTTTCTAATTCAGATATATTGCAAAATTGAAGCCAAGCAAACCAATAGTAAAATTTTGAGATCAATCATTTTGTTGTAGATATCCTTTTTCTTCAAAAGCGAAATGTAATAATAATTTTTCTGAACTCTTGTTTTTCAAAGATGCTAACTTTTGAATGCATGGTATTAATATCAAAATATCAAAAAATCTGCTATGAACAAATACTTCATATTGTCAATTCAAAACAAGTTTCGTATGTGGCTCTGAAGCCCGAAAGTTAAGGCCGTCTGTAGACCCGTTTGAGGGTTAATTTCTAATTTTCTATACATATTCATTCAAGTCTGTAAAAATTATCTCTTGTGTTTACATTATTTTTCTATAAATATTATAAAACTAAATAAGGTGTTCATCAAGTAACATAAATGACGCTTACATGTATTTACGCACCCAAGGAAAGAAAATATAATTATTCTACACAATACGTTGTGAATTTTACTGGCAAATAAGGATTTTGAGGAATACGGAACGGATATTTAAAAATATAGTCTAATATAACATCTATACATCTACAATTAAGTTCCTGAGAAATTAAATAATGATTATTGTGGCAGTAGAAAGGCTAGGTCACGCCGCTAGGTGGATTAATTCGGGTTTTTATACATATGAAAATGCTAGCTGGGAAACTATGAGGATTGGGCTAATGATAAATGCGTCGAAGACCAAATACATGAAAGAGAGCGGTTCAAAGGAAGCAAACCTCCGATGAGCGGTAACCGTTGACGGCGACGAACTGGAACTGGTATTGGTAGTTAGTGTATTTGGGATCGCTGGTGACTACGGACGAAAACACTTGGAAGAATGGCGGGTCTCCATGAGGAAACACGTATCTCGGTCGATTGAAGCGTGAAAGATCTGTCGCTCTGCGTGCATTTCAAAGATCGTGCTGCCAAGCCACCAAGCGACACTTTAGCCGTGCCTGTGGTGATTTTCGAGCGTATAACCGTTTTCTATATAAACAGTATACTCTTCGTATGCAAGAAAACCTTCGCAGAAATCCAAAGAAGTTCTGGTCTTTTGTCAACTCTACAAAAACTGAAGATGGCCTGCTTGTGGATTTGTGTCTCGGGGATCGTATAGCCAACGCTGCGCACGATAAAGTAACCCTTTTTTCAACACACTTCATGTAGGCTTTTGGTCGATTTCCTGTTTCCCAGGAACAAATTGCCTCCGCTGTTAGAAACATTCCTAACGAAGTCGTCAACCTCAACGTTTTGCGGATAACTGAGGAGATTGTTGAGACTACCATCGGAAAACTAAAATATTTTTTAGTGGCTGAACCTGACGGTCATCCTGCACCCTGAAAGTGTTCTACTGCTCTCGCTGGACCTCTTTCACTAGTGTTTAATACTTCAATCCAGCAGTGTAAGTTCCCTACGCAATGGAAAAATTCAGGTTTATTTTCTGTACACAAGAAGGGTGATAAACGCAACGTTGGAAACTATCGAGGGATTACATCGCTGTGCTCCAGCTCTAGAGTGCTCGCTATAATCGTAAACAACGCTTGGCTCGCTACCTGTCAACACTACATTTCTTCAGACCAGCATGCAAACGTTCAGTCTCAACGAATCTCATTGACTTTGTCTCGTTCTGCCTGCGCAACATGAATGAAGGGGTGCAAATTGACGCAGTGTACATGAATCTAAAAGCAGCGTTTGATCGGGTAGATCACGGTATCCTGCTTACAAGACTTGAGAAGCTGGGAGTTTTCGTACCGTTCTGCAAGTGACTGCAATCCTACCTCATACACCGAAGGGTGAGTGTAAAGATCGTGTCCGAGTTTTCCGACTCGTTCTGTAACATAGCCGACGTACCACAGGGGAGCAACCTTGGACCACTGTTTTTTCCCTTTTTATAAATGAGTTCACATGTAAAATTTTGTTCCATTTGCTTGATTAGTTCTCGAGTAGGGCTGTCGGTATTGGCCACTTTAGGTGAAAACCGGTATTTCGGTATTGGCGTAGAAAATACCGGTTATACCGGTAAAAAACCGGTATTGACAGATTATTCGAAATCAAGAGAAATGTCGATGTTTTTCAGTAAATCTTTTCTTTTTGAAACTTTAGCTTCAGTATTGTTGCTTAGCAAAGTAGAATTTAAGCAGATATATTACTCTTAGCGATTTAGTTCCCTTACTAGAACGAATTTTATTGCCAACACTTCCAACAATTGAAAAAACTTCCGCTTTCATCGATGTCTGGCAAACGGCTCTAAGCACTTCAGGAATTTTCCTTCCATTTCTTCAAATTTATAGTAGTGAAACCCGCCTTTAATTATTTACAAAATATCTTGTATTGTAGCTTCCACCATAATTAATACCCCGGTCTCCTACAGCCTCTCAGCATTTTTTTTTCTCTATCCCCAAACCGGAACTCCTGCATAACGTCATCCTCTTCATCATCGTTCACAAATACCTTCTCTTCTTTGTTATCAATCTCACTATTCGAAGATAGTGAGATGCAGATTTCATCTCCTTGTTTAATCATTGTATCACTCAAAAGACTTGAAAAATATTCCAAATTCTTTACTGGCAGATCCTTTGATGGTAAGAATGCTCAAAAAGCGCGAAGATCCCCGTATTCTGATCAGAATCCGGCATCGTCGAAACAAATAAATGAAGCTAATCCTTACCTTCGCTTCATACTGAAGCGACTTGTTTCATTTGTTGAACAGAACGTTTCAAGCAAGTTTCAGCTGAAGCTACTGACTATGTCAAATGACGACGATTGACAGTCAGGCACCATTTGTCGATGTTGTGTAGATTAATCATAATATGCGTTAAATTGTAGGAAATATTACTCAAAATCAATTCAATTGCATTCAAAGTCTAGGCTGACCTTTTTCTGACTATTTGATAGAGAAATACAAATGAAACTTTTAAACCGGTCGTCATGATGAAGTGAAAATCGTTTCAATGACGCTGATTGAAGCCAGTTTTGAAACGAAGCGGCGCTGCTTCTGTTGAAACTTAAGCTTCATTACTTCATTATTGAATAACAATTTACTATTGTAAGTGACGTTTCTAGGCCCTGATCTTGTTTCCTAAATTCGTTATTTGAGAGCTTCGAATAATTTGGTGGCTTTTGAATATCAAGTTGTTCAAAAATAAATTGAAACGCGACGTCTGTGTCATACAATAAAACATTTTTACAGCAAAGTTACTCTACTCTACTGTACCTTAAACGGGTTCAAGAGCTATAATTATTTGACCCACAATTTCACTCTTTTCATTGTTAGTAGTCGAAGAATCTCGTCGGCATTAACACTAAGTTGTTTTTCTAAGAGTATATTTTCTTTTATCAAATTTAGTTCTTATTCGAATAAGGAATTGGAAAAAACAAGCAGATTAGAAAATACCGGAAATACCGGTTTTTGCTTTTCCAAAACCGGTATTTCGGTATCCAAAAATTGGCCGGTATTACCGGTTTCGGTACTACCGGTACTACCGGTTAGACAGCCCTATTCTCGAGTTATGCAGAAATTCGTGTTTCATTTGTACGGGAGCCCCCCCCCCCCTTTAGTGGGGGGAGGGGCCTCTAACCATCATAAGAACCTTCCCTGGCCCCAAAAACACCTATATGCAAATTTTCACGCCGATCGGTTCAGTAGTTTTCGATTCTATAAGGAACATAGGGACAGACAGACAGACAGACAGAAATCCGTTTTTATAGGTATAGATCATAGTAAAAAATCAGCATTAAGTATAGATATACATGCGAATAAATCGTATTTGATGCGCAAAATTGGCATATCTGTACTATTTTGGAGGCGATAGACGTGATGTGGAATAATTATACGCATTTTATCTATATAAGTTATACGATATAATCCGATTAAGCGCGACTTGCTCTATACTACTATACAATTCTGTGCTGAAAATCGTATGTGTGTCAGTTATTATCATCATATACGACTGAAAATCAACTTGGGCGCACTTTATTAAGCATTAGTTACGATTCCGAATTTGTTAAGAGATATTTACGATAATTTTCGTGGGTATGAAAGGGGGAAGGCAATGAAGATGCTTCTCACATAGCTCTAGCTATCCCAAGTTCCTACCTAGCACCTCCACGTGGTCATACGCGATAATGCTCTTTCCTTAAGATTGAGTAGCTAAGCTAGGAGGTGCGATGCTGCGTGGATCCCGGCTGCCTGGTATCAGGGATGGTTGATCCATCCGGCCCCGTTGGTAGGTAAGCCGCAACAAATATTCTAATTGTTTGTTTCGTTCTAGCTCTTCAAACACCTACTATACAATGGAAACTTTGTTCGTAAAACTTTCTAATAATGTACATGGATATTGTTGGGTAGTTGTACATGTAGGACTGATGGAAACTCAAATGAAGTAGCTATATCTGACTCAAAGGACTGCTGGTGAGTTCGTTCTATTTTTATCCATATTAATTTCACTTCATTATATATCATGTAATAAATTCATTATATGCATTATATGATAAATTCATGAATACAGAGGCATCATATGAGTGGAAGACTGGAGGATGGAGTGAGGAGTCAACCAGAATCACTAGGAGGAAACTCCTGAAGGTCTAAAAACAATATTTATTTTGCACTCTTCGAACAAACAAACCATTACATGGAAGGATCGTAATGCTGGAAGGAAATACACTGGCAGGACCTGGAATTGATGGTGGATTACCCGCCCCCCTCACATACATACATCCATAGCTATTTACGATAATTTTCGTACTATGATGCATGGTTTGGTACTAGCTAGGGTATGTGTATTGTATTTTATTTTATATCATGAAGACCACTATGAATCCGTTGTTTTTTTACAAATAAATAAATAAATAAATTTTCGTCCGGAAAATCAGCAGCATTCGATTACAAGCAGCATGACAGGTAGGCGAGGATAAAAATTTCATTTCTATATATTTTGATTTTTATTCTTTTATAAAAGGCAATAATTCTATACAACCGCTTAATAGTTGAACGTTTATAATTGTTGTTTATAACAGTCAGTTAGCAAATAAAAATAAGTCATTATTGATTGGAAAATAAATGCATGCACTGTTTGGAATATATTTTTAAAAGATTATGACAATATTTGGTTTATTTTCTTAATTTACAATTGAATTCATACCACTTAGAACTTAAAACCTTTTATAATTAAGGACCTTTTTAACATATTTGGGGCGAACCAACCACTGGTTGAAAGCCACAATAAAAAAAAGTTAATAAATAAATAAAATTTTACCATATTACGTAATAAACCAAATTTGATATGTCCTTCTTGTCTACCAACGGTCATATCACCGATTCTGGTCTACCTTTCGCAAAACATTTAACCGGCACTGTTTCTCATAGACGCAACAAATGTTTATTCTCTATTCCTTCCAACGACCGGCGGCCGTCTCTCGTTGGCAATTTCCCAGGCTAGCCGAGCTCGCGCTCATCCGAAACGTAACATTTCTCAGAATGAACTTCGTCCTTGCCAGTGCCAGTGCCTGTGTGGTAGGTACCGACCGACCGAGACGCGTTTGTTTTGCTCTCTCACCCCGTGGTCGGAAACAGGGTAGTGCTCCACCGTGTAGCGATGAAAATGCTGTTTTCCAGTCGCTCTCCGCTAGTGGTGTGGAAAACTCTGCTCTCTTCGTCGACCATCCCGGCGCGAAGTTTTCCGAACCTAGCTCGACCAGGTGAGATGCCAGTGCCTACCGGTTCCGAAGTTTGACAGTAGAAGCACGACTTTCTTTGCTGGAATGTCGACCGCAGCCTGGAAAATCGACTCCGAAGGATGTTTAGCTAGTATTTTCTCAATCGTACCGAGAATCCTCAGTTATGCGTTTAACGTTCGTTGAAGCGGATACAGCAGTTCCTTGCTTACCGGTCGCGCGTTAGTAGTGGTAGCTCTGATGCTGATAACAGGAATAATGTGGCAATTACCTGGCAAAGAACGCCAAGGAAGTGGTTAGCGATTGTCTCGAAAGGGATTCGGTTCTTTTTGGGATTGCGATACATTAGTCCAAGCGACGTTTGCAGTTGGCAAAGGTGTTCAACGGTGAAAATTGAATTTACACGTGGAAGGTGTGCATATGATCCAATTTGGCTGTAAACTTTTCTCGCAAGGTCGCATAGTGTCTGGTGCCAGTGGTAGAAATATAAATAATAACCATTTAACAACCACGAGTTGAAACGTCGGTGGCTAATATAATAGTTTTCCTCTTTGCTCTGTGTTGGTTAGTCGAACGCGTATGACCCGATTTCATGGTTTTCCACTGCTTGGCCAGTGCTTTTCAAAGCCCGTTCGTGACGGTTAGAAGCTATTTGTTATGCATGCAAGACGTGAATAGTATACGGTATGAAAAAACTCACATACACATGCATGCAGCAAAGCAATTTAGATCTGTTCAACCGCAATCCGTAGAAGTTAAACTGTGTCGAATCATCGAAACAACAAATGAAAATTCTTCCCCTTGATAACCGCAACGGAAATACGGTGTGCAAAATCACAGTTGGAAAACGGCCGGTGTGAAGGTACGATTGCCGTCGCTATGTCTAGCCTGGGAGTTTGACGCCCGATCTTCGGAGGCGGATCGTGTGCAGTAGAATGGGATGGAAAATGCTGTTGTGTTCAATAGAGTGAAAGCAAACCAATTATTGTACACCTGTGTGGAAAGTGAAAAGCAGCGGGATAGCTTTTGCTAGTGAAGTGAGCATTGTCCGGCCAGGCGGTGGTGAATGTTCAGATGAAGCAGCCCAATTCAATTGATGCCGAAAGAGCAGAGAAAAAAATGTTAATGTTGAAGGTGAATAAAATTTCTGCGAATGTTTGAATTGGTATGAATTATGAATAATCATTTAGTATTGTAAACTAAAATGTAGTTGAACAATTTGCATTGAAAGTCTATCAACATCGGCACAAGTTTTGATTAATTATTGCTTGACAGTCAACTATCTGTCCAATATTAAACCTTTTTCTAAAAAAGTACATTGTAAGTTTATTTTTACTGTGTTATTTAAAGCGTTAAACCCAGCATAATCTCTTTACGGAATATTATATAGCAGAAAAATTGTTTATGAAGGCGTATTGTTATTCTGTCAATATATCAACCGCAAGTCATGCGTAGGTTATCCGAACTTTCTGCCAACTGAAAATTACAATCAGCTACGTGATCCAAAGACACGTTGAGTGAATCCTTTGTTTACAAAGTCAATTCAATGTTTGTGTGATTCTATGATGTGACATCTGTGATAAGATGTTGATTGAAATTTGGCAACGTCGAATCGTCGTGATGAAGAGCATATCAATGAGCTAACCAGTTAAAGTTTTGGATCATATTCCTAGTTATAAGTTTAAAATTGAACGTTTATGTTGGAAAGAAATCTTTTCGGCTCAAGTTATTAATTCAAAACACTGTCCTATGAAATGACGTTCTTGCGCCGAGCTAAATGTTTAATTATTTTCAAGCAACAACAGATTTGGATTAGTTTTTTTTTGTAATATTGTTGAATAATTTTTGACGTAGCACTACGTCTTTGTACACTATACTGGATAGCACTTTGTGAAAACGAAAGCAGAACTGTAACGTTCAAATGAAAGATTTTAAGAATCAATAACAAATTTATCACTTCATGGAATTTCATATTCAATATGTCATTGGATAGAGAAAATGTCCAATAATTTCATTTTGTGATAATTGTAATTGCAATGCAATTGTTAAACAGCCGAAATTGATTGAAAACCATTTCCAACCAATCACATGCAAGCACAATAATGCTTCGCTTGCTCCAGTCGACAATTTTATACACCTGCGATTTCGCCCACTTTGATTTCAGAGAAGAAAAAGTAACCAAGCCATCCCGTCCCGAATATTTGTTTCTAGAAAACCTAGACGAAGTTGATGTCCTCAAAGTAAACTGTATCGAAGAAATGCACAACCACCCCTTCTTCTCGACTTATTCTATCGATTGGTCACGAAGATGTAATCAAAACTGAAGCCTCTGAAGTGCTTTCGCACAGCTTACAGAATGTTATATTATGGTGTACACTGAAGTCGCTTTTTACGCGGTTTCCTTTTACGCGACTATTTTTATGCGGTTTTCGGAATTCACGCGGTTTTTTTACGCGGTTTTGATTTACGCGGGACGTATCCTGCGCGTAAAAAGCGACTTGAGTGTATTTTAACAAAGTTATTCTTGGAACGAGCTATCCATTTTTTTATTTCTTATTTTGTAGAAATTTATTTTAGTTTCGGCAATTCTTTACCTTTTCGTTTTGACGTAGCACTACGTCTTTGTTTAATAAACCGGGTTGCACTTTGTGGAAACGAAAATAGAAGTGTAATAGAGGAAAATCGACTGTCTTATCCGAGAATAGTTCTTGAACATTTCATTTGCTTTGCTTCAGTTAGTTGCTTGCAATTTTTTACATAGCTTCAATTGTACTTCTGTCAAGTATGCAAATAGCTATAAAATAGGGTGTCGAAAGGAACAAGTAAGATGCGTAGGACGTTAGTTAATTGAGATTTTAACTGGATGTTCACATATTAGGACTGCACCTTTCCGTTTTTTTTCTTCTAAAAATCCGTTAAAACTATGATGGCGTCTTTTCCAACCAATCACGAAGCGAAGATTTCCCGTTAGACAATGCTTAATTATTTTCAATTTTTCAGTATTGCGTACTTTGCAACTTTGCACTTGTTTCTTTGTTGAAGTTGATACGTAGGAGATTTTCTGATCGATCGACGCAAAAATAGCAAAGTTATTATCGTTCAAAACCATTTCACTGTTTCTTGACGCTCGCATTTGTTGATTTTTTAGAATGACCCCCTATACCAGCTACCTGCCTGAGTGTAGTCCTACGCGTAGTCCTACGTCAAAACAATATTTGAATGTTGTAAGGTAATTCATTTCAGTTTTTGATTGTTTGATTGAATGATTGTTTTGTTAAATTGCTTATAAATGCACATTTTTGCTAAGGCAACTGAAGAAAAAATACATATTTCCTATCTATGGTAATTTGCCAATTATTGCACTTCACCCAATTATTGCACACTTCGTAGGGTTTACACATTTTCACGACGGCCAGATAATTTTATTATCCATCAGAATGTTACTATTTTCTTAGTAAATCAACGGAGTTTTTATGAGTAACTAGCTGACCCGACAAACTTCGTATTGCCACAAATTAAACTGTTTTGAACATAAATCACATGAATCTCGGATCTTTGCCACAATCTCGAGGTTTGCAAGTTTCTAAGGAGTTCAACCTTAGATGATTCAATAAGCATTTAAGTCGCCTTAAATGCTACTTAAATGCTATTTTGGCAAAATATACAGCTACTTTACTGCTAACCTTCTTATAGTGCTGACAATGCTAATTTGCAGCTAATTACCGGCACGAAGAATTTGAATAGAATTTTGGATGCCAAATTAACAACACCTATGCAGTCAAAGAGCTAATATACAACAATGTGCAGTATAAAATGCCAGATATGCTGATTTTCTGCTTATATTAATGCTTATTGGTTACCTGGGATGGGTAGTTTAATATACAAAGCCAGAAAGCGGATAGTAAGATTCGCCGTGATTGTACAACATTTGCCCGAATACCACTTCGCGAAAAACCTTAAGCGGAATGTACCATTTCACGGAAAACTTTTTCGTGGAAAGTACCATTTCGCAGGAGTGATCCTCTCCTTATTCGTTGTCGCTCGTTCGGACCCAACTGAAGGACAGTAATAGAGGTCAGTAGACCTAGGAAAACAAATAAACCTAGTCAGTGGTGATTTCTGCGGAGGGGTTGCCCCCCCCCCTCCCCCGGCCCCAAGTGGCCGGCGCTTCCGACGGCGGGTCGGCGGCAACATTCGCGGCCGTCTCGCCCTGAATGATCTAGTGTTACTATAGATAGTTTTTGTGGTCTTGTCATTAACTAATATTTTATGGAAGAGTCGAAAATTTCTCGAATTCGATTAGTTTTTAAGATACGAAAAAATGTGTGTTTTATTTGAATGAGAGTCCTTATCCCCACAGGGGTGAGAGGTCTCTAATATCTTAAAATAAATTCATAAAATAAATCGCCCATATGCCAAATTTGGTTCCAATTGCTTGATTAGTTCTTTAGTTATGCAGAAATTTGTGTTTCATTTGTACGGGAGCCCCGCTCTTAGGGGAGAGGGGTCTCTAACTATCATAAGAACCTTCCCTGACCCCAAAAACCCCTACATACAAATTTTCACGCTGATCGGTTCAGTTGTTTTCGATTCTATAAGGAACATACCGACAGACAGACAAACAGAAATCCATTTTTATAGGTATAGATAACAAATTTTATGACAAATGTCGAAATTTAGCTTTAACCAAACGATTTTATTGTCAAAATTATGAAGAAAATTGATATACAAAATAAGCTTTCATCGAACAGTTTATTTGCTAGATGCAAATAAACAAGTTCTATGGGTTTCGTAGCATTGATAGATATTTACTAAATTCAATAAATGAATAAATTTTGGTCTTTCTAACACAAATTGCCGATAAATTCGTAGGTTCAACAATTGGAACAACGTGCGACACTCCTTTCAATTTTACTGCACACCTGTTTTGCATGTTCTAACCCCTATTTTTCTGCAACGCGCATTTGACAATTCACTTCACTTTTCCTGTTATTGCGAGGTTTCTAGGTCTATTACGGATGCTAACGTAATCCTAAAGTATTGATATGTAAGTGGCTTTGTTCATAAGGAAAATAGCTTGGCAATAATGCCAATACAATAATGAGGAAAAATCAAAACAAAAGCTGTGCAACAATTGAGCGCAAGGTGTGCAATAATAAGATTTGAAGGATATTTTGATGTGCAATAATTGGGTGCAGAGTTGCTCTGCAAAAAACGCATTTTACGCAAGTTTTGTAAGAAATTCCATGCAGATGGCTATGGGAACGTATTTCGTATTAGTTTATCGGCATAGTAAGCGGATTTGCCAATTTAATTTTCCTTTCATTTATTGAAAATTATCAAATTGCTGTAGACGAGTACTTAGTTGTGCAAGAATTGGCAATTTACCCTAATTGTTATCCCAAAGAAGGTTTAAAAGTATTAAGTTTAGAAAACTTATACAATGAAAACTGCAATCTTCTATATAATCTATTACTATTACTATTCCATGATTGCTTTAGGCAATTAGATTTTCATGCAGATTATAAAAATTTTGAACACTAAATTTCAACAAATTATTAAATAACTAACGCTATTTTGTTGCTCAATAATGTAAACTGATTATTCTCTTTATGAGATACAGATAAATTTAATAACATTTATGAGCAATTTTCCCATATTTTGTTTCATATAAAAAATTTGATTAAGCATGCTTCTAACTATAAAAAAAATCTACTTTGCGTGGTTTTACGTTAACACGGCGGTAGTGTCTCAGACACAACCTTCAACATTTTTTTGTCTTTTTAACGGTTGTTGATCGTTTTTTGTTATTTTTCACATCTGGCCTTCTGGCATCTTTACATCGCTTTTTAGTTTCTTTTTGGAGACTTGTAATTTTTTATCGTATTTTATGACATTTTCGATTTGATGGAGTCATCTTTTGTAGTATTTTTTGCTATTCCTTGTCACTGTTTTGTGGTCCTTTTATTGTTTCTTCGTTACCTCTTCTACATGAATTTGAATTCTGTTCGTCGCTTTGTATTATTAATTTTTTTTTTTTTTGATTTTTGTTTCTTTTTTTCTTCGGCGTCTTTAAACCGTATGTTGTCGTTTTTCGTTTTTTCTTCATTGTCTTTTCGGTGATTTGTTTTCTCTTTTTCGTCATATTACCATCGTTTTTCGTTGCCTGTTCGTCGTCGTTTTGCCATTTACTTGTCCTTTTTCGTCGTTCTTTCATAATCTTTTCGTCATATTATCGTGGTCTTTTCGTTGTCATTTTCGCGCCTCTTTTTATTGCCTTTTCTCTGCATTCGTCACTTTATCGTATTTTTTTTTGTCTTTTCATGATATTTTTGCCGACTTTCTGTCGCATTTTCGTCGTTTTCTTGATATTTTTTGCGTTTGGTTTTTGACATTTTTTCTGCTATCGGCGGCTTTTTGCCGTTTTTGTTGCTGTTTTATCGTTGTTATTTTGCCGCCCTTCTTCCTTTTCTTGTCATCTTTTTACGTGTTTTTGCGTCGTTGTTTCGGTAGCTTTTCATCGTATTTTCACGTTATTCCCATACGTAAAAAGAGCATACAGAACATTAACACATATAGAATAACTCAGCAAACCACAAATCATATATCAATTTTTTGAAAATCATCTTAAATTTCTCTAAATAAAATCGAAATCGTACACCATGTTTATAAAATCGTACTCTAGTTTATATTCATACGTACAAAAGGATGATGACTGTTTTACATACAATTTTCATCACAGAATTGTATAACATTATGGAACTAATCATGTTGAGTCGGATCTCATCGTATTTAAATACAGTAATACCTCGCTATAAAGCAACCTCGATTCAAAGCAACTTCGATATAACGTAACTCGATAGGGCAATTTTTACCTCGATATAACGTATTTTTTTAAAGTAAAAAAACTGGATTAACTTTGATTGTGGTGTGACTTTACATTGCTACTGTGTAAATATCATTTATATTTTTAAAATTTTGTAAGTTATGATACAATTCCGTTAATTTGATCTTCAAACTTCGATTCAAACTCGCTTACGCTCAATAGACTGGACGACGCTACTGGCGAATTGTGATGTCAACGATGCTGTTCTCCGGTTTTATGATAAACTCTTCGAGATCATCCACGAACATACTCCTATTCGACGACGCAGAGTCAGTATTCCTTACAACCAACCTTGGTGGACGCCCGAACTTCGGAATCTTCGTAACAAATTGCGGAAAACTAGGAAACGCTATTTCAAACAACGGTCGGAGGAAAACAAGCGGTTACTTAGTGACATGGAGAAACTTTTTAACAGCAGACTGAATACAGTCTTCCACGAATACATACTACGTATTGAGTCGAACGCTAAGCAAGATCCGTCATCTTTTTGGATGTTCGTTAAAAAGCTGCGGCGTAATGGCGGTGTACCTCACGATGTATTCTATAAAGATGCTCGCGCTGATGCTGCTGAAGGCGCTGCAGAACTTTTTGCAAAATTTTTCGGTAATGTATACTCAAACACCTCTCCAGTTCATTCTCGGGACGAATATAGTGATTGGATAAACGGTTTAGTGCGGTTCCACGACGACTAATTTGATGGTGTTCGTAAACTCGCTAATATCCAGCATCGAAAAAAGGCGACAAGTCGATGCGATATATGTTGACTTTAGCAAGGCCTTCGATAAGGTTCCACATGCACTTGCGATTGACAAAATGAAATGCCTGGGATTGCCCGACTGGGTTACTCAGTGGATGCTGTCCTACTTAACTGATCGCTCAGCCTTCGTCAATATTAATGGTGTTAGCTCGTCTAGTTTTGTGATACCATCGGGTGTCCCTCAGGGTAGCCATCTAGGGCCCTTAATTTTTATTCTCTTCATCAATGATCTGTGCAGTAAACTGCGGTCTTCTAAGCTCATGTACGCAGACGATTTAAAGATATATCGTGAAATCAAAACCACACTTGACTGCTGCGTCCTCCAGGAAGATATTCGTTCTCTTATATACTGGTGTACATTGAACGGTATGCAAATCAATGCATCAAAATGCTGGGTTATATCATTTAACCGCTTACGCGACCCCCTGCATTACGAGTATAGCTTAGGACACAGTAGCCTGCTCCGTGTCCACACGGCTAAGGACTTGGGCGTTGTCATTGATACCAAAGTCAACTTCACGGCACATGTTTCCATGATTATTGCTAAAGCATACGCAACACTCGGTTTTTTGAAAAGGAACACTAATGACTTTCAAGACATCTATGCACTGAAATCGCTATACTGCACACTCGTTCGGAGCGTTGTTGAGTATGGGGTTATTGTATGGGCACCCTATTACGCTGTGCATGCAAATAGAATTGAGTCCATCCAAAAGAACTTTGTAAGATACGCATTACGTGTCCTCCCGTGGAACGATACAATGAATCTACCTCCATACGTCAAACGATGCAAGCTTATCGATATCGATACATTGTCAGCCAGGAGAAAACTACTTCAGCGAATGTTTGTTTTCGGACTAATCAACGGCGATATTGACTGCAGCCCTCTTCTTAGCCTGATATGTATACATATCCCTCACAGGCAACTGCGTAACTACACTCTGCTAAGGCATCGTCCCCACCGTACCAACTATGGCCGTAATGAACCGTGGGAAATGTGCTGTAGAGCTTTTAACGAAACGTCAAGTGTATTTGATTTTAACATTAGTAAAGCTACCTACAAAGTTAGAATTAAGGCATTAATTTAGTAAACAGTCTGTGCAACTATATGTTGAAGATGAATAAATAAATAAAAAAAAAAAAATTTCAATTAACATGATCTTTAGACATTCTTCGCTTCTTTGCATTTCTTATTGTGTCTTTCAAACTACAATACCAATCATCATAAAATTGGACAGTTAACGGGTTGAAAAGCTCCTCTTTCATTTCCAATCAATTTCGTTCGAATAGGAATAAATTTCGTTTTTGCTTCTCTATAACGTAACGAAAATAAAAATAAAGTTGCTTTGTATCGAGGTATTACTGATACTTATGAATATGGATTGTTTACGAATAATCTGCAGTACGTATATCGCCTCCAAAATAGTACGTGGATGCTGGTTTCTTGCACCCGGTACGATTTTTCAAGATATATATCGATACATATTTCTCATTTTTTACTTTGATATACATACGAAAATGTTAGCGGCGAAGGATTTCAGCTTGTGTTTATTTCTAATTCCCGTCGTAGTAAGGAAAGCCACTCTAATTTTCATCATTTCTTAGGTAGATTTAATGAATACTTCAAAAGTTCTTATGCCGATTTGACTCAAACACACTTACCTTCCAATCCGTACACTTTGAATTCACTAAAAAGCGATTATTAAAGCATTTTACTGAAATTATACACTTCATGTAGACCATTAAAGGTCAGATGAATAGCAAAATAAAAATAAATAAATAAATAAAATAAATAAATAAAATTACGCAACTGACTTTATTACTTAAATTCGTCATACAGTTTTAAAAACCGTCCATCAAAATTTTTCATCGTCCGAACTAAAAATCACAATAATATTTACGAAGCCAGCGTGCGTGTATTTGTGTAGGACGGCATGACAAATGTTATTCTGCAAGATTTCTAACTTCAAATTTCTAAGAATAACGACAATGCGGTGCGTAAGTTGTTTTCATTTTATGAATGACGGAAATTGAAAGGACGAAAAAACGTAGGAAATTTGACTGCTAGGAATTCTTGATTGAAAAAAAAGCATTTAATTAGATCTCAACTCACTTTGATTGATCGCGTACGATAGTCAATAAACTAAAATATTAGGAAATAACTAATTTTACATTGTGTATCATAAAAATCGCTGATATTTTAAATAATGAAGTTCTTTCGCTCTGCAGAATTAATTTTATTGCAATTTAATTTCTAACGTATCGTGTTGAGTGTTGGATTAATATTTGAAAACTGACGAATTCGTACATCACGCATAACACATTGGCTGGTAAATGGCTAGGTAATGCGTACCATCGGTGCCTTGTGCACTGGGCATAAAATAGACCCCACAGTGGTTCACAGCCTCTTACCTAGCAACTCCCACCCCAACCTCCTCGTGGTACCAGCCGGGATACGAGCAACCTCGGGTGGAGATCGGGTAACCAACCCCGGTGGAAACCAAAGTCGTATGCTGACAGGGGAAAAGGGCTCCTTCGAGCTACGTTGGCCCTCCGGCGATACTGTGGGGTTGGTTGCGGGCTCTGCAAGCCTGAACCACTAAAAAAATCAAAGCAATGGACTCCGTAAGTAATAATAATAACTCTAATCGGAACAATCGGCAAAGACCCAGGCGACGAAAACGGACTAACGATTGGAAATTAGGAACATGGAACTGTCGGTCTCTAAATTTCCTCGGAAGTACCCACGTGCTTTCTAAAGAAGTGAAGAGCCGCAAGTTCGACATCGTAGCGCTGCAGGAGGTATGCTGGAAAGGAACGATGGTACGTACGTATAGAGATGGTCATACCATCTACCAGAGCTGCGGCAATACACACGAGCTGGGCACAGCTTTTATAGTGATGGGCGAGATGCAGAAGCGGGTGATCGGGTGGTGGCCGATCAACCCCCGAATGTGCAGATTAAGAATCAAGGGCCGATTCTTCAATATAAGCATAATTAACGTGCACAGCCCTCACCTCGGAAGTACCGATGATGACAAAGACGAATTCTACGCGCAGTTGGAGCGTGAATACGACCGCTGCCCAAGACATGATGTCAAAATTATCATCGGGGACTGTAATGCTCAGGTTGGTCAGGAGGAGGAATTCAAACCGGTGATTGGACGGTTCAGCGCTCACCCGCAAACGAACGAAAACGGCCTAAGACTTGTTGACTTCGTCGCCTCCAAGAACATGGCCATACGTAGTACCTTCTTCCAGCATAACCTCTACCATCGGTACACCTGGAGATCACCCAACCAGACAGAATCACAAATCGACCACGTTCTGATAGATGGTCGGCACTTTTCAGACATTATCGACGTCAGAACCTATCCGGGCGCTAACATTGATTCGGATCACTACCTAGTGATGGTAAGGATACGTCAAAAACTATCTGTTATGAATAACATACGATACCGCCGCCCGCCACGGTATAATCTAGCGCGACTGAAGCAACCAGAGGTCGCCGAAAACTACGCGTTATCTCTCGAAACCGCGCTGCCGGAAGAGGGAGAGCTGGATGAAGCCCCTCTTGAAGACTGTTGGAATGCCGTGAAAACAACCATTAACAGCGTAGCGGAGAACGTCCTAGGCAGTGTGGCACCGAATCGACGTAACGAATGGTTTGACGAGGAATGCCAGCAGATATTGGATGAGAAGAACGCAGCGCGGGTACAAATGCTGCGTAGAGCCACCCGTCAGAATGTGGAGCGATACAAACAGAAGCGGAGGCAGCAAACCCGACTCTTCTAGGAAAAGAAGCGCCACCAAGAGGAGAAGGAGTGCGAAGAACTCGAACAGCTGTACCGCTTTCACGACACACGGAAGTTCTATCAGAAACTCAACGGATCTCGCAAAGGCTTCGTGCCGCGGGCCGAAATGTGCAGAGATAAAGATGGAGGTATCTTGACTGATGACCGTGCGGTGATCGAAAGGTGGAAGCAGCACTACGATGAACACCTGAATGGCGTGCAGGCGGAAGACCATAATAGCGAAGGAAGTGACCACATTGGTGCAGCAAGCGACGAAGATGTGCCACCCCCATCGATAAGGGAAGTTAAAGAAGCCATCCAGCGGCTGAAGAACAACAAAGCAGCGGGAAAGGATGGCATTGGAGCGGAACTTATTAAAATGGGCCCGGACAAGTTGGCCGGCTGTCTGCATCAATTGATTGTCAAGATTTGGGATACGGAACGACTACCGGAGGAGTGGAAAGACGGGGTTATCTGCCCTATCTACAAGAAAGGTGATAAGCTGGATTGTGAGAACTACCGAGCCATCACTATCCTGAATGCCGCCTACAAAGTGCTGTCGCAAGTCCTCTTTCATCGACTATCGCCAATAGCCAATAGATTTGTGGGAAGTTACCAGGCCGGCTTCATGGAGGGTCGGTCTACAACAGACCAAATCTTCACCCTGCGGCAGATCCTCCAGAAGTGCCGTGAATTCCGAGTCCCCACGCACCACCTGTTCATCGATTTCAAAGCCGCATATGATAGCGTAAACCGACAAGAGCTATGGAAAATTTTGGACGAAAACGGCTTTCCGAGTAAGCTTACTAGACTTATCATGGCTACGATGGATGGGATCCAGTGCTGTGTGAGAATCTCGGGTGGATTGTCGGACCCATTCGAATCTCGCAGGGGACTTCGACAAGGAGATGGTCTTTCCTGCCTGCTATTCAACATTGCGCTTGAAGGTGTTATAAGGCGAGCGGCGATCGAAATGCGGGGCACGATTTTCAATAAATCCAGTCAATTTATCTGCTTTGCTGACGACGTGGATGCTGTCGGCAGAACATTTGAGGCGGTGGAAGATCAGTACACCAGACTGAAACGCGAAGCAGAGAAGATTGGATTGCAGATAAATACGTCTAAAACGAAGTATATGCTGGCGGGCGGGACCGAGCGCGACAGGGCTCGCTTGGGCAGCACCGTGGTAATCGACGGGGATGAGTTCGAGGTAGTCGACGAGTTCGTATACCTTGGCTCGCTGGCAACAGAGGACAACAATACCAGCCGTGAGATTAAAAGACGTATTATCAGCGGAAGTCGGGCCTACTACGGACTCCACAAACACTTGCGGTCGAACAATCTGAGCCCCCGTACAAAGTGCACACTGTACAAAACGCTAATTAGACCGGTTGTCCTCTACGGGCACGAAACGTGGACATTGCTAGAAGAGGACCTACGAGCACTCGGAGTTTTCGAACGGCGGGTGCTAAGAACCATCTTTGGCGGAGTGCAAGAGAACGGTGTATGGAGGCGAAGAATGAACCACGAGCTCGCGCGTCTCTACGGCGAACCAAGTATTCAGAAAGTGGTTAAAGCTGGACGGATACGTTGGGCAGGACATGTTGCTAGAATGCCGGACAACTATCCTGCAAAAATGGTTTTCGCATCAAATCCGGTAGGAACAAGACGAAGAGGGGCACAGCGAGCGAGGTGGCAAGACCAGGTGGAGCGAGATCTGGCGAGCACTGGGTGCCCGCGGAACTGGAGATCAGTTGCCATGGACCGAAACAGATGGAGAAATTATACTGCACAGGCCTTGTCATAAGACGTCAGGCCAATTAAGTAAGTAAGTAAGTAAGCATAACACATCAGATCACCGCGTGCGACGGATACGGTTATAAACACAACACTCCATTTTTGCTTCTATATTTAATCTTGCAACCCTCAAACCGCTTGGGTTTATGCGTAGGTAGCAGCTTTAAAATCTGTAGTGTGTAAAGGATGCATTTTGACTCGATTCAACACGCTCCACTCCTTTCAATGTGACACGGGGCTGTAGCGCAACTTGGTTTATGCTTGTCTTGGAATCATTTTTCACCATCCGCAAATTTTCATGGTCAATCGTTGACGGCATTTGCATATGCTGCTCGTTTAAAACAACGTTCCTTCTCTGAAAAGAAACTACGCGTTGAGAATCTGAACTTTTGGTAAATACGAGCAAAACATATATCGTTTTATTAATGTTGTGGACGAGATGAAGTATGTGAGGTCTAAAAATAGTGTGCACGGCGCTTGGGCAATGTAGACGAGCAACTGGTAACTCTTAGGGGCTTAAACCCAAAAACATATACTGGTTGTACACGGTCGTTGTTAGACCAATACTGGCTTATGGTTGTCTTGTATGGAGGCAGAGGGGATCAGTTGTGACTATCCAGGCAAAGCTCCAAACCATTTTCAAAGGATGTGTGCTATGGCTATGTTTGGAACATTTACTACAACCCCTACTGCCGCAAGACAGATGTTTTCAATATTAAACCTCTGCAGTTCCACTTTAAGCAAGAGACACTGATATCCCAAGCAACAATATGAGTTTTATTGTACTCTTATGGTAGTCTTCAAGACCAATTTTGATGCCATCATAAGAGTGTAATAAAACTCAAATTGTTACTAGGGATGTGCTTATTGACTACACGCGATTAGCCTTTGCCAGTTTGTGGACGGTTTCACTGCTCATACTCGATTGTGGTCGCAAGGTGTTGCCGATGACTAGTTTGTTCTTGCTCTTAGCGATGTAACGCACATGCGTACTTTTTCTTATAGGACTTTCTCAAGTAACTTTCCCCCTCTCTAGGTCAGGTGGTTGTCAGGTTACATGGAAACAAAAATTTCCGACTATCCGACATCTTCACAAATCACTTAACCATACATTTGATTCACACAAACACAATTTATTGGGTTTCCGACAAGAAATATGATGAATTAAAAATTGTTGTCCAAAAACGTACATTTTTCAGCTGCTGACGGCAATCGCCACCTCGCTACTAACGAATCCATCACATTTTTCAGCACTGATTACAACCACTCTAAAAGTCAAGCACTCAATTGTCACATACCATATTATTCACTTTTTTTTCTATTATCTAAGGCTTTGTCACTAGCCGAAAGTTTTATTATTTTCTAACAAAACTGAAAACAAATTCTGAATTGACGGAACCTGTTCACCAGTAGCAGCAGCTGCAGCACAACTGATGAACTATCGTGTTGCCAAGACACTGTTTCGGTTCTGGAAATAAGAATTTTAAGTTTGAAATTAACTGAAACCTCCTAGGGTGAAAACGTGGTTCAATACTTTCAAGGGAAATGTATGTTCATAATTAATTTTTCTTTATTAAAAACAACACAAAAGACAGCTTTTTCAATAATTTTCAAAGATTTTCTCAGTGATTTAATAAAGCAACGATGTGTTTCAATGTTATTTGCTTTGACAACACGGTTCTGAGTCGCATCGTTTGTACTGCTATATGTTTACCTCTTTTGTTCTCCCACCATCCTTATGAATAGCGAGTGAGACGTCAAACTCGCAGTTTCCCATAAGAACACCAGAGAATAAAAGAGACGACGAATACCGTTTGCCGAACGGTGCGGTGAGTGTATGCCCCGATAAACAATTTAAACAGATGGCATTTTACGCATCAATGCCGATACGCTCTGCCGATTACGCATCAGATGCCGATTAGTAGGTCGCGGATAGGAATGCGAACTTACTGAATAGGGGGAAAAGTTCGAGGGATTTCTTAAGGGGACGTAAAAAAATTCAGATTTCAGGATTGCTTAAAAAAGCACCTTGCGGGTGAAAATGGGTTCGGTCTGTTCAAAATTAGTTTCGCCGCTCCAACTTTTAAAGCGAAAAATCAAAAGTTTAGCTCAACAATAGTGTCTTCCAATGGTAACAGCTTGAAGAACTAAAGATAGCAAGAAGATTGGTATGCTGATATCCCCCACTTAGTCAATCCATCGCTTGTAATAAGGTAAAACAATCAGTGACCCGCTTAGACCGCTTAAAACTAGTTCTTTACCCTACTACACCGTTTTTCAAATTGAAATCTTTTCAATTATGTGCGGAGCTTAGTTTGCACTTCAGAAAAAAACTGATAGGCAAGATTATCTGCTCCTGTTCTGATAGCTAAGCCGCTATCAAAACACTTTTTACGGCTAATTCAAAATCGAAAACAGCCATACTCAACTAAAAAAAGTTACCGTTCTGAATGCTATCCATCACATGGCGTGTACTATTGATAAGTTGACTGCCGAGGGTTACGGTGTTGTCCCATTTCCTTCTCTACCTCTTCCTATTCCGCTTATTTTCCTTTCCGTCCTCATCAAGCAAGTTACGACATGGGTAAGATGAGAAAGGTACAAATCTTACACACGATTGGGTGGAAGCCAAAGATGTTGATACCTGATACTTAATTTGTTATTGCTTTGTGAATCAATGAAAAAAGTAAAGAAAACAAGCGATTAAGCAAAAATTATGTGAACCTTTCTTTGGCGTAATCAAATTAGTAAAACCCTAACCATCAAAAGTCAGCGAAGTCTCAATCAAAGTGTCCAATAATTATGTGGTTACTATTCTCGGCTTCGAGTCGGCCGTCCAGCCGTTTGTACCGACGATCTAATAGACCATTTTGTTTAATTTCGATAGTAATGGCCCTCATGGACAACATTCAGCCATGATACATGGCGAGTGTTCGCTCGGTGCCTTTGCCCCTCCAGGTTTGCATGTGAGCTTACCATCATTACAACCAATAGACGCGGCGACAAAGTATAGAGCAAAGCGGCCTGGTGCAATTAACGCGAGTCGACAAATTTATCAAAACAGCCACAGCTACCTACGTATGCCTCGGTAGACCGCATCAATTTAAAAAGCCCACAATTAGTTGTTTCCCGCAGGCTGTAAAGGCAACCACTCGAAAGGGCACAAAAAAATCAGCCACGCACACGTGATTCTAGTGGCAACCATCTGTAGTAGTAAATAGGACAACCTAAGGGTGCTTGATTCGACAGGAAGCACTGGTTGTTAAAATAATGTCTTAGTTGCGATGAAATGTTATTCTAGGTAGTGATGAATTGTACACCATCAACCAGAAAGTTTTAGTTTCCAAAGCGAGTTATACGGTAATTATTCATTAAATTATGCAACCGTATGAAATCCGTAATAAAGCTGAATGTGCTGTCGTCTATTCGATTTGATTTATATTTGGTGGATGATTTTTAATTGCCGTTTTAATACGTGCCGCACTATAAACATTATACTCCCATCAAACCTTTTATCCCGGTTTGTTAGCATTATGTCTACTAACATAAATTTTCCAAAACTATACTCGTTTTGAATATTTTTGGCTTTTCGTAGAAGCCTTCAGTAGGTATGTATAGTTCTCTCTGAATAACAATCAAGCCTCCGCAATGTCCTTGGAATTCTTGGCCAAAAATGATGGCATGATTCGAAAAGACAGCAGCAGATACTCCATTCAAGTTACACAAGAAAACAGCGCTCGATGTGAAAATGAAATCAGTTTTCAGAACTTGCTTTGGAACGGAAATGCGTGGGTAGGTTCTGCGCTGAAACACTTGTGGCTATATAATTGACGAGTTTCACGCCAACTCGTCTGTGGAATTGGCAACTTTCGGAATTGGAACAAACTGGAACTTTGTAGGTGTAAATGAATTGTCTAATCAAGCAACATTGCATACTTTGAATATTTTACTGTGTTGCAATAATTTTGTCTGTCGCATTTTACAAACTGGTAGGTTAACGAAAAATATTTGGAGAAATTGCCTGAAAAAGTTGTTTTGCGTTAGTCCTTCATGCCACATCCCGGATCATATGGTAGTAATTTTTTTGACGTAGGACTACGTCTTTGTTTACTATACTGGGACTGGGTATCACTTTGTGAAAACGAAAATAGAAGTGTAACGTTTGAATGAAAGAATTCAAATGCAAATTACTACTGAACTACTTAACGAAACTGAACAATTTATGTGTTGTTGGATAGATAAAATGACCAGCAATTTTTTAGTGTGTGAGTGAGCAATTTTAAGGGGGGCGTAAGAGGGGGGGGGACTCCCGTACAAATGAAATACAAATTTCCTCAAAACTCGAGAACTAATCAAGCAAATGGCACCAAATTTGGCGTGTGGGGTTTTTTGGAGGCATGAATTTATTTTGAATTTATTTATTTTATGCTTTGCTTTGAGACCCCTCATCCCTGTGGTAGGAGAATAATTCATTACCATTTCAACCTTTATGATGCACACAAGTGATTTTTAAAAGAAATTTCTATGTCTCGAAGGTTGCAAGCGTTGTACTTATGAACCCCCGCCGACGTATTTTGCCACCATTGCATTCAATAAAGAATCGAATCTGAATATTTCGCTCTTCTCTTTTAAACATTCACTTAAACAATGGCATTCACAGATTCTTATAAACATACATATGCCAGAAATGTAGTTTACATTACTCTTTGATCTGATGATCTGATATAGTCCTACGTCACACTTTCGTACAACCCTTAGGGCTGCATACCTTGTAGTTTTTAAATTTAGTTTGTATAATTTATTGAAATAGGCTCGCAAGGGATCTTCAATGCTGTTTAACTTACTGGCAAACCTTCTATTTGGTGTATAAAAACCAAACTTTTACGACAGATTGTCTAACTACCAAATCCAATGCAATCAGGGGCTAGTAAATTCTATAACTTTCGATTTTTTGCAAGTTCTTTTATCATGTTTAATTTCTGTCATTGGGTTGATTGGATGGCATGGTGTTAATTTAATTTGAAAACTAGCCACATTTGCAAGTATACTCCAGCAAATCTGGTTTGATAGGCAGCGAAATGGCCAAGCAATGGATGAAGAAGGTTTTTTTGGACATAGTTGACGGTAACAGCGTTTCAATAATTGACTCTTGATCCTGTTATAGAAGAATGATGGAGTTGCCGTGAATCGCTCTGAAAAAATGGAAAATCATACAACTCAAACAGCCTGGCTCAACCTCGGTTCTGCAACCGGCATATATATTTCCATCGACTATTTAAGGATCCTGTTCGAAAAGTAGGCAATAAATGTCGATGGCAACACAGTTACTTTATCCTGGAAAGGCGGGAAAATACAGAGTGTTAGGTAATTCGGTGCAAATATTTCAGGAGGTGATAGAGACGTATATTTCTACGCGTATGGTCAAATGTCATTGATAACAGGACTATTAAACAATTTTAGTTTTCGGTTCTGTTTGCCTTAAAGCTCTGGTGCAAAAAGTATGCCAGCTAGATTAAAAATGTAGCTTTCGTTCAAAAGCTAAACAACATTTGTACTAAAAATTGTTCTTAAACTTCCTACTTCAAGAAATTTAGTAATTTTTCAGAAGCAAACAGCTTTGAAATAAATCTTTCTCAAAGCGTTTTCATCCAATTTCTCATAAAAAAGTGTGATAAATTTGATTGCTTTTATCTACTAGTTTAAAGCTCTGGTACCGTTCTACAATTCATTTTTTCACGTGAAACGGCTATCCCTTTAAGTTTCCTCAGTAGGCCATCTGTAACAAGGTTCCGTATTAGAGGCAAGTTAACGCCACCTCGTGGATATCCACAATCACTTTGCTTTTGAATGCCTTCTTGCCGTAACGACAAAATTACTAAGCATTTGTTCTAACCAGTTTATGATTATTGAAAACACATTATGATGATGAGCAACCTCCGAAATGCAGGCGAAAGATACGTTATCTAACGCGCCTTCAATATCCAAAAAAGTTCCTAAGTTAGATTCCTTCCGTGAAAACCAATCTCAAATTGGTTAACCACATCATTCAACAAAGTGGTTGTAGACCACTTGCCACTTTGATAAGCATGCTGTGCTGAGTGAAAAAGTACTTTACTAAGCTTGGTTCGTGGATGTGATGGTCAACATTTCGCACAATCCGCAGTACTATACACAAGCATTCTTTTCGAAATGTAATATACCTTAGACTACTGCAGAAAGGATTCCAATACAATACTTAAATTGAATCCTGCCTGCAGTAGAATAGGGCATATTCTCTCCGTTTCAGGAAATTTGTATGGTGAGAAGCTATTCACAGCCCACTCAATTGCTTCAGTTGTGGCAAGTCTCCGAACGAAAGCCCATGAGTCTAAGTGAGCTAAAATGACTTATGGATTGCTTAGAACTTTAGGTTTCACACAGTTTGACTATAAAAACGAATGACTGTAAGACCCAAGCAGCGCGCTTTTGGCCACTCTGGTTGTAGCAACTCAATTATTACTGAATTAGTCATACTTCGGTTATCACTACTGGTTTGTGACAACTGCACTAGTAGGGGAGGGACTATCCAGGTATTCATTGTCTTTCGTACAGTATGCACCATCTGAATTCCGAATGTGATTAACCTCATGTTCTTACGATTTTGACAGTATTTTATTAAACCGTTTTGTCCCGCCGAAACCGGAAACGGTGCTGCAGAACCTGTATCAACTCGCCGTAAATATCGCGTAATTAAGAAATCACCAAAAAAGTTATTTAAAATCCAAAAGTCGTCGAAAAAATCGCTTAAACTTGAAAATCACTGAAAAAATTGAATATAAATGGTTCGATACGACCATAGATGAATTAAAAGGTTTGATACGAACTTTGTTGATGTAGTATATGGTTCGGTACTACCATGCGTTCTTTGACGTGAAATGCCTATCTCTTTTGATTTCGTTGTCATTTTATTTTAAACGGCACGTGTTTAGTGTTAAGTTAGTATCTGAAAACTGCACGAATTCATACATGTCGCATACCAGACTAGATCACCACGTGCGACGAACACGGTCTAACGCGTATGGAAAACAACAACGAAACAGACCTCTAGGGTCTTTTTGGGACGTTTCAGAAAACGATTGCATCGTTGAAATGTATTTTCTTGGAAGAACTTGCGGACAGTCACTTTCGCCCTTGCCTCGCTAATTGTGTAACGACAACAGCCTGGCAGGGGTAAAGTAAAGTCTAGATGCTACATTCCGTTGTCGAAACTCGACCTTCTGTTTTTATACGACAGACTTCGCAGCCAGCTGTTAGAGTACAGGACAATTGCAGGGCCAGTTGCTACGATCCTATTGATGGTTGTAAATTTTGCGACCATTGGCCACTTAATGCAAAGTGTTCGTTTTGTTATACAATAATTTTAATTCAGGGACCTTTACGACAAATCACCGTTGCTTCCGAGAAGAAGCGTGGAAGGTGTGGAGCCTGCTGAACCGAGTAAAAATGATCCTTTGAAAACTACAGAGTCAAGAGCTGCTGCCTGAGATTAAACCTGAGGGTTATGCAAGCAAAAATGGAAGCGAACCCACAATTTATGCAAAAATTGTTATGACTGATGTTTTTCATATGTGTCCGTCGCACGTCGCACTTCAGATCTAGTGTGCTATGCGTCATGTATAAATTCGTATAACATACTAATTTAACACTCAATTACATTGAAAATTAAATTACAACGAAACTAAAAGAGATAGACGTTTCACGTCAAAGAACAAATTGTACAACGCATCCACAGCTTCAAATTGGTAGATAAAAACAGTCAACTTTATTACTCTTTTTTAGGAGAAATTTTATAAAAACGCTGCGAGAAATACTTATTTTAAAGCTTTATGCTTCTGAACTGTTTTCAATTTTTATTAAGTAGGATGTTTAAGTACAATTTTCATTGGAGAATATTTTCAGCTTGCAAATGAAAGCTACAGAATTGAGGTAGCTAGCATACTTTGTGTGCTAGAACTGAAACTAAAAACGCTTAATAACTCTGCAACGATTGAGATTCGACCATCTGCGTAGAGGAATTTTTTTTTCGTCAAATATGGTTCTCTATAACCCCCTGGAAATATTTGCACTAAGCTACCTAACACCCTGTATAGTTCGGTATGGCCATAGAGGATTAAATAGTATGGTACGATCATTATTGACGCAGTATATGGTTCGGTACGGCCGCAGATGAAACAAATGCTTCGGAACGACCATTGTTGAATGAAGTATATGGTTCGGTACGACCATAGTTAAATGAAAAGATATGGATCGTTAAGACCATAGACGAATGAAATTGCTTGATTCGACCATTAATAAATAAAATAGTTTTGAACGATCATCGTCGAAAATGTGGCTTTATTCAGTGTGAATCAAGTACCAGATTAAATGCAGTATTTATACAGGTTTAAGGGGGCATAGTACTTTTCCAACTTTAAAAAATCGAATTTTTTTTTATTGATCACTAGCTGACCCGACAAACTTCGTATTGCCACAAATTAACCTGTGTTGTACATAAATCATGAATCTCGGATGATCTTTGTCACAATCTCGAGTTTTGCATACAATTTTGGATGCCAATTTACAACACCTAGGCAGTCAAAAAGCTAATATACAACAACTTGCAGTATAAAATGCCAGATACGCTGATTTGCTGCTTATGTTAAAGCTTATTAGTTACCAGGAATGGGTAGTTTAACATACAAATTTGCAATTCTTCCTCACAGTAAAATAGAAAACAACTCCCCTGTCCCCTCATTGCATAGCCAGAAAGCGGATAGTAATATTCGCCATGATTGTACAACATCGCCGAATATCATTTTGCGAAAAACCTTAAGCGGAATGTACCATTTCACGGAAAACTTTTTTGTGGTAAGTACCATTTCGCGATCCTCTCCTTACTCGCTGTCGCTCGTTCCAGGAAACCCAGGTAGACCTAGGAAAACAAATAAACCTAGACAGTAGTGATTTCTTCGGGTCTTCGGGATAATGTAGAACTCAGCATGAAGGAAGGGTGATGAGGGGCCTGAGAATAAACCCATACTAAAGTCACTTTGACATCGAATGACCTGATTCTACTAAGATTCGAACCCATGACCATTCGCTTGTATAGGAGCCCCCCCCCCTCCTAAAATGGGGAGGGGTCCTAATTCACCATAGGAAAAATTCTTGCCTCCAAAAATCTCCACATGCCAAATTTGGTTCTATTTGCTTGATTAGTTCTCGAGTTATGAGGAAATTTGTATATCATTTGTATAGTAGCCCCTCCCCTTCCTAAAGTGGGGAGGGGTCCTAATTCATCATAGAAAAAAAAATTGTCTCCAAAAACACCCACGTGCCAAATTTTGTTCCATTTGCTTGATTAGTTCTCGAGTTATGAGGAAATTTGTATTTCGTTTGTATAGGAGCCCCCCCTCTTAAAGTGGGGAGGGGTCCTTATTCACCATAGAAAATATTCTTGCCCTCGAAAACTTTCACATGCCAAATTTTGTTCCATTTGCTTGATTAGTTCTTCAGTTATGAGGAAATTTGTATTTCATGTGTATAGGATCCCCCCTCCTAAAACGGGGAGGGGTCCCAATTCATCATAGAAAAAATTTTTGTCTCCAAAAATACCCACATGCCAAATTTGGTTCCATTTGCTTAATTACTTCTCGAGTTATGAGGAAAATTGTGTTTCTTTGGTACAGGAGCCCCCCCTCTTAAAGTGGGGAGGGGTCCTAAATTACTATAGAAAATATTCTTGCCCTCGAAAACCTTCACATGCCAAATTTGGGTCCATTTGCTTAATTACTTCTCGAGTTATGAGGAAATTTGTATGGAAGCCCCCCCTTTTAAAGAGGAGAGGAGTTATAATTCCCCTTATAAAGAGGGGAGGGGTCTCAGTTTACCATAGAATAAATTCTTGTCACCGAAAACACCCACATGCCAAATTTTGTTCTATTTGCTTGATTAGTTGTCGAGTTATGCAGAAATTTGTGTTTCATTTGTATGGGAGCCCCCCCCTCTTAGTGGGGGGAGGGGTTTCTAACCATCACTAAAACCTTTCCTGGCCCCAAAAAACCTCTACATGCATATTTTCATGCCGATTGGTGCAGTAGTTTTCGATTCTATAAGGAACATCCCGACAGACAGACAGACAGAAATCCATTTTTATATATAAGATATTGAAAGATTGACATTTTGAGCATATGTGTTTGAAACCATTTGAATGAATTCCAAAAAAATGACAAAGTTACAGCTATTTGTACCGCGCATGTCTGGAGCAATAACACAGCGAATAAAAACTTGTCTTAATATATCGACATTAGAATCAATGTGTATTACATCTTACTTTTTCGTTAGTTAGATTTAAGGTACGATGCTGGTCTAACAAGCCAGTCGTCGTATGTTCGAATCTCGGCTGGGCGGTGCTACTAGAGTCAGTAGGATCGTTGCACTAGCCCTCTAACTGGCTTGTACTCTAATAACCGGCTGCGAAGTCTGTTGATAAAGAAGGGTCAAGTCTTAAAGACGTTGTTTACTAGCATGGATGAAAGTGTCAGTACACGTTGCGATGCACGGAAGTTCGTCGTAGACAGAGGCTTCGGCGTATCAATTTCGTTATTCCGCACTTTGGCCATGAGTAATGCTTGTTGTAGCTTATGATGCCGTTCAAGTGTGTTCAGTCCAAGCAGATGACAACAATACGGATTAGGACGAAGAATGCTGGGATCTCGCTAGGGTAAGTCCCTTAATGCCAGATGCAGAAACCTTTTCTGCACATGCTCGGTTCGCAAGTTCCATATGAACTGGTGTGAAGTTTAAACCACACAAGCATTTTCAAGTAGAGGACGTATAAGGGAGCAGTACAATGTTTTCAAATAATGGTACCTGTCAAACGTCAGCTTACGGTCCAGAATAACGCCAAGATCGTTTAGGTGAAACGGTACTGAATCCCAACATGGCCGGAAAAATGGCATGCATGTTAGGGTATGGGTACCATCGATCTGGCCATGTTTGAATTCAATACCGTTGCACTTCAATACTATAGTCAGAATAATTGATATTTGAATTCAGTGCAATGTAGTCACTTGGTACTAAAGAATTAAGAATTAAAGAATTTAGTTTACAGCATTTCACGAATTTTTAAAAATTTGTAGACGGTAACAATTCTTAATGCAACGAATCGGCGTAAACTAGTCGGCAACCATTTCCTATGGCATTTGCTGCGTCATTAAAAAACTACAAGGTATACAGCCCTAAGGGCTGTACGAAAGGGTGATGTAGGACTATATCAGATCATTAGATCAAAGACTAACTGCATATCTGCCATTTCATACATATGTTTATAAGAATCATTGTTTAAGTGAATGTTTAAAAGAGAAGAGCGAAATATTCAGATTTAAATCTTTGTTGAATGCAATGGTAGCTTTGAAAATATGTGGACGGGGGTTCATAAGTACAACGCATTGAGACAGGTTGAAAAAGTAATGATTAGCCCACCGATTATTGTATTAAATATGATTATGCGTAGCTTGACCTTCAATAAGTTGCCTCCAAAAACCCCCACATGCCAAATTTGGCTCCATTTGCTTGATTAGTTTGAGATTTATGAGGAAATTTGTATTTCATTTGTATGGGAGCCCCCCCCCCCTTCTTAGAATGGGAGGGGGTCTCAGTATACCATGGAAAAAATCCTACCTTCTAAAACCCCCACATGCCAAATTTAGTTCCATTTGCTTGATTAGTTCTCGAGTTTTGAGGATATTTGTGTTTCATTTCTATAGGAGCCCCCCCTCTTACGCGCTCAAAAAAATTGCTCTCTTACCCCCTCCATAAAATTGCTGATCATTTCATCTGTCCAACGACATATCAATTGTTCAGTTTCGTTCAGTAGTTTAGTAGTTATTAGCATTTGAAATCTTTCATTCAAATGTTACACTTCTACCCGAGCAGGAGCGAAGAGCAAAATAATATCAAAATGTGTTATTGGAAATCGAATAACTCATATCAAAATTTGGTCTTGTTTTGGCTGACATAGTTGGTAAAATAACAAAAAATAATATCAAAATTTTACTCCTTTAAGGCCAAAAGAATAATTACTTGTGTTATTTGAATAACAAAGCAATAACATGATTGTATTCAGAGTTTAGACCAACATATTTTAGTATCATTAAGGTATTGAATAACAAATGCATTAGTATTTGAGATATTAAAAAATCATTTTATAAAATATTTATATTCTAAAATCTTTTTAATCAATAAAAAAAAATTATGAAATATATCGAATGTCATTTTAAGGCCAAAATAAGATATGATTAAAAAAATCAGTTATTAAACTCATATTACAACCACTGTTTTAAATATATACTCAATAACAAAATGTGTTATCAACGTATCTCAATATCTATTCAATAACAAAATATACCATTATAACGCAGTTTGATATTGTTTTTACATTATTTTGTTCTTCGCTCCTGCTCGGGTATTTTCGTTTTCACAAAGTGCTACCCAGTCCCAGTATAGTAAATAAAGACGTAGTCCTACGTCAAAACAAAAATGAAAAACAGAGAGCCAAACCTGCTACCCTGCGGAACACTTGATGTTTGTAAGTGTAGGTGATAAATCCGATCCAAACTTCCAGAACTCTTTCACACAAGAATGGTATTGGCAACTTGACAAATCGCTGTAAATAAACGCTCAAACGTATTTTTTTTTAATAGGATGTGATCATCAATTCGGTCAAATGCAGCTTTCTATAAAAATTACAGCAATTAGTTTGACGTATAATCAAGGAGGTTTGTTGTTACGGTATGACCAGGGACAAATCCGTGCTGATCGGAGGATATATAGTTTTTTGTGCTATTTAATATAACAGTGCCTAAAATTATTTTAGTACATCTTGGAAGCAGCTGATAAACTGGCGATACATTGTGCTACCGTCGCGACAAGCGTTATGAACAGTTCAATGCGTCATCGTGTCGGCAACTATCGGTTCCGACCGCGTTTAAAGACTCTCGACAGTCGACGTCGACGCACAGTCAGACGTCTGCAGTTGGTTAAACGAGTGAGACTTGCGCGATTCTTCGTGGCGGTAATTTAGGTTACCATACAATTGACGGCTCGAATCCTTGAAATTTCGTCGCGAGTTCTTCCTCAAATAGTTCCCAGTTGGAAAATCTCGGATTGCGAAATGTTACGGCGTTCAAGAAGACATCCCAATGATCAAAATATGTAAAGAAACGATCTGATATTGGTGTCTCGTTTGAAACATGCCGTTGTGCCAACTCATGACTGGTCCTATTAGAGCAGAGTGTTGTATATAACACTTTCTCTTTGCCAGGTCGTATGAAAGTGTGACCAGAGATATTTTGGGCGTTGCTTCACAGACAGTTTCCCCATTGCATACCCTGTTTCAATAGGTTTTAAGAGATTCACTAAGCATCAGCAAATTAAGTAAACATCACGCTTAAAAAGTACTAATAAACTGCGTAATTTTGCATTCAAATCACCAATTCATCGTTCAATCATCGAACCCTCAAAGACCATAACGGTCGTTATGAAAATATCTTTTCATAAATACAAAACAGCTTGGTTAGCCATCGAGATCATTCACAAAAGCTACCCACCCACGCTCTATCAATATCTTCTCTCCCGCTGTCATTGCACAAAACATTTCCTCAGCTCAACCGGAAAACACATCGGAAATAAAATACAAAATACCAGTCAGCGAACCCGCTGCTCCAAACCACCATCCTTAACACCACCAACACCACCACGGTCCTCATCAGCATTATCCTTTACCGAAAGCTTCGAGCGAAAAAAGTTGAAACATTCCAAAACTTCTAATTAAGTTCTCCTTAATCAGTTATTTTACTGGGCGCTCTATTTATCCCTTCACCGAACTCTCTGTCGGTCTTTTTTCCAATCCGGTTGGCTCCGACACCGGTAAAAAAGTTTGAATAAACTTTCCCAGAGCCGAAGGGAAATTAAGAGAAAGCGAAGAGACTAGTCAGCTTTCCACATTTAAACCGAATACGCTTTTTTCATTCCAAACGAGTTTCGAGGGTTATTTGCTTTTTTTATTGACCGCTGTTCTTTCCTTCCATGCGCTGGCTCCAAGAACCCTTAGCTCGATTGCTTCTGTCCCTTTGGGATCGTAAAGCCCTAACCTGATCGGGGGCCTTTACATACGAGCCGGATTGTGCCCACAATCGACCTTTACCACCCATTCAGGCTTTCTTTCCGTTGTCGCACAGGACGAAACCAAACGAAAGCACCTCGGCCAATTTTCATTGGAGGAAAAGTTTTTACTCCTAGTATTTATCTTCGTTTCGGTCCTTCTTCTTGGACAACAAACAGCGAACGGGTGGCAGTAAGGAAACATTAGACTTTAATCATCGGAACGGTTTTTTGCTACCTTGACCGCACTTTTGAATGGAGGATTGGAAAAAAGGAGCGACTGCAGAATCTTAATTATAGCCCAAGCGAGAGCGGATTTGGTTACACAATATTTTTGAAAGGAATCCGCTTCTGTAAGCGACGAGGAAGGATGACCGGTGTAGTTCTTTTTTTTTTGTGCCCCATTCAGTTTCCGATCGAAACTTTTGACCTTTTCCATTGCGGTCGGTTTTTCGGTTTGTTCACTGCACACAAAGTGCCGTAAACGGGCATAGAATGGCCCACAGATACTGTAAATACATAACCGGTGTCGGCCGTATCCAGACCGGCCGTATGAAAGAGTTTTTTATTAGTGGCCTGGTTCTGGGAGGTTGAGGCTAGCAAAACCAGCCAAGCAGTTAAAGGTACGGTTGACTTTTTGCCAATTTTATTTTAAAAAGTTCATATCAGATCAGCCTAGGTTATCGGGTTACTGTGTGGATGAACGGGTTTGCTCTTATTTTCTATTAAATGCAACCGTTTTCTTTTGCTGGACTGTAAAGTTGTAAGATTTATTGTAACAAATTTAGATATTCTGTCACACGCTGCGATACTTATAATTTTTACCAACTCACACAAACTTTCATCTTGTTATTATAATTAATATGCAGTTATGTACACAATTTAAAACCTACGCCTTACTCCGTCGAGTTTGTTGCGCCAGGTGCTGATTTTTTTTTACCAATTCAAATCAAATGCAAACCAAAACTCATTTAAGTCGCTTTAAATACTACTTATAAACTGCTTTGGCAAAATACATATGCAGCTACGGACAATGCTTAATAGGATTTTCATCCTCTTTTCACTTTTCAACTGAAAATTGATTCTACTTTTTAGGTAAAATATCAATAACAATGAATTATTAGACTAGAACAAGATGAAAAAGATGCTTCTGGGAGTGGCGAAACCTGGAGTCTGGGTGTGGTGAAAACTGGATCTTGGTAGTCGAAATCTGGTGTCTCAACATGCATCAAAAATTTTACGCTTATAATGACTATTTCAAATATTTAATTAAAATGTTTATATTGAAAACGTTACAAAAATGGTTTTGTTTATTGAATGCCAAAAACTGCTCATCAACATGGAACTAAATGGTGATTAATTTCGGTTTTCTTGTTTTCCGTCTACAAAAGTGGCGATTTCTGGTGCCGTTACCCTGATACTAATTTTTTTTCATGGTAATGTATGAACTGAAAATTTAATAGTCATAAATATTGCAAATGTAGCGTTCTAGTAGCGCTACATCGGCATTTCATTCTTGCTAGACTTTCTTTCTTTCATGTTGTATGGAACAGTGTGGACAGTACAAAATCAAATAATTAAGCATAGTGAATAAGTATGTTAATGTTTCTCGAAAACACAGACCAAAGGTCAACCCTGTGGCCATTTGCTACGGAATTCTATTAGCCCATTGTGCATCATTACCATTATCGCATGGTAAAAATTCAATAATTATTTCATCCTCCATTTAGCCGTCCAATCTCATACTTTGAACCGATTGCCGCTCGACTTCGCTCGTAACCTGCCGCTCCCACGGCGGTCGGTGATACCATGGTGATCTGAAGTTGGCCTCCATGTTTAATTGATTGAAAAATTGTTCCAGAAGTTAGGTCTCGGACCGGAATGCGAAAAAGTGAACCATCGCCAGCGTGAATGAACTCGTTCACATTATTATTTTCATTATACTTCTGGCGCTTTTCCCTTCCAAATGGCACATCAACTCAGCTTTCCAATCCTCGGTCAGGGAAGTTTTCCGTATCCAACTGTGTGCACGCGTGGGAGGAAAGCACCGAGCATTTCCCCCGAGCAAGCTTGGACCGCTGCTGCTGGTACGACGCCACCTGAACCATGAAGGCGATGATGGAGTGCAGAACAGACGGCACTGGAACCGCTGCGAACGGTGATTTCATTAGGGAGAGTATGCTGATTGGCACAAGCAGTTGTGGGAAATGAGGGGGAAATTACCTTGCGCCTTACAATAGTAGAGCAGTGGCAGTAAGTACGCATTGTTTCAAAGCGCTAGCAACCAACCAGCAGCAGCAGGGCGACGGGAAAGCGCCAGCTCTTGCCTTCCTACTTGACTCGGATCGTTTCCAGGCGAATGGAGCAATCTTCTTACAGGATAGAGACGGCTGCGAGCGAGTTTTTGTCGAGTTCTTCGCGTTTCATCAACCATGGCGGGACAATTAACGAAACACTCTTTGCCAAGAGGATGTTATTGATTTCCGTAAATGGCGAATTATTAATTCGTTTGTTTTTTTCTTTTGCTAAGTAGAAAAGTTAAGGATTATTGCTTGTCCGTGCTTGTGAAATTAAATATCAATCAGCAAGGTATTAAGCTGATTATTTAAATTAAATTTTCTCTTTATCGTCTCAATCAGAAACTACCAACACAATTAATTAGTTGAACGAGAAGAAATGTTATTTCCTGTCAGTTGAAACTTATCGAAAATTTTCCACTTTTCTCTAAGATGATGCAATGCCAACTAAGCATTGTAAAGTTCTGTATATTAGTTTCTTGTATAAAATTATTCCTATTTCAATTTTACAGTCTGAATTTTCTTACCAAATGTCATTTAGTTACATTTTTTTTACATTCATGTTTAGTAGAGATCATGCTTGGTACGCTTTTTTCGCTTCAATTATACTCTTTTGATTACTGTATCTCAGGCAAGCAGGATTTAACAAAGTGATGTATGGGGCATTTGAAGAATTAGTTATTATCTGCAGTATTGTTGAAGTATTGCTATCAGTGCTCGAAAAAATTGACAGCCCTGCATGAAGGTGAATATAAGCGTTGGTAGTATTGTTTTTATCTGTCAGCCTATGGACATAACTACTAAACCGCTGACAGTGTTTGTTTTTCTCAGTTTTCTTCCCTTCAAAGCAATTCATTCATGAATTGCAGTGCTGAATGATTGCTCGACCTGTCAGTCAATTTTCTTGCTCTTGACTAATATATTAGATCTGAAAATTTAGTTTTTCAAACTACCTGCTTTTGAAAATCAACTGAAACCTGGCTGAAGGAAATTAAAACTTCGGAGCAGTGTTTACCTTTATTGTAATTTCGTTTGCCGTTCTCGGTCGTTCCAAATGAATGAATGATTCACATTTGATTTTATTCATTACTATCGAGAATGAATGAATGTAGAGAGCAACATGAACTTGAACGCAACACTCGAATCATTGGTTCAGGTTGGCAATGCTGAGTTCATTTCATCTGTACTAGAGTGACTATATACAGAGTGGCGCCAAGTCATCCCAAATGTATGCAATGCGGTTTATCCTAGGTTTTTCTTTCTCTTTCCTGCATACGCGTTGGATAGGTTGTCTGCTCGATTGGAATGACACTGACAGATAATTCTCATTCCAATTTTGACATTGTCGCCACTCTGTATATAGTCACTCTAATCTGTACTATAAACAGCAAAGAATGAACAGTATATTGCATCAATTTAGGCGTATTGCATAAATTGAATATAAGATTTCTAAGCACTCATTGCTATGTCTTTAATTTAATTGCAACAAATTTCGAAAAAATTCCTTCATTTTACTGTTGATACCAATTATCAGACGATGCACACATTTTTCAGTCATGGTTTTAGTCAGCCAGTACCTTGAATTCTTCATCTGACCAATGTTACTGGTGTGACCGCTTTAGCTTTATTCGCCCAAGTATTTCAACATTGGGATACCCCATGGAAAGGCCATTGTCGTTCTGCCATTGTAACATGCCCTTGTAGTAATAGGAGCAAGCTATCATGGGACTTAATGGACCGTAAATCCATTTGGAGAGGCACTTATTCCTGTATATTTCCGAATTCATAATTTTATCCGTCACAAAACACTAGTTTTGTGGTGCCAAAGGGAGAGATCTTTCGCCAAATAATAACTTTTTTCTCAAACAATCACGAATCTGCTGCGAACCTTATTGCGAGTAAGAGCCTGTAGAATTTAACCCCTGGATTTGGTTAAAATCGACTTTCTCTGAAACATGGGGCCCGTTCTTCCCGCACTCGACACTCGACAGTGACTGAGTCGAGTCGAGTTGCTCGACGTGACTTACAGAATAGGGCCCATCTATCGCGTTTCGACATAGACTTTCGAGTTCTAGTCATTGTTTATTGTTTGAGGCTTCGGTTGGACTCTCTACTTCCCCAGTAATACTTGTACAGTGTAGTATATACAGGTGTGGCAACGTTGGCAAAGTTATGTTAGTGCAATGAAGAAATTTCATCACGGTGTAGGTGGAATGGTAAATCGACCAATCACGATCAACCGTGACGTTGAACTACTTGTGCGAAGCGGTTTGGTTTTCAGTTTGACGTCCATTACTGGTTTTTCGCTACTTTCACACCTCATTAAACCTCCGTGATACTTGTAGCCTTTCCTAGATGGATTTGCCGTATACTTCAGCGGTCAGTATTCAGTTTGTTCGCTAAAGCATGATCCGTGATGTTGCGATTAGCCTTAACTTCTCGAATGACCTTCCATCGCAGTTGACGATCAATAATTTAATTTCAACTCTTAGTTGAGCTTGAGCTTTGTGGGCAAGCTTGAGAGTTTTCTTGTACTTTTTATTCACTCGCACCACAGATCTTTTAGGATAATCTGTCAGTTTTGCCAGCTCCTGAGTTAATGCTATTGAAATAAAGAAAACGTTACCAAAAGCTTACATTTACGGCCATTGAAACCGCCAATTTACCAAATAAGCCATTTAAAATGTCCCACATTCATAAAGAAATCTGGTCACATTACTCTAAGCCGTTTCTGAAAAGGATTGCAGCATCAAAATGTGTTCTCCGGAAGAACTCACGGACCAATGCTATGGCATCGCTAATTGTTAAGCAACGACTACCCAGCAGGAGTATGGTTGTAGATTTTTCGATCTTCGACTACCTAATACAAGTATGTAAACACAAATCCAGCGGTGTTCGTTTCGTTACACGATGATTTTAGTTCAGGAACCTTCACGATAACGCACCGTCGCTTACGAGAAGGAACGTTGTTTCTCAACGAGGCTTCGAGAAGAGCAGCACCAGCAAGTGGCGTCAGCAATTTACTATGAAAACTTGCGGATTGTGGGAAATGATTCCAAGACAAGCATAAGACAAGTTGAGCCACAGTCCCGTGTTACACTAGAAGGTGTGCAGCATGCTGAACCGGGTAAAAATGCATCCTTGTCCTGCGGAAAAATCTAAGCGGCTTGAGTTCAGCAGGATTATACAAGCAAATGTGGAGGCGAACCCTCAATTTATGAAAATTACTAGCTAAGTGCCTGATCTAACTCCGGGCGCCTCTGTCTCACAGTCACTTGTACATCAGTTGTTGTAACCGAAATGCTTAGGCCGTTCCCAACGCAAAGTTTCAATTGTGTTTTAAACTGCTCGACAAATTTATAGTTTGCAACTGTCAAAAATAGAACTGCATCATGTGCTACGCAATGCCATGTTTTAAAAACTTCGACGCCGCCACCTTATTTTATGTGTGTTTGTGCTCAGAATACTGTGACGTTTTTATCTGATCGGTATGGCTAGTGAGTAAAAGTTGGTTTTTGGTAGATTTATTGTTTCAGCGTAGATTAACTGGCAGTCAGCAACCACAACAGGCATACTCGGTATAGTCTTCAGCTCATAGCAGACGCTACACGAGAGGTGCAGGTGATATTTGTTCAAAACACACCGGAATCTATTTTTCGTCCAGGCAAGGAAAAATCAGGAACGTGCACTGCGTATAATCCATCTCGAGTAGAAATTTCAGAAGCGAAAGCAAAGCACGCATTATGCTAAGATAGGCTGACCAGACTCCCGGATTATGCGGGACAGTCCCGAAACTGGATGGCTTGTCCCGGATTACTAAGCGTCCCGGAAAGTGCACACCCTCCCCAGTCACGACCCCGACCAGCCGGCATCTCGAACTCGTCATCTGATCAATGTCGTTGGTGACTGTTTTCTTCATCTTTAGCTTTCTCTTCATTATCCGCCAGTAATTCAATATTGGACGAACCCGGGGACAATTTGGTGCACTCAGCTCTTTTGAGATGAACTGAAGTCCATTGTCCATTGTAGCATGCAAGCTGAAACTGCGTTAGGCTATCATGGGGCTTAATGAAGGGCTAAGTCCGCCTGGTGAGACACCCTGTGTATCTCCGAATTCTTATCCATCAAAAACACTGGCTTTAACTCGGATGCCAATGAAACAGATCCCTTCCCAAGTCATGACCTTTTATCACGAACCCATCCCCAAACCAATCTCGAATCTGCTATAAACCCTACCGCGAGTCAAAGTGGTCGAACCATCCCTGCCGCTGGGTTTGGCTGAAATCGGCCTTTTCTGAAGCTTATTCATCGTCGAATCAGACACATGCATCGCGTTTCGTCACACCGGCAGCACAGCCTTTGTTTCTTATTTGAGGCTTCTGTTGGGCTCCCCACTTGCTCTAGTGGTCTAAATAGTCATTAAAGGGGCAATAATGTGCGAAAGAACTTCATCCTTCTGTAGGTTAACGAAGGCTCTCATTCAAAAAATAACAGGAGGTTCTGAAAACTAAATTAAAGTTTCAAAACATTTCTCTTATTTTCACTTTTTGACAGTACTCAACCTGTCACTTCGGATAACATGTCGCACACATACTGACAAAAATATTTAAAACAGAGTTATATCCGTGTTTCAGATTCGGTCAAAAGTAGAACAGAACTGTCGAGCAGTTGTAAATTCGTTTCAAAAATGAACTCGAAAAGTAGAACTGCAACTCAGCATTGCAAATGACCAGTTTTAGTTCTAGTTGTAAAATAGACCAGCCCATACAAAATACAACAGCGTTGGGAACGGCCTTATAATGCAAAAGTATAACGCTTGTTCCTCTTTTGGACGCTCCTCCCCATTTGGCAGCCCCCCCTCTTTTGTATACCCGGCCATTTACACATCTGTTTTCTTTACGAAAATCCCTATAAAACCCTCTAAAGAAGGAGAAACAAACACATTTATCCAAGGGTAAGTCGCTGAGAACATTCCGTTCACCTCATTCATAAAAATTTTGTTCAGTTTGTACCTTACTGTGCCGCTGAGGTGCTGATCGTGTGAAACCTGTCAAACTCGCCTGCGCCCAGCCAGATTGTTTTGATTATTTTGACAAAAACAAACATTGGCAGGGCTGCCAATTTCTAACATTTCAAAATTTAAATGTCAAAAAGGTGGGCCACAGTGTGCCATAAACTGTGAAATGAATGTACCGCAACTGTAATCTATGAGGTAAGCTGTTCCCTAAATTGAGCCTGCAACAATGTTCTATGCGACTTACCCTTGCATTTATCCTATTTGCATTTTTTCTGTTGTACAGATAAATTGTTACAGTCATGTGGGCGTTACTCCCCCTTCCTGTCAGCAACCTTCTGTCATCCGCTCCCTCTTTTGTCTCACCGTCTCTTAAGGAAGAACCGTCCAAACATTTCGGAGTATTCCCCCTGTTACTCCCCCTCTTTTGTCAACTCCTTCAGTTCTGATTCCCTGATGTCAAGGAACATGTGTGCCAAGTTTGATAAAGAACGGTCAAGGTGTTTCGAAGTTATGGCCTCCCCCCTATTAGGGACTCTCCTCCCTGTCAGGAAACCTCCCCCCTCGTTTTTTAACGTTTTTTTAAGTCAGGGTTGATTTGCTATTTTTACTTTTTTTTGCTCTTTTGACTACAGCGCCTCAGCCAGACAGAATTCGAAAAAGTGATTTATAGGACAAGTGTAGAGTTACTTATTATCTACAATATTGTTGAAGAAAGTAGAGTTTGATCTTTTGTATTTATAGCGTTACAGAGCTGCAATGCCATTGGTAGCAACAAGAGTGCTCTTTTGGCTACCAGCGGGGTATCAGCCTCATAGCGCCATAAATATAAGAGATAAAACTATACTTTCTTCAACAATATTGTAGATAATAATCAACCCTACGATTGGCCTATTGGGCTACTGTTTCGAATTTTGTTTGACTGGGACACTGTAGTCAAAAGAGCAAAAATAAAGTAAAAAGAGCAAATCAAGTCTGCCCCCAGTTCTGAATCTCTTATGTCAAGGAACATGGGTGCCAAGTTTGATGAATAACCGTCCAGGCATTTCGGAGTTATGGCCTTCCCCCTGCTACGACCCCCCTTTTATTTCAGAGTTATGGTCCCCGCGTAGTAGTTCCCTTCCCCCCTTTGTCAACCCACGTGCTAATTCGCTAATGTCAAGGGACATGTGTGCCAAGTTTGGTAAAGAACGGCGTTTCGGAGTTATGGCCTCCCTCCCGATTAGGGGCCGTTCCCCCCCCCCCCCTCCATCAGGGAACCACCCTCCCTCGTTTTTGTTAACCCCCCAGTGCTGATTCTCTTATGCCAAGGAACAATTGTGTCAAGTTTGATGAATAACCGTCCAGGCATTTCGGTTATGGCCTCCCCCTGTTACGAACCCCGCAGTGCTGATTCTCTTATATCAAGAAATATGTGTACCAAGTTTGGTGGAGTTCGGTCCAGACGTTCTTGAGTTATGGTGGAACATACAAACATACAAATATACAAACATACAAACATACAAACATATAAACATACAAGCATACTCACGCTCACTTTTATATGTATAGATTGATGTTGCTGTTGTTGTATTTCATACGTGTCAGTGTTCAGTGCACTAGCAGCCACCGCCGATGGCGGATGGTTGCCGTCAGCGTTTTATTTTACTGTGAAGAATCTAGTCCCGTTGGTATCCGGCCTACTCTGACGACGATCACGAACATTGGTTAAATCGAGTCTATTCGAGCAGTTTAATCAAACAGTCGGGTCGAGTAATAAATCGAGCAGTTGAGTCGAGCAGTCGGGTCGAGTGGTTAAGTCGAGCAGCGAAATCGAGCAGTCTAGTCAACCAGTCCAGTCGACTAGTTGAGCAATCGAGCAGTCTAGCAGTCGACCAGTGAGGTGACTGAGAATAGAACCCATGGCTACGAAAATATGATGTCCTGTCAGGGGCCTGTTTTTATTTACCGATAAGCCTCTTATGACGTCCTGTCAGAGACCTGGTTTTGGATACAGACAAGCCTCTTATATATACAGACAGAAGATAGATTGTAGACAGATAGAAGATAGATAGTAGACAAAATTTTACACTTAAAGGGTGACCATGGCAAAACTGCGACATTCTCAAATTGCTCTAACTTTGAAACCATTGGAAAAATTAATTGAAATTTGCATGGAGAAACTTTAAAAGTGCATTGTTTACACTCTGTCAGTCCTGTCATCGGGTGTGCAAAGATCTGAAAAATGGCATCGAAAGAACAACACGTTTGCGAAAAAATTCTGCACAAGTGTATGGAAAATGAGAATCTATCACATCTTGCCGTCAGTAAAAGATTTAAAATCTTTAATTCTACGGTTTCTCGTGTCATAAAACGGTTTGCAGAACGTTCGCCAGAGGCCCGACAGTTTAAAAAAAAGTTTAATTTTTAGCAAAACCTTGAGACCTATTTCTTGTGATATTCCCTAAATTTACAATGAAATAGTTAACAAATGGCATTGTTCTGTAAAGAAGAAGAACAGGGCATTCAAATGGAGTGAAAAAGTTTTTGACGGCCATTTTGGATTTAGTCGCCATGTTGTGCAAGTCGCAAGTCAAATGCAAAAGTTCCAATATTTGAAGACCTCGTGTCAGTAGTGGCCCCGTTTCAGCGAGAATTACTCTGTGTTCATCTGAAATTTTCATACGTTCTTGGTAGCAAGCGCATTATCCTGATTGCTGTACCATTAGTACAGATTTTCTTAAGACCGGGCTGGAGACAAGTTTGTCGCATTTCTTCAGCTTATTTGCACGTAATCGGAAATGTCTGCACATATTATGCTTCCCAATATGTTCGTATAATTACATTATCGAAATTCCGAACGAAATACTTTAAAATTCATTCGTATTTTAAAATCTCGTTAAAATGCACCCGCAATTGCTTTTCATCAAAACAAAACCATCTGCCCACACTCACAAATTAAGCGTTGCTTTGTGTTGCATTCCAACTGCAGGCAAAAAAAATCCGCATTGCAATTTGTTAACTAAGGTTTGCGGTTCTGGCAGTGCTTTGGCTGCAGTTCCAGATACAGGCTGAAGGAACAGTTTTAATCGAATTTCGTTCGAATCTTCTGCACACTACTGTTTTAGTTCGGCTCGATTTTTTCTCCTTTCCCTGTGCGGCACACATACATGCTAACCATGCCGTCAACCGCAAATCCACTCAACCTTCCGATATCGGTGTGTACTTCCCGGGGCATACTTTTGTGCCATCGATTTCCACTTTATTCGTAAAGCACTTCGTATTCTCGCGGAAATCGGTTTTCTCTGCCTGTGTCTTGCCCTTCCGTTAGCTTTGCCACCGGATGTGGGTTTGTATGCGCTGCTAGACTCGAATGAAGAAAGGTAAGGAGCAACAACGGCAATGAAATTAAAGCAACGTTTCTTGAAAGCCTATCGACTTTTCCCGTTGCCGGTGCTGGTTGCATGAAGTGGTTCGTTGGAAATAGCAAAATTGAAACGTCCTACGGTTCGAATTTTCTCATGATTCAATGAAAGTTCGCTACCTTGCCAAGTATTTCGTCGCTTGTACAGGTCGGTGCTTTCCGTTCCGAAAGTTCTTCTATTTTGGAAAATACGTTTGCTGAATCTACAATGATCATAACCAGCATCAGTGGCAGTTTACAAGAGCACGGAAACGAGCGCATTGCCGATGGTAAGCTGCTTCATGGTCCAATTTCCTCCCAGATAGGCGAATTCCATATGGCGCGCTGTTGTGCGAGCGTGGTATACAATTTTTAAGAGTTTTGCTCTGCAGGATGCTTGCCGTGTTTTTTTTTTTGTTTACCTGGTCTTTGAACGCGATTTCCATTTCTTCTCGTCAAACGGCATTCCAGAAAATACCTTCCAAGGGATTGCCAGTCGGGGGATGGTGGCAAAAAAATGCGTTGGTAACAAGTGTGTAAAGTTTGTACAAACAGGAGTCTCAATGTAGTGTGAATTTGAAATTGGAAACATAATCATGTTTCGCATCAGCAACTCGTTCCGCTGAAGCGAAGAACACTTTCGCAGGCTTCATACCCGGCCTGCGATAAATGGTTCGAATGTGCGGTGTGCTACATGTTGCTGTGAAAAGTAAATGGCGGCGGTTTTAGTAACACCCTCCTGAGGATCGTGTTTCCTTTGAACCCAATAAAAGAGATTGGAATTTTTGAACAGGTTTTGTTCGAAACAAGCGAAGCGTGTGTGTGCGAAATTTTACAATATTGTATCACCGCGGAGCGGACTAGATTTGCGGTGTACAATGAATTCATTTCGTGTGATGGTTGTTTGAATTTTTCTGATTATACCAGCCATTTAAGTCTACTCATCGAAAAATCTCGATTATAGTGTGAACAAACATCAAATATTGCATAACATACATAGTTGAAATGATATTGAGCCTTATGACTAAGTCTTAAGCTTAAGGAGGAAATCGATTATATTTTTATTTAGTTATCAAATTACCCGAAAAAAAAGCAAAAAGACTTTCGACATAGGCTTAAGAATGCAGTTTTAACAAGTCTGTCTATACAACGACATCTGACATTTGCACCGACTTTCAAGATACTTTTCAAGCTATGGAAACCTATTCATTTTCTATGCACTTGAAGCCTACTGATTGGCATCAAAGTACGACATTGGACTAACGCGACGGTATCTGAAGAAAGAAGATAACGCGACGAAAAAGGACTATGGATTGGAAACTCGGGACGTGGAACTGCCGATCTCTCAACTTGCATGCGAGCACTCGAGTGCTCTTCAAAGTATTTAGGAGCCGCAAGTTCGACGCCATAGCGCTGCAGGAGGTGTGTTTATTATATTTTTATGCAGGTTTGAGAAAATCTTCCGAAGACAACAACTCCTTGGGGCCGAGTAGGATTCGCAAGGTGCCAGCTAGCGCCTGCCTAGTAAACTCTCCTGCTCCCCGTCTCCTGAAGCCCTCCCGGAACCACCGTTAGGTTTTACTTCAGTATGGAGGACGTGTATAAGCCACCCCGGTGGCAACTATGGCGTTTGCGAACGAAATAAGTGAAGCCAACATTGGCTGGATCACTGGATCACTTGTATGCAAGCGTGCATGCAAAAGAACGAATCTTACGGTATTTCTGCAGCACGAGTAGTAATTTTCGTTGGGTTATCATCTGTTTCATCTGAAAAATGATGTTTTCTTTTAGTTGAATGTAAACTATAACAGGTTGGAGAATTGGCTGTTCAGTCTTTAAATTCAGTGGACGATTTGTTTTATTTACGCCAACGTTTCGATCTTTGGTTTAGATCTTCTTCAGGGCTTCTACAATATGTCTTTTATTAGTTATTTGTGATCTATCTTGTAATTTGTGATATGACTTACAAAGTTTAAACCGTCTTTGTCTAGTAACATTTAGCCTATAGTGTTGTCTGTCTTTGAGTTTGGATGTATAATGGTCTGGTAAATATTGTATAGTCATGAATATTGTAGTAATTGATATTATGTAACCTCACTCGTTTGTCTATAATGTCTAAAATATGTTAATTGTGTCACAAGTTCACTCATTTGTAGCTGTTTTTGATCACGATATTTTAACTAATAAAAATAAAATAAAAATAAAATAAAATAAAAATAACTAATAAAAGACATATTGTAGAAGCCCTGAAGAAGATCTAAACCAAAGATCGAAACGTTGGCGTAAATAAAACAAATCGTCCACTGAATTTAAAGACTGAACAGCCAATTCTCCAACCGTATTATCAACCTATCACAGTCGGAAAAACTCCCTGTAAACTATAACTATCAATAAACTGTTCTTAACCGTTATGTGTGCGACAAAAAAAACACCTTTAGCAGGGCGACAAGGGTACCCGGGTACCCAAAATTGATATTGTTATAACATCAACAATTTTAAACCGATTTTGATGAAATAGGTGTCATTTGATTCGTTAATTTAACTAGTTTTGATTTCTTTGGCTATTTGGCCATTAAAAGACATACGGGGCCCGAAAATCTGGAATTCCGACAGAGTGTCCGCTGTGAGGTAGAGAACTGATTGTATTGCAGGAAAATCAGTCATGCGGATATAAAACCTCTAAAAATTTATTCAATAAACTATTTCATATAATGAGATGAATCAGGTTGGCAATTTCGGAGTAGGTTCCTGTGGGGTCATGGGTGGCCAGTCTAGGATTGGAGGTAAAACCTAGCAATATGGGTATCAAAGTTCTTGGAATTAGTTCGGTAGGTGATATTTTTTACATTTGTTACTTCGCGTGTCGGAAGGACCACGACAATCGACCCCAGTCCCTGGTCGAACCACTGGGGACTATCCGGGGCTGGGCTCCGAAGGCCTCTTCTTATGGCTAGCTCGAGCGTGAGGTCCGGAGGCTCAAGATCGGCTCTGGGACAATGTGACACCAATCGGAAATCCAAACACGGTCTTTTTAGCAAACTTTTTATTCTAACTTACTGGATGTGTAGGGTACGTGTACGGTGCTGGGCCGGCCGGCTGATGCTGGATCTGGCGGTGTCGAATCGGGTGGTGATGATGTCTGGTGGATCTGCAGGACAGTTGACAATGTCCGAGGGCCAATTTACAGGCCTAGTAACTTCAGCTACGCGTTATTAACGCTGCCGTACGTTCCGCTCGGATGACATAGACCGCGGCTTACCAGCCACGCGGTTGACTTTGAGCAAATTAGCAATAATGGGTCCTGGAGGTTGGGGAGGGAGGAACAAAACGGAACTATAATTTTCTGCCTTTAATTTTCCTTCACTTAAGCCAGTAATACCTGATTCTCTTAACTTTTACTCGTCCTTAACTTTTATCTTCCGGTTTTTCCTTTAACTTTCTTCACTCGTATCTCTTTTTTGCCTTCGATACGCTATCTTTCCTTTTTCAATAACTACTTATAGAATTTTTCCTCTCTGTAGTCTTTGGTGGTTTAGCAACGAATGGTATTACTTTTTAGGCTTCTATCGTTTCTAACCTAACTGCCCCTTCCTCCCTTTTCCAACCTCCTTTTGCACCTCTGACATCCCTCCTTCCAGTGCTCATTCCATCCAGGTGTTTCCGCTTTCCCAGATCCAGCAATATTTTGTGTTTAGTGTGTTAACAATTTTATTCCTTATTCTAATCCTAGCCTTAGACCGTAGATTATTAATTTTAGTGCCTAATTTAACCCTATCTCCTAATATACAAATAACATTTATTATAAATTATTCAAAAAACTACCAATGACAACTATGACGGGACTTTACACAAATTATAGCAACATTAAATTGACGCAACTCATGCTGAATAGCAGTATACCCGTTCTCTCGATTCAAGATAACGCTGGATGATACCGCAGGATTCAAGATAACGCTTAGCATTGTCATAACAGTAGAACCATCCGTTATACATTTGGAACCAATTCCGAAATTATTAATCAGTACTAAACTGGCCATATCAGTTCAAAACATCTAAAAGATCCGCTAAACCAATTCTAATATTGGATTAGGCACCCAACTGGCCATATGTAACCCTACAGGAACCCAATTCTGGAATGGCCAATGCGATCTTAAACCACCAATTTATATAATAAGATGAAAAAAGGGTCCACAACGTCAAGTTCAAAGCTAATAGCTTTACTGAAGGCTCATATTCTTTCAAAACCAGCGGCTTCCCACGTTTTACCGGACGTTGCTCCGGAATTACCGATACCCGGGAACTACATGCCATTTGATGGCCAAATGCTTTATCTAATCAAAACTAGATAAATGTACGAATCAAATGCCACTGGTTTCATCCAAATCGGTTCAAGATAGCCAAAGTTATGAACATAGCAAATCATGGGTACCCGGGTACCCTTATCGCCCTCCTACGTAATAAAAAAATTCAAGGGCCTCTCATTGCTAATCCCCTTTATGGATATGCACCAAAAAACCTCAATTACTTAAGATCAACGAGTTTTACGATGTCGCAAAATTTCAATAACGTATGTTTTAAATTGAATGAGTTATAACTATTTTAAAACTGAAAAGGTACCCGGGTACCCTGTTGCACACATAACGGTTAAAAAAGTCTTTACTTCCGGGGTCAATCCTGGCGTAGTGGTTAGCATTTACGCCACTCACGCCGAGGACCCGGATTCGAATCCCAACCCCGCAGAAGTCACGAATGACCCAAGTTGTTAAAGTGACTATAATCAAACGAAAAAAAAGTCTTTACTTCCATTTCACATAATTGATACATGCGTGATTAAGTTTCGTTGGTTTGGTCACATCAGTCGCGTTACTTCCGCTGTTGTGTGAATGCTGCTTATTAAAAGCAAAACGCATGTAGCGCCACCTTAAAAAAAGGCGGTTTCAGGAAGCATGGTAGATGCCTGGGGTTGGCATTAGCACTCCATCGTACCCGTTGTTTGGTGTAGGTTCAAGCAACACCCTTTGTCACGTCATACCGCCACTACCTCTCACCTAGGGCCTGGGCTGCCCACTCAGCCCTTCATCTGACCCTTGCTAAGCTATGTCAGGCCCTGTCGTTGCAAACGTTCTAGCCGTTGCAACCCCGTCACCACGTTCGTCATCGCCCTATCGATGGCGACCCATGCGCGCTGCTCCGCACATGTTGTCGGCACATTCTCTGCACGATGTTGTCGGCGTTGGTGTCTTCTCCAACGGCCGCAAGCATCGCACGCCGAGTGTCTTGAAACGCGGACAGTGAAACATCACATACTCCACCGTTTTCTCGGCTACCGTACATACGGGGCTAAAGGGCGACACAACCCACCCACGCGTATGTAGATACTTCTTTAAGCATCCATGACGTGATAAAAATTGAGTGAGGTAAAAGTTTACCTCACCGTGTCTTTTACCGATCCAGCACGTGATGTTCTGGATCAGCCTATGGGTCCAGCTACTGTGTTCAATGTGGTCCCATGCCGCCTGCCACCGCCTAATAGAGTCCAGCCTAACTCTGTTCTGAGCGCATCTGACGCTCTTCTGCTTATGACACTCGATGTACTCGCCGATAAGTATACATTTGGGAAACAGGGCTGCATTGACCCCGACCGCATCCAACGATATGGTACGATAGGCGCTTCGCTACGCGCAGCGCCATCAGCCTGCACACTTTGGTGCACCGTACCTCAGCACTGACATGGCAACGCTGGCCATCAGGCGTCTCTTTCTGCTGCTAGGTCCATAGCCGTTCGGCATAACTTGGACAGCCCAGTAACCGCAGTTGACGCTTTACCACAATCATAATCCACGTGGCTGGTGAAGTTCAGCCTGTTGTCTGTCATAACATCTAGGTACTTCACACTACGTTTGGAGACAATTACTTGTCCACCTACGATGATTTTGGCATCTAAGGCCGACTTAGGGTTGCTGATCATGTTTTAAGCAACCTGCATAGATGATCCGGTACCATCATCCTATGCAGCGCTAGCGCGATTGCACCCCAGCTAGCGCTGTTAAAGGCGTTTTTGACATGGATTGTGACTATGGCACAATACCTGTCGCCTCGTCTTTTCTGTCTCATAGGCTTCTCGGCTCTCTCTACGACGGACTTACGGCCTTACGGAAGCCAAACTGTGTGCCTGCCAGCCCGACATCATTCTCCACCACAGGCGTCAGCCTGTTTAGGATTACCCGCTCTAGCAATTTGCCTAGCGTGTCCAATAGGCAAATTGGCCTGTACGACGAGGGATCACCAGGTGGTTTCCCCGGCTTCGGCAGTACCAATCTTTAGACTTTCTATTTATCTGGAAATTCGCATACTTCTAGAAAGTTCTGAAGCGCCTCTCTAAACATATCGGAATATGCTTGGATCGCCGCTTTGAGTGCCTAGTTCGGAATCCCGTCAGGACCGGGCGCTTTCTTCGTCTTTAAACCCCTGGCAATTACGATGAGTTCCTCATTCGTGACGGGAATGAGGACATCATTCGATTGACCGTACGGGGTCGGAGGCCACCAAACTGGATCGTGTTGCGGAAAGAGCCCTTCTACGATGAGTTTCAGATTTTGGGGGCAGGTTTCCTGCGGCGCGGATGTACCCTTCATCTTTTTCATCACCACCTGGTTTGCACCGCCCCAGGGGTTTGAATCCGCATCGCGGCATAGCTCCTGAAAACAGGATTTCTTGCTACGCCTAACCTCCTTCTTGTGCGCCGACCTGACTGCTCTAAGTTCGACCACCCGAGCTTCAGCATCTGCATCGGTCCGGGCCCTCTGCGCTAGCCTTCTCGCTCTGTGGCACCTGGAACGGAGCTGGGCAATGGTATCACTCCACAAGTATACCAAGCGACGACCGTTCATTGGCTGCCCCGTCCTGGGCATAGTGGTATCACGTGCCCGTACTAGGACGTTGGTCAGCTCACGAGCACTCAGGTTCGAGCGGTTGCTCTCTGCGCTGAGTGCTTCAATGAACAGGTCTTTGTCGAAGGACTTCACTTTCCACCTCCTCCCTGTCGACTTCAACCCGCGTGGCCGTAGCGTCCGTCGTTCAATCGTGTACCGTATTGCTTGGTGGTCGCTATGCGTGTACTCATCTGACACCCTCCAGCCCATGTTGGCAAGCAACGTTGGGCTGCAGAAGGTGATGTCGATGATCGATTGTTGTACCCCCCTATAAAAGGTACTGACGGATCCCACGTTATCCAGACTTACATCCAGCTTGGACAGAGCTTCCAGCAAGCTTTGTCCCCTACGGGTAGTGCACCTGCTACCCCATTCGACATCCCAAGCATTGAAGTTTCCTCCAATGACAACGGGCTTGCGGTCCGTGAGCTCGTCGGTGAGCACGTCTAGCATCCGGTCAAACTGCCTCGGCGACCACCTAAGTGGAGCGTAGCAGCTACAGATGCAAACGCCATCGACCACAACAATCACGAACCCTTCTTGGTTGGACGAAACCACCACCTGGATCGGGTATCTACCCATCACTTGTCGGTTACCCAGTTTGCACCGCCCCGGGGGACCCGGTAGGGATTGCCATTATCGCAATATCGCACCCCGTTTCGGCTGCCGTTTGCCAAAGCAACTCCTGTGCCGTTTCACAGTGGTTTAGGTTAATCTGTATAACCTGCACCATTATCGTTGCAAAGCCCTCCTATAAGCCGCACACAGTGGGCCACCTGCGGCATGCTTATTTCCCGCTTCGGCTGTGCAGAGCAAGCACCTGGGGGTTTTGCTACATCCCCTGGCGAAGTGGCCATCTTCGCCGCAGCGCCTGCACAGCTTAGACCGATCGGGGGCCTTACACTTGGCCGCCCGATGGTCAAAGCCCATACACCTGAAACAGCGTTCTATACGCCGTTTCGACACCAGTGTATAACTGACCACCCCACCTTTATTTTGCCAGACGCCAACATTTTGTTGGGGATTTCCTCCGGCATGTTTAAGGTTGCGGTTTGCATATCTCCATATGCCTTCCGCAACCGGATGTCTGGGGGTGCCACATACACTTTAAGCTAATCCCGCAGAGCATCCCTCAGGCCAACTGCCGTCGTAATCTCGTCGAGGTTTTTGCACTCGACAAGAACGCGCTGCGACAGCGCCTTTACTTGACCCGCTTCGCCCACGGACTGCTCAACCAGTTCCCTGTAATTCTAACTCTGGACCGTTGGGTCCTTTTTGAGTTCGAAGAGCATATCCCCGGCCTGGGTTCGGCGGGTCTTGACTACATTGGCCCCAAGCTCCTGCAGCTTGGGGTCCACCCGAACTTTACGTGTTAGACTTTGGTGGAGTCAACTTTCTCTTCGGTATCGCCCCCGTTTTCGGGAGGCTTCCCTGTATAGGCTGTGCCCCCGATTTCGGCGGGCTTCCCTTCTTGGGTCGCGCCCCCGATAACGGGCTACCTGTCTTTGCCGTTGGTGATCTCGCCAACTTACTACTTTTGGCAAAGATATCATCTTTGCCACCAGTAGTACCCTCATTCGTACCCTCGTTAAAACATGCTTATGGGTCCCAAGGCCGCTATCTCCACTCGTAATTGTGTAGTCGCCTTAACGATCCCATGGTGATCTATGCAAGCAGGGAGGCCATGGCTAGGGACACTCCACCCTACCCTTCATGAGGGCAGGGATGTCAGCATACGATCAGCGTTAGTCAGGAATGTATCATCTGAGCCTACACCACCGCACTTTGACGTGAGTGACGAGCTTTGAACGTACCTAGAGATCAGCCACGGTTCTAACGGGACGGAAGGCAGCTGTACCATTAGCCTACTCGCCGTTTCGGGAAGGTACCACCCTTCCTTACCTAAGGTAGTAGAATAGCACAGCCGTCAGTCCTATAGCGCCGAATCCAAACGTTTATTCCCGCCCGTCCAGTACACCATAATTAGGATCTTCCTGGAACCGATCCTAATGTGCCCATGGCACTCCTGACCCGGCTTTTTTGCTGAAAGTCTTGAGTTCTAACAGGACGCTACGGCGTCCGCAGCTGGCTTATAGGAGTTGAGCCCCACTCGCCTCTTTACACCACTGCGCCACGCTACCCTCAAGCACAACGTGCCCCCCTTTCCCTGTTAGCACACAACCGAGGGTGTAACCAAAGACTGGTATTTGATCGACCCTAGACCCAGTTGCGTCCCAGCCGGTACCGCGTGGAGGTAGGGATAAGAGTTCCCGCTCCCATCTTATTGGCTATACGGAGTCGCGCAAAGTCGAATGCGACTTTGTTCGGCACCTTAACCTCGCTGGGTTAGGGCCTTAACCGGTCGCCGCTTTGCGCTTGGCAAGCGGTGTACGCGCCTGACTAGCCTTAGCGGTCATGACCTGAGTTTCGGCGATCTCGCATCGCTGCATAAGCTCATGCCTTTTCACCTCGGCTGCTATGACGGTAGAGCGGAGTCTCACCGCCAGCTTTTTATTGTCAAGATGGACATTGGACCGTGAGTTGATGAACGAGTATAACTCGTCCACCAACCTTTTAGCTTCCTCCAGCTTGCTACTGACTAGAGGAAGCCCGACTCCCGCCACCAGAAGAGTAACCACATCCTCAATCGACACTTTTCGCCCACCTTCTTGGCTGAGCTAACAGCGGCAGCCATCAGTGCACTATGGACAAAAACGAGTGAAAAAACAGACGCAATTAAGGTACGGCCTGTAGGCTGATAAAATATAGATGATCTTATGTAAAATTTTCCGGAGAATCTCGTGGTGCCCACCCCTTCCTGTTTGCCATCGGGAAGTGATCCATTTTGCTAATTTTCCGCTATTTTTAACATTCTTTTACACTAATTGAGCTATACCTAGCAAGTTTTTGAGAAAACAGAACTTAAAATCCTGATATTTTTGTGATAACTCGCGTTACCAAGCCGACCGTATCCAACGGGAACTCAACCAATAAAATTAATGCGCTCTAAACTAAATGGGGTAAACATTATACGATTCTGCAGACTTTTCTAAACAAAAATTTCGAGCTTTTAAGTTTTATTTTCTCGAAGTCTAGCTTGGTATAGTCCAAGCAGTGTGAAAAAATGTCAAAAATAGGGTAAAATAAGCAAAATGGGGCACTTCCCGATGGCAAACAGGAAAGGGGTGGGCACTACGAGATTCTCCAGAAAATTTTACATAGCATCGCCTATGTTTTATCAGCCTGCAGGCCGTACCTTAATTGGGCCAGTTTTTTCGCTCATTTTTGCCCATAGTGCAGTGGTCTAACTGATGTGTGTCAACTTCTTCTTCGGTCGCGTTTTCGGGAGCTTCCCTTTTTGGGCTGTGCCTCCGATTTCTGCGGCCTTCCCTTCTTGGGTTGCACCCCCGATACCGGGGGGCTGCATTTTGGCGGAGTACAAACAGAAAATGGAGAGTGGCGGAGGCGTATGAACCACGAGCTGCGAAGACTACTTGGGGGGATTCCCATCGTGTACTTGGCAAAAATCACGAACCTACGTTGGGCTGAACACGTCGCAAGGATGCCGGACTGTACGACTGTGAATGAAATCTGTGCTCTTCAAGAACCTCACTGGCACCGCGAATAGCGGCGCACATCGTGCTAGAGGGCCTGGCCAGGTTAAAGACGACTTGCGGGTGTCTAGACGTTTAATGAATAAGCGACGAGCAACCAAACTAGGACCGAGTACAGTCAGTGAAATGGAGAGAAAATCTTGATATTGCAAGAACCACTCAGGTTCTATGCTGCTCTCTCTAATTTATTAATGTCACATGTAAAAACCGATGTAACGACACTCTACTTACTAGTTTGAAGGTGTTAAAATGATACACTTGTTTGTATTCCCAATTTTAAGTACTTCCTCATTTGACCAACAAATATATTACATGATAGGTAATTAGAACACTTTTAATACAACTTACCGTTTCAAGAAAGTTGCATTGGGAAATCGTTCATTTATGTAAATACGTTATTTTGACAAGCTTTGAAAAAATTGTGGTGACCTTTATTCATGCGTGTGTACACTTCCAGATGAACTTCTACTTATTGGAGTGATTTTAATCAATTTAGAGCTTAAACAATTTTTGCGCATTTACTATTTTACGCCTTCATTGTAGACTAAGTTGTTTGCAGCATTGCGGGGTATCTATGTATATCAGTATTTGCTAAATAAAATGGGACGAAATAAGAAAAACAAGGTGCTTTAATTTATAGATTTTTGTTGAGATTGAAACCTAGTCGCCAGGCAGAAAGGCCCCCCCTGCAGCCATTCGTTTTCCAGCCCTGTGAGTCAGTCTACTGACGTGATTCGAACAAGGACCTAACCCACCCACAGCTCTAATAATGTCCACTTATAGTGTATCAAGATTTGACATTCATTAGCTCTCGTCATGAGCTTCTCTGTGTGGTCACCGAAAATAGTGAAACAGTAAGCAAGCGTATTTACCGTCGCGATTGGGCCACCAAAGAAAATACTGTTTGTACATGAACAAATAATCTAAATCAACGCAACTGATTTATGTATGCAGAATGAAACTGAGCTTACCTTCTTTCACAGTCTAGCGGTGGCACTTCAGGTGGAAATCAAAACTGTTTATTTCTGCCTGATTGAAGGTAACGAAAGTCTGAAAACCCGAATGAGAAGAGCCACATTGAAACGGTTTCAATCTAAAGGAAAACCGGAACCGCATAAAGCACACGGAAAGAATTTGTCATAATTACGTCACGCTACAAAATCAACGGGGGAACACATTGTTGAAAGAAATGATTTAATTCATTTCGGGCTAATCGCACCGTAATACATCATCATCACCCCGCGCACAATGTAGCGTGGCACCTTTTCGTCCTTTTCCGGTCGCGGTGCAAGTCAGGCTGAGCGGTGCGGTAGCAAATACATAATACCAAGAACCAGCCGAACAAAGGCTCGGAAGCGGAGGGAAATTTACGGCAAAGCAAATTTCCACGCTGCGAGAGTCGCTGCCGCCACAGTTACTGTCCACGGTCGGAACAGATCCGGTCGTATCCCGGCTAGATTGGAGCAGCAAGCACAAGGCAAAAGAATGCCCAGCCAGACTTTCCTGACCTTGTCACGGGCTTCAGTTTGAGTGAGTGACGAGACAGCTCGATTCTCGCGACAGAAATTAATTCTAATCATCGCTTGGATCGTCGTCATGCCATTTGCTCGTAAGCTCTCTATCGCGCCGGCCGAGCTCTGCGGTCCCATAATACCTGGGTTCTATTTTCATTGGGACGAAATGGAGCTGCGCTATCACATCAGAGCAATAATGACAGTAATTCCGAACCATGTTCGAGAGGAAACCAATGAGCGTTACCGGCAATTTTGGTTTGATGATCTGGTTTCTTGGAAATGTAATTTTAGACGATGCGATTAATCGTTATCCAATCACTTTTATTATTTTGAGCAGAGTCAACCTGTTTGGGCTTTAAGATAATCCGCTTACCGCTAGATGGCCCCAATGATTAGGAGATTATCAATTTCAAAACGTTGATGATTTTTTTGAAATTGGCTTAGATTTGATTTCAAGCTAACTGGACCTGCCTTCGGCGGCACTCATTCAGAATGTAACGAAGCTCTGTGGGCGTAAAAATTAAGATTGTTTACATATTCTGTTTTTCTTGTTTTATCAGAATAAAAGCGACATTCCATAACCTCTCATAAAGCTTTTTGTGCATAAATGCCAGTAGGTAAACAAATATTGACAGTTAATTTCAATGTTTTGTATCGAAACAGATGTACGCGGTGTATAAACAAGACCAATTAAACATTCTTAAGACTTTTTTTCGCTCCAATGAACCATAGAGTAATCAGATCGTCAGCGAATTTTGTTTTCAAGCTCAGCAGAGAAATAAACAAGTACTGATGAAGTAAAACTTCGGCAATGATTTCTCGGTGATGAGCATTTGAGCAACAGCAGCAGAACCAGCAACACCCCCGTTCTTCGATTCGATCACATAATTAAGTATTTTTTCACATTTTCACGTGCTGGTGTCTTCAATCAGATACGCCGTGCATTCGTAAATCTCTAGTGGAAAAGTAAACGAGATCAAATTCATTGTCCTTCTTTGTTCATAGTTTTTTCTCGTCAATTTCGCCTTTTTCGATTTTCTCTTTTGTGAGAAATTATTCCGTTTGGTGCGAGCTTGGTTCCTTTTTTTCGCTAGTTTTGCAGCGTGCAAAGTTCTTTTTTTTCGCTTCATTTCCAGTGGGTGGCTTACTAATGACTATTTACCGCAACGCTTTGCTCCTTCGAGTTAATTCGCACTGCTGACAACGGAGCGACCAGCGAGCGCCGTTCCACCAAGGGAATCACAACGTTTAATGAAATGCTCCATTTTCTTCATCACCAGCCAGTTAAAATAAACTCCGAGGAATTAATGAAAAATTCGTTCGTTTTGCGTTTTGCAAAGTTAACTCGATATCCGGTACCATTTAAAGCGAGCAAGTTGAACAAACTTCTAGTACAAAGAGTATTAATGGACGATGATTCTCACCAGTAGGGAGCCGGTTCTGAATAGAGCTAAATTTCCTTTCATCTTTGTTGTGTAGGAGAAGCTCAAAACGAGAAAACTGAACTTAAATAACAGAGAGCCTAATGAAGCAAAAGGATGAATGAGGAGAAAATAAAAAAAAACTCATGATGATGTCTGTAAAAGGGTATTCAAAGACTGCCAGTTGGTTTGCTAGCCGTTCCCATAAATTTGAGCACTGGGCGATGGATCAACAATGCCGTACTGACCCAAAAAAGACAAATAATAAAATATTTCACCGTGGTGTCTGCTAGGATAACGGCAAAATTTCGTTGCAATCAAACACGACCACCAGTTGCGGGAAAAAAGTATAGAGAATAAATGAAAAAGGGAACCTTTCCGTAGCCCCACTGAAACGCTTTTGTAAGAGGACTATACCATAACATAAGACACGGCTTGAACCGTCGAGTGAGGTCAGCTGTAAAATTGTGTGCCACACTCTTGTGCCCGACCCATAACCGTATTGTGTTGACGTAGGATAGCGAAACAATTTTGCTTAAATTGCTAGTCTTTCAAAATATCCTTATGAAAAGAAAAATATCTAAAAGTTCCTATACAGTTAGTAAAAATTAAATTTTCGTTTTACTTTGTATTTCTCATGATAGTATGAACGCTTCACAAGCAATTACCGTCGAACAGACTAAGCCCCGCTTGTAAAATGTACCCTGTACAAGACGCTCATTAGATCAGTTACCCTCTATGGGTACGAAGCGTGGACAATGCTCAAAGAGTGAATTGTTGAGTGACGAGTGCTAAGAACGATCTTCGGTGGTGGTGTGCAAGAGAGTAGAAGATGATCGTTGAAATCGTGCAGTTCTATGACGAACCCAGGCTGATGCTGAACAGATATGTGATTCATGATCAGTGAGTCAAGAGAGAACAATTAAGTCAATTAGAAGTGTGTCTAACGAAAGTAGAAGTGTTTTTCTTTGCCTGCATTGTAGTCTCTTGTGGCGCTCTCCAAGTAGCAAGTCATGGGTAGAGTAGAGTTCTGAATTGAGAGACTGGCCATGTCACTCAAAAACTCGCATCATTAAACCAACGGCACTCACTGATTACGTGAAACGTGTGTCGCTGGTTTAATGATGACAAGTTCTCGTGAGCTACTGAGTTGACATGGCCAATCTCTCAACTCAGAACTCTACCCTAGGGTAGAGAAATCTACCGTAGAGTTCTGAATTGAGAGATTGGCCATGGCAACTCAGTAGCTCGCGAGAACTTGTCATCATTAAACCAGCGACACACGTTTCACGTAATCAGTGAGTGTCGTTGGATTAATGATGCGAGTTTTTGAGTGACATGGCCAATCTCTCAATTCAGAACTCTAGCCATGGGTCGTGATCGATCCAATTCCACACTTTCAGGACCTCCCTCGAAAAAGGCCCGTACGCATTTCACTGCTACCGCGGACGCAACAACAGACAGGCTCCCAGAGAGCAGCCAATATTCAGTCCTCCCGGAAGACACAGGTAACAGCGATTCTGTCGCCAACAAGGAACGCGTGTCCCCGCTCTTCACCCGTATCAGGGATCTCATCAAGCTCTAGGCCAAGCTGACTAACACAGGCCTGCGACCCCACTTCCAGTTGTGCAGTGTGGGTATAAAATTCTAGTGCTCCAGCTTCAGCTCAGTTCGAGCAGGTGAAAAAACTTCTTGTTGAAACCCAAACAAGGCACTCACGAACCGCTAAATTTTAAATCAAAACGGAGAGTACCATCATAAACAAAGGTAACTCTCCGTTATGATTCAAAATTTAGCGGATTTTGAGCGCATTGTCACCTCTGTAATCTATAGTCACTGTAGAGGATACGGGTGTCATCGATCGGTCCATGTTGGGATTCAGTACCATTTCACCTTAAGGTGGTCCTACGTGGTCTGCCGCCAATTGGTGTGACAATCGTACAAACTGAACTGGAGAGGATTGGACTGAAGCCACAGGAGATCTACTCGATGAATCATCGAGCTGAAGCCAAGGACAGCTCTCGGGATTAGTTGCTTTTGGTTCGTTTCGTTAAGGGATCCACCACCATCGGTGCACGGCGCAACATCCGGGACTTGTTCAGAATCATCGCGAAGTGGTCAAAAACCACTTTGGTCAAAAACCAAAGCCTAGGTGCTACATACCGTTATCGAAACTTGACCTTATGTTTTTATACGACAGACTTCGCAGCCAGTTGCTACGAGCCTATTGCCTCTAACAGCCTCTCCCAGCCGAGATTCGAACATACGACGACTGGCTTATGGGCTTCAAATGGTGAGTTGACAACCTGGAAGGAGCGTCATATGATACCAAATGCGGCGTAGCCTGGGCAATGTTGTCAATCTGACAATAGCGAAGTGAGGAGGTGCGACGCGAATACTGGCGCGGTAACCATAGCATGGCGGTAGAGGAAATGCTTCGTCAAACACGAGCGTCTGTTCACCAAGGAGGTGCGGCTCAAACAGCGTCTGTTCTCCATGTTAGGGGCGGCTGATTATTATACTCGTCCTTATGCCAGCAGGGACTCTAAACAGTGCTGTGCACGATGGTCCTCCAGCGCGACAGGGGGTTAGGGACAGGCCCAACAAGCCGCCCTGGAAAACAAAAAGTTACCAACAACGAAGAAGAAAATAGGGATCGGAACAATCGGCGTCGACCTACGCGACGAAATAAGGACTACAATTGGAAACTCGGGACATGGAATTGGGACAAATAGATCGGCTTCCCGGGTTGCGATAGGATAATATATGATGAACTACATCCCCGAAACTTCGAAGTCGTAGCACTGCAGGAACTTTGCTGGACAGGACAGAAGGTATGGAAAAGCGGGCATCGAGCGGTTACTTTCTACCAGAGCTGTGGCACCACCTACGAGCTGCGAACCGGCTTTATAGTACTGGGAAAGATGCGCCAGCGTGTGATTGGTTGGCAACCGTATTATAGTATTATGGCGAGCACCTCAAGATTTGGAAGGATGAGCTACTACCGGAGGAGTGGACGGAAGGCATCGTGTGTCCGATCTACAAAAAGGGCGACAAGTTGGATTGTTGCATTACCGCGCAATCACACTGTTGAACGCCGCCTACAAGGTACTCTCCCAACTTTTATGTCGTCGACTATCACCATTTGCAAAGAAGGTCGTGGGGCAATATCAAGCGGGATTCATGGGTACCCGTGCCACCACGGACCAGATTTTCGCGCTTCGGCAAGTGTTGCAGAAATGTCGCGAATACAACGTGCCCACGCATCATTTATTCATCGACTTCAAATCGGCGTACGACACGATCGATCGAGATCAACTATGGCAGATTATGTACTACTACGGATTTCCGGATAAACTAACGCGATTGGTCAAGGCGACGATGGATCGAGTAATGTGTGTTGTTCGAGTATCAGGGGCAGTCTCGAGTCCCTTTGGATCTCGAAAAGGCTTACGGCAAGATGATGGACTTCCATGTTTGCTGTTCATCATCGCTTTGAAGGGTGTGATTAGAAGAGCGGGTATAGACACGAGTGGCACGATATTCACGAAGTCCGTCCAGCTTCTTGGTTTCGCTGACGACGTTGACATCATTACACATACTTTTGAAAGGATGGCGGAAACGTACATCCGACTGAAAGCTGAAGCCAAACGGATTGGACTTGTCATTAATGTATCGAAAACAAAATACATGAAAGGAAGAGGTTCTAGAGAAGTGAATGCTGACCTCCCTCCCCGGATTCATTTAGACGGTGATGAAATCAAGGTGGTAGAAGAGTTCGTGTATCTGGGCTCACTGGTTACCGCAGACAACGACACCAGCAGAGAAATACAAAGACGCATTATGGCAGGAAATCGTGCCTACTTTGGACTCCGTAGGACGCTGTGATCGAACAAAATTCGCCACCGCACGAAGTTAACAATCTACAAGACGCTGATTAGACCGGTAGTCCTTTACGGCCATGAGACATGGACTATGCTCGTGGAGGACCAACGCGCCCTTAGTGTTTTCGAACGGAAGGTGTTGCGCACCATCTACGGCGGAGTGCAGATGGAAGACGGAACGTGGAGGAGGCGAATGAACCATGAATTGCATCAGCTGCTTAGGGAACCACCTATCGCTCACACCGCAAAAATCGGTCGCCTGCGATGGGCTGGGCATGTCGTGAGGATCTCGGACGACTGCCCGGTTAAAAAAGTTCTCAATAACGATCCGACTGGAACGAGACGGCGGGGCGCGCAGCGAGCAAGATGGATCGATCAAGTGGAAGGCGACCTGCGGACCCTCCGTAGACTACGTGGCTGGCGAATTGCGGCCATGGACCGAGTGGAATGGAGACGACTTCTTCGTACAGCAGAGGAAACCACGGCCTGGAGCTGATTAAGTAAGTACGACTGGCTTATTAGACCAGCGTCATACCTCGAAGCCAACTGGGAGGACCTTCGCTTTGGTCACAATACTAAAAATTGCAATATGAGCCCGCGTTACGACAAGTGCGCTGGAGTGCACTCAACTGCGATCTGCATGCATCCCAATGACAACGAGTTAAAATGTGCCAACTGCGAAGGAAACCATCGCGCCATCAGCCGTACCTGCCCTAAGCGATGGGAGTTTGAACGGATTCGACAACAAGCGTCAACAAACAACCAGCCTGGTCGCAAGCATCGCAATCGATCGCCGGCCTCCGGTCATCATAAATACCGAATATATATCTTGCTCTTCAGCCCCATCGGCAGGTCCCAAACTTGCCTCCACTTCCTCTCAACAACCAACGAATCGCTGCCACGAATTCAATACCTCATCAAACAGCCTGCGAACAAATATAAGACGTCTTTACGCGACACGATCAATCACAAGACTGAATTCGTTTATTTCTACTTTCTTTCTTTTTACATCAGTATTGCTCTCTCAGTGCGGAGAGCACGTGACCCTATCTCTGCTGCATCTCAGTCCTGACCCAACAATATTTTTCTCTGATCATCCCCCACGATCCCTACACTCTTATCTCATTAGGTGGCTCAGGTGATAAAGTTTGACTGATCCCTCCAAGTGAAAAAGCGGACGCACTAGGTCAGCAGTTTGTAATATCTCACAATCTGGGGCAGAATATTGTCAGCTCAGACGAGTACTCTGTTGCCGAGGGCGTCGCCGAAGTTGATCGATCAGATAGCTTGATACCGGAGGAAGAAAAAATCACCGTTGACGAGCTGATGGGCCATGCCAAGGGATCTAAAAACTTGAAGGTATCTTTTCAAGATCATCAGAAGTTATCTATCAGGCAGAGTGTTCCGGGTAGTTCTGAATAGTGTATGTTCGCAAACATTTAACATTCCTGCAGGTGTGCCTCAAGGAAGTATCCTGGGGCCAATTTTGTATAACATATATACATGTGATATCTCTCCCCTCCCAGAGGATGGGATATTGTCTCAGTTTGCAGACGGCATAGTAATCATGTGCGAAGGACCTGTCAAACGTGCCCTCACATGCTTCAGAGAGGTCTAGATACGCTGACAGAATATTTTACGAGCTGAAAAATCGTGATCAATGCGGCTAAAGCTCGGGCAATCCTTTTCCCACACGAAGTTTCCGAACTTGATTCCGGCTGTGAACGTAAGGATCCGGTTTGGCACCTCCGAGGTCGATTACCTCGGACTCACGCCAGACACAGGCAGCTGTCCATCGGATCTCATATTAATGAAATTATAAACGATCCTTGTACCCCATGATACGCAGAACATTCAAACTGAGCCTGCCGAATCGGCTGACTGTCTACAAAAAAATTACAAAGCTAAGGCTGCAGCGCGTACAAAATAAACGTCTAAAGACGATCCTGTACCTGCCCCCCTGAATGAAAACAAGCGAGGTGCATGATACCCTGCAAACTAATTGTGATGCGTACAAGCTGAAATACAAAGGGTAGTGTTGCTGAAGAGATGGAAGATTACTGTTTTCAGCAAAATTCCCCCCTTCAAGAGGAGGGAGTCCCATACAAATGAAACACAAAGTTCCTCATATCTCGAGAGCAAAAGCAAAAGGAAGCAAATTTGACATGTGGGGGTTTTTGGAGGCAGTAATTTTTTCTATTGTGAATTAGAACCCTTGCCTTCTTTAAGAAGGGGGGATCCCATACAAATATACAGTTTACATTAATCTTTGATCTAATCATCTGATATAGTCCTACGTCACCATTTCGTCCAACCCTTAGGGCTGTATACCTTGCAGTTTTTTCATGTATTTGGTCGTCGACGCAATCATTTTTAGCGCAATCCTTACTAAGCTCCTAGCTATGATAGCAAAGTCATCTGCAAAGCGTAGGAGTTAGCTACTTTTGGTAAAAATCTTGCTTCTCGTGCCTGCTAATTAGAGATCGCCCCCTCAAGAGCGATGTTGAACAGCATGCAGCATAAGCCGTCACCCTGTCTCAACCCTTACCGTGTCTTGAAGGGACTCGAGGGTGTCCCCCAGGTTGCGCACGAAACACATCACTCGATCATTGGATTCAGCGCAGATTCAGTCGTGACAGTTTAACCGGTAAACCGTATTCGTGCATTATCTGCCATAGCTCGAGGTCGTTGAGTCGGTCGAGGTCTCGACCCACTGTTTCGTATGCTCCTTTGAAATCAATAAAGTTGTGATAGGTGACCACGTTTTGTACTCTTGACATTTATTTATTTAGATTCATCTATTGTCTTGAAAAATACAAATATGTTGATAATCACACAAGCTCGCAATTTTCAAAATCATAAATTAAATTAAAGCTTAGGTTTTTCTAAGATTGGAGCTATTTATTCATACGTAATGTATAATCTAGTTCATCGTTGGGATTCATTTGGTGATATAGATATTACTCCCCAAATTTAACCGTTCTGCTAGTCCGCGAACGATCTAATTTATCGATACACTGGAGCACGGTTAAATCGTTATAAGCTTGGACATTGCATCTGATATTGTCGTATTTTTAGGAACCTTACACAAATTTTCTACAAGAATGTTTTTTATGGACAGTGAATTAGTTTTTTACAGATATTCTAACCTTCGTTACAGTGGTCTTATCAATGCGTTATTGGCTGTTCATTTTGAGACGACCCCACAAAAACAACAACAACAACCCCGTAACGTCATTATTTTTAATTTAAATGCCACTGGACGACACAACCGATAGTGATTCGAACTTGAGATGGTAATCAAAAAATCCAGCACACTGACAAAAAGTAATCAATAAAAAGGACCAGAACCCGAGCACTCTTCGCTACGCCGTCGGCTCAGAAGAACGCCATTCCAATCTTATTTGAGAATGTAAGCGCACTAGTCCAGCTTTCATCGGTTGATGCAAAACTCGACTTTTGCTTTGATTTTCGCAGCTCTGCACAAAGGCACAGGATTCTTTCACAGCGAAATGCACTTTTCTCGTTCGTTGTTAGTGCTAATGGAAATTTACAAAACGGTGGACAACAACAGAAAAAGGACTCCCAGAGCCTGTGCGTTCTACGAAACACCATTACCCATTTCAATTATGTTCATTTTACTTTCGTGTCACGATACCTCACAACAATGGGCGCAAAACTGATTCAAAGAAAAAAAATAAGCGGAAAAGGCAAAGGAAAACTTTTCAATGTCTCACTCGGTAAAAAAGGAGGAAAAGCGCACGGTGTCCCCAGACAGGACACCGGAGTCGGGAAAAAAAGTACATTAAAAATGTTCATCATGTTGCCCAAGAAAGGTCGTGTAGGTGAGCGTGCAAGCTGAAAATAGTCCTGATACCTAACCTACCCTGGCAGCACGGTGAACCGGCTCTGAAAGGCAAAGGCATTCTGGGTTAGCTCCTTGAACTCGCTGTGCTCTATGAGTTTTGTCGGTTCGGCGTGCCAGCAGCAGCAGCAGAAGTGGAAGCTGCTCCTGCCCGTTAGCACTGGTGGCAATTGCGAGCATAGGAAAGAGATCCCACACTTGTTGGCTGGAGTTGCGGGGGAAGCGCGAGCCGTACGGAAACGGTGGAAGTGCGATGAAAGCAATTTTTCGCTTAATACACGCATTAGCACTTGCTGTGTTGTTCTACTGATGATAATGAAAAAAGCTTTAGTAAGTTTCCTAGTTTTCTAGTAGGATTGTGTGAGAGCATCCTGGCACGGGGAACCTGAAGTGGTGAACACGTATTGTTCTAGTTTATTTATTATTGTTGTCGTAGGATTTCTCGAAACGTCCAGCGAAAGGAATGGTGCTTTATTTCGACGTCAAGTTATTCTACCAAATTATCGCAATGATTTTTCGGTAGAGATTCATTTGATTGTCGGGTATATTATGACCGTCATTAAGTAGCTGTAGCTACCATCCGTGATTGACCGGAACAAAGAAAATTAAACAGAAAGGTCTGAGGGCAACTCACAGGAAATAGGCTGAGCGTGATATTTTCCCTCCTTATATGGGTAATAACAACCCCAGTCACGAACAGAATGGTTAACCGTTTTGAAGACAACACTCGCTGTTAGTACGGATATTACATTAACACAAATAGTACTGCACAATTGACTTGGAAATGAACAATCCAGATGAGAGGCTTTCACGGAGACGGGGTTTGGTGATTTCAATGTTTAAACGTGGAAATACATATACGCTATATCTACATGCTATAATTAGTTCATAGTGATTTGGAAAATTATTCCATCAAGTTGGATTAGATTGCCAAGTCCAATATTTTTACACCAGCCAAGCAATCGGATGGTAAAAAAATATTTAAAATATGGATAGAACACGAAAAGATTTTCGGTTTGATTACTTCAATAATTGACGGCTAAAAATATTTTTTTTTTTTTTTACTAAAACAGACTGATTTATTTGATTCTATGTGTACATATCAATATAACTCTTAAGGCTACTAATGGTTTTCAAATTGTCAGGAATTTCTAAAGAATACATTATAAACCTTATAAAAACTTTTAATAATCTTCCTGTCATTTCTTTTGATAATCCGTATAATTCTGGGTAATGAAGACATTTAAACTGTACATGATTTTGCTGGGTTATTGTTAGTAAACATCTCTGAACTTCTTGCCATAATTCTATCTTACTTCGGCAGCTTGTAAATTTATGCTCTAAGGTTTCACGTTCACCACATTCGGTGCAGTCTGGATTTTCCCTACGTTCTTGGTGGAACAGAAGATCATTGTGGTTGTATTTTCCATGGATCAAAAGAAAGAAAGCAGATTTTTCGTCGGAGTTGAGGTATTTGTGGTTTGCATTCTTCCAAACTCTCCTCCAGTTTTTGTCCACCCGTGTTGTTATGCTTACTGGTGGCAGAGATTGTATTTGGAGTTGGTATATATCTTTGGCTTCGGGCTCGTTCAGGTGTCGCTGTGGAAGACTGTCCATCATTACTTTAATTATTCTAAGGTAGCTTAGATCATTCGGAATAGGTTCTTGCTGCATGTATCGGTTTACCAGAGATGAGATGTTTCTGGTTTTTAAGTATCGATTCACTAGTAAAGATTTTGCTTTGAGCTCCGGTGAGTGTAGTCCCAATCCTCCTTCACGCTTTGGTCGGATAACGTCAATAAATTTGACCCGCTGGGCGGAAACTCCAGCCCATAGGAAAAACCCTATTTGCTTTGTAAACATTGCGGCATATTTGTTTGATAGGGGAAGTATGGATGCCATGTACCATAACTTGGAGCAAATAAACGTGTTCAATAGGATGACTTTTTGCTTTACATTCACTAGTCTAGGCCGGTTTATCCAGAGTAGAGCATTGACAGATCGGTATACTAAATCCCAATTTGTAGACACAGTATCTTTGATAGTATTTTTGAAGGTTACTCCAAGCACCTTTATAGCGCTTTTTTTCGCAAATCCGTCCCAGTTGGGCAATTCCGGTCCAATTTCTAGTGCTTCAGTTTTGGTGTAATTTAATTTAGCACCAGACACTTTACCAAATTCGTGGAAGCATATTCGTACATTTTCAACTTTTTCGATACTTCGAATGACTATAGTTATGTCATCCGCGTAGGCAACTACACATTCTTCTTGACCGTTGCATATTGTCGCGAGTTGATCCAATAGTGGTTGTAGATAAAGCACGAACAGTAGCATACTGAGAGGATCACCTTGACGAACTGATCTTCTTATGTGAAAGGGTTCAGACGTACGGCCATTGATAATAATTTGTGATCTGGCGTGAGGTGCCAGTATCTCCAGGAAATCGACAAACCTGTTATTAATTCCCATTTTCCTCAGAGTTGAGAAAAGAAAGCCGTGATTTACCCTGTCAAATGCATTACTTAGATCACATGCAGTCACAATTCCGCCTATTCGTTCTTGCTTAGAAAATGCTATATGATCTCGAATTGTGCATACCGCCTCAAAAATATTTCTTTTACCATTGCTGCATTTTTGATGTTCTGACAGCAATTTTGTTGCAATTATTTCTAGTCTGCATTTCAAAATACGGCTCAGTATTTTATAGTCCACGTTGAGTAGGGTTATAGGCCGAAAGGATTCAATTCCTCCCTGTCCTCCGCGTTTGCGTACTAGCACAATAACACCGTCTTGTATCTCCTCACATATTTGCCCATTTTTGATTTCGTTTAAAACTGCAGTGAATTCTCTCTTAATGATAGGCCATGTAGATAGATAGAACTCCCTTGAGAGTCCGTCTTTCCCTGGGGATTTATTTGTAGCAGATCCCTTTATTGCAGCGAAAACCTCTTCTTCAGTAAAATCGTCCATTAGTCGGTTGTTCGATTCGTCGTCCTGTGTCAGCGTCTGCGTGGGATCAAATCGATCATTTGACTCGATATCTTCAGCAGAAAAGAGATCTTGGAAATGTTGCAAAACGAGTTCATGTATTTCGGACTGGTTTTCAATTAATTGACCACCAAAGCGCAGAGTCTTAATATTTCTGCCAGCTCGTTGGTTGCATTGATTTTCTAGTTGAAATATCGAGATATCTTCTCCGCTCAAGTAGCTAGGCTTTGCGATTTTTAGAGATTCGGAGAAGGCTTTCTGTTTCTGCAGCATTACAGCTTTTATCCTATTGATTTCAGCAGTGCAATCCTCATCTTTGTGTCGATCATAGGCAATTTGGAGACTCGAGTAGTAAAACCCCATTGTATTATTAAAAGCCTGCACTCTGAGTGCTTTTTTCCATCGGAAAAACGAAGCGATTTTATTTTTTGTAAATCTAATCCACCAATCGGTCCACGTGCGGTAATATTGTTTCTGCCTTGTCCAGTATACCCACTTCGCGTGAAATTCTTGGAGATGTTCTGCTGTTAGCAATTTATTATTGAATTTCCAAAACGGTCTATTCTGTCGAATGTTTGTAACAGGAAGCGTTATTCTCAAAACTACAGCTTTATGATCGCTAAAACTGTTTACCTGCAGTTTGCAATAACGAACATTGGGAATACATTCTGGACTAGCATATATTCTGTCAATTCTGGACATTGATCGGCCTCTTACAAATGTGTAATCAGCATGTGAATTAAATTTCCTCCAAACATCTTTTAGGCTCAACCCATCGACGAGACGTTTCAGTGTTGCACTCAAATTTGATACGCCCGTGGTATCCCTTTGATTGAGAACCGAATTGAAATCTCCGACAATTAAACAATATTTTGAACGGTTTTGAAGATAATAAGACAGAGTGCGGTTGAAGAAATCTTCTCGTGCACTTCTGTTTTGCGATCCAGACGGTGCATATATATTGATGATTGTAGCTTCATTCCCCAAGTTGATGCATATCGCCCTCGAGTCTAGACTTCGTAACACTTTAGAATATGCAACGCCATTTCTAAGAGCGATTGCAGTACCACGTCTCGTTTCATTTACATTGAAAATTATTTCATATCCTGGAATTTGCATTTCCTCACAGTGTACCTCTTGCATGCATATAATGTCTAATTGTAGTGTGTGTATAAGTTCAACAAAAGCGTTTATTTTGGTTTTATTGCTAATACCATTTAAATTGATAGTTGCGAGTGTGTACGATAAGAGATTGTTTCTATTTGTGTCTGACATTATCAATGAATTGTTTACTTGCCGCTTGTGCTGTGATGTTGTTGGAGCGTAAATTTCGTCTCTGTTGGGTTTGATCGTCATCATCAGAGATCTCCATCGTCCCTTTTCCTGCGCCTCTAACAAGGGAATTTGATCTGCTACTACTGGTACTATTGGGTGTTGAAAAGACGTGCTCACTCTCTGTAGGGAGCGCTTCGGCTTGCTGCTGGTGTTCTGTCGATGAGAATAGTTCAGGTTCCGTTGATGCTGGAATTGTTGCTGGTGGTGGCTGGTTCGGGATCTTGAGTTTTGCTGTCTTCGGAGTCGGTGGCGCGGGATTCTCTTCCGCTGCTCGTTTGCTGCTCTGGTTCTGCTCAGTTGATTTAGAGTTGTCTCGAGAAGATGTACTTGACATACGCGATAGACTTCTCTGTCTTTGTCTACCACGTCCGGCGACTACACCAGAGTAGTCTTTGCCTTGAGCCGCAAGAGATGCTCTGTTCTCAGCGCAGCTGTATCCAAAATGCACTATATTGTTACAGTGACGGCAAGTTTGGATTTGATTATTGTATGTAACGTGCGTACTGTAACCTTTGATGCTTGTGAAAGATGGAATGGGTTTCTGCATACGTATGCGCATGGTACGAACTCCGCTTGGTATATTGGCGAAGTATTCAGAACGGCATGTTTCTTGCTTGATGGCAACTACTTCTCCATATTCGGCAAAGAAATCAGCTATCCATGAATCTGGCATTCTTGGTGGTAAATGGTGCAACTTTACATCAGTACCTCCGTCCTCTACGTACAATCTAATGCGATGATTGGTGCCATCGTTGGTGAGCAACACATTATTATCAAACTTCTCTACAATAGCGGCTGCTGCTGCTTGCGTCTTTACCTCCACAAACACTTTGCCTTCTACTCGATCAATTTGTATTGTTGTTACATCTTGTGGCGTGAGTTTTAATTGATTTGCAATGAAAGCGTATACGGTTTCATCTTTTAATTTTCGTATTCCGCGAACGTCGATGAAGAAAGTGCGTTTCCTCAACGAGCTCATACTGTGGCAGGGGGCTTGATAACTATCACAAGCTTTAAACCCCTTCCAGTAAGTATGAACAGAGTTTGTACAAACTTTTGTTAGCGATCGATAAGCACGTCTGACTTGACTGACTGATCTGCGATAACTGTAAAATATTGAATCAAAAATTACCTTCAGCCAGAGGTTGGAAAACTCGCAAAATGAATAGATACGCCGAGCATCGGCAAACGGTTTTTATCATGATAAAACAGCTACGCGAGTGGTTCAATTCGCCTATAACAATGAGCAACATATACTCACGCTTCGTAGCATCGATGAATATACGAATATCGTGAGCAACGCAAAAGTGCGAATGGACGCTTTCTGCTGCTTGTAAAGCCACTAACACTACTTTAAACTATTCCCTTTTCATGGTAATATTATTTTGAATAATTTCCGACGTCCCCGGGCATTCTATATCCGAAAAATCGAACACACTCAATGTTCAATATTCAATTTTTGAACGAATTCTGATGTTCACATTGAGGTTCTGTTCGTGATAAAATTCAAAGCCGATGCGTGCATTATCGGCGAGGCAGGCGAATAGTGTATGTTCATGAGGGATGTTCATCGATTCAAATGATCACTTTTTCGCGAATTCTCCAACCACTGCCTTCAGCTCAAATACTTGCAGACTAATATCTCAAAAACTATTTTAGAAGCACTGCAAGGTAGTAACTTAAGCCCGCCAATCTTCTCTTTCTTCATAAATGCTATTTTACTTTTCCTTTTGCGCGGTTGTCGATTTTGTAAATATTCGAAGTATTTAGTTTTTCAACTCCTTCGGGTAGTATGATATTCGAATCGCAAATGCTGATAAAGTCTGTCCAAGTCTGTTATGACTGATTTAAGTCATAAATAAGTTATTTCAACTAAATGTGGTGCAAGTGTGCTACTTGGGTTTATTAACAACATTATTGCCAGGGTCAACCGGAAATTGAGATTCGTGGTTATAAATATGTTTCGAAAAGACTATTGTTTAGAACTCTTCAAGTTTTGAGCCGCCAAATCGTCTAAATCGAGCTCATGAATAGATGTAGATGTAGTTTAAATGAATTTAAGCTTGTTGACAAATTAAAGCCAATTTGAATATTTTGTTCGCCAAGTTACGCTAATGTTCCCTTAATTGATTTTGATGTTCCTTTAATTGTGTTATTTCGTTTACGTTGCTAGGTTGCTAGATGAAAAAATGGAGTAGCGCAACTATAGAAATGAGCTGCTTCCAGCTGCGCCTATCCAGCTTTCCACGAGCGATAATGGCGGATATTGAGCACAAGTGGGCATCATATTTTGACATTCATTGGAGGAGCGTCGAGTTCGCCCTGACGGAGTTACTATGGATACATTCATGATTGTTTGTTGTTCGAATGTAAAAATGTAAACATTGTTCAATTTTGCAGATCAGCTAAAGAGGAACATAATTGAACGGAGAAGTTTTATGGATTGTGGCTTTGCAGTTTCCGCAAATTTCAGGGAGAATGTCCAAATACGCAACGGAAAGTTTCTTATCAAGTCGAGACGCTGTTCGAGAGCAAACTTGACAACGGCTCGACCAACATGAAGCTAATGTTTGCGTTAATGAGTAATGTTTCGAATGTTTAATTCGCACGATTGTGAAAAAGTATTCTGAGCCAGTGCCTTCAGCAAATTATGGCCGCAAACCACTATAAAAGTTTGAATCCGTTTAGTTATGTTCCACTTCAGCTGATCTGCAAAATTAAAGAATGTTTACATTTTTACACTCGAACAACAAACAATCATGAATGTATCCATAGTAACTCCGTCAGGGCGAACTCGACGCTCCTCCAATGAATGTCAAAAGATTGTGCCCACTTGTGCTCAATATCTGCCATTATCGCTCGTGGAAAGCTGGATAGCTGGGTTAGATTTTAGAAAATCGGTATTTTAGCAAGTAATACTTTAATCTTAAATGGTTTAGTCTGCTTGTTTCATTTAAAATGCTACGGTAACGAAAATGTGCATTGAAAATGAATTTTAGCAAAACTATTGGATAAGCTACCCTGCTTGACTTTCAACGTATTTACTACTAATTCTACCTTCGCTTCTTCACATTTCGGTTCTGCTTCATTTATAATGCTCAGCATCTAACTAAAACGTCCTTCCGACAATGTCCTCGTCGTCAGCGAAGAAGATAATTTTACTGAATGTTGAACAGGAGACAGAAAATAACCTCGCCTTGTCGAAGTCCCTTTTTTGTTTCAAATAGGCCTGATAACACGTTCGGTAACACGTAACACTGTACACTGTACACCATCTATCGTGACCTACATCAATCATGTCAGTTTCCGTGAAAACCCGTTTTCATGTGTGGTCGCCTACGTGTAGGGGCCTACGAAAGGGCGGTGAATGCGGAGTTCTCATGCACCATTCATTCGTTGACTTCAAAGCCACATATGATACGTTCGACCGAAAAGAGCTATGGAAAATCATGGACGGAAACAGCTTCCCCAAGAAGTTCATCAAACTGCTCCAATCTATGATGAATGGTACTTAGTGTTGCTGTCTTCGGATCTCGGGTGGATTATCGAGTTCAAACGAATCACACAGAGGGCTTCGCCAAGGTGATGGTCTCTCATGCCTGCTGTTCAACATGGTTCATTCATCTGCTTTGCCATGGATATTGTCCACCGCCGATTGAACAGTGCACCAGACTAAAGCGCGAAGCAGAAAAGGTTGGGTTAAAGGTAAATACGTCTAACATAAAGTACATGCTGGCCAGCGTAATCGAGATCGCCGGTCGAGGGATACGATGGACAGGGCATGGTGCAAGTATGCCGAACAACTGCCCTACAAAGACGGTGTTTGCATCAAATCCGTTATGAACAAGACAACCAGGGGCGCTGCGAGCAAGGTGGCTAGACCAGGTGGAGCGAAATCTGACGGAGAGTACACGATGACCTGCACAATTGAATTAGTTAGGCCGTCAAAATGAGTTCTGTCTGGAAGTCTAAACCGTTGCCGCCTGACAACACTCTCAAACACGAACGGGCAAACTCAACGTAATGTCAAGGTGATCGGCATTGAGCACTTTAACAGATTCAGCTGCTTCAGTAATCGAGCAAACTTGTATTGCGAGATCATTGGCAAGTATCAGATCTAACAAGTGAATATTTCTGTTTAGCTCGTCAAACCAGGTTTCCGTTAAAACGATTCGAAGCTCGACTCTTACTTACTTACTTAATCAGCTCCAGACCGTGGTTTCCTCTGCTGTACGAAGAAGTCGTCTCCATTCTACTCGGTCCATGGCCGCAATTCGCCAACCACGTAGTCTACGTAGGGTCCGCAGGTCGCCTTCCACTTGATCGATCCATCTTGCTCGCCGTCCATTTTGCCGTCTTGTTCCAGTCGGATCGTTATTGAGAACTTTTTTAACCGGGCAGTCGTCCGACATCCTCACGACATGCCCAGCCCATCGCAGGCGACCGATTTTTGCGGTGTGAGCGATGGGTGGTTCCCTAAGCAGCTGATGCAATTCATGGTTCATTCGCCTCCTCCACGTTCCGTCTTCCATCTGCACTCCGCCGTAGATGGTGCGCAACACCTTCCGTTCGAAAACACTAAGGGCGCGTTGGTCTTCCACGAGCATAGTCCATGTCTCATGGCCGTAAAGGACTACCGGTCTAATCAGCGTCTTGTAGATTGTTAACTTCGTGCGGTGGCGAATTTTGTTCGATCGCAGCGTCCTACGGAGTCCTAAGTATGCACGATTTCCTGCCATAATGCGTCTTTGTATTTCTCTGCTGGTGTCGTTGTCTGCGGTAACCAGTGAGCCCAGATACACGAACTCTTCTACCACCTCGATTTTATCACCGTCTAAATGAATCCGGGGAGGGAGGTCAGCATTCACTTCTTTAGAACCTCTTCCTTTCATGTATTTTGTTTTCGATACATTAATGACAAGTCCTATCCGTTTGGCTTCAGCTTTCAGTCCGATGTACGTTTCCGCCATCCTTTCAAAGGTACGTGTAATGATGTCAACGTCGTCAGCGAAACCAAGAAGCTGGACGGACTTCGTGAATATCGTGCCACTCGTGTCTATACCCGCTCTTCTTATCACACCCTCCAAAGCGATGTTAAACAGCAAACATGAAAGCCCATCACCTTGCCGTAACCCTCTTCGAGATCCAAAGGAACTCGAGACTGCCCCTGATACTCGAACAACACACATTACTCGATCCACCGTCGCCTTGACCAATCGCGTTAGTTTATCCGGAAATCCGTAGTAGTGCATAATCTGCCATAGCTGATCTCGATCGATCGTGTCGTACGCCGATTTGAAGTCGATGAATAAATGATGCGTGGGCACGTTGTATTCGCGACATTTCTGCAACACTTGCCGAAGCGCGAAAATCTGGTCCGTGGTGGCACGGGCACCCATGAATCCCGCTTGATATTGCCCCACTAACTCCTTTGCAAATGGTGATAGTCGACGACATAAAACTTGGGAGAGTACCTTGTAGGCGGCGTTCAACAGTGTGATTGCGTGGTAATTGCAACAATCCAACTTGTCGCCCTTTTTGTAGCTCGGACACACGATGCCTTCCGTCCACTCCTCCGGTAGTAGCTCATCCTCCCAAATCTTGACAATGACCCAGTGCAACGCTCTAGCCAGTGCGCTGCTTCCAGCTGCCGCGCGTATTCCTGGGCAACTCCGGTGACTCGTAGCTGCTCGATGTTGGGTCGCGGCGTACAACTTCGACGCGTGTTATGCACCGTCGAGAGTTTTGAGCGCATGCAGACTGCAACTAGGAAATGATCCGAATCTATATTCGCACTGCGGTAGGTGCGAACGTTTATAACATCAGAGAAGAATTTACCGTCGATTAGAATATGGTCAATTTGGTTTTCTATTCGTTGGTCTGGTGATCTCCAGGTGGCCTTGTGGATATCTTTGCGGGGGAAGAAGGTACTTCGGACTACCATTCCGCGGGAAGCTGCAAAATTTACGCATCGTTGGCCGTTGTCGTTCGTTGCGGCATGCAGGCTGTTTGGCCCGATTGCCGGTCTATATATAGCTTCCCGTCCTACCTGCGCGTTCATGTCACCGATGACGATTTTCACGTCCCGTCGCGGACAGCCATCATACACCTGCTCCAGCTGCGCGTAGAACGCCTCCTTCTCGTCATCGGGTCTCCCTTCGTGTGGGCAATGCACATTGATGATACTGTAATTGAAGAAACGACCCTTAATCCTCAACTTGCACATCCTTGCGTTGATCGGTTGCCAACCAAACACACGCTGGCGCATCTTTCCCAGTACTATAAAGCCGGTTCCCAGCTCGTTGGTGGTGCCACAGCTCTGGTAGAAAGTAGCCGCTCGATGCCCGCTTTTCCATACCAAAGCTGGACTCTGTTGCAGCAATAAAAAAGATTTTGGTCCGAAGTCCGCGCTTGTTCTAGTAGTAAATCAGCAGCGGATTGGAGTTCTCCTGCGGGTCAGGGACAGAGCTGGAAACGGAGACTGCGTACTCGGAAGTATTATTGTAGAAATTGTTGCACTTGCCTGGTATGCATTTCAAGGAGTCCCGTTCCTTCCGGCGCAGGACCGGGACGACTGTTGTTTGCCGGCATGAATGACTCGACTGCGGTGGGGAGGACGGGGGCTGTCATAATACCGAAATCATTGCATTCCGGTATAGCCTCAGATGCCAGTACAGATGCAGTGATCTACCTAGGGTGATATGCTACGTCAAGGGGTTCATGAGTGATAGAGAGATCGATGTGTGACGAGACGCTTCGGTAACTGGAAACAGAGTGTGTATCGGTGGCGAGAAAATAATCACATTGATACTTGCCAGGGTTTACGTTTTAGAGGCTTCGTTCCGTACAACTGCACACAGGCCCGGGACGACTGATGTGCGCTGGCAGGAAGAGCTCAACTGCGGTAGGGGGAAAAGGAGTCTCGATGATGTTAGAAACGCTGCGTCCTAGCATCCGATCGACCAAGCGTGGGGTGACGGTGGTGCTCGTAGAGTCATAATCAACTACATTCCTGAAGATTCTGGAGCTACAACTGGATCCGAAGTCGTCGCAGGAATCCCAATAATTGTAAACGAGCTGAAGTTCATAGCAGACCAGTCTGCATGCTTTTCGGTCAAGGGAATGACCTTGAACGGTCCATCGCAATGCAAATATTTCTTTACTAGATCAGTTACAGCTTCCGCTTTGACGCTAGGGTGGATTCTGGCCAGGTACAACCGGAATAATTTCTTCTGATGAGGAACAGTTATTACGGCCTCAGAAGTCGATGGCTTCGTATCTCCGAGGAGCGGTTTGACAACCATGAAGCACTCATCGCGACAATGTTTCATCAGAGGTTCGCCAACGGCAATTCTAGGGGCTAGTAGTACACAGTATTTTGCATTTTCTTAGAAAACTGTTCCCTCTGCTTGACGTTAACCAAGACAGCCTGCTTCAAATCGCTAATGACCTCACCATGGTTAGCAGATATTGAAGACACAGTCTGGCCGACGGACGTTAAAGCTTATTTAATGCGATTCATTTTTATCATTTCGACGCACATCCAAAAGAGATTCTATTGCTCATCGAGCACTTCCATAACAGACGAGTCGTACACATTTCGCATGGGTGACCTGTAATAGTCTCATCAGTTGCTTTGAACGCTGTGACGCAATGATTACTAGTACCCTCCATAGTGAGCCACCCCTTGTCGTGAAGAACCAGCTTAAGTCAACATACTTTGAACACAGCAGTGAGCCACCTCAAATCAAGTTACTTTGAATACAGCGGTGCGACGATAAATCACCTTAACACGATCTACTACTATTGGTCGATGTGGTAGAATCGGCAAATGTAAACAATGAGCACGATTAAGCGTGATGACGAGATATTCTATAAACAAAGTCACAAAACCGACTACAGCGAAGAATGTACAATATCACTGTAAAAATGATGGTTTATTATAGAGCCGTTAACACACTCAACGTAAACAAACTGACCAGTGATGCCAGGTTGTCAACTATCTACCGTTAGCTTGCGCGAATAGAGCGCGAATTTTTGTAATAAAATTCTATAATTTATTAATGTCGCTTTAATGTATGTTCGTTTTTTCACGATGAAATGGCAATACAACAGTAACTTTTAAAGAAATCGATTTGAACTACTAGAGCCTAGTTTTGCAGCGGACGTTATTATTTGTCAATTCTGTTCATCAACGGACTGTCCATGGTTATCGACAGTTTTCCCGTAGAATAAATGCAGCTTCGACCGACGCAATCCTGTTCGCCGGTGGTCAAATACCCATTAGGAAACTTTCACGGTGGTTTCGACCCGGAAGCACCCAGCAGTGGTGGTCGACGTAGCGAGAGATAAAATACCGTCGAGCAGCAGCTCACAGAAAACTTACTATTTTCAAGCGGGCACGTTTAATGGGAAAACTTGAGTGCAATACAAAACATCCCGAACCAGACAGAGGGCAACCCATCCCGTGCATCAATTTTTATCGTCTGCCCTGTGTTGCCGTACTCTGCTGTGTGGTGAATAATGCATCCTCGCCCGCAGCAGACCGATGCAGTCGTGCAAAGCCGAGATCATTGGTTTCATTCTTAGCCCGATAGTGGAAAGTTGGAAAATGATAGAAAACAGTTTTTGCTGCCCTCTTTGGCGTCCTCAAAACACAAAGCCAGGGGCCGAAGTGCAGACAGAGGGGAAAATCTTTCAATATGTACTATCATCATCCCATAAAACTATCACGGACACAGTTTCAGCTTTTCATTCACTTACAAATTTCGCTTAAATTTTGCTCGCTTTCATTGCTTCGTTACATTCGATGATCCAAAAAAAATCACGTCGTCCGTCTGGCGTAGCCGTCGCATAGAGCGCCCAGCAGTTGGGAGTACGGATCTGCATTATGCTCACCCTATTGAAATGGGTTTCCCTCGTTTGTATCTCCGTATCCCACGGCACAGTGACAGTGACAGTAACTGCCGTCTTCATGCCAAGAGACGGAAAGTACGGCCGAACGGAAATCGTTTCCGTCTGATAGCTACTGTATGTGAGGGCAAACCGAAGCGAAAGCAAAGATAAAAGTCTAGAGATAAATTCGATAAATGTAGCGGAAAAAAAATCTGGTTCATATAATTTTTCCTGCAATTTTACAATTTCGGCCAAACGAATTGAAACGAATTAGGAGCAGTTTTTCCATTGGATGAGCTTGTCCCTGGCGGCAGTGGTCGTAACGATGGATGGTTATGCTGCTAACGTGACGCGTGTAATGTTTAGTATCTCATACACAGTGTATCCATGATAGGGAACATGGAAGTGAGTGTTTCGCCATAGTTTTTAGATGTGATTTATTAATATTTGAGCTACGAGTAAGAGTGAAGTTTAATAATCTTTTTTGCAAAAATCTTTAATGCACTGTCAAAATAGCACATTTTTCTGATGCAATAAATATTGCAAAACGTAAGGACCCTAAAATATTGGTTAAAGTCCACTTGTTATAATAACAATATAGAAGGAAAAGAAAAGCCTAGGTGCTACATTCCGGTTTTGAAGCCTGACTTTGCGTCTTTATACAACTGACTTCGCAGCTATTTTCAATAGTACAGCATAATTGCGTGACTAATACTACGATCCTATTGACTCTTACAGCCCTTCCCTATTGAGATTTGAACATGCAACGACTGGCTTGTCAGACCATTGTTCTATCAAGCCTGTGTAACTTTCGCCTGGTGAGACGGGGCAGAATCTTGTTGAAAGCGGTATGGTGATTCTTGTAGCTTGGCAAGCAAGTGGTTCTTTAAGCATTGTCGATGTAATATTTAGCGTCATTTTGAACACCAGGTTCAATGAACAGATGGAATGGAATGGGATCTTTAAATTTTTGGAGAAACCAACACCTTGGAAACATTCTGGAACCTTTGTTTTGCCCTGAGGCTCTCGACCAACCGGAAGTGCATCTTAGTAGCTAATATGATTAAAACAATGAAAAGGACGACGGGGGGTTGACAAAAACTTTTAGGTCTTATAGGTCAGAATCATTTATGAAAACAGAGATTTGATTGTTTTTAACTGCCGCCGATCGAATTGTTATGCTTCGGCTAATTTTCGTTTTTCATGTAAAAAATATTTTTCATTAAATAGTCAGCGGACACCGGATATATTCCGGGTTATCTGGGGGTATGTCAAAAACTGAATTTTTTCATCGCTTGTATCTTTTACTGTCATGGAAATTTATTCATATTCATATTTTATCCCAAAACTAGATTTCATTTCCAGTCGATTGGTGAAAAAACAACGGAAATCCGACGAGAAACAACCAAGCTACGGCCATTTTTGTAAAATCAGTACTAGTAACGTCTATTACTCTGGCCAATTTAGGACATGACGCAAACCATGTCAATACGAGCATCAAACGTTAAAGTTTTATGAGCCATTGACACTGGAAGCATTCCCAGATCCGCAGCTTGCCATGGCAACCCTGTAACAGGTTCTAGGTACCCCGGCGGAAGTGGTCGTTTCAGGGAATATTCAAAATCATGTCAATATGGGTGTCAAACTTCAGGATTTTCAACCCTCGTAAATTTTTGAAGTTTGACATCCATATTGGAATGGTTTTGGTCATGTTTTAAAATGGTCATAAAGGTAAGACATTACTGGCAACATTTCTAGAACTGATTTCACTAAAATGACTATATCTCGGTTGTTTCTCGTCGGATTTCCGTTCTTTTTCGACCAATCGACTGAAAATAAAATCTAGTTTTGGGATAAAATATGAAAATTAATAAATTTCCATGACAGAAAAAGATACAAACGATTAAAAATATCAGTTTTTGACATACCCCCAGACAACCCGGAATATCTCCTGTGTCCGTTGACTATTGCAAATTTTGAAAATTTTTAGGAAATCTAGGAAAATTTCCCCGACGAATGCAATTAGTTTCATCTAAAAATGTTTAGTTTTGTAAAAGTTATGACCGTTAGAATTTCATAAAAAATTTGCCTGTCCCGATCTTTTTGTCTAACCCCTATATATCGATAAAATGACATAGGTAGGGTATTGTCGTTATCGTTGGGCCACTGTTATGGTCGGGCCATCACGATTTTACAGTTTTAGTAACTCATGATATCTATGTAAAACTTCTTACTGTGATAGAAGACTATAGAAAAATTTCCTCCAGTAAGCTGTTTGGGAAGGCTAAGGTGAAATACTAGAGAAGCGCTATTTGTAAAGGTCGGGCCACTTGAGTAGTCATGGTTGGGCCACCATAAATTTAAGCGCAGAAGCGCAATAATCGCTAGAGGATGTCAGTCACGCAAAATGTGATGAAATAAGGCAAAATTAATACTAAATAATAATATATTAATTAAGGTACCATAAAAACCTAGATTATTGTTGTTTTTTTCATTGTAGTTGTACACTTCGGAAAAGGCGATTGTAGCAAAATTGATTTCACAAGATCGCCAAAATTTCGCAAAAATGCAATTAAAAATACGGTATTTGTATCTATATGACCCGTTGTTCACGGAATTCATTCTTTTCATGTCTCTATATAGAATTTCAGTACGTATGTCTTAGATTTTCTGTGTTGGCCCAACCTGTACAACATGGCCCGACAATGACAACATTTTTTGTCTTCACGTAAATGCCTATAACTTTTTTATTTTTCATGCAATCAGTTCAAAACTTTCCGAAAATATACCTTATACTTAGACCTTTGCAACGATGTGTTTAGATTTCCAAAATTCCTTTTGAAACGAAAGTTATGGGCGAATAGCAAAACGTGGCCCAACCACGACGACACTCCCCTATATACACGATAATATCCGATTCGATAATATTAAGCGCAACTCGCTCCGTACCGCTATACAATTCAGTGCTAAAAATCATATGTATGTCAGTTATCATTATATACGATGAAAAATCCACTTGGTTGCACTTTATTTAGGTTTATTTACGATACTGAATTGGTTAAGGGTTATTTACGATTATTTTCGTACATTGATATACGACTTGGTGCTATCTGGGTTATTTTACTTACTTTTTATTTTTTTCAAAAACCGTCTCCACCTGTCTCGGTCTTAGGCTGCTACTCTCCACCTGCTGCTCTAGCATCCACGTCAACAACGCTCATCCAACGGGTACGAGGTCTGCCTCTGCCGGGTTCTCACCTAAATAGCCCGTAGGCAGCCGCTATACGTCTTTTTACTTCACGACTCACATCGTTGTCACATGTCACTAACGTACCAAGGTTAATGAATTCGTCGACCACTTCAAAAGTATCTCCATCTATCACCACCGCAGTTCCAACACCCAAAGAACTACCACGCGTTTTATTAGCCACCATATACTTTGTTTTGGTAGAATTTATGATAAGCCCTATCCTCGCAGCTTCCTCCTTAAGATGCATGTGCACTTCTTCCACAGCTCTATGGTTAACACCGGTGATATGGATATCGTCCGTGAACCCTGAGAGCATGTGAGATTTCGTGATGATGGTATCTCTTCTCTACACGCCTGCTTGTCAAATAGCACTTTCCAATACACTGTTTAACAGCAAATTCGATGTCCGTCTAACGTCACAGTGCGATGTCTCATTCGCTATTAGGCGTGGTTCACAAATTACGTAACGCAAAAATTGTAGTTTTTTGACCCCCTCCCTCCCCTATGTAACAATAAGTAACGCTTGGCATAACCCCCCCTTAAAATTACGTAACGTTAACTATACCTCCCCCCCCTTCCCCTACCATTGAAAAAAACGCACAATTCGTTTAATTTATTTTATTTTTATAAACTCAAGAAACGCATCAATTCTGTATTCCTAACAAAACCACTCTGATCGGAACGTCAATTCTGAATTCTGATCAAACTGTATGATATAACCACCCCATCGGCAGACAACCATGTTTTCGCCGCTAACATCTCGTGTGTGCGAAAATGAGATAGCATGTCAGCACTGCGTTTCACTCATCTGCGAGCAGTCTGATTTGGGCACGCTGTCAAATTTTGAGCCCCGGACATGCTGTCGCTGATGTTTACTGCAGCTCGAATTAGAGATGTCGATGGGGTGGATATAACACAAGTTTCTGAAGTTCTGAGTTTAGAACAGAATTTTGATCGAGAGTAGAATTTAGGCCAAAATTTTAAAGAGTTTGTTGGGCTCAAATGGTCTTTACCTGCTCAGATTTGTTCAGCAATTTTTTTTAATTTCTTAAATTTGTTACGTAACTCTCCTCATGACTCCCCCTCCCCCCTGCGTAAAAAAAGTAAGGCAAGCTCACCCTCCCCCCCTCCCCTCTGTGCGTTACGTAATTTGTGCACGAAGCCTTATGATGCTTGATTTTGAACCATCAAGGATATTTTGTTTATTTATTTGTTTGTCAAGCATTTGTAGACTACATACAATAATATTATTACAATGTTTACTTATATACCATACATTATATACATAGTGATGTCAATTCTTTCGCAATTTTGATTATAAAGGCGCATCATGTTATTGACTGGTCCATTTTTCGCATAATTGGTCTTATATGATTTTTCCATAAATATTTTTCTAGTTCTAAGGTTACGACTCGGCGCATAAAAGTTTAATTGAGCAAGCAAATCTGCGGACTGGATGGATGCGTTGAGAAATAATGTCATTGATAAAGTGAAGCATTACGTGTTCGCGACGTTCTTTAAGTGTTTGTATATGGATGAGCATGCAGTGCGCTTCATAAGATGGTAATGGAAATACTGTCCAGTTAAGTTTTCGAAGCGCGTATAGTAGAAATTGTTTCTGAACAGATTTAATGCGTCCTTCGTGTAACGCAGTGTTTGGGTGCCATACAATATTGCAATATTCCAGAATAGGTCTTACATATGTAATGTATAAAAGTTTTATTGTGTACGGGTCTTTGAAATTTTAACTGAAGCGTTTGATAAAGCCCAGCATTCTATTTGCTTTGTTAATAATGGTATTTTAATGTTCTGTAAATGTTAGTTTTGAGTCTAAGATTACTCCTAGATCCCTTACAATTTTAGATTTTGGTACAATATTGTTTCCTAAGTATATGTCAATAGAGGGAGTTTGAATTTTCCTGCTATATGCTATTGAGTTACATTTTTTTACATTCAGGTTTAGTAAAGATTTGTTGCACCAAGTGTTGAATACATTGACTTCATTCTGAAATACTGCGATGTCATGGGCATTTTTTATTTCCATATATATTTTCATGTCGTCTGCATATACAAGTACTTCTGAGTGGTTAAGTATATAGGAAATGTCATTTACGTGCAAAATGAAAAGAAGTGGCCCTAAGTGGGAACCTTGGGGAACCCCAGAGGTGACTTGAATAGGGTCCGAGAGGGCATTTTGAAAGCGAACAATTTGTTTGCGTTCCGTTAAATATGATTGAAGCCATTTCAAGAGCTTCGCTTCTATTCCAATTTTTCCTAATTTGAAGATTAATAATGGTATGTTTGTTCTGTCAATTGCCTTACTGAAGTCCGTGTAAATAGCTTCTACGTGGTTGCCATTGTCCATTGCATTCAGAGTAAAAGTTACAAATTCCAGAAGATTTGAGGCAGTAGAGCGGCCTTTAAAAAAACTGTGTTGCTGACTTGTAATTCTGTGTTTTACTTGTTGAAATTTTTTTTCATTTACAATTGATTCAAATAGTTTCGGTAGTTTCGGATGTCCGATTTTGTTCCTGATTTGAAGATAGGGACTAAATACGAAGATTTCCATATTTCCGGGAATTTTCCATTTTTCAGAGACATGTTAAATAGGCGTTGTAATGGTGTAGCAAGTTCTTCGGCCAGGTTTTTGAGAAATATGGGTGCTATTCCGTCAGGCCCCGGTCCTTTTGACGCATTCAAGCCTTTGAGTGCTTCAAATACGTCAATTTCTGATAGTTGAGAGACCGATATGTCGTTATAAAATTCAGGGATAAATGAGAAATATTCCTGGTCGCGGTCTTCTTCGGTAAATGTTGTATATACTTCTTGAAAGAAATTTGCAAAAAGGTTGCAGATTTCATTAGTATTATTTCCAATAAGCCCGTCAAGTTTCATTTGGGATGGGAAATTATTACTTTTCAATTTAGTATTTACATAGTTGAAGAAATTTTTGGGCATGATTTGACTTCATTTTCGACTTTACTATTATATTCTTCATACGCGATTTTAGTGGTTGAGTTGAGTTCTTCGCAAATATTGAGATAATTATTCAAGTTAATGGTATTGTTTTCATTTTTGACGAGTACGTATCAACCTAATCAGTTTTGTTGGAAAACCATGTTCAAGCATAATCTGCCACAGCTCGTTTTGTTTAACTGAATCGTACGCCGCCTTGCATTCTATAAACAAATAGTGAGTCTGCAAGTTGAATTCTTGGAATTTATCGAGGATTTTTCGCAAGGTGAACATTTGGTCCATCACGGAGCGTTCCGCTCGGAAACGGCACTAGTATTCGCCAACAAAGATTTCCTGCAACGGCTTCAGTCTGAGAAACAGAAGAAGAGACTTTCAAAAGCTCGGTAGGGATGCCGTTCTTTCCACCTTCTTTGCCATTTTTCAGGTCTCTCGCTGCTTTTCTAGTCTCGTCCAAAGCAATCTTTCGGTAATCAGGTTCCCCTCCTAGTCGTTGCACATAACAGGAGTTGACACGGTCCGTTTTCTGATTCCGTTGATCGTATTAAATAAGCTTCTCGTATCGTGCCTTTCGAGATAATTCTCCGCCTCCGCAAGAACGTGATCCCAGTGCTGATGTTTCTTACGACGGTGAAGTTTCTTTTCGGCAGCTCTAGCGTCTCGGTATCACTCTTTGCTTTGGCGTGTCACAGTTGCAGCCAATATGTGACTTCTGGCTCGATTCTTCTAATCACTCTGCGTCAAATCACTCACTAGAAGGGGTTGCAGCAGTAGTACCCAGGTATCAGTACTTGTGGCTTGAGCAGCACGTTCTCTTCATTTTGCAGCAATAGTATCCAACACTTCTCGCGCTGTAGTACTAATCGCGTCATGGATGTGCCTCCACTGTTCGTTCAGGCTCTCCGAGTCTTCCAAGAGTTCTCTGGCAACTCCTTCCGCTGATAACCGTTGAATGTTCAGTTGTATGGTATGGTCCTCGTTGGTTTTGATTCGAATACGTATACTCAAAAGGGCCAGCGGGTCTGTTGTTTCACTACTGCACGGCTGTTCTTTTTGCTATGCAGAAGCATGAGTGCCTCCCCAGCTAGCACCAACTCGTATATCAATGTACGAAAACTATCGTAAATATCTCCTACCAAACTCGAAATCGTAACTAAAGCTGGATAAAGTGGGATCAAATTGATTTTCTGTCGTATATAATGATAATGACTGACATACATACGATTTTCAGCACAAAATCGTAGAGTAGTACGGAGCGACTCGCGTTTAATCGGATATTATCGTATATAAATACTTATATAGTCGTAACGCACAAAGTTATTCGTAAAGTATTGGACAAAAGGTAGGAGTCAAAATGACTACTTGTCAAGCATAGCTACCAATACCCCCCCCCCCCTTCCTTTCCGCTCTTCCCCACCTTCACCAAAAAATTTTCATTTCTTTCCCTACCGTCCCTTCATCAATTGTAGAACCATCGTTTCAAAAAATATTAATATATATGTATGACCGCATTTCAAGGTCAAAACTAAAAACTTGAGATTAGTCTATAAGTCTTATTTTTTAATCATTTTCAACCAATTAAGCGCAAAAGTTCCAATATTTGAACACCTCGTGTCAGTAGTGGCCCCGTTTCAGCGAGAATTACTCATAAAGAGCAGAGGGCCTAGATGGCTTCCCCGAAGCACAGCCTAAATTTGTATGAATTTTTAATTGTGAAGTTTTTCCCCGTTTTCTTTGAAGAGTTATTCGAAACTCTTTTCGAAAGGCTATTTCAAGTTTTTTTTAGCTTTCACACTCGTATTTTGCAGGTTATTTAAGGAAATTTACAAATTGTAAATCTATCAAATTGTAGCGCAATATTCGTCTCAATAATACTCGAAACTGGTTATACGAAATCCATTGAAGAGTTGAGGGCCTCGTCCTAAATGCTTCATCCTATTTTGCTGTTGTTTTAATCTCTTCTTGCTTCTATATATTTTCTTCGTTGTTCAAATAACCATATACAAGAAATCATATTTTATCAATAATTTATTGCTTCATTATATTGTTTTTATTGCGACAAATAAATTTGCAAACAGATACTTTATAAAGTCTACCGAAAGTACCATAAATATGCCTACCTCATGGCTAATTTAAACAACAGTTATAAAGCATTGTAGGGGGGCCTCAAAAACACTCACAATTTGCTTGTATGGCAAGTGTAATTATACTATTCAAGTATCTACATATGAATATTTGATCTTGGTAGGGAATGCCAACCACTCACGACAATCGTCTTTGCTTCAACGTAGGCGGCAGGATCCAGCCGAATTGTAGTCCCCAATTAGGCGTCGTTCAACTAAATAAATATATTAATTTACCATTTGAATTTCACAGCAGGATTCATAGTACTTAAATATTTCGCGAGAAGATTGAGCAGTGCTAGCTAACTAAATAGCATATAGCCGTTGTAGAAAAGACACGAAAAAAACGGGGAAACATAAGCAGTCCGGAATATTTTATAGAGATAACAGGAGCAGTTCGAGAGAACAGCTACACCGAATCAAGTTGGGTTCGGTTTTATCTGCTATTTTGATGTCTTTGCTAGCTCTCCTTGTTGTTATTATTGTTGCAGCAGCTACCCTATTCTGCATGTTTCGTCGATATCCGCGCGTTAGCTCCGCTACATGACAATAGGACAGAAGAAAATATTTATTTTATTCAGATCAAGATTTTCGCAGCCCCCGGGTGGTTCCGAGGTTTCTTCTCCATTCTGCATGTTCGCATATTCCCCTACCCTACCCTGTGTTATCTGAATGGAGCTTTCCTTCGGGCAGCAACTCGTTGGTTGGCGCCCGACGTTTTGCCGTTTTATTTGGTGTCTTTATAAATGCACTTGACATCTCCTTATTCTCGACCGATTCCCATGGGAGAGAGATAGAGGGAGAAAGAGAGATAGAGCAAGCGAGAGTGGATGGAGAAGCTAGATGGTGGCACCCGGGTGGTGGTGAAGGCGAAAAACGATCCCATTGTGGCTGCTGTTCTTTATGTATGCCGCCTGAGCCCATTAGAAATTCCTTTCAGCAACCACTTCATTCCTTGCTAATGCTTTTGAATAAACATAAATCTAATAACAATATTTATGACCTTACGGATATCTTGTTCGTTTCGTTATCAATGTATTCATCATGGTGTACCAGTGGAAGAAAATTTACATTTATTTTGGTATTTCGATATGTGTATGTACATAGTTTGTGAAACCAGCTTGAGCAGTACGGGCTCATCGAATGGGTCCACAATAGCATATGTTGCGGTTGAGATAATAATATCTCTTTTTCGAGTTTTGAAAATATATATTTTCACAGCTGAGAGTTAAACATGCCACTTGCAGCGACTTTGACTTGGTTACAGAGTTTTGCCTTTCCTTCTGAAAAACTTCAAAAGCAAACATTTCATGCGGCGACCTAGTTTCGGAGTTTAGGCAAATAACTATTTCTAGTTCTTCTGGTTTATTTTATTATTTTTCAAGAAAATTGTCATTTATATACCTAGTTAAAAGGAGACATTGTTTATTTTTGGCAAAAAAAGTAACAGTGCTGCCTAATAAATTCATGGCGAAACATTATTCTGACAATATCCGATGCTAATTCAACATTCAATTGTATGATTGTGTAATCGTCTTTGCTCTGCCCTGCTCTTTGATTATATTTCACAAAAGAAGCGCGTCTCAATAAATGTTTTTCTCTTTTCTTCTCCAGCATTTCCGTTTCAGTGAACTTCCTCGCCAAACAAGAATTCAACAACAGCTTTCCAATAGCAGAGAAGGCATGCTTCCGGAATTTTAAAACAACGAATCGAGTTGCTGTGAGCTTGTTAGTCCACAAGCAAAGAAACCACAAAAAAAGCCGACAACAGACACAACGACACACAGCCTAAACCCGAATAAAAGCCTAGAATTATTCCCACTTTGTTGGTTTCCTGATGTGGTGAAGAGCGCCAAATTCATTCCGTTTTGCAGCAGTTCGGATACCCGGCCGGCATTGTCTCTGGAGATACTGGTGAGCGTTTCATTCCGCTGGGGAAGCAAGTCTCTACCCGGCCCGGAAAGAAGATCCATAAATCGGTGCGGTTAGATAATCCGACAGCGGTTGACCAAAGGATAACAGGAGCAGCAGCAGCAGAAGCAGCAACAAATCTCACATAGACGGCAGATCATCTGATGTGATTATTAATGCTAAGTCTACACGTTCGAGTCCTTGCCTTGGCGTATGAGGCAGACTAACAGCATAGACTTGGGCTAGGTGGTTGTCACCGAAGCGGCGATTGGATTGTGATTTCTGCACCTGCACCTGTTGTGAAGTTTGATGGAGAGTGTGCACAAAAAAGGCAAACCGGAAAACAGCCTTTTGTGGGGAAACAAACAATTGCGGCACTCAAGCTAGACCCAACGACGGACGTGGTGCCTCCGGCCGCAGGAAAACCACTCGGAAACCATTTCCGCAGTCGGTCTGTAGTCAAGACGGGAAATATATAAAACTACTAATCGTGACTTTCCAAGGCTATGGCCGTGGTCAGTAGTGCGAAGTCAGTCAAATTCTGCTGACGGAGTCCGTATGTAGATGGAATAATGAGTGGTGGAGCTGGCAGCATAGAATCATATTCATTCTGGTTCTACCATAACAGGAAAAGGCAAAAAACTCCACGCGAGAGCTGTCTTCGCGTCGAAAAGTGTTGAGTGCGATCTGCCGTGGTGCTTGACCCGACAGTTTCTCGCTAGTACAGTGGAACCCCAAGTGCTAGTGTAGAATAATGATTACGATTTGAATGTGTACAGTGTTAGTGCCGGGGTGAGAAGAAAAAGCGATTAAAAAAATTGAGAGTAGCTCTCAAAAATTAATTTAGCGCGAGCTGGCTTTTTGTGAAGTGGTGCAATTATTCTGAATAAAAAATGTGGAAACACGGCTGCCATCAGCAAACGATGCTAAGTGCAGCTGCCCTGGTGACGATGATGATCCTGCTGGTTGGCACCTCGCGGGCGCAGATAGATTGGGCCGAGGACGATGATGACCCAGGTGAGTGTTGTTGCCAACGCGGGAAAGTGTTTTATTATGGGCCGAAAGGAGCGTGGAGTCCGCATGCACGTAAAGTGCCTTTTTTGGCTAGTCAAGATAGGAATACCTAGGGTTGATATTGCATGTTTTTGACGTAGAACTATACCTTTTTCTGCCATACTGAGTATTAATTTGCGCAAAAGAAAACGAAACTATAACATTTAAATGAAATATTCTGAAGACCATGGTGGTGGTTATTGCAATAACTTTTTTATCACTGCATGTAATTCCAACGTCAACATATCGTTGGATAGAAAAAAATGTCCAGCAATTTCTTGCGTGATGATTGTAACCATTCGGCAATTGCTTAGCAGTCAAAATTAATAGAAAAGTAAAGTCTTTCATTTAGTTTTTATTTTTCAACCAATAAAACATGCAAGCATATTTTTTACTTTCTTCCCCCGACGACAATTTTATATACCTGTGGTTTAGTTTACTTCAATTTCGAAAAAAAGTAACTTAGCCATCCGTCCCGATAATTTGTTTAGACTGTATCTAAAGCAAGTTGATACCCTGAAAATGAACCATATAGAAAAAGTACATAACCAACTATTTTCATCGACCGATTTTATCGATTAGCTGTAGCCCGCGTGCGTCGCTTCGCGTTTAACTGAGAGCGAACTCACCTAGACTGCATTATTAACTTGAAAATACAATTATGGAAGCAGAAAAACAAATATTTACTGTCAGACTATTCTGATCGATTTCATTTACAGCGACCAGCGGATATTTTATTATCCGAAAGAATATACAATAAATTTTCAGCAGTTTCCGTTGTTGTGCAGGTTATGCGCATTACATTTAATTGTGCAGATATCTCCGGTTGAGTGAAAGAGCGAAGAGCGAAAAGTGATAAGGTGTGAGAGACTCCTGTTTCGGCGACTTCAAAGGAATATAGGTAAGTACCCGAGAGTTGATGATTGACTCAGCTTGAATTACGATCGTCTTCAATAACTCATCGTTAGGTCCCATATCAAATTGCATCACGGAAAAAAACGCTGTAGAAAATTGTCTAGTCGACTGATCCTTTTCAAACTTTAAGACCATAAAATGTAATCCATTAGTAAGCTTTTGGCATATTTATTTCATTCAACTATAATGCAATAACCGTATAGTTGCACCTTACGCTTAACTCCACTCATCTGGGTGCAGCTTCTTTTGTACGGAAACCCACTTTCCTTCCTGTCTTCTTCAGATTTGACCTCCTTGGGATGCTTCCGTAGTGCCTGCTTCGTTTTAACCTAGTATTTTTCGAAGGGCCTCAGACCCGGTGCATAGGAGGATTCATGTCCTTGGGTACGAAAGCGATTTCGTTGGCTTCGTACCACTCCAGGACATTTTTGAAATAGTAGCACGAAGCTAGATCCGGCCAGGAGATCGTAGAGCCTTCGTGTTGCTTCAACAGAGGAAGCAAACGCTTCTCTACAGAGTGTCTACACACTCTTGGAGGCAGAGTGTCTACACACTAGAGTGTCTAGAGTGTCTACACACTCTTAGAGGCAGATCTGCCCGTTTACAGCCCAGGTAGTCACGAACGGCGCCCTCCGTTTGCCACATGAGCAGATCGCTTGCCAAATCATATATTTCTTGAAAAACTATGAAAGTTTCTGCTTCCTCACTTCCTCCGGAACATCAAATATGTGCTGGGCAGTAAAGAACAGTAGCCCCGGAAGCTGCCAGAAGTCTCTCTTGACGTGACAATGAGACTTCGTCAGCGTCTGGGTGTACAGTTTCCGGGCCCATGGCATTCACACCGTATTTTGCCGTTTGTCACGATTTGGAGCCTTCTGCACTTTGTACGTATGCAGTCTCTCACGGTCCTTGGATCCCTGACCGAAGTACCCAGCAAACCAGATATCGTATATTCATGTCGAGATTTAATCTTATATAAATGGATATCACATCGGACTCATAAAAATGCACACATGTTGTAAGCACATTGTGTAAATTTCATCGTATGTAATGCACACGATGATTGATATACGAATTAATAGTAAAAATCGTAAATAGGTCGAAAGATAATCGGGTTATGTTTAGCGAATATCGCATATGACGGTTTCTTAGATTTAGTTACCAACAATGACTATCATGAAGATGTAATCGTATTTAATTACAGTTTTCATCGGATTATGTTTTGCAAAATGTCTTATATGACATCGTTTTAGGTTTATATACAAGCAGTGATAATCATGAGATTCTAGGTGCATTAAAATATGATTTGCATCAAAACACGTTCAAATTTGATATTATTTCTTTACAACCAAAACAACAAAATAGAGAGATTTCAAGGATACGTTCTTAATGCAGATTTGTCAACCAAAAAAATTAACGGTTTCTACGCTTTTATTTTAAATTTAACTATCTATTTATTTCTTTTGTTAAAATTGAACTTATTTTTATTGTGGCGGAATATTCAAAAAACTATTATCTGGTTTGAAAAACTTTTACAATTCCCTTTTTAACTATTTTAAAAATGTTAATAATTCAAATAAGCCCGCCTAAATATTAAGCAGCAAGCATATAATGATTAAGTCATACTGACAAGACAATCAAAGATCTTTTTGAAAAAGCACTCTTTGAGACGTATGTTTTATGGCGGATTAAAACCACGTAACGTAACGTTTTAAAAATTAAAAATGTTAAAAATAAAAACTCATAATTATTTAGATATTTTTCTTAATATCAGTGCATCTTATGGCTTTTCAGAAGAAATGCAAATGTTAAGTGGAATTGGAAAAAGACATTCAGCATTAAACTGGTACAGTAAAAAATAATGCTTGATGCTTATTGTTGTAAGCAATTTTGAGCTTTCCTATAGCATCTAAATGTTCAGCATTCTATTTTAAATAACTTTTAATTTCTTTTTAAGAGCTTCTGAAATATCAAACAACATTTTTGTACTTGAGCTTTAATAATATTATCTCCAGGTAATCAAATATGAATATGCATATAACGTATTCTAATGTATATTTAGAACAATCTGTACAACAGAATGCTAACAAAGGTACTGCATATCCATTCCATGAAGTCAGCATTATCATTGAAATTAACGATCAAATGTAAACTTATTTACGACACTGTAATTCAGTCACAATTGACACAAACTCGTATGTCGGATGAGAATAAATCAAATCCGTACTTACATGTTCAATGCATCAAATAAGACCTCATTGCTTACATGTACGATGACTTCGGTTTAAGATGTGCAAAAATATCATTGAGGTACTGATGTACCAGTAGCTTAAAGGTAATGAACAAATACTGCGGTACGGGTGGTTCTTGGTTCTAAATCAGGTGAGTACAGGTTTGTTTTAAATGATATAGACAAAAAAGTTAAATATTGTGACAGGTCGATAAAATATCTGGAAGCTTATGAAAAAATATTTGGCGAATATTTGGCTATAAATAGCCTGCTCTGTATGCAATTTTTGACACTTGCCGCCATTTACCATATGGGGAAAGGCGAAGGGTAGAGTAGAAATATTATCGTAACTGTGTCGAAATGCAATCCAGTCAATCGGCTCTGTCGTATAAACTGTTTTGTTTTGTCGGCATTTCAATTATTCTGAAATCATGTATATCGCCTCCACTTTTGCATGTATATGCCGTTTCTGCGCATCATATATGATTTGATAGACGTTATATGCTGACATTTATCTCATTTAGAATTAAGTTATACAGACCAAAATGTTTGCTGGGTATTGGGATTCCGCTTAAACTCTTTCACGACACGCTTGTGATCATGATCACTAATAGAGCAACCATTCTGACCGCATTTCTCCTTCCGTTCGGTAGTCAGAGTTTCGTAGTAACGTTTAATCACACGACTCACCGTTTACTGCACGATTCCGAGTTGTATTCTGGTGTCCCGAGTGTTGAGGATTTTCCAGAATAATTTTCTACAGCGTTTTTTTTTTTCATCATGCCATTTGATGTGATGTATAGCGTTTTTAACGAAGCGCACCATGCGTTTCCGAGAGCCTCCCTTATGGGGTGTGAATGGCGGATTGAATAGTCAGCTTGTTTTACCTTTCATGAAAGTTATAGCGCAGTCCTCATGGATGTTCCGTGACTGTTTTGTTGAACTGTTGTAGAAACCTGAGATGATAGTTCTCAACTGGAAGACGAGTTACCGGATGCTATCTTGATACGGCCCCGACGGTGATTTTACTATTCATTCAGATCACGCCTCGATCATCAGGAGTACCGAGAGGCGATATAGCGAACTGGGCTTTGGGATTCAAAGCGGAGTGAGATTCGCTGGATTACTGCGCAAGATTGTATACTCACCCGGGTATGTTCCAGCTTGTACTCGCACTCGTAATCTTCGCACGACTTGTAGAACGTAAGCTGTGGCTCTCAATAGACGTTTCCATTTCTAAAAACTAGACATTGCCAACAGTTCATAAGGTATTGTACCGATGTTTTTGTCTCTGCTCGGATCTGTAACGTTTCCGACGGCCACTGACCCTGCGTTTGGTATAAAAATTCCGAAGCATTGTACCACGGGTCGTTCGGGCATGGTTCGGGTCGTTCGGGCATGGTCCATCTTTCCATTTTGCGGCGGCATCAACGATGTTTTTCCACGATGGCGCGTAATGCCATTCATCAACACTGCTCAAGGTGAGGATTCCTCCTACCCGGAAGGCAACGAATTGATGGTATCGTCGACTATCAGATCGCAACCAGCGGAGGACCGTTGACGAATACTTGTTCCGATCAAAGCTCAAGGCGCGGGATAGACAAGGGTTTCAGCGAAGCGACTGTCGTTTTCGTGGCTATCAGGACACCTGGGTTTGCCATTGCCCATGAAACGAAGATCAGGCCATCTCGCTAGCATCCACGAACAGCTGGGCTTCCGTATCCTTGAGCACAGTAAACCTACTCCTTTGGAGAAGCAACGAGGTACCTTCATTTCCTTCAAAAACTACATGGACTGACATCACAGCCTTCTCTCATCCCACGATTCTTTCGCAATGAGCTCATCCCATTCCATTCCAATTCTCCACATCTGTTGCATGAGCATTTTCTCATGAACAATGAAATGCCAGGGCATCAACCCCAATACACAGTGTGCATTTCTCTACAAAAATAAGTCCTTTATCTTAATATCTCCAAATGCCAACGTAATATCAAAGAAAGGATATTTCTATGGGGATTCCAATGCTCTAGTTTTTGTTAACGTTACGCGTCTGTTTCTATCAGTTTTTGTCAAATGAACGGGATTTTATCCTACTTTTCTAGGAGTATAGATATGTAATGATACTCTAGAATTCGCTGATTCTATTTTTGCCACAGGAAAGCTACCCAAGTAACACACAAAACATGTTGTTTTTACGAGTAGGTACGGTACTATCAGACACCTGAGAAGACAACTCAGGGAGTGGAGTTTAGGTATCCCGACCCCCTACTGGGGCGTGAGGATCCCGACCCACTAAAACCCTACTCGAGTCTCCAGCCTCAATCCCCCCTCCCAAGTAGCACACGTTGTCACAATTGAGTCGCAGCGGCTGATATGCGACAAATTTAAATGTAAAACTTCGGTTACAGTAACCTAAAATATAACAGTTGTGTAACCGAAATAGCGCAACTTATGTAACTAAATCTGGTTGCATTAACAGTTACTCAATAACCAATATGTAACATGTATAGTTACAAAATGGTTACTATTGAAGTTACACATAAACTGTAAATTGACTTTCAATTGGTGGCAAATTAGTTATATTGTAACTTTTATTGCATAGCGAAAATGTAGCAGGTTTATTATTTCAACCTATGGCTGTCAACGTCAAGCAGTAAATTTAACTGTTGAATATAGAAGAGTGTATAAATTATTATTTCAACACAAATTTTAATGCAGTTTCAAATTTATGGTGAAATGCATGATTCTAGCTTTGAAAAATTCACGCGCTCTTATTTAATATAGCTTTTCGTTACTTACTTCTTTGATAAATTGATGTTTTGTAAATCAAATATAAAAATTTAAATTTTAATTTTTTGATTTTTTAAATTTATTCTTAGCAATAATGAATTAGTGGAGCATTCACCTAGAAACCATTAAAAATCAAGTTGTTTTCGCTATCACTTCTATCACAGTAAAATTCATAGCCATTTTGCCTTTGGTTCTAACTACTACACCATCGTCCTTGAAGTTTTGTATCGTTTTCGGCATATTGCATGAAATGATTTTAAGCAGCCATTGTTCATTGTTCACATTGTTGATATCGGGAAATCGGTATTTTTTAGTGATTGTTGTGAAAAGAAAGTGTTAATTTAATATCAAAGAATAGTTTCAGTTTGAATAAAACAGTTACCACCAGTGTTAATCATAGAAGGTTACATTTCAGTTACATTCTAGTTGTACGTAACCTTAGCCTTCGACCTGGTTACGGTATCGGTTATACGGTAACCAATATTAAATCTGTTGTAGTCACTTATTTCTTATGTCGTCATTTCTAAGTTACACTGTAACCTATTTTCATTGCCGGTTTCGTTTCGATGTAACTTGATCGTTTTGACGTTTGAGAATAATCATCATTTGTTTACTTAACCGTTATGTGTTCGACAAAAAAAACACCTTTAAGTGCTCGACAAGGGTACCCGGGTACCCACAAATTGAAACGCTTGTAACTTTGGCAATTTTTGACCGATTCGGACACTTTTACCACCAAAAGATTCAGGAACTTATCCACTTCCAGTGTGGTTATAACAGAGCCGGAAGTGGTTCATCTGGTTCCCGGAAATCCGGCAGTCCGAGGATGTGTTCCGGAATTAAAGCACTTTTTATATTTTTAGATGTAATTATAGTAATATGGGTGTCCAAAGTTCTTCCAATTACTCCGACAGGTCATTCTTAATTGTTTTAAGACAATACAATGATATATCCTTGGAATGGCCATTCTGCGACAAGTTCCCGTGGGACCTCCTGTGGCCATAAAGCTGTTTGGTTTGCAACACTGGCAATATGGGTGTCTAAATTCATGAAATTACTCCAGAAGGTCATTTTTCATTATTTTGATTCTATCTGATGATTTTGCCACGGCATGGCCATTCCGGAACATATTCCCGTGGGGCTTCACAGTTGTCCAACACCAAAAATATGTGCGCATTAGAGTTTTGAGTGGGAAAACTTGATTTTAGGTTTATGGAACCTTTGGGAGAGTTTCTTGAAATTAAAAGTTCTATCGTATGGTGAAATTCAAATTTTGAATAATCCCCCTAAAAGTGAAATAAAAAATTTATTTTTCTGCAGCTTCAATATAACACATTGATAAGTTCTGCAAAGTTTTAGAGCATATTATTACAAGAAATTTTGCTGAAGACCGTAACCTTCTATCTCTTCAGCGAAGATAGAAAAGTCCTATTTCTTATATGTGAATCTTCAAAATCAGTTTTTCTATTTTAGCTTTTTTTGTAGTTGTTGTATGATTTTTTCATGTTCTATAAAGTTGTAGCATAGCAAAGATACACAACTTTGCCAAATGTAGTATACCTCTATCTTTGCTTGTTTAGGAACTGTAAAACTTTTGATATAAAAAATACCCTAATTTTGATCCCCAATTACGCGACTATGCGCAGACGGATACAAATGAAACTTCCTAACTTTTTGTAGTTTTTTATTTAGTTTCAGATTCATGTAATGTAATTTGTATCTGTTTGCGCATAGTTGAGTAATTCAGGGTCAGATTTAGGGTATTTATTATAACAAAAGTTTTACAGTTCCTAAATAAGCAAAGATAGAGGTATACTATATTCGGCAAAGTTGTTTATTTTTACTATTTGTACAACTTTATAGAACATGAAAAAATCATACAACAACTACAAAAAAAGCTAAAATAGGAAAACTGATTTTGAAGATTCACATATAAGAACTAGGACTTTTCTATCTTCGCTGAGGAGATAGAAGGTTACGGTCTTCAGCAAAATTTCTTGTAATAATATGCTCTAAAACTTTGCAGAACTCATCAATGTGTTATATTGAAGCTGCAGAAAAATAAATTTTTTATTTCACTTTTAGGGGGATTATTCAAAATTTGAATTTAACCATACGATAGAACTTTTAATTTCAAGAAACTCTCCCAAAGGTTCCATAAACCTAAAATCAAGTTTTCCCACTCAAAACTCTAATGCGCACATATTTTTGGTGTTGGACAACTGTGAAGCCCCACGGGAATATGTTCCGGAATGGCCATGCCGTGGCAAAATCATCAGATAGAATCAAAATAATGAAAAATGACCTTCTGGAGTAATTTCATGAATTTAGACACCCATATTGCCAGTGTTGCAAACCAAACAGTTTTATGGCCACAGGAGGTCCCACGGGAACTTGTCGCAGAATGGCCATTCCGAGCATATATCATTGTATTGTCTTAAAACAATGAAGAATGACCTTTCGGAGTAATTGGAAGAACTTTGGACACCCATATTACTATAATTACATCCAAAAATATAAAAAGTGCTTTAATTCCAGAACACATCCTCGGACTGCCGGATTTCCGGAAACCAGATGAACCACTTCCGGCTCTGTTATAACCATACTGGAAGTGGGTAAGTTCCTGAATCTTTTGGTGGTAAAAGTGTCCGAATCGGTCAAAAATTGCCAAAGTTACAAGCGTTTCAATTTGTGGGTACCCGGGTACCCTTGTCGAGCACTTAAGGGGTAAAAAAATTCGAAGCCCCCCCATTCCACCCCCTTAAGTACTACATGAAAACTTACTTTATGAAAAGTTGCAATTCAACTAGTTCTTAGATGTCACGGAGTTTTAGTATCCTTGATCTAAGAAAACTTTAGAATTTCGTACTTTGAAAGCTGAAAAGGTACCCGGGTACCCTGTCGAACACATAACGGTTAATACCAATGTCTGGGCGGAGAAGATTCCAAGTACCATCAATTAAGTAAATAAACGCATTTACAAGAGCATTTCACAACCCGTGTACCAATTGTTTATCTTTACCATTAGCAATATTCTTCAGGTCTAGTTTTTCCTTAATCCGTTGTGTTTACAAGGAACAGTGAACAAATTGTTGCGAAAATGTTACTAGCCGACTTTTTTTGACTTCGTAACTGCTCGTAACGGAAAATTAACTGTTTTGCGACCAGCAAGTTGATGACAGTTTGGAAAAAGGTTTCATTTGTGTCACTTGATAACTATTTGGTAACTCGTAACTGAAAGGTGACTGTTTTGCGACGACCAAGTTGTTGACAGTTCGAAAAAAAGGTTTCAATTTGGTCATTTGGTAACTACCTGGTAACTTTTTGAGATTTTTGTCACTAGAAAACTAAAAAGTAACTATTTTTAATTTTATGTAACCTAACTCGTTACAAGTATCCTAAATGTAACTGCTGTGCAACCTTTTTGTATTTTTTTATTTTTATGATTAGTTACAAGTGCTACTTGGGCTGGCACCACCTTATCGGTATTACTGCAGGGAGGGGTTATTGTGCTTAACGCACTCGCTTAGATAACTACTGGACTATAGTAGTTAGGCTGTTTATTCGCCGTTGATCGGCTATCCAGCGGTTTTGTATCTCAAGTACAATCTGGGTAGCTGCCGCATTGACCGCTCCCCAGACGTCCGAGCTGGGACACATCCTTTGGACTAAGTTATCCGGAGTAGTCTCCTATCCGCTCACTGCCATCATATTGCTTCTCGCGCCCGCGAAACGAGGGCATATGAAGAAAGCATGTTCTGCAGTTTCCTCAACATACACGCATTCGGGACACACGGGGGACTCCGCATGCCCAAACTTGTGTAGATACTGTCTGAAACAACCATGCCCTAACAGAATCTGTGTCAGGAGGAAGTTGACTTCGCCGTGGCGCCTGTCGACCCACCCGGATAGTTCCGGGATAAGTCGATGTGTCCACCGACCTTTTGTGGAATTAGACCATGCCCGCTGCCATGCGGTCATCGAGGCCGATCTTGTGGTACTCCGTATGCCTCTAGTTCCACGTTGGTTGAAGTACTCTACGTCCTCGCTGATGATGATGCCAATAGGCATCACACCCGCTAAGACGCAGATTACGTCGTGTGAAACTGTGCGATACACACTCGCCACTCTCAAGCATATGAGACGATAGGTGCTTTCCAGCTTGGCTAGATAGCTTTTGATACCTAACGCCGATAACCACACCAGTCCGCCATACCTAAGTATGGACTGGATCACGTTGGCTAATAGCCTTCGTTTGCAGCCATATACCGTAGAGCTATTAGACATCATACGCGACAATGCCGAAATAGTTGTGGAAGCCTTCTTGCAGGCATAGTCGACGTGGCTCCCGAACTTGAGCTTGTCGTCGACCACGGCTCCCAGAAGTTTTAAGGACCGCGTTGACGAAATAGTGCAGTCCCCGACGCTGATATTTGCTTGCTGTACCGACTTGCGGTTGTTCACCACGATTAACTCAGTTTTATGATGCGCTAGCTCCAGTTTCCTGGATCGCATCCAATCTTCAACAATGCTTATAAAGTGGGCAGCCGTCAACTCAATCTCTCTGATTGATTCACCGTAAACTTCCAAGGTGATGTCGTCCGCAAAACCAACTATCACCACCCCTACCGGGAACTTTAGCTTCAACACCTCGTCATACATGACGTTCCACAACACCGGACCCAGTATGGAACCTTGCGGAACCCCTGCGGTGATTGGAACGCACTTCTGACTTTCCTCTGTGTTGTAGCATAGCACACGATTCTGGAAATAATTTTCCACCATCCTGTAGAGCGACACCGGCACTTGGACTTTCCGAAGTGAGTTGGCTATGGAGTCCCAGCTAGCGCTATTAAGCGCATTTCTCACGTCAAGCGTGACAACAAAACATGTTAGAAACTAATATTCGTGGAAAGTAGTCGTTCAAGAGTACTGTAAACGTTTAATTTAATTTAAAGTAAAAAAAAAAAAAAAAAAAAAAAAAAACGTACTTTGAAAACATATGTCGTTATTATTAAGGTTTTGAGATGTTTTGGGATAACATGAACTTATTTGACAGCTCATATCAAATGAATAATGTTTGTTTTGTGAAAATGTCAACACGAAGTTTTTATTCTGTCTCCATTACTAAATTTAACCTACTGGAAGAACAAGTTGTAACTTATGCTTAAATAACGTTTTAAAATGGTTTGAAATAACCTGATATACTGTGATATACCTGATTATACGGTTCTATAACAAGCTGTGTTGCTTGGGTAACTTTATGTAGATTCCGATGACCCTAATTTTCTTAATAACCGTCGCCAAATTAAGGTAGCATGATCTCTATTCGAGCAAAACTACAAGAAATAAACAGGTACTGTAAACATACACCAAACCGTTTAAATGCATATAAAAATAACTTTCTTTTGATGAAAACCGATAAAAACCGATAAAAGCTGAACCGACAAACTTCGTATGGCCACAAATTAACCTGTGTTGTACATAAATCGTGAATCTCTGGAGACCTTTGTCACAATCTCGAGTTTTTGACGAGTTTCTGACGAGTTCAACCTTAGATGATTCATTTTGGCAGTTACGTAACTATGAAAGCATGGGTAGTTTAATATACAAATTTGCAGTTTTTCCTCACAGTAAAGTAGAAAACATCTGCTAAGCCATATAAAATAAAGCGAAGAGCATTTACACATTCGCCGTGATTGTATAACATTTCGCCCAATACCATTTTGCGGAAAACCAATTCTCGGTTGAAAATACCGCGGAGCATAGAGTTTGATGAATGAGGAAATTTGTATTTAATTTGTATGGGAGCCCCCCTCCTATAAAGGGGAGGGGTCCTTATTCATCATAGAAAGAATTCTTGCCTATAAAAACCCCCACATGCCGAATTTGGTTCCATTTGATTGATTAGTTTTCGAGTTATGAGAAAATTTGTATTTCATTTGTATAGGAGCCTCCGCTCCTGAAGTGGGGAGGACTCCTAATTCACCATGGAAAAATTTTTACCTTCAAAAACCTTCACATGCCAAATTTGGTTCCAGTTGTTTGATTAGTTCTAGAGAGTTGGTTACCTGGGTAGCATCAGTCTGATCCGAAAATATTGCGGACTTTCCACCTATTTAGAGTCCCACGCGAAAGTTATTGGCGTGGTTATTTTCTGCGTTTACCACACATGTTTGCAATTTAGCAATTTGAACTATCAGTTTTTCGTTTTTGCCACCCCACTGCACCCCTCCTTGCTTGACAAATATAGTTGCAGTGTATTTAGTAAGTACAGGATAATTATCATTTAAAAACGAATTCGCATAGGACTCTGTAAAATTGCTGCAAGGTACAATAGGTTTTGGGCATTTAATTTGTTGCCTTGCAATTAGTTTCAGGCAATTGATTACATACTTTCAATTTATTTCTGTCCAGTGTGAAATAAGTGATAAATAGGGTGTCAAAAAGAACTATTAGTATGCATAGGACGTAAGCTAATTGGTGATATCTTAACAGTCGTAATTTTATCTCGTTGTTCATTCGTTAGTTGAAAAGCAATTATATTTCAAATCAATCTGTCACAGTAAACGGTACTGTAAATCAGCTTTTTGCAAGGAAATTGACGAATGCGAACCAGCAATAAATGATAACCCAGATTATTTATTCATTTTTTCCGTTCAACCGTAAGTTGTGCATCCAATGACAAATAACGGGTGACAACTAATATTTTGGAATTTTTTCGAGGCCCCTATACCCAACAACAAACGAACTCAGGATGAAATGAAAGTATCCTCTTTCTGTCAGTTGTTTTTGTTTTGTTTATGCTTGCCAAGTTTTGCTTAAAACGGCGTCACAGCAAGAAGCTTTCCGCGAGCGCGTTGTACACTTCTACGAACTTACATAGAAACGTCAGGAAAAAGTTTACGGTACAACAATTACAAAGCGAATATGTTACGGGTTGCGGCTTCGACTGTTTATCATATGCTAAGATGCCCAACAACTATTCGCAAGCAAGGTAGTGGAAGACCAGCCAAAATTATGGACGCAGAAGGACATCGTTCTCTTTCTCGATTCTTCAACAAGCCCTCTGGTTTGGCTGTCAATTAAGATGCACCAGACGAATGTTTGAAGAAAATTTTGATCCCGTTTCGACAAAAACATCATGCAGATGGACAATACGTGTTTTGGCCGGATAGAGCATCATCGCATTACGCCAAAAGACACAATCCTACCTGAATACCCGTTCGATTCCATTTTTACCCAAAAACCACGACCCGTAAAATCTGTCTCAGTGCGCCGAATCGAAGATTTCTACGGGATTTTGAGTTCCTTGGTGTACAAAAATAACTGGAGAGCCACGAATTGCAAACAGTTGATTGGTAGAATCAAGCGATGCATTCGAAAAGTTAACATGACGGCCGTACAACGCTGGTGTTTCGACGTCAAACGAAAGCTTCACCGAACAGCCGATTACGGAGCCGATTCAAATGTAAACTAATTTTTTTTTTCAACAATGGATAATGTATCTTTAATTTAAATCCGATAATCAGGTAAATCAGATCTTCTTCATGTACTATATCTTTGTCTTTTTTTGACAGCTTGAGAAAAAAAATCCAAAATTTTAGTTGTCACCCGTTATTTTATGTTTTGAGCAAGATCCATTCGTTTCAAGCTAGTTACCTAGAGTTGACTAAAGCTACAAGTCACACAAAAAATTTTAAAATGCGATATCATTGCCAATTGCTAAACCAGATGAAGCGTGGCCTGATAAAACTCTTAGTGGAACAACAAATTCTAAGAAAAGGACAAAATTGAGGAAAATATAGGAATGTTTCAGAGTATTAATAAATAGTAAATTGAAAATTTCTGTGACAAACATTAAGAAAATGTTAAGTTTTTTCGAATCGACCCTGCATTCGTACTTCGTAGTCGAACGTGAGCCTCTCGTTCGACCTTCATACTTTTTAAAAAAATCTTATCTGCATAGCTAAAAGCTTTTTGTACATTTTTCGCATAAAATGACTACTAAGCAGTCCATCAGGTCGTTAAACGGACTATTTCGATTCCCCTAAAAAGTCATCACCCCATCATCAGCGGCAGCATTCGCACACTTAAGTCGAAAGTCATCGGACGCTCGCTCTCCCCCGGGTGGTAGCACGCAAACAGCTTCCTCAAGCGCCTTTTCGATCGTGAAGTGCTCTCAACTCACTCGGATCGTCCGCTAGGCACACCTTCAGGCAGCCTGGGTGGTGGTTGGTTCAAATTGGACAGTTTGTCTTTGCGACCCCGCGTATCAGCTGGAGTGGTGTTTTTTTTTTCTGCACTTCTGTCCCCTTTTCCTATGGCCAGAAAGCCAGACGGACTGCTTCCCTCGAGCCACAAAGTTGTCGCAGTGCAATAAAACGAATGACATGCGAAAACGGTGTCCTCCAATCGAGCGGCTGAACGGTTTACGATAATCACAGCCGTCATGTCTGCTAATTTTGTGGAAGAAGAGCTAACCGAGTTGAGAAATATAATAATTTTGCGGATAAGTTTTATCTAAATGCTGAAGAGGAATCTTAAGTATTATGCCAGGAATTATATGAAGAGCAACACGTTAAAAGAGTCTACATCCATAGTATGAAAAAACTGAGCGAGAGATACTCTTTATCAGGTTAGCATAGGAAAACGAACGCTTACTTGGTTTGTTTACATTTTGGACTTAGATCCTGTTATTTGCGATTCGACTAACGTACCACGCGTCTCCATCGTAATAGTTTAGAAGGAGCCAGAAGGGTTTAACAAAATTCTAACAAACAACCTTAAAATGACACTTATCAAGCTCACCGTTCTGGAACATTCGTTAGAAAGCACTACTTTTACTATCGAGGTTGTTTGTTTGAGCAGAGAGTTTTCCAATTATAACTGGGTTGTTGCTGCAAATCGTAAAAATTACACTTGGGTGCATGAGCAATGAACAGCCGAGCCACGAAAGCGGTTGGGCTTCTGTTATGGCTGAATAAGCTGATTGGATTTCAACGTAACACTTTTGGCGTGCCACTGAACCAAAAATGACGATATATCCAAACTCATAAATTCTAATTTCACGGCTTCATCTGTTTCTGAACGACGGTCGCGCGTCGAACCTGGCTCTGACGTATCGAAGAATCTCACTGAACATTTTTGATTCTACGGAAAGGCGACGAAAGCAAACTTGAAGAGATGGGTTTTTTGAAGTGCGTAAGCCATTTTGTTTTGTATTTGGCGGAAATGTATTTTTCATAGCTGCTACATAGTCGTACGGATACGGTGGCTGCTGAGTTGTTTTCGCTTCCAGATTGGCAACGAAAACATGCATGAAAATGTGTATAACACGGAGAAGATTACTTCCTGCTGGGAAATTGCTGTGGAATGGTGGAAAACATGGCAGCTTGCTATTGCTTGGCACGCCATTGCTCCTTAAACTGCGTAAACAAAGAACAATGTCTCGCCGTGCTGGGTTATATTTTCACGAGCACATCTTTGTTTAATTCAAATATTGTTTAGAATATTTTCTTTCGCCATGAGGGAAGAATCCAATATTCACAATTTCTGTTCACATTGGATAATTTTATGGGAATTGAAGCATGATGATTTAGTGCAGTAAATCCGAAATTAAAAAGTCAAACTCAAATACCACTTTCACCGTCCGTTCTTTCATCCGTGCCAAGGATTTCTCGTAAGCTTTCCTCGGTGAGAAATGTTCAGTATGTTTCAAAGTTAAAAATTCAACACCTACCGGGGCAGATTATTTCTGCACGATTTGCATCCGAACCTGCCGAACCGTAGAGTCTGTGCCAAAAAGCAATCCGCGGTGGCAGCTCGGAAACATACCTACGTCTTGGTGGTAGTGCCACACGAACCCAGCACATCCGCTTCGTTGCATGAAAAATTGGAACGCAAAGTGAGCACTCGTCTACGGGCAAATAAAAATCGCAATCGAAATGGAATAAAATTCGCGCGAAGGATGAAACCATTCAAATCGAAAACTTGTAGATGAAGTATGGCGGAAAATCAATCACGAATCAATTTCCCCATAACTTTATTCGCCCCTTGCATAATAGCTAGCAAGTTTGCGCTGATTGTAAAAACATTATTTTGCTTTTCTGTATGCGATGTTCTGCTGTCGCTTGACTGCCGTTTACGTGCTTTTAATTGTCTGACTGTATTCCGATGCAACGAATGACTAACAACCAATTAATTTGGGAAATGTATTTACACACCATCCAGTCGCTTTCGCAAGTGGAAAATTCACACAGAATCAGTAGTGGATATTTTCGCTGGGATTTTGTTCGAAATGACAGAGGTTATGGAGTCCAATAGGATGATACTTGAACTGATAATTCGGAATAAACGTGACATGACGAATTAAAGAGGCAGCTTTTCACACTGCAGCCGCCTGCCAGCGAAACCTCGTTATGTCACAATTCGATTACGGAAACATGACAGATCAGTATTGGTCCTATTGAAAATCATCAACACTGATGCACTTCACTCCTGGGTCGTTGGTTCATTGCTTTCCGGTCGGAATGATTGAATGCTTTTCGGAGAAAAGCTGGCCTGTGCTGAAGATAACTGTTTCACTGTTACGACTGGCATAACCTTTCTGCAATATCAATTATGCAAACGATTTGCTGAATAATAGAACACATTTTAAATTCATTCAATATTGGGTATGTTTGTATATCGAGGCATTCTGTGAGAAATGATGTAAAAATACAAATATTCAATTCGATTCGATTTCAGTTTGCGACTGAAAATTTGCATGCTATTTCATTACGACTAGGTATACTATTTGGCGCTATTAGTATGCTATATTTTCAATTATGGAAAAGAGCAGGTAAATTCTGAATGGTTTCCCTAAGTTATTCAGAACAATTTGTGTCATTTAAAAAACTTTTAACCGTCAAAATAGTCATTGGCATGGCACATTTCCTGGATTCGAGGCCCAATCCAGCCTTCCAGCTACCGAACCCCTACCTAGGTGCTCAGGTCGGTCAAAAAGAGGGATATAAATTGGTGATTGGACGGCCGAGTGAATGCATCGTTGACTGTTTACTACCAGCACGCTAGTGGGATGCGTCGAAGACAAATCACTTTTACTTAATGACTGTTTTTATTGACGTTCCTACCAAAATTTGGCTTCTAATTTAAAAAAAAGTGGGATCGGCTAGATTGCCGTAATTGCCGCGGCGTTACGCTGACCGGCGCCATTTACAAGGTGCTCATAAACGGATCAAATTATCACCCTTCGTCAAATCCTCCAGAAACGCCGGCAATACAACGTACCCACTCTACGTATTTTCTTGGATTTCAGGGCAGCATACAATACAGTTGAACGTGAACAGCTCTGGAAGATAACATACAAGACTACATTACAGATTGACGTGACGGATCAGAGCTAATCTAGCAGTGTGATGTGCTACGTGCTCGGGCACTATCTAGTCAGATGCAAATATTGCGGCAAGAAGTTGGACTAAGAGAACAAGAAGGTAAGAAACAAAAGGCACGATTTTCAGTAAGGGTAGCCAACTTCTAGCCCTCGGGGAAAACTTCAATATTATAACTAGAAACTTTACGATGGAACCGAGTGTGCTTCATTAAGCAAACGGGCGATTGGTATACGGACATTAGGCATACAGACGTAAGGCATAATACACGTCAGGCATAACGGACGTTAGGCAAAACGGAGATTAGGCATTTTAGTGTCAGGATAAACACGAATCTCGATATCCCGGGCAGAGAAAACCCTAAACTGTATGTGCGTTCGGACCGAGCACCGGAAGAGGAAAAGGGTGATAGCTGAGAAGAACCTGGCTCAAACAGAACAGGCAAAGAAGATCTGTATATACTGTGCAAATGACCATCACGAAACCACAAGACGTAAGCAATTTATAGTAGGGTATTTTGCCTATCATTGAACGATTCCAATGATTGGACAGCGTCCAATAAAACGCTAATTCTAGAATACATACACGCTCAAAACCTATCAAAGTGCACGAATTACTCACTTTGATCAGTTGTGGATCATTTCTTGTAACAATTGCGTTACATAAGGCAAGATTTAATAACAAAAATTCAAGTTAAACATTGTCATATACAATATGGACTATAACCCTCAATTCTGTTAGCATTTCAGATAAGAAACATGTCTTACTAATTAACGTTTAAAATAATTATATTACAATATCATGCTATACACAGCCAATAATATTTATCTATGCACTATTTGTCAACATTTTCAAGCAAAATAAAAAATTATTTATAGTGTTTAGAGTATTAAAATTTGACTGTTTAATCATTGGACAATAAAGCAACGATTGTCCTAAGCTTGTACAAGAACTGAAATAGCATGAAAAAACCGCATTACTTCTCATTATGCATGTGTATTTGACAGTTTTTATGTTTATGGCACTGTTTACAAATGGTTTTCATTTATACGCAAAAATTTTCCGATGAAAATTTATGTAATGGTATTAATTTTTTATTTTATAAACATACATGCTTTTAAATTTTTTGTTTTAATGCAACAATTTCGAGAAAAATAGTCCTATTGCAAATTAAAGCTACTACAGATTTGTTTAAACTATTTGTAATTGTACCTTATCTGAGAAATTTTATTATTGTGTATTTGATTTGGTACTAAAAGTGCCTGCTCCTGAATTAGGGTAATCACAAAAATCATCATTTTAGTCTAAAGACTTGAAGAAAATTAAGAAGTTTGAATCACCGAATCGTTACGATCTTAATGGTACTGACAGCAATCGTAAGATACTTTTATGAATATTGTAGAATAATATTGGGTTGAAACAATTTTTTTATATAGGTAACGTTGAAAATATTTTGTTTTCTAAATTTTCACCAACAATGGCGAGCTGGTTTTTCATATTTTTTGAAATTTTTATTTCTTTTATAAATAAAGGTTCGATGATGAAACGAAGATGAATGGTACATTTTTTCAACTGTAAGGAAACGGATATTTTTCAGTTTTTCAGATTATTATCTAGCTAACAAATTTGTTTCGAGTAACCAGGAGAGAAACAAATGTAGAGTCCCTTGTTAAAAACAGTTCTTGCCATTAAGCCGCAGAAAATAGAAGAATAGGAAAAAGTATGCTTCGAGGGAACCGTAAAGAGAGAAAAATTTGCGGGAAAGCAACAGAAATGAAGGAGAAGAGCATCGAAGTTTAGAAGAGGAAAATAATATCCCTCTTAAGAAATATATTGATAATTAGTAACATGTTAACTAATTGCTGATTATTTCTAATGAATATACTTTAAAATGTATTCATTCTTAACAGTAAGCTATCAAATTAATTCTTAGGTCGGTGCAATATATTGCTTGTCCAACCATTGGACAATAAGTGTCCAACTATAGGACAATACGGTTTCAGAACTGTTCAACGATTGGGCATTCAAGCGTTGTCAAAAAATCGCATATTTTTCCACGAAAAGCCTATTTATTTCGTGAAAATGGCCATGTAATGTGAACATTTTTTGTATCTGATCCAGATTTTTATGTTTCTGTCTATTTGTAATTATTTGTTTAGCAAATATCGTTAAAACTCAAAACTCAGAGGCTTAGCTGTGCGATCATTGGCAAATTACCCTACTCGATATCGATGATAGATGTAAAGCAATTAAGCAGAAAATCTTGTGTAGAAGTTGGTTCGTAGTACATCGGAAATGGCCATATCGTACAAGAAACGAATGCGGCGTGAAAGGGTAAATATACTATCATACTCTTCTACACTAGCCAAACAGTTCGGAGAAAGCCGATACTTCGAACGGTACTGGGAAGACAAGTGCCGTTGTACTTGCCTGGAGATGCAGACTGAGAGATCTCTGCTGCGACTCCGACTATGGAGACTGGAATGAGATTGATGGTGCGACATAGTACGGGTGTGGCGATTCGTCCTGAGGGTCACGATTGGGTCAAAGCCGACAGGGGCTCTCACAGTGCCTTGTAGTGTGCGTCTTATTGTGTGCGTTTCGTTTGAAATCCGATAGCTGATTTTGGATTACTGGACTCTAGCGGATTCGTAGCCATCTCTCTACGGGCATGGCTACGGGTCCGTCTGTCTGTCTGTCTGTCTGTCTGTCTGTCTGTCTGTCTGTCTGTCTGTCTGTCTGTCTGTCTGTCTGTCTGTCTGTCTGTCTGTCTGTCTGTCTGTCTGTCTGTCTGTCTGTCTGTCTGTCTGTCTGTCTGTCTGTCTGTCTGTCTGTCTGTCTGTCTGTCTGTCTGTCTGTCTGTCTGTCTGTCTGTCTGTCTGTCTGTCTGTCTGTCTGTCTGTCTGTCTGTCTGTCTGTCTGTCTGTCTGTCTGTCTGTCTGTCTGTCTGTCTGTCTGTCTGTCTGTCTGTCTGTCTGTCTGTCTGTCTGTCTGTCTGTCTGTCTGTCTGTCTGTCTGTCTGTCTGTCTGTCTGTCTGTCTGTCTGTCTGTCTGTCTGTCTGTCTGTCTGTCTGTCTGTCTGTCTGTCTGTCTGTCTGTCTGTCTGTCTGTCTGTCTGTCTGTCTGTCTGTCTGTCTGTCTGTCTGTCTGTCTGTCTGTCTGTCTGTCTGTCTGTCTGTCTGTCTGTCTGTCTGTCTGTCTGTCTGTCTGTCTGTCTGTCTGTCTGTCTGTCTGTCTGTCTGTCTGTCTGTCTGTCTGTCTGTCTGTCTGTCTGTCTGTCTGTCTGTCTGTCTGTCTGTCTGTCTGTCTGTCTGTCTGTCTGTCTGTCTGTCTGTCTGTCTGTCTGTCTGTCTGTCTGTCTGTCTGTCTGTCTGTCTGTCTGTCTGTCTGTCTGTCTGTCTGTCTGTCTGTCTGTCTGTCTGTCTGTCTGTCTGTCTGTCTGTCTGTCTGTCTGTCTGTCTGTCTGTCTGTCTGTCTGTCTGTCTGTCTGTCTGTCTGTCTGTCTGTCTGTCTGTCTGTCTGTCTGTCTGTCTGTCTGTCTGTCTGTCTGTCTGTCTGTCTGTCTGTCTGTCTGTCTGTCTGTCTGTCTGTCTGTCTGTCTGTCTGTCTGTCTGTCTGTCTGTCTGTCTGTCTGTCTGTCTGTCTGTCTGTCTGTCTGTCTGTCTGTCTGTCTGTCTGTCTGTCTGTCTGTCTGTCTGTCTGTCTGTCTGTCTGTCTGTCTGTCTGTCTGTCTGTCTGTCTGTCTGTCTGTCTGTCTGTCTGTCTGTCTGTCTGTCTGTCTGTCTGTCTGTCTGTCTGTCTGTCTGTCTGTCTGTCTGTCTGTCTGTCTGTCTGTCTGTCTGTCTGTCTGTCTGTCTGTCTGTCTGTCTGTCTGTCTGTCTGTCTGTCTGTCTGTCTGTCTGTCTGTCTGTCTGTCTGTCTGTCTGTCTGTCTGTCTGTCTGTCTGTCTGTCTGTCTGTCTGTCTGTCTGTCTGTCTGTCTGTCTGTCTGTCTGTCTGTCTGTCTGTCTGTCTGTCTGTCTGTCTGTCTGTCTGTCTGTCTGTCTGTCTGTCTGTCTGTCTGTCTGTCTGTCTGTCTGTCTGTCTGTCTGTCTGTCTGTCTGTCTGTCTGTCTGTCTGTCTGTCTGTCTGTCTGTCTGTCTGTCTGTCTGTCTGTCTGTCTGTCTGTCTGTCTGTCTGTCTGTCTGTCTGTCTGTCTGTCTGTCTGTCTGTCTGTCTGTCTGTCTGTCTGTCTGTCTGTCTGTCTGTCTGTCTGTCTGTCTGTCTGTCTGTCTGTCTGTCTGTCTGTCTGTCTGTCTGTCTGTCTGTCTGTCTGTCTGTCTGTCTGTCTGTCTGTCTGTCTGTCTGTCTGTCTGTCTGTCTGTCTGTCTGTCTGTCTGTCTGTCTGTCTGTCTGTCTGTCTGTCTGTCTGTCTGTCTGTCTGTCTGTCTGTCTGTCTGTCTGTCTGTCTGTCTGTCTGTCTGTCTGTCTGTCTGTCTGTCTGTCTGTCTGTCTGTCTGTCTGTCTGTCTGTCTGTCTGTCTGTCTGTCTGTCTGTCTGTCTGTCTGTCTGTCTGTCTGTCTGTCTGTCTGTCTGTCTGTCTGTCTGTCTGTCTGTCTGTCTGTCTGTCTGTCTGTCTGTCTGTCTGTCTGTCTGTCTGTCTGTCTGTCTGTCTGTCTGTCTGTCTGTCTGTCTGTCTGTCTGTCTGTCTGTCTGTCTGTCTGTCTGTCTGTCTGTCTGTCTGTCTGTCTGTCTGTCTGTCTGTCTGTCTGTCTGTCTGTCTGTCTGTCTGTCTGTCTGTCTGTCTGTCTGTCTGTCTGTCTGTCTGTCTGTCTGTCTGTCTGTCATGTCTGGACCCCTCCCCCCACCATGGGGGGGCTCCCATACAAATGAAACAAAGATTTCTGCATTACTCGAGAGCTAAGCAAGCAAATGGAACAAAATTTTACATGTTTTTGGGTGTTTTTGGAGACAAGAAATTTTTCTGTGGTGAATTGGCCCCTTCTCACTTTAGGAGGGGGGGCTCCCATGCAAATCAAATACAAATTTTCTCATAACTCGAAAACTAATTAATCAAATGGAACCATACTTTTCTTGTGGGTGTTTTTGGAGACAAGAATTTTTTCTATGGTGTATTCGGACCCCTCCCCACTTTAGGAGGGGGGCTCATATACAAATAAAATACAAATTTCCTCATAACTCGAGAACTAATCAAGCAAATGGAGCAAAATATGACATGTGGGTGTTTTTGGAGACAAGAATGTTTTCTATGGTGAATTGTAACCTCTCCCCGCTTCAGGAGGGGGGCGGGGCTCCAATACAAATGAAATACAAATTTCCTCATAACTCGAGAACTGATTAATCAAGTAGAACCATATTTGGCATGTGGATGTTTTTGGAGGCATGGATGTTTTCTATGATGAATTAGGACCCGTCCCCTTTTTTAGGAGGGGGTTAAGGGGGGAGGGCGTTAGAGGGTTAAAAACTTATCGAGCTCGAGAAGTTTTAGACTCTTTCATAAAACATTAATCAAGAACAAGACCACCAAAAACTATTAATAATCACCCTTATTCTTGTTTTCGTTCGAATCCTGTTCGTTCGAAAGTTAAGCTGATCCGTATTCTTGTTTTCCCTTCCTTTTGTTCATTCGAATATGAGAATAGTGCTTCCCGATTCGTTCGAAACAAACTATTCGTACGAATGCAAGATACGGCCGTAAACAAGAATAAAGGTGAATAACATTAGATAATTCAGCGCGAGACTGCCACAGGCCGCGAGTGTTGCCGGCGACCTGCCGTCGGAAGCACCGGCCACTGCGGGGGGCAGTCCCCCGTAGAGATCACCTCTATCTAGGTTTATTTATTTTCCTAGTTATACTGACTCTATTACTTTCCTTCAGTTGGGTCGCCCCTGCGAAATGGTGCTTCCTACGAAAAGATTTCCCGTGAAATGGTACATCCCGCGTAAGGTTTTTCGCGAAATGGTATTCTGCGAAACTCTGTATTCCGCGTTATGGTCAACCGAGAATTGGTGTTCCGCAAAATGGTATTTGGTATTCGGTAATGGTTCGTAATGATGGCGAATATTTGAATGCTATCCGCTTTATTTTATCAGGCTAAGCAATGGGGGGAGTTGTCTACTTTACTGTGAGGAAAATTTGTATATTAAAACACCCATGAACTTCTCAGAAATTTACAAAACTCAAGATTGTGACAAAGGTCATCCGAGATTCACGAGATACGAAGTTTGTCGAGTCAGCTAGTAGCTCTATAAAACTAACAGGTTTATTGCGGTTTGACAAGTTGCCGCGATATGATCAATTTTGATTGGTGCGCCATTTTGTATTGCTAAGCCACATTTATGGTAAGTCTATAAGAGACGTGGTGCAACCAACAAGTTTTAACGTGGTAATATAAGCAACCACAATAAATTTGCTTTATTAACAGTTTTATTGTGGTTTTCTAGCTAGCTATACGTGTGTTTGGACTCGTATCCCTTTGGTATTGCGCAATACCACAATAAACCCAGAGGTAATGACTAATACCGCAATAAAACCTTTATAAAATTCAAGTAAAACCAAGTGGCTTTAGAATTGTTACTTGGGATATGCGCCTGTAACGATAGAAGTCGACCCGTCACCGTATAACCAAAGATTTGTCTAAAACTAAATCCACGTTCAAGTTCAAGTTCAAATCTAAATCCCGTCGCAAAAGCCTATTTAACGTTGTACTTCGTCAGGCATGAGGTTATGTCTAGAACACTACCATTCTGATTTTTTTCGACAGACATAATTGAATCGATCTCCCTGTTATCAATACAAAATTGAATAAACCGCGTGGTATGTACCGTACACCTTTGCGAATTACGAATTATGATTCTACACTTCTCACACGTTTCTGTTTGACTTTATCTGTTCTAAGTCGTTAGACTGTCTCACTAATTTTTCAAAAAAATAACAAAAAAAAAACCCGTAGGATAAATTGCAACATGTTAATAATCTTTGCGACGACGTCATAAAAATTACACAAGTAAGGTGAAACGAAAGTTTTGAAAATAAATTCCCATAATCGGTTTCGAGCGACTGCTGGATTATGTTTCCAGTTTTCATATTCATGCCCCAAGTAGGCGAATTCACGCACATGCTAAAGTGTAATGTATCGCCATTCGCACTTATACTTTGTTATATTCGTACCATCGCATAAGCATAAACAGGATAATGTGAATGAGATATGTACCTACAAGTGTTTTTATCTCGCTACTTTTTATTGGAAACACCGAGCGGCTTACCACTTGCAAAGATCAGCGGTGATTATTGAAGTGTGCTCGGTTACCCTCCACTTGACACGCGACGCTCTTGTGCGGCAGACAGTGTTGAGTGGAAAATATTCCACCACTTTCAGAGTATATTTTACACAACCGCACAGGACGGACGGCAATGGAACACTTGTAACCGGAAAGGTACATCGAATTTGCCTCTACGCGTTCTGAATAAATTCTTCCAGCTAGACAACCTTTTTATGGAACAAGGTAAACTGAAATTATTTTCCCTGTTAAGTTCGCTCATCGTGGATGTCATTGTGACCGAAACTAAACCAGAACACTTCTGAATGCAATCCATGCCATGGTACGGTAGGATGCTGAGTTCGGACTTGTGGCCGTTTAATACTGTACCTTTATGCTCCAGTGATGGTACGAAATGATATAGGACTGGACAGCAAAGAGAGAGAGAGAGAGAACATAAATAAATAGACCATTTTGCTTCAATTTTATTTTCCCGTCTATACACGGGAACATGGGTTACGTGTAGTACCGGCATTCTGGTGCTTTTCCAAAACTTGGATGGAGCTTCTCTTCACGCTCCGGATAATTTATGTAAATAAACTTAAAACCCGTTCAAAGATAGTTCCTTTTACTCGTAGCGCTTAAATTCTGCTATCATCCCGTAGTAGTTGTAGCTGTGGCTGGGACCAGCAGAATTTCCAACAGTCGAAGGCTCTACTCTTTTTAGGTATGTTTGAAAGAGGGACACTATCATGGAATCAGCTGTTGAATTCAAAGTCCACTGCAGAAACGGCAAACGGAAGTGAACCAGTATGCTAGCAGCATCATGCAGAAAAGGATAAGCACGTAATGGGAACTATGTGTTCTTATTCCGAATCAGTCCCAGCTAGTCATGGTCCGATGGCAGCCCAGCCTGACGATGAGCAATTTTATGGTACGAAACGGAGAGATCATCGTTGGTCTCCCAGGACAAATCCGGTCTTTTCTGCCTGGTTTTCCCACCAGCTCTAGTTTGTGTTTTCTAGGCTCTTTTTGTTTTTCATTGCAAGGAAACACTTATTGAATAAACATGCAGCTCGGCAGTTCGACCAGACTGCCCCGGAAAGTGCGGCGGGATGGTGGAAGCTGGCTAGGTACGTTCTGCAATCACTGCGCCAAACCTCCCACTAATAGGTAGAAGGTTTATTTGCTGGATCTGCCGTCGCACGTCCAGATACTCTACTGGTCGTCACGTCTGCTTCTTTTACCAACCGGCCAACAAAAGTCCTTGTTGAGAGAAGTGATTAAAGGAAGCATACGCTACAGCTGCAGTCAGTGTGTTGGAACATGGAGTAGAACGCTTTAATGCATGTGAAGTGATTACCGGCTTATACCAAATCCACACAAATCGATGATTAACTTTTATGGCTAACTTTCTTGTTTGTTTTAGTATTATATATGGGATACTGGAGCAGAAGAAATCGGAAAACAAATTTCTACACCATACGGGTACGTTTATCATTTGCTATATAGCAGTAGTGCGTTTGGTGCTGTGATTCGGTATTGAGCTTACTTTATGTTAGCAGCAATTCCAAAAAAAGTACTAGCAAAATTCATAAAAGGTCCGGTTTTGTCAAACAAATTTGAATATGCTCCTTTTGGGAAAACTAACTGCCTAACTGAATTATATTGGCAACAAAAATTCTATTCAAATTATGCTTGTCATTAATCAGCTGCAAATAATCATTGTCAGCACTGTAAGAGGATTAGCAGTAAAGTAGCCGTATATTTTGGCAGAGTAACTTTTAAATAGTATTTAAGGGGACTTAAATCATTATTGACTTGCATTTGAATGGCATTGGAAATACTTAGATATTGATTACCTGAGTTAGGACGATGGCTTTTGATAAAAGGTAGCAAGTGGTTTTGAAGGCATTCCTTCTGGAAAATTCATTTGTTAGTTGTGCCTGCACTGATTAAAATTTCATTTATCTAAAATTAGATGATTACATGGTGGTATGATTAAAAGATAACATTAATTTTTGTTTTCCTTTTCATCTTTTCAGGTATTCTACTAAGACCCTCAAATAAACAATGGTGCAAATGCAAATTACTTGCCAAACAAGGTATTTTTTGACAGCTTCTCAGGAGCCTGTTTGGAATTCAGACAACCTTTTTGGTTTTGTATCTCTGGCCATGACAGACTATAGTCCTATAGGAAGTTGGGAGTTTCTTCGACTGTGATAGTAACAGGTTGGAGGATCGGCAGTTCAGTCTTTAAATGCAGTGGACGATTTGTTTTATTTTGCGCCAATGTTTCGATCTTTGGTTTAGATCTTCTTCAGGGCTTAAAGTTGGAACCGTCTTTGTCTAGTAACTTTTAGCCTATAGTGTTGTCTGTCTTCGTTTGTCTGTAGTCTCTAAAATATGTTAATTGTGTCACAATTTCACTCATTTGTTGCAGTTTTTTGGTCACGATATTCCTAACTCTTGGCTTGATTTTTCCTATTGTATTTCTTATTAAAAATCAAAAGAATTAAAAGTTATTTTCGTGCGTTCTACAAAAGTCTAATACGCCTTATTTTGTCTGTAACCAAAACCAGACCCCTAATAGGACGTCATGTTTTCAATTCAAATAAAGGGTGTCCCACGTCAAATTGCACCACGGAAAAAATGCCGTAGAAAATTAACCGTTGGGTAAATTCTCTTGAAAATTTGGGTAGAACTAGTTTAGAGTGTATTGTTTACACTGTATTTTTATCACGACTACTTTTAAGAAAATTGTAAAAAGCAACATCGTGAATTTATTTTGTGCAAGCACCTGGAAAATCCTCAACTCCCACATCGGGCCATCGGAAAACAACTCGAAATCGTGCAGTCAACGGTGAGTTGTGTGATTAAATGTTACTACGAAACTCTGAGCATTGAACGGAAGGAGAACTGCGGTCAGACTGGATGTTCTATTATTTTTTTATTCAGTTTGTTTATTTATACGGCTCGCGCACAAAAGTTTAACGGAGCCAATTTGGATGTTCTATTAGTAATCAGGATCACAAGCGTGTCGTGAAAGCGTTAAGCGGAATGCCAATGCTTTGGTCAGGGACGTGGCCAAAAAGTTGAATATGGCCAAGTCTTTCGTTCAGAAAGCGACCGGACTGCCGGGAGGGACTTCATGCGTACAAAGTTTAGGAGGCTCCAAATCGTGACGATCGGCCAAATACGATGGGAAAGTCACGGGCCCGATGACTGTATACCCAGATACTGACGAAGTCTCATTGTCTCATCATGGATGATGAGACTTACGGCAGCTTCTAGGGCTACTGTTCTTCACCAGTCAGAACAAGTTTGATATTCCGGAAAAAGTAAGAAAGCAGAAACTTTCAAAGTTTGTCAAGAAATACATGATTTGGCTCATGAGGCAAACGAAGTGTGCCATTCGTGACTGTTGGGACTGTAAACGGGCAGATCTACCTCAAGGAGTGTCTACAGAAGCGTCTGCTTCCTCTGTTGAAGCAACATGAGGGCATGTCTTGGAGTGGCACGAAGCCAACGGGGTCACTTTCGTACCCAAATTCATGAACCCCGCAACGCACTGAAAGTAAGCCTATCGAAAATTATTGGGCTATTATGAAGCAGGCACTACGGGTGCGTCCCAAGCAGGTCAAATCTGAGGAAGACCTGAAGAAAAAGTGGGTTTCTGTACAGTCCAGATGTTGTACAGAACCTAATAAATGGAGTTAAGGGTAAGGTGCGAACATACGGCTACGGTATTGAAATTGAATGAAATAAATATGGAATTAAATAAAAAGAAAACTAATCCAATTTAATTCTACTATGTGTATTTATTCTTGACAGATACGTATTTCGCCTACGACTTGCAGGCTTCCTCAGTGTCTGTTTTCTAACTAAGGAAGACTGCAAGTCGTAGGCGAAATACGTATCTGTCAAAAATAAATATACATAGTAGAATTAAATTGGATTAGTTTTCTTTTTATTTAATTCCGGGTTTCGTATTCTACTAAGACGCTCCAAAACTTCAGTGAAATAAATATACCAAAAGCTTACAAGTTAGAAAAGAATCGGTCAACTAGGTAATTTTCTACGGTTTTTCTGTATTTCAATTTGATGTGGGAAACCATTTATGCCTATCGTTCATTTTGCTTATTGTTTATTATGCCTTGCGTCCATTATGTCTAATGTATTTATGCCTAACGTTTGTATGCCTATCGTCCGTGTGTCTATTGGCGTACACTCGTGTCATATGGTAGAAATGCTCTGAATTCCGCATGGGCCCTACTATACCGCATTTGGGAAACATTACCCGCGCACAGTGGGACGATTCTGGAAAAGGCGGTCAAAAGTCTTTTTTCGCTTTTTCTGACGTTTTTGAGCTTAGGTGTCTTCGGAGAAGCTTCTTAAAAAAGTATTCTGCATCTGTTGACATTTTCATGCAATTAGATATTAAGGGGATAACAAATTTGAAAAAATTATCTTTTTATGGGAACTAGATAGCATGTTCATGTGTTCGGTAAAAATGTAGAACTTTGAATTTCATGAAATTTTGCCGAAAATACTAAGTATCTGCGTCATATGGTTTGCAAGGACTGAAAGCTCGGTGTAATTATGTTTGCAAATAAATCCGGTAAACTCATATGTAAATTCATAATTGAAATAACCAAAATGATTAAAGAAAAACTCAAAATGCTCGAGCAGACCCGGCCGTGATTTTTGGCATACTTATACTATATTCTATGGCAGTTCAAGCGATGCTAACTTTATTTGCCAATAGATGCCTATTTACGGAACAAAATACTTGTAAGAACGGTAAAATTTTTGCTTCAAATCAAGTTTTAAAACAAGTAAAGCAACATACGAGATTTGCACCTTCTATAAAGTTACGTTTTTTGAAAGTATTGAAAAGTTTGTAGAACATGTGAAACCTGTTAGATGAGGTTTTGTGCACAAAAAGTTTAACCCTCTAGTGCCCAAATTTTTGATTTGCTTGAAAAAATTTTAAAATGCTCATTTCGTGGCCAGAATAATGGAAAAAATAATCTCCAATTACTAAGTTCAGGAATAGTTGGATTATTTATAAATATTCGTAACCCGCCAAATGGCGGGGTTGGCCACCTGAGCGCAAAAAAGTTGCGAAATCAAATTTTTCGTCTAATTCGGGGCATCGATTTCAGAACATCTCTAACAGTGCTAGTGTTTATGGAACTAGTCATAATGAGCTTACACTGAAATTTTTGTATTTAAAAGATATTTTATTCAAATTAAAAAATAGGACAACACCGTACAGTTGAAAAATACTTATTTTAAATGATGGAAATCGTAGAAACATTCACGGTAAGGAAACACAAGTGAATATTACATTTCAAGATTTTGTCGTTAAACTGCAAAATTCGCCAGGTTTTATTGAATCTGTTTCTTTATTATAGGATGATGGTATTCAAATACCATAAAATGGAAAAATGTTTTGTGATATAGCTATAAAGCGCCATATTACAGCTCGTCAAAAAGGCGCACTGAAAATTAGGCGATAAGTCCTATAAAATCCCCTTGTATATTAATACCACTGCATGTTTGTATATTTTCAAGGCATATAAAAGAATCTTACAATAACTTTAGCCTAAACTCGAAAACAATCAATAAATAAAACGGAAACAACACGTTGTCAAATTATCAAAAAAAAAAGTGGATGTTAATGCCCAACCCCGCCAATTGGCGGGGTCAGTTCCTGGATAAAAACCGACCAGTTTTTAAACTTTTTATCGTAAATTTCCTTTTTTATCTTGATGTACAACTTATTACCTACTAGCCAATAATTTTTTTGTTTATTCCCAGAAATAAGCAATTTACAGCAATTTGATTTTTACTCTGCAGAGCAAAATAATTTTTTTCAAAGTTTTCTGGCATTTTTCAAGTTTTGCACGAAATATCTCTTTCAAATTAACGTAATAAAACAAATAAACCACTCGAATAGTTAGATTAAACTATAAAGAGAAGTTATGGGTGAATATCAACATAAAACGAATAAGCATAGTAGATTTATAACGATTTCCCGGAAGCCCGCCAATTGGCAGAGTTGGGAACTAGAGGGTTAATAAACTGATTTTAAGGGGATCACGACAGAAAGTCAATTATATCTTGCAAACCATATGAGGCAGATACTTAGTATCTGCGGCAAAATTTCATGAAATTCAAAGTTCTACAATTTTACCGAACACATTAACATGCTATCTAGCTCCTATAAAAAGTTTTTTTTTTAATTTGTTATCCCCTTAATATCTAATTGTATGAAAATGTCAACAGATGCAGAATACTTTTTTAAGAAGCTTCTCCGAAGACACCTAAGCTAAAAAACACCAGGAAAAGCGAGAAAAGACTTTTGACCGTCTTTCTCTAGAATGGTCCCACTGTGCCGCGTAGATGAGAGTCCCAAAATTGGGACGCCGCTGCACAGTGGAAAATACTGGGACAAAACACTCAAAATGGAGTTGAAGTTTTCCATGAAGTATTATTTTTCTATGAAAGTAGACAGACTAAATAACTATATTCCAAAATTTTAGAACACTGGGAATGATACAGCTTTTTGGGTAATTTTTTGAATCTGAAGTTTGTGTGACAACTTCCCATATTTTTCATTCAACGCAAGTTTCGAAAAACTGTTTTTAATCGTATCCTGTTAGGTTTTTGCATACAAAGAAAACGTGATTTGGTATTGAAATAGTTATAGTTTCGCACCTTATTTTGCAGATTGACGAAAATCAAGTACACTTTAAAATATATTTGCTTCAAATCTCAAAATAGTAACACACATGCGACTTCGCATTTTCAAACTTGAGCATCTTTTTTTGGGAACGGAAGGTAACCGTCATTTTTTCATATTTTATGTAGAATTTAGTCTACTTTCCAAAAATCATATCCGCATTTTGAACAGATTTGCGCAAAGACTAAAAATATTGAATTTTTTCGAACCATGTGTTTTTAGGCAATTCCGCTTTGTAATTACTACTAGCAATACTATCATAGATATTTTTAAAGAAAATCTTTGAGCATTTAGCAGTTAAAGGTTAGTACCAGGTCAGCAGAGCAGAAGTGACACTTTGATATTCAAATTTTAGTGAATAAACATGGTTATTGGCTGGAGAAAGTGCTATCTTTAAAATTCAAAATTTATTTTTAAATGTGGCTCAACGTTATGGATTGCTGAGTGTTACAAGGTCATTACTACTTCTCCTAATTAGCCCAATGCAAAAAAAAACACAAAATAAAAATAATAGTTCAAGTAGTTATAAAATTTTTCTTAGAAAATTATTTTAGAGACACCCTAATTATTGATTTTTTTAAATATTTGTAAACTTTAAGTTTTACTAGTCAATTTGGTTCACAGTTATATACAAAATATGTAAGTTCCATACTACTTTACCAATTTTTACCAGTTTTGTTCTGACTGGCGCCACTGTGCGCTGTTAAGTCATTCCTAGCAGTTGCAATTATTTTTCAGCTCAAAAACGAACATACCTTCGTAACAGTAATGATTATTGTGGGGAGCACGATTGAGATGTATCCATTTATTCTTAAGCGGGGCATATTTTACTACATTACCCTATCTAAAATTGTCATTGGTCATTGGTTCTTTCCAGGTCTCTGCCTAGTATGCTTGTTAGTAAACTGGCATTCTAGACAAAAGCAAATTTATGACAAACTGAAAATTTAGTTTTCCAGATGTGTAGGGGAGTGTCGTCGTGGTTGGGCCACGTTTTGGAATTCGCCCATAACTTTCGTTTCAAAAGGAATTTTGGAAATCTAAATACCTCGTTTCAAAGGTCTAAGAATAACGTATATTTCCGAAGTTGCTATTTATTTAAGTTGCTGAACTGATTGCTTGAAAAATAAAAAAGTTATAGGCATTTACGTGAAGACAAAAAATGTTGTCATAGTCGGGCCATGTTGTACAGCTTGGGCCACCGCAGAAAATCTAGGACATACGTATTGAAATTCTATATAGAGGCATGAAAAGAATGAATTCCGTGAACAACGGCTCATATATGTACAAATACCCTATTTTTAATTGCATTTTTGCTCAATTTTGACGATCTTGTAAAATCACTATTGCTACAATCGCCTTTTTCGAATTGTACAACTACAATGAAAAACCAACAAAAATCTAAGTTTTTATCGTATTAATTTTGCTTTACTTCATCACATTTTACGTGACTGATATTCTCTAGCGATTATTGCGCTTCTGCGCTTAAAATTATGGTGGCCCAACCATGACTACTCAAGTGACCCGACCTGTATAAATAGCGCTTTTCTAGTATTTTACCTTAGCCTTCCCAAACACCTTACTGGAGGGGATTTTTCTATAGTCTACGTGTGCAGCACAACACACTTCATACATTTTCAAAATATATCTCGATAATTGCATTTCATGAATCATTTCCTGAAGAAAAGTTCATTGCACGTGGAAAACTTTTTTTGGAAGATTTAGTCACTGAATTCAGTACGGGTGTTTTGAATACACGATTGAAACTCACAATATTGTGAAAAGTTAGCTATCACAGTAAGAAGTTTTACAATGATTGTATCATAGATATCATGAGTTACTAAAACTGTAAAATAGTGATGGCCCGACCATAACAGTGGCTCGACGATAACGACAATACCCTATGTATTTCTTAACCTACTAAAATTTAAAATAAATTCAAAACGGTGCATTACCTGATTGAATTGATTAAATGTACAATTTTTCATGCGAATGTCTAAACTTCATTTCTCGTGGAAGGCATCTATTCTACACTCTTAAACGAATTCACGTGTAAATAGGTTAAATTGAGCTGAAACTTGGTTAAAACCTGGTGATTTGCACTTAAAGTGTACAAACTCAGATTCTGAGTAGATTTTTAATCAAAAAGTTGGTATTAGTAACACAAAATTGTGTTATTTGTCACAGCGAGTAATTCAATTATTGGTAGCAAGGAGCCAAATTAATTAAATCTTTCTACTTAAAATCTCAGTTTGTACACTTTAGGGGTATTTTGAATAGTTTGGCAATTTTCAACTAAATCCACCCAATTGACAGGTAGACAGGTAGAGGTCATTTAAGAGTGTAGATTTTAAATACCGTACCACCTGAGTCGTTGTTTACTAGACCAGTAAGAATCGTTTCGCCTGCTGCTACACACCACATTTCCGTACGCTGCTCAAGTATTCAAACCAAACACCCCTTTTGATCCTGCAACTTCCCATTCAAATATTTTGATTGAGCTGCCTGCCGGTGCGCTTTTGTACGGGAATTCTTTGCCAGCACATCCGGGTCAGGACACACAGCCGGAGGTCGGTTGGCTACAATAGCCAATAAATCATTTATCCCAATTTGCGTCGAAGCTCAACAGACTTGTTTACGTGCCTAATCGAATAAACCCAATCCTGTGCAGTCCACGCGAAGCTTCTTGGTCTCTAATCCGAGTCCTATCGTGTACATAGATACGTTTTCGTTTGCTGTCGGATCGCTCTGGGCCAGGGCAGGAAAATGAATATGTTGTATAATTGATTGAATTTTGTAGGTGAATAACTCAATTTGTGCCGCTCAAAGTACTAGCTCAGATAGAAGTAGTGTGGAACTCCCTAGAGGGTTCGGGCAGCGAAATGTCACTAACAGTCACACGTCAGTGTATCCGGAATGCTTAAATTCAACAGCCGGCTTGTGATGTCCACCCATTTATTTATCGACCTCATTTTCCCTAATCCGGTTTATTTGACTTCGATTCGGACGTGACTGGCTGCCGCTGTAGGACGAATCATCATCAGTCAAGCCTTCTGATGTCTGGAGGGACATCAAACAGGCTGCTCTGCCTTCCACCCGTTATATCAGCCCATCTCACTCACATCCCCTGAGTGGGGATGTGAGTGATTTGCCCAAAAACATGATTGGTCACATAGTTTTATCGCTCGTTTTGTTTTAAGCCAACCGAACCGGATAAAGCCGACGCCGGAAAGCCCACGGAAGGATGAAGATCAATAATATTGGTGGGTTTCATGTCGGCACCGAGGCGAAAGGATTGCTACGAAACAGTGGGGAATGGGCAGAGAATTTGAAAACCGTTTTCAATGGCGGTTTCGATTGGGATAGGGATTGCGATTCCATGCACCGAAACCGATGAACTGCTGCCGTGTCACGGACGGATGTTCATTTGATGTTTTGTACAGATAAGAACGGTTGATACGATCGCGGGAAGGGTTTTGCATTTTATCGATTCGCGTCATACTGCATTCGACATGCTGCTGATTGCGGTTGGCGGGTACATATTTGGTGTCTGCCAACGATTGGTTATGCTTGTTAGTTCAGCGTGGGCGAGTGGCAGCCATGAATACACCAAGTTATTACTGGTGTATGCATTCGAAAGTCACTTAAAAGGCTGCCAGGAAGCATGGAGCAGATAAAATTTGATAATATGAAATACAGCAGCTTCTGACGTGGAATTACATCAGTGTGAAATTGCTAGAAATGAGTTTAAAAAGCACGCTTTGGTCCTTGGCTTTTAAACGTTTAAAATTAAGGTGTATCCTATATCAGACAACACCATAATGATACCGACGAACTCTTACTCTAACTCTTATACATAAAAGTTTATCTCAAAAACTTCAATCAACACCGACATGAGTATTATGTAAAATGTAAAACTTTAGCAGTATTTAAATACGAAAAACACATTCATTAAAAAAACACGACAATATATAAAGAAGCAAGTCCATGCATACAAAGACTCTCACAAACACATTGCACTGCTTCTATAATAAATGCCTATAAGTACGTTACAGTCAATTGTCTGGCAGACTGACAACTACTAGCGGCAACCAACCGCGCTACCGGATGATACAATCCCAAGACAAAACAACCACTACATGAGCGTGGAACGAGCACGTCGGACGTCTATCGACACAAACGAACATTTTGCTGCAGTCTGTCCGACGTCGCACGACAATTTATTGCTTTGAGTAGACGATTTGGTGAGAAAAGGAAAAACGAAGAAATACACCACCTTTTGCTCTCGGCCATTTTGCAATTTACACTCTTCAATACGAACGTTAAGTGGAATAACGAATGATGTTTTCTCCTGAATTGCGGCATCAACTCGTGCAGAATAACCGTGTTTGAGCTCCATTCAAATGAACGTTTTCCAGAGTTCCAGAGCTACAGGTACTGCTTGTACTCATCGTACATCTGGCGGAATTCAATGATCTACGGTGGGTCGAACACGTCGCAAGGATGCCAGACGACAGCATAAGAAGCCCAACGTGTCCAAGATGGTTCGACCAGCTCGAAAGCATCTTCTGAGATTCCTGAGCAGGGCCTTCAATTGCAAATCGTCACTGGACAATGACGCAATGAAGCTTCGCTTTCAACTGAAGCAGCTCCGCCTTGCTTCAACATTATCAGTAAAACGGGTTTCACATCATCATGATCATCATCATCATCATCATTCACGATCGGCTTTAAAGTTTTGTTTTCACTTTTCTATCAAATATTCAGTAGAAGGCCAGTAACTTTAAGCGCAAACGAATTGAATTTGAGTAAAATTTACCACAATCAAACGCATATAATATTTAATCTTGTCTACATCGACAAATCGTACCTGACTTTCAGTCGTCGTCTCTTGAAACAGTCACCGCTTGCTTGAAACGTTCTGTTCAACAAATGAAATAAGTCGCTTTATGTATGATGCGAAGGTAGGAGAAAGTCCGCTTCATTTATTTGTTTCGACGATGCCGGGTCTTGCTCCAGGTGAGACGCCAGGGAAATTGACACCACTTCTCCATGGATTTACCGTACCATACAAAAATCATGCAAATCGTATCTGGACACCCGGTCACCATTATATGAACTCGGATACTCGGATCTTCACATCCGACAAATATTGTAAATTAGCACAATTGCATTAAACTAATCTGCTGTAAGTTTAATTATGTTTGCTACAAATAAAGGTATACGTTCCACAACTATTCTTTTTTGTTATACTGTTACTAAACCTGAATCACACTGTTCAGAAATGATGAAGCTCCATTAATTGTCTTTCATATGTTTATTTTTCTATGAAATAGAGAACACAGTATGTGAAGCAATTGTTATGTGTTTTGTCGAGGAAACACGTATACTGTAGCCTATAATACTAGCTTCGAGAACAACTTTTTCATCACCGACATAAAAGCTGATTACACCACCGTACACCCGTTGAAGGTCCTGGCATAGTGTATAATTATAGATAAACGACAATAATTGGAAAGCATGAACGTGACAAGCATAATTAACATTCCACCTGATTGTACCGCAATCCCATGTATTCGTCCTCTATAAACGCTTGTTTTTGATAACGACAAATGGCCTATGTTTTACTGTTGCAGATTTCACCTTCGCTATTTGTCTGCCTGACAGCGGTACATTCATCACGCGGGTCATGTCGGTCACTTCTTTTTTTTTTTGGGCTCGTCTCGTGTCGGATAAAACGTAATTTCAGTAAGAATTATCCGCCATATGTCCAAAACAGCTCTGTTACTGGGAATCTAAACGAGTGATATATGAAACACTTGTAGAGATAATGTTTCTATTTTTACTGTACTCGGCTTTGCTCAAATTAGTACGTAAACATGCGAGCATTTATTTGGTACCATAAAACGGGTTAACATTGATCACCGGGGTAACATTGATCAAATGGGCCATTCGCATACATAAGTGAAATAAACAACTTCTGCCAACTTTCGTGAACTGATCAATATTACCCCCAATGATCAATGCTAACCCGTTTTACGATACATTTATATTTAGGCATATTTAAAACCATCTCCAAGAAATAGCAGTTTATCTCTTCCCTTTAAATTTGTTTATTTAACAGGTGTTTATTTATATCACTGACGAACTGACATGACACATAGAAGAAAATCCTTTAAAAACCATCGTCCTACACATTTTGCTTGCACACTAGCACCCTCTGTTATGCATGTCGCGGAGTAGCTTGCATTTGCACGGTTTTATGCTGTAGGGTTTTTATATTTGTATGGTTTTATACTGAAATCTCGAAGCAAAACTCGCGCGCCGCGGTGTGGTCATGTTGCGAAACATGCTTTTTTGAAAAATGAGTGGTTTTTGATTGGACGATGGAATTTACGCGAGTGTCTCGCCTGTTTGTCTGTGTTTATATATTTATTTATATATTTATATATTATTTATATATTTATATTTATTTATATGTTTATTTCACAGGTACGTAACTACCTAAATGAATCAAACACAGGCTGACGAAACACAGGTTAACTTGTGGCAATACGAACCCGGGCAGGAGCGAAGAGCAAAATAATATCAAAATGTTTTATTGGAAATCGAATAACTCATATCAAAATTTGGTCTTGTTTTGACTGACATAGTTGGTAAAATAACAAAAAATAATACCAAAATTTTACTCCTTTAAGGTCAAAAGAATAACTACTTGTGTTATTTGAATAACAAAGCAATAACATGACTGTATTCAGAGTTTAGAATAACATATTTTAGTATTATTAAGGTATTGAATAACGAATGCAGTAGTATATGAGATATTAAAAAATCATTTTATAAAAGAGTTATAATCTAAAATCTCTTTAATCAATTTAAAAAAATTGTATGAAATATATCGAATGTCATTTTAAAGCCAAAATAAGATATGATAACAAAATCAGTTATTTTTTTTATTGTATATTAGAGATGTGTTCAGCCTGCGGCTGGTTCGCCTCTCAAAATCAGTTATTAAACTCATCTTACAACCATTGTTTTAAATATCTGCTCAATAACAAAATGTGTTATCAATGTATCTCCATATCTATTCAATAACAGAATATACCATTATAACACAGTTTGATATTGTTTTTATATTATTTTGCTCTTCGCTCCTGCTCGGGAAGTTTGTCGGGTCAGCTAGTCTCTTATAAACTTGCCATACGTGGGGCGTAGCACCAAACAAAAACGGTCTTATTACGATGGCTTGTCAAACATGAATGTTTAACCGTATGTATTTTTAACCTTTTTAACCGTATAAGTAAGAAACTGATTGTAACGGGGCGGGATAGGTTTTGGGGCAGTGAGCAATCACAACCTTCACTTAAGCGCCAGGCAAGTAGGATCTTGCCGTGAAGGAGCGAGTTTCGTAAATCAATCCCGGTCCGGCTAGGTTATCTCAGGGCAGGTCCTTCAAACGTCTCACCAAAATTAACAGACGAAAAGCTGACTAACTTAACCTCGGGTGGATCGTACGACCGACCAAACAAGGGCAAAGAGGGCAACCATCGACTAGTGTAGTAGCCCATAGGCGTCCTACACCAACCTACCGGGGGCTAACTCGCGAACCGATTTGGAGGGAGAGCACATTCGGGAATGACCACTTTCAGAGGGAACCGTAATTAGCAAACATCATTTCAACTAGTAACAGATTTTCATTTGAACCGCTTAACTTTAACTATTCTATGGGTTAGTTTTGGTGGGGGGGTATCTTACTGCATGCTGCTCTCGTTGCTCCTTCGCTGCACGTTCGGAGCCGGCGGCTGGTTGATTTCAGCGGTTCCTCAAACCGCCTGCGGGTGAGTTGGCTTGGCTACGGTGATGGACACAACGTGGTGAGTTGGTCGGAAGTATGCTTTCCGTATCCGACAACCGTCAGATGTCACACAGTGTGTGGTGTATAGGGCCACGAACAACCGGTAGCGTTTTCTTGTGTGGTGAGTACGGCAATGGTTTGTTTCTCGGTGATCAATACATCCGATCGGTGGTGTATAGGGCCACGGACGGTCGCAACTGCGTGCGACGTGGGGAACACAATTCCACTCGACTGGCCTCGTGGGAAATCGGTAGCCCACTGATGGTCGAAAACGTGGGGAGGCCGACTGACGATGGTCGCGCTCTCCGTTAGACCTCCGTTTGAAGGAGGGGTTTTCAAACGGGATAACACGGGTGTTAGTATTTTTGTACATAGAGTTTGTTACAGTTTTTTTTCATACAAGAACTTTTTAACATTTACCTGTACATTTACTGTTTCGTGTCACTATCCACTCTAACTTTACGATATCATCTATATAGTTTCCTAACCTATAATCCGATTGTCATTTAATCCTTTTTACACATTTTAATTATTCTTTTTTTTAACTAACCGTGCTCTTAAAACTTTCCACTTTCTATTGTCTGTACTTTTCTGTCTTTGACTTTAGGGGCATTAGGGGCATAATGAGCACCCTAACTTGTTGGTTGATTTAAGCACCCAAAATGACTGAATTTTTAAAGTCTCGCCATTGCAAAACATACATTCACTATCGATAATCAAAGGTATACGGTTAACAAATTGAAAAATAATTGACATGATGACGAAAATTGCAATTTAAATTCATGCTTCCAAAACTAAAAATCGGGCAGTGTGTGGGGCACAATGAGCACCCCCTGGGGCATAATGAGCACCTTTATAAACACATGCTTGAAAGGTGTATGTGAGTACAACAACCACACACACATACACACACACACTCACACACATGCATAATCACATACATACACACATACATGCACATATACACATACACATACACACCCATACATACACAAACATAAAACATGTAAAAACGTCGAAAGTTTTATTGACCGCAAGCCGCGTAAAGCCAATTGAGCCGCGGAGGTTGCCTCTAGAGCACACAAGCAATGTTTCGGATGACGCTTAAGCTAGCTGTGTTTTAGTGTTGAAGACATGCTTTTTTGTTTCCCTCTGCCAGGTGGTATACGAGGGTTCTGATTTCACGGGTAGTAATACCGTACCATCGAATCTCCGTATACAAAATATGGACCACCAGCTCTTATTCTACAGCGGGAACGAAAACAGTTTTGAAGGTTTTGAATCAATTTGGTCCACCTCCTGCCCCGAAATTGCCCTTTCGTATGGCCCCACATACCGAGCTAACGTCTGTCGCAGAATGCCTTGGTACTTGGCGACTTGTGTTGTGGATATTGCGTCTCACCTTATAGTGGTCAATGCCGCTTGCAAGGCCTTTTTTGACCAATTATGTCTTCCGGATTCCCTTGGCATATTCATACCATCACTGTAAACAAGCATTGAAGCGATAAACAAAGAAACTGTCAGGTTAGTTAATGCGACATAGTGCTCGTTTCACCCCACCTAAGGGTGCCCATTTCACCCCCAATCAAGTAGTTAAAGTAAAAATGGGTTTTTACACTAATTATAGTATAAAATCAAAACTTCAATGAAGGTGAAATTTGAGATACAATGTATAAATCATGTTGCAGTGTGCACTTGATAGATTAAGATATTTATATGATCGTAAAAGCTTATATGGTAGTGCACCAAAATTATAATTTTTTCATCGTCTGAGAACCTAGTTAAGTTTTTTAATATAACTCCGTGTTTTAAAAGTAGAGATCACTCATTTTTTGATAAATTGACACTGTAGTACCTACAGCAGTGTTTCGCCTGCCATATGATGTTACAAAATGCGTGCTTTCGTAGAAAAGAGGGGTGCCCATTTCGCCCCGTGTGCTCATTATGCCCCTAATCCCCCTACTTTACACTTATTATCTTTATTTTTCGTACTTGTCTGAACTGTTTGTCTTGTGTGAACTTGTGTGAACTCTCTAGTGGTTGTCTTCGAAATGGCTCTTTTTCCACATTTTTGTGCCTGCCAAGTACAGGACTTCACGACGGGACCGACGATTCAGCTTCTGCTAGTTTCGCCAGGTTCCATCCGGTGGGCATTAGCAGTGTTTGTTTACTATCGCGGTACCCTAACCTTTTTTCGGGGATAACGACAGGTAGCGCGAACAGGCTTTTAGTGAAGGTTGAGTGTGGGATTGGACAATAGGGTTTGTTACCTTATTTATTTTGTAACCTCGTTACATGATGTTAACTGTCCTCTCAGTGTTTAGTAACGCAATCTGGTGCTGTCAATATTGTTTTCCGTGCGTTTCTGTGCTTATTTCGCTTTAGATGCCGAGAATAGGGATTTTTTTCAGAGCACGACAGAGGCCTGCCTATACGATATGCTTGTCGACCGTACTATTAATAACTTTTGTCACCGTACTATTAATTATAACTTTTTAGCACCGTGCTACTAGTTATAAGTTTTAGCACTGTACTGTTAGTTATATAAATATTGAATCGTACTGTAACTATAAGTTTTAACTACTTTTAACCTGGAAAGTAGCGAAAAAACTAACTTTTGTTCAAAATCACATCTCAATCAGTTTTGTTGAGCTTGTTTATCTTTTCCCTCACTGACGTTTCAACACGATTCCGACGCCCGCCGGCGACACATTATGCGTACAAGAGTGGTACACGCAAGGTGTGCACTAATATAACTGCAGTTGGATGTATCGGTGCGATTTAACGATAGGTAGCGACAAGTTGTTTTAACAAAATAAATATTTATATGCAGCTTCAGCAAAATCATTTTAGTTGCTTCCCGTGACAGGTAATCCGATTGATAGTAAGTTCCTTTCTACAAAACACTTTGCTTTTATGAATTTTTGCTTGCGAGCTAAAACAAAATACTAGAATATGGCAATATGGCCCCGCAGAAAACAATTTCTGTGTTGAACTGTAATATTCTGCATAATAGCAGCAATAAATATGATTGGGCAGGGGTGTTACTGTTTTAATAGCCCTATAAAACTAACAGATTTATTGCGGTTCGACAAGCAACCGTAATAAGATCAATTTTAATTGGTACGCCATATTGTATTGCTACATCACACGTATGATAGTTTGTTTGTTCGATTTAATCGACGTTTTTCGGCGAAATAAGTATGAAGATTTTAATTACTAGTTAGTCCGGACGTTTCGAGCTACTACGAAGTAGAACCTAATGGACGAAAAAGTTGTCCGCAGATGATGAGCGAAGACCAGTAGTAGCTCGAAACGTCCGGACTAACTGGTAATTAAAATCTTCATACTTATTTCGCCGAAAAACGTCGATTAAATCGAACAAACATTGTGGTGGCGGCGATTATCTGAAATCAACGTATGATAGTTTATAACGTGGTGCAGCCAACTAGTTTTAACTAAAAATACTCAGAGGTGAGAGATACGCGGAAACAGCCATCTTGGGAGCCAATCGAGCAACGAGAGTTGTCAAAAGGGAGCCAATCGATCACGCATACCTTTTGCTTAAATATTTGATTAACAAGTATTGAAATAGTTATGAAATCTACTTAAGCTATTGTCACGCGCCTTGAATATTATACTCGGACACAGTATGTATAAAGCTTTGCAATGCATTTTACACTGATTAAGTTGAAAGATATATCGCTCTATTGTGCAAAATTGATGTAAACAAAACAGAAGCGGATCATGTTGAAAACAATCAAGTCACACTGCTACAGCATTTTGCTCCGCAGCAAATGCTGGCAGTTTTTGTACACTGATGCCAAATCGTTGGCTTTAGATTCCGCGTATCTCTTACTGTGAGTATTTCTAGTTTTAACGTTGTAATATAAGCAACCACAATAAATTTGCCTCAAAAACAATTTTATTGTGGTTTTATAGCTGGTGTTTTAACTCGTCCCCTCAAGGTATTGCGTAATATCATAATAAAACCAGAGGTAATGATTAATACCGCAATAAAACCTTTTTAAATCTAAATAAAATCTAGTGGCCTTTGAATTGTTACTTGGGATAGGCATTTGAAAAACTCAGTTATCTGCCCTAGAAGTATTTTAAGCTTAACAACAACAAAAAATGTTTGTCAACCCGCCAAATTGTTATCTAAGTCTCAGTCTGAGATTATTTTTAACAGAACAGCTAGCTACTGCAATTACATAACTCTCGCCGCTATGGAATCCTTTTCTTTCTTTTTTTGCTCCTTGTGTGCACCCAACCAGACAGAAGCGACCGATAACGTGACGGGTGTGGAATTAACACTGCATACCGACTTGCTTGCTGGCTCCGTTTTTAAGCTGAGCCAGTTGGAATCTCTTCTGTTTCGGGCAGCAGCATATTTACAGTGACAGACACAGGACGCCCCGGGTCCGGGGCACGGGTCCGTGACAATTTCGAAACAATTTTCGTCCGGGTTCACCAGCATGCTAACACATTGTCTTTGTGCTCATCATCATAGAATAATCAGCACTAACAGCCAGTGCAGTGTGGAGATGGAACTGTTGTGAATAATATTAGAACAATAATTGACAGACATTTTCAGGTTGCACATATTTTTATTTTTCTGTAATCTACGGTCAATTCAAATGGATTCAAATGATGACGCCTGACCAACTTATTCAATATTCAAGCTAAACATCAGGAAAATCACAACATTTCTCTCAGTGCACTGTCGATTGAAAACCGATGGTTAGGATGCCTATCAACCTAGTAGAGTTGGTAGCAATTTGAGTGGGATTTTGGACACACAAAAGAAAACATAGAGAGTAGACTTCTTTTGATTATGCTGCACATGTCGTTCTGCTATTCCATAGCTTCATTTTCTCTATACATTCGAGAAAGAACAAAATATGTTCAGCCCGTGCGCCTGAGCTGCAAGTACACTGAAGCAGCACACCAAGAGTGGAAAATGATTTCCCCCATGAATGTCAATAGAATATCCGAGGAAAATTTTCAACTACTCTGCCGGGATAGTCTCGCCGGGTTGCATCCCTTCGTCGGGCTTCCGTTGCTTTTATTGTTGCTAGCTAGAAGAACAAATAAATAAACAGAAAGAAGACACTGATGCACTGCAAGCAGGGAAGCGGAAAATATATAAAGGCTGGAACGTGCACAGGAACCGTGGGTGGTTTGCGTTTTTGACACCACCCGAGGAGCACCGATTTGCATTTATGACGGCAGTCAGCTAGCGTCGCAATCTAGGGATCTAGTGATTTTTAACGAGTATTTCTGGTCTAACAATGATGTGCGTCTCTCTGATGTTCTACGACAGAATGTAATGAAGGCTTCATGGTACTGTGCTCATAGTTAGACTTGTTGTAGTGAATTATGATCACCTGGGTTGCGGTGAGATTTTACAATCCGGAGAAAATTCAATAGATCGGCTGGATAGTTGAATGGGGATCTGTTGGTCACCCAATGGGAATGTTTTTACCTAAAATGTTGTCTACTGTGAGAATCCCATCTGTCTGAATTAAAAATGCATACCTTAGGTACCAAATTTTGCTTCTACTTTGGCTTACTAACATAACAATCGGAACCATCCAGGGCAATGTATAGGAGTTTGCAACTCGTGTTCGTACATTTTTCACAGCATGATGCCACAGTTAATCGTCACAAAGTCATACATAACATAACAAAGTTTTGCACTATACCACGAGAAGACTGTGTGTCAGAATGTCGGCTACAGCGTGAATGTTTATACTTAGCTCTTCTCTCAAACCAAATTAGTTATACTCGAAGCAAGCAAGCAAAACTGGAAACGATAAGAATAATGATGTCAGTAGCAGTGATAGTGAAGATTATACTGCTCATGGCAGCTGAAAGACGTTGATACTTCAGCTTTGATATTGTTTCGAAAGCGACTAGAGTCTCAGTATCCGAGCATCCACGTCAATGCGTAACATCCTAAATTCGGTCACAGTCACTAACACATATTCCGGTTCTCTAAAGTTTCGCTATAATTTGATAAATCTCAATTTTGAATTTCTCACTTTGCACAAAAAGGGCGTAACAATCAAAATTTGGCCAATTTAAACTTGACGCATTATCGCACGTCCAAAAAACACACCTCATTTTGATGGTGCCCAGTGTTTAGTCATTTGCCCTTCAAAATGGCGCCCAAACAAGATGAGCAACAAGTCTGCAGCCGATATACAATATCTGAGTGACTTCGTCAAAGAATAGTGAAATCAGCAATGGTCCCATATCGCTTCCTTGCGGGACACCAGAGGAATTGGAGAATTTCACGCGCAGTACCATTCCCTACAAGCACGAGCTTAGCCATTGCACTAATAGTTGAAATGCTTCGAGAAGGTGCTTTAAAACCTGTGTAAATTGCGTCAACTTGCTTGTATAAGATAGGTATTTGCGAGCTACAGGTCGAGGTAAACTTTTTTTTTCGGGATTGTGATACCATCCACTAACGATTATCTCGAACAGTTTCGACGCAGCAGAATGCTTAGCAATTCTGGATTGTTCCTTACGTTCCAACGGTCGTCTGTTTTATAAACCGGGAACATAAACGATTGCTTCAAAATACTCCGGAATATACCTAAAGGAGGAATATACCTAAAGTAAAGGAGTGGCCAATGGTTCAATACAGCGAGTCAACACCACGACTGGAATGCCATCTGGACCCGCGGAGAAAGACAAAAATTGCAAACAACTTACAAGAATCACACAGTGCGAAAGCGTGGTGATGGACGTCAAGGCAGACATCGAACAACTTCCTGGGCAGGCGGTTTAAATGGTAACTGGAAGGGAAAAGATGGCAGACATTTTCAAGCTATATAAAACTATCAAAGTTCGCCAAAAAAATCAGAGAGGTTGTGTACAAGATACGACCGCATATTGATGACTATCACCAATCGATTCATTGCATTTTTTTACATAGGAATAGGTATCTTGTAACTTACAATTTATTTAGTACTAGCTGACCCGACAAACTTCGTATTGCCACAAATTAAATTGTGTTGTACATAAATTGTGAATCTCGGATTACCTTTGTCACAATCTCGAGTTTTGCAAGTTTCTGGGGAGTTCATGACTGTTTTAATATACAAAATTTCCTTACAGTAAAGTAGAAAACAACTCCCCCCATTGCTTTGCCTGATAAAATAAAGCGGATAGCATTTAAATATTCGCCATCATTCCAAACCATTTCGCCGAATACCATTTTGCGGAATACCAATTGTCGGTTGACCATAACGCGGAATATAGAGTTTCGCAGAATATCATTTCGCGAAAAACCTTACGCGGGATGTACCATTTCACGGAAAATCTTTTCGTAGAAAGTACCATTTCGCAGGGGTGACACAACTGAAGGAAAGTAATAGAGGTCAGTAGATCTAGGAAAATAAATAAACCTAGATAGAGGTGATTTCTACGAAGGGCTGCCCCCCGCAGTGCCCGGCGTTTCCAACGGCATGTCGCCGGCAACACTCGCGGCCTGTGGCCGTCTCGCGCTGAATTATCTAATGTCACTATTGATAGGTTTTGGAGGTCTTGTTATTGATTACTGTTTTATGAAACAGTCTAAAATTTTTCGAGTTCGATTAGTTTTCGAGTTACGCAAAAATTTCTGTTTTATTTGTATGAGAGTCCTTATCCCCCTGCCACAGGGGTGAGGGGTCTCAAACCATCATTAAAAAAATTCCGGCCTCCAAACCCCCCCCCCCACATGCCAAATTTGGTTCCATTTGCTTGATTACTTCTCGAGTTATGAGGAAATTTGTATTTCATTTGTATGAAAGCCCCCCCTCCTAAAACGGTAAGGGGTCCTAATTCATCATAGAAAAAATTCATGCCTCCAAAAATACCCACGTGCCAAATATGGTTCCATTTGATTATTTAATTCTCGAGTTATGAGGAAATTTGTGTTTCATTTGTAAAGGAGCCCCCCTCCTAGAGTAGGGAGAGGTTTCAATTCATCATTGGAAAAAATTTTGTCTCCGGAAACACCCACATGTCAAATTTGGTTCCATTTGCTTGATTAGTTCTCGAGTTATGAGGAAATTTGTATTTCATTTGTATGGAAGCTCCCCCTCTTAAGAGGGAGAGGGTTCATTATTCCCCTCCTAAAAAGGGCAGGGCTCTCAAATTCACCATAGAAAAAAAAAATTGCCTACAAAAACACCCACGTGCTAAATTTAGTTCCATTTGCTTGATTAGTTCTCGAGTTATGAGAAAATTTGTATATCATTTGTATAGGAGTCCCCCCCTCCTAAAGTGTGGAGGGGTCTCAATTCACCATAAAAAAAATTCTTGTCTCCAAAAACACCCACATGTAAAATTTGGTTCCATTTGCTTGATTAGTGCTCGAGTTATGCAGAAATTTGTGTTTCATTTGCATGGGAGCCCACCCTTTTAGTGGGGGGAGGGGTCTCTAACCATCATAAGAACCTTCCCTGGACCCAAAAACCTCGGTATGCAAATTTTCACGCCGACCGGTGCAGTAGTTTTCGATTCTAAAAGGAACATAGGGACAGACAGACAGAAATCCATTTTTATAGGTATAGATTTATGTGATGTTAGTATTCCTTTTATGACATAAAGTGAAATTTTCTCCTGAATTTATTCGTTGAACCAATCAAACCAATCCTTAAGCTAATACAGTAATTCCACGCAAAATCTTCCTGAAAAAGCTAAAATCTGAAGTAAACCTCCAATCCAATCCAATTTTGAAGGATTTATCCTTACCAACGTTTTTAACAGAAGGAAACACACACTCAAAAAAATCGACACGTCGCATCCACGCGAAAAATCATGTAAACTTCTGTACAGCAACTTACATGAACTTCATGTACTAGTTAATGGGAAAGTTGATAAAATTTGCCGGGATCGCACGTAAACTGGTTAGTATAAGTGCGAGTTACCAATAATTCACGTGAATGTTACATGAAAAGTGTGATCGATGAGAATTACCTATGTTTTCATGTAAGCTTGACGTGCCAACTTTTTTGAGGGCACACCTTTTACAGATATTGACTAATATTTTGACTAAAGTACACTGAAAATATTCTGCACATAACTAATGGTAAATTTCCATGAGAAATTCCATATGATTATCAGGTGCCACTGATAAACGCAATCCGCCAAGAAAAACATTTAAAAATTATACGCATATCAATTGTCTGTGCAAATTTTACGCGTATACATAAATGCCAAATAGTTGGCACAAAAGGTTAATTTACTGGGCATATTGCAAAAATCTATGTGTGGAACACATAGAAACTATACGAAAAGTTTTTTCAGTGTATCATTCTTGAACATAGAGATTGCTGACATTTACCGCACGCACACTACACACACACATACGCACACCTATACGTATACGCGGTTTGCTTGCATCTTCCATTTTTTTTTCGCTTTGAAAAATTTTTCACGATGCATACAAACCACTAATACAAACTAATACAATAATTGATTTTTTGCATTACAAATTTACTAATTTTAATCAGCTCGAATGCATTTTAATCACTAAGGTGTTTTCTTAAGCAGTTCTGCATTTTACTGATGTATTGCAAACTTGTCCCAAATTGTCACTTTGACCATGAAAAAAAATGACGCATGTGCTCACATGTCTACTGCAATATGGTATGTGAAAATTAAGTGCATGACTTTTAGAAATGCTGTAATCATTGCTCAAAGTGGCAAGGTGGAGATCTTTTTCAGCAGTAACGAGGTGGCGATTCTCTTCAGCAGCTGAAGAATTGCAATTTATTCGACAACAATTTTTAATTCAGCATATTTCTTGTCGAAAACACAGTAAATTGTGCTTGTATTATATCAATGATTAAGTGATTCAAGATGATATTCTTATCAAAAGATTCTGAAAATATGAACGAAATGCTGCATTTTAAGCTCATTCGTTTTCAACTGATTAATATAGGCAACCACTGAATAATCCGTTCCTTACCCTTATTTGAATCGCATATCAGCTAAAATGTAAGGTCACATGATAGGGTAAGGAACGAGTTAAGCAGTGTTACCTATTTTAATCAGTTGAACATAAATGATCCGAAAATGCACTTTTTTATTCATATTTTCAAAATCTTTTGATATGATCATCTTCACAAATCACTTAACCATACATTTGATTCACACAAACACAATTTACTGGGTTTCCGACAAGAAATATGATGAATTAAAAATTGTTGTCCAAAAACGTACATTTTTCAGCTGCTCTTCAGCAATCGCCACCTCGCTACTAACGAATTCATCAAATTTTCAGCACTGATTACAACCACTCTGAAAGTCAAGCACTCAATTGTCACATACCATATTATTCACTTTCTTTTTTTCTATTATCTAAGGCTTTGTCACTAGCCAAAAGTTTTATTATTTTCTAACAAAACCGAAAACAAATTCTGAATTGAAGGAACCTGTTCACCACTAGCAGCAGCTGCAGCACAACTGATGAACTATCGTGTTGCCAAGACACTGTTTCGGTTCTGGAAATAAGAATTTTAAGTTTGAAATTAACTGAAACCTCCTATGGTGAAAACGTGGTTCAATACTTTCAAGAGAAATGTATGTTCATAATTAATTTTTCTTTATTAAAAACAACACAAAAGACAGCTTTTTCAATAATTTTCGAAGATTTTCTCAGTGATTTAATAAAGCAACGATGTGTTTCAATGTTATTTGCTTTGACAACACTGTTCTGAGTCGGATCGTTTGTACTGCTATATGTTTACCTCTTTTGTTCTCCCACCATCCTTATGAACAGCGAGTGAGACGTCAAACTCGCAGTTTCCCATAAGAACACCAGAGAATAAAAGAGACGACGAATACCGTTTGCCGAACGGTGCGGTGAGTGTATGCCCCGATAAACAATTTAGACAGATGGCATTTTACGCATCTATGCCGATACGCTATGCCGATTAAGCATCAGATGCCGATTAGTAGGTCGCGGATAGGAACGCAAACTTACTGAATAGGGGGAAAAGTTCGAGGGATTTTTTAAGGGGACGTAAAAAAATTCAGATTTCAGGATTGCTTAAAAAAGCACCTTGCGGGTGAAAATGGGTTCGGTCTGTTCAAAATTAGTTCCGCCGCTCCAACTTTTAAAGCGAAAAATCAAAAGTTTAGCTCAACAATAGTGTCTTCCAATGGTAACAGCTTGAAGAACTAAAGATAGCAAGAAGATTGGTATGCTGATATCCCCCACTTAGTCAACCCATCGCTTGTAATAAGGTAAAACAATCAGTGACCCGCTTAGACTGCTTAAAACTAGTTCTTTACCCTACTTGGTGAAAACGTGATTTCCCTCCTGGCACTAACTGCTGTTTCAATAAATTGTTAAATACAAAAGGCATGTTGAAAGCCGTATTTCAAATCAAAACTGCAAACGAATTTCAAAACAATTACCCGTCTCGTGACAAGTCACGTAAAACCCAGCCCAGAAACGAAATCACTCAGAGTTGAGTCTTTCCACTGGAATTTTCCCAAAAATAAAGCTCACCAGACTTCTGAAGAATACTTCTCGGTCGATGCCATGTTCGATCTGGGCAATACAGTTGAGGAATTCGACGAAGAATGTCACTCCGTCCAAGATGCGAGAATAGCAGCGGAAAAGAAAATTTCACTGTCAGGAGTCCGGCAGAATTCAAAGCCAACCAAAAAAGCCGAAAAGAACGCGCGCGCTGAACGCGGGGAGACATTATTTGAAAAGTTTTCCGTTCGGACAATTCCCTTTACCGAAACACGTTAGCCTCCAGCGTGTTCGGAAAAGCATTTTTCGTACGCTTTGCCGTGCTTATTCGCTTCCGTTTCGAATTTCGCTGCGTCTGATCTCGCGCCGGATGTCACCATTTCAAGCAATTTCAGTATGTAGTGTTAGTGGAACTAGACAGTATTTCCTTTTTATATAGAGGCAAAGCTTTCTTCTTCTCCCCAGTCAACTTCCGAGTTCATCATCGTTATTTAAACGGCAGTGCTTTTTGTTCATTCCTCCACTGAACAATCATCGTCATCACTGCTGCAGTCGTCGTCGCATCGTTCAAATGTTTTCCATTTCGTTCTCCCTGTTGTGTGTGCATTGCTGATGAAGGAAAAGTTATTTTTGGTCGAATAACTCGAACAAACGTCGTCAAGAATGGTGAATGAAAATTTTCATCTCTTTTTTTTCTGCCATGCGATTCTCTTCTTTTTCCTCCTTTCTTCTCATGACTTCCTTAGCAGACGTGCAACCTCGCAAACACTTGGATCTTCGTATTTTGCCGGGATGTGCTATTCTTTTGTGCGAGCGCTTCATTCTCCTTAAACGCTGTTTTCCAAGCAACTGCCATTATCGGATAAATATTTATTCATTTATTTATATTTTCATTTGTCCCGCAGCTGCTTTCAATTCTAGAGCTTTTTCTCGTACTGCTACCGGTTGTCAGATGCAACGGACTTGCTTCTTCAAACTGCGCTTGAAGCGGGGGATTTTGATATTCATATTTTATTTATTTGTTTATTTTATATCATCGCTTAAATTTTATTTGTGTTTCCTTCATCGTTCGATGATTGCATTTTGATGTTCGTTGTCAGCTGAACTGACAGTATGACGTGCAAATAAATCACTTGTCGGTAGGGCCAGCATTTGTACTCACTTAGCCGTGCAATTGCGCAGGACATCGCACAATAGGCACCTTCCAGTAATCCAGAAAATAAAAATAAGAATAAATAGAATTCGAGCCCTACGACAGTATAACTCTAGACTGCACTGTTTGTCAATTTTATTTGTTTTCCCCTTTCATGATAGAAAAAAATTCGCTCCATCACTCGTCGATTACTATATTATGAACCCTACGAACAGCTAGTGCTATGGAAACGTGGCAGCAATTTTCTGGTTATGTGTTTACAAATCTCCATTAGTAAATTGCTTTTGAATAACACTGATCTGCTTTTGCCGTGCCAAACCAGCTGGAAATGCTTGAGCTTTTTCTTTGGCTCCGTAACGAGAAGCCATATCCCGCGTTAACAAAGTCCTTCTCCGGTCGGGCTTGGAAAAGGCAGAGAGCCTCATTCATTAGCTCATCACTTAGGGGAAAAGTGTATAATGTGCCCCCCCTAAGAATAAATGGATATATCTCCGTTATACTTCCCCAAATTAACGTTACAACTACGTGTATATGTTGGTACTTAAGCTGACAACCAATTGCAATTGTTTATTTCATTTAGTATTGTGGAATAAACATGCTAGAAATTATTTAATAAAAGCACCTAAATGTTGTGTTTCTCGTCTGCGCGGGGTAAAATGCCCCACCTGCGGTATAATATGCCCAATGCGGTAATTTGAGTATTTCTACCAGTGACAGTCCAACTCTATTTTGTAGAAAGTAAAACTATTTCCTTTGTTTTGCAAAATATCGTTATTTTATGTAAAATAAACCTAGTTTCGGCCTTCTGGTGCACTTTTTCTTTTCTGCATGGGGCACATTATACCGCAGCTGTGGCGTTTTGTACCGGGTAGTTGAATTACCTAGAATTTGGACGTTGGTAATAAATTATTCCCACCACGGTTGCTCTACAATACTAATTGAATTAAATAATGGCAATTGGTTTCAAGTTAGATCTGTTTACCTATGTTTATAGCCACATTTGCAAGGGGGGGCAAATTGCACCACCGCAAGTGGGGCATATTGGCCTGCTTTTACTTATTTGAAAAAATATTAAATGCTAAAGCAAATCAAGCGTTTCATACCGTTATTTTTAGCAGGGATGTCATTTTGAAGTTCACTTTATGCAATCGAATCGCAACAACCGGTTATTTACAGATTTTGACAAGAAAATAGCTTATGGAAATGACGCCAAAAGTTACATCGGAAGCTGCTCAAAAACAAATTTATTTTTGTTTTGTTTTTACAGCATGTGACAACTGTCATACTTGCATAGTAGGCTAGTTCCATCAAATACTATGGTTTCTGGGTGGTTTTGCATTTTAATTTCGCTTGTTTAGCGAAAAACGAAGGGGGGGCACATTGGCCACAGGGGGCACGTTATACACAATTCCCCTACTTTGCCCAGGCCCAACGAACGGTAGTTTGATCAGCCCCAGCAGGAAGGAACGAGCATGTATCTCCTGCATAACAAAGAAGCTTTCTAAGAAGCCTGCCTGCTTGGAAGAAAAGCAAAATTAGGGACACCGAGTCCTACTCTAGCATCGTTTTCTTTGTTCATGCTGCAGCTTATACGGATCGTTTGACGCATATCGTTTCCGGATTACTTCCGTCTCGTTGGACTAGAGATCTATCAGGGACTATTAGCTTATAGCATGCTTCCGCGATTGTCGAGAGCGTTACGTCTATTTGACTTATCGTGATTCGAATTGTTGGCTCGACAGATTGTCCTAGAAGAAGCAGCGTGTATACGAGAGTTGGACTGGCAGCATTAAGCAGCGCTCGAAACATGGCGTCGACGTGATTGGCATGAAATTATTCCTCTACTTGGTGAAAGTTAGATAAAACTTTTAATTTGAATACTCAAGACTGATCTTTTATTGGGGAGGCGTTTTAAACAAATTTACTAGTAAGCAAACAACTGCATGTATTCACGTGAAGTGAACCTAGTTGGCTTAATAATGGAAATTAAATACATTAAACATTTTTCGAAGAATTCAAAATCTATTTTAATCCCAATATTCAACAGAGGAACACAATGACGATACTAAGAATTACTTCAGCAGTTACATATATAAATTGATTTTCTGCATAAAAACGTTTTTGAGCGTAGTTTTTTTATTTTTCTCACACTGTTATTGATTTACTAACAGGGTACTCCAATTATATCCAGTTAACCAGTTTTGTGGGGTATTTCCTACGTAAACGGGCGACGGGGCAACCGCTTTTGGTAATGCTCTAACCGTAGACCTGCCGGCAACGCTTTTCCAAATGCCGCTGCCGTCAGTCAGAGCCGGCGCACATAGGAGTATTTGCCCCAAAAAGCTGGCCAAAATTCTAAATTGCTTCTTTCCAGTCGATATTGATAAAACATGATCAGAAATTAAATATTTCCTAACTCTGCATATGAAGTTAAAGAAATTGCCAACTAATCCCCTGTAAAGTTCAATTCGTATCTTTCTCTTATATTTATAAAAAACCGATTAAGAACATAACCATTTATTAGGTGTTGGGATGTGTGTCAGTATGTATGTGAGCTAGTACAGGTGTATGTGTGATGTAAAAGTGTATGTATGTATGTAAATGTGTAGGTGTGTACGTATACGTATAGAAGCATCACATTCTAGTCTTCTGTTTCATAGTCGCTGCATTTCTCATATTCTTCAGTTTGAAATTGATTTGCCTCCAACATCTTCAACGTTTCGGTCGAAAAAGGTTTGCTTTTTTTCTTGGTATCGGCCTTGAGCTACTAAGCAATGGATCCGAATTAAGCAGAAGTCTATTCAAAACATCTCTGTTGCATTGTATTCTTGAAAATTTCCTACCAAAGTTTTATTTAGTACAGTATATTGTTTTTTATTAAGAATAATTTAAACATACATACTATGAGAATAAAAGGAATTTAAAATTAACTAAGCCCATCATGTACTTTCTCGAATCACTCTAGAAGTCGATGGCAAACCCAATAGAAGTCAAATCATATACCTTAATGACCAGAGCCGAATAACTTCCGTTAACCTCCGCCAGGCTTGGCATACACTTTTCGCTTTAATTTTGCTCTTTTGATTACTGCTCCTCAGCCAAGCAAAATTTGAAAAAGTGGTGTATGGGGCATTTGTAGAGCTTATAATTATCTATCATATTGCTGAAGAAAGTGAAGATTTATCGTTAGTATTTACGGCGCTGTAGGGCATCAATGCCGTTGCTAGCAAAAAGAACGCTCTTTTTGCTACCAAGAGGGTAGCAGCCTTTTAGCGCTATAAGTACAAAATGCACAGTAATGCTTACTTCAGCAATATTGTAGATAATAACAAATTCTACAAACGCCCCATACATCACTTTTTCAAATTTTGCTTGGCTGAGGAGCAGTAATCAAAAGAGCAAAATCGAAGCGAAAAGTGTATGCCAAGCCTGACCTCCGCGAAAGTGGTCAGTTTACTGACCATCGGACGATAGTCATTAATACGGTACATGTACGGTAACCATAATGAGGGTTCTCCGTAACATTGAATAACATCTTTTTCTCTATAAATGACTTTGAACGAGTGTGTGAAATGATTCAAGGCGAGACAAACGCAGACTGTGACTGTTGCCGGCGACCTGCAAATATGCCTTTCTTACCCCGTTCGAAAGGTGCCGGTCTTACTCCCAAGGCACGTTTTTTAAGAAGACGATTTTTATACATTTATTAACCGTTATGTGTGCGACAAAAAAAACACCTTTAGCAGGGCGACAAGGGTACCCGGGTACCCAAAATTGATATTGTTATAACATCAACAATTTTAAACCGATTTCGACGAAATAGGTATCATTTGATTCGTTTATTTATCTAGTTTTGAATCATTTGGCCATTTGGCCACTAAAAGACATACGGGGCCCGAAAATCCGGAATTCCGACAGAGTGTCCGCTGTGAGGAAGAGAAATGATTGTATTGCAGGAAAATCAGTCATGCGGATATAAAAACTCTAAAAATTCATACAATGTACTATTTCATATAATGAGATGAATCAGGTTGGCCATTCCGGAGTAGGTTCCTGTGGGGTCATGGGTGGCCAGTCCAGGATTGGAGGTAAAACCTAGCAATATGAGTATCAAAGTTCTTGGAATTAGTTCGGTAGGTGATATTTTTTACATTTCGATGTATTTTGATTGGTTATTTCGAAAATGGTTTCTACGGGGTCACAGATGATACCGCAGGATTCAAGATAATGCTTAGCATTATCAGAACCGTTCAAAACGTAGAACCATCCGTTATACATTTGGAACCAGTTCCGAAATTATCAATCAGTACTAAACTGACCATTTCAGTTCAAAACATCTAAAAAATCCGCTAAACCAATTCTAATATTGGATTAGGCACCCAACTCGCCATCTGTATCCCTACAGGAACCAAATTCTGGAGTGGCCAATGCGATCTAAAGTCACCAATTTATATAATTAGATGAAAAAAGGGTCCACAGTGTCAAGTTCAAAGCTAATAGGTTTACTGAAAGCTGATATTCTTTCAAAACATGCGGCTTCCCACGTTTTACCGGATGTTGCTCCGGAACTACCGATTCCCGGGAACTACTTGTCATTTGATGGCCAAACGCTTTATCTAATCAAAACTAGATAAATGTACGAATCAAATGCCACCGGTTTCATCCAAATCGGTTCAACATAACTAAAGTTATGAAGATAGCAAATCATGGGTACCCGGGTACCCTTGTCGCCCTCCTACGTAATAAAAAAATTCAAGTGACTCTCATTGCTAAACCCCTTTATGGATATGCACCAAAAAAACCTCAATTACTTAAGATCAACGAGTTTTACAAAAAAAATTTCAATGACGTATGTTTTAAATTGAATGAGTTATAACTATTTTAAAACTGAAAAGGTACCCGGGTACCCTGTCGCACACATAACGGTTAATCATATTTCTACTTAAATCTCACTTATGAAAAACAATGCTAGCTAGAATATATAAAATCTTAAAATTTAGTTTGAAACTTCTTCTGAGAAATAAAGCTTAAAACCTACTCGCGAAAAGTTACAACGGGCTGCGCATCAGCGACACTCGCGTTTATTTTGTTTATTATTTTGATATTTTACGATTTATAGTAAGCTCGATCTGTTTTAAAACATCTGAAATAATAAATACAAATATGTTGAGTCTTTAATAACACAATTGATTAATGCATTCTAGTAAAACTCTATGCGTGCTTGTCTTATCCCCTGTGCCGGTCTTACCCGCACGACCCCTACCTTAAAATAATTAAATGTCTAAAAAACGACAAAGCGGAACCATGCGGAAGATTTTTCGATTCCACTATATTCTGTGATGTTTGACCTATCTGATGGTGATTGAAATTTTGCCGGGACATGCTCGGAAGGTTACCAAAACATTGATTAAAGTATTAAGATCTTACCACTATTTTTGGGGTAATTTTCGTAATCACTATTCGTATCGAAGACAATCATTAATTTTATGCAATTATACATGAAAACTATTGAATAACATCCTTCTTTGCTGATAAATACTTACCCATGGTGAATAGACACTATTTCACTCGGATTTTTAGGTTTTTGCACCAACGAGCGGAAGAACGCATTTTAAAAGTGAAAAAATTTACTGCCGAATGGCGTTCTAAATAGGCAGCTTGCTGAGCGAAGAAAAGCATAAATTCAGTTCAAAATCATACTAACGTGACTAGTAGACTATGCTGAGATTACAGATACTACATATAAATAAAAATCATGCATTTCATATTTCGGACTTATGGCCAACTTTTTGGGCCAAATACTCCTATGTGCGGCGTTCAGGCCGGCAAACCTGTGCAGTGGAACGGAGCTTCGCGATTCAGGGGGGCCTCGCGCTTGGTGACGACTAGAGAAAATTGTTAAAAATTTTAGTGGACAATCCCTGGCTGTTACAATTAGCTACTCAAAAATATGTGCATGATTTTCATTGTTTCCTTTCCTCTTTTATATAAATATAGAGTGCAAGGTAAAAAAAATCATGATTGGAAAATTGGACCTCGCTGCTTTGGAATATGTTGTTACATAATGTGCCAAACGACTCGGCTCTGCTTGCACGTCGGCTGTTTTGTACCAATGATATCCCCAGATTGGGATGGTATTCTACCCGTTTTCTTATAGAAAATGGACAGCGTTATAATGTTCGAGGTTAACAACATTTCTCGAGCCAGTTTCACTTTGACACATATCCCGGAGAATTGGCGGAATGCAGACAGATATTTAAAGCCCTACCTAAGGCAGTTAAAAAAAAAAGAAAACCATGCATAAGGATTTCGGAAACCGCACTGCACTGCGTTGGGAGTAGGTTGAGAAATCACTCAAATATCAAGAGACGGTACTTTGTGTTTTCCTTGATATTGAATGTGTTTTTTTAACCTTCCCGAAGACCGCAACTTTCTAAATAGTCAGCAGCGCAAGATACAGCCTGTCTAAGCATATTACATATACACTAGCTCCACGTAGTGAGTCAGTTCTGTGCTATTTCTCATGCCATCTTCCAGGTGGCAGTCATTTGAGTAATCTTCCTGAAGACCGCAACTTTCTAGATAGTCAGCAGCGCAAGATATAGTCTATACAAAAATATTACATATACGCTAGCGCCACGTAGTGATGCAATTCTGAAATACTACAATCCAACGAAAAGCCCTCGATCTGCTGAATAACTTTATCGAAGACACAAACGCTCTATACGGTCAAGATTACGAGTTATTCCTTGTTGGAACCAATTAAGTCAATTCCCATATGCTACGTAGATTCCATTAACACGGTTTCCATTTACGCGGTCCCTATTAGCGTCCTAATTAGGGGGATTACTGCAATCGCCTTGTAACGGTCCCGGAAGATTTCGGGCCGAGAGCAGTGAGGCTTAGCCAGAAAACATCCGTAGATGGGCGCACCAAAAAATTCACATAACCTAACTAAAAGGCTTTTCAATCGAAATTGAGAATAAACTAAAATAACTGGAATTTTTTTTACACCAGTTAAATTGTGAATACTGCAACTTAAATTTGTGCTTACTGTTAGCACTTTCCAGCAGAGTTGAATGAGAATAAACTGAGTCGATTAAATTCTTTATAAGTTTAAGCTTGTGCTTGGATTTGGACTTGAATTTGGGTTTGGATTTCGGGTTTACTGAAATGTGGACTTGGGCTTGGGCTTAGGCTTGAGTTTGGGCTTGAGCTTAGGCTTGGATTTAGAATTGGTCTTGGATTCGGATATCGAATTAGATTTGGGCTTGGGCCTCAACCTTTTTGGGCCCAGCCTTGGGCTTGATCTTGGGATTGCATTTGAACTTGAACTTGGGTTTGGACTTGGGGTTTTCTGAGCTTTGGACTTGGACATGGACTTGTGCTAAGGCTTCTTGAGACTAGGCTCAGGCTTTGGCTTGGATTAGATTTCGTACTTTTTTTCCATGTTGGGTATTTTTATCATTGCGACCATTTGTTTGATTTATTGTGATATATTCCCCGTTTTATTATAGCTATGTTGTCAAGATGACGCACCACTATCAGAAGTGATTGTCATTTTTTGACTAATAGCATTTGACTAGCCCCGTGATGCACTTCGGATGACGTGCACTACTGCGCTGGGAGTTGTTCTCCAAATATCAGAGGGTTCTAACAGCCCTCTTTCGAAGAACCTTAATCTTTTATTGAGAATTGCCGGACATCGGCATAACAGGTGTTCCGAGTCTTCTTTTTCTATGCCACAGAAGCGACATATATCATCATGAAGTTTTCCCATTAGCTTCAGATGATAGCGGCTCGGACAATGTCCTGTTATAAGATCAGTATAGATGCTTAGAAGCTCCAGGATTTTGCGAGTCATTGAAACGTTTGGAGAGATAAAACGTTTCGACTGCCTAGCATTGAAAGTGTTATTCCAATTTGATTCCATTTTCGTACATTCCCATGCTTTTAACTCCATTTTTAAAGCGGAAGCAGATAAGCAACAGAAGGGCTCAGGTCCTACAAATTGATGAGATGATCCGAGTCTTGCTAGTGCATCAGCTCTCTCATTTCCATCAGTTCCACAGTGACCTGGGACTTTAGCGCGTTTAGAGCTGCTTGGCTGTCGGACATGATGCATATATTTGAATGTCTATAGTTCCCGCGCAAGCACACAGTTGTACATTCTAGAATTGCTTGTATTTCAGCTTGGAATACAGTTGGCCATCTGCCCATAGGAATTGACATGTCTATTCCTGGGCCAGGTACTCCTGCTCCCACTTAATTGTCCATTTTTGAACCATCTGTATAGAAAACTGTCGAGCCTGGACGAATATCGGGACCACCATCTTACCAGGAGTCACGTCTAGGCTCAAATACACGAAATATTCGGTTGAAGTTGTATTTTTTCTCCATCCAATCTTCATTACTGGTTACAAGAGGATTAATACTAATAGTTTTTAGAATACTGAGATGACCGGTTAAGTCCCCTTCAAAAAGGTTCATTGATCTTTTGATCCTCAGAGCACTTTTTTCAGCTTCTAATTGTATAAACTGATGCAATGGAAGTATATAGAGTAAAGCATCCAATGCCTTTGAAGGCGTACTTCTCATTGCACCTGTTATTGAGAGAGTGGCTAGCATTTGAAGTTTTTCCAGCTTTATTTGGGTAGTTTTCTCTTTCGTTTTTGGCCACGTTTTTTAGATCCAATGGATCATCTTCGGTTTCAATCCCCATTGCTTACCAAACGTTCTTTTACATATCCATAGAGCATTTGTTGCTTTGTTTATTGCTTGCTCTAGATGTGTGTTCCAATTGAGTTTTCTGTCATGAAATACTCCAAGATATTTGACAGTGGCTGAAAGTTTTAAAAGTGTTCTTTTCAATCTGATGTTATTTAATGTAAATTTTTTCCTTCTAGTAAATGGTATGATAGTAGTTTTATTGGCATTAATGCTGAGGCCCTGCCTATCACACCATGATGAAATCAAATTTAAAGTCATTTGTAATCAAATTAAAGTCTTCAAATTTTCCTCGAACAATTATGACTATTATTTCAAAGTCTAGCGCCGTAAACTTTTGAAGAAGATCATCAACTATTAAAGACCACAACAGAAGGGATATTAGGCCTCCTTGTGGGCAACCTTTTACTGCTCTAATGCTTATAGCTGAGCTTCCAGGCTTGCTGATATCTCCCTTTTTAATAACATTTCGCTAATCCAGTCGATAATGGATATATCGAAACCATGTTTCGTCATAGTCGTAATCATTGAATTATGAGATGAATTATCAAATGCGCCTTCAATGTCAAGGAAGGCACCTAGGGAAATTTCTTTCGCTTCAATAGACTTTTCTAGTTTATTTTATATGAGTTTGTACTGCTGATATTGAAGATTTGCTTTCTTGATATGCGAATTGATATTCGCTCAAAGGATCTTTGGCTAAATATGATGACTTTATATGCTTATCAATTATTTTTTCCATTGTTTTTAACACAACGGACGATAAGCTTATCGGCCTGAAGGATTTTGGTGAAGTCTTATCCTTCTTATTAGCCTTCGGAATGAACGTGACCCGTACTTGTCGCCATACTGCTGGTATATGACCTAGTATCAGGCTTGATTGAAAAAGGTTTGTTAGAATAGGTGTTAAAAACGCCTTGCCCTTCTGTAGTAGTACAGAAAAAATTCCATCCCTACCTGGTGATTTGAAGGGTTCAAAAGTGTCAATCGCCCATTCAACCTTGCTTCCTATAAAAAATTTTTTGGCCAAAGTACAAGCATCATTCCTGTTTCTTTCTAACCCAGTCCTTTAACTCGCTATTTCGTGAATGTCTGTCCTGGTTTCAAGATTTACAGTTCTTAATGCCAGTGCACTTTGGTCTCCGCATGTATTAATGATTGAACAGGGAAAATGTGTTCTCATCATTAACTCTAATGTTTCCTTAGTTGAGTTAGTAAAAGAGCCATCCTCTTTTTTCAAAGTACCTAACCCATTAGAATGATCTTTAGCGAGGATTTTCTGCAATCTAGCAGTTGCTGGAGTATTTTCAATGTTTTCACATGTGTGCCTCCAGTGAATCCTCTTTGATCTTCGTATTTCCCTATTATAGGCAGTGAGAGTTTGTTTATACTCCTCCCACTGTTGTGTTCTTTTTGCCCGGTTAAATAATTTCCGAGTTTTCTTTCTAAATTTCTCCAAAGTTTTGTTCCACCAAGGTACATCTCTATTCGTAGAGCGTTCCTTTGCAGGACAGCTTTCGTGATAAGCTTGTTGGATCAGGTTTGAAAGTTGATTTGAGTTGTCCTCAAGTTTTTACATGTCCTTGAGCAGCCTTTCAAGTTCTTGACTCCAACCTTCAGTTTCAAATTATACTGATCCCAGTTTGTATTCCTGGGATCTCTTATAATTTGCTTAAGTTGCTGATTAGCTTCGTAATCAAATATGATTTGCTTGTGATCGGACAAGGATTCTTCATTCGATACATGCCAATTTTTTATTTTATCAGTCATCGTTGGACTGCATAGTGTTAAGTCAAGTACTTCTTGCCTTATTGCGTTTACAAAAGTTGGCTCGTCCGCTTTATTGCATATATCTATATCATTTGATGATATATAGTCTAAAAGGAGTTCACCTCTGTTATTGGTATCTGTGCTGGCCCAAACAGTGTGATGGGCGTTTGCATCACATCCAATTACACTCAAGTACTTTTTTTACACGGTTTGTTTTTTCGAATATTGAGAACGGGGCTATTTAGGGACCATTCATTTATTTCTCAATACGTTTGGGAGAGGCCCGACATTCGTCACGTATTTTGTAAATGGTCCCTAAATTGCACCGTTCTTGAGTAATCGAAAAAAACAAACCGTGTAAAAAAAGACTCGAGTGTACAAGTGCTTTGTTTTGTTTCTTGCAGTAAGAAACCAACCACTTCTGATAGAGGTACTTCACCCATATCTACTGGAAAATATGCCGATGCTACGCAAATTTCGGTCGTGCCATGGGTCGTTGGAACCTGCATCATTATTGCTGTGAGATCTTTTGTAATCAATTCTGTAATTGGAAAACTTTTTATGTTTTCACTTACTAAAATGGCAGCTCTTGGCTTGAGCTCACCTTCGGCGTAAATCAATTTACACTACTTTGTAGGAATTCCTTGTATCCTACCTTTATAGGTCCAGAGCTCCTGGATCAGTGCTACATCCAGGTTGCTTTCTGTGAATCTTCTACAAAGTACAGCAGTTGCTCCCTTTGCATGGTGAAGATTCACCTGGACAAATTTAACATTTTTTCTTTGTAATTTTATATGATTTGTGGTACGACCGGGCTGTTTTGGGTTAAGTCCTACACCGTTGACACCACTGGGTCCTGGGATTTGACTGATTAGATCAACATCACCAGCTTCCTCTTGGGTCTTATCGATGTCAGGGTCACTCCTGAGCGCTGATCCCCCACTTCTTTTGTTATTGATATTTCTATTAAAAGTTTCATTAATTGTTTCCATCTCGATGGTCTTAATTTGCTGGAAGAAAGAATCAACTGTCCCTTACCAGCTTAGAATAGAGGGAGCAAATTACGGCACGGGGTGCCCTGGTACCATGCAGGCTCCGTTCGACCTTGGGAGACTTAATTAGACCCCCCAAGCATTCATCCTTAGGCACGGGTCACGTTACACCGAGGATTGGGGTTCTCCTCCGCAATTTACTGAATGCAGCATGCTCCAATGCTGCTTGCTACATTGGGAGCAAAAGTTTTTTACAAGATTTGCCGCGGAAGAGACTCGGTGTGCAGATCTAGATGGATCCATCACATGTTTGTCATGGAGCCATCCAGCGCTGCACACCGAAAGACAAATCTCAACACTCGTCCTTTATCCCGGCTTGTGACAGACAGTTCGGGTCCCGATCCAATTTCCCCATCACTTGTTCACTCTTTTTATGGAGTTACACGTGTTAGTTCATAGGCGTGGTCCCTCACTGGCGGAGTTATTTCGTACTTGGACAAGGGCTGGGCGATTTCAATGCAGTACGATTTTTGTAAAAATGAGGACCACCCTACACAGCTTCAGAAATTTATAGAATAACTTAATTAAAAGTTAGTTTTGCTATTATTGCGAAAATAAGAACCACTCAAACCATCAATTTCGCCAAAAGAAAGGTCTTTCATAATCGAACCTACCTCAATATAGTTTCACATCAAAATGAAGTTTTCCCTTAAATTTTCTGCTACGTGCTACAGATATCTGATATTTAGCTGACGCATACTTCACCACGAATACGATACGTACAACCAATTTGTTTGCATCAGTTGCATTAGAAAAGATGGTACCATATTATGAAATCATTAAAAAGGTTAGATAGAGCGTAGAGTACATGTAAAACTCAGGGTGTTCCGTAGCCGCAAGGTTGTCTGAGTCTGTTTTGACAAGCGAGTGGTCGTGGGTTCGAATCTAAGTAGAATCAAGTCATTCGATGTCAAGTTACTTTAGCATGGCTTATTTTACCCTTCCTTCATGCGGAATTCTAAATTACCTGCTGAAGGCTCTTGACAGTGCAAAAGTCCCTTCTATAGTAAAGTGATGTGCTGGTCAGAGGAACGTATGAGTTCTCGCCAGGGACGCCTATAATATGGGATAGTACTGACAACGAAGAACAAGTGGGTAAAGTAGATCAAGCTTTCGGAGAAAGGGTAAACTCCAATACACACAAGTACGCATAAAATTTAATAAGCATATCGCTTACTCAATAGCGATTATAGCAAAAAGAAACGCAGTGAAGGTATCAGCAATCACCCGGGCGATATCATAATAGATCAATTATACTGGTCGCAGTGATGAGTCCACACAGGAAAAAGAAACTACCAAACTCTACACGCATGTATATACTTACACTGTAGAGTTTTTTTGGGGTAGAAAACTCTTTCACGTAGAGTCGCTGTAGGACTCTACCGATGAGCTCTACAGGGTACATACACCATACACATCTACGCGAGATTTTTTCAAGCTTTTCGTACGAAAGTCTAATGTAGTGGATAGTCAGTTTAGTAGTTAGTAACAATTCACATAGTTTTTGCCATTGATATTTAAATTTTTATTTAGTTCTTGTTTTCAAACTAAAATATATCTAGATACTTTTATATTTCACAGCAAATATAGAACTGCAGAGTTATAATTGCGAACGCCGGGATGACTGTTGAACAGTGATTTGCAATTCTTTTTTAAGCACTGCCTTTTCCAGTAAACCAGACACATTCGGATCTCTCGGCACACACGGCAAACCAGAGTAGACAACCAGAAAGCTCCTCACGTCAGGTGCTGATACTGTTGCTGCATTTTCCACAGTCCCCAGTCTGCATAGCGGCGATAGCTTCCGCAACTCTTGTCGTGAGAGCTATTGAAATCGACACGGTGAAAGCTTCCTTTTGTAGCTTTCCGGTCGAAGTGAGTCAAAATCGCATTTGAAAAACACTAACAGGATTCTTCATGGAGAGACAATCGTTTTCACTCTGTTGCGCTCGATTCGACGTTGCAGTTTGTAACTACTCTTTTGTTCAGTCTGAACTTCTCAGGGCGGACATAAGTCAATGCGGAGAACAAGCGAGTACGTGGAAAAGAATATAGCAGGGCTCTATGATTAAATATGATGAAAAGATAATATAATTCACTAGATACAACGAATTTATTCAAATATCGTTTGGCGTCAGGATGGGAAAGGGTTTTTGGATGGTTGTATACCTCAACGTAGCTGTGTCGTAGCTCCTCCGAAGTCTGCTCAGGGTGGTGAATTTTAGCTGTGCTGCCACCTCGTGGCCGGGTGGTGTCTAGAACAGCCGTCTCAACCAATCTGGTGGGCGGCGGGAATCCAACTTCGCTGGCCGCCTTTAGCCGCCGGTGATACCGTTGAAGGCCTCGTTCACAGGTCGCTGGTTGGTTCGAATCTCGAGGGGTCCCGCAGTCTGCCAGTGAAATACGGAACACAAAAGAATCTGCGTCCGCGATCGTAGCCTGGTGATTTGCACGGGCCAACGGGAACGGGAAGGCACTAGATGCGGTCACTCACACACTTGGCTCACTTTTTAATTTTTGTCGTCACCTGGCGAAAATTTATACTTTTATAAAATGACGCGACTTGGTTCGGTCTATGGTTGTTACCAGAAAGAAGGCCGTCCGCAGGGCAGACGGCGTATTTATCCAACTCCGCCCAATTTTGCAAGTCATGCTGACATCTCGCGTAGCTGTCAACGTTGGTCCACTGACAGGCGGGCAGTTGCGTCAATGTATACGGTTTTTGTCGGAGTTGATATGGAGGGGTATTAGGAGCGGGATTGGGATTTTATTTGAATTTAAATTTAAATTAGGTATATTTAACTCAAGAAAGGTAATTAGAGTAGAATTTTAGTTTTAAAGCAAAATATTTATTTTCATTAGATTTTAATTATTTAAATTAGAAAACATATTGGATTAATCAATTAGATGAATTAGATTTAGTTTATAATACAAAATATAAGAATTTAAATGAAAAATTTAGCTCTCGTGCATTGTGACCTACGATTAAGGGGTTACAAGTTGGGGACGCTTTTCGATTGTCTCGTGCTTTGACTTTACCCTATCAAAGTGATATATATCACTGGGACGCAAGAACAATCCATCTTCAACTGTATATTTCTGTCAAAGGACGGACAGAAAACTTTGCCGATCTGCGACGTGTCTGAACAGACTTCACAAAGAAGTGAAGCCTAAAGCTGGGCTCACTCAAATTTCGTCCAAAGCATGTTTCAGCTGTTGTTTTTCAATACTTCTGATTTTCGGATTGACGGCTTCTGGATTTGAAATAAAACCATAAAATTTGCTCTATCGTATCAGCAGTTGGGTTGAAGGCACTGGGAAGCTGAAGTCGCATTCTGCTACCTTCACCAACAAAAAAAAAAACACAGACAAAACCTGACATCTGCTTCTGAAGGGTGTTAAAAACCTGCAAGTTACGACCGCATAAACGTGCTCTGAGTTTAAGAAAATCCGACTGACGGGCTGTGGCTGTGAGCGCCTACTTCTGCACACAAACATCTTTCGTTCAAGAAGAGCAGCCTCGTGGATCATGTGCATTGGGGCGCAATGTGGAGTGCTGCATTGGCGCTGGTTGTTTGTTTGTTGAGTTTTCATTCCGACTTCAATTGTTCCGAGTGTGGCTTATGAGAAGCTCGTTTTTGTTGTGAATGAAAGTTTTTATTACGGCGCCGGAACCGTCAGGTGGATTGTAGCCAGTCTTGGTGTAACGTTGTTATATGCTAAGTTTTAGATAGTAAATTAATTATAAAAATAAAATTCTGCTATAAATCTTGAAATGTCTCTTTGGGTAACTGGTTAACCTTGATTAAATAGTCAAAAAAAAACCTAACAAGAAAATTTTCTTCTAACGATCCCGCATTACTTCTTTTCGCCAACAGTCGGCTCGCAAAGGCACAGCAATTAGCAAAAATAAGAAAATACTTTCCAAGTTACCTGCTACTTCAAAGCGTGAAGGTTTGGCTAAAATTCGTGTTCAGCTCGGAAAAGTTTCCATTCAGTGCTGTGGGAAACGAACACCTGGTTTCATCGTCAAGAGCGCTTCGCACTGCCTTAGTTCCGAGTGTTTTCTTCGTAGCAAATAAATTATTTCGCTCACATGCGAATTATTTCATTCCGGAATCGTTGAATAATTCACCAAGCGAAGATGATACTCGTGAGAGATGCCTGTGAAAAATTACCCCACTTGCTGCTGGAGGATCTCTGCGCACCGCACACCTGCCAGCAACAGCAGCGGTATAATCTGAAAGGCAGCGGAATCGGTTGCCTTCGAACAAGAGAAACCCATTTTTAAGGGTAGTTGCATGACGGAGTCTTCTCGTTGTGTTTCGCTGAAAGAAAAGAATTGCGACGATTATCACTCGCTTTGAACGTCCATCCGCCCACTGACTGGCTGGTACGAGTGGTGCAGATAATGGAGGCGAAACAATGATTCATCCCGGCACGGCCATTGACGGATGGAATGAAAGCGAACAATCGATGGTGATGGGATGCTATAATCTATCATTTAGACGAGGGCTGGCAACTAAACTTAGGGGAAAGAGCGAGAGAGTTTTTCTCAAGGCTTTTCCCAACCTGCTGCCCACATTCGGGTGAACCACATACACATTTATAGGGCAGAAGACATTACCGTCATCGTCAGTTTGTTATCGTTATTATCGCCATTATTATCCTACTATCGACAAGCGAGGGTTCGTTTTTCTACCACCCGAGCCCATGCTGTCAAACATAAAATCTGGGTTCTTTGTTTGCTTGTCCTGCTTCCAACGCTCTTGTTCTATTGGCACTGATGACAGGGCTGTCCGCTACCGGAACGAGGGCAAATAAGCTGCTCAGCTCTCCTGGTCAGTCTGCTTGCTTGGCACCACCGGGGGGACGCCAGCTGAAGCATCGAGCATCGAGCGTTCATGGTAAATTTATTATTCCAGCTTATTTCTGCTGTTGCCAACAGTACAGTTCGGTGCGACTGCTCACACAGGACCGACCGGTCAGACAGACGGCGTTGCTTGAAGCGTAAAGTTGATACAGGTTGACCCCAGCATGGCAATGTGTCGTATCAAAAAGTACAGGTTCTTGTCTTTTTGATCTATGATTTAGCGATTAAAATTACAGTTTTCAAAGTGAAAGTAGTTGGCTCGGTATGATATGGGTACCGGTTCTTTGAGCTGCTTTGGGGATGATGCTACTATCTGTAGGGGAATGGACTTTTATCATCTTTTTACTAAGCGTACTTTTAGAAGGGATCAGGTAAAATACCTTTACATGATATTATAGCGAAGGTATCCAGCTTCGAATGATTTGTGTTCAGCTATCAGCTAATGGCTCCTAAGTCATACATTGATCGATGAAACATTTTCTATTGCCTTCATATAGCATACCAAGAAAAGAAATATATTTCTTACTTCATCATGATGAACGAATGTAAAACAAATATCTACAAAATCAACAATCACCAATCAACTTGCTTCACAATATTTATATAAAGCATTTCACCGAAACTGTTAGGCGACATCCATTTAGTACGTCACGCAAATTTTGACAAAAATCAACCCCCCTCCCTCCCCACATTGTCACATTTGGCCACACGTTCATGACCCCCCCTATACATTCCAGCCTTTTAATTTCAAGCTATAAATTTAATTCACTTCAATCAATTCATCAAATAACAAAAAATGAATTTCAGCAAATAAAAGAAGGAAAATATTCGAGCTTATAAGTCATCGATTAGTGACCACATTGGTGCAGCAAGCGACGAAGATGTGCCACCCCCATCGATAAGGGAAGTTAAAGAAGCCATTCAACGGCTGAAGAACAACAAAGCAGCGGGAAAGGATGGCATTGGAGCGGAACTTATCAAAATGGGCCCGGTCAAGTTGGCCGGCTGTCTGCATCAACTGATTGTCAAGATTTGGGATACGGAACGACTACCGGAGGAGTGGAAAGACGGGGTTATCTGCCCTATCTACAAGAAAGGTGATAAGCTGTATTGTGAGAACTACCGAGCCATCACTATCCTGAATGCCGCCTACAAAGTGCTGTCCCAAGTCCTCTTTCATCGACTATCGCCAATAGCCAATAGATTTGTGGGAAGTTACCAGGCCGGCTTCATGGAGGGTCGGTCTACAACAGACCAAATCTTCACCCTGCGGCAGATCCTCCAGAAGTGCCGCGAATTCCGAGTCCCCACGCACCACCTGTTCATCGATTTCAAAGCCGCATATGATAGCGTAAACCGTCAAGAGCTATGGAAAATTTTGGACGAAAACGGCTTTCCGGGTAAGCTTACTAGACTTATCATGGCTACGATGGATGGGATCCAGTGCTGTGTGAGAATCTCGGGTGGATTGTCGGACCCATTCGAATCTCGCAGGGGACTTCGACAAGGAGATGGTCTTTCCTGCCTGCTATTCAGCATTGCGCTGGAAGGTGTTATAAGGCGAGCGGCGATCGAAATGCGGGGCACGATTTTCAATAAATCCAGTCAATTTATCTGCTTTGCTGACGACGTGGATGCTGTCGGCAGAACATTTGAGGCGGTGGAAGATCAGTACACCAGACTGAAACGCGAAGCAGAGAAGATTGGATTGAAGATAAATACGTCTAAAACGAAGTATATGCTGGCGGGCGGGACCAAGCGCGACAGGGCTCGCTTGGGCAGTACCGTGGTAATCGACGGGGATGAATTCGAGGTAGTCGACGAGTTGGTATACCTTGGCTCGCTGGCAACAGAGGACAACAATACCAGCCCTGAGATTAAAAGACGTATTATCAGCGGAAGTCGGGCCTTCTACGGACTCCACAAACACTTGCGGTCGAACAATTTGAGCCCCCGTACAAAGTGCACACTGTACAAAACGCTAATTAGACCGGTTGTCCTCTACGGGAACGAAACGTGGACACTGCTAGAAGAGGACCTACGAGCACTCGGAGTTTTCGAACGGCGGGTGCTAAGAACCATCTTTGGTGGAGTGCAAGAGAACGGTGTATGGAGGCGAAGAATGAACCACGAGCTCGCGCGTCTTTACGGCGAACCAAGTATTCAGAAAGTGGTTAAAGCTGGACGGATACGCTGGGCAGGACATGTTGCTAGAATGCCGGACAACTATCCCGCAAAAATGGTTTTCGCTAGGGATGGGAAAACTATCATTAATTACTGATAGTTATCAGTAAGCAATAATATCACTAAGTATCAGTAAGGTTTTGCAGTTATTGATGCTTACTGATACAGTTACGTCGTCCCGTTAAAAAATCAGTTGGATTAAATAAATGGTAGGTAGTTGCGTACGATAGACGAGAGTGACACAATATACCGTCATTGTCATCAGCAGCTTAGAGCCGGGGTGGCTCGTGCTGTTTCAAGCAGTCGTCTCTATTTAACTCGATCTTGGGCCATTCGTCGCAAGTTTCCCAGTCGTCTCAAAAGCCATAGATCACTTTCGACTTGGTCAAGCCATCATGGATGTTGAGTCTTCGTGTTTCCGGTGCCGGTGGGGTTGTTGAAAAGAACTGTTGTCGTTGCTCTGTCGTTCGGCATCCTTACGACGTGCCCGGCCCACCGTAGCGTACCGACTTTCGTCAGATGTAGATGGGGGTCTCAGGGATTCTTAAGCAGTGAAAGTTCTACCCTTGATGAAAATCATGCCTCTTGTTTCGATACTCGCTGATCGGAACACCGCCTCAAGAGTGACGTTGAACAGCATACTGGACAAGCTGTCACCTTGTCCCAACCCTCGACGAGTCTCGAAGGGACCCGAGTGTGTCCCAGAGACGTGCGAAGCACATCACTCGTTCCAATTTAGCTCTGATTAGTCGGGTCAGTTTATCCGGCAAACCGGTTTCGTGCATTATGTACCATAGCTGGTCGCGATGGACTGTATCGTATGTTGCTTTGAAATCAATAAAGATGTGATCCGAGGACACGATGTATCCTCAACATTTCTGCAAGATCTGTCGAATGGAAAAAATCTGGTCGGCAGTTGCGCGAGCCCCCATGAAGTCCACATGATAAATTACAATGTAAAATTACAATGAATAATTCAGTTATTACAATTGCCTATTTTTTGCTACAACGCCGTGATGGGTAAAATTACTGATATTTACTGATAGTTATCAGTACCGTACTGAAACTACTGATAGTTATCAGTAACGATTTTTAATGATAGTTCCCATCCCTAGTTTTCGCATCAAATCCGGTAGGAACAAGACGAAGAGGGGCACAGCGAGCGAGGTGGCAAGACCAGATGGAGCGAGATCTGGCGAGCACTGGGTGCCCGCGGAACTGGAGATCAGTTGCCATGGACTGAAACAGATGGAGAAATTATACTGCGCAGGCCTTGTCATAAGACGTTAGGCCAATTAAGTAAGTAAGTAAGTCATCGATTCATGGATTTTGAAGATGATCTCCAATTGCTGCGATCGGAAACACTTCAGGAGTCGCTGATGTGTCGTCGATTAATGTTTCGCGCATGTCCACGTCCTTTACATCCATCCACTCAAATTCGTCTGATCTATAGAACTATAGTTGAAAGAATCAGGACTTCCTGCTGACGCACAGTGGGACGCACACTTAAAACACTCAGCAGAATTTGCCGAGATTTGGACAGCAGAGCGTTCGGTAAAAATTTCAGTTTTGCAAATCGACGTTCACGGATCTTTACTAACGTTTGGCATCATAAAAAAATTTACGCTCGGCTGTCCAAATCTCGGCAAAATTTTGCTGACTTCGGCACTTTTTTTTAAGTGTGTGGCTTTAAAAATAGGCGGACATCAGCTTTTGCTGCGAAACTATTCAGTATTCCGCATTAGTGTCTTCACAAAAGTTTCTTGGTTTTTAATTTATTTTTTTGTTAGATAAAAAAAATTACATTAAGGGGGTGGGTCAATAAATAGTGAAATTATCTTTTTTATTTTAGGTCCAAAATAAACAGTGCCTAAGGAAAAGTGGTAGAGGACATTATTTAAAGAGTATTTAGTGAAGGAAAAAAGTTTTTATCCCTTAAGGGAAAAAAGATATTGAGCTACACAATAACAAACCCCCTTAATAACAGTTTTCCTAATTTTTCTTGCTTGTTTCCATTTCTACGTACTTTTGATGTTCAGCAAAGTTTAAGATATAGTAAACATGCATCTTTTTGCTGAAGAGAGTGTAGCTTTAACCTTATGGGATTTTGAGCTGTTACAGTTTTTATATAATTTTCTAGTCAATTTTCAGGTGATTTATTTCAAAAGGGCGCAAGTATGCGCAGCCAACCTCAGCGACTTAAAGTGTTATGATGCAGTGGCTTTCATTTCATGTACATATCACGGTGGAACATTTGAGCAAACTGCGACTAAAAATATCGCGTTTTACGCCTGAAAAATTATATAAAATAACGTAATAGCCCAATACAAATGGTATAAACCCATTTGAAATAAAAATAAATTTAATAATATATGATTTAAAAATTCAATGATGCTATATTTCTGTTATCCGGTTTCAATCCGGATTGAATAAACAAATTCGCTATTAGTGAAGCAGCACTAAAGTTTTCGCATGAACCAAATTTTTCGAAAACGGTACTCTTGACTCCTCCGAAGCTAACGATGAAGAAATGAACAGTTATTTAGAAATATAGCATCATTGAATTTTTAAATCATGTATTATTAAATTTATTTTTATTTCAAATGGGTTTATACCATTTGTATTGGGCTATTACGTTATTTTATATAATTTTTCAGGCGTAAAACGCGATATTTTTAGTCGCAGTTTGCTCAAATGTTCCACCGTGATATGTACATGAAATGAAAGCCACTACATCACAACACTTAAAGTCGCTGAGGTTGGCTGCGCATACTTGCGCCCTTTTGAAATAAATCACCTGAAAATTGACTAGAAAATTATATAAAAACTGTAACAGCTCAAAATCCCATAAAGTTAGAGCTACACTCTCTTCAGCAAAAAGATGTATTTTTGCTATATCTTAGACTTTGCTGAACATCAAAAGTACCTAGAAACGGAAATAAGCAAGAACAATTAGGAAAACTGATATTAAGGGGGTTTGTTATTGTGTAGCTCAATATCTTTTTTCCCTTGAGGGATAAAAACTTTTTTCCTTCACCAAATACTCTTTAAATAATGTCCTCTGCCACTTTTCTTTAGGCACTGTCTATTTTGGACCTAAAATAAAAAAGTTAATTTCTCTATTTATTGACCCACCCCCCTAATGTAATTTTTTTATCTAACAAAAAAATAAATTAAAAACCAAGAAACTTTTGCGAAGACACTAATGCGGAATACTAAATAGTTTCGCCGCAAAAGCTGATGGCCGCCTATTTTTGAAGCCGTCCCACTGTGTGACGTCTTGCAACAACACGCTTTGGAAGAACTTTTCTGACGGATTTTGTCATTTTGTGTATTTTTTTGCAATCATTCAGCATTACTTTAGATGCGAAATTTAATCCGCAAGTGGCACAAACTCTATCCTTCTGGAAGCTTTTGAGAGAGGGGCAGTATGGGTTGTACAGAAGAACCTTAAAAGCAGCCGTGGAACTTCGGTATGAGTTTTTGTTCATCTATTGAGTTCAGCACGAATGTCAAGGGAAAACATTGCCATGGGTCTCTGGTAGCACCCCGTAGCCCCTCAGGAGTTTATGTGACTACAATTTGCGGTTGCAAAAATCTTTTAGGCAGGACGGTACTCAAAGGGTTCTTCAGTGGTGTACAGCATATTCTGTGAAGCTTTAATGGAGAGTTCATACTACAAAAATAAATAAGTCCTGTTTACACAAATATGTTAAAAAAATCCATCAGTACGTTAATTTTATAGAAGCCTTCAATAGTTTTATCTCAAAATGAAGTAGCCTTTTTATAAATCCCCGAATAAATTTTACATTTGAATTTCTTTCCCTTGTGATGTCACATAACTTTATACCCCCCCTCCCCCCTACGTCACAAATAGTCACGTTTAGGTCAACCCCCCCTCCCCCTATAAGCGTGACGTACTTCATGGATGGCCCCTTACCAAGATTATATGTTACCTTGGTTTACTACAACTTGAAGCAAATGAGTTAAATGGTCATATCCAATTCTATAATAAAACTATCAGTAGCCTTTATGTGTGACTTTCATTTTTAATTCGCTCGCTTTTAGAATTACTGCTGTTCATTTGAATGATATTTGATGAAAAGAGTAGTCTTAGGGCTTTAATTCATTATGGAAACTTATTCTGCCATTCAGAGGCAATGCAGTGAATTTTATTTATATAATAGCAAAGCAAAGCAAAACCTAGATGCTACATTCCGTTGTCGAAACTTGACATTCTGTTTTTATACGATAGACTTTGCAGCCAGCTGTTAGAATACAGGACAATTGCAGGGCCAGTTGCTACGATCCGATTGATTCCGACAGCCTCTCCCAGCCGAGATTCGAACATACGACGACTGGCTTATTAGGCCAGCATCATACCCCGAGGCCAACTGGGAGGTCTAGTAGCATAAAAACTTGATTGAACCAGAATATCAAGACATCATTTTCTGGTATTTTAAGTGTTTCTATTGTTGTTTCCGTTGAGCCTTTCCCTGATCAAATGAGTTCTTTAGATTTGAAAAATATTTACTTGACTCCAAAATACTTTAAACATTATTAAGCTACCGACTTTATTAGTACATTAACAGTTGCAAAAAAAAAACACACCAGTACTTAAATTTTTGAATTTTTACTCATTTTATCGTAATTATATCATTTCCGTAGTTAACAGGGTCCGGCACTTAAAGTGTAACTCTCTCAAAGGAATCTCTTAAAGATCTCCATTATTATTCAGGCAGCCATAATTTGGAGGGAAATCGCTCACCTAGTTGACAGCTTGCTCATAACTGTTTAACTATGCCAGAGTGAGCTTTTCGGTGTGAGTGACCGCTCCATCCGAGACGCAATGCGACAGACTTGAAGAGACTCGGTAGACAACTTACTCAGGTCGATTTAGATATGACCGAAGCTTTCCTATGTGAGTGTCGCCTTCGTCCGAAGACTTGGAGGGCTACCATTCAAACAGTCGACAGCTCGTTCAGAGAAGGACCTTGGAATTATTTGGATTGGGAATTGCGAGCAGATTGAAATGTCGTTAGCGTCGGGCCACTGTTATGGTCGGACCATCGCGATTTCACAATTTTAGTAGCTCGTGATATCTATGTACAAGCATTGTAAAACTTCGTACCGTGACAGCTGACTTTTCACAATATTGTGAGTTTCAAACGTGCATTCAAAACACGTGTACTGAGTTTAGTGACTAAAACTTTCAAAAAAAGTTTTGCAAGCGCAGTGAACTTTTCTTCAAGAAATGATTCATTAAATGCAATTATCAAGATAAATCTCGAAAATGTATCAAGTGCGTTGTGCTCCATACGAAGACTTTAGTGAAGTTCCCTCCAGTAAGGGGCTTGGGTAGGGCAAGGCAAAATATTACAACAGCGCTTATTCTAAACGTTGGGACACTTGAGTAGTAATGGTTGGGCTATCAAAATGTTAAGCACAGTAGCGTAATATTCACTAGAAAACGTCAGCCACTTAAAATGTGATAAAATAAAGCAAAATTAATATGATAAAAACATAGATTGTTTTTATTTTTGTATTGTAGTAGTATACTTCGGAAAAGGTGATTGTAGTAATAAAGATTTTACAAGATCGTCTAAATTTCGCAAAAATGTAATTAAAAGTAGGATATTTGTACTTATATGGGCCATTTTTCACGGAATAGGAATTGTCTTTTCATGTGTCTACAAAGAATTTCAATGCGTATTTCTTAGATTGTCAGCGGTGGTCCCACCCGTACAACCTGACCCGACTATAATAAAAATATTTGTCTTAACGTAAATACCGATAGCTTTATTATTTTCCAAGCAATCAGTTCGAGATCTTCCAGGAATATATCTTATTCTTAGTCCTTTGCAAAGATGTATTTAGACTTCTGAAATTTCTATTGAAACGAAAGTTATGGACGAGTGCCGCAAGGTGGCCCAAGGCCCAACCACGATGACAGTCCCCTACTAAATTGACAGAGCTAATTTTATATGAAATATGTAACCAAAGGTTACAAGAGAGTGAAGGATTTGCTATGGTTGGGTTTCCTGAGGAAGAAAATTTCCCAATTGAGGAATCCGTAGACTCTTAAAACGTTTTTGATGTTGATAACAGGCAACGCCATGACTTGATGATTGTCGGTCGACATTTTTCGAATGTCATCGCACAGTGGGGCGACTCCATACAAACGCTGGCCAAGCAAAAAAACCTCTGTAAATCAAGGATAATATGTGGTTCTTAAGTAATTTTGGGGTGCTGCGCCCGAATTTCAGGTTTATTTTGCATTAGAACGTAAATTTTTTGTGTTAGGGAGAATTTTCAACTATTTTTCAAGTATTTTTTATGTATAATGACGTATAAGAAATAAGGGTCATTTGGAAAACTATTGCAGATGGATTTTTATAGGATAAAACATTATATAAAACAATTCAAAGCAAGTATGAGCTTTAATAATCAACACAAAATCCATATAAGTTAATACTAATCAAAAGTCAAAACTTTTCCCCTTATTAGTTTTCTTAATCTTCTTTATCTCCATCTTCTTCTTTTTCTTCTTCTTCTTCTCCTTCTCCTTCTGCAGAATCACTAATTTAACGTTTCGTCTTCAATAGTAATATAGCGTTCTCAGAAAGATTTTTCTAATTACATTTTTCCGTTTCGAAGAAGCTATAAGCTTTATCCGGAGAAATAAAAAAAAAATTAAAAAAAAGAAATAAGAAGACGAATAAGTCTATCACGATTTGTATTTTCACACTTATTTTTGCATGTAAAATATTGTCTTATAAGGCAATAACCTTATTTTCGTGAGGGTCAATACCCAAGTAACAATTCAAAGCCACTTGGTTTTACTTGAATTTTATAAAGGTTTTATTGCGGTATGAATCATTACCACTGGATTTATGGTGGTATTGCGCAATACCAAGAGGATACGAGTCCAAACACACTTATAGCTAGCTAGAAAACCATAATAAAACTGTTAATAAAGCGAATTTATTGTGGTTGCTTATATTACCACGTTAAAACTTGTTAGCTGCACCACGTCTCCTATAAACTTACCATAAGTGTGGCGTAGCAACACAAAATGGCGCACCAATCAAAATTGATCTTATCGCGGTTACTTGTCAAACCGCAATAAATCTGTTAGTTTTAAAGAGCTATTAAAATGGTAACACCCTAACCAATTTTTGCTGCTATTATGAAGAATACCAAAGTTCAACACCAAAATCATTTTTTTTATGCGAAGCCATATTGCCATATTCTAGTAATATGTTTTAGCTCGCAAACAACAAGTCATCAAAGCAAAGTATTTTGCAGAAAGAAGGTCATTATCAATCGGTTTTCCTGTCAGAGGAAGCAACTAAAATGATTTTGCTTGAAATTGAGATTGACTAACTGAATATTTTCAATTTGTTAAAACAACCAGTTTTCGAAAATAGCAAAATTTCAGTGGCGCACTGATTTTATCGACCTATCATATCAAAATGCACGATGAAATTAAATGCGCACATAGTGCAAACCAACGAAATTGCTTAAAATTAATTAATATTCTATGGGATATTTATTCTGGTCGCTATAAACCAAATCGTTCAGAATGATCTGTCAGTAAAACTAAAACTTTTCTGCTCACGGATATATTTTCAAGTTGACAAAGCTAGCGAACTTATCTGGCGTTTGCTAGTATAGCGAAAAGCATAAAGCGAAAAGCAAAAAGCGAAAAGCTTTTTTAAATTATGGCGATGGCTGTCAAGCAGCGAAAGCTTAATCGGTTTTATTGCTGCTTTTAGCAGAGCGTGATACGACTACTTGAGTTTATAGCCTGATTCTTATAGCAGTTATGAAAACATTCTGAGGCGTGGGCCACTTGGTCAGAAAGCAGTTTTATAGCGGTCATCATAAAGTTCTGGTGGAGCTCATAGTTTTATTAGCGGTTTTATGAAATTGGTCATGAAAACCGCTATACGAACGTAATAAAACTTGAAATTGTTACTTGGGTACCGGTGTAGTAGCTAGCATTCACGCCTCTCACACCGACGAACCGTGGTTCAATTCCCAACCCCGCAGAAGTCACGAATGACCCTAGTTGTTAAAGTGACTATAATTAAACAAAAAAACTTATTTTTGTGCTTCTTCTGTCATTCGTCCTATCAGCAATATAGTTGTCTAGATTCATTTATAACCGCGAGTTCAAATTCTTTGCATTGCAGTGGACGTATTGTATGAGGACTATACCCTGACGTAAAGGTTTTTGGTATACAAACAATATGCTTCGAATTTTTCTGAAATATTGTGTTCAAGAACTTGCTATAAGAAAATTTCTCAACCTTTTAATTATTTTAATATCAATACCCGTGATTTCAGAACTAATACCAGGATTGGCATAAGATCTTCGAGCTGAATTTCCGTCATTACTATCGCTGTATCCTCAAGATTTCCTTCAGCCTCTAAAATCTGGTCAATATACAATACATTCGAAGCAGCCTATCCAACAATGTAAAGAAGATATCCCATAATTAAGATATCCACCGTTTACTTTGCGTGTTTGCATTTTGTCCATATTGTTGAATTCTGATATAGTAGCCTTACAAGCGTAACATTTGTGCTCTGCGCTACTCTGCGCTAAATGAGACTATATCCATTTGAAAGCTCATATTTCACGCTAACTTTTACCGGTAGTGTCAATAGTGGCGAACCTTGGCTTCAAAACTTTTAAGCGTGTTTTACGCGAAAATATGGCACTTTTTTAATGAAAATTAAAATTGTGGCATACTATGATAAAATTACTGCATACTCAATTAATGGCTTTATTTTGCACTATTTTTTGAAGAACTTTTCCTTAGACGCCGTTGAAATCCGAGCTACCATTAGACCTCTAGCATGTTTTGAAATATTGGGTTATTTTTCAAAAAAACGCTAAAACATGCTGAGATAGCATACTTTCAAGATTCATAGAAAATTCAATTTTATCATATTGATCTAAAATTTTGGATTTGAACACTTCAATAGTATAGAATCACAGGAAAAATACAACGGAGAGTCGAAATGAACTTTCATTTTTTGGCTGCTGGCCAGCGATTCCCCACTGTGCATCGATGTACGATCTTTTCGGGGACTCTTATCGATTCTGACCACTATCTAGTCGTGTGTAAGATACGCGCAAGGTTGTCGTAAGCGGCGAAGGCTCGCACTGAGAGGACGCTACGTTTCAACATTCAGCGGTTGACGACAGAGGGCGTGGCAGCGAAATGCGCCAGAAAGCTCGATCAACTAATCGCAGAACAGCAGGAAGAAAGGTAAAAGATATACGTGGGCTGTTGAGGGGCCTCCGTGGTACCATTAAAAAGTTGCGAGAGAGGTGGTAGGTACGATGCGTGAACGACAGTGTAGCAGCTAGTTTGATGCTGAATGTTAAAGAGTGACAGATGAGAAGAACCAAGATAAGAGTCGCATGCTCACTGCGACTACATGTCAGAACAGAGAAAGGTATGGACAAACTAGAGCTATGGAAAAGAGAACCCATCGTCTAAAAAACGTGAGTATGAAGAACACATATTCACCGATGCAGAGGAGAAATTCGCCGGTAACAACACACGGAGTTTCTACAAAACGGCGAGGTGCAGGAATTTTGCCATGCCTGTGATGTGCAATGATTATGCTGACAACTTGCTCACTGGAAAAATGGCGGTAGCAGCCGTTTGTCAGGTGGAAGCAGCACTTCCAGACTCTGTGGATCCTTACTAACACAATTGTTAAAACCAGTTGCTCCAACCGATATATGACTAATTTCAGTCGTAAATAAGTTACTGCAACCGAAAATGCGCAAATTGCGCTGCTTGGGAATGAAGAGGTAAACACGAATATCAGCGGGAACAGGAACCTCCAACACGGAAAGAGGCTAAGAAGGCAATCTGTTAGCTAAAAAAGGGGAAGGCTACTGGGAAGGACTGTAGCTCAGTTGAACTTTTAAAACCGGGGAGCGAGCGACTGTACGAAGCAACCCTCCGGCTCATTGTCAGGAGCTGGAGGGAAAAACAAATGCAGGAGGAGTGGTTGGATGGCCTCATTTGCCCTAGTTTTAAAGGACATCAACTCGAGTGTAAAAACTATCGAGGCATTACATTGTTCAATCCTGTCTATAATGGTGCTCTGCCGTATCCTGTTCTGAAGACTGTGACCGTTAGCGGAGTCCTTCGTCGATGAGTACCAAGCAGATTTTCGTGTGGGTCGCTCTACGACGCTGTAGCCTGCGTCAGTAGTTACTAAACAAGTTTCGGGAGTACCGCAAGTCATCATCTGTTTATGAACTTTAAGGTGGCGTACGATTCAGTCAAACGAAATGAGATGTGGTAAATAATGCTAGAACACGGTTTTCCAAAGAAATTAATTTCGCCGCCTCGTGAGACGTAGGTTTCGTGGCTCAAAATTTTGTATCAAAATAGCGAGTGAGACGTTAGCCGCTTTCGTGACGTTGGATGGACTGATCGGAGCGTGCCTTCGTGCGAGGAGAATTATGCAAAGAGCTCGTTCGGACGAAGGCAGGGCTGATTGTCGAGTAGCACTGGTTACTGCACGCGCAGTGCTTAAGAGTGGGATAAAAGCTAGTAAACGAGCCTGCTTTGAAAGGCTATGTGCTAGTGCCAATACGACCCCGTGGGGTGATGCTGATAGGGTCGTAATGGCAAAGACCAAGGGCGTGATGGCGCCCGCAGATCGATCACCAGAGATGCTAGAGCGGAGCCCTGGCCTCGGGCCGCTGAGTCGTCCCACGGCCGACGTTCCAGTATCTCAGGCCATAGCCCTCTCAGCCGAACATCGAAAGTTAGAAAAAATATAAAAAAACGTGAACGACGGCGGTTTAGAGGTCGGGGAGGAAGCGACGGTGAATAAACAGCCTAATTACCATTGTCCAGTAGTTATCTAAGAGAGTTCGTTAAGCACAATAGCCCCTCCCTGAAGTAATACCGATAAAGTGGTGCCAGGGGGGGATTGAGGCTGGAGACTCGAGTAGGGTTTTAGTGGGTCTGGATCCTCACGTCCCATTAGCGGGGTCGGGATGACGCCAAAACGAAGAACATGGTTGCTGGCAGAAAACGTAAGAGTCCAAATGATGTTGGTGCCGATAGAGGTGAAGGTATTACAATGTGGCAGGCTGCTGTGGTCTGCGCACATGTGAAAGACTAGTGAAAACTGTTTTCAGCAGAGAACCAGAAAGAAACGAAACTTTCGAGTGGACCCCGCACCCGACGGATGTGCACTGTCGAGGACGGCCGTCGAGCTTGTGTTCGAGAGGATTAGAGAACGCTAGCCCAGAACCGTCAGTACTGGAGGACCATAATGCGCTCGTCGTAGGATTGATATCGGACCGTCACCACTAAAGTATAGTAAAGTAACTAGCAAATCAGGCCTACTATCAGTTTGTGTGTAAATGTATATAGTTTACTTGACCTAACGAGAGTTTGAGCTGTCATCAAGGAAATAGCAGCCGCTACAAATCAGGGTTTGGGTCACTGTATCCACGAATGGGCGCTCTTTAATCCTTTTCATTGAGCCTGGCACCAGCCGTGGGCAGATAAACATTTTGGTCGCGGATCAAGATTCGGGACCGTTTCACACAGCGCGAGTGCTCCAAAAATAGCTGAAAAACTACGTTCCGATCTTCATTTCGGCCACACAACGGGTCTCGAATTCATCAAACATTATTCATTATTCTCTCGAAACTATTTTGAAGAACAAGGTCCGAGCTAGAAATACACCAACTCAAAATACTGAAGAAAGCCATTGTGCGTGAGTGGGCTAAAAAACCGACAAACTAACAAAACTATGAGCTCCACCAGAACTTTCTGGTGACCGCTATAAAACTGCTTTCTGACCAAGTGGCCCACTCCTCAGAATGTTTTCATAACCGCTATAAGAATCAGGTTATAAACTCAAGTAGTCGTATCACGCTCTGCTAAAAGCAGCAATAAAACCGATTAAGCTTTCGCTGCTTGACAGCCATCGCCATAATTTAAAAAAGCTTTTCGCTTTTTGCTTTTCGCTTTTTACTTTTCGCTTTTCGCCAGATAAGTTCGCTAGCTTTATCAACTTGAAAATATATCCGTGAGCAGAAAAGTTTTAGTTTTACTGACAGATCATGCTGAACGATTTGGTTTATAGCGACCAGAATAAAATATCCCATAGTATTTTTATTAAATTTTAAGCAATTTCGTTGGCTTGCACCATGTGCGCATTTAATTTCATCGTGCATTTTGATATGATAGCTCGATAAAATCAGCGCGCCACTGAAATTTGGCAATTTTCGACAACTGGTTGTTTTAACAAATTGAAAATATTCAGTTAGTCAATCTCAATTTCTAGCAAAATCATTTTAGTTGCTTCGTCTGACAGGAAAACCGATTGATAATAACTTTTTTTCTGAAAAACACCTTACTTTGATGAATTGTAGTTTGCGAGCTAAAACAAATTACTAGAATATGGCAATATGGCTTCCCATAAAAAAATGATTTTGGTGTTGAACTTTGGTATTCTTCATAATAGCAGCAAAAAAACTGTTTAGTTAGGGTGTTACCGTTTTATTAGCTCCATAAAACTAACAGATTTATTGCGGTTTGACAAGTAACCGCGATAAGATCAATTTTGATTGGTGCGCCATTTTGTGTTGCTACGCCACACCTATGGTAAGTTTATAGGAGACGTGGTGCAGCCAACAAGTTTTAACGTGGTAATATAAGCAACCACAATGAATTTGCTTTATAAGCAGTTTTATTATGGTTTTCTAGCTAGCTATAAGTGTGTTTGGACTCGTATCCTCTTGGTATTGCGCAATACCTCTATAAACCCAGAGGTAATGATTAATACCGCAATAAAACCTTTATAAAATTCAAGTAAAACCAAGTGGCTTTAAAATTGTTACTTGGGAATCGACAAGTGGAGAGAGGCAAAAACCGACATTGATCAAACGCGAACTAAAATGACAGCCCTTCGTCAATGATAGGCCGAATTGGAGAGCTTGTAGATTCCAGTAATAATGATATCCGTTTGTTACACTACATATCTTTACGCCTTAGTGATGCCAGGGTGAATGCTAAGATGCCACTTTGACATCTAGTGGCCTGATTCTACTAAGATTCAAATCCATGACCACTCGCTTGCCAAAGCAGATTCGGTAACCTTGCGGCTACAGAGCCCCTCAAGTGTGAATATGATTGACAATACGGAACAGTTTAAAGGAACATTTTAAACAACCCATTTGGTGTTAGCTGAAGGCGGAACGGCAGACATGGATCAGTAGAAAACTGAGATAGAGAAACACTGTCAGCAGCTCAGTAGTCATGTCCATGGGCTGACAGATAAAAGAATAGTACCAGGGGTAAAACTATATCTATCATCTATGATCAAAGAAACAGCAGCCGCCACAAATAATGTTCTGGGTCACTGTAACCGCGGATGGGCGCTCTCTAATCGCTTTCATTGAGCCTCGTGCCAACCGTGGGCAGACAAACATTTTGGTTGCAGATCATGCAAATTTTTTAATTATTCGAGCTTCGACTTCGTGTTATGAATCCATTTCATGTTTGTTTCCACCACAAAACCCGAAAACACATACAAATTAACCGTTAAATATAATTAACTAAAAATTATTTTCAAGCATCCAAGTCAGAAATTCAAAATAATTTACGAACGAATGAGAAACATTTTGACAAAGATGAACAAGTTCGAGAAGTTTTCCGTTGCACCCCTAACTAATACACTTAATACAACAGGCTGTCACTTTCGACGTTCCCATCAATCCAATATGCTTATCTAGTTGTTGTATCCATCTGGAATAACTAAAACAGATAATTAGCTTATCTACGTTCTACGTGCGTCATCAATCCTGTGGGGAAACTTGTACCACATTTTGCGTTGGTTGTGGTTAACTTGTCGCTCCTGGCAAAATCAGAGTTTTCTGAATTTTAGTTCCTTGTTCGCAGAGCAATCCAATTAAAACTTATCGAGAGGAATGCAATCTCGGTCCCGTTTCTAGCGGTAGTCAATGAACCTTCGCAATTGACCAACTGTTAGAAGCGCTGCTGCAGCCTGGATATTCCGCAGCGGATCGATACACTAAATCCGAACGGTCATTCAATTTGTACATTGCAATGCAATGATGCGAACGGTAAGTGCTGCTACCCTAACCGCATCTATGCAGATGAGCACGGGACAATGGACGTGTTATATGCGAGACGTGGTTTGTGTATTTGTTCGTTCCATTATCGTCGATAATAATGGATCCGTTCCGAGTACTAGAGTACTAGAGTGTAGGGAAATAGTTGCTGCGTTCCGACATGGGATTCAATACGTACCAGTGCATTGTAGTTACTATATTACATTGTATATATGCGCCATTCCGCCAAAGAGCTTGTATTGCAAACATGTGAGATTATTTCGAAAATGGACAGCAGAACTCTATTGTTTCGTTTTTTGTTTTGCTATATGAAACTGTCATTGTTTATAGTGCTTGAAACGGACAAGAAATATTATTATCCTCTCTTCCCAGCTTCAATGTGGAACACGAATAAAATGCTGAGCTTGAACGATGTTGTATTCGATTAGTTAAAGTCCAAAAGTGCTGAATAAAATATACGGGTCTGAAAACTTCCAAATATGAACAAGTACATGCATTAAACTACACTGAACAAAATTAGTGCTCTTTTGAATTTCAATCATATTTTCTTTCACAGATTTACTTCATGAATATTCTTTTTCTCTTTGATTTCGCTATCGTGTATGTCATTTGTTAACAATATTTTGGTTTTTCAATTAATTTTTACAACCCCATACTGATTTTGCACTCACCGTATTTACCATGAAACTATAAAACATCTTCGTTTTAATGTGACCAGTCTGGTTCAATATTGAACAAAATTCACCCACTGAAAAGAATAGTTGATCATTGATTCAGAAATACTGAACTGTCTGCCATAGTCTGTATGTACTTCCGAAAATATCCCTAATGAAGCATTTCGTGCCGTTGTTTGAGATTTGCCATTTGCTTCCAGCTCACACAAATGGCATTTTTGCACGACAACCATGCAACAAGGCTTCCGTGCATAAGCTTCCCAATGATATATTGCATGATATTATCGCATCTTCATCCACTGGATCCGGGGCTTCGGAATCGAAACGGTACCCAGCAATTATATGATGTTTCTTCTAGTTAACTCCACATTCGTCCTGTGTAGTGGGGCGTCTGGTGCCGGAAATAAATATTCGTCGAGTTTTCGTTGCCAAAAGCGAAACTATTTCCTGGTCACAATAACGTGACTCTACGGAAACCATCAATAACTTACAGACGGCTATTGCCTATTGATCCGCATTTGTGGCACTGGGGACTTCATAAACACTCAGGGACCACACCGTAGGGACCTGCTCGCCGGTATATGGAGACTAAATGATGGAAGTACACAACTTGTCTGTCCTAAATTCACTCCATCGAATGGTATCTACGCTATTTCAGTGGAAGCTACTGGCTGGCTGGTGCCACATTCCGCTATGGTAACGTATGTGGGTATAGTAAAGTATGCTAAAATACTTCCATGGACACGCTAGCAAATCATCGCTGAAATTGTGTAGTGAACTGGCATGCGGAATGTTTGTGCTAAAATCATATATCCTGCTTACTCGCCCATAAATCCCAGGACGATTCAGTTTTTCTTCTCTGTCCCGATATATGTATGTTCGTACTTAAATGCTGGCAGATACGGTCTACCGGTCTCGATGCTACACATGTGGCATGTCTAAAGTTTGCGTCCCGAGCGCACTGTTGCCCTTCTTCGGTTTCCACTGCCATGCCGGCAAGAATCGGTGCGACTGCTGATAGCTGACATGCTCTCTCTAGCTACCTTTTTTCCTAGCCTGGGAAAAAGGTTCACAAATAAACTACAGCGATAAAATGATTTATGTCACTTTTCTTTACCCCATTCTGAACAGTTCTGTTTCCGCAACGTCAATGGCTCAACTGGATGGAATGGATGGAAAGCGAAGTAACCTAAAAGTTTAATGAAGACCGTTGTGGAGTTGGTTAAAATTTTCATTGCGACGAAGACATGTTTTTACTTTGCGATCAGACGAATTGAAATTATGCCACTCAATTTGACCGCAGTATCGACACTAATTTAGATTAGTTGACAGTGTGAGGTTGGTTCTACCGTTTGGACAGTATCGGAAAGAGTGAACTGAGTGCTTCTGTGCTCCGTTTCCGTTTGTAGGTTAAACGCACTCCAATTCGACCTGTTACTCAACCTTAATAATTAGGTATTCACAACTGCAGATTTATTGTCATTACAAACTCACCTTAATGAAATTTTTCACGTAGGACTACGTCTTTGTTTACTATACCGGGTAGCACTTTGCGAAAACGAAAATAGAATTGTAACATCTGAAAGAAAGATTTCAACTACTATACTATAGCTACTATACTACTGGACGAAATATAAAAGGTAATATGTAGTTGGATAGATAAAATGTCCAGCAATTTTATAATAACATAGTTATAACAATCTTTTATACCGCCATCCGGGGTGAGATTGGGCCACGGGGGTGAGATTGTGCCAAAAACCAAAAATGTTTATTTGTGAAAATTTATTATATCTGTAGAAATTTGTGACCCAAATTCAAAATGATGATGAACATAACATATTTATTCGTAACTTAGATTGGAACACAGATAATATTAGCAAACTATTTAGCCTAAACAGGATTTCAAAGTTCGCGATCAAAAATACTCGGAAGTAACGCTTGTAAAAAATGTCCCGCATAAACCAACCCAAACAAGAAATCGCATCAACTTGCTATTTTAAAGGTATATAAATTAATCATTTACAATGCATTGAAAGGCTATTATGCGTTCGATAAGTTTTGATTACGAAAATAATATTTTTCGAAACTTTGTACTTTTCGAGCTTTACGGGGGTGAGATTGTGCCAAGCCATAATGATCGGTCCAATTTGTAGATTGCACATACACAACAAAAATACGTCAGTATACACCAGTACACTCACATTCTTTACTATTGAGCACAATATTTTGACAGATTAGATTGCATCATCGATTTTGGAGCAAACAGCATCATAGGTCTGCTAAATAATATAAACTAATGTTTATTTTTTCTCTAGAAATTTCAGATACTTTGAATAAACACTCTAGAATAAGACGAATATATTATACCGTGTATAAACTGCCAGTTTTAAGGAGGGGGAGGCGGGTGGGATAGACTACATGTTCTGCGGCCGCGGGTTCTCGAACGAAGTAATGGTTACTTTTGTTAAATGATGAAATTGGTATGCCCTCTTAGGATACGCCCCTTCATATATCTCCCTCTTGTTAACCCTAGAAACGCTACTGGCTATATAAAGGCTGTCCATTGACCACGAACTCATTTTTAGTTATTTCAGACCTCCCCGGGTTATTTTCGTTCATACTTTTTGTATGATGCGTTGTTTTTGGCCGACCCCCTGCCCCTAATAGTCCACTTAGTTCATGGACGGCCCCATATGGACTACTTTATACTGATATTTATGTGTATTGTTTACAAACATGCTAATGTTCACTGTTTAGGTTTTTTGCCTAACTTTATGTTTTTGGCACAATGTCACCCCCTAGAAGGGGTGAGATTGTGCCAAAGTTCATGCACTTCTAGTAAAACTAGGTTTCATTGTAACTAAACCATCTCTACGGTAGTTGTTAATTGAACAATTTAGTATATATTGACAGGGTTGAAATCAACTTAGTTCCTAAATTGTGTGTATACTGAGGTAAAGCACAAAAACATATGCTTTTTTGGCACAATCTCGCCCCGGATGACGGTACGCTTAGTAGTGAAAATGTTCGTAAAATTTCCCCATACATTTCCTTCATGATTACCTTGCTGCACATGCAGAGACGACAGTTAGACACACCATTTGTTTAGAGTGGTTTCCTTTTACAAATCCCCCCCACCCCAACAGGTCGAATATTTTTACATCGTTTAAACCTATGCCAATTTGATGTCTTTTCTTCAGCCGATTTGAACATTTAACCGAGTCCAATTTGATGTCCTGAAAGTGAAACGTTATAGAAAAGTGAGCGATCATCCTTTTCTTTTACAAGATTGCATCCATAAACTGCAAGAATTTGTTCGTAACTGTTGTCTTGCACGAAAACAGAGCTGAAAGGATATTTATCTATGTGACGTAACGCAGCAATTTTCAAAGCGAGGAAAATCAGCGACTGTCTTATCCGAGAATAGCTATTGAGTGTTTCAATTGCTACTCAGTTGCGTCAGTTAGTTGCTTGCAATTCTTTACATAGTTTCAATTCTATTTCTTTCAAGTTTGCAAATTTCTGTGAAGTAGCGTGTCGAAAGGAACTAGTAAGGTGCGGTATGCAGAGGACGTTAGTTAATTGATATTTTAGCTGGCTATCCACATGTTAGTTGTTAGACAATTATACTTCAAATCAATCTGTCACAATGAATGGTGCTATCAACAATTTCGTCGAAATTGACGAGTGCGAATCGGTGCTGTAAATGATAACCCAGAAGAGTTATTTATTTTTTCGATTTTTGGTTGTAAGCAAGCTCCTGAAGTAAGCTAACTTCGTCAACTGCATACCAGTTTTAAACCAGTTACTTAAATTTGGCTAGTCATGCAAAAATTGTCAAAATGCGAAATCATTGCCTTTCGTTCAATTCAAGAAAATTTAAGTTTATTTGCAGTTTATACTTGGTGACCTTTAAAAAGGTCGATTGATGGATGATAATCAGATTTGGCCTGAAACATTACTTGGAGCTTGCATGCCATGATAATTATGTGCCGTTCTGGGACCACATTTTGGCTAATCAACAAGAAACAAACGAAAATCTGAACCCCACGCATGTTAACCGTAGCGCACTTGCTCACTGCTGTAGTGAGGCCAAGCGTGAGACAATGATACTCACAGATACTCTTAAACATGTGCATCCCAGAAATGCAGTAATGATCTGTCACAAAGTTAATTTGACTAGAAATTTGATTAGATATTAAGAAGTGTATGATTTTTGTGTATTTGTATGTAAGTAATGTAAAAACGACTTTTATAGAATTTGTAAATTTGTAAATGATCAAAAGATGATGGGGTTTTTATGCCTCTTTGACAATAGCGTCCCAAGTAGCACACATAAGGTCCATTTAGTTGAAGCAACCGAATTACGACTGAAATTAGTCATAATTCGGTTACCTCAACTACTTTGTAACAACCGTGCTAGTAGGGGTATGTTAGACTATCTCAAAGGGGCTTTTCCCCATCCAATCCAGTTGAATTTCATGGAGGCCTAAGTGGCCAGATGGAAAATAATTAACAAATCTATACCTATAAAGAAGGATTTCTGTCTGTCTGTCTGTCTGTCCGTATGTTCCTTATAGAATCGAAAACTACTGAACCAATCGGCATGAAAATATGCATGTACAGGTTTTTTGGGGCCAGAAGAGGTTTTAGTGATGGTTAGAAACCCCTCCCCCCACTAAGAGGGGGGGCTCCCATACAAATGAAACACAAATTTCTGCATAACTCGACAACTAATCAAGCAAATAGAACAAAATTTGGCATGTGGGTGTTTTCGGTGACAAGAATTTATTCTATGGTAAATTGAGACCCTTCCCCTCTTTATAAGGGGAATTATAACTCCTCTCATCTTTAAAAGGGGGGGCTTCCATACAAATTTCCTCATAACTCGAGAACCAATCAAGCAAATGGAACCAAATTTGGCATGTGAAGGTTTTCGAGGGCAAGAATATTTTCTACGGTAAATAAGGACCCCTCCCTACTTTAAGAGGGGGGGCTCCTGTACCAAAGAAGCACAATTTTCCTCATAACTCGAGAAGTAATTAAGCAAATGGAACCAAATTTGGCATGTGGGTGCTTTTGGAGACAAAAATTTTTTCTATGATGCATTGGGACCCCTCCCCGTTTTAGGAGGGGGGGATCCTATACACATGAAATACAAATTTCCTCATAACTGAAGAACTAATCAAGCAAATGGAACAAACTTTGGCATGTGAAAGTTTTCGAGGGCAAGAATATTTTCTACGGTAAATAAGGACCCCTCCCTACTTTAAGAGGGGGGGCTCCTATACAAACGAAATACAAATTTCCTCATAACTCGAGAACTAATCAAGCAAATAGAACAAAATTTGGCACGTGGGTGTTTTTGGAGACAAAATTTTTTTCTATGATGAACTGGGACCCCTCCTCGCTTTAGGAGGGGAGGCTCCTATACAAATGAAATACACATTTCCTCATAACTCGAGAGCTAATCAAGCAAATGAAACCAAATTTGGCATGTGAAAGTTTTCGACGGCAAGAATATTTTCTATGGTGAACTAGGACCCCTCCCAACTTTAAGAGGGGGCGCTCCTATACAAACGAAATACGAAATCCTCAAAACTCGAGAACTAATCAAGCAAATGGAACCAAATTTGGCACGTGGGTGTTTTTGGAGACAAAATTTTTTTCTATGGTGAATTGAGACCCCTCTCTTCTTTAGAAAGCGAGTTATGGCCCATCTCCTCTTTAAGAGGGTGGGCTTCCATACAAATGAAATGCAAATTTCCTCTTATCTCGAGAACTAATCAATCAAATGGAACCAAATTTGGCATGTGGGAGTTTTAGATGGCAGAAATTTTTTCTATGGTGAATTACGACCCCTTCCCCTTTTAAAAGGGGAGCTCCCATACATATGAAATTCAAATTTCCTTATAACTTGAGAACTAATCAAGCAAATGGAACCAAATTTGGCATGTGGGAGATTTTGGAGTCTTGAATTTATTTTACAATAGTTAGAGACCTCTCACCCCTGTGGTAGGGGGATATGGACTCTCATACAAATAAAACAGAAATTTTTGCGAAACTCAAAAACTAATCGAACTCGAGAAATTCGAGACTCTTCCATAAAACATTAGTCAATACAAGACCACAAAAACTATCTATAGTAACACTAGATCATTCAGGACGAGACGGTCGCGAGTGTTGCCGGTGACCCGCCGTCGGAAGCGCCGCCCACTGGGGGGCTTGCAAAACTCGAGATTGTGACAAAGATCATCCGAGATTCATGATTCATGTACAACGCAGGTTAATTTGTGGCAATACGAAGTTTGTCGGGTCAGCTAGTAAATAAATAAACAAAGTAATCCTTCATCAAGTAAAACATGTTATCAGTGTAACAAGTATTATAAGGCATAGTGCTACGTCACCATTTCGTACCTTTAGGGCTGAACACCTAGTAGTTTTTTTAAGGAAACAAACATGATATTATTATTAGTATTAGTAATATTATTTGTTTTTAGTGTTTTGATTAAAGGGTGTCTCACATCAAATTGCACCACGGAAGACACGCTGTAAAAAATTACCCATTGGGTATTTTCTCCTGGAAATTTGGGAGAAGTAGCTTAAAGTGTATTGTTTACGCTGTATTTTTATCGCGATCAGTTTTTCGAAAATTGGAAAAATGATGTTACCCGAAAAGCAACGCCTCGAATTTATTTTGCGCATGCACCTGGAAAATTCTCAACTCTCTCATCGGGACATCGGAAAACAACTCAGAATCGTGCAATCAATGGTGAGTCGTGTGATTGAACGTTACTACGAAACTCTGAGCATCGAATGGAAGGAGAGATGCGATCAAAATAGTTGTTCTATTAGTGATCAGGATCACAACCGTAGCGTGGAAGCATTTGGGCGGAATCTCAATGGTTCGATCGAGGATGTTGCCAAAAAGTTGAATCTGTCCAAGTCTTTCGTTCAGAGAGCCAAGGACCGGGAGGAACTGCGTACATTCAAAGTGGAGAAGGCTTCAAATCGTGTCGAACGGCAAAATACAGTGGGAAAGTCACGGGCCTGGAAACTGTACACCCAAATGCTGACGAAGCCTCATTTTCTCATAATGGATGATGAGACTTACGCCAAGGCGGACTTCCAGCTTCTGGGGCTACTGTACTTCACCGCCTAGCACAAGTGTGGTGTTCCGGGGGAAGTAAAGATGCAGAAACTTTCAAACTTTGACAGGAAATACATGATTTGGTAAGCGATCTGCTCATGTGGCAAACGGAGTGCACCGTTCGTGACTACCGGGGCTGTAAACGGGCGGATCTACCTCAAGAAGTGTCTACAGAAGCGTCTGCTCCCTCTGTTGAAGTAACACGACGGCACTACGATCTTCCTTCGTGCCGAATCTAGCCGGATCTAGCTTCGTGCCAATATTCAAAGAATGTTCTGGAGTGGTACGAAGCCAATGGGGTTATTTTCGTACCCAAGGACATGAACCTCCCCAACGCATTGGAACTGAGGCCCATCACAAAATACTGGGCTGTTATGAAGCAGGCACTACGGAAGCATCTTAAGGAGGTCAAATCTAAGAAATACATGAAGAAAAAGTGGGTTTCTGTACAGAAGAAGCCGCATCCAGATGTTGTACAGAACCTTATGAGTGGAGTAACGCGTAAGGTGCGAGCAAACGGTTATGGTATTGAAGTTGGATGAAATAAATATGCCAAAAGCTTACTAATGGGCTATATTTTATTGTCTGAAAGTTTGAAAAAGATCGATCAATTAGCTAATTTTCTACAGCGTTTCTTCCGTGGTGCAATTTAATGTGGGACACCCTTTTTCTGTCCATGTTCCATTTCCTGATTGGAAAGTGCCCTCCACCATGACGCGCACTCCATCACAGCTGTTGCAGGGTTCTCCGCCAGTTATGAACTTTGGCCAATATGGGTACAGAGATTATTTAGGGTACAGAATATGAGCCCACACATATGAGCCCGATCACGGGTCTTTCCGCGCTCAGAATCGCGTTGCTTTGAATCAAGATTTCATATGCCGTCCAAGGGGGTTTGTTCAATTGGCCACATCACCATCATTATCCACTTCGACAGAAAGTTCGCATAGTTGGGTATCTGACGTAAGCGGAAGCCACAAGAACGCTGTTCATTTCTCCATATTCGCTGCAGGTCGGACAAGATTTGTGTTGGACGAATGAATATTTCGTGCTCTGGTGTTTCCTCCTCATTATCGCACTCGGGACATAGGGGAGACCTTGCATGGCCGTACCAATGCAAGTACTTCCTGAAACAACCGTTTCCTGATAGGAATTGTGTCAAATAGAAGTTGACTAATAGTCCATGTTCACTCTCCGTGTATTTTGTAAGCTTACTTACTTACTTATGTGTCCATGTCCGTCGGTCCGACAGAACAAAGGGATGAAATCAGAGATCTCCACTGTTGAAGGTTACCCACCAGACTTTTTACCTGTCACCAGGAAAGATTCTTGTCTACAGCCTGGATGTCGTGCATTTGTCGTGCATGGCTAAGCTGCGTCGCCATGAGCCTCTGGGTCTGCCTCTTCTACACTGTCCTTGCGGATTACAGTCGAGTGCTTCTCTGCAGATCGACGTTTGAATTAAAGATTCGGGTTTTCGTACGTATAGTGATCTGGTTTGTGCGCCAAATGTTTCGCAGACCTACAAGGGTACTCCTGGTTTTCCTGATTCATGTGGCTCTATCAGTCTTAGTACCACCATCGGGCGTTGTCTGGCTACCGAGATATTGAAAGGCGTCTACCTGCTCAACTTGTTGTCCCGCTACTGTGAAGTTGGTGGGATTGTCAGTGTTCACTACCATAGACTTAGTTTTTGCTACATTGACTGTGAGACCTGCTGTCTGGGAGCTCTCGGAGAGGTCATCTAACTTGATATGCGTATCGTTTCGGCGTTGTGCGAGCAAGACAATGTCGTCGGCTAGGTCGAGGTCATTTACTTGCTCCATCCTCATAGATTCCAAGGCAATCCTCGATTTAGTCTACTGTGAATTGCTCCAACTAATATCTCATCCATAACGATTAGAAACAGAAGCGAAGATAAAATGCAACCCTGTCCCACGCCAGCAGTAACCCTTATAGGGTCGGACATGACGCCGTTGTGCAAAACCTTGCACGAGAACGTATTGAGCCTCGATAAGATGGACTAGCTTATCTGGAACTCGTCTACGCCTAAGTGCGCCCCAGATGTTTTCGTGGTTGAGATGGTCGAACTTTTTCGAAGTCAACGGACAGCAGCAGAAGAGAGTCCAGGAGCTCGTTGATCTGCTCCAATAAAATGCGGAGCGTTGTGATATGGTCTACACATGATCGGCCAGCACGGAATCCAGCACGGAGTCCCCCAAACATGTCCAGATATGACCAAACCTAATCCTAGGTAGCAAATTTGGCTTTCATTGATCTAGTTATTGAATTCTAGTGTGATTTAAGGTACCACACGATAAGCTTTTGTTTATGGACAAAACTGGCCACTGGTCTGGGTGCTCCCGGAAGTCCCCGGAACTTGTCCATATATAACCAACGTGACGCTAGGTAGTTGATCTGACTGTCAGTGATCTAGTCGCATGATAAGTATTTGTTCAAGTTCGATACTAGCTATTTCCCACAGCGATAACTTAATCCGGAACATTTCCGGTTAGTCCCAATACAGCGTAAAACTCCCAAAATGGTCGGCAATGGGCATATGTTGCATAAAAAATCAATACCGGCTGTGATTTACGTTCATTTTGGAAGTTTCATTGAAGATTTGTATTTACTTTATATGAGCAATCTGCCCTTTAAAACTTTAAAAGGGCGTAACTCAAAAATTCGTCGTTCGATTTTTTTTTAAAATTGGCTCAGAGGTGTAGGATGGCAATACAAACCAACTGGCATTTTCCGTTTAAATGGCCTATTTTATTTTTTAATAACGGTATTTTGAACACCGTGCTCTCCAGTTCGGCATATCGTTGACGGGCAGCTGTCTTAGCCGATCTGGTTCGCGCTCGCTCAATGCCGGCTTTCGCCTCTCTCCGTTCATCGATCTTTCTCCAAGTTTCATCCGATATCCACTCCCTCCGCTCGCTGCGCACTTTGCCGAATGTTGCTAGTGTGCTTTAATCATAAAGTTTTGTGCTTTTTGTGTACCAATTTTCATACCAACTCCGATTACGTGACGCAATATCACTTAAAATTCAAGCTTTTCCGTTAAGACGCACTCTCGTACTTCCATGCGGTGACGTAAAATTGCATATCAAAAGAATGTTAAATGTTTTAGCACCACTCCGCTAAGAGATAAATTACTCGGCTCCTATCCAAGGGCATGGTGTGTTGCTATCTCTTTCTCATGTAGGAGTGAAGAGAGCAACTTTCAAATGGTCCTCGGTAAAGGGGAATTTCCAGCAAATTTTTTGGTTCCTGTCAAAATTAACATTTTGGTACCTATGCGTGGGACATCGAAAATGTATGAATTTGACAGCCACTTCACCCCGTAGCTCCTATCATTAACCACTTAACAGCTTAACGACTTCAGCTTAGTTGTTAACAACGCAGGTCAGCACACCAACACAACGATGTGCATCACGGCGTTATAATCATATAGTGAAAAGACGTCATTTTGTGCTGAAAAGTTCGAAGTGTTATGGATATAATCCGCTCGGTATATGTGGGTTTCCGACAAGTTGCAAAATCAACGTTGGTGGTGGGTTCATCAGAACAAAATTTAGTTATTCTGTTCATGTTCAACGGTACATTTTATATTTCTAGGAATGAATCTAAAAAGTAAGAACTCCTGTAACCAAAACCAGGCCTCTGGCAGGATGCCATGTTTTCGTGGTAAGAATCGCAGCGCGCTTCCGCTAAAACTAATATATATGCCAGCTAAACTACAGCTAGCGCGAGCACCTCATGAACACTCTGGCATCCGGGGCAGGATTTGTTGTGAGACCGAAAAAGTTGTGGCCCAAGAACGGAGTTAAAAATTAGTGATACAATGTAAGTTGTCAGGACGTTGATTGAAACTCCAGTGCTTCAATTTATATTTAACTACAGAGTGTACATTATTCCAAGTTTATACGCAACTATTTTGTATCTAAAGTTTAGTTAGGCGAGATCGGCATATGGGTCATTGCACGTCAAATGACCGAGAAAAAGTTCAAATCTGTAATCGACCTTCTCGGATTTGACCCAAATTTTGTCAAATTGTTTCAGATCAGCAAGAAAAAATCTTAAGTTTGGTGCCGATTGGACGTCCCCTTAGTTAATGGGAGTACTTCCATTTTTAAGGTGAAACGGTACTGAATCCAAATATGGCCGAAAAGATAGCGCCCTATGAGGATATTGCCGCATACGGGCGTCATTTTTACGGCCATGTTTGGATTCACTACCGTTTCACCTTAAAGAAAAGCCACGTTTTTGTCAAATCCTCTTATTTTCTTTAGCTTATATCTCTGGAAATACTAGGTTTAGAAAAACAATATTATCATGTTTTCCAAGAAGGTCGATTATATGGCACTCGGACACTTGACGTGGAATAACCCATATATAACTGCATGCTTTATAAAGCATCTATATTTTTATATTCTAATATAATTTTAAGTCGCAATGATAGGGTAGCCTGGGGTAATATGCACGGTTTAAGGAAATCGTGGTTTTCCCTATTAAAGCTTAAAGCAAACATCAATCTTAAATACTGAGCATAATCTCATATTAGTTAAATGTTTCTGCTAAATGCTGAAAACATTTGTGAAAAAGGCGTGCAAAGTGATTTTTGATATTGAAGCAAAAGTCTGAAAACGCAACTAGCCGGGGCAAAATGCACCCATGCATGCTTTGTATCAATTAAAAGGAATATATTCAATAAATTCAATAATTTTATAATAATGCATTTTGCCCCGAACTTACACAAAAAATGTTCCTAGTAAAAACAATAGTAATAAATATCAAAACTTCTGATGATTTATCAGAATTGTTTAGCTCAAACCACAACTAATCGAATTATAACATTTACCAGCGATTAATCTGGTCGGAGAAGTTAAAAAGTGTTAGTAAAGCGAAGCGAAAAGTTACAGGTTATTTATAGAAAACATATTTTTGTTATTATTTACGTGTCCTTATTAGATAGAACTGCCAAATTCACATAGTAGCCAAAGAAAACATCGATTTAACAGGCAGAATTACTTTTTTATTTTTAAATTGTGTTTTGGCTTAGAAACAAAGGGGGTGCATTTTGCCTCGACGGTGCTTATTACCCCAGGTACCCCTACTTGATGTTTAACCTACACGCTCTCTACAAGCATACGAAAGCTTAGCTTAACTTTCGTGAAAAAATGCTTTTTTTTTGTTTCCAGGAAGTCGAATAGTTAGCAAGGAATAGGAAAGTTAGCAAGCTACACATTTTTCCAGGACAGCTAAAGAATTCTTTTTTAGTCAGAATAGTAGATGGATGAAATCAAAAAAATGCACTTAAACAAACTTGACAATAAAATTAACTATTGCATTAAAAGTAATGCTTTGGTTGAATGTATTTTAAGCTCATGTGTTATTAAATACAATGCTCTAGCTTCACTTGTACAGGAGGAGTGTATATTTCATCTGCATCTACTGCGGGTGTGATTTACAGCTACGTCCCTAAAGCGTCATTTATCAGTACCAGGGGTTTTCCGGTATCACGCATACAGTTTCTTCGGATGCCCGCTCAATGGGAGCTCCTCCGGTAAGCTCGTGTCATCAGAGGAAAACATATTAAAAAGTATAAAAAGAAGCATAATTTATAGAAGTTTAAATTAAATTTTTCCACTCTGCCTGCTCGTAACATCATTATTATCATAGCAGGGATTTGAGCCTGACGCAAGACATGAATACACCTGTACGCTTCTAAAATATATACGGAAAGCAGAAAAATCGCGCGAGGTAAAATATTGTCAAACCCGCCGAAGGAAGCTGATGACACTACGTCAACGGGACACCCCGCGACGGCAAGGATGACGGCAGCAACAACTCGGCAGTGCGTTCTGCCGTATGTTCAATGTTTTTCCTCCGCCAATGCGAAGGAAGGCAGATCCCGAAAGGGTGAGAACCTGCCAAAGAAACCCGGGTCGTTTATTCGATTCAAATACTCTTGTCATCGTTCAACCGGATGGAAAGCAAATTATGGAAAATTTCCATATGATGACAACTCACTGGAAAGGGAAAGCTAGCGTACCGCACAGAAAAACACAGTCAGCAGTTGTGATCCAAACTGTGGCATACAAATGACATAATTGTTTCAATCAGGTGCTATAAAATGATAAAGTTCGGTTGTAAAGATAATTTATCACATTATTAATATGTTACGACTAGCATACAGGTTGTATTGTGAACATGATAACACCTGCACATCCTTCTGTGGCAAGCGAGTAAAAATAGCATTCAACGGAACAGTTTGCAATATAGCCCCCAATTTATTCTGTTCCCATAGAAATTTCCGGTGATGCTTTGGCGTTAAAGATTAAAAATTTGCACATCAATGTCAGTTCCAGCGCTAATGTAAATGACATGATAATATTTAGGCATACCGCACGCTGATTATATAATGAGAAGATGCATCAGAGTGTGTGTGCTGAAAATCCTGTTGTGCTTTGTGCATTCGAATAAAACGACCAGAATCGAATAGCACAAAGTCTGTTCCATTTAGAAACAGACAAAAAACTACAAGGTATACAGCCCTAAGGGTTGTACGAAAGGGTGACGTAGAACTATATAAGATCATCAGATCAAAGACTAATGTAAACTGCATTTCTGCCATATGTATGTTTATAGGAATCTGTGAGTGCCATAATTTAAGCGAATGTTTTATAAAGATGAGCGAAATATTCAGATTCAATTCTTCATTGAATGCAATGATGGCATTGAAAATACGTGAACGGGGTTTCATAAATACAACACCTGCAACCTTTCAGACATAGAGATTTCTTATAAAAACTCCTTGTGTGCATCATAAAGGTTGAAATGGTAATGAATGACCAGCCTACAGATTCTTGTATTAAATATGATTATGCGTAGCTTAACATGTTTTAATAATCTTACTTTAACTCAGTTGTGGCCTTTAAAAGGGCCATTGGTTACAAATAACATTAAAGCCAAAGCACGTTCGTCGCAAATTTGACGTGGCATTCGAATGTCCTTCTCTTTTGACATGAATGGCAACAGGCACGTAAGTTAAAGCCGTCGATTCACTGTCTCTTACTCCGAGAACGTTTTACTAGTATACTTTCATAGCTTACCGCTTGTTGCATAGCAGAAAATATGGCACATACCAAATCTATACCTATAAAGAAGGATTTCTGTCTGTCTGTCCGCATGTTCCTTATAGAATCGAAAACTACTGAACCAATCGGCATGAAAATATGCATGTAGAGGTTTTTTTGGGCCAGGAAAGGTTTTAGTGATGGTTAGAAACCCTTCCCCCCACTAAGAGGGGGGGCTCCCATGCAAATGAAACACAAATTTCTGCATAACTCGACAACTAATCAAGCAAATAGAACAAAATTTGGCATGTGGAAGTTTTCGAGGTCAAGAATATTTTCTATGGTAAATAAGGACCCCTCCCCATTTTAAGAGGGGGGGCTCCTATACAAACGAAATACAAATTTCTTCATAACTCGAGAACTAATCAAGCAAATGGAACAAAATTTGGCACGTGGGTGTTTTTGGAGACAACATTTTTTTCTATGATGAATTGAGACCCCTCCCCACTTTAGGAAGGGGGGCTCCTATACAAATGAAATGCAAATTTCCTTATAACTTGAGAACTAATCAAGCAAATGGAACCAAATTTGGCATGTGAGAGATTTTGGAGTCTTGAATTTATTTTACGATAGTTAGAGACCTCTCACCCCTGTGGTAGGGGGATATGGACTCTCATACAAATAAAACAGAAATTTTTGCGAAACTCAAAAACTAATCGAACTCGAGAAATTCGAGACTCTTCCATAAAATATTAGTCAATACAAGACCACAAAAACTATCTATAGTAACACTAGATCATTCAGGACGAGACGGTCGCGAGTGTTGCCGGTGAGCCGCCGTCGGAAGCGCCGCCCACTGGGGGGCTTGCAAAACTCGAGATTGTGACAAAGATCATCCGAGATTCATGATTTATGTACAACACAGGTTAATTTGTGGCAATACGAAGTTTGTCGGGTCAGCTAGTAATTTCTATTTTATTTGTATGAGTATCCTTATCCTCCTACCACAGGGCTGAGGGGTCTCAAACCATCATAAAATAAATACACTCAAGTCGCTTTTTACGCGAAGGATACGTTCCGCGTAAATCAAAACCGCGTAAATTCCGAAATTCGCGAAAAAAAGCGCGTAAATTCTGAAATTCGCGTAAAAAAACGCGTAAATTCCGAAATTCGCGTAAAAATAGTTGCGTGAAAAACAAACCGCGTAAAAGCGACTTCAGTGTAAATTCAAAATAAATTCATGCATCCAAAACCCCCACATGCCATATTTGGTTCCATTTTCTTGATTAGTTTTCGAGTTATGAAGAAATTTGTATTTCATTTAAGGAGGGGAGGAGGTCTCAGTACACCGTAGAAAGAAATTCTTTCATTTGCTTGATTAGTTCTCGAGTTTTGAGCAAATTTGTGTTTCATCTGTATAGGAGCCCCCTCTCTTACGCCCTCCTTAAAATTGTTCTCTTACCACTCTATAAAATTGCTGTTCATTTTATCTATTCAACGACATAGAAATTATTAAGTTTCGTTCAGTAGTTTAGTAGTTACTCGCATTTGAAATCTTTCATTCAAACGTTACACTTCTATTTCCATTTTTACAAAGTGCTACCCAGTCCCAGTATAGTAAACAAAGACGTAGTCCTACACCAAAAGTGGAAATATTTTGAATCACATCAAAATTGGTTATAATGCTGGTTTCTTATCTATGGTCTATATGTCTGGAAAGTAGACGAAGACCTGACGTTGACGAACACATCCTGCACTAGCACTGTCGGTATTGGGCGCTTTTGGTGAAAACAGGTATTTCGGTATTAGCGTAGAAAATACCGGTAATACCGGTAAAAAACCGGTATCGTCGAAACAAATAAATGAAACTGACTTTCTCTTACATGAAGTGACTTGATTCATTTGTTGAACAGAACGTTTCAAGAAAGCTTCAGCTGAAGTTAGCGACTGTTTCAAATGACGACGACAGACAGTCAGGCACGATTTGTCGATTGGTAATTCACTCAATGGAGTTTCTGTTGGTTTTGCAGTCTTAAAATCCGAAAGAAACTCCATTGATGTAGATTAATTATAATAGGCGTTGAATTGAAGGAAATGTTACTCAAATCCAATTCATTTGCATTCTAAGTTGCTGGCCTTCTTCTGAATATTTGATAGAAAAATACAAATGAAACTTAAAAGCCGGTCGTCATGGTGAAGTGAAAATCGTTTAATTGACGCTGATTGAGCCCAGTTTTGAAAAGTAGCGACGCTGCTTCAGTTGAAGCTGAAGCTTCTTTACTTCATTGTTGAGTGACGATTTACTATTGTAAGTGACGTTGCTGGGTTCTGATCTTGTTTTCTAAATTCATTATTTGAGGGCTTCGAATAATTTGGTGTGTTTTAAATATCAAGTTATTAAAAAATAATCGAAACGCGACGTCTGGCAGAGATGCTCTACTGTGCCTTAAATTGGTTCAAGAGCTATAATCATTTGAGCCATAGTTTCACCATTTTCATTGCTAGTAGTCGAAGAATCTCGTCAGCATTAACAGCAAATGTTGTTTTTCTATTAGTTTTACAATCTTTTTTCAAACTTAGTTCTTCTTCGAATAAGGAGTTCGAAAAAACTGCAACATTAGAAAATACCGGAAATACCGGTTTTTTGCCTTTCCAAAACCGGTATTTCGGTATCCAAAAATTGGTCGGTATTACCGGTTTCGGTACTACCGGTACTACCGGTTAGACAGCCCTATCCAGCACCCTATGTCACTGAGGTCACTGATTCTGAAGGAATCTCAAAATTCTCTCGTCCGTGGTGCCGATACTGTCCTGAAAGTACCCTACGAAGGTATGAGCCTTTGGCAGGTCCTTTGCGTCGAAGGCCCGTAGTTGGGCCCCTTCCCACGGGACGAGAGTAGATGCCGTTTGCTCCAGTCATTTGACCAGGTTCTGGTCAGAGCAAGCCAGTATCAAGTAGCCATTCTTGAACTAGCAGCTCCTGAGTTTGGGCCTAATATCTGAAGTCTCCTGGTCAGCTATGTGATGCAGAAAAACGGCGCGGAGAGTCTGGAGCTGATCCGTAGTGAGCAAGGCTCCTCCTTTGAGTAGCCCTTGCTAGTCGTTGGAGAGTCGTTTGACCGCAACTCCAGAAGTCCCCTTGACTTCAGGTAGTGTCGCCGGATCGGGAAGGTTACCCGCGAAGCTTTCCTCATTCTCTGTTGGCGAGCTCAGAATCAGGGTTGATGCTATTGAGGTTAAAGTCCTCTTCCACCCCTGTGTTCATCACTCCGCCAGTAGCGTCCGTGTCAATCGGACTGCGCACATTCATTCTACCTTCGGGGGAACCTCTACACCTACTCCGGTATTTAGCACCAAGTTTTGGGGGTCGTTGGTTTCCCCATCAATTTTTTTTGTGAAATTTTCCATCGCGATGACACTCTGCTGGAAAGAAAAATCAAGTATCCTCTACCAGCTTGGAACAGAGGGAGCAATCAACTGTTCTGGGTGCTCTGGTACTTGGGAAACTTTATTAGACCCCTACCCTCCCCCAAGCATTCATTCCTAGGCACGGCCCGCATTACACCGAGGATCGGGGTCCTCTTCCGCATTTCGTTCCACTTCTAGACTGCTAGCTATGCGACTTGAGTCTATATGAGGAAATCACCCATTGCGTAGCGCACTGACCGGAATGTAAACTGACGTCTTACCTGACAAGCTGCTTGACACTGAATGACGAAATACCTAAACGAGCGGGCTCAAGGCACCGCAAGCAGTATACAAATATAGGTAGCATACCATAGAGCTGTGACGCTCTACACACTAGCTACATTGAGAGCAAAAACTTTTTACAAGATTTACCGCGGAAGAGACTGGATGTGCAGCTCCGGATGGATTCACCACAAATTTGTCATGGAGCCATCATTCTTTATCCTGGCTTGTGACAGACAGCCCGGGTCCCGATACAATTTCCCCATCGCTTGTTCACTCTTTTTGAAGAGCCACATGTGGCGGTGATGAACCGTGATGAACCGTCAGGTCCGTCACTGGCGGAATTATCCCGGCGAGGTGTCTCAATTCGAAATCCGTCTTACTGTAAGCCTGTGAAACGTGGTGCGTCTTGGCGTGGAGAATACGAAAACTGGAGATATGTATTAGTTTGCTATGGTGCAAAAGTTCACCAATACATGTGCTATCCACAAGGCCTGATCGATAAGCTACGTTTGAATCTAGTTAAAATTGGCTTCGTTCGATCTGCGTTCGACCTCCAGCTTGGGAAAAAAGGAACGGTACATTTCCAGCGTTGCCTAAATGACTCTCCTTAATCAAATTTTCCACTCTTTCCCCTTCACGTCCTGTCACATTCTGTTTGTAAACTTGAAAAACTTTTGAAGTAGGACTACTTCTTTGATTTCTATATTGGGGTGCACTTCAGAAAAACGAAAAGGGAACATGTAACGAAAAGTGGTTATGGTTTACACGCTTATAACTCAGTCATCCCTCAATAGATTCTAGAGATATTGGTATCAATCGATTGGAAATTTTTCAAAAAATTCATTTCTACATAGTTTATTACATGTTTCCCTAACAGACATGTAATAATTAAGAAAATATTAGACGAACATTCATTAATTCAATATTTTCATTTTTTCCCTCCCCACGTCAATGCTTCCCAAGCACAGATGACAGAAATATATACGAGATGAGCTATGGTTTAAGCTTCCTTTGATTGTATTTAGTTTACGCCTTGTAATAGAATCCGTTCGAAAATTGTTAGGCTTTAGCTGTTGCTGCTTGCTGCTTCTCCGGAATAAGGCATCGAAGACATCCAAATTCACTGAGCGAGACGCCAACAAACCGAAGAAGCCATCGACTCGTCCGCCAGCGAACGATATGGTTTTCGCTGCTATCAATGCCCTGAATAATCAACGGATCTTCGGTGCAAGCCGTCTTCAAGTAAATCTCCGCCAGCCACAATTGTGACGTTTCAAGCTTGGTCACATTCGTGAAAATGGTTTTGAAATTAGGTAGCTGTCGAAAAGGTCGAAAAGCTGGTCCAAACAAAGAGAGCAGGCGCTTCCGATTCGTTCAAGGTTGATAAAACGGACGATAACAAATTAAATTTGCTAACTGCTGTAAAGGCGGCTCCGATTAAAGCTGTACTACTGGAGTAAATATGCGGCTGCCCCCGAACAAAAATCTACTAAGCCAATGGAATCCACAGCAAAGGCACCGAAAGCCGCCAAAAGAAGTCGTTCCAGCGGAGAAGGTGGCACGAAAAAAGCTGCTGCCCAGATGTAAATTTCCTTGATTTGCATTACTAGTATCTGGTAGAAAACAATCAGTTCTTTTAAGAACTACTGAATAAGTGTACGAAGCAGTTAAATTGATTTTTCTCACATTTTTCCTCAATTTAAAATGAACATGACAAATTGGAAGTTTATCAACTATGCGCGTACGAGCCGCCAGTCATGTTTAAACTGTATTACATGGCAAAATCTTCTGAAAAGCAAACTGCGCCATTTCGTAATTCGAGGCGAAGCGTTTAGTGAGAAAAACGAATTGCATCTTCATGTATATATTTGGCCCTAAGAAGGGCTAATTGTTGGATAGTTACAGAAACCTGACCAGATACATTTACTATGAGTATTTGTACTTTGGTGACTGTTTCGGTACGTTCCGAGACGGCGCGCGCATGGCAAACTCACCCGGCAGCCAGCCACACTCACTATAACTTGATATTATGCTTGACTGAGCCGTAGTCAAAAAACGAAAGAAAATAGCGTAGCTCTCCTAGCGGCGTGGCTTCTTCTTCTTCCTATCGCTTTTTGCGGCCTTTCCACTGGTTGTCGGTGCCATGACATGAAGACGATGCTTGATCTACAGAAACTGGAAGCTTCAAACAACGTACAAAGTCACGCCTTATTTTCTTCTCTGCCATTCCCTTTTCTACGTGGATCAGCCTTTGTTACAAATTGCTGCCGTTTGCTCTGATATATAACCAACGGTAATCCGAGGAACCACATCATTTTCGCATGGGCATCGGTACCGAGAATAACGATCCAAAGCCAAAAAAAGTCGTTCCAAGGAGAATGCGGTCCGAAAAAAGCTGCTGCCAAGCAGTAAATTTCTTCGATTTGTATTATTAATATCTGGTAGAAAACAATCAGTTCTTTTAAGAACTACTGAATAAGTATATGAAGCAGTTGAATTGATTTTTCTCATGAATGATATTCCTCATTTAAAAATGCACATGACAAGTTGGCAGTTTATTTATCCAAGCTTTAACACGTACAGTAATTGGATGTTTAAACGGCATTACGACAAATATTGCGAACTCATGTTAAAAGCATCAGGTTATTGTAACAAATGAGCAAACAGATGCAAGCATTCACAGTTTCATTTTGTTTTAATAAGTTGCCTTCTTTCCAGCAACTTTCCCACAACAGATCCATTATGGAGTCGAAAAGACCATTATAGTTTAGCCAAATTATTAAATATAAAAGTTCCACACCAATTTCCAACAGTTTCAATAAAAGCGCTCGTTAATGAGCAGAAAAAGTTATTGAATAATTGTCCTGTACTATAACATACTTACTGAATACAACTGATCATATACCTACCTACATATGCAAAATTATGCCATTTCGTGATTCTTTCTGGAAAGCATGAAACGGAAAAGCCACATTACCTGGCAAAATTCTTTGAAAAGAAAACTGCGCCACTTCGTAATTCGAGGCAAAGCGTTTAGTGAGAAAATCGAATTGCATCTTCATTTATATATTAGGCCCTAAAAAGGGCTAATTGTATAGTTACAGAAGCCTGACAAGACACATTTACTATAGGCCGCTATACTTTGGTACCTTCCGAGACGGCGCGCTTGGCAAACTCACCCGGCACAACCACACACAACTGTGAGTGCACGTCTGCCATACCCGTTGCCGTGCCATCCCTGTCGGCATTAAATGAAAGAAAATAGCGTTGCTCTCCTAGTGGCGTGGCTTCTTCTTCTTTTTCCTATCGCGCTTTGCGGCCTTTCCACTGGTTTTCGGTGGCATGAAGACGATGCTTTATATTAGGTTGCTCTGCAGAAACTGGTAGCTCTTCATTAAGGAACCACCGGACACCGGTTTTGTTCAAACAATGTACGGTTTCGTTGTACGTTGTACCGCCTTTCTTTCGTGTCTATGATTCTCTACCCTACGTTGATCCGCCTTTGTTACAACTTGCTGCCGTTTGCTCTGGTATATAATCAGAAGTAAGCCGGCGAACGGCATCATTTTCGCATTGGCATCGGTACGGTGCCGAACAGACAGCAGAGAGTTGCGATTGTATCTCCCTCACTGGACTCGGCAAGGACAAACTAGTAAAACGCAGCGCAGCGGCAGCAGCAGCAGCGGATCATTGTTTGGTGTAGAGTGCGCCGAACGCGTTGGTTGCCGGAGCATCGATCTATTATCAGCTATATTAGAACCAAATAGTTGCGGGGAGCGGAAGAGCTTGAATCAATGGAAAATGCTCTGTCCGGTAACCATTGTCACCTGGGAGGTGTTGTTTCAAACATTCAAGCCATTCTGCTGGCCGGATTTTCAACCACAACCCGTCCTTTTTAGGACGAACAAATTTGTTTATGAAGAGATGAAAATTTTCTGTATACTAAATTTCTTTAATTAAATTTCCAAATGTCGCTGATTCTTTAAATCATGAAGAATTTCTTCTGATTTGATCTATAAAACGTTAAATATGTGGTGACTCGCGGTCTTCTAACTCATGACGTTGCTTTAATTTTATTTTTGCTAAAAATTTTTGCCTTCCCACGCCAATGCTTCCCTAACACGGATGACAGAAATATATAGGAGAAGAGCTATGGATTAAATTTCCTTTGAACCAAAGGGATCAAAGTTTGATTGTATTTAATTTACGCTCTATAGAATCCGCTCGAAAATCGTTGAGCTTCAGCTGTTGCTACTTCCCCGGAATAAGGCAACGAAGACATCCAAATTCACTAAGCGAGACGCCAATAAACCGAAGAGTCAACGGATCTTCGTTGCAAGCCGTCTAGAAGTATATCGCCGCCAGCTACAATTGTGACGTTTCAAAGTTGGACACATTCGTGAAAAAGGCTTTGAAGTTAGTTTTCAACAAGAGAAAGCTGGTCCAAACAAAGAACTGGCGCTTCCGGTTCGTTCGCCTTCCAAACTTGCTAGCGAGAAGCAAGATTACTAAGTCAATGAAGACCATAGCAAAGGCATCGAAAACTCCAAAGCCAAAACAAGTTCTAACGGAGAATGCGGTCCGAAAAAAGCTGCTGCCAAGCAGTAAATTTCTTCGATTCGTATTACTAACAGCTGATAAAAAACAATCAGTTCTTTTAAGAACTACTGAATAAGTATATGAAGCAGTTGAATTGATTTTGCGAACGGCATCATTTTCGCGTTGTTTGGGTTACAAATAATAATGAGAGTTACGACTTTATCTCCCTATCCGGATCCGGACGCGGCAAACGTGGTAAAACTCGGCAGCAGCCAATTATTGTTTGGTGTGGAGTGGAAATTACGCCGACCGTGTTGGATTCGACACATCGATCTATTTAAAACAAAGCTGCCAGACTGGTGCAGTATTTTGCTTACGAATGATTAAATTGAAACTTTCATTCTTTACTTTGCTTTCCTATTTTGTTATTTAGCTGCGAAAATAGTAAAACTTCTGCGACCTTGCCATTTCCAGCACACCACAGACGACCTTCATAGCGTAATGGCGAATTGCTGTAAATTACGGCATTACGAAATAAAATACAGATGCCAGCGGTCCAGTGCCAGTCCAGGCAGAAATTCTGCCGCAGAATCTTAATCGTGTTCCCAACCTTCCTTAACAAAACAGCAGCGTGTCCATGATGTAGTCGAAACAAATCATATCACATACACATGTGTATAAAGCTGCCTAGCGGAACCAGGGATGCCAGATTTTTGCAAAAAATAATCTGCATCTACCCGAAACTGTTCGAAATAATTTCCCAAATCTGCACCAACATGTATCACATGTAAGAACACAATTCTTTAATGCGCAACTTGAGTATCTATATATGAAATTCATTCAAATATCACCGGCTTTAGCATTGGGAGACGAATTGCACTACATTCGTAGTCCTACTTCAAGCCTGCGCCCGTGCCACTAGGCATGGACCCTTGTACTTTTTGTTTCAATGCTTCCTTCTACCGTTCCCTCCGTAGTTTGTAAAAACTGTCGTTATAAAAAAATTCAGAGGGGTTGTGTACAAGACACGACTGCATGTATAGGTGACGCAGGACTACGTAAGTCTCTTTGTAGTGATAGTAACATGTATTCATTAGAGTGTCCCAAAATAGCACTATGTCAGAAAACCCGGGGGCTCACCCCTCAAATGATAGCTTAGGGTATCACAACTAAACTTTTGTACGACGTCAACATTGGTTGCCGCGATTTAGGGGTCGCACATTTGAGTTTTATGAAAAATGGCGTTTTTCAGGAGTAAATTCAGAAAAATGTTTTTAGAAATGTTAAAGTAGGTGAAAAACGGTTCTTAAATATTTTTTTACAATCATTGGGATCTGATACATTCATAAAAAAAGTTAAGGGGGCAAGTCTGGAGTCATATTTGGTTACAAAAATTTATTGAATTTGGCAAAAATTTAAAATTTTCGAAATTTCATTTAAATAATCGTCAAAACAGGGTATCGAGCAGTATCTCAAAGTAACGTACGTATACTGTTTAGATGGGAAATTTTATGACGAACAACTTTGCCGAAGAAAGTATGGACGTATGTTCAAATCTTGCTGAGGTATTCACGTTTTTCTGAAGGCGGGACCAAACATATTTTCGCAATTTTCAAATTTTAGTAATTCCACGTGAAAAAGGTAAATGATAAAACTTGAAGTATTTATTCTAAACGTAACCTACGTGTTTGATAGGAAGAAATATGCACCTTCCACAGAATTTAGAACCATTTAGGCTCAAGAATCACTTTAAAAAAGGGTGTATTAATTTTAATAGGTACTATGTTTGAAAAATCGCATCTCCCGAAACTAGGGTTGCTCCAAAATTATGCCTAAGCGTGAGTTGTAGAAAATTGATTTTGAAATCTGAAAAAATAAACACTGAAATTTTTTTTGACCCTTTTTGTACTATCAGTAGATAGTAGAATCAGCCAGGTGTATTCAGACAAATTGAAAGGTAATATTTATTCTAGTAGCAAACTATAACACGGATAACATATGAAAAGGGCACGTTTAAAATAAAAAAATAAAATATATTAAACTATTTTTCTTCAAATATCTTAAATACGGCTGCATTTAAAAGCTAACTATTATTTTGAACACGTGTTGTCAAGCACATACGAAGTTGTTCTTCAAATTCAAATTACATATATGTATAACGAGAAATATAAGAATAATAATAAGAAATATAATAATAATCCTAGGTTACAAAATATTCATAAAACTCGTTGTTCTACAAAATCCTTTGATAAATGTTGCACCATTTCAGAAAAAGTCTCAAAATGCATCAAATCACTACTATTTTTCCAAAAAAAAAGTTCGAAAGTACCATTTCCTGTATATTTTAATTTTACATTTTTTCCCGACTTTAGAATATAGTGAATTTTTTTTTCAGTATTTATTTGTTCATTTTTAAAACTCAATTTTCAAAACTCACGCTTAGGCTTCATTATGGAGCAAACCCAGTTTCAGGAGATACAATTTCTCAAACATAGCACCTATTAAAATAAATACGCCCTTTTAAAAGTGATTTTTGAGCCTAAATGGTGCCAAATTTTTTGGAAGGTGCATGTTTCCTCTTATCAAAAACCTAAGTGACGTTTAGAGTAAATAGTTCAAGTTTTTTCATTTACCTCTTTCACATGAAACTGCTAAAATTTGAAAATTACAGAAATGTGTTTTGTTCCGCCTTCAGAAAACGGTAAATATCTCAGCGAGATTTAAAGATACGTCCTTACTTTCTTCGGCAAAGTTGTTCGTCATAAAATTTTCCATTTATACAGTAAAGCTACGTTGTTCTGAGACACTGTTCGATACCCTGTTTTGACGTTTGTTTAAATGAAATTTTGAAAATTTTAAATTTTTCCCGAATTTAATAAATTTTTGTAACCAAATATGACTCCAGACTTGCCACCATAACTTTTTTATGAATGTATCAGATTCCAATGATTGTGAAAAAAATAGTTAAGTACCTTGTTTCACCTACTTTAACATTTCTAAAAATATTTTTTTGAATTTACTCCTGAAAAATGCCATTTTTTCATAAAACTCAAATGTGCGACCCCTAAATCGCGGCAACCAATGTTGACGTCATATAAAAGTTTTGCTGTGACACCCTAAGCTATCATTTGAGGGGTGAGCCCCGGGTTTTCTGACATAGTGCTATGTTGGGACACTCTAGTATTCATGCTTGTAATCATTCGATACTTCATGTATAGATGCTATATGTAACATATATACATGCTACATGCGTTGTATGTAACATTTATCAAAGTAGTAATATTGTATACGTTTAATTCTCAAAAGATTGTGCATTTGAAAACAATTTAACAAAATCAAGAACACAAACTATTGCTTTCCTGCTACCTTTCGGAAATTAAAGATTGTTTTTATTACCCATGGTTCTCCACGTTGAAGGAATTTTACTAATTCAATCCTATTTTATCAACAGTACATCTTTTCACTACACTTCTAATGAAACGGCAAGCATGCTTATTCATACAGAGTCATATTGTAACCGAACACAACAGCTGTAGCACATTTTTCCAACACAGATATCAAATTCGCCGAGTTTTAATCGTCTCGCAGTAAAGAATTTGCGATCTGTTGGGGCAACGAACTTGTGTCATTTTTTCTGGCACACTTCCCTAACACTGACATCAAATTGGACTAGGTTTAATCGCGTTCGTAAGAAATCTGTTGGCGAGAGGGGGCATTGTCACTCTTTCTGGCGTACTTCCCAAGCAAGGACATCAAAATTGTCTAGGTTTAATCGCGGTGTTAAGAAATCTTGTTGAAATGAGGAAACTTTGTCACTTGTTTTGGATTACTTCCCAAGCACAGATATCAAATTGATATAGGTTTAGATCATCGTAAAGAATCTTCCAACCAATCACGAAGCGAAAATTCTGGTAAAACATAGGCTCATTATTTTCAATTTTTCAATAGTTCAACATCAAGAATCCATACTTTTCTTCATTTGGATCAATTCTTAGAAGATTTTCCAATCGATTGGTGTAAGAATATTGAAAATCGATCGGAAAACCGCTGAGCTATTAGCGCTCAAAACCTATACTTTTTTGTGACGCTCGCATTTTTCGATTTTTTGGAATAACACCCTATCTCAAAACTTGCCGTAAGACGTAGTCCTACGTCAAAATAATAACGGAGCTAGTTACTGACGCTAGCAGTACCGCCCAGCCGAGATTCGAACATACGACGATTGGCTTGTTAGAGCAGCATCGTGCCTCGAAACTTGCTAGGAGACTGAGGAAGACTCTTAAGGCGGAGGTGAATTCATTAGGCGGCGGTGGTGATCGCCACGAACCAAACCGACAAAGCAAGATGTTGGGCTCGGCGCTCAACCAGAATGACCCGCTAACATTTTGTTAATTTCCAACCCAACACAGGCGTACGTATATGGTGGCCTTTATGGTAAGTTATTGTTTGGAAATAACGAACATATATGGGGCTACCATGAACAATATAAGTGACGATATTTTTTGTAGAATCTTCTGTCTGCTTGTCTGTGGTTTGACTTTATTTTCGATTCGATGTCATTGCCAGTACTGGTGTGCTGGATTATTGGATCCATATTTGTACATAGTGCAATACTTAATCCGAATACAAATTGTGTGACTGAAAGTTGATGCTCAATTAAATCTACGGATAGGAATGTTAGCGATACACATGATAAATGTTATAGCACTGACATAAAAAATGAAGCACTAATCCGCAACTAATCCTTCGTGGTGGATTTAGTGATTATTTACTTTGCCCCTCTCAGCAAAGCTTTTACATATTCAACCTCAAACAGCACATTATACTGAAACAGTGTGGCAACTCAATTACATTTTAACTAAAAGCATATCATATACTTAGATGATGTATCATATGCTCTCAGCATTATTTTAAACAAAGTACCTAAGAAAGAACCTGAAAGTATCGATACCAGCTGATGCTGTATCGTATTATAAGCCTCTTTGAAGATGACTCAGCTTTCAAAACTTACTCTTTACCTATACAACACACAAAATATTCATCGACAGCTGAAGACAGCCTCCTGTTTGCAGGCGTTTGGGTGCTTGAGGATGATGGCTAGCATCCTGTGTTCACCGGCAAACAGATCCTACAATGCGGCACTGATACTTCACAAGAACAGTCCAGTTTCTTTTGATGCAAATTGAACATGTAACTTCAAATGGTAAAAGCATAGATATTACTGAATGTTAGGAGAATAGATACTTTACAAAAAAATAAAATAAAAGTGACATACTGAAGTTGTACACTCCATTGTATACATTCTGGTTAGGGATATGCTTCTATCGATTTCATGGGTTTATTTTATAAACCGGCATGCAGTTGTAACAATCACAGGAATTCTGTGCCTGTGATAGGCATTTGCATCAGGTGGTAAACATTCTGTACATTCTATGCACTTCAAAAGAATTCACTTTTTGTGTTACTGGATAGTAATGAAAAGCTTAGAAAATTCAATAGACAGGCGAACCTACTTGGAATATGTATACTACAAAATGTTAGACTACAAGATGTTCACCTAGAGAAAAATTGAAATTCATTCGTCAATGTATGAAGAACAAACAAGTTAAATTCCGTCAGACCTAAACCTTCGTGCTTTAAATGAAATATCTCTCAAGATTACTTAAGCATTTATGACATCGAAGCTTTTGCGCTAAGACGGTTTTGATCCTGTTGCGTTGAGTTGACCTTTCTAGCCGAAGCAAACAAAATACCGACCGAAGCCTATTAGCCTACTGCAGTCGGAAAGCACAGCTTACTCCCTAATGCAACCATGGTTATCCCGTTCGCAAATGATGGAAACATTATCCGCCGTTGCGCCGTTCCAATGTTTATCGCTGGCGGTGGTAACATAAGCCATTCATTCACGCGCCATTCGCTGCTCCGCTGCACTGCACTGCCGTAATGCACTGCCAAAGTCACAAATTTCTCAGTTCTAAACGATTGTGCATTCGACTGAAATCGCTCAACCATTTACAGCAAACACTAAATCCGATGACAAATTAGCCCAATATAAAGGAGAAGCCCAATGAACCGCACTTTGTGCATTAATTTCCAGTACAGCAGGGCTGAAAATGCACATCGAGTTGGTCGAGTTTTGCCTGCCATTGTATGGAATGCAGCGTTATCGCCATGGAAATGGTACCGAAATTTGAAAATTGCCACAGCAACACACGAAATCACTGCACCAGTTAACCGCCACTCGATAGGCACTTCATGAAGCCGTAGGAATTATTTGCACTTTTTTTTATATCGATTTCTGTGAGTGGAAAACATTCAAACCAATTTTACGGAACCATAAATAAAGATAAATAAAAAATATGACCAAGACCGTTCTACTTGGAACTCCGGACACTCGAAAAATACATTGTATACAAACTGACTGCTCTTCGAACCATCCCGGTGTGGTGTGTAGGTATGGGAGTGCTAACGGAGAGTAACAGAAAAATGGGTGCATATATTTTCCGACTGAGGTCGGGGCTTCTTTTTTTTTGCACAAGAGTCCGTTTATTTTCACTTTCGGTATCGATTTCGACAAGAACCAAGAACCGAAGCGACCGACCGTGACCAATTCCGCACGAAGCGTACAATTTATTGCGGTGGGAAATCTCAACTTCTGTTTTATGTTCCGAAATATAGAATGTTGTCTTCGACGGTTTCTTACCGAACGGGACGTTCGAAGGTAATGGTTATGTTCGGGTTTTTTTCGCTATGATACATCGCTCGAGTTTCCAATCCAATCAGACACCTGCGATGAGAAAGAGTTGATATATCGAGGCAGGTACATGTGTTAGTATGTTTTTAGCTATTTTCTTGGGTTTCACTGAACATCAGACAAAAGATTTAATAAATAATCGTGAATGAATAGTAAAATTTGAGAAAACTGTTCTAGGGTCTAGTGGGAGGTATATTGATAAGAAATTTAAATTTCTATGTTAAACGTATTCGACATGGCAGTATCTGCTTTGGCGTTTCAGAACACCCAGGAAAATTCTTAGAATAGCGTCCCGAAATTTTTTTCATAAAAATAATACACTTATTATTATAACCGCAGATATAATATTTCATATAAAAAAATATTAAATCAATACTTCATCTACATTCGACTGTTCGTGCAACACTTAAGACAAATGAAAAAAAACTCTAGCAATATCAGCGGTCTTCCGAACATTTGCATTTTCAAGAATAGACCAACCTCGTATTTTTGTTATAATCCCTGATTATAGCTTGGTTCGACTCATGCACCTTCCAGCATTGGACAAAAGGTAGGAGTCACAACGACTACTTGTTAAGCGTAGCTACTAATATCCCCCTCCCCTTTCACCTTTCCACTCTTTCTCCTTCACTCTAAATTTCGCTTCGTCAATTGTAAAGGACTGCCGTTTCAAAAAATATCAATTTTCAAGAATGTTGAAATCAAACTAAAGTATTTATTGATGATTTTCAGCTTGAAACCCCTACTTGCTTTACTTTACTTCATTGGCAACGGTCCGTTATCGATCCTGCGCCAAACGAATTATAGTCTTCCAGTACTGTCGGTCCTGGGCTACCGTTCTCCAATCCCCTGGAACACCGGCAGAATATGCGTCGTGTTCGACTGGGCACATGCATGGGGTGCGGGGTCTGCCCCAAAGTCTACGACCTCTTTCTGGTTCTCTGCTGAAAATAGTTTTGGTTGCTCTTTCGCCGGGCATTCCGGCCACATGTCAAGCCCTCAGCAGCCTGCCACATGAGCTTCACTATATTAGCATATTTGTTTACTTGATACTACAGCTCGTGGTTCATACGTCTGCATCACACTCATTTTTCCATTTTACCTCCAAGTATTGATAGCAAAATTTTACGCTCAAAACCCCCAAGCACTTGTCGATTAGCTTCCTTTGGCGTCCATGATTCATGTCCGTACAGGGCCAAAAGGGGGATTGGTGTACTGTAGAGCACCAGTTTTGTGCGAGTTTGCACACTACGGGAGTTCAGCTGGTTACGAAATCCGTAGAAAGTCCGATTCGCAGCTGCATTTCGTCGTTTATTTTCGCGGCTTATGTCGTTGTCACATGCCACGAGCGTACCAAGGTATATGCATTCGTCCAGTACTTCATTTCGTTTCCCATCCAGCTTCCCCTCGGCACCAACACCATTTGAACTCACAAATAGTGTTCGACATCGGAACGAAAATTGAAGTCCGGATTCCGGTCCGGTCCAGTCTGGTCCGATTAAAAGTCGGCATGAACTTTGTTATTCCGACTATAAAGACTAATAATCCGGTCCAATTTGGCTCTGTTCAGGTTTCAGAACCGGAACAGAGCCAGATCGGACCGGAATAAAGTCGGAATAACAAAGTTCGTGCCTATTTTTAACCGGCCGTACCAGACCGGACCGGACCGGAACCCGCACTACAATTTTCGTTCCGATGTCGAACACTACTCCTGAATTCTCTGCCAGCAACCATGCACTTCGTTTTTGCGGTGTTAATGGTAAAACTTAATCTAATTACTTCCCGTTTAAAAGGTCTAAAGGCCTTTTCCGCTGCTCTACTGTTGATTCCGATTATTGTGACGTCATCCGCAAAATCAAGAAGCATGTGAGATTTCATGATGATAGTCCCATTCCTTCCCACGTTTGCTCTTCGCATTGCAGTTTCCAAGGCAATGTTGAATGAGTCCATCCAACATCACGGTAGTGGCTGAGGTCTAGTGTAATGCGTAATTATCTACCAGAAAACCAGGTTTTAGCATGATCTGCTACAACTCATTGCGTTTGACTGAGTCGTACGCCGCCTTAAAATCCATAATCAGATGATGAGTCTGCGAGATGTACTCTCGGAACTCCCATTTTGTCGCAGGTTTGTTAGCAGGTTGCCAGCACTATCGTTACAAATCACAGGCATGGCAAAATTCCAGACCCTCACCGTAGAAATTCCGTGTGTCGTTGTTGGCGAATCTCTCCTCAGTGCCAGCGAGCACGTGCTCCTCGTACTCGTATCTTTTCCGCAGCTCTAGCCTCTCTATACCTTTCTCTGTTCTGACGTGTAGCCGCAGGAAGCTTGCGATTCTTGGTCATCTATCTCTCTGGCATTCGGTAACAAACCAGCTGTTAAGCTGTCTTTCACGCATCGTGCCTGCCACCTCTCCAAGTCGTTTCAATGGCACTATGGAGATTCCTTCACAGTCCACTTATTTATTCGACCTTTTATTGTGCTGTTCTGCGATTCGTTGATCAAGTTTTCTGGTATATTCCGCTGCCACGCCATCTGCCTCCAACCGCTGGTTACTGGAACATAGCGTCCTGTCAGTGCAAGCATTCCCCGGGTTCTACAACCTTGTGCGAATCTTACACACGACAAGATAGTGGTCAGAGTCGACGTTTGGTCCTCATTTTGATTCCTCCAGGTGTGTTTCTGAATATTCAGACGTAGAAAAAGCTGCTACAGATGGCTATTCTTCTGATTGTGCCGAAATTTATGAGCATCAGACCTTTATTATTGGTCGACAGACAAAGATTAAAAAAAGCAAAGCCATGGGTATAAACGTCCTTCGACAGATTTCGCAGCCGGTTATTAAAGTACAGGAAAATTACGGGGCTATGTTCTGCTTTTCTACCATGTTCTGCTTTTCTACCACCACTATGGATGTAGATGCAATGTAATATATACAGGTTAGTGCAATGAAGAAATTTCATCATGATGTGGGTGGAATCGTAAATCGACCAATCACGATGAAGCATGATGTCAAAATCCAAAAACAAACCCCATTGTCCGACGCGGTTTGTTTTTGTAGTTTGACGTCGTTTTCTGATTTTTCGCTACTAATACCATCAAATGTCTTCATCTGCCACACCTTTTTAAACCTCATTGATGTAGATGTGGTACTTGAAAGAAGTGCCTGCAATAGGGTCTACTGCGCGGAACTCTTTTTCTCCGGAATTAGACCATCGAACTTCCTGAATAGCAGCGATCTCCACTCCGAGTCGATGTAGCTCTCGAATAAGCAAGCCAGCTCGTGCCGGTTTATGGAGAGTTCCATGGACCTTACCGGGGTCACGATACCTACACTCCGGTGATGGATCTGTCATCCTAGGTATAGCTTGCGGGATACAGCATTTCATTTTCAGCCGCTCGCTCCGAGGCAGAAGTTGTTTAAGCCACCCCTCACCTGGGGAACAGGCGCGCAGGTTCGCACCTCCTAGCATAGCTGATTTAGTTTGTAAAAAGCAAAGCCATGGTACAAACGTCCTTCAGAACTTGACCCTTCTTTATCGATTTTTATCGCAGCCGGATATTAGAGTACAGGAAACGGCAAATACTCGCCAGTGCCTACGGCCGGCTGGCCCTGATTCATCTAGGAAACGTTGAATATATGCATTATGGCAAACGTACATTATGGCTCTCGTCTATTATATGGCATTCGTCCGTATGCCTACCGTATTTATGACTCTCGTCCGGTCACCGACCCTGCTGCTTTTTGGAAGTATTTTTCCTATAAAAACTGCATTGGCTCACGTCTTTCACTAGAGTATTCACGGCAAGTAGCGCTCATCGGTTCACATAAGATGGCAAGTCGTTTAGATTATTCCAGGGCGGAAACCTTGAGCCGTAGCGGATAAATTTCTTCTGAACTACTTCAATTCTTTTGATCCACACGTCATAGTATGGACTTCGCACTATAGCTGCCATTTCAAACGTCAACCGCACAAGCGTGTAGTACAGTACCTTCGGATGGTACGAATCGTTAAATTCCTTAGAAATCCGAAAGATGAATCCATTCGCTATGATGCAACAGTAATGCTCTCTAAATGAAAATTATGTACCGAACAAAACTACAAGGTCGTTGAAAGCTTAGACTCTTTTGATTACGTCATCCTTAATCTTGCACTGCCAATGCATGGGATTCTTTTTACGAGTAAAGAAAATTACGGCACATATTCACACGCTGATTATCATGCAATTTGCAGAATACCAATTTATAAATAAGTTGACTACCCAAGTAACAATTTGGGTTTTATTACACTCTTATGATGGCATTTAAGACCAAAATTTGTCTTGCAGACCACCATAAGAGTACAATAAAACCCACATTATTGCTTGGGTATCCATTGTAGCTATTTACAACCCTCATTGGCGCAAGAAAATGTTCAGGTCATCTACGGATTTAGAACAGTCTGCATCCGTCGGGTATTATGAAGCAAACATCGTTGATGAATGTAAAGAAACACAGTGGTCCAAGATTACTCCCTTGTGGCATACCAAAAAGACTAAAAGCTTTCGATTCAAGGGATACGAGTTTCACATGAAAACGACGGTTGGCAAGACATAACGCTATCCATTTTACAAAGCTGATTGGTACTCAGTAACTCAGCAACAAAAAAATTACGCTAATAATAGTTTTCGTCACTAGAAGGTGATTAATGGACAAACAAGAAAAAAACTGGCTAATTTTACCTGATTTTTCCATATTTCTTTCGAGCTTTTTACGGCCATGTATTGCGGAAAACTTCTTCCAGATAATTCCAAAGATTCCAAGTTAACGTTAATACTTTTCTTGATCTAATATGAATAGTATAGTAGCCAGTTTTGCATTATCCTTTTAATATCTTTTCTCATTAAAATAGGTAAATGGAACAGTCTTATACCAACTATGAAAATGCATCAAAAATTAAGGGGTCAAATGACCCCTTCACGCTACGTTTAGTGTTAAGCAGGCCGAATTTTCATCCCTTCAAAGTGTCAAAAATCTAAACCAATCAGCCTTCTCATACGCAGCAGTCGATAATTGGCACTCTTCCCACAGCAAGTTTTCCTATCTTTTCGTTTCAACTTGTTGAAGGCAGCGGTTTTCAATAAACAAATTTCTTCTAGCATGCGAGGAATCACTTTCAAGTTAGTTGCCTGTTTCATCGTTCCGCTGTGTAAAATTTAGTGGTGATTCGCAACTGTCACTAAAATGCTATATCATCTGCCAAAAAACTGTCGTTTGCGACACACCGATGAGCGCTACACACTTATTCTACACTATCCACTTTCGAAAATTGGTCAGCTTGTTTGGTGTTAGAAGGTTGTTAATTCTTGTTCAGCTCAATTATTCACTTATCTTCAATAAGCTTTATGTTAATGATTTAAAAAGGCATACAATTTTATACACAAAAATGATACAAAAGAGTAAACAATTACATAGATAGAAGAAACAAAGCTTAACGTTAAGTATTATCTATCAAGAGATTTAGGAGAACTCGAGCTTAGAAATGAATGTACATCTAAACTGAATTCCTTACGCTTACAAATACACATTATATTGTTCGAATTTGTGTTAATCTTATTGTGTAGAAAATATCCCTGCTTAGTAGAGAAACAAATTTAGTGTGTAATCGATGAGAACTGAATCGCCTCGACGCGACAGCGGAAAGTGTAACAGTGAGCACTGCCAAGTAGAAGAATTGGATAGAGCAGACCCGAAGAGGGTTTCAGCCAGCCCAGGCGTCGAGGATGACGTGCCGAGCGAACGTTGCCATTAACTTGCTCTGGCGACCCGAATAGTAAACCTTTCGTGACTGGAACTATTTTGCAGTTGTTTTATAGTTGCGCGGTGGGGGTGTTAAAATCTTCAGCTTGTTTCTGTCTGTCTGTCAGTGAGGGTGTCACTGCATAACCTTATTTACATGAGAAATCTTTCTTCAAATAGCGTTAAGAACCAACGAAGAATCAGTTAATAATAATTGACCAACAACTGAACCATACACCTTAACTGAGTTGAACTTGAAGGTACACATCCCTAGATAGCACCAAATCGAATCGCACCAAATCGTCGTTGCATGCGGGGTGACAGTTCTAAGCTCGCATTTCGGTCGCACTTCACAGCACTTCACTTTTCCAACCGCCATCACACCGCCGCCCTCAGGCCAGGATGGGTTTGGAAACTTCAAAAGGTACTGCCACTCCTGAGGCAGCTTTTATCTACATACATATATGTGTGTATTGTACAGTAAGCAATCATTGGTGCTAAGCAGCACAGGAAAGCGGCCCAGTGGGTCGGGAAATCGGCATAAAAGTGATGAGCAAGCAGTAATTTCCGGGTTTCTTTGTCTTCTTTAACCTCGCAACCAGCCACAGTTCCGTCGCATTCAGCTCGAGTGCCATTTTTTCTCATTTTATATCTGTTTGTGAAGCATTTTGCTATAAATTTATCTCGGTAAAAAGATCTCATTTTTTTCCTTCTCTTTGTCTCCCGTGTCTGGGTTCTACAATAATGGAAAGATTATTCCTCGTTGGCTGGCTGCTTTAACTTGCGGCTTCGGTTGCTGGTGCTCACTAAACGGGATAAATCATAAAATCAACAATCTCCTTCTGTCGGCACTCTTCTTTATGTTGATCTTTTCAAGTGACTCGTTCCTCCAGCTCGTTGATAAGAGATCGTGTAACCCCAAAACAGCCAAATTCCCCGGAAAAGCTCGTTGCCTGGATACGCCAATTGCGAGAAGAGAGTGGTCCTATAACGTGTCTAACATTTGTCGTCGAAACGGGTGAAACACTTTATCGTTTCCTCCTCGGATGGTTGTTCGGGAGATTTCGATGCTCCTTCACCAGCAGTCAGTTTGCACATAAATAATGATTATCTTAAAAGCTTTCTAAAACATTTTCCTTTCTTCCGTTCTCGGCTCCCTCCTAGCTGTCACTCTCGGGATAAAGCCAGGGGCTAGACATTGTCTATCTTTCTTGAGGTGGAAAATGGTGTCACTTCGCTAGGGAGACAATGTGTTCTGAACTTATTAAAGCCATGCTGTCTAGTGCGCACTTCATGTATCGCCCCCGAAGTGTGATGCCATACAGATCTACTAACGAGCGAAGCTCTTTCGAGTGGATGGTTCGTAGTTTAGAGCAGTGGAAGGTGTTTTTAGTAAATGTCCATTCAAGAAATCGTTAGTTTTAGCATTCAGCGTTCAGGATCGAAAATTATCTAACAATTCAAACGAACCATCCATTTTAACCTTTGGATCTTAAAAACTGAAAGTTTCCCACAGTAGCCCTATGCTGTGCGTGCATAGACACTTATTTGAAATTTTGTTATTAGATTATCACATTTTTCTGAATTAGTGTGCTTTAAAAAATTCTCACATATAGAAATTTAAAAACTAGCATTTTTCGCTTGTAACGAATTGTCCGAGTACAGAAGGAAGAACTAATATTTTTTGAAACGATAGTTCTTTTACAATTGACGAAGGGATGATAGAAGAAAGTAATAAAATTTAGAGAAGGAGAAAGAACGGAAAAGTGAGAGAAGGGGGCGTAGTAGCTACGCTTGACAAGTAGTCATTGTGACTCCTACCTATTGTCCAATACTGGGAGGTGCATGGGTCGAACCAAGCTATAATCTGAGATTAAAACCGGATTGTAAGCAACCCACAACACCCGCCAGAGCATGTGGCTCGCTGGAACTAATGTACCTTCGAACTACAGAGGCGCTGGACAAAAGGAGACTGCTCAACCCTTTTATTAAGCGCACGAGGTATCTTTCAAACTACACCATCTGGTGGGTTAGGTTATTTATAGACACAAATTGTGCCTCTTCCTCGATCTATTGTAATCGAACCACCGAATTGAGAAGTTTTAATCTAACTCGTTTTTACTCACGGGACGACGAAACTATACAGGCACTTGCGACTTACAAAGTACTGCACGTAACGTTGTTCGTCCGTTAGCGTGTTAGCCGCGATTCTCAACGCGGATCTTCGGGTTGTAGGGATGGGAACTATCATTAAAAATCGTTACTGATAACCATCAGTAGTTTCAGTACGTTACTGATAACTATCAGTAAATATCAGTAATTTTACGCATCACAGCATTGTAGCAAAAAAATAGAAAATTGCAATAACTACATTATTCATTGTAATTTATCAGGTGGACTTCACGGAGGCTCGCGCAACTTCCGACCAGATTTTTTACCATCCGACAGATCTTGCAGAAATGTTGAGGGTACATCGTGTCCTCGGATCACATCTTTATTGATTTCAAAGCAACATACGATACATCGAGACCAGCTATGGCACATAATGCACGAAACCGGTTTTCCGGATAAACTGACGCAACTAATCAGAGCTACATTGGAACGAGTGATGTGTTTCGCACGTCTCGGGGACACAATCGAATCCCTTCGACACACAGCGAGGGTTGGGACAAGGTGACAGCTTATCCAGTTTGCTGTTCAACATCACTCTTGAGGCGGTGTTCCTACCAGCGGGTATCGAAACGAGAGGCATGATTTTCATCAAGGGTAGAAGTATATGAATCCCGACATACTTTCACTGCTTGTGAATCCCAGAGACCCCCATCTACATCTGACGAAAGTCGCTAGGCTGCGCTGGGCCGGGCACGTCGCACAGTAGGACGGATTAAAAAGAATACGGACATCGATATCTTAATGTCTTCTACAAAGTTTCTACGCTTTATAAGAACTTTTTGGAAAATTGTTGGAAAATTTGGGATTAAGGGGATAACACAACAGACAGAAAAAATAACTTTTCAGTTTTAAGCTTAACGTCTTTGATTGGTAAGAAATATTTGTAGATATTATTATTTTAAGCAACTTCACTGAAGAAAGAAAGTGGCTGTCTCTTAAGGGAAAAAAGTTACGGAGCGAATCTTGCGGGTACTCCCTTAATATTGGTTTTTGTTCTGCAAAGTTGTAGACAATACTAAATTGCATATTTTTGTAAAATATGTGGAAACTCTACAATTGCCGGTTTTCAAGTTGTTTAAATTTTTTGCTTTTTTCATTGCAAACTTTAAGGGGATGTTTCTTGAGTAGTAGCAGAATGTGGGCAGCTGACTTATAATGTTTTTGCAACATCCACTCTTTATGTATAGGAGCATGTATAAATGACAGTGGGATCTCATGGGCCAAATGCGTAAACTGCATTTAAGTTTTTCAGTTTTACAGCACAAAAGAACGTTTAAAGTCGTACAAAACACACAAAGCAAAAAATTTAAACAACTTGAAAACCGGCAATTGTAGAGTTTCCACATGTTTTATAAAAATATGCAAATTAGTATTGTCTACAACTCTGCATAACATTTCATGTTTATAAGGGTTGAAATAAAAGAGCTATGTGAAAAAAAAACAATATTAAGGGGGTACCCGCAAGTTTCGCTCCGCAACTTTTTTCCCTTAAGGGATAGCCACCTTCTTTCTTCAGTGAAGTTGCTCAAAACAATATTACCTACAAATGTTTCTCACCAATCGAAGGCGGTAAGCTTGAAACTGAAAAGTTATTTTTTCTATCTGTTGCGTTATCCCCTTGATCCCAAATTTTACAATACCATTATAAAGTTCTCATAAATCGAAGAAACATTGCAGAAGACAGTAAGTTGATATCTTTGGTAGTTTCGTCGCAAATATCGATGTCCGTCTTCTTTTGAATCCGTCCCACTGTGCGTCGTAAGGATGCCGGACGACAAAGCAACGACAACAGTTCTTTTCAACAACCCTACCAGCACCGGAAATACGAAAACTCAACATGCAAGATGGCTTGACCAAGTCGAAAGTGATTTATGACTTTTGAGACGACTGGGAAATTTGCGACGAATGGCCCAAGATCGAGTTGAATAGACGACTGCTTGAAACAGGACGAGCCCCGGCTCTAGGCTGCTGACGACAACGACGACATATTGTGTCACTTTCGTCTATCGTACGCAACTAGCGACCATTAACTTTAATCCTACTGATTTTTCTAACAGGACGATGTAACTGTATCAGTAAGCATCAATAACTGCGAGACCTTACTGATACTCAGTGATATTATTGCTTACTGATAACTATCAGTAATTAATGATAGTTTTCCCATCTCTATCGGGTTGAAGGCTTCGTTCCTATGCGATATACAACCCCGTGTTTTTGTCTTGACCTTGAAGGAAGAACTGCTTAGTTCTATTCAAATCGGCTGTTCGACTCACTACTCGACCCGACTGCCCGATTCAACTGCTCGATTTGACAACTCGACTGAAAAGCTTGATTCAACTGCTCGACTAAACTGGTTGATTTAACCACTCGACCCGACTGCTCGACTAGACTGCTTGATTCGACTGCTCGACTCGGTTGCTCGTCGCGTTATCAACGTGCCGCTCATTTGAATCAGTTTGCGGCAGAAAACGGACGGTTCAGAGCAACTGCACTCACACAAAAGAGCCATTTAGCCCACCTATAGAATCAGCACAGTGGAAATGTTTTTATTCAGTTGAATAAAACACAATGCGAGCTTAAAAACTATTTGTTTCAGTTTCAGGCTATGATTGTCTTATGTATAACATCTTAGAGCAATATTATTGTAATCATAAGATATTCGCATACCGTAATGCAGATAAATTTAATATAAACCTCAAAGAACTGATACAAAGAGATCCGGTACTGAATAAGCAAATTCGCTGAAGTACTTGTCATTGTCATTTAAACGTCATATGTTATATTTTTTTAGCTTCTAATCTACATCTATACGTTGTTATGTAAGTGTGGAATAAGAGTTGAATGGACGTTGTGCGAACGTGTCAGCAGCACAGCTAAGAGCAGATGTGGAATTCCGGTCGCTCAAAGGATACCATGAAAATGCATGTCGAATAGATGTTGTGCAAACATATCAACTAAGAGCAACTGTGGAGTGGAATAAGAATGGAATGAGCATTGCTAGTGATGTCCGATTTTTTCAGTTAATCGATTAGTTAACAATCGATTACTTTTTAGGCGGCCAATAATCGACATCGATTAATCGGCGCTGCATAATCGATTAATCGAAATAATCGATTGGTTATAACCTTTACGTCCTGTAACGGGGCGGGATGGGTTTTGGGGCAGGGAGCAGTGACAACCTTCACTTAAGCGCCAGGCAAGGATTAACTTGCCGTAAAGGAGCGTGTTTAGCGATACAATCCCGGTCCGGCTAGAATACCTCAGGGCAGGTCCATCAAACGCTCAACTATAAACTTACGAACGAAATGCCGACTAACCTAACATCGGTTGAATCCGTTCGGTCGACTCAACAGGGGGACATGAGCAACCATCGGCTAGTGCAGTGTCCCCTAGGCATCCTACACTAACCTACCGGAGGCTAACTCGCGAACCGATCTGGGGGGGCATATTCGGGGACTCACACTTTCCGAGGACACATATCGTAGCAAACACCATTTCGAGGGTTAACTGATCTTCATTTACACGTTTCGCTTAATCTAGTGGTTAGTTTTCTTCAGTTTTTCTTACGGCCTGCTGCTTCTTGTCCACGAAGGGTCTCTGATGTTCCGATGAACAGGTGACTGTGCTAGACTAGCGGTTGCGTAGACCGCTTATAGATAGCCCGTACCAAATACGTGGTGGGTGGCAAATGGTGAATCGAATGTTTTATTTCGACCGGGTCCGACATCCGGTAGCCGGTACGAACGGTGATGAATCCACGGACAGTAACAATTGGTTATGTGGTGGGTATAGCATACGGTTGGCTCTTCGGCGATCGGTTTCTACGATCGATGGTGTATAGGGCCACGGATGGTAGCAACTGCCTGCTCACTCGGCGTGTTGCTCGGAGAATTGGATCACGCACTCGTGGTCGACACGTGTTGAGGCCGACTGACGACGGTCGCGCTCTCAAGATCTAAGGGAAGACCTCCGTTTGAAGGAGGGTGCTGGTGGTCTTTTGCTTCGTTCGACTAGGTAATCTAACCTCGTTTTAGCGCCTATATTTTCTACCCGTGTTTTTTTCCACTTTACTTCTACTTATTGTATCTTTTCCGAATACTAGTTTACTTCGCTTTTCGTCTTCTCATGTATCACTTTGCGTCTTCTAACTTCTAGGCCTTTCCAATCTTGCATGTCGTCTCTTAGGTGGTTATCTTTAAAATCGCTCATTCCCCAGACTGATTTGCCTGTCAAGCACAAGATTTGACGACGGGACCGACGATTCAGCTTCGGCTAGTTTCGCCAGGTTCCATCTGGTGGGCATTAGCAGGGTTTGTTTACTGTCGCGGTACCCTAACCTTTTTTGGGGGATAACGGCAGGTGACGCGAACAGGCTTTTAGTGACGGTTGTGTGTGGGATTGGGCAATAGGGTTTGTTACCTTATTTATTTTGTAACCTTGTTACAATCCCCGACACCAAAAAATACTTTTGCGTCCCGTAGTACTGTCCACGAGTGTTTTGGAATGTGCAGTCAGACTTAGGTTAGTTACATAGAAATCGAGGAGACCGCATTTTTTGGTTTTCGTATAGAAAAAGACGAAGGGTATTACCCAGTTTTCTAAAAATTTCTTACAAAATTCCGTGTCTGACGTACTGACAAATTTTCGAATTATCTTTTGGCACAGTTAGTATCTAGATAAAGTTTAGTTTGGTTTTTAGGCTTCATCGTGGTATTTAAACCGGCCTACTGCGTGCAAACTGGATGATTAAAAGCAAAGCCTTGGGGTTAAACATCCTTTCTAAGATTCGACCCATCTTTATCGACAGACTTCACAGCCAGATATTAGAGTACAAGACAGTTACGGGGCTATTGCAACAATCCTACTGACTGTATTTAGGAGCACTGCCTGGCTGAGATTTGAACATACGACTACTGGTTTCTTAGATCAGCATCGTATCTCGAAACCAACGAACTGGCTGATTGCGTGTGGTAAATTTAGAAGGTAAGCGCCTGCCACTGTAATAATTAAGCTTGTTAGAAATTGTCAAACAATAAAATTTTAAATAATCCGGCATAATCGATCGGCCAGTTAATCGATTATCTAATAATCGGAACATAAAGCAATCGATTAAAAATTAATCGATTATTTTAGCGGATAATCGATTAGTTCGATTAATCGAGAAGTAATCGGACATCACTAAGCATTGCGCAAACGTATCAGCAGGATTGCTGAGAGCAAGTGTGAAATAAATATGGCATAAGTGTGGAATGAATGAAGAGAAAACGTGTCAGCAGCATTTCTGAGAGCAAGTATGAAATAAAAGTGGAACAGGTGTGGAATGAGCGTTGCGCAAAAGTATGAGCAGCATTGCTGAGTGCGAATGTGGTGAAAAAATAGAATAAGAGTAGAATGAATATTGCGCAAACGTTGGAATTGTGGAATAAGAGTCGAATAATCATCGTACAAACATTTACTCTCAGAGCAGATGTGCTTGATGGCAACTTGAAAGACACTTTATACTTTACACTTTATACTTTAAATTTATATTAGGTCCACTTTATTTCACATTCCGATGAACTTTTAACTTGCATCAATACTAAAAAATCCATTAGCATCCGTACACAGATACCTGCCAAATTTGTTATGTGCGCGATAGTTAACAAAGGATAGATGTACAAATAATTTATTAAATGTTCAATATGTGCTGTATCTAAAGTAATCTTGTACAGTAGATGCCTAACATGATTTAAGAAACTATTCTTCAGCGCTTAAATGTATTTTAGCCGAGGTTTGCTCCGCGCTTAACCAGAGGATTAGCTTCGAGGTACGATGCTGGTCTAACAATCCAATCCTCGTCTGTTCGAACCTCGGCTAGACGGTGCTGCTAGATAGAGTCAGCAGGATTTTTGCATTTGCCCCGTAACTGTCCTGTACTCTAACAGCCGGCCGTGAAGTCTGTCGATAAACAAGGGTCAAGTATTGGTAAGACGTTTAAGCTCAAGGCTTTGCTTTGTTCCACGCTTGACAAACTTAAACTTATAAATCTACATCGGCAAAAAACTCGGCGCCTATCATATGTCAGAATATCTCAGATGTGTTTGTCGCTGGTTACCGACCGATACGATGTAAGTTCGAATCTGGGTGAGTGAAAAAGGTATAATATCAAGCTCGATGAGTTTTGAGTCAACCAATGATTTCCCACTAAGTCTCTCATTAACCCCAATGTGGGCGACGGGGTACTCGTGTACCCATTTTGATATTCAAAGTCATGTAGGAAATATGTATCGCTACGAAACTTTCTGACATCTTCTAAGGGGTCAAGATGAACAACTTAGCGCAAACTTCGGAGATTTGGTTATGAGATAGAGTAACCATAGGTCAAATACAATTCATAGCTCGTAGAAGGGCGACGGGATAGCCGTATACCAATGCTTTTTAAATAGCTTAAACTACGCAATAGAATTAAATAATGTTCAGCAAAGTTATAGGTTTGGACAAGAACTAAAAAATAGTGCGCATGAGCTTTCGAATAGAGTCTCCGTTGTGCCGGAAACAAGTTCCGAATGTCGCAGGGAACTTGCCAATCTCCGATTCCATCAAAAAGTAATCATGTTACTTGTCAGAGTTTTCAGAATTTTATGAGCATGTTAATGGACTACAAATCAATTCAATAAAGTGATGATGTCCATCCCATGGCTATAGAACAGGTTCCGGAGCACATAGAGGAAATAATTAATTTCTGGTTATGACAAAATATTGCTATAACTCTACCGTAGAGCGTGAATGGCAACCCAGAGAGAGAGAGAGAGAGAGAGAGAGAGAGAGAGAGAGAAAATGAGAGTGCAAGTGAGAGAGAATTCAATCATATATAAATGTTTCATGGATCCCGGATTAGTTGCGTTCTTTCATATCAACCAACCTTGAATTTCACTTTCCTTGTAACTTCCGGAAACTGTTTCCGGGAAACGGAAGGACGGTTCACGAATCCATACATGCCACCTTTTTGCTTTTACCAAAATGTACAACAATGCTGAAAATTGCTGGGTTCTATCTTAATTAATCCTAATAATAAACCTGGGTACACGGGTACCCCGTCGCCCTTTTACGTAGGGAAATATCGTCGCCCACACAAGGGTTAAATTATAATAATACAAAAATGGACATGGAAATAACGAAACCCACAAAATAAAATAAGTGTGTGCGGGATAAACGTAGCTTCAGTATCATCAGCAGAAATTTAATGAACATATATATATATATACGTACTGAACAAACGTTTCAAATGTTCGTTTCAAGCTGCATAACAGCTATACAAACGCATCTTCCACGCAAATATCCAGCAGTTACTTACTTACTTAATCAGCTCCAGGCCGTGGTTTCCTCTGCTGTACGAGGAAGTCGTCTCCATTCCACTCGGTCCATGGTCGCAATTTGCCAGCCACGTAGTCTGCGTAGGGTCCGCAGGTCGCTATCCACTTGATCGATCCATCTTGCTCAATGCGCGCCCCGCCGTCTCGTTCCAGTCGGATCGTTATTGAGAACTTTTTTAACCGGGCAGTCGTCTGACATCCTCACGACATGCCCAGCCCATCGCAGGCGACCGATTTTTGCGGTGTGAGCGATGGGTGGTTCCCTAAACAGCTGATGCAATTCATGGTTCATTCGCCTCCTCCACGTGCCGTCTTCCATCTGCACTCCGCCGTAGATGGTGCGCTACACCTTCCGTTCGAAAACACTAAGGGCGCGTTGGTCCGCTACGAGCATAGTCCATGTCTCATGGCCGTAAGGGACTACCGATCTAATCACTTCGTGCGGTGGCGAATTTTGTTCGATCGCAGCGTCCTACGGAGTCCACAGTAGGCACGATTTCCTGCCATAATGCGTCTTTGTATTTCTCTGCTGGTGTCGTTGTCTGCGGTAACCAGTGAGCCCAGATACACGAACTCTTCTACCACCTCGATTTCATCACCGTTTAAATGAATTCGGGGAGGGAGCTCAGCATTCACTTCTTTAGAACCTCTTCCTTTCATGTATTTTGTTTTCGATACATTAATGACAAGTCCAATCCGTTTGGCTTCAGCTTTCAGTCCGATGTACGTTTCCGCCATCTTCTCAAAGGTACGTGTAATGATGTCAACGTCGTCAACGAAACCAAGAAGCTGCACGGACTTCGTGAATATCGTGCCACTCGTGTCTATACCCGCTCTACTTATCACACCCTCCAAAGCGATTCTAAACAGCAAACATGAAAGCCCATCACCTTGCCGTAACCCTCTTCGAGATCCAAAGGGACTCGAGACTGCCCCTGATACTCGAACAACACACATTACTCGATCCATCGTCGCCTTGACCAATCGCGTTAGTTTATCCGGAAATCCGTAGTAGTGCATAATCTGCCATAGCTGATCTCGATCGATCGTGTCGTACGCCGATTTGAAGTCGATGAATAAATGATGCGTGGGCACGTTGTATGCGCGATATTTCTGCAACACTTACCAAAGCGCGAAAATCTGGTCCGACGACATAAAAGTTGGGAGAGTACCTTGTAGGCGGCGTTCAACAGTGCGATTGTGCGGTAATTACTTGTCGCCCTTTTTGTAGATCGGACACACGATGCCTTCCGTCCACTCCTCCGGTAGTAGCTCATCCTTCCAAATCTTGACAATGACCCAGTGCAGCGCTCTAGCCAGTGCGTCACCACCGTATTTCAGCAGCTCGCCGGGTAGCTGATCAGCCCCAGCCGCTTTATTGTTCTTCAGCCGACCGATCTCTTCTGCTACCTCCTGGAGGTCAGGGGCTGGTATGCTGTCGTCTTCTGCACGTGCTCCAAGATCTATTGCCATATCGTCACCTCCATGTTCAGCTACATCGCTGTTAAGGTGCTCGTCATAATACTGCTTTCACCTCTCGATCACCTCACGTTCGTTCGTGAGAAGATTACCGTCTGAGTCTCGACACATATCGGCCTGCGGCACATAGCCTTTGCGCGAACGATTTAACTTCTCGTAGAACCTCCGTTTATCGTTAGCACGTTGGCGCTTTTTCCTCCGGAAGACCGAGTTTTGTCTGTTCCGTGCTTGTTTATATCGATCCACATTCGCCTTCGTACGGTGTTGCAGCATCCTCGCACGTGCTGCATTCTTCTCCTGCACTAATTGCTCGCATTCGCCTTCGAACCAATCGTTTCTTCGGTTCGGATTCATTGTACCTAGTGCCGCTAGAGCAGTGCTACCGATGGCGGTCTTAATGCCTTTCCAACCATCTTCAAGAGTTGCTGCGCCAAGTTGCTCTTCCGTTGGTAGCGCTGCTTCCAGCTGCCGCGCGTATTCCTGGGCAACTCCGGTGACTCGTAGCTGCTCGATGTTGGGTCGGGGCGTATGGCTTCGACGCGTGTTATGCACCGTCGAGAGTTTTGAGCGCATGCAGACTGCAACTAGGAAATGATCCGAATCTATATTCGCACTGCGGTAGGTGCGAACGTTTATAACATCAGAGAAGAATTACCCGTCGATTAGAATATGGTCAATTTGGTTTTCTATTCGTTGGTCTGGTGATCTCCAGGTGGCCTTATGGATATCTTTGCGGGGGATGAAGGTACTTCGGACTACCATTCCGCGGGAAGCTGCAAAATTTACGCATCGTTGGCCGTTGTCGTTCGTTGCGGCATGCAGGCTGTTTGGCCCGATTACCGGTCTATTTATAGCTTCCCGTCCTACCTGCGCGTTCATGTCACCGATAACGATTTTCAAGTCCCGTTGCGGACAGCCATCATACACCTGCTCCAGCTGCGCGTAGAACGCCTCCTTCTCGTCATCGGGTATCCCTTCGTGTAGGCAATGCACATTAATCCTCAACCTGCACATCCTTGCGTTGATCGGTTGCCAAGCAAACACACGCTGGCGCATCTTTCCCAGTACTATAAAGCCGGTTCCCAGCTCGTTGGTGGTGCCACAGCTCTGGTAGAAAGTAGCCGCTCTATGCCCGCTTTTCCATACCTTCTGTCCTGTCCAGCAAAGTTCCTGCAGTGCTACGACTCCGAAGTTTCGGGGATGTAGTTCATCATATATTATCCTATCGCAACCCGGGAAGCCGAGCGATTTGCAATTCCATGTCCCGAGTTTCCAATCGTAGTCCTTATTTCGTCGCGTAGGTCGACGCCGATTGTTCCGATCCCTATTTTCTTCTTCGTTGTTGGTAACTTATTGTTTTCCAGGGCGGCTTGTTGGGCCTGCCCCTAACCCCCTGTCTCGCCGGAGGACCATCGTGCACTGCACTGTTTGGAGTCCTTGCTGGCATAAGGACGAGTATAATAATCAGCCGCCCCTAACATAGAGAACAGACGCTGTTTGAGCCGCACCTCCTTGGTGAACAGACGCTCGTGTTTGACGAAGCATTTCCTCTACCGCCATGCTATGGTTACCGCGCCAGCATTCGCGTCGCACCTCCTCACTTCGCTATTGTCAGATTGACAACATTGCCCAGGCTACGCCGCATTTGGTATCATATGACTCGTGGAGGCGTGAGGCGGGAGCTTGTGAGGACCAGAGCTGTGTTTGACGCTCCTTCCAGGTTGTCAACTCACCATTTGAAGCCCAAGCATATCCAGCAGTATGCTGTTTAAATTCTTCAAAACCAACTGCATAAGTATTAAACAGTGGAGCTTAGACCTGGGAGAAAGGCGCCAGCTCAGTGACAGATTGATTGTTGTCGTTGTCTTCTTCTTCTTATAGGGTAATTTGCCAATTGTTGCATACCTAACGCAGGAACTTTCAGTTTTTCTTATCTCTTGGGGAAACTATTACGTTACTTATATCAAATTTTTTCCTGTAAAAAAAAGGACCTTTCAGTACAACATTATGTATGTTTTTATAGCATGAAATATTTCATATATTATGCAATTTGAGTTTTTGTCTCACATCATAGAGACCCAATTGTTGCCCACTTGTTTAACATCATTTGCCTAATATTGCACACGTTCAACCCAATTGTTGCACGGCAAAGAAAAATATTAAATTAGGAGAATTGCCAAGCACAGAAAATTGATATATAAAGAAGAACTCCTTAAAAACCGATTTACTAAATATACGTACCGTACCATTACCATTTTGCCACATTTATTTCAATCATCACCGAACAATGGTTTACTTGAATATAAGTTTACTTGGTACAAATGATTGCATTGATTGAATATATCTATTCATTATAATGAAATGATACATTTTTTCCGGTGTCTTTCCTTTTTCAAATTTAAACGCAGTAGGTATATATTTTTGTTTGAGATTTTGTTTTGTCAATAGCAAAGTTTCTTGATTTTTTTACATTCGAGCGAATAAGCAAAACCTCGACTTTAAAATTCTTTTAGCCAGAACATAACTTTGTCCTCTTCCTTTAATAGAGGCTGAGGCATTGCTTTACGTTATAATCTTCGTTTCTCAAGAAATTTTCATAACAAACCTCCGCACACATTGTTCCGCTAATCGACTGCGGATTACGGATACGAGAATTATTTCCCATTCACGAAAATTGTAACATGCCGGTAATATCAGTATGTTTTTGTAAATTTAGTGTTCAAAGAAATCGATAATTATTGGTTTTGTTTCAATCGGACATCCAAATAGTGGTAAAATTTCAATACGAGTTGGATCAAGCAAGAATAGTAAAGCAGGACCAAGTTTAGCGGCATTTGCGGATGGTGTGCAGGAAATGGACAAAATCCAAAGTTTTTTCCAATTATTAACCAATATGCATTAGAATACAAAAATAGGAACATATAGTTATTTATTTAATCAAACATTATAAATGCAGGTATTTTGAAAGGGATAGAAAGTAATATGAGGAAAATTTGCTTTTTGTTGAGATCTAAAAGCTTAAATTTGATGAGTGATTCCTTAAACCAAACTGTAAGCTTTCGGCGTATTTTGGCTCTACTAAGAGTCAGATTTTATGAGTGAATTTTTCCATGCCAAACATTTGTTTGCTAACAATCATGTTTACACATATTTGAAGGTAATGACATATATTTGTGTTTTGACCGTTTGGAGTGCTGCGATAATATTGATATTCTCAGATATTATTCAAAAACCGCGAAGTGGGCAACAATTGGGTGGTGAGCAACAATTGGCAAACTACCCTATTTGATGCAAAAAAATCAAATACTACAATTTAAATCAAGTCAGCATGCGCCGGTTTGCGAGGGGTTTGCAATTTCAACGCAAATAAATACTTCCACTGTTTTATTCAATTCAGCTTTCGGTTCACACTAACATTTCTTACCCGGTTTCCACTGACAGCTCGATGCACAATAACAATCCCAGCTGGCGCCTCTCTCTCAGGTTTAGACGTATTTTAAAAGCAGCTATACAGCATGTTCTGGATAAAAGCTGCCGGTTAAACGTTTGATAAACAAAAATTGTTCCATATTAGAGCGAGCAAATGGCATTGTATGAGTGGTATAAATTTTATTAACTCTGCCAAGAAATTGACACATCAATACGGTCACTTTAAAACTAACTCAACAGGTCTAACACATTATTTTGAACAACCAAATGAATATTTTCAAACTGTTTTCGTCCTACAAATATGTTCGATATGGCTTTGTGCTTGTGTCTTCTAGTGACACACAATGCTTAACAGAGTCTCACAGACAAACAAGAAAATTGCACCATCTGTGGGCTGTCTATTTTCGCATCTAGTGCCACAGTCTTCTATATTCACAGCATTCAGAATGAACGAAGCTTAGCACCACTATCCAGCCCGTGGCCACTGTGTCTCGGCTGCAGCTCCAAAACTGATAAAGCAACAAGGGCTAAAGAAACAAGTAAAACAGTGCCGGCCCAAATCATGTACATTCATGTTTACGATAAACTCGAGCTTATACGTTGTGCGACAAAGCGGATGTCAGCAGATGGTGCGTCGTGCTGCTGCCACTGCCGGTTGCATCTCTTGCATTCCCTAGCATTGTTTGGTGCGAAGAGGTCATGGCTCAAGCCCCGACAAGGAAAGATCATTGTGCAGCGAAACGCTGCCGGTATCCTTGCTGTCATCCGTTAATGCGAAGATAAGAAAGGCAAATATTCATATCCATCCGCTTCTTTATGCTGAGCCCTGCGAAAATGAAAGGATGTTTACAATAGCCGGTAAATGCCAATGATAAATCGTCAGAAGCTGTCCTGCTAGATTAATACGAAGACTAAATATATCAAGATTAGACGCTCTACCTGCCTACCAGAGGTGGTGTTAGCACTAGTCTAGCTTTACGAAGTAATGATACCATTACTGAATTCTTAGTGCGTATTAATTACTTGAACTTTTCAGACACGTGCCAGGGACGAAGTAAGAAACTTAGCAGCAGCTAGGACAAAAATCGCTCTATCATCCACGATGTTTTAGTAGGATAATATGTTACATTACCTGTTAGAATATTTGGAATTTTATGCATTTTTGTAATATTTTTTTGTATAAATATAGTTCTCGGAAAAGGTTAAAAAGGTACCCCGCTTCAAGTAGAACCTATAAATTGCACTCTTCGAAGAAAATCTGACAAAAATTATTGGCATGCAAACACTAGCACTATGATCGACATTTCCAAATATTCACTTACAACAGCTGTATCCCTCGGACAAGTATTGCATAAGTGATTTTCCTCTCCATTCCACAATAGTCGGAAAATTGCGATTTTTGGCCAAAATTATTTTTTAGTTTCAAATTGATTCTATATTATATTTGTTCTTTTGTAACAATGATTTAAATTTATAAGAACTCATATTTAAGATGATTTAGGGAAAAATGACCAAATGTTTCCTATACAAATATTTGCTTAACAAAAAAAATTTTTTCTTTCTCGCGGGGACTCTCCCATTTTCTCTTTGAAACTCTCGTCAGGTACTAAATAAATTTAGTAACAAAGATAATCAATTTTATTGAGAGAGTACTTAAAATTTTAAAGACTTGCTAAAAATATAACAATTTTACAGTTATTTTTTTCGGAAAACGTCAAATTATAGCATATTTTCAATTCAGGTTTTGATACAACATACTTCGAGCTTTCAGACGCACTGTAAGAAACTGCGGCGACAAGAGGCGACAAGAGTTGTTTTTTTAATTAAAGTTTATGAGAATTTCATTTTTACTATAAGTAGCCAATGGCACACCTCATTGAGTTTAAATTTGTTTTCATTTCATTTTTTAATAGGCTAAGATATCAGTTGATATATAAAAATTATATTTACATCCGCGGGCTGGTAAACGGCTTCGTAATGCGTACCATCGGTGCCTTGTGCACTGGGCATAAAATAGACCCCACAGTGGTTCACAGCCTCTTACCTAGCAACTCCTACCCCTACCTCCTCGTGGTACCAGCCGGAATACGAGCAACCTTGGTGGAGATCGGGTAACCAACCCCGGTGGAAACCAAAGTCGTATGCTGACAGGGGAGAAGGGCTCCTTCGAGCTACGTTGGCCCTCCGGCGATACTGTGGGGTTGGTTGCGGGCTCTGCAAGCTTGAACCACTAAAAAAATCAAAACAATGGACTCCGTAAGTAATAATAATAACTCTAATCGGAACAATCGGCAAAGACCCAGGTGACGAAAACGGACTAACGATTGGAATCTAGGAACATGGAACTGTCGGTCTCTAAATTTCCTCGGAAGTACCCACGTGCTTTCTAAAGAAGGGAAGAGCCGCAAGTTCGACATCGTAGCGCTGCAGGAGGTATGCTGGAAAGGAACGATGGTACATACGTATAGAGATGGTCATACTATCTACCAGAACTGCGGCAATACACACGAGCTGGGCACAGCTTTTATAGTGATGGGCGAGATGCAGAAGCAGGTGATCGGGTGGTGGCCGATCAACCCCCGAATGTGCAGATTAAGAATCAAGGGCCGATTCTTCAATATAAGCATAATTAACGTGCACAGCCCTCACCTCGGAAGTACCGATGATGACAAAGACGAATTCTACGCGCAGTTGGAGCGTGAATACGACCGCTACCCAAGACATGATGTCAAAATTATCATCGGGGACTGTAATGCTCAGGTTGGTCAGGAAGAGGAATTCAAACCGGTGATTGAACGGTTCAGTGCCCACCCGCAAACGAACGAAAACGGCCTAAGACTTGTCGACTTCGCCGCCTCCAAGAACATGGCCATACGTAGTACCTTCTTCCAGCATAACCTCTACCATCGGTACAACTGGAGATCACCCAACCAGACAGAATCATCACCTAGTGATGGTAAGGATACGTCAAAAACTATCTGTTGTGAACAACATACGATACCGCCGCCCGCCACGGTATAATCTAGCGCGACTGAAGCAACCGGAGGTCGCCGAAAACTACGCGTTATCTCTCGAAACCGCGCTGCCGGAAGAGGGTGAGCTGGATGAAGCCCCTCTTGAGGACTGTTGGAATGCCGTGAAAACAGCCATTAACAGCGTAGCGGAGAACGTCCTAGGCCGTGTGGCACCGAATCGACGTAACGAATGGTTTGACGAGGAATGCCAGCGGATATTGGCTGAGAAGAACGCAGTGCGGGTACAAATGCTGCGTAGAGCCACCCGTCAGAATGTGGAGCGATACAAAGAGAAGCGGAGACAGCAAAGCCGACTCTTCAAGGAGAAGAAGCGCCACCAAGAGGAGAAGGTGTGCGAAGAACTCGAACAGCTGTACCGCTTTCACGATACACGGAAGTTCTATCAGAGACTCAATGGATCTCGCAAAGGCTTCGTGCCGCGGGCCGAAATGTGCAGAGATAAAGAAGGATCTTGACTGACGACGCGTGCGGTGATCGAAAGGTGGAAGCAGCACTACGATGAACACTTGAATGGTGTGCAGGCGGAAGACCATGATAGCGGAGGAAGTGACCACATTGGTGCAGCAAGCGACGAAGATGTGCCACCCCCATCGATAAGGGAAGTTAAAGAAGCCATCCAGCGGCTGAAGAACAACAAAGCAGCGGGAAAGGATGGCATTGGAGCGGAACTTATTAAAATGGGCCCGGACAAGTTGGTCGGCTGTCTGCATCAACTGATTGTCAAGATTTGGGATACGGAACGACTACCGGAGGAGTGGAAAGACGGGGTTATCTGCCCTATCTACAAGAAAGGTGATAAGCTGGATTGTGAGAGCTACCGAGCCATCACTATCCTGAATGCCGCCTACAAAGTGCTGTCGCAAGTCCTCTTTCATCGACTATCGCCAATAGCCAATAGATTTGTGGGAAGTTACCAGGCCGGCTTCATGGAGGGTCGGTCTACAACAGACCAAATCTTCACCATGCGGCAGATCCTTCAGAAGTGACGCGAATTCCGAGTCCCCACGCACCACCTGTTCATCGATTTCAAAGCCGCATATGATAGCGTAAACCGACAAGAGCTATGGAAAATTTTGGACGAAAACGGCTTTCCGGGTAAGCTGACTAGACTTATCATGGCTAAGATGGATGGGATCCAGTGCTGTGTGAGAATCTCGGGTGGATTGTCGGACCCATTCGAATCTCGCAGGGGACTTCGACAAGGACATGGTCTTTCCTGCCTGCTATTCAACATTGCGCTTGAAGGTGCTATAAGGCGAGCGGCGATCGAAATGCGGAGGACGATTTTCAATAAATCCAATCAATTTATCTGCTTTGCTGACGACGTGGATGCTGTCGGCAGAACATTTGAGGCAGTGGAAGATCAGTCCACCAGACTGAAACGCGAAGCAGAGAAGATTGGATTGAAGATAAATACGTCTAAAACTAAGTATATGCCGGCGGGCGGGACCGAGCGCGACAGGGCTCGCTTGGGCAGTACCGTGGTAATCGACGTGGATGAGTTTGAGGTAGTCGACGAGTTGGTATACCTTGGCTCACTGGCAACAGAGGACAGCAATACCAGCCGTGAGATATAAAGACGTATTATCAGCGGAAGTCGGGCCTACTACGGACTCCACAAACACTTGCGGTCGAACAATCTGAGCCCCCGTACAAAGTGCACACTGTACAAAACGCTAATTAGACCGGTTGTCCTCTACGGGCACGAAACGTGGACATTGCTAGAAGAGGACCTACGAGCACTCGGAGTTTTCGAACGGCGGGTGCTAAGAACCATCTTTGGCGGAGTGCAAGAGAACGGTGTATGGAGGCGAAGAATGAACCACGAGCTCGTGCGTCTCTACGGCGAACCAAGTATTCAGAAAGTGGTTAAAGCTGGACGGATACGTTGGGCAGGACATGTTGCTAGAATGCCGGGAAACTATCCTGCAAAAATGGTTTTCGCATCAAATCCGGTAGGAACAAGGGCAATAGAGGCGGTGTCCTATTGCGTAAAACTGTACAACCCTACAGCGAGAAACCCTACAAATTCTCTTGTTATTTCGAAATATACATAACAGAGGGTGTTAGTGTAAAAGCAAACGTGTAGGACGATGTTTTAAAGAATTTTTAAAGAGTTTATCGGTAATCACATTTTTTAGATAATAAAATCGTCATAGTATTGCAAATTTCAAACATAGCGGTTGAGATCGCGAAGATTGTTTTACCAACCGGATGCGCTCCTTCAAGCCTAACTAGCTTCGCCTATAGTCGTAATTGTGGTAACATGGGCTTGGGCCATGTAATGATATAATTTTGTACCCGGAATTTTAATCACGTACAAACAATGAATAAAAAATATTTTTTATATGTTAGACACCCATCAAGCCTGTAAATTATATTCTAAAATTTTTTGGAATAGATGTGCTGTTAAAAAGTTATTCGATATACAAAATATGAAGCTCGTTTTTATCCTAAACTGCATAAAGGACTGATGTTCCATTAAGGCGATAACGATGGATATCGGATGTTATCGGACGTTTAGTAAAGTTAGCCAATTAGGTTTAATTACGTTATATCCAACAATGTGACGAGCTTGCCTTGGCTCTCATTGTGGGTATCAATATCAAAAATTAAACATCAGCCGGGCAATGTGCAGAGACTATAACTAGGTCTCACGTTGGATATTCTATATAATGAATAAATTTACTTCATCAGGAAACATTACCCGTGCACACGCTTTTGTTCAATTATGAAATGTGCTCAATAGTTTTAAACCATATAAAATATTTTTGCGTATTATAGTGCAATACTTCGAACAGACAATAGATATATGAGTGTACAATGTACATCTCCTAGGAACCGTCAAAAATATAACGCTAATGATAAAACGGCTATATATGTAGCACAAAAAACAGACCAAACTCATGCTTAACCGTCACTGTACCAGAGGTCTTTTAGAGGTTTGAAGTTTTTGATCATATAGTAAAAATAAATTAATAAGAAATTCGTCAAACACAACTCTACAACTTGTTAAACAATGTTTTTGCTACGTTCTAAAATCAAAATATCCATATTTGACTGCCTTAAACATTTTATCGGTCAATTTAAGTATCGGAAGTCATGGAGCACCTTTGCTACCATGGGACAGAGAGGGTTAAAATTCATCGTCCATGAAAAAACCAAAAAAGCATGCTTCGTAACATGGCCACACTGCCGTCCTTCAGTGATTCAGTGATGAATATAGAACTTTATAAATGTGACCCACTGACAGTGAAAAACCCTACAAATATAAGATACTTCGCAATAGTCTAGTCTGGTGTATACTTCCTTTTTAAGTGAGGAAATACTCGAAGCCACTAATGCCGATACACTAATGATGTATGCCTGCATCACGTGGCACACTGTGAGACTCTATCCCACTAAAAACCTCGCGAAAGCCTGGCCAAAACCTCCTCGGAACTACCGTTAAGTATTACTTCGAGAAGAGGCTGTATCTGTAGTACAGACTCTGTACACTTCTCCGTAGACTTGTCGACATGTGACCGATCCGCAGATGCCGGCGGTCATAACGTCCATTACTTCACAGCCCCCCCTCGCAGGATTTTTTTCATGCTGGACCGTCCACTTTCCCTGCACCTGTCGAGACGTGTACCGATCTAGAGAAAGCACCCCTCATGACTTCGATCTCCTGACGGCTACCCTTGCAGGGTTTCTTATCGAGCTTAGCACTGCTCTGTCGAGTTCACTACTTCCCTTCCAATTCACCTATCGAAACGTGTACTGATCTAGGGATGGCGACCTACACGACATCCATCCTGGCATCTCGCTTCGCACCGCGGCAAATCTTGGGCATTCGAAGACAACGTGCTCCGTTGTTTCCTCTATCCCTTCGCATTCTGGACAAGTAGGTATCGCTGCGTGTCCGGATTGGTGCAGGTATTGCCTGAAACAGTCGTGCCCCAACAGAAACTGCGTCAAGCGAAAACTGATTTGCCCATGATTCCTGTTCAACCAGGCCGACAGAACCGTTATGAGCCTATACGTCCATCTACCATTCTCGGCCCTGACCCAATCCTGGTGCTATTTAGCCAACGATTTCTCTCTCAACAGCATCCGAACTTCTCTGAAGCATTTTCGTCTGTAGCATTCGATATCCTCCTCCAAGATGATGCAGATGGCAAACATTCCATCTTTTCTGGTTTGGCAGTGGGCATCGCATGCCCTCGTCAAGATATCGATCAACTCGTCCACAGTCAAAATCGGTATTTCACTGTCCACTCGGAGTGCCTGAACAAAGAGATCCTTTCTGAAAGCTGTCGTCTTCCATTTTCTCTCGTAGGTTCTAGCTCCTTGTGTAACTACCGAATTTCGTCGACCAATGCTATACCTGATCACTTAATGAACACTATGTGAATAATCCTCACATACTCTCCAGTTCATGTTCGGCATTAGCAACGGACTGCCGAAGGTTACGTCGATGATGAATTTACGTTCGTCTTTACGAAAAGTGCTCTTGTTACATTCGTTTACCAGCACGATATCTAGTTTAGCCAAGGCTTCCAGCAGACTGTACCCTCTGGGGTTAGTACATCTGCTATTCCACCCCACTGCGCAACCATACAAGTGTCCACCGATTGGTGTTCGCCCGATGAGCTTCTTGATGAGCGCATCCAGCATCTGGTGGAACTGCTCCATGGTCCATGGTTGGTGGTGCGCAGTTGGATATGAAGATCCCATTGATTTTGACAATCATGGAACCTTCACATCAGCTCGATACCACTTCCTCAATAGGAAACTTACCCATTACCTTAATCGCACCAATTCTTCAGTATTCACTGTTCTGTCGTAATTTCGTCTAGGTCCCTGCACTCAATTACGGTTTCTTGGCAGAGCGCCTTAACGTTTGGTTCATTCCCCAACGCCTTGGCAACGAGCTTTTTAAAGACTGCGCTCCTGACCGATGAAGCCTTCTGTACCTCAAAGACCATCTCTCCCTTTTGAATCCGCCTGGACCGTATCACTTTTTCGCCGAGCTCTTTCAGTGTACTTTTCGAAGGATCGCAGCGTACGAAATATTGGCGTTCACTTCGACAACTAGCGCATCGCCCTCAGTCCTCACCCGCCGAGGTCTGGGCTTCTTCTGCTCGCCGTTCTTCACTCCATTTAGTTTCTGCTCCATCATATCCCTCTGGTTTACAACAACGGTACGCAACCCGCTACGTTTGCCTTGGTTCGGATTGTCTTTCTCTTCTTTCCCAGCTTTCTTTTGCTCCTCTTCCTCACCAGGCGTTTACTCGCTCCTTTTGTCAAAACGAAAGTTCACCGTTGAAGGTCCCTTCGACGTCTCTCTTCGTGGCTTCACTAAGTGCGTTTCACCTGCTCTCATTCAACTCTAGTTATAGCAGATTTAACTCCTGAACTGTCGTCTCTGCTGCCCCCTAGATGATTTCTTGACGACATATTGGTGACTTTTTGATCAGGCATGTCTAAAAACTGAACCAAACTGCGTGCCGCATTTGAAAACTGCCACGAAGTTTATTTGAGACGGTACGCTGTTACCGTGCCTGATAAAACAACCCGTACGCTGTGAAAAAGCAACCGCGAGCCTTTTCAGTGTTGTTTTTTGCAACCCGGGTTTTAACACTTCGGAAACACTCGGGATGGCGTGTATTTCTTCTTCGTAAAAGTTTCTCGGATATATGCTGGACGATCAGCGTGAACTCGTGTCTTTTTGCTTTTTTATTTCTTTCACTCACACGGCCAATTGGAATAAGTATGAAGCGCGTCCATGCGTGTTTTTGCAAGCTTGAAAATACTCGCCTACGGTGGATTCCGATATCGGTTAACACTCGGAAATGTGCTAACCGAGGCCATTGAAAACTTAGGCTGAATTTTTTTTTAAACCTAACGCCACCGGTGTAATGCTTCTTACACTTCGTGTTTGTTTGCATGTACGGGAACGGCGTGCAAAACGAAATTAAGTTTGTTGAGTGGTTTTAGGCAATGGTGCCCACCGTGTAAGCTCGGTTCGGTGTTTTACCCATGCCTGTTATTGATGACTTGCTGACAACACAACACTAATCTTGTCGAGTTATGTTCTTTCTGTCTCCAGTACATGGAACATGGTGCTCAAATTGACACAGTGTATACCGACATCAAAGCAGCTTTTGATCGCGTTGACCATTCTATACTTCTCGCTAAAGTTCAGCGCTTAGGTGCATCGGAGCCGTTTGTTCACTGGCTCAACTCTTTCCTGTCAGACCGTCATCTTTCTGTAAAGCTTTACCATACTGAATCTCAGTGTTTTCAAAGCACATCTGGCGTCCCACAAGGAAGCAACCTTGGATCGCTTTTTTTCTCATTGTACTTTAACGATGTTTGTTCAGCACTCCCTTCAGGGTGTAAAATTGAGTATATGCTGATGATCTTAAGCTGTTTAAGGTTATCCATTCAGCTGCTGATTGCGAAGACCTGCAAAAGCTCATTAATATTTTTTCGAGTTGGTGCGTCAACAACAGGCTTAACATCAGTGTCGCAAAGTGTTCAGTAGTAAGTTTCACCAAACGGAAATCTCCAATTGAGCATCGTTACCTGATATACAGTCAACCAATTCAGCGGGAGTATCTTGTGAAGGATCTGGGAGTTTTTTTTGGATGCCAAGCTAACATTTCAGGTGCACTATAGCCACGAATTGGCGAAAAGGAGAAGAGACATGCGAGCAATGTTCATTGCGAAGTTGCTTTGTGGTGAAATTGATGCTCCGAACATCTTGGCGAAATTTAGCCCACTGTCACATCAAGATTCCTGCGTTCAACAGATTATCTACGCTTGCCCTATCATCGGACGATGTATGGACAAAATGAATCTATTCGTGCAATGTGTGTTTGTTTTAACAATGTGTATCACCTGTTTGATTTTTCGATTAGTTGTGAAGTTTTTAAGTGTCGTTTGCGTAATTTAATTTAAAGTGAATTTATCATGTAGACCAAGTAGTCCGATGATGTTAGGGAATAAATAAATAAATAAATAAATAATTTTTTTTCGGTTTCTTTACGACTTCTTAGAGATTTGATGATGATAATTTATTGACGGCTTACAAACGACGATTTCTTGACGTCTTCTAGAACACTTCTTGGCGGCTTGCAGAAAACGAGTTTTTAAAACATTTCGACAAGTGCTGGCTTTTAGATTTACTCTTGACAACTTTTTGACGACTTGTTCCCGATTTATTGATGACTTCTTTACCACATCTTGACGATTTTTGCGTGACTTGCGTGACGGCTTCGTGACAACTTCTTTAAGACTTTTTGACATCAATATTTGAGGACTTCTTAATACCTTCTGGAAGACTTTTTGACGATTTTAGGGCGGTTTCCTTGCGATTTATTCACGGCTACTTGATGATCTGCTGATGACTTTATAACTCCATTATGGCTTCTAGAGCACTTCTTGGTGGCTTCTAGATGACATTTTCATGAGTTTTTCAAAGCGTTTTGATAAGCTCTAACTTATTGCCTAGAGCTTGACGGTTTCTTGACGACTCTTTGACGACTTCTTGCCGATTTATTGATGAATTCTGGTTGACTTTTTTACGAGTTCCTTTCAGCATATTGACGATTTCTTGACAATTTGCTGACTACTTCTTGGTGACTACCCAACGAATTATTGCCGATTTATTGATGATTTCTTTATAACTACTCTACAACTTCCTGACGATTTCCGGATGGCTTACCAACAACTTCTTGACGGCTTCTTGGCGGATTTTTTTGTTGATTTGTTGACAATTTGACGATTTCTTGACAACTTTTTGATGACTTGCTGGTGATTTGTTGGTGACTATTTGACGATTTGCTGACAACTTCTTGGCGGTTTGTTTGAGACTTCTGACGACTTCTCAATGACTTATTGATGACTTATTGCTGTCTTCTTGATAATTTCTGGCCAACGACTTACAAACGTCGATTTTTACCGTTTGTTTTATGACTTCTAGAAGACTTCTTTTGGTTCTTAGAGTACTTTTCGATGGCTTCTGGGTGACTTTTTTGGCGGATTATTAAAGACGTTTTGGCAAGTTATGACTTATTGACTAGCTCTTGATGATTTCTTAATGACGCTTTTAAGACTTCTTACCGATTTGTTGATAAAACTGGATGACTTCTTTACAACTTCTTTACAACTTCTTTACAACTTCTTAACAACTTTTTGACGATTTGCGGACTTATTTTTGGTAGCTTCTGAACGGCATTTTGCCGATTTATTGATGACTTCTTGATAACTTGTTGGCAACTTCTTGACGATTTCTTTGCGACTTTTTAATGACTTGCTGGCAACTTAATGATGACGTCTAAAAGACTTCTGGCCGACTTTTTGACGATTTAAAAACGACGATTTATTAACGACTTTTTCATAACTCATGGAACACTTCTTGACGGCTTCCATATGACTTGTTAACGAGTTTTGACTTATTGATTATTCATATTTATAGAATGATTGACCGTTCAGTCATTAAATCATAGTGGACGCTAAATTTTTGCTAGTCTAGTCTAGTCTAGTCCTGCTTACGTACTTGTTTACTATGAACCTGCTTACGTACTTCGCCTAACACTTGCAAGCCTGTGTGTTTTCGTCACCTGATGAAGCTTACAAAACCTAGGTGAAATAGGTATCTGTCGTGAATAAAATCAACACTATCAACAGTAGAAATTAATCATGAAAAATGTTTTCTTTTATTTGGATTTCGTATTCTACTAAGACCAACTAACCAACTTTATTTCATTGAGTTGTTAAACAGTCAAACATTAAAACAGGCTTTGTCGCTGAAGTGAATTTTACGAATAAATCATTTTTTATTCTTAAAAGACATCTGCATCGCTACCAACCTATCGATGCTTAATTACTATCGTTAAGCAAATGTCCTTTTGGAATTTACAATGTGTAACACTCGTTGAATTCAAACATTTAGTGTTATTCCAAAATGGCCAGTACCACTCTAAATCCAGCAACAATGAAACGCACAAATCAGCTAATAAATGACCAATGCAAATGAAGACAACAGCCATAAATCTCCGAACAGCCAAGTTTCATTGCCAAGCGTAGCAATCAAATTCATAGATCGACGACGTCCCCCGTTCTCCCTTCTGTTGGGCCTTTTTCGCTTGGCTAGTTCATAAAAAGTCTCTCCATCAGCATCAATTACTCTCGAAAGGACGTATTTAGAGCGTCTTAATCTTCCGTCACTTTATTTCTCGAAAAATAAAAAATGAAGCGAAAGCAGCCCGCCCGCTTTTCCTAGAACCCGGAACTTTTTGGACGAAGCATCGTGTACTTTTGTTGTTTTTATACCCGCACCGCCGGGGGCAATGAAGACGTTTCTGGCTATCAGCAGCCGGTCTCGTGCAGACCATTCGGTATCGCATCAGAAGCAATGAAAAGCGGAAATTCTCCCCACCCACCCCAGCGACAGTCAGCAGCGCAGTACGGCTGGGTGAAAAGAGTGGAATTTTTTGTGAGTCATGAATGAACGTCGATAGGATCGTTTCAATCCAACCGTAATGCTGAATGCTCTAGATGCGTCTGTATGCGTGTCCATCTTCGGCTGTTGGTGTCCTATTTTAATTGAGCAAAATTAGATGACGTTTTTTAGAAAATGTGTGGTGAGAATTGGGGATTGGTGATGAATGGCTATCCGGGCAGAACAAAAATAGGAATGCCGACAGAGTGCGTTGAGCTTCACGGTTTTAAATAAATTGGCCGTCATGCGTTTGTTAGATTTCATACTCATTTTAGAATGACATTTATCATAATTAGTGATATAACAATTCGTGAAAAAATTGATATCGGCTTTTGATGTCATCAGGAACATAGTTGATTGTGAACATTGGAAGTCGTTGAATAATTTAATGTTGGTTACTGAATGTGGTCGATACTTTTTCAGGCAATTTAAACTATATGGACTCTATCTTGAAAACGGAAAGCTTTTCTCCTAATTATTTTCATGCATATAAATGAGCTTTATATAACTTTATTTTAAAAATTATCTGATATCATTCTTTGCAAAAACTAGACTAGACTAGACTATTACTGAGCAATATTACGAGTTGATAAAAATTAACTGTGTTTGCTTATTTGTCTTAAAACTTTTTATTTTGTTGTACGCTTATAATTGATTTTTCTTGTATTTTGAAAATCCATCCTTGAAATGAAAACACACAAACATGCAATGAAAAATATAAATCGTAAAGTACATGAAAATGTGTGAAAACCTACAAACTTTTATTTCTAATTGCCAAAATATTTTTCATAAACCATCAGTGCTTGTGCCTAACGTCCAATATGTGCATTTGCTATCGCGAAGGTGCGTCATTTAGGAGGAAAATTCTTAGAAAAAATGCACGACAGTCCTTCCTTGCTTGCTTCCTTGCTTGAAGAAGAAATTCTTTTTTTCGTGCAACTCCTTGGCAAACCCCAGGTAACGAAGTGATTGAACGTACCTTTCCGGGCTGCGTTCTCATCACATCGCTGCATCGCGTTTCGCTTCCAAATTGATTTCTTTGTGCTGTACCTTGCGCTAAACGATTTTTTTTTATCTCTTTTTTCTATTGCAGGTAAATGCCGGTTTGCAGAAACATCTACATCGGGTGAACGTGTGCCGGAAAACTTGGTGAAGAAAATGCGAGGATGCGAGTATGCTTTTTCCATCAACTCGTCAGGCAGTGATAGCACGATGGCTCCGTTGATGTAACTTCTTCGCGAGTCCTTTCACGTTATACGGTTGCAACTTGCTGAACTAATCAGGCGCTAAGTACATAAATATTTTGATGTTTCAATCTGAGAAAATCAATCAGCAATCACTGCTTTGCAAAGCATCACCTCTTTGAGAGTGGAAGAGTTTCGTCTGATGTCGCCTTCGGTACGGAAACGGGCAAGCTTCTGACACTGACAGTACTGCAGCGCAGGAAACCTATTTCCATTTGCATGCAGGTCACGTATGGCTGCAAAAAAATCTCGAACCCAGCTCGGTGTAAAAATGTAGAAACGAAGTGATTGCACGGGGTGGGGGACAGCAAAGCAAGAAACACGGTGTCTGACAGGCGAGCTTTTCCTGAATCGCTTGCCTTGGCATTAAGATTGCGACAGAGCGTAGGAAAATCATTCGTCTTGCTTAGTCGTGAGCTGGGTGAAGCTTTTGTTGACAATAGATTATTTTGTAAAATGAGATAACAAGTCAACCGCTCTGCTGATGGTGCGAAGGATTTAAAGTGAAATTGTATTGAAAGTCGTGCTGCCGGGAGATTTCGTTCATTGAATGTTACACGTAATCAACATTATCCGATGTTACGTTATGCACTTTTAATAAAAAAAAGTATTCGGAGGTATAAACTTGGTACAATGTGATTATTACTCCTAAAAGATTATTTCGATAATTATTTAATTTTTCTTTTGCGGCAGGTTAAAAAACCTAAAGCTTACGATGCTAAAATTTAACTGTATTCAATATAGTTTATATTGGGGTAGTTTTCTCTGACAGATTGAACTAAATTCTAATTAAAATTTATTAGACTATTTATATCACATGAAACATTCACTCTGAATGTTGCATCATAAAACTATTCACTATGATTTATGAGCATACAATTTAGAGTCTTATTGAGAATAATATTGTACTAATCAGCGAGTATTCAGACTTCCAATAGAGAATCTAATAGAATTGGGCTCTTCATAAACTTTGCTAAAAACAAAGTGCGTAGTGGTTGCTAGAGACTTTGGTAGCGTTTCTTACTTCTTACTAGAAGTAAGGAGCTTCTTATTTCTTTTGCTTACTTCTTACTTTTCATTTCTTTTTGCTTAAGCCATTGCAAATTATTTTTAAAGTTTTTGTCACCCCACCCCCGTTTGAAATTGGTATAAAAAATCGGGGACAAAAAATAATTTGAAGGATATAAGTCAAAATATTTTTATAAAATTGATTTTCTGTGGGTTCTCTAGCCTAAAAAACTCGAAAAATGTGTATTAACGCTTCTAACACGGAACAGAAATGGAAATTTCGAACGACAGAATTTCCGAAAATCGGCCAAAGAGCTTTCATTCGATTTTGTTTTTCTTTTCGTATGTTTTGCATAGAAAATAAAAACGGATATATAAACCTGATTTAATCCACCTATTGGTGAAAGGAACCTTTGTTATACGGTCTTACTTGCTATTTGAGATAGAAATCGACACGTCTTCGGAACATAATTCATCTATTAGTTAACGTTGCATTGTGCGTTGGTTTACATAAAAATTTTGCAAATTGAATAAGCTTACAAAATTTGAACAAAATAGTAGCACTTACAAATTTTGATAGTTCTTTTTCTTATGAAATTGCTGAGTAAGTTGTTACTAATGTGGGTAAGTTCAAGTAAAAGTAAGTTGTAAGAAGAAATATTATTCTTTAACATATACATTGCGTAGTAAAGGTCTAGTTTATAGGTTTTTGAACTATGCATAATTTCCTGTAATTTGATTCACATCAATAAAGTTTTCTTGAATAAATTTCATCAATTTTTATTAACCTTCGGTTACTCACGCTGTTGTATACTGAATAACATGTGTAGGTTTTTGAATGCCATATTTACCAATCGGAGTTTAACTAACGTATATTCTTCAAAAAAATGTTCAGCAAAATGTCTGAATTATTCATTGCAATAATACTTTAAATTGTTAGGAAAATAGATCAGCATAAACCGAGAGCACAGAAACGAAGCAAGCAGCATGTGAGGTGTACCCAAGGTTGCCACCTGGTTTTCCCAAAAATCTGGCGAACACGAATAAAAGTGTCTGGCAAAAATCTGGTGGTAAATTAGTCCGACGGGGAGGCGTTTTCCTGAAAAAATCTTGCTCGTTTTGCTCACCGTAGATGCAAAATTTTGTCCAAAATTAGAAATGATGACCTTTTTGCAAGACGGATAATCGAAAATCTGGCACAGTGCCAAATATCTGGAAGGTTTTAAGCTTTGTCTGTTGGTCTGGCGCGCAATCAAAAATCTGGCAAAATCCAGATTTATCTGGCATACCGGCAACCGTGGGTGTACCGCTATTGGCCCCAAACTGGAATTTTTTCACGTTACTTCATATGGAAAAATGATGTTTGTATGTAGCAAAACTATCAGCAAATGTAAAATGTTTAAAATGTATCCGTCAGTTGGTAGTCGAGTAATTCGGGGTTAAAATCAGGGTATTTTTATAATCAAAGTTCTACAGTTCCTAAACAAGCAAACATAGAGGTATACTATTTTCAGCAAAGTTGTGTATTTTTACTATTTGTATAACTTTGTAACACATGAAAAAGTCATACAACAATTACAAAAAGAGCTAAAATAGAAAAACTGATTTTACAAATACAGAAACAATAAATAAGATTTCTCTGTCTTCGCTTCTATCTCAGGTTACAGTCTTCAGCAAAATTTCTTGTAATAATAGGCTCTAAAACTTTGCAGAACATATCAATGTGTTATATTGAAACTGAAAAAAAAAATTTTTCACTTTTAGGGGGATTAATCCAAATTTAAATTGCACCAGATGATAGAGCATTCAATTTCAAGAAACTCTTCCAAAGGTTCGATAAACTTAAAAACAAGTTTTCCTAGTCAAAACTCTAGTGCGCACGTTTTCTTTGGTTTTGGGTTATTGTGCGCGCGAGTAACTGTATTGCAAAAGTTGGCGCGAGCGTTCAAGGATTGATATCTTTTGACCGGTAAAACCAATTCTTCTGAAATTTTGCATATATATTCGTAGTGTCAAAACCTCTCGTTTGATATTAAAATAATTGAAATTAGGTAAACTATCTTGGTTAAAATCATTGTAAATTATTGTTAATTTTGGTGTGGTGTATACGATTGCTCATAACTTTCAAATTAAACGTCCAATCCAAAAACCATTCAATAGTGATCTATCCGGCTATATTACCTGCCAAATAAAACTAATAGCGCATAAATCGGCTTGGCCATCTCTGAGAAACAGGCGATCATTTGAACCTTATCAAAAATGGTTTTTTAAGGCTAACTTTTAAACTGCTTGTCCGTTTTCAATAAAACTTGGTAAAAAGTTTAGTAACAGCAAGAGCTTTCGTTTGGTACTAAGATCGTTAAAATTGGTTGCGTAGTTCAGGAGAAACGCGTGTCACGTAGTTTTCACATTTTTGCTTATAACTTTTAAACGAAACGTCGGACCGCAAAGTAATTCAATAGTGATATACTAGACAATAATACCTTTCAAACAAAAGTAAAAGCGATCAAATCGGTTCAGTCATCTTCGAGAAACAGGCGATAGAAAATGAGCTGCACACACACACATACACACATACACACATACACACACACACACACACACAGACATTGCTCAGTTCGTCGAGGTCTATCGATTGGTATATGTGATTCGGCCCTACGGGCCTCGGATCAATTTCGTGTTTTTCGACCAATTTCCAAACCTTTGTTATATAGTATAACAAAGGTAAAAAGCAAGAATAGATTTAGAATAGACCACGTGCGCATTTAATTTCATCGTGCATTTTGATATGATAGGTCGATAAAATCAGCGGGCCACTGAAATTTTGCAATTTTCGAAAACTGGTTGTTTTACCAAATTGAAAATATTCAGTTAGTCAATATCAATTTCTAGTCTAATTAGTTGCTTCCTCTGACAGGAAAACCTCTTTCTTTCTGAAAAATACTTTGCTTTGATGAATTGTTGTTTACGGGCTAAAACAAAATACTAGAATCTGGCAAAATGGCTTCGCATAAAAAAAAAATGATTTTGGTGTTGAACTTTGGTATTCTTCATAATAGCAGCAAAAAAACTGTTTGGTCAGGGTGTAACCGTATTAATAGCTCTATAAAACTAACAGATTTATTGCGGTTTGACAAGTAACCGCGATAAGATCAATTATGATTGGTGCGCCATTTTGTATTGCTACGCCACACTTATGGTACGTTTATAGGAGACGTGGTGCAGCCAACAAGTTTTAACGTGGTAATATAAGCAACCACAATAAATTGGCTTTGTTAATAGTTTTATGATGGTTTTCTAGTTAGCTATAAGTGTGTTTGGACTCGTATCCTCTTGGTATTGCGCAATACCACAATAAACCGCAATAAAATGTAATGATTAATACCGCAATAAAACCTTTATAAAATTCAAGTAAAATCAAGTGGCTTTAGAATTGTTACTTGGTATTACGCTCTGCGGAAAACAGCCTTAAAACTGATTATGCTTTTTGCTGCTTGGCGGAAACCGATATAATCTAGGGAAGCTTTTCGCTTAGTTTGACAAAGCAATAAATTATAAATATTACTGCGTAAGAAATCAGAAAGACACGACTGCATTGGTGACGTAAGACTACGTAAGTCTCTTCTCAGTGATAGTATCATGTACCCATGCATGTAATAAATGCTAACATGCAACATACCCACATGCTACATGCGTTTTATGTAACATTTATCAAAGTAGTAATATTGTATACGTCCATTCTACTATAAATTTCAGAGTTACTTCCACTGATCCAATAAACATGCGCTTCCATACAGAGTCATATTATATCCGAACACTACAGCAGTAGCACACTTTTCCAACACTCTCTTCTCTTCTCTCTTAGGTGGCTTGCCGTCCTAAGACAAAACCTGTTGAACAAAATTTCTCCATGTAACTCGGTTGAGGGCTACCGCTCTCCAATTCCTGGGACACCGAGTACTCTCCGCCAGATCTCGCTCCACCTGGTCTAACCATCTTGCTCGCTGCGCTCCTGGTCGTCTTGTTCCTACCGGATTTGAGGCGAACACCATCTTTGCAGGGTAGTTGTCCGGCATTTTTGCAACATGCCCTGCCCATCGCATCCGTCCAGCTTTAGCTACCTTCTGGATACTGGGTTCGCCATAGAGCTGTGCGAGTTCATGGTTCATCCTCCGCCTCCATACTCCGTTCTCCTGTACGCCGCCGAAGATCGTTCTTAGCACTCGTCGTTCGAAAACTCCGAGCACCCGCAGGTCCTCCTCGAGCATTGTCCATGTTTCATGCCCGTAGAGAACAACCGGTCTAATAAGCGTCTTGTACAGGGTGCACTTTGTACGGGGACTTAGTCTGCTCGACCGCAATTGCTTGTGGAGCCCATAGTAAGCACGACTTCCGCTGATAATACGCCTCCGAATCTCACGGCTGGTATCATTGTCCGCCGTTACTAGTGAGCCAAGGTAGACAAATTCATCGACTACCTCAAATTCGTCGCCGTCGATCAATATACTACTGCCCAAACGGTGTCGTTCGGCCTCGGTTCCGCTGGCCTGCATGTACTTTGTTTTAGACGTATTTACCTTTAACACAATCTTTTCTGCTTCGCGCTTTAGTCTGGTGTACTGTTCAGCCACCGTCACAGATGTTCTGCCGATAATATCCATGTCATCGGCAAAGCAAACGAATTGACTAGATTTGTTAAATATCGTGCCCCGCGTGTTGATATCCGCTCGGTTCATATCACCTTGTAGCGCTATGTTGAACAGCAGGCATGAAAGATCATCACCTTGACGAAGCCCTCTGTGTGATTCGAATGAATTTGACAATCCACCCGAAATCCGAACACAGCACTGTGTACCATCCATCGTAGATTTAATCAGTTTCATGAGCTTCCTGGGGAAGCTGTTCTCGTCCATGATTTTCCATAGCTCTTTCCGGTCGATGGTATCATATGCGGCTTTGAAGTCAACGAATAAATGATGCTTGGGAACTCTGTATTCACGGTCCTTTTGGAGGATTTGCCGCAGTGTAAATATTTGATCCGTTGTAGACCGACCTTCGACGAAGCCGGCTTGATAAGTTCCCACAAATCTATTCGCAATTGGTGATAGACGGCGGAAAATGATTTGGGACAGCACTTTATAGGCGGCATTGAGGACGGTGATCGCTCGATAGTTCTCACAGTCCAACTTGTCGCCCTTTTTGTAGATCGGGCAGATAACCCCATCTTTCCACTCCTCCGGTAGCTGTTCCGTATCCCAAATTCTAACAATTAGTCGGTGCAGACAAACGGCCAGCTTTTCTGGTCCCATTTTAATAAGCTCCGCTCCGATGCCATCTTTTCCAGCTGACTTGTTGTTCTTTAGCTGCAACAAACGGGGAAGAGGTGCCAGCCCCAACGATAGGCGAAGTTAAGGAGGCCAACTTCGCCTATCGTTGGGGCTGGCACCTCTTCCCCGTTTGTTGCACCGTCGAAATCGCTTTCCCCGCCGCCATGGTTTTCCGCCTGGGCGCCATTCAGGTGTTCGTCGAAGTGCTGCTTCCACCTATCCGTCACCTCACGATCGTCCGTCAGAATACTGCCAGTCTTATCCCGACACATTTCGGCTCGCGGCACAAAGCCTTTGCGGGATCCGTTCAGTTTCTGGTAGAACTTCCGCGTTTTCTGAGAACGATGCAGCCGCTCCAACTCTGCATATTCCTGCTCTTCCAGGGTGCGCTTTTTCTCCTGAAAGATTTGGTTTCGCTGCATCTTCTTCTGTTTGTGTCTTTCCACGTTCTGACGTGTGGCACTGTACATCCTGGCCGCCCGCGCAGCGTTCTCCTTATCCATCACCCTCCTACATTCATCGTCAAACCAATCGTTCCGCTGATTCCGGGCCACATGCCCGATGGAGCTATCCGCTACACTGCTGATGGCTGTTTTGATAGTGTTCCAACAGTCCTCGAGAGGGGCTTCGTCCAGCTCGTCCTCTTCCGGCAGCGCAGCTTCGAGTGAATGCGCGTAGTTTGCGGCGACGTCTGACTGCTTCAGCCGCGCGAGATCTAACCGAGGCTGGCGTCGGTACCGAATGTTGTTCACAACGGAGAGTCTTGGGCGCATCTTAACCATCACTAGGTAGTGGTCCGAGTCAATGTTAGCGCTTCGATATGATCTAACGTCGATAATGTCTGAGAAGTGCCGACTGTCGATCAAAACGTGGTCGATCTGTGATTCTGTCTGATTTGGTGACCTCCAGGTGTACATATGGTGGATTCTGTGCTGGAAAAAGGTACTACGTACGGCCATATTCTTGGAGGCGGCAAAGTCGATAAGTCTTAGGCCCATTTCATTGGTTCGCTGGTGTGCACTGAACCTTCCAATCATCGGTTTGTATTCCTCCTCCTGGCCGACCTGAGCATTGAGATCCCCGATGACGATCTTGATATCATGTTTTGGGCAGCGGTCGTATTCACTCTCCAACTGCGCGTAGAATTCATCCTTGTCGTCATCGGTACTTCTGAGGTGAGGGCTGTGCACGTTGATAATGCTTATGTTGAAGAATCGGCCCTTGATTCTCAACCTACACATTCGAGGATTGATTGGCCACCACCCAATCACCCGTTTCCGCATCTCGCCCATCACTATGAAAGCTGTACCCAGCTCGTATGTGTTGCCGCAGCTCTGGTAGATGGTATGTCCATCTCTGAACGTACGTACCGTTGAGCTCTTCCAGCACACCTCCTGCAGCGCTACGACGTCGAACTTGCGGCTCTTCAATACGTCGGAGAGCACTCGAGTGCTCCCTTGGAAGTTGAGAGATCGGCAGTTCCACGTCCCGAGTTTCCAATCCATAGTCCTTTTTCGTCGCGTGGGTCTATTCCGATTATTCCAGTAAGAATGTATTTGTTCTTCGTTCCGTGCTTTAGTGTTTTTGGTGGTGACGGCTCGCAAAGCCTGCTACACCAACCCCCTGTTTCGCCGGAGGGCCAACGAAGCTCGAAAGAGCCCTCCTTTCCTGTCAGCATACGACCTTGGCTTCCACCGGGGTTGGTTACCCGATCTCCACCAAAGTTGCTCGTATCCCGGCTGGTACCACGAGGCGGTAGGAATAGGAGTTGCTGAATAAGAGGCTATGAACCACTGTAGGGTCTATTTTATACCTACACGTGCACAAGGCACCGACGGTACGCATTATTCAGCCGTTTACCAGCCTTTTCCAACACAGATATCAAATATGTTTAGGCTTACTAGTCTCGCTGTTAATAATTTGCGATCTGGTGGGACAAGAGAATTTTGTCACTTTTTCTGGCGCATTTCCCTAACACAGACGTCAAAATGGTCCAGGTTCATCGCGGTCCCAAGAGATCTAGATGGGACGAGGAGATCCTATCACTTTTTCTTGCGCACTTACGTAACACAGACATCAAATTGGTCTAGGTTAATCTTGTTAGGACGAGATGACTTCGTCACTTTTTCTGGCGTACTTCGCACCCTACTAGCACAGTTGTTACAAAACAATCGTGGCAACCGATATATGACTAATTACAGTCATAAATAAGTTGCTGCAACTAGAAGTGCCAAAAGTGTGCTACTTGGGCAAGTATAAATATCAAATTATTGTAGGTTCAATCGTCGCAGCAAAGAATCTTCTACTTGTTGGGACGGAGAGATTCTGTCAGTTTGTTACTAAAAATACGTTAAAACCTACATGACGTCTTTTCCAACCAAACAAGAATCGAGAATTTCTAGTTGGACAGTGTTTCGTTATTTTCTATTTTTGAATTGTGCAACCACCAAGAATCAACAACGTTCTTTGTTTGAGTGTACGCGTACGTGTAAGATTTTCCGATCGATTAGAGCAAAAAATTAGAAAATCGCTAGCTATTAGCGTTCAGAACCTCACCACTTTTCAAGATAGATTTTTTGGAATGACCCCCTATACCAGCTATCTTCTTGAAAGACGTAGTCCTACGTCAAAAACTGAATCACTTAAACAACTTTATTACCTTGGTAATATGTAGTTGTGAGCAGAAAAGTTAAAGTTTTACTGTCAGATCATCCTGTTCGATTTGATTTGCAGCGGCCATAATAAAACATTCGACAGAATAATATTATAATTTTTCAGTAGTTTCGCTAGTTGCGCAGCATATGCGCATTAAATTTTATCCTGCACATTGGAATGAGTGGTTAAAATTAATGCGCCATCAAAATTTTGCAATTTTTGAAAGCCAGTTGTTTAAACAAAATTTTCAACCTAATAAGCACCTGCACTCCAGGGCAAGAGCGGCTTACAGTAGTGTCTGATCCCGAGCAGGAAACTGAATTAAGAAACGTAGTGTCCCGACACTAAATCGAAGATGGCAGTCCCATCACGAGACTCGGCAATGTTGCCTCTAATAAGGAAACCTATCTAAACAATGATGAATACGAGCATTCAAGCAGACACGGATCGGAATATTCGGCATAGACCTAGGTGATAAAACAAGAAGGATGAATGGAAACTTGGTAAATGGAATTACAGATCACTGAATTTTGCATATGACAACCAGGTGCCGCTCAAACAGCTTGAACCCCACAAACTCGGCCTCGTAACTCTGCAAAAAAAAATCAGTCGCAAAGGAAAGAAGGTTTGAAAGATCCGCTGCTGAAAGGTCCGGTGAAACTACTAGGAAAAGGGTTTTGTAGTGCTGGGCAGAATGCAGCATCACGTGCTAGATTGGAAGGCGATCAACGAAAGGATGTGTATATTGAAGATATAGGATCGTTTCTTCAATTTTTTCTAAGTGAACTCATCACGGCGATTGGTACCATTGTGTTATCGATCGAGTGTTTGTTGTATAACCTGCACTGTATTTACAATGCCTGTAAGAAGGGTTACCTGATGATGAGAAGGAAGCATTCTACGCGCGACTTGGAGCAATGTACGACATTTGTTTGCCATGGGACCATGGAGTACGCACGCCCAGGTCGTTAGAGAAGAGATGTATAAACCGGAGACAGGTCCCCACAGACTGCACAGCGACACGAATGATAACGACCAACGGTGTATAAGCTCTGCAGCTTTTCGAGGCCTAGTGATCCGAAGCACCTTTTCTCCCGGAAAGATATCCACAAATATACCTGGAGATCACCTCACCAATGTACAATGAATCAGATTGACTACGTTTTCATAGATAGCAAGTTCTTCTACTTGACGACGTTCTTTATGGGGTGCAGATATTAACTCTAATTAGTATACATGCCCTGTATACCAAAAAGGTCAAAACCGTCCTCTTCGGTTGAACATCAGGCAGCTAGAGTAACCGCAATCGGCCAAATCCTATGCGCGAATACTAGATGAGGATACTGGATGCATCTGATCAAAAGATCGTCTCGACAATCCGGAAGCAATTCTTCGATGAACACCTCAATAGTCACCTTAAAGAGTACATTCGCGCGCTCTTACTTTGTTCGAGTGGAAAGCGCCGCGAATGATATTTGGTGAAGTACAAACTAATAGCGGAGAGCGGCGGAGGTGTATGAATCACGAGGTACAGGCACAATTTCTGGAGAGATTTTCATCGTATATTCGGCGAAAGTCGGTAGGCCCGACACGTCGCAAAGATGCTGGAACACTTTGAGACGAAACTGGTTCTCTTCAATAACCTCACTGGCACTGGGAACCCGAAGCGCCCAATTAGTTTACAAGCGACTTCTGAGAGGCCTGGGAAATTGGTCTGCAATATCGAGTTGAATGGGGACGACTACTTAAAACCCTTTCTTTCGATTATCACGGTGACATAAACGTATATCAACGCAAGCATTTCTTAAGGAATAGTTAGCTAATGATGCCTGCAACCGATTCATGCAATGCAGATGCCTTGAAGTGCATTTGCATCTCCGCAATAAACTCAAAAGAGCACAGGTGAAAAGAGTCTCTTCTTGTTACATTGAACCTTTTGAAAAGTCACGCAAGATTTGTATGGAGGGAAACTGCACACAGCCCACTTATTTGCTTCAGGTGTAGCAGGCCTACGAGCGACAGTCCGTGAGTTCAGGTCACCTAAAACTATTCTTGGGTCATTTCGAGCTTCAGATTTCACACTATACTATCTGATCTGTACATTTCACAAAGTATTTAAATGAATTGTATATACCGTCTGTTCTGTAAGGAATTAAATTGAAAAGATAACATGTTTTTTACTGCGTTTAGACCAAGTGGTGCTACCAGCAAACCATTTTCCATTGTAAGCCGAAGCCACTCGTCATACACCGAAGCTCTTTTTTTAATTCCAACTTGGTCATAGTTCCCTCTTCGAGTGACCGGATGGCTTTTTAATACACAGGTCTTCTGCTAGTAGAGGCAACTTTTGCCTTCACTAGTCAGTGGGACCGTAGTCGGAATTCCTGCATAAACAGAATGTCATATGAATTATGCTCACGATGACGTGAATAATTTGTCACGACACTGTTTAAATGAATTTACAATGAGCGGAAACGGGGGCGCAGGAAATTTGAAATATAATTTACGGGAATGTTGCATCCGTTCAGACATTTTTACTTCTACTTCTGCCACTGCCGATTCACTGGAATTCTCAAGACACTCCGAACAGGTCACATATCGAACAATTAGAGCAGTGGAAATATTGGAGCACGCTGCCGCACAACCCTAACCTAGTTGTCGCATTTTCCTGTTGTAGGTAGGTATGTACCATAGCAGCAGAAAAGCGCACCAGGATTGATCTAACCAGTTTGTGCACCAAGAAGGACATCGAAGCAAGATCAGCCGGACATCGAACAGCAAAGCAGCGGAATCCTATGAATATGTATACAACTTTTCAATTCTGCATAAAACTGTTGTATGTTTTTGCCTGGCCCCTGGATGATATTTCTGCTTTTTGCCGCGTTCATGCCGTTAAATTTCTACATGCATTTCCGCTTCTCTGCATCCATTATTTGCCCCTTCTGTCGTTGAATGTGCATCCAGAGCTGCCGCAGCACTCAAACAATCCCTCAACACACAGAGGATGGAGAGAGCTTTTAGCCGTGACTCGGTGCGGGAAAAAAGTCAAGAGCTTCCACAGTACGGAATATTACCTCCTCTGTGACCCAGCTGGGATGCCATGCAGTGGCCGCCAGAAGTGGTGGCCAGTCGCCGGCGATGTTGAATTGCTGTATGTTTGTTTTTGCATGATAAATTATTGCAGTTCATTTAAATGGGTGATTTTGAATTGAAATCGGGAGAAAACCTAGAGCAAGGAAAATGGGAAAAAACGCATCGGGCCTTCCAGTAGTTTGAGAGTACACACATACACACACAAACAAGATCCTGAGTTTATAGTTTGGTGCACTACTCCCAAACTAAATTTTTGAGCGAATGCGGTGAAGGATGGCATGAAGTAATGCACTATGTGATTGACACGGAAGGTCCGAGGTCAAATTACTAGACAGTTTGACCTTTGTCGGCAAACAAGGTTGTACCTTTGCCTTAAAATGATTATTTAGGATTTTCAACACTTTTTCGGCGTTGTGTAGATTCACAAGGAGGTACTACCTTGAGCCTACCTACTAAAACATTCCTGCTATATCTTTTCTTCTAAGCCTCCCTTCTTCTTCTTCTTCTTCTTCTTAGTTGGCAAACCTGATGAACAAAGTTTCTCCAATTTACTCGGTTGCGGGCTACCACTGCTCAATTCCTTGGACACCGCATACTCTTTGCCAGATCTCCCTCCACCTGATCTAACCATCTTGCTTGCTGCTCCCCTGGTCGTCTTGTTCCTACCGAATTTGAAGCGAACACCATCTTTATAGGGTTGTTGTCAATCATTCTTGCGACATTTCCTTCCCTAATAGATCCTCGAATCATCCCGGAACTTCATCAGGTTTTCCTTCGAAAGGAAGCATGTGTCTAAACACACCACCTATGCTGGCTTCTTCATGCCTTAACTATTATAACTGTTATCTAAATTCTAAGCCTATTCTTTGACTGCCTGTTCGACCCTGTAACTGACCCCAGCTAAACCTATGCCTAATGTTGCCGTTGTACCCCTACTTACCTGCCGATCACCTAACCAGATGGAATCACAAATCGACCACGTTCTGATAGATGGTCGGCACTTTTCAAACATTATCCACATCAGAATCTATCGAGGCGCTAACATCGATTCGGCCCACTACCTAGTGATAGTTACGATACGTCAACTACTATCTGTTGTGAACAACACACGATACCGGCGCCCCCCGCGGTATAATCTAACGCGACTGAAGCCACCGGATGTCGCCGAAAGCTACGCGTTATTTTTCGAAGTAGCGCTACCGGAAGAGGGTGACTTGGATGAAGCCTCTCCTGAGGACTGTTGGAGGGCCGTGAAAATAGTTATTAAGAGCGTAGCAGAGAACATCTGCAGCCGTATGGCACCGAATCGACGGCGACGCAACGAATGGTTTGACGAGCAGATATTGGATGAGAAGAACGCAGCTCGGATACAAAAGCACCCGTCAGAATGTGGAGCGATACAAACAGAAGCGAAGACAGCAAACCCAGCTCTTCCAGGAGAAGAAGCGCCACCACGAGGAGAAGGAAGAACTCGAACAGCTTCTATCAGAGACTCAACGAATCTCGCAAAGGCTTTGTGCCGCGGGCCGAAATATGCAGAGACAAAGATGGAGATATTTTGACTGACAACCATGCGGTGATCGAAAGCTGAAAGCAGCACTACGATAAACACCTGAATGGCGCGCAGGCGGAAGATCATAATAGTGGAGCAAGTGTCTTCAATGGTGCAGGAAGCAACGGTGATATGCTACTTCCATCGATGATCGAAGTTAAAGAAACCATTCAGCGCCCAAAGAACAACAATGCAGTGGAAAAGGATGACATTGGAGCGAAACTTATCAAAATGCGCCCGGACAAGTTGGCCAGCTGTTTGCATCAATTGATTGTCAAGATTTGGGATACGGAACGACTACCGGAGGAACGGAAAGATGGGGTTATTTACCCTTTCTGAAAGAAACGCGATAAACTGGATTGTGAGAACAACCGAGCGATCACTATCCTAAATGCCGCCTAAAAAGCAATTTCCCAAGTCATCTTTCATCAACTGTCGCCAATAGCCAATAGATTCGTGGAAAGTTAGCAGGCCGGTTTCATAAAGGGCCGGTCTTCAACGGACCAAATCTTTTCCCTGCCGCAGATCCTTCAGAAGTGCCGTGAATTCGGAGTTCTCACGCATCACCTGTTTTTTGATTTCAAAGCCGCATGTGATAGTGTAAACCACTGTAAAGAGCTATGGAAAATTATGGACGAAAACGGCTTTCCGGATAAGCGTACTAGACTTATCATGGCTACGATGGATGGGATGCAATGCTGTGTGAGAATGTGGGGTGGATTGTCGGACCCATTCGTATCTTCCAAGGCACTTCGATAAGGAGATGGAAGCCTACTTCAACATTGCGCTCGAAGGTGTTATAAGATGAGGTCGATGCAATCGGCAGAACATTTGAGGCGATGGAAGATACACCAGACGCGAAGCAGAGAAGATTGGGTTGAAGATAAATACATCTAAAACGAAGTATATGCTGGCGGGCGGGAACAAACGCTACAAGGCCCGCTTAGGCAGTACCGTAGTAATCGACGGGGATCAGTTTGAGGTAGTCGACAAGTTTGTATACCTTGGCTCATTGGCAACAGAGGACAACAATACCAGCCGTGGGATTAAAAGGCGTATTATCAGCGGAAGTTGGGCCTTCTGCGGACTCCAGAAATACTTGCGATCGAATATTCCGAGCCTCCGTACAAAGTTCGCATTGTACAAAATGCTAATTAGAACGGTCGTCCTCTACGGGCATGAAACGTGGACACTGCTAGGAGAGCACTCGTCGAGCAGACTAAGTCCCCGTACAAAGTGCACCCTGTACAAGACGCTTATTAGACCGGGCATGAAACATGGACAATGCTCGAGGAGGACCTGCGAGTGCTCGGGGTTTTCGAACGACGAGTGCTAAGAACGATCTTCGGCGGCGTACAGGAGAACGGAGTATGGAGGCGGAGGATGAACCATCAACTCGCACAGCTCTATGGCGAACCAAGTATCCAGAAGGTGGCTAAAGCTGGACGGATACGATGGGCAGGGCATGTTGCAAGAATGCCGGACAACTACTCTACAAAGATGGTGTTCGCCTCAAATCTGGTAGGAACAAGACGATCAGGAGCGCAGCAAGCAAGATGGTTAGACCAGGTGGAGCGAGACCTGGCGAAGAGTACTCGCTGTCCGAGGAACTGGAGAACGGTAGCGCTCAACCGAGCTACATGGAGAAACTGTTCAACAGGTTTTGTCTTAGGACTGCAAGCCACCTAAGTAAGTAAGTAGAAGAGCACAAGGAGTTTTCGAACGACGGGTCCTAAGAACCATCTTTGGCGACGAGCAAGAGAAAGGTGGGTGAAGGCGAAGAATGAACCACGAACCCGCGTGTCTATACAGCGAACCCAGTGGTTAAAACTGGACGGATACGTTGGGCAGGTAATGTTTATAGAATGCCCGACAACTGTCATGCAAAAATTGTTTTCGCATCGAATCCGGTAGGAACAAGACGAAAAGTGGTACAACGAGCGAGGTGGCATGACCAGGTGGAGCGAGATCTGGTGAGCAGTGGGTGCCCACGGAACTGGAGCCGGCTGGCATGGACCGAATTAGATAGAAGAATTATGTTAGGTAGGCCTTGTCATATGACGTACGGGCAACTAAGTAGGTAAATAAGTAAGTAGATTTATACCACCCATTCATCTCACTATTATAGCTGTAGCATCTGATGCCAGCATTTTTACCTCCTCAAGGAACTCGCTTATCACTATTAAGACGATACTGTCGGCAAAGTCTACGATCCCAATCCCCATGGGCGGCCTGAGCCTCAACACTTCGTCGTACAAAATGTTCCAGAGCGTATTAACAGTAGCTTTTAAGCACCTTGTATAGATGGTCCGCTGAACTCATCTTGTTCAGCGCTAGGGCGATTGCTGCCCAACTATTTAGCGCTGGTTGTTAAAAGCGTATTTGACATCAATAGTGACTCTGGCACAATCCCGCATCTTTCTCGGCGCTCCCCATAATGGATTTAATAGCATCGATAGTGCACTTCTGCGGAATCCAAAATTCGTCTTTGCCTGTCCGCTTTCTTTATCTTTATCTTATCCCTCTTTAGTACCTCCCCTAACGAATCGAGCAGGCTGACAGGCCTGTTCGATGAGAGACGTCCAAGTTGGTTTCCCCGGTTGTACTAGCAGTACCAATTTTTGAATTTTCAATTAGTCTAGAAGTTCGCATACTTCCAGGCAGTTCTGAAATGTCTTTTCAAAGATATTTGTCGAACTCCTCAATCATGACCGGAGTGAGGGCGTCCTTTGTAGGACCATACGGGATCGGAGGTGTTGCGAAAATAATTCTTCCACGATGACTCTTAGCTTCTGTGAGCAGGTGGCCTGGGGAGCCATTGCACCTTGGAATAGGATTCCATATCCAGCTGGAAAGCACTGCCATACGAGTTTGAATCTGCATCTAGACATAGCTTCCGCAAAGAAGATATCTTGCTAGAATTAACTTCTTTGCTAACCTGGTCACTCTAAGTTCTACGCACTTCAACATCGAATCGTTTCGTTCGCGCTCTTAGCACGTGCCTCCTCACTCTAGGAGGGTTGGAACGAAGGAGACCGATGGCATCATTCCGCCAACGTACCAAGCGACACCCGTTTGTTGCCTACACGTTTCTACACGCACGATTATATCAGATACTCTCGTTAGAACATTGGTGAGCTCACAATCTGTCAGATTCGAGCGATCCGCCATATGCTTTTCGTATCCTGATCTCAGCGGGTGCCACCTTAAAATTGAAATCAATGCGCCCTGCAGGTCAACTGCCGAGATTTATACACTCGACTAGAGCACACTGCAACAGGACTATGGTCTCTCCCGTTTCGACTAAGGACTATTTTACGAGTGCTTTAAACTTCGAGTGCTGGACTGTCGGGTCCTTCTTGAGCTTAAAGGGCACCTTACCTGATTGGAATCTGCGGGTTTCGACTACGTCAGACACAAGCTCTTTTAGTAAAGGGTTTGCCTTGACCTTACGCAGCAGTTTGGCATACGACAGTTTACCTGCCATCGACACCAGCAACGCGTTGCCCTTTTGGCGGACCTTCTTCGGTCTCCTCCCTACTAGCACGGTTGTTACAAAGTAGTTGTAGTAACCGAATTATGACTAATTTCAGTCGTAATTCGGTTGCTTCTACTATATGGACCTAAAGTGTGCTACTTGAACTTAGGCTTCACGATAGACGGTTTCTTAGTAAGGGGCTTCCTCGTGACCACCTGCCAATCTTCTTCCTCGTACGTATGGTCCGCAGCCTCTTCACCATCAGATTTACTCCCTCCTAAGATGTCACCTTTCTCCACTTGGAAATTAACGAGTTGAACCCGTTCTAGTTCAACTCACCTGTTATGGGCCATGAACGGCCAGATAACCGAGTTTGCTTTGATCACACGGTCATTGGTACAACTTACCTACTTAATCAGCTCCAGGCCGTAGTTTCTTCTGCCGTACGAAGAAGTCGTCTCCATACCACTCGGTCCATGGCCGCAATTCGCCAGCCACGTAGTCTGCGTAGGGTCCGTAGGTCGCCTTCCACTTAATCGAACCATTTTGCTCGCTGCGCGCCCCGCCGTCTCGCTCCAGTCGGATCATTATTGAGAACTTTTTTTAACCGGACTATCGTCCGACATCCTCACGACATGCCCAGCCCATCGCAGGCGACCGATTTTTGCGGTGTTAGCGATGGACGGTTCCCTAAGCAACTGATGCAATTCATTTTTCATTGGCCTCCTTCACGTTCCGTCTTTCATCTTCACTCCGCCGTAGATGGTGCGCAACACCTTCCGTTCGAAAACACTAAGGGTAGCATAGTCCATGCCTTATGGCCGTAAAGGACTACCGGTCTAATCAGCGTCTTGTAGATTGTTACCTTCGTACGGCGGCGAATTTTGTTCGATTGCAGCGTCCAAAGTTGGCACGATATCCTGCCATAATGCGTCTTTGTATTTCTCTGCTGGTGTCGTTGTCTGCGGTAGCCAGTGAGCCCAGATACACGAACTCTTCTACCACCTCGATTTCATCATCGTCTAAATGATTCCGGGGAGGGAGGTCAGCATTCACTTCTCTAGAACCTCTTCCTTTCATTTATTTTGTTTAAGCCGGTTCCCAGCTCGTTTGTGGTGCCACAGCTCTGGTAGAAAGTAGCCGCTCGATGCCCGCTTTTCCATACCTTCTGTCCTGTCATTGGTACAAATGTTAGTAGAATCAAGCCATTCGATGTTAAGAGACTAACGCACCTTGCACTTAATACTGCATTTACCAATAATGAAAACTTGTTTATTGCTAATTTTATTTAGTTTTACCACTTCCTGGCTCTTGAAAAGCGATATTGATTGAAAAGTAATTGTACAGTCAGTCCACAATCATGGGTCACACACAATTGTGGGCCATTTTAGCTCTAGCTGCTGATTAGCGTTTAAATAGCACCCAATTATTGATCAAATTATTAGTGCTACTTATGAGTAACAATTTTAGCAATCACTTCGTATTATATTCACGCATTAATCAACAGAAAAAGCTAAAATGACCCATAATTGTGTGTGACCCATGATTGTGGATTGACTGTAAAAGTAATAAAAACATGAAAGAAAAAGGGTAAAGACACCGACGCTCAAATACGAATAATAAGTAGCTCGTTTAACCTTCCGTTACTCGCGCCAACTTTTGCAACACGGATACTCGCGCGTTGTATTTTGTACAACACTCTTTATCTCGGAATATCTCGGAATCCTGGCTATATAGAAAGTTACTGTCTTCAGCAAAGTTAATCAGTAGCTCAAGAACTTTCGTTTGAGAGATAGAGTTTTATGAGTTTACCACCAGGCGGCGCTCAAATGCGCAGTAAATTATATATCTTTCAATTGCGACCATATATAGATTGTTGCTTTGGGAAGATTGTTTTATGGTTCCTAAATGATGTAGCATTCTATTGACTAGATTTTTTTCGAGTAGTTATTATGTTTTTTTAGATGTTTTTCACATAAAACATAGTATGATATCATTTCTACTGTTGACAGCTTAGAAAGTGGTGTGTTGATGTGGTGTGTTGATTCGCTTGGGCAGGATGTTTAGAAAGTTGGTTGCACAGTAATGCCACATAGTGAGAAAATTTTAAACTTCCGTTCAAGAAGAGGCGAACCAGCCGCAGGCTGAAAACCTCTCTAATATAGAATTAAAAAAAAAAATCAGAGGGGTTGTGTACAAGACACGACCGCATATATAGGTGACGCAGGACTACGTAAGTCTCTTTGTAGTGATAGTAGCATGTATTCATGCTTGTAATCATTCGATTCTTCATGTATACATGCTATATGCAACATATATACATGCTACATGCGTTGTATGTAACGTTTATCAAAGTAGTAACATTGCATACGTTCAATTCTCAAAAGATTGTGCATTTGAAAACAATCTAACAAAATCAAGAACACAAACTATTACTTTCTTGCTACCTTACTGAAATTAAAGATTGTTTTTATTATTCATGGTTTCCCACGTTGAAGGGATTTTACCAATTCAATCCTATTTTATCAACAGCACATCTTTTCACTACACTTCTAATGAAACGGCAAGCATGCGTATTCATACAGAGCCGTATTATAACCGTACACTACAGCTGTAGTACATTTTTCCAACACAGATATCAAATTCACCGAGGTTTAATCGTCACGCAGTAAAGAATTTGCGATCTGTTGGGACAACGAACTTGTGTCATTTTTCTGGCACACTTGCCCAACACAGACATCAGATTGGACTAGGTTTAACCGCGTTCGTAAGAAATCTGTTGGCACGAGAAGGCTTTGTTGCTCTCTCTGGCGCACTTCCCAAGCAAGGACATCAAAATGGTCTAGGTTTAACCGCGGTGTTAAGAAATCTTGTTGAAACGAGGAAGCTTTGTCACTTGTTTTGGCTTACTTCCCAAGCACAGATATCAAATTGGTATAGGTTTAGATCATCGTTAAGAATCTTCCAACCAATCACGAAGCGAGAATTCTGGTAAAACATAGGTTCATTATTTTCAATTTTTCAATAGTTCAACATCAAGAATCCATACTTTTCTTCATTTGGGTCAATTCTTAGTAGATTTTCCGATCGATTGATGTAAGAATATTGAAAATCGATCGGAAAACCGCTGAGTTATTAGCGCTTAAAACCTTTCATTTTTCGTGACGCTCGCATTTTTCGATTTTTTGGAATGACACCCTATTTCAAAACTTGCCGTAAGACGTAGTCCTACGTCAAAATAAAAATCTTCCGTTCATCAACCTAGCGTTATTGGTCCCCTAAAACACATTTTTTGAAAACAAGGCCTTGCATATAAACAGATTTCGTAGATAGAACACATTCAAAAAACTGACCCATACACTAGCGTCGTGAAGTCACGAAATTGTCAACTTTTGCACACCTGCGGAATGATCATTAACTGCTGAATAACCGTTTCCTTTATGAAGAAATGAGAGAAAATTCCAGTAGGAACTAATTACGGTACCCCTCACACGCCGCTTGCATCGTTTCTGCGATTTCGGTTTATGCTGATCTATTTTTCTGAACAGTTGAAAGCATTAATATATTAAATAATTACGTCATTTTGTTCATAATAAGTTTATTGAAGACTACATTTTGATTTGACATCAATCTGTTACCGTCAAACAGAATGGCATACAAAAATCTACAAGTGTTGTACGAAATACAACAGCGCGAGTAACGGAAGGTTAACGTCAGTAGCAATACTGCAAAGTGCGAAATACTGAGAAACATTCACAACAAACAAATTACTGGTCGCAGTGATGATGCCCATACAGAAAAAGTACTTATTTTGTCAATCAAAAAAACTTTATGCGTTTTGATGTGTATCTAGTTTCGTGATGAAAACTGGGCGTTTAAGGAAAGTCCCACCGTGCGCGTCTGGTCTGATGTTGGCAATCACAGCTCAATACCAGTACATTTTGTTCACTTTCCTACTGCATCAGAGGTATTATTTTATACCATTCCAATCGGATTCGTTTCGTTTCATTGTTTTTTTGTTTCCTGACGAACGTGGCTAAAACGGATAGATTATTTAAATTAGATACAAATATCTGGTGTGCACATTCGTATGAGTGAACGAAAATAATAGAGAACATCATTGGATGTGGGGAAAATGAACGCATCAGTTGAGAGATATGCCGTGTTCTACCGAATGTATTCGCCAGCACGGGATAAATTTGCTGTGCCGGGAAAGTCCGGTGCATAACACTCACACATATCAGAAATTGCTTTCGCATGCCGGTTGGCTTCCGCACCGACCAGCACTGATACCCGAGTCTCTTTGAAGTCAAACCAGAGTCAGATTATACTTTCGAGAAGCCAAATTATAAATGGGCAAATTTTTGTGTGTTCACCAGTTACTTCTGGCTGACTGAACAAAGGATTACGGTGTGCTAAATCCTGGCGCTCTGACTGGCAAGCGGAAGAGTGATGCATTTCACCGGATACGCCGGCATTTCTGCCCGAGCATTGCATCCCTTGATCCTGAAGATGAATGATGGTGTATAGATCAATGTCAAACCAATGCATTGCTTCTTCGGGCACGGTCCAGGGCTGCCGCATATGTATGGGGCGAGGTCGAGAAAGATGTGCACCGTTGCCAAACTACATCTGTGGAGCACGTTACAGTTGCAATCGTTTTTGTTTGAGAAATTATGTACCGGTACATGCATATACCGAACGCAATCCATTTCCAGTTGCTGCCGGACGTAACCGGTTGATGAACGCTGGCTACAATGCGTTCTGATTTTTTTAACGTACCATAACCAACCATGGAGCTTTGTTTGATATGAGTTTTCCACCAGATTTTTCATAACTAGCTTGACAGTTTTAGAGAAGTTATTTGCTTGCAGTTAATAATAATTAAGTTCATTGTGAATAATATATAATTTCATTACTGGTGAATTCATATACAGTGGACCCCCGTTCGTTTGAATGATTCCTCATGCAAACTAACGGGGTTACTTTTTAATTTGAACAACTGGTAACCCGAAATATTCTGAAACCTGTGTGAACTGGCCGCTCTACTCTTTGTTATTGTTTTGGTGGTTTGTTTTAGTTGGCAGTTGCAAGTGCGAATATTACATTTTCCGATCGGATTTCTATCTTAATCGTTAGGAAAACGAAATGTAAAACCGATTAAACATGCTAGGTCAGTATAAACAAATCGTGTTTATGTGCATTGTCTGCATAAACAAATGATGTCATGTTGAGAATGACATTTGAACCATTTTTAATTTGCACGTCGTGCAAACCAACGGGGTTCAAATTAAAAAGTGTTCAGATTAAAAATGGTCAAACGAACGGGGGTGCACGGTATCTAGTCATTCATTTCATCATTGTAACTCAGTGTAACGATTCAGAAATCAGCGATTAAAGTAAAGAGAGATTGCTGTAACTATATGCATTTTAATATAGTTTAAAAATCATAATAACTTACTTTACTTTAGTGGCGATCCCTTACCAATCTTGCGCCGCAAGAATTGTGGTCCGGGGCTGTCGTTCTTCCTCTGGTTCTCTCCTGAAAACAGTTTTGGCTACTCTTTCGTCGGGCATTCTGTCCACGCATCCAGCCCACCGCAGTCTCTAACATTGTAATATCCTCATTCTATCAGCCGGCTGTATACTTGATACAGCTTGGATACTTGTTACAGCTTGTGATTCATACAACGGCGCCTCAATTAGTCTTCAAATTAATCTCCAAGTATTGATCGCAGAATGTTATGCTCGAAAACCCCAAGAACTACACGATCAGCTTCCTGTAGCATCTATGATTCAAGCCCGTAAAGGGTCGCCGGGAGGATTAGAATTTTGTGGAGCTCCAGTTTCACGGTTGAACTTCAGCTAGCTACATAATTCGTAGAAAGCCCGATTCGCGGCTGTAATTCGTCATTTTACTTCGTGGATTACATCGTTGCCACATGTCACGAGCGTATCAACCTGTATCTATATGAATTTCTCCAATACTTCATGTCGTTTCCCATCTAGCTCCCCCTCGGCACCAACACCATTTGAACTCTCTGCCAACCATTGACCATTGATAGATTGGCAACCTGTCTGCACGGGCTGGTAGTCAAGCTCTGGGAAACAGAACAGCTACCGGAGGAGTGGAAGGAGGAAGTAATATGCCCAAAATACAAGAAGCGATCACCATTCTCAATGCCGCCTATAAATTCGTTAGCCGTCTATCGCCGCTGGCAAGTAGATTCATGGGAAGCTATCAAGCCGGTTTCGTAGACGGGCGATCGACTACGGACCAAATCTTAGTCCTGTGCGACATATCCTCCGAAAGTGTCGCGAATACCAAGTTCCTACGCACCACCTATTCGTCGATTTCAAGGCCGATTTCAAGGAAAATTACGTACGAAAACGGCTTTCCCGGGAAGCTGGCAAGACTGATTAAGGTCACGATGAATGGTGGCCAAATTATCTGTTTCGCTGACGACGTGCACATTGTCGGAAGGTCATTCCAGGCGATTACCGAGCAGTATACCAAGCTGAAACATGAAGCAGTAAAGGTTGGATCTGTTAGCCGGAGGAAGCGAGCGCGATCGAGCTCGCATTGGCAATAGTGTGGTAGTAGACGGGGACGAGTTCGAGGTGCTGGATGAATTTGTATATCTCAGGTCGTTGATGACGTTGATGCATCAGAGTAATACGCAGACGTATTCTTGCCAGGTAGACATGCTTACTAGGACTCCATAAGACCCTAAGGTCTGATAAGCTACACTCCGTGCCAAATGTACCATATCAGAATGCTATTAATACTGGAAGTCCTCTACGGCCACGAAACGCGAACAATGCTCGACGGGGACTTGACAGCACTGGCCGTTTTCGAACGTCGTATGATTAGGACCGTCTTTGGCGGTGTATGTGAGAACGGTGTATGGAGGAGAAGAATGAACCACAAGCTGACGCATCTATTCGCGAATCCAGTATCTAGAAAGCTGCTAAAGCTGAAAGGGTACAATGTTGGACATGTTGTAAGAATGTCGGACAACAACAACCCCGCAGAAATGGTTTTCGCCTCGAATCCCGTGGGTACCAGACGCAGAGGTGCGCAGCGTGCTCGATGGTTAGACCAAGTGGAGCATGACCTGGAAAGTGTGGGACAGTCGAGAAATTGGAGCCGCATAGCCGTGGACTAAGTTAGCTAGCGGAACATTATATTGCAGGTCAAATCCTGAAAGGCAGCGAACCAGGATAAGTAAGTATGTAAGTACGCTGATGTTGATCGTTTTACTTTTGAGCCAACGTGGCTGATTTAATTTAGCCTGTCTTCGCTGGGGTTTTATCTTCTGGAACTAAGAGGCGCACCAGCCGCAGGGTGAAAACCTCTCTAATATAGAATAAAATCTTCTGGATCTTGGCAAGATTACAAAAATATGTTCGATAAAGATGTAGGGTCGCTACATCTACCCCTCCCCCCTCCCCCTGCTTTCTGTCTCTGTCTCTGAAATGAGTGTCTCTGAAAGAGCGGTATAGCAACTGGTAAGTAATAGTGCGCAATTTAAAGCGGAATAATTAACGATGGGGGCTCTCGCCAGCGGGTGACAATTAATCTACAGTATGGGTTTCGATACTCATAGTCTATTTTTCAATAAATAGCACAGTTTTGTAAGTACCATTGAATAGTGTGTCCTTCGTTGTGGGACAATATTGTTGGACTTCGGGGTACGGTACTGGCTTGACAAGCCAGTCGTCATATGTTCGAATCTCGTCTGGGTGGTGCTGCTATAGAGTCAGTAGGATCACGCCTACGTAGTTCTCAAAACTTTGCATAATAGCTATGTAGCTTCGCCTTTTTGGATAAATATGTCTCGTTGATAAATACGTAAATAAGTCACCAGGGTCATCTTTCTTCGTTATATGTAGGGTTTTAGTCGTATTTCGCCCCCAAACTTTGATCCTATTTGTGTCCTTGGGTTGTCGTCCGACCCAATTCCGCCAATCCTCGACAGTCGCGACTCTCCAGTCCCACTACCTCTTCACGGCTCTTCTAACTTTGAACCCGTTGGTGTTACACATCGCATCATTCGTTGAGTGGATTCTCGTGGTTCACTTTCATATTGCAAAAGTAATACTTCCTAAGGTTTTCAATCGGCAGTAAATCAACCAGGGATGGTTCGATCACTTTGACTCAATTTTGATTCATTTGACAGTCCGTCTTAACGGGGTCAAATATGACAAAGTTATGTATGAGACATTTGTAGAACAGGTTATTATCTATAATTTGGCTGAATTAAGTTTTGCTGTATCTTTTGTAGTTACGGCGCTACAATGCTATTAGTGACTAAATGAACGTTCATTTAGTCACTGATGAGTTACTAGCGTTGTAGCACCGTAATTAAAAATGATACAGCAAAAGTTTGTTCAGAAAAGCTGTAGATTAGAACTAGTTCTACAAATGTCCCATACATAACATTGTCATATCTGGCTCTGCTGAGACGGTACTGTCGAATGAATCAAAATTGAGTCAAAGTGATCGAACCATCCTTGAAATCAACACATTTTCATGAATTTTTAGGAAAACGCATCGGTTGCGTTTATTTCCTAAAACGCAACTTTCCTCGTTCACTTATTTATCAGCTGGCTACCGCAGATTGCGCCAGTCAGCTTTTTTCCGCGACGAACCCTAATAAAAGATTTTTTGTGTGAAAAAGATGTTTGATTGAACGAAATGTTCGTGGAAGTTGCTCCTACAGTGTGACACTAATATATTCGAAGCAAAATAAAGTCATATATTTTAGGAAATAAAGGCTTTATTTCGAATTTTAGTCTTAGAAGTTGTTTACCCATAGATACAGAACACAACAAACAATCATTGTTCTATTGAATCGCCTTTTGCCTGGATAACACGATTCAAACGCTTTCTGAAGTCATTACATGCGGCACGCACTACTTCCATCGTAATGTCACCCCATATTTTGTTGATAACTTACTTGAATTCATCCAAATTATGATATTTATAATCCTTGAGCTTCTGCTGCATGTATCTCTATACATAAAAATCCAGAGGTTCAAATCAGGAGAACTTGGAGGACATTCCTTTTTCTAAATGAAATCCGTCAGATTGACTTTGCACCACGTCCGCACAAGATTTGCAGTGCGGGCTGGAGCTCCATCCTGTTGAAAGCAGTAAGACATCAGATTTTGTTCTACTATAAGACTATTTCTAGATAGTATTTTGCATTAATTTTTACACCATTTTCGATAAATACAAGTGGAAGATTCCCTTTCTATGAAATGCCTCCCCATACCATGACCGCTGATGAATTTTGGTATCGTGGTACATTTCGTTTGTGCTTCGGATCGTCGATGATCGAAAAAGACCACAACCGATCATTTTGAGCATGATGCGGGGTTTGAAGAACAAATAACTTCTCATCAGAAAAGATTACTTCGGAATCACCGTGCCGACGGAGCAGCTGTTTGCATCTTTCCTGCCGTTTTTGGTTTGTTGCTTCTGTTAATCCATGGATTTTACGTTTTTTGAATGCTTTCACATCCAGATCCAGATTTTCAAAATTTGACCAAGAGATTACCTGTTGATATTCAGCTCAACTGCCATTTTCCGTGCGGACCGGTCGCAACTGCGACGAATTCGCTCTCGAACAACATCTTTGACCTCTGCAGTTCTAAAGCTTCGTTTTCTTCTGTTTTTTACAGTTTTCAACAGATTCTGTCTCGACAAATCTTTTTACTGTATAGTATGCAAATTCTCTTTTTATGCCGAGAGGTTTGAGATCACGAAAAATAGTACTGCATGCAGCACCGTTTCGAAATTTATTTATTATCAACGGCCGTAACACGAACATTAGTACGTGTACACTGAACGAGACACAATACGAAAATGAAACTACATCTAGTAAGAAATAAGTCATGATGGCACACACATGGTATTAGTTTGATTGCATTAATTGTATATGCCGTTGCAAGCATAACCCAGATAACACAAGATCGTAATAGAAAGTTCACATTAAATCTTTTTCAAGTCAATTTTACATTGGAATTGTATAATGTTTAGAGTGTGTCAAAACAAAGTGAACAATAAGTTGTTTTGCAGTCGGGCGTGTCCTCATATACAACTCATGACTGTGAATTATAAAGCTGTATAGATGATTGAAATATTTAGTTATATCTCAATCATATACAGTGGACCCCCGTTCGTTTGAACGATTCCTCATGCAAACTAACGGGGTTACTTTTTAATTTGAACAACTGGTAACCCGAAATATGCTGAAACCTGTGTGAACTGGCCGCCCTGCTCTTTGTTATTGTTTGGTGGTTTGGTGGTAGTTGGCAGTTGCAAGCGCGAATATTACATTTTCCGATCGGATTTCTATCTTAATCGTTTGGAAAACGAAATGCGAAACCGATTAAACACGCTAGGTCAGTACAAACAAATCGTGTTTATGTGCATTGTATGCACAAACAAGTGATGTCATGTTGAGAATGACATTTGAACCATTTTTAATTTGCACGTCGTGCAAACCAGCGGGGTTCAAATTAAAAAGCGTTCAGATTAAAAAAGGCTAAACGAACGGGGGTCCACGGTATTCAGGAGTATTAAGTTGTGTGTTATAAAAACTACTGTATAAAATGCAAGATAGAATTAAAAATAATCGTCAAAATTTTTGCACGTATAAAGCCTCCAATTTGGTACATATATGCTCTTATCTGACATGAAATATAACTTTTTCGTTCAGATATGATGTCGTATTTCTCAGTTGCAATCGAGATAGACAAACCAAATGGTTTACTGGGAAAATGATTTTTGTTCGAATATATATATGTCACACTGTGCACTAATTTGTTTTTTTTTTCTCCTATAATCTATGCCCACATCTGTTGTTCTTGTATTTCTTCACCTAATTCTAGCTACTTAAGGCTATTTGGTAAGGAAAATGTTTGATTTACATTGTTTGGTTTGATTTAAGTAAGTAAGAGGGAACTCTCTGGGTCTACAGCATTTCATATTCAGCAGTTCGCTTCCAGACAGTCGCTGTTTGAGCCGTTTAACTTATATCTGTGAAAAGGCGCTAGGTAGGGGCTTGAGAGACCCACAGCTATGTTTGATGCTCCTACTAGGTAATCTTCGTAATGTTCAGAATTTTACTTTACCAAGACTTATTCCCTCATCACCTTGGCCAAATTTACAATCCTACTCTATTTGCTTGATTTACTGTTTGCTTTGCATTACAAGTTCCACTGAACCAGCAAATGCACCCACTAAGCTTTGCTTCAAAGACATCACTGTAAATAGTGATGAAATTAAAATTTACACCTTCTTTTAGATTAGCACCCTCGAGTGCAGCCATCAGCTGCCAGATATCTGCCAGGGATTTTTACACCATTTGAAGCTGATTGAAACTTTTTCGTCTTGTAAGACACCGTTCGTTCTGCCCCTCCGTCCGCATACCGTCAGTCGACTGATACACCGTCGGAGACAGTATAGCAGAATATACTTACTTTTGTTCTGACGTTCGGCAGCAGGCAGGTAGCGTACGAAATAAATATTCTATCATCTCGAATACCTGTTACCGCCACCGTGGGTCGCTTTCACCTTGCCGCAAGCACAAAATGTTCGCCCCTGCTCGCAGTTCCAAGATAAAGCTTACGGTGTCTATTCTTTCATCTTCACCAGGACGGCACACATATATCCAGATCCACTTCACCACATTATGAGCTTTGAGAAGCGTGTGGGTAACTCAGCTTATACTCATATTTCCGACGCAATTTAATATTGCACCTGTTTCGCACGCCCCGCTATATTTCCGTGGTATGCGGACGAAAGCTCTCTAAATTGAATTTCAGCTCCCGCATCCATCCTGGGATTCAACATCGAACAAGAAGATCTTCGCCTGGAGTGGTACTGCTACGGAATGCGTCTGGCTTTGTCGTTGGTGTCTGACGAATAAGCTACTGTGAAAGAATAGGTTTAAGAATTTATACGTCCCATCCAGGTTTAGACGGATATCGCGATACCAAGAGCGTTGACACGGAGGAAGTTGTGCGAATATGCTGCTACCAGAGTGGATCATCATATGTGCCATACGTTGCATGTCTTAATACAATCTAAATTGTACGAGAAAGGTCACTTCCTCCAGGTCTTGTCCTCTTCGAGACTGCCGTTACCGTAGTTCAAAACACGTATGTATGAACTGAACAGGTACATACCCATGATGATAGATTTCTACTGTGAAATTTTCTCTGTGTAAAAAGTATACGAATGGCAATTGTGCTAGAACCATTGACTGGCACTCACTGGCATCCGTTGTCCCGATTCATTTGACCGGAATGCTAAATGGAAGGGTATTCCTTCCTAGCAATACCACCGGACGTCGTCCGACTAGCCTCATTTTTATGATGATTAAAGTAATCATCATAATCATTCGCCGTGTAGAAACAGTAGCTACGAGAAAATAACGCTCTTTCATTGCCTAGATTAGTGACATTCGTTTTCCTCGAGTGCCTCGAAGTGAGAGTTTATCTTCTGCAACCGCTCGGTTCAGTCGCTGGCGCTGCAATAAAACCTCTGAAATATCCTTTTTTTCCTGCAGGGGGGAGAATCATGTGCGTCATACCATTCCGAGCGATATACTTTTTTTGCTCTGTTCGGTTATATATTATAACAAAAAAAATAATAAATAATGCTTGACAACTGGAGGGAAATAAGAGATAGTCGCTGACTGACGGAAAACGAAACGAAACAATAAAACTTGCTTACGGTCGGTTGTGATGCATTCGTCGGGGATGCATCAGTAGTAGTAACCGGGAAACGTGAGCATGTCATTAGAAGAGGGGCTATTTATCTACAATGCTACATGGGTAACCAATACCGAGTGGAGGCATGGAATGAGTGCGATAATGCTTCAGTAAGCTCACTAAATATATAACATCTCTGGTCAACAAAAATTGAAACAACATTGGAGAAAAAACGACCCCAAATGCATGTGCTTTTAACATTTTTCATGTTCATTAAGAGCCTGATGTTTTTCATTTTTTCCATGGTTGTATTGAGCGGACAGAGCAATAGTGGAAAAACTTTAAATTTTTGCTCTCTTTTCTGTGGTATTTGTTGAAACATGGCGTTATTGGATCAAACCCCGTCAAGCGTCTGGCGGGGCAAAATTGCAATTCACGGCCCGGGCAAAAGTTCGATACATGGACGAGGCAAAAATGCATAGGGGATTAATACAGTTTTAGGCACTAAAACTACAAATTATTCCATTGCTTATTCTTTTGATGGATCAACATCGTACCTCGAGGCCAACTAGGAGTTGACCACACACATGCATACATACATACATACATACTTGAAGCAATTCTTACTTACTTACTTTACCAGCCGAGAGCCAGGGTGGTTCTTGCCATATCAAGAATTCCTGTCCATTGTACTCGGCGGTCCTGGGCTACACGTCGCCAATTCGTTGAGCGTTTTGACACACGCAAGTCGGCCTCAACCTGGTCGAGCCATCTAGCACGTTAGACCCCTATATTCCTGGTGCCGGTGGGGTTCTTAAAGAGAACGGATTTCACTGCACAGTCGTCCGGCATCCTTGCGACGTTGTCGTCCCACCGTAGTCTTCCAACTTTCACCAAGTGTACGATGGGATTCCCTCCAAACAGTGCCTGTAGCTCGTGATTCATACGTCTCCGCCACTCCCCGCTTTTCGTTTGTACTCCGCCAAAAATAGTGCGCAACATCTTTCAATACCTTGCAAATACGGCAAGTACACGTATGTCTTCCGTAAGCAAACTTACTGTCTCAAGTCCGTAGAAGACTACCGGTCTGATTAGCGTTTTGTACATCGTCAGCTATGTGCGGCGGCGTATGCTCCCAGATCGAAGCATCCTGCGGAGGGAAAAGTAGGCTCAATTTTCAGCTTGAATGCGTCGTTGGATCTCCTTACTCGTATTACTGTCGGCGGTGACCAGAGCTCCCAAACATACGAACTCATCAACTACTTCCAGTTCGTCGCCGTCAACAGTCACTGTCCGTGGGAAGCAAACATTGCTCTTCCTACCATATATTTGGTTTTCGACGCATTGATTTGTAACCCAATCCTCCTAGCCTCCGTTTTTAGTCTGACGTAGTTTGCTTCCTCTATCGCAAGGTTTCCAGTAATGATGTCGAGGTCGTCCGCGAAGGCTAAGAGTTGGCTACTCTTGCTGAAGATCGTTCCTCTCCTTTCGATGCCCGCTCGTCGGATCACACCTTCAATAGCGATTCGAAAGGACTCGAGAGGACATCCCGAAACGCGCACGTAGCACATCGCTCGCTTCAGAGTAGTTTCGATCATCCGCGTCAGCTTGTCCGAAAAACCGTACTCGTGCATTATCTGCCATAGCTGTTCGCGTTCAACTGTATCGTATGCTGCTTTGAAATCCACGAAAATATTATGCGTGGGCACGTTGTACTCTCGACAGTTCTGGAGGTTTTGTAGTAAAAATTTGATCCGTAGTAGCCTCCATAAAGCCCGCCTGATACTGCCCTACGAATTCTAATAGACGACCAACGCGTCAGCGTTGGTGTAAAATATCCCTGGGAGGGGCCTGTGTATGAAAACATTGATCATGTAATGTTCTCAGCATGAATAATTTATTTTATATTGCCAAGTCGTCGCGTCGATGTAAAGAGAAATGAGAATGCTCAAGCGAAAAAGTGTCAAACAGAGAATTTGTATAAACACCATCGTCTTCGTTGTCGTCAGCTGCATAGAGCCGGGGGGGGCCGGTGCTGTTTCCAGCAGTCGTCTCCATTCAACTCGATCTTGGGGCACTTGTCACCAATTTCCCAGCTATGTCAGAAGTCGCAAATCACTTTCAACCTGGTCGAACTATCCTGCACGTTGATCCCCCTGTTCCAGGTGCCGATGGGGTCTCTTCAACAGAACTATTTTCCTCGAATTTTCCGGCATCCATACGATGTGTCGATGTAGCTGTAGCTCGTAGCTTGTGATTTATACGCCTCCACCACTCTGGGTTTAGAGAACCACCCATCGCTCACCGCAAAAATCGGTCGCTGGCGATGGGCTGGGCATGTCGTTAGGATGTCGGACGACAGCCCGGCAAATAAAGTTCTCAATAACGATCTGACTGGAACGAGACAGCGAGGCGCACAGCGAGCAAGATGGATCGATCAAATGGAAGGCGACCTGCGGACCCTACGTAGACTACGTGGCTGGGGAATTGCGGCCATGGACCGAGTAGAATGGAAACGACTTGTTCGTACAGCAGAGGAAACCATGGCCTGCAGCTGATTAAGTAAGTAAGTATCACTCTGGTCTTTCAGTTTGTACTCCACCAAATATCGTATGCAACACCTTTCGCTCGAATACGGTAAGGGCGTGTACGTCCCATGTATTCCTGTCCCATGTAGTCTGCTTCAAATTCTAGTAGTTGACTACTCTGGATGAAAGTCGTTCCTCTCGTTTCGATAGCCGCTCGTCCGATCACCCCTCAAGAGCGATGTTAAACAGCATGCAAGATACGCCATCACCTTGTCTCAACCCTCGCCCCGTCATGAAAGGACTCGAGGGTGTCCCCGAGATGCGCACAAAATACATCACTCGATCCAAAGCAGCTCTGATCAGTCGCGTCAGTTTATCCACAAGACCGTATTCGTACACTATTTGCCAAGGCTGGTTTCGATCGACTGCATCGTATGCTGCTTTGAAATCAATAAAGATGTGATGTGTTGGCACATTGTACTCCCAATAGTTCTGCAAGATCAGACCATGTAGGCGGCGTTTACTAGCGTTATGCCGCGGTAGTTGCAGCATTCGAGCCGATCATCCTTTTTGTAGATGGGACAAACCTCTCCTTTCATCCATTCCTCCGGTAGCTTCTCCTCCAAATTTAATAAAAAAAACCTCTCTGAGCCATTGCCAGCGTTTCTCGGTCATGTTTATAATGGTCTACCGGTAGCGAGCGTTACCAGCGCCAGCGGCTTTGGTGGTCTTTAGCAACCGGATTTCTCGTTTGACTTCTTGGAAATCAGGTGCTGGGACATTAGGGTAACCAACCTATTTTGGACCCCATCAGCACCTGTACATAATTTGGACACTTGCATTTGATTTTACTGTAAGTGTCCAAATTATGTACAGCTGCTGAGGGGGTCCAAAATACGTTGGTTACCCTACTATCTTTTTCGGGGGACGTAACAATTACTATCTAGCTAACTCTCGTTCCGCTTCCTTCTGCAATTTCGCCATTGATGTGTTCATCGAAAAACCTGTCAACCATCTCGCGCTCGTTTTTGATTAGATTTCCTCCCTCATCCCAAGACATGACAGATGTAGGTGTGTAGCCCTTACGAATTTCTCAAGCAGCACATATTAGCCACTATTAGTTGCAGCAACTCATTCATGACTAAAATTAGTCACAAATTGGTTGCCACAACCGGTTTGTACAACTGTGCTACTAGAGTTTGCTCACCTTCTCGTAAAACTTGCACGTGTCATTAGCCCGGAATAGTTGTTACAGTTCCTCACGATCTCTATCCTCCTTCTAGCGCTTTTTATTCCTCAGAATCGTGGTCAACTCATTCCGCGCTCGTCGATACATGACCACATTCCCTCTCGTGGATACGCTTGGATAACTTTTCTAAGCTCTTTTCTTCCTCTCTTTCGCTTGTTGGCATTCCCTGGCAAACCAATCATTTCGTGCACTCTAGGTTTGCACTCCTAGCACCGCGGCTGCGACCTCGTTGAAGGTCGAAAGTATCATACTCCATCCATTTTCGAGGGTCGAAGTATCTAGTTCCACAGAGGAAGGCAGAACTTTATACGCGCGCGTAATTTTCGGCAACTGGCGGGTTGTTCAATTGCCGAATGTTTAACCGAGGAGGACGACTTTGTCGCGAGGTATAAACCGTCAATAATTTCGAGCGCACATGTACTGCTGCTAAGTAATGGTCCGAATTGATTTCCGCACCACGTAGGGAGCGTACGTTGGTGTTGTTCGAGAAAACCCGGCCCTCGGCGTTCATATCCCTGATGACGAGCTTGATGTCCCGTGGTGAGCAGCTGTCGTACGTTGCCTCTCCAGCTGCGCATATTTAAACACAATATTTATTGCGGTTATTTACATAAATTTTCATCCTGTTGCGGCGGTAACCCGCATCGTCAATCACCGCAAAGAGAACAAGGAAAGGTGGCCAAATATTTTTTGGTTTATATGTGCAATTGTTACTGATGCTTTAGCAACTAAAAATACATAAAAAAACGTCTTTTAACCTTTTACATTCAAAAATATGTATTATATAAATTCATTGAATATCATAAGTATAAAAATATGTGTAAATAGTAACACAATTTAAGAAGTACGGAAAGGGGTTGCAAATATCTAAACAATAGAAATTAATCTATTTGTATGGCAGCTCTGGACAAAAGCACATCCTTCAATATTTGGCGAGGTCAGCATTGGGCGATAATGTATCGATATAACTGGTATCGATATTCGTGGACGAAATCTCGATAGTTTTTTTTTCGAAATAGTTAATTTCGGCATGCATATAACAGCTTTGTAAATGTTAACACGTTATACGGAGTGTTAAAATTAATGTAAAATGCAGATCGTCACGTGATGCGAGCAATTTTGCTGATTATGCTTTCAGCTGAGTATACGTATCGATATGTGAAAAATATCGATATTCAATTAACGAAAATTCGTCAGCTTCGCTCAATACAGAATTATTTTGACAACTTGCTATGAACTTTCCGAGAATGAAAAGATTTCTTGCAATGCACAATAAAATAATAACCGAATTGGCGTGTCTATTTTGTTTGATGTTGAATGGTCCTAGTAGAAAACTAGATGTGGCAGCATTCAACGTTCCCAAAGCGCTCTGAGCACACTGAAATATCTGCAGCCAACGGTGAACACTATCTTCTCCCACTAGGATTCTGTCCGCTGTCCGAACGCCAACCGTCGTCCCATTGCGTAATGTGTCACGTATCACACAGGAAAAATCAAAAGCTATGGTTTTGGTAATTTGCTAGCTCGCTCACTAAAGACTAATCGCTAATCGAATCTATCCTTCATTTTGCGAAACCAGCACAGAGCCTACTACGGTGTCGGTCCGGTGGTACACGGCATCGCTGATGATCATAACAATAATTTTACCATCTCCGGCATCCATGTCACGTACTATCCAACCAGTGTTCGGTCGCAGTAACAGGGCAGCTTTCCCATCGCTGCTGTCGCATTCAGCCATTATCACTATTATTATTGGGCACACCAGGCAATCCACGTCCGGCGGATATGTTGGACCAGAATGCAGCGGCTATCGGTGGAATTTCGGTAATTGCTTTCCAATTTGTCTTAACTCTACTACACGTAGCCGTGCAGACTTTACCTTGATGCTGCTGGTTGGTCAGGATTTCGCTAGATGCGTAGATATTCGTCCTGCATTCGCAATTTCTCATTGACGTCGGACTGCGAGATACTCGCTCCGTTTAATGGACCCCATTTTTCCCTATTTCCATTATGGTTATAGTCGGAAATTTTTATTTCCTACCAGCGACTTCATCTTTTCCGGCATCCACAGCTAGCATCAAGGAAGGAAGTTGGCAAAGGAAAACGGTTCCTTATACATTATGCTCTCCCCTCGCGTACACAACAGACGACAACAAGCGTGGAATTCTTCTGCTATTCGAAATAAGCCGAGGAGCGGGACGGCGAGAGAAACTGTTGAATACTGGGGCTACGTTTGTGGGTTGTGAGGGCTCGTAGTAGCTGGCTGGCATTTCCACCAAAACCAACGATTTATATTCAGAAGGTGCTGGAATTTTTGTTGTTTCTCCTGCCAAATCTTTCACCCACCGTAACAGGGCGATTCATGGCGATTGTATGGCGGCTTGACGTTTGGAAAATTATATTGCAGGTGTAGGATTTTTGGAACCGATAATGATTTTAATAATGATAATGATGAAGTATGTAGGAAAACCACGAGGGTTTAGTTAAGGATTGTACGCACAAAAAAGGGATACGAAAGTTAGTAGATAATTGATAATTGAATTCGAGCGAACTTCAAACCATTATCAAATTATCGTGCTGCAACGGCAGCAAATGAACGATGTCTGCTGAACTTTCATTTTATTACAAAGATAAATAAATTATTTCATCATAATCAACCGCACCAGATGGCTGCAGGCGAGCAGACAATATTTCTAGAAGTTAAAGAGCTTCACTAAAACAGTTTGCTTTCCAATTTTGCTTTCACTTTAAGATAATAGTATCAAATTTAATTATTTCTCTAGGTTATTATATCTTTGCTATAAAATTCCATTTCCTGTGCCAGACCTGCTCACCCCTTATGCCCACTCAGTAGTCAATGATAACATCGTTGAATGTAGACTTCCATTTCAAAAGTTTCTTTCTCATTTTATAACAGCCACTATAAATTCATAGCCAGCAACGAAACGTGGAAATGCCAGCCTGTATTTCCTCTAGATTTCGTTATACCAGTGCTAAATGGAAACTGCTATTGCTAGTGTTCCTTTTCGTTTCGATAGATTTTCGTATGTAGGATGATAAGATTGTGGAAGCATGGAACCAGATGACAACCAAAAAAGTGACTGTTTTGATTTCTTTTCATCCATCTCAAATACATAACATGAGCTAAACCGTAAAACGCTGACGGAAATATGATCAAATTTCGTTTAATGACCTGCGGGAACACGTATTTTAGTGAAAAACCTCAGTGCTCAGGAGCGATTGGAATATTTCTACGAATATGATTTACTTTTCTACAGAACACCGATTACATTTTTTTATTAAGCTTATATATTAAAGTTATTTATTTATTACGTATATATTTTTTAGAAATCCCATGTATACATATTTGTTTATGCGTCGTTACAATAAACAAAAACGGTCTCAATATACTGCCTAGATTTATTTGTAAAAGGAGAACCGCGAACAATGAGCCAAGCTTGTCCTGCGTATCCATGCAACACAGTTTGAGCGTAATCATGTGGCGAGTTGCTGCGAAGCTTATATGATGCACTAATTGTGTACAGAAACTATTGCACAAGATTTTTTAATTGCCTTCAAATGTCCTACAAAGCTATTCAGTATGTTAAACTACATATTTTTCTGAAGATTGTTTGTTGCTGGATGAATATTCAATGAATTATAAAATACTAGCTGACCCGACAAACTTCGTATTGCCACAAATTAACCTGTGTTGTACATAAATCATGAATCTCGGATGATCTTTGTCACAATATCGAGTTTTGCAAGCCCCCCAGTGGGTGGCGCTTCCGACGGCGGGTCACCGGCAACACACGCGACCGTCTCGTCCTGAATGATCTAGTGTTACTATAGATAGTTTTTGTGGTCTTGTATTGACTAATGTTTTATGGAAGAGTCTCGAATTTCTCGAGTTCGATCAGTTTTTGAGTTTCGCAAAAATTTCTGTTTTATTTGTATGAGAGTCCATATCCCCCTACCACAGGGGTGAGAGGTCCCTAACTATCGTAAAATAAATTCAAGACTCCAAAATCTCCCACATGCCAAATTTGGTTCCATTTGCTTGATTAGTTCTCAAGTTATAAGGAAATTTGAATTCCATTTGTATGGGAGCTCTCCTCTAAAAAGGGGAAGGGGTCGTAATTCACCATAGAAAAAATTTTTGCCATCTAAAACTCCCACATGCGAAATTTGGTTCCATTTGATTGATTAGTTCTCGAGATAAGAGGAAATTTGTATTTCATTTGTATAGGGGCCCCCCCCCCTCTTAAAGTGGGAAAATCCATAGAAAATATACCATAGAAAATATTCTTGCCTACAAAAACACCCACATGATAAATTTGGTTCCATTTGCTTGATTAGTTCTCGAATTATGAGGAAATTTGAATTACATTTGTGTAGATGCACCCCCTCTTAAAGTTGGGAGGGGTCCTAATTCACCATAGAAAATATTTCTGCCTCCAGAAACCTCCACATGCCAAATTTGGTTCTATTTGCTTGATTAGTTCTCGAGTTATGAGAAAATTTGTATTGTATAGGAGCCCCCCCTCTTAAAGTTGGGAGGGGTCCTAATTCACCATAGAAAATATTCTTGCCCTCGAAAACTTTCACATGCCAAATTTGGTTTCATTTGCTTGATTAGTTCTCGAGTTATGAGGAAATTTGTATTTCGTTTGTATAGGAGCCCCCCCTCTTAAAGTAGGGAGGGGTTTTAATTCACAATAGAAAATATTCATGTCCTCGAAAACTTACACATGCCAAATTTGGTTCCATTTGCTTGATTAATTCTCGAGTTATGAGGAAATTTGCATTTCATTTATATAGGAGCCCCCCTTCCTAAAGTGGGGAAGGGTCCCAATTCATCATAGAAAAAAATTTTGTCTCCAAAAACACCCACATGCCAAATTTGGTTCCATTTGCTTAATTACTTCTCGAGTTATGAGGAAAATTGTGTTTCTTTGGTACAGGAGCCCCCCCTCTTAAAGTGGGGAGGGGTCCTAATTTACTATAGAAAATATTCTTGCCCTCGAAAACCTTCACATGCCAAATTTGGTTCCATTTGCTTGATTAGTTCTCGAGTTATGAGGAAATTTGTATGGAAGCCCCCCCCCCCCTTTTAAAGAGGAGAGGAGTTATAATTCCCCTTATAAAGAGAGAAGGGGTCTCAATTTACCATAAAATAAATTCTTGTTACCGAAAACACCCACATGCCAAATTTTTTTCTATTTGCTTGATTAGTTGTCGAGTTATGCAGAAATTTGTGTTTCATTTGTATGGGAGCCCCTCCTCTTAGTGGGGGGTTTCTAACCATCACTAAAACCTTTCCTGGCCCCAAAAAACCTCTACATGCATATTTTCATGCCGATTGGTTCAGTAGTTTTCGATTCTATAAGGAACATACGGACAGACAGACAGAAATCCTTCTTTATAGGTATAGATATATAAAAAACACAAATGTCACTACCCAAAAAAAATATTTTTTTTTCAATTTGGGGAAACTTCGCGCAGACCGGACAACTATTAGGCGGAACTACTATATTTTGTCTATGAAAAACAATATCCACTCCATCAGGAGATCTCCGAAGCATTCTCGAAAAAAAAATATTTTAGATGAACGTGTTAATTTTTGATAAAATACTTTATAACTCATTAAAAACGTATCTTAGTGAAAAACAGTCTTCATATAAAATGTGTATTTTAACATACTGAGCAACTCTGTAGAAAATTTGAAAGCAATAAAAAATCGTGTGCAGAGTTATTGCACACAAGGTAGTTTTAAGTGCTTTTTTCAACAAATCATTATATTTGACTAACACTAAGAGATTGATAGTTACTATATTCAGTAAAATTGCTTCTGTTAGTATATTCTACCACTATTCTGAAAAAAAAATTGAGTATATTTGGGAAAACTGAAGTTTGTATCACCCAAATAGGTGAATTCACGGCCACCCTAATAGTGAAACAGAATGCGTTAAACTTCTCCAAAGACACTGTTCCTGCAAAATTACACATTTGTACGTTATAAAAACTATCGTAATTTTGGTGGTTTTATTACCTACCTTACTTACTTTTTCGGCGACAATCCGCTTGTCGAGTTCATGCCGAATTCAGGAGCTGTCTCCACATTTCTCGGTATTGGGCTGCCGCTCTCCAGTCGCGAACACACGTCATCAGCCCTCATCCAATTGGTACGGGGTCTGCCTTGAATTCGTCGGCCCCTGTCGGGTTCTCTGCTGAATATTGTTTTCATTCTGGCATCCTTGCTGTGTGGCCAGCCCATTGTAGCCTGCCGTGTTTTAATCGCATCACATTATCCGCATCTTTGTATACTTGGTACATTTAATGATTCATGTGCCTGAGTGTGGCTCCTTCGTCTTATATGCTGCCTAGAATTCTCGCGAAACTTTTCAAAAGGACCTAAGTAACAATGAGAGATTCTCGTCAGATCTTTTCTCTTTCGCTTATCACGGTGATGCGAAGGCACTTTAATACATCAGCTTTGCATGCATCGGTTGCTGGCGTCACAAACTAGCTATTCATTAAAAAAACTTTGGTTAAAATGCGTTTATGTCGCCGCAATAATCAGAAGAGAGGGACACCAAAGAGAGACTCTCAATGTTACTTAGGTCCTTTTGAAAAGTTTCGCGAGAATTGATCGCAGGCTCTCACGCTCAAAAACGCTAAGAGCTCGTCGGTCGCTCTCTTTTAACGTCCACGTTTCGTGGCCGTAAAGTACCACCGGGAGAATCAGCGTCTTACAGAGTGCGAGTTTTGTACGGTGTTGTAGGTTACAGGACCTTAGCTGGCTACGTAATCCATAGAAGGCCCTGTTAACAGCCGTTATCCGCATTTTTACTTCACTGGTCACATCGTTGTCATATGTCACTAACGTACCAAGGTAAACAAATTCGTCGACCACTTCAAAAGTATCTCCAAGTATCACCCACGCAGTTCCAACACGCGAAGGGCTACCACGCTCCCTACCAGCCACCATATACTTTGCCTTATCAGAATTTATGATAAGCCCTATCCTCGCAGGTTGCTCTTTAAAGTGCGTGTACGCTTCTTCCACAGCTCTACGATTAACACCGATAATATCGATGTCGTCCGCGAACCCTAGGAGCACGTATCAGCCTAATCAGGTTCATTGGAAAACTATGTTCAAGCATACTCTGCCACTAGTGATGTCCGTTAATCGTTCGATTAATTCAAGTAATCGAATAACTTAAAAAATATTCGAATAATTTTTAATCGAATACTGCCAGCACGAGTAGTTGAATTAATCGAATAGTTCAAAGGAAATAATATGAATGCGAATAATCCCCGAATAATGGCCGCTAATCGTTCATAATCGTTCGATTAATCGAATTAATGAAAAAAATAATCGAATATTTCTAATCGAATACCACTAGCACGAATAGTTGAATTAATCGATTAGTGCAGACAACGCTCGCCGATTAATCGGTAATCGAATAATTGAAATTTTCGGACATCACTATCTGCCACAGCTCATTTCGTTTAACTGAATCATACGCTGCCCTGAAGTCTATAAACAAATTCTGAGTCTACAAGTTGAATTCCCGGAACTTATCGAGGATCTGTCACAAGGTGAACATTTGGTCCGCCATGGAGCGTCCCTCTCGAAAATCGCACTGGTATTCGCCAGCAAAGGTTTTCTGCAACGGCCTAAGTCTGAGAAGCAGGTTGCGGGAGAGAATTTTGCATGCAGAATTGATGAGAGTAATGCCTCGATAATTGCTCTATTGGAGTCAATGGGCCTTTTTGTAAATAGGGTATATGAGACCTTCCCACTAGTCCGTAGGTAATTCTTTTTCAGTCCACCTTCAGTTCCTTCAGTATTACCTGATGGATTGCACAATACAACCGTTCGCTCCCGGCTTTCAAAAGTTCAGCGGGGAGGTCGTCCTTTCCAGCTGCTTTGCCGTTTTTCAACTCTCTCACTGCTTTTCTAATCTCGTCCAAAATTGGTGGATCCACAGCTTGTCCATCATTCTTAATCGTTATCCTGTTTCTGTTGACCGCTCCGTCCTGTTCAACAATGCATCGAAATGTTGTTTCCAACACCTAGCCAACTTCGATCTTAATCAGGGTAATCAGGTTCCCCTCTTTGTCACTGTAGCTAACAGGAGTTGGAATGGTCCGGTTCCTGATTCCGTTGATCGTATTAAAGAAGCTTCTCGTATCGTGCCTCTCAAAACAATTCTCCGCCTCCACAAGAACGCGATCCCAGTGCTGGCGTTTCTTACGATGATGAAGTCTCTTTTCGGCAGCTCTAGCATCTCGGTATCTCTCACTGCTCTGGCGTGTCACAGTTGCAGCCAAACCACTTATTGCAAGTAGCTGCAGCAGTAGTACCCAACACTTTTCGCGCTGTAGTACTGATCGCGTCGTGGATGTGCCTCTACTGATCGTTCATGTTCTCTCCGAGTTGTTCACCGATCCGCTCATTAGTCTTACGAGAGTACTCCGCACCAACTGCTTCCGCTGACAAACGCCGAAAGTTGAGTCGTATTTTCCTCGTTGGTTGGTTGGTCGATTTGAGAGCAGGCTTCTCCATTAGGGAGTTTCCAGGTGTGCTTCCGAATGTTCCATCGTGCAAAATGGGTACTACAGATAACCATTCCTCTAGCTGCAACGAAGTTGATTAGCGTCAGGCCATTGTCGTTTGTGGTAGGATGGAGTTATCTGCCTAAATGTGTATTTCAGAGAATACCTGGGAATACCATGGCCGGGAATACCTGGGAATAGTGCGGATTTTTTTCATACATTTTATAACTTCATATATATGCGTCAAACAGTCTTCACAGAAAAGATGTATTTCATCATACTGAATAACTTTGTAGAACATTTGAAAGCAATAAAATATTCGTGTGAAAAGTTATTGAGTGTTATTGATTTTTAAGTGCTCTTTTTTAACACATCATTATATTTCGCAACCGTTAAGAGATAGATAGTTACTTTATTCAGCAAAGTTGCTTATTTTAGTACGTTCTGCAACCTTTGGAGAAAAAAACTTTTCTTTTGAAATTATTTAAGAAAACAAAAGTTTGTATCACCCTAATAGGTGAATTCATGGTTACCCGAATAGGTCAAAAGATACGTTTATTAATAATAAAGCATTGCACGCAGATGTCAGTGAGTTTTTTTCGTTCCATGTTTGACAATGTTGTGGGGTTTGTTTTGATTACTTATTCGCAAGACCCAGAAGCAAAAATGACAAAAATAGATGTTATGCATTTTTCTGCTTCGGAAAAGTCGGGCATTTCCGGTTTCCACAAACAAGTGGTACGAATTACAAGTAATAAACCCACTAGCAATAAATTTAGGTTGCAAAGGGGAATCAAAACAAACCACACAAAAACTTCAAACTAGAGTTGAGGTTAGGCACCGTGCAAAGGTTTATATAACTTTACCAGAGACACCATCCTTGAAAAATTACACATATTTTACCCAATTTCTAATGTCCGCTTTTTTGCGATTCTGCACCACTGTGCACTGATAGAAACAAAGTAAACAAACCTAACAAAGTCGTTGCTCCGTCGGTGGATGATCCCAGGGGCGGACTGGGAGCCAAAGGGCCCACCGGGCCTTTGAGATTAGGGGCCCCGTGCAACTTGACTCGACTCAGTCACTGTCGAGTGTCGAGTATCAGGAGAACGGGCAGCATAACGGCTCGATGCTCGAAACAAAACAAACTCAGTCGTTATTAGGACCGAGTTACCAACTTTTAGCGTGTTCGGCATATTAGCGGTTCACGGTACTTAAGTTTGGACGCATTTTTCTTCAACCCAATCTTCGCTACTTTGAGTTTTAGTTTTTTCAGCCACCACCACAGATGTTGTTCTATCGACAATATCCATTTCATTGGCAAAGCAGACGAACTAACTAGATTTGCTGAAGATTGTGCCTGTGTGTGCTCCTTTAATAACATCCTGTAACGGCATGTTGAACAGCCCGCATGAGGGACCATCACGTTGATAAAGTCCACTGCGCGGTTAGAATGGCCATGATTTTACGGTCGATGGAATCATGCGCAACTTTGAAATCAATGAAATAATTGTGCGTAGAATTCTGTATTCATGAAATTTTTGGAGGATCTGCCGCAGCGTGAATATTTGATTCTTTATTGACCGTGCTTCAGCGAACCCGGAAGAGAACTTTTCACATTCTGATAAGTGCCACTGTGCATCTTTGCCAGCAATGCAACGTTTTCCTCATCTATCACCCATTTATATTTCTGCAGATTTTATGTTATAGGGTTAATGACATGCAAAATTGCAAGTATCAAATAAGCTGATTTTATAAATGATGGGATGTAAACAGTTCAATATATATGAGTAGCTTACTGCGTCTTCAAATCAGAACAAAACAGTCCATAGTGCAGGCGATTCCCGTGCCGAGTTGTAGCTATCCCTGGGATTAAACTCTTGGATTTTCCTATAAGAATTCTGCTTCTATAAGCAAGGTATTCTGTGCGAATCCCCTGCAGAATTTCTTTACACGATTCCGATGTGAGGAAGGCCCGAAACTCTGCGCGAATCTTTTTGGTTCGTCCTGGTAGAACTGCGGAAGAAAGAACCCACCGTCTAAAAATGTCAGTACGAAGACCACGTGCTCGCCAGTCCAGAGGAGAGGTTCGCCAGCAACGACACACGGAGTTTCTACAAAACGGTCAGGTGCAAAAATTTTGCCATGCCTGTGATGTGCAATGATAGTGCTGGCAACCTGCTTACTGACAAAACGACGGTAGCAGCCAGGTGGAAGAGTATTTCCAGACGCTGTTGAATAGAGAAGTAAACACGAAGATCAGCAGGTACAGGATAAGAATTTTGAGCGACGGCAAAACTGTGGAACCATCAACACAGGAGGAGGTCAAAAGAGCAATCAGTGAGCTGAAAAACGGTAAAGTTGCTGTAAAGGATGCTATCCTGGCTGAACTTCTAAAAGCGAGGAGCGAGCAGCTGTACGAAACAATTCGCACCCCCTTATTGTCACGAACAGAATATGGGAGGAAAACAAATCTCGGAGGTGTGGTTGATTGGCCTCATTTCCCATAATTTAAAAAACGGACATCGACTTGAGAGTAAAAACTATCGAGACATTACGTTGCTCAATTTTGCCTATAAGGTGCTCTCCCTATCGTGTGTGGCTGAGTCCGTTAGCTGAGTTCTTCGTCGGTGAGTATCAAGCTGGTTTTCATGAGGGTCGCTTCACGATGGATCAGATATTTACCCTGCGTCTAGTAACTGACGAGTTCCGGGAGTACAACTTGCAGATTCATCATGTTTTTATGGATTTCAAGGCGGCATACGATTCAGTAAAACGAAATGAGCTGTGACAGTTAACGCTAGGACATGATTTTCCCACAGAACTAGTTACGTTGATTCGTGTGACGCTGGATGAGTAAAAATTATGAGTCAGAATAGCAAATGAGACCTCACGTGCTTTTTGATTTTGCGGATGACGTCGATATCACCGAAATCAAAAGAAGAGCAGCGAAAGAAGCCTTTAGATCATTTATTGAGAAATTGGGACTTACCCTTAACACCGCCAAAACGAAGTACATGGCGCGGAAATCCAAATGGTGTTGGTGTCGAAGAGGAACTGAATATATTTTGGTATGCTCGTGATATGTGACAACGATGTGAGTCGCAAAATAAAACGACTAATTGCAGCTGCGAATTGGCCTTTACGCAGGCATTACATTTTGTAGCTGAAGTCCCGTAGCTTGCAAGTTCACATAAACTGACACTCTAGAGAACACTAATCCTTTCGGTGGCCCTTTACGGACATGAATCATGGACGCTAAAAGAAGCTGATCGACGAATGCTTCGGGTTTTAGCGTAATATTGCAAAATCCAAAATGGCGTGTAGCGCAGACGCATGAACCACGACCTGTATTAAGAATGTAAATATGCTGTTATAATGAAGATAGTACAGTGTGACAGTCTGCGCTGGGCTGGTCACGTGTCTAGAATGCCCGACGAAAGAGTAACCAAAATTATTTTAAGCATAGAATCAAGAAGAGGCCGTAGACTTCAGAGTAGACATCACACTGATAAATGTGCGCTATCGAGGATGATGCACGTTCAGCTGGTGTTCGAGGGGTTTGAAGAAAGGTAGCCCAGGATTGAGTACTGAAGGACCATAATTCATTCGGCGCAGGATCGATAACGGACCGTCGCCACTGAAGTAAACTAAGTATGGAGCTTAAACCGACAGTTCGATATTTATAAGTAATCAAATAACTGTGGATGAAATACTAATTCTACTTTTAATTACTCAGAATTGAAGCTGGTAATATTTTCTGAGCTTCGACCCCAACAGCTCAACTTAAATGGTTTCATGAATCACGGGGCCCCAGCAATTAAACATTCGTGAGTCGTAGAAAAAGTTCAATTGAAAGAGAAATTTTGGTTTAAAGTTCGGGGCCCCAATAGTCCCATTTAAAGCTGAATTTTCAATCTTCAAATTGGTTGATTTCATGAATCATGGGGCCCCAGCAATCGAGCATTCGTGAGTCATAGAAAAAGTTTAATTGAAAGAAAAATTTTGGTTTAAAGTTTGGGGCCCCAATAATTCCATTTGAAGCTGAATTTCAAATCATCAAATCGGTTGATTTCATAAATCATGGGGCCTCAGCAATTGAACATTCGTGAGTCGTAGAAAAAGTTTAACTGAAATAAAAATTTTGGAAAATCTCATTTTGTGTAACGACGAAATTTTTACTGGGCCCACCGGGCATTTGCCCGGTTGCCCGGTGGGCCAGTCCGCCCCTGGATGATCCCCTGGTTAAAACAGTGGCTTACAACTTCTTAAGCGTTGCTTCAACTACCCTCTCTTACCTAATTATCCGCTCTTTCCCCTTCATGCCTGGTCCCATTCTGTTGGATCCTATAAACATCTTTGTTTCATTACTTACTTCTACCATCCCCTAGGTTAATTATAAACGACCACTATTATAAAAATTTAATGATGTGCCGGACGTCAGTCCGAACCGAATAATAGGGGTTGTTTTTGGAGTCACGCTTGATCGTGATTGGTCGAGTGTCGATTCCACGCACACCATGATGAAATTTCTCCATTCACTAACACCATTGCCACCTCTGTATATAGCTAATTAACTTTCCATCATAACGGGTATTACCAAATCTACCGGGACCAGCACGTCCAGAAGCGCTTACTATTTTGCCTGCCGTCTCTTGGAGGTGAGGCACTGATTTGGCCATATTTGACCATCTATTTTTAGAGTTTTCACATTTACAGAGTCCATTCGATCAAAACCTGAATTAGATAAGCCACACTCTACCAACTGATCCGTCCATATTTAGTGAAGAATTTCACCATCAGTCGATTCCGGAAATAAATTTATACTAAAAACAATGGAGTGCAGTAAGCAGGCTAAGGTAAAGCACGATTTGTTGCCAAAGTTGACTGCACCAAATAGAAACGGGGACGTGCTTTCGTTAAATTCAACGTCATGGTAGAATTCAATAAAACTGAACGTCTAAAACTTTAGCTGGAAACCAGCATCGTTGCAATAATAAAAGAAATAGCAAGGTAGTGTAGGTAGTGGAATTAAACATTCCTAGGACAGGACCAACGGGAAAGACAGTGTTCGTGTTCAATGCATTGTTCGTTCACCACCCTTCGTCACCCGATCTGCCCCGGTCGGGCGGACGGTCGGTCGGATCAGCCTGTCTCTAACGAGCTTTACAAACGAAAATCTCGCCCCACCTTCGCTTGGCGGCAGCTCTCGGGTCGTAAGCTTCTTACACAGCACGGTGCCCTCGTCGCAATACAGCAATTCGCATCGGAAAACTCGCCCACCAACATTTCCCTTCGTTTCGGCACGAATAAATGGAAACACCGTCGTCGTCGGAACGTCGACCTTGCGTGCAAACCAAGAAACAAAACCAAAGCTCCGACAGAGGCAAAATACCTATTATTAGCACCGAGTTATCCGCAAGCCGCTTTTCCCTTCACACCTTCCCTTGTTGATGCTGGTGTTTGGATTTTTGGCTGCCTCCTCGGGAAGTTTTAGTGCTTTCCGATCGGAGCCCAGCCACAAAGGAACGGGAATTTAGTTTGTTGCCAGATGAGGCCCACGCACGGAGGCGTAGTGGAATATTTTTTTCGACCACTTGGCAAAACAAATGCTTCTAAAACTAAATGTAATGTAAAAATCGAATTTAAGTAAAATTGTCAACCCGTTTCTAGAAACGAATATTTTTTTAAACCAAACACTAGAATAAGTTTTAGGCATCGTCGAGTTCATTTCTAGAATTCAAGAAATTGATTGGGGATTCCCATGGTTTCTTCCTTATCTCTTATGCTTTATTGACAATCCACACATATTTTCCCTTCTGATAGTTATGCCCCATATTGGTATCTTGTGGAGAAAAGCACTTCCAGGTTTTTTTCAGTTGTCAGTGAAATATCTCTTTGCAGCAGCATGATAACGTTGATGAAATTGAAAAAAGCTTCCCGTCAAAGAAATCAGCAGTAAGTGTCAGCATACTATTATTTTGTAAACCGCAGCTACCTTGTGTGCTATGTTTTTCGATTGAGAAAACAACCGAAAGTAACACAGATTAGCTCTATGTTCTGAAAAGCTGTACCAGCTGTAAAACTTTCTTAACTCACGATGTTAACGTACATAATAAAATAGTTTCTGCTACTGGAAGAAATATTCAGTTCAGAGCGGTAATTGCATTGTGGAAGACCAAACTAATGAAAATTGGTGAGAAAGTCGAGAAAATTCAACAATCCTGCTAGCCAAAGTACAACACTGATCTAACAAACTAGTCGTCAAATATATGTGCGCTAAATCTGGACTGGGCGCAACTGTTGTTCAGTAGGATTGAAACCTTAACCTTAACTGTGAAATCTGTCGAATGGAAGATCCTTTCTTCTCTATTTTACTAAATGTCAATGTATAACTTTTGAATTAAAATCATGCAAAAACTATATTCAATGATTATCAGCTGGAATCCTATTTATTTCGATTGCGATTAAGAAAATTCTAATCTTCGTTTAATTGTTGTTTGATGCACAGAGCTGTATGACTGTTCAGTGTAGTTGAACTGACCCTTTTTAAACACAAAATATCTGATTTAAGAATCATTAGGTACTGACTCACTGAAAAATTACACAAGAAAAATCAAGGCAAACTTTTGAATATATCTTACAGCCGTGTGTCCCCGGAAAGCGGAAGAAAAGCCCTAATTTCTCTAGCTTAAAACATAATACCGGCACGAGACGCCAGTCAAGCAAAATGAGCGAGGAAAGGAAAATGCTTCAGAATTATTATGAACGTAATGAAAGCGCCATAATTTATGGTAAATGGTATCATTTATCACGAAATTCATCGCGAGTCCTCGCTTCCCATTAGGAACGGAAGACATTGTCGAGGGACAGGGGCCCGGTTAGCGCAGCGGTACGAATGCAGGAAGTGGCATTTACCATTAATGTTTGTATAATGGTTGTGTTTATAGATTAAGAATATACTCGAGGCAACCAGACTAAAAAGCTTTTACCTGCCTGCCACCCGTTAACTGCACGAGCCTTCAGCGCTCTCGTCGGTGGTTATTGGCGAAAGTTTCGTGCTTCCAGCTTCCACTAAGTTTGAACCCGTGAACCAGCGCTCCGGCAAATAAGTGTCTGGCAAGCGCAGCAATTAGTAGGTACGTACTAGAATACGGTGGTGGTTTACAGCGTACATCGAACCAGAAGCGAAACTGAAACTGAACGTGCATTAGAGGAGAATTTAAATGTAAAATTACATTCCTTTTGATGGTAATAGGTTACTATTTACTTAGCTTGCTATGTGTTCTATTCGGCACGTTTTTATTTGGTTTTCTAACATACTGCAGTAATGAAACCTTTTTTAACAGAGTTAATTACAGGTAGAAAAGGCATTAATACGAACGGAGGTTATCCGTGTATCCGTGAGTACAGACAGTTAATTTGACGGCTGTTTTGGATGAGCAAGTGTTTTCATGGAATATTTCAAGTAAACTAAACATTTACTTAATATTGTTCCCATAGTATTTGTTTGATGTGCCTTTTGCCTTGTTTTGTTACATACGGACAGAGATAAATAGTTGTATCACGCTTGATTGATGAGTTGCATTTGATTGCAATCAAATTAACTTCAATTTAGAAGTAATTCAATATGGGTTCATACCAATGCTTATTACGATTGTAAATTTCTTGAGCTGTGCGTCGAACTCTCGCTACAAACTGGAATGTTTTCAAAGAAGCTAATTGGTTGCATTCCTACATGTCCTTTAGAAATCCTCAGAACATGCTGAAAACACTCAGAAATGGTTAGCGCATATGATTAACCCCTCTAAGGTCTACATCATTTTTAGCGCCGCAAAATTTACTAAAATGGCCATAACTTTTTTATTTTTCAATATTTATTCACCAAATTTGGGAATTTTGCCAAAAATATTTTCTATTTTCATAATATCCATAGATAATGGCCATATGCCATATGGTACCGGAGTTATTCCGGAGTTCCTTGGGGGACCGAGATATGGCTTTTTTAGATAAAGTTACCAAATATCTAAAATTTGTTTGAAATCTGTTGATTTTTGTAAACATATCATCGACTGTGGACATATCAGTTACTTTGCCGCAGTTATGAGCCATGGTGCGCGCCATCCGGATCCGGGGGGATACTATGAATCCGGAACCGGTTCCCGTAACGGGACATTTCAGCATCAGTAAAGTATGTCGTGTCGCATATCAAAAAACATCAGCATTCGACAAAATGGCGATTGGTGATCATCTCATCTCTCTCAGAGGCCGTATGACCGGTTCCGGGTCCGGGGAGGGTTTCTGTTCTGACTCAAGCACGGAACGGATTTCGGAGGAACTTGTCCGGGACCTAGAATCGGCCATATGGCCTGTGAAAGACATGAGATGATCACCAATCGCTATTTTATCAAATGTTGATGTTTTTTGATATGCGACACGACATGCTTTACTGATGCTGAAATGTCCCGTTACGGGAACCGGTTCCGGATTTATAGTGTCCCCCCGGATCCGGATGGCGCGCACCATGGCTCATAACTGCGACAAAGTAACTGATATGTCCACAGTCGATGATATGTTTTCAAAAATCAACCGATTTCAAACAAATTTTAGATATATGGCAACTTTATCTAAAAAAGCCATATGTCGGTCCCCCAAGGAACTCCGGAATAACTCCGGGACCATATGACATATGGCCATTATCTATAGATATTATGAAAATAGAAAATATTTTCGGCATAATTCCCAAATTTGGTGAAAAAATATTAGAAGATAAAAAAGTTATGGCCATTTTAGTGAATTTTGCGGCGCTAAAAATGATGTAGACCTTAGAGGGGTTAATGAATGAAATCTAAACACCGAGCACATATTTTTTATAGAGCTATACATTTGACTTATAATTTATAATTTATATGTGTTTTCAAGCGAATTAGGTTCAGGGTGCGTTGTCCGGCTTATTTGGTAACAAAGAGTTTTCGGTTAAACAGAGCCCAATCTGGGTAATTTGAAATATTGAAGATACAGGTCGGACTCGATTATCCGGGCGAACTTGGTCTGCCCATCGAACACGCTGCGCCCCTCTGCGTCTGGTATCAACCGGATCCGAGGAGAGCACCATTTTTACGGGGTTATTATCCGGTATTCTCACAACATGTCCCACCCACTGTACCCTACCAGCTTTAGCAACTTTCTGGATACTGTGTTCGCCAAAAAGCTACGCCAGCTTGTGGTTTAACCTTCTCCTCTATACCGTTCTCACATACACTGCCAAAATTGGTCTAAACTTGGTGCTTACAAGCTTACTTACTTATGTATCCATGTCCGCCGGTCAAGCAGAACAAACGGATGAAATTAGAGATCTTCACCGCAGACGATCACCCGCCATGGCTTTTACCTATCACCAGGACAGGTTCTCGTCTACAGCCCGGATGTCGTTGGCTAAGTGCGTCGCCATGAGCCTCTGGGTCTGCCTCTTCTACGCTGTCCTTGTGGATTCCAGTCGAATGCTGCTCTGCAAACCTCGTTCGCTCCTTTCCTCAAGGTGTGTCCGATCCACTTCCATCTACGTTCACGAATTTCTGTGGTTATCGGCCGTCGATGACATCGACGATGGAGTTCCTCATTTGATATCCAGTTGTCAGGCCACCAGGCACGAATGATATATCGCAGGCACCGGTTAATAAATACCTGCAGTTTTTGCGTTGTCTCCGCTGAGACGCACTACGTTTCGCAGGCATACAGCAGTACGTGTTTGATGTTTGAATTAAATATTCGGGTTTTCGTACGTGGAGTGATCTAGAACTCCTCTACGCCTAAGTTCGCCCCAAATGCTTTCGTGGTTGAGTCGGTCGAACGTCTTTTCGAAGTCAACGAACACCAGCAAAAGAGAGTCCTGAAATTCGTTGATCTGCTCCAATATAATGCCGGGCGTTGTGATATGATCTACACATGATCGGCCTGCACGGAATCCAGCTGGCTGCCGCCGGAGAGTAGCGTCGATTTTCTCCTGGATCCGGTTGAGGATTACCTTACAGAGTATTTTGAGAGTAATACAGAGCAACGTGTTGCCACGCCAGTTACCGCATTCAGTTGGGTCTCCTTTCTTAGGGACTTTGACCAATATGCTCTGCATCCAGTCCACCGGAAAAGTTGCGGTTTCCCATATATTGCTGAAAATCTGATGCATCATCTGGGCTGTTCTTCGACTGCAATACAGTCTATCCCTGGTGCTCTATTACATTTCATACTGTTGATGGCTGCTACAATTTCATCCAGCGATGGCGCCTCCGAGTTGACACGATTAACTCGACGAACTGTACGAACTGGACGAACTGTAAGCATCATACACTGCTGGTTTTGATGGTCTCTGACATTTAAAACTCGGAAGAGCTGTTCAAAATGTTCAGTCCATCGGTTAAGCTGTTCTGTACGGTCAGTCAGTAGCTGACCAGCTGTCCTTTAGCGGCATCTTTGTATTCATCCTGGCATCACTAAGGCGGCGAGAAATATCGTAAAACAATTGGATATCACCATTGGCGGCGGCGGTTTCTCCTTGTTTGGTTAGGGAGTTAGTCCAGGCTCTCTTGTCCCGTCTACAAGCACGTTTAACAGCGCTCTCCAGTTCGGCGTATCGTTGACGGGCAGCTGTCTTAGCCGATCTGGTTCGCGTTCGCTCAATGCCGTTTTTCGCCTCTCTTCGCTTGTCGATCTTCCTCCAAGTTTCATCCGAGATACACTCCCTTCGTGGCCTTAATCAGTGTTAGTAGCTTCCCGGGAAAGCCCTTTTCGTTCAAACTTTTCAACTTCGTTCAAAGCGCTTCACGGTCGATAGTATCTTAGGCGGCCTTGAAGTCTATGAAAGGGTGATGCGTAGAGACTTGGAACTCGCGGCACTTTTGGAGGATCTGTCGCAACACACAGTTTTTGTCCGTTGTCGATCCAAAAAACCGGTTTGATAACTACTATGAATCTACTCGCTAGCGGCCATGGAATGGAATGCCGAATGATGATTCCATGGGAATCCATTCCATGAGAAAGCACTTTATAGGTGGTGTTGAGAATGCTGATCGAACGATAGTTCTCACATTCCAACTTGTTGCCCTTCTTGTATATTATTAATATTACTCCCTCCTTCCACTTCTCCGGCGACTATTCCGTTTCCCAGATTTTGACTATCAGCCAGTCCAGACAGGTAGCCAACCTATCTGACTCCCTTTTGATAAGTTCCGCTGCGATGCCATCTTTGCCAGCTGCCTTGTTGTTCTTGAGCTGCTGTCTTCATCTCGCCAAGTTTCGGCCCGCGGCACAAAACCTTTGCGAGATACTTTCAGTTTCTTGTAGAGAATATACGAGTTTCCTGAGATCGACATAGCTGTTCTATGTCCACGCACCTCATTTCTTGCCGGCAGCGCTCCTTATATCGGAGAAACGGAGCTGTTTTCGTTTCTGTCTATATCATTCCATGTTTTGACGGATACTCTGCTGCAATATCAACGCCCGTGCTGCATTCTTCTCGTCTAACATCCTCTGGTATTCCTTGTCGAATCAGTCGTTGCGTCGACTCCTTTCAGCGAACCCGATGGAAACTTCCGCTGCGCTGCTGATGGCTGCTTTGACATCATCCCAGCAGTACTCGAGAAGGGCTTTGTTCATCTCTTTCTCACCTGGCAGCGGTGCGTACTCAGTAGCGACTTCAGGTAACTTGAGACGTTCCAGATTGTACCGTGAGCTATTCGTTGAAGCACTCAGCGCAGAGAGAAATCGCTCGAACCTGAGTGCCAATGAGCTGACCATCGTCCTAACACGTACATGTCACATAACCGTGCCTTAGACCGGGTAACCAACAAACGGTCGTCGCTGGGTATACTAGTGGAACGAGACCATCCGTCTCCTCCGTTCCAGATGTTACAGAGCGAGAAGACGGATATCAAATCGCGTGGGGTTGAGCTTAATTCGATCAGGTTGGCGCTCAACAAAGAAATTAGGCGTAGCAAGAAATCCTGTTTTTGGGAGCTATGCCGTGATACGGATTCAAAACCCTGAGGCGGTGCTTACCAGGTGGTGACGAAAAAGATAACGGGTGCACGTACTCCGCCGGAAACCTGGCCACATAAACTGAAACTCATCGTGGAAGGGCTTTTCCCGCAACACGATCCAGTGAGGTGGTCTCGTTACGAGACTCCCGTAAGGCCAAGCGAATGACACCCTCGTTCACGGTCGCATAGCGATGGCCAGGGGTTTAAAAACGAAGAAGGTACCCGATCCTGACGGGATTCCGAACGAGGCACTCAAAGCGGTGATCCAAGCGTACCCTGATATGTTTAGAGAGATGCTTCAGATCTGCCTAGAAGTATGCGAATTTTCAGACAGATGGAAGATCCAAAGACTGGTACTGCTACCGAAGCCGGGGAAACCACCAGCAAATCACTTTTTTTCGTTAAAGCAAGTTACTAGAGCGGGTAATCCTAAACAGGCTAACGCTCATTACATTGTGGAAAACGATACCGGGCTGACAAGGACGCAATTTGGATTCCGTAAAGGGAAGTCCACTGTAGATGCCTTCAAGTCCGTCATAGAGAGGGCCGAGAAGCCTATGAGGAAGAAAAGGAGGCGTGACGACAGATATTGTGCCGTGGTCACGATCGATGTCAAAAACGCCTCTAACAGCGTTAGTAGGGGTGCGATCTCACTAGCACTGCATAGGATGACGGTACGGGACCATCAATACAAATTACTTAAAAGCTATTTCGTGAACCGGACGCTAATGTACGAAACGGCTAATGGGGCGAAGAAGTACAATGTGAAAGCGGGTGTTCCACAGGGCTCGGTTCTCGGTCTTACGCTCTGGAATGTCATGTACGATGGGGTGTAGAGGCTGGAGCTGCACACTGGGATCGTGATTACAGGCTTCGTCGACGATATCGTCTAATACCAGTAGGCGAGTTCCTAGAAGAGGTAGAAATGCTGGCATCGGACGCCATAACCATAATAGAAGAATAGATGGCTGGCGTCAATCTACGATTGGCACACCATAAGATGGAAGCAACCACAAGGCAGCTGTAGAGGTCGAACTTATCGTAGGGGGACAGGTGATTGTCTTCAAGTGTAGTCAGGAGTATCTGGGTGTAATGCAGACAATAGGCTGAACTTCGCCAAACATGTGGATTATGCTTCTGTTAAGGCGCCAACAGCGGATATTGCGCTGTCCAAAATTATGCCGTACGGCTATGGACCCAGTACCAGTAAAAGACGTTTGATGGCCAGCGTAACCATGTCGGTGCTGATGGTGTATGGTGTGCCAGCATGGGCCCCGACCTTGGGTAGTAAGCGCCCTCAGGCATGTCTGAACGAAGTGTTTAGACTGATGGCGTTGCGTGAAGCGTGCGAATACCGCTCAATTTTTATCAGGTCATGGATACTTTAAGGTGAAATCAGTCGTCATCGATTCTGCAAATTGCAAAAGCAGTTTTTTTTTGTTTGAAACAAAAATTTTGTTTATGAAAATATATTCGCTGTGTTCAGATTGGCAAGAAGAATGCAGTGAATACATTTCTATAAACAGAACCCCGCTTTTGGACCCAAAAGCTGCTTCCGAAATTGGGCTCTCCGACAAAAACTTAATGACTGCTAGCTTCCCGTTAAGAAGTATCTACAAACGCGTGGGCGGGTTGTGTCGCCCTTTTGGCCCATTTGTACGGTAGCCGAGGAAACGCCGGAGCATGTTATTTCTCTGTCCGCGTTTTGAGCCCACTTCCTGCAGTGCTACAATGTCGAACGTGCGGGCCCTCAATAAGTCGCAAAGGATCCGGAGAACTTCCAATAAAATTAAGACTTGCAGTTCCATGTTCCAGGTTTACAATCGTTAGTACTTTGTCGTTGTTATGGATGGATGTAAGGCCTGTACCGATCCCCTGTGTCGCCGGTGGACTATCGTGACAGTACTGTTTAACGTCCAAAGTTTGATACTTTTGGATTTTATCCGAATTCAATCGATTTACGCCATGGCGAATCCAGATTCTAGTACAATTCGTTCACTATGTATAATTCCAATGCATTTTTCTCAAGTTTTCAGCCGTGGTACAACCACTCCTACCCAGTACAACCACTCAGTTAGCTTCGAGGTACGATGCTGGTATATCCAAGCCAATCGTCGTATGTTCGAATCTCGGCTGAGCGATGTTGCTATAGAGTCAGTAGGATCGTTACACCAGCCCCCGTAATTGCCATGTATTCTAATAACCGGCTGCGTAGTCTATCGATGAAGAAGGGTTAAGTCTTGAAAACGTTTATAACCCAAGGCTTTGCTTTCTACCCAGTACAACACGACTCGACTTGGACATTATTTTTGCTCTTTACGTAAATGCCCCCAGCTTTTATTCTTCCCCAGCAATCAGTTTGGGGTTGTCTAGAAATATCTCTTATTTTGAGACCTTTCCAACGATGTATTTGGATTGCCAAAATTCCTTTTGAAACCAAACCAAATGGACAAATCCTAAAAGGTGGCCTTGCCCAATTAAGCAAAAACTGCACAGGCCTATTATGCGCTTTAATGTACGGAAGAATACGTATTTAAAGGTACTCCTGCTTGTACCTTTTGGAATCCACAGTCTTGTTAGTCATGAAAACTTGGATTTTTTATTCGCAGCTCCAAATACCTTGCCAAATCATAATCTTTCTTGCGAATTCGTCTGCAAGAACGAATTGGAATTTGTTAGGTGTTGAATCGAATTACTTCGGAGGCTTCAGAAGGAATACTACTACAATACAATACTACACTAGAGACATAAACTCGACCAGTAGTTTTATAGACCGTTTGCTCGGGACGCTACCCATAATGCATCTTCACGTAACTTTCGTCGTTCATGAGGATGCACCCTTCGTACTTCGTAAAGACCTCTTTGTAAAAGTTCCGAGTACGTGTTGTGGTCAATAGAATCTGCTTCAGTGTTCTGTTTAGTTGCTTGCAGGTTCGAAAAGATCGAAGTTCTTCTGGCGACTTCGTGATTTTTGAACCTGAACACGTCGGATTTTCGAAGTCGATGTACAAAATTAGTTTTCGGATCGTTACTTCCGTTAAATGTAATTTTTTTGAAACACAATCCATACTGAAAGGGGACACACTTCAGCAAAAACTGCTGTCAATCAAAACATTCCAGATTCGATCAGAAGGGGCGGTGCTGTAAAATAAACAGTGCGCCCAGATATTAAACGACTCAAGCTTTAGTTAAACAATTCAACAAAAGCAGGAAACACATTCCTGTGGATACGCGATACTCTAGTACTGACCGGCTCAGCAGAAAATTATGGATAAGCATATTAATATTGCGCGATACGGAAACAGGATTGAGTGGTAAATTCATAAATTTGCCTCACTTGTGCTGTCCCCCAGTATTCCCAGTCTGGTTCCGGCTCTGGTTTCAACAAAACAACAATGCTCGATAAATACTACTTTCGGTTCTGTACGCGCGAAAACAAATATTGACATTTCGAAATCGAATAAACAAACATAGACATTTTGGCTTTCCGAGCAGCTTCACCGGTTGGTTTTGTGTCGGATGTGTTTGTGTTTCCATTTCAGCATACTTGGAGTATTTGCAGTTAGCGCACCCTTACACTGGAGGTAAATAAACATTTTAAATTGAATAGCATGGCGGGTTAATGTGCCCGAACGGGAGGTTCTAGCGGTAACAAAACAGCTTTGTTTTTATACAATAAGAATTTTCACGTAACGAGCAGCTGCAAAAATGAAAATGAATACAGAATGTTTTGAAACATTTACGTTTTCACGAAAATAGCGAAATATTTAACTCTATTTAATGCAAAACAACTGTTAATTAGTGCATAACACCAGTGCAAGGCTAAATGCTTTTTCGGATCCGATGGTTTATCTTTTTGAATCTTAATTCGTTACAGATTCTGTCGATGTAATTTTATTTTTCGAGTGTACCTATGTGTTTAGACTTTTAAGAAAGAAACAATCCAAGAGTTATTTTCAAAACTGTTCCGACAACACTCTATCGTGTAGCTTTTTACACTAAAACAAACTGCGTCGCAACTTCAATAATATAATTGCCTGCTATGGAATAAACATCGCCGGCAAGTGGATCGAGTTGAAACGCGCAGTGTCCTAATGTGGTCTGGCTGGCTTTTTTTCTCCTCCTTCCTGCTTGGATTCAACAACCGGATGACGATAATGATGCCATACCGCGGTAAAGTAGCTATTGCCGTCTGAAAAATGGCAGATGGAAGCGGTAAACATAATGCGAACGTGTGCTGTGCATGGCACCTCGCTGAGCGCTGGTTTCGCCTTCTGGTGGCGACATTTTTGTGCCTTTCAGCTCAGCACCAGTCAAAACCCCGCCGGATTTGCGGTCGGCTCGCCGGTATAGCAACCGGGGCAAAGTGAGATTTATGGAATGGTGACGTTTTAGCCGGTGAAAGGAAAAATTTGAATAAAATGGAAATAAATATGAATGGGATAAAAGGCTGCAGCTGTTTAAAGGGCGTCTTGGTTGTAACCGAGCAGGAGAAAAATGTGCCGGAAATTAGATGGTATACGTACCGTACCGGATCTGCTTACGTGTAGGGGGCTTTTCGGTTTTTCCTTATATGGTAGACAACCAAAACGCACGACATTTTTAAATGAAACTTGAAAAACGTTTCAATATGTTCTTGGGTAAATATCGAATTTCTGTAAATTAGAGTCCATAATTGGAGTCACCGTTAGCTGCTGCCAGTTGACACTCACTAAAAGCTTCCCTTTTCTCTTTTTAAGGCGCCGGAATGAAACATAAACTTCCCCTGAAGGCGGACTTTTTAATTCAATCCTATTTTAATTTAATTTGCGAGTAGTTTCATAGTACTCGAGTAGGCAGCAACCGACTGCGGGTGCGGTCCGGACTGCGGAGAAACCTCGTCCCGTTTCTCATTTTCGCCGTGCAACTAACTGCTTTTCAAATAAAATTAATTTAAAACAAAAGTTCCCCCTAAAAAAGTTGAATATTTATTTCTGCGCAAGAAATTAGCTTCTGCTCCTTGCTGAAGGTATAGATCCAGTTAACTATGTATATGTCTTCAGTAGAAGGCCAACCAACCATCAACTGGATTCACGTCTTTCGACCAGTTTGTGACCGTTTCTTTGTGCATATTATTTCAGTGAAAGTTACAAAGTAAAGTTAATATATTTGTAACTTGCTGTGCTCTATTCAATTCTTTTGCTTGAATTTAATTAACAAAGCTGCATACAATCCAGATTTCACGCAAAAAGTGAAAAGCACACTGACTTGTTGACAAGCAATGCACAGAGAACCTGATCACATTAGAAAGTTAATGATTTTCTCACAAACATAATCCACCAAGACTTGCACGTAATGATTCTTCACTAAAATTAAATCCATTATAAATTATGAAATAACTTTGCTGAAAACAGTAGTAGGTTCGGTACGGAATTGAAACTGATGTGCCGCACCCGGTGACCAAAACGTTGGGCAGAGTTTCGAAAGCGGTGAAACTTCTGCTCCGGGGCTACAAAAGTTAACCGTCAAGTTTAATTTTGTTTGCCAGCAGCTCTGCTCTGTTTGCGAAAAGCGTCTGAAAGCGGAGCCAAGTTTTTTTTCCCGCCGGCCAACCCGCGGTCAGACTAATGCTAATGAGGGGTGTGGTGAGCGAAAATAGTTTGCTGCAAAATGTACGCTTTTAATGCGAAAGCTCGTGCGTCAGGGATGAGCTTGATAGGTCGTACATAGGAACGCTAAAATGTCTACTGATGTGTTGTCTTATACTAGAAAACATTAAAACGTAAAATAACTAGTTTGATCTGAACCCCTGTAATATGAATGCGTTCATATTAAAATACGCAATTAACATTTCAGTTTACTGGGTAGACTGAAAAAAATTAAAACCAGAGGGGTTGTGCACAAGACACGACCGCATGGTTGACGTAGGACTATGTAAGTCGCTTTGTTGCATGATCGTCCATCGTTGGACGAAAAATGTGCTTCAACAACATTTCTCTAGCATAGCAGCTTCAATAGAAGCTTAAACGCAAACTAAATACTAAATATGTGAAATAGTGACAACTGTTTAGTTCAACTAATTTACATGGTTTGATAGAGGAAATGGTGCTATTTCAAATAAGTAAATGGCTTTGTAATTTAAGACCAAATGGGTTAGTGAGAAATTTCAATTACATTGCTTCTTTGAGCGTCTTAGTGATATATTTTGACCTTAGCGATACTTACATGAATCGATTAAAAATGGTCTTTGTATTGAAAAAAAAATACAGAAAATAATAGATATTTTGGGTAAGGACTTTAGCGCCTTCCGAATTGATTTAGAATAAAACCGTTGATTTAACTAATCCTCATTTAAAGATATACCGTGGACCCCCGTTCGTTTGACCGTTTTTAATCTGAACTCTTTTTAATTTGAACCCCGTTGGTTTGCACGACGTGCAAATTAAAAATGGTTCAAATGTCATTCTCAATATGACATCATTTGCTTATGCACACAATGCACATAAACACGATTTGTTTGCACTGACCAAGCGTGTTTAATCTGTTTCATATTTCGTTTTCCCAACGATTATAATAGAAATCCGATCGGAGAATGAAATATTCGCTGCTTGCAACTGCCAACTAAATCAAACCATCAAAACAATAACAAAGAACAGAGCAGCCAGTTCATACGAGTTTCAGCATATTTAGGGTGGTCAGTTGTTCAAATTAAAAAGTAACCCCGTTAGTTTGCATGAGGAATCGTTCAAACGAACGGGGGTCCACTGTATTTCTTTACAATAAAATTTGGCTGAATCGAATTTAAATAATGTGTACCAAATGTAAAACCAAACTCCAATTGAATAACTGAAAACTACTTCTAAATTAGGCGCAAACGTAAATGACCAATTTTAGTGAGTTTTCGTGAAATGTCTGTAACTTGATAAGTTAATTTTAGTGAAAAAACCCGATTTAATCCACCTAGTGGTGAAAGGAACCTTTGTTATACGGTCTTACTTGCTCTTTGAGATAGAAATCGACACGTCTTCGGAACATAATTCATCTATTGGTTAACGTTGCGTAGTACGTTGGTTTTCATAAAATTTTTGGAAATTGAATAAGTTTACAAAATTTGAACAAAATAGCAGCACCTATAAATTTTGATAGATCCTTTTTTTATGAAATTACTGAGTAAGGGTAAGTTGGTTGTTACTAATTTGAGTAAGTGCAAGTAAAAGCAAGTTATAAGAGGAAATATTATTCTTTAACATGTATATGGGTCATTCCACGGGAAATTTACTGTCAAAATTTTTTTTCTCTTTGGAATATTTTTTTACGTTCTTTGTTCAAAAAAAAATCGACACGTATTTTTGTATTTCGATGTTACTGTTGGAATTCGCAAGATATGATTTTTTAAAGTATTGTAATCCGAAAAAATCACTATTTTTTAAATACTGATTGTAAACATAGTTTGTAATATCAAAAAATGACTTTCTACCACATGTGTTCACTATTCCACAAGCTTTCAAAATTGGTATACCATACCTCCTCTCGATTGTTTTTCAATAGTTAAATAGTGCATTTTTATAAACAATTGCAATTTTTTCAAAGTTGGAACTTTTTTTTCTCGATTTTTTTTACTTCAAAATATTTGTTCATCTTTCTCGAAGAAGCATGCAAAATTTGGAAATGGAGAAATGAAAACTCTGGAAGTTATGAGTTTTTATGTCTCAGCGCGTGTGTTAATGTGAAGCGAGCGGTAATGCTCAATCAATGTTCTAACCCACGGGCAGCTTCATAACGAGGCCGCCTATGATGCTATTAAGTGTAACGTGTGGTTGAAGCACGCATGTTCGTCCGCTCGTTTGCATTAACGTGCGCGCTTCGATATAAAAATTCATAACTTCTAGAGTTTTCATTTCTCCATTTCCAAATTTTGCATGCTTCTTCGAGAAAGATGAACAAATATTTTGAAGTAAAAAAAATCGAGAAAAAAAAGTTCCAACTTTGAAAAAATTGCAATTGTTTATAAAAATGCACTATTTAACTATTGAAAAACAATCGAGAGGAGGTATGGTATACCAATTTTGAAAGCTTGTGGAATAGTGAACACATCTGGTAGAAAGTCACTTTTTGATATTACAAACTATGTTTGCAATCAGTATTTAAAAAATAGTGATTTGTTCGGATTACAATACTTTAAAAATCATATCTTACGAATTCCAACAATAACATCGAAATACAAAAATACATGTCGATTTTTTTTGAACAAAGAACGTAAAAAAAATATTCCGGAGAGAAAAAAAATTTTGACTGTAAATTTCCCGTGGAATGACCCATATGTATGTATATGTATGCGTAGTAAAAGTCTAGTTTATAGGTTTTTGAACTACGCATAAATTTCTGTAATACCATTTTTTTTATTGACATGATTGACATCAATAAAGTTTTCTTGAATATTGCGCTCTTCACACTCAATTGGACTCCACAGTTATAAAATGCAACCTTCAAAACTGTGACGAAAAGTGTGCTACTGATAATATCGCTAGTAATCTTATATCGATAATACCATCAAACTTTATCGTCATGGAAGAATATCGAAAATTGGAGGGTTTAAAGTGAAATCTTCTTCTTGGCTTGTTATTATTTTAACATTTTTGTTCTATTTCTTACGTATTTTTGCCTATACTGCTATATTATTGTTATAAATTATTAACGATAAGAAAACTTTATCAATAATCGTTTTAGATTTTGATCGACATTTCCCATCATTACAACTCTCCCATCTGAGCTGACATTTGATTTAGCAGTGGCGCCAGTACCAGTTGGTGGAAAAGCAAATAGTATTTAATTTTTCATTTATTTCATATATGCTGCATATTTGTTCAAGTTATGAATTATGCGTGGAATTATGTATTTAGAAACTATTTTTATATTATTCTTTGCGTCGATAACAACTGTACGTAAGCATTAGAATTCAAATAGGAATCAACCAAGATTCATGGGTTTTTCCCACGAAATTTTGGCAACTTTTCTCACCTACAAAATGTGTGACTGAACAAGTGTGTTCAAAATTCAACTTTCAATGCAAAGAGCAATAATTTTCATCAAATTTTATTAACCTTCGGTTACTCACGTTGTTGCATTTTTTACAACACGTGTAGGTTTTTGAATGTCATATTGTTATAAAGTTACAAATCGCTGTTTAACTAACGTATAGTCTTCAATTAACTTGTTATGAGCAAAACGTGTTATGAGCAAAAAATAGATCAGCATAAACTGACATCACAGAAATGAAGCAATCAATATGTGAGGCGATTGGCACTGGAATTTTCTCTCGTTTCTTCATATGGAAAAATGGTTTCTGTATGCAGCAAAACTATCAGCAAATATAAAATGTTTAAAATGTATCTGTTGGTAGTCGAGTCATTCGGGGTCAAAATTAAGGCATTTTTTTAATCAAAGTACCTAAACAAACAAACAGAGAGGTATACTATATTCATCTAAGTTGTGTATTTTCACTATTTATACAATTTTGTAATACCTGAAAAAGTCATACAACAATTATAAAAAGAGCTAAAATAAAAAAAAACTGGTTTTACAAATTCATATACAATGAATAAGATTTTTCTATCTTCGCTGAATAGATAGAAGGTTACTGTATTCAACAAAATTTCTTGTAATAATATGTTCTAAAACTTTGCAGAACACATCAATGTGTTATATCGAAAATGAAGAAAAATAATTTTTACCTTTGTTATACTATAACAAAGGTTTAGGAATTGGTCGAAAAACACGAAATTGATCCGAGGCCCGGAGGGCCGAGCCACATATACCAATCGACAGGGTTCGACGAACTGAGCAATGTCTGTGTGTGTGTGTGTGTGTATGTGTGTATGTATGTGCGGGGCGCAACTTTTCTATCGCCTATTTCTCGGAGATGGCTGAACCGATTTGTTCGCTATTACTTTTGTTTGAAAGGTATTATTGCCTAGTATATCACTATTGAATTGTTTCGAGGTCCGACATTTCGTTTAAAAGTTATAAGTAAAAAAGTAAAAATTACGTGACACGATTTTCTCCGGACCCAAATGACCGATTTCAACGATCTTGGTATCGAATGAAAGCTCTTGTTAACACTAAATTTTTCGGATAAATTTTATTGAAAACAAACAATCAGTTTAAAAGTTATGCTTAAAAAACCTGTTTTGACAAGGTAATAATTATCGCCTGTTTCTTAGAAATGACTAAACCGATTTAGACGCTATTAGTCTCATTTGACAGCTAACATAACCTAATAGATCACTATTGATTTGTTTTTTGATTGGACATTTAATTTGAAAGTTATGATCAATTGAATACAACACATTAAAATTTACAATAATTTATAAAGATTTCATCTAAGATGATTTATCTAGTTTGAATTATTTTGGCATCAAATTAGAGATTTTAATGCTACAAATGTATCTGCAAAATTTCAGAAGAATCGGTTTTGCCGATCAAAAGATATTAACCCTCCAACACTCGCGCCGACTTTTGTAATTCGGTTACTCGCGCGCACAATGGCCCAAAGCCAAAAAGACATGCGCATTAGAATTTTGACTGGGAAAACTTGGTTTTAAGTTTATGGAACCTTCGGAAGAATTTCTTAAAATTGAAAGTTCTATCGTCTGGTGCAATTTAAATTTTGATTAATCCCCCTAAAAGTGAAATAAAAAAATTATTTTTCTTCAGTTTCAATATAACACATTGATGTGTTCTGCAAAGTTTTAGAACATATTATTACAAGAAATTTTGTTGAATACAGTAACCTTCTATCTATTAAGCGAAGAGAGAAAAATCTTATTCATTGTATATGAATTTGTAAGATCAGTTTTTTTCTATTTTAGCTCTTTTTGTAATTGTTGTATTCCTTTTTCATGTATTACAAAATTATATAAATAGTAAAAATACACAACTTTGATGAATATAGTATACCTCTATGTTTGTTTGTTTAGGTACTGTAGAACTTTGATTTAAAAAATGCCTTAATTTTGACCCCGAATGACTCGACTACCAACAGGTACATTTTAAACATTTTATATTTGCTGATTGTGTTGCTGCATACAGACACCATTTTTACATATGAAGAAACGAGAGAAACTTCCAGGGCCAATCGTGGTACAACTCACATGCTGATTGCTTCGTTTCTGTGATGTCAGTTTATGCTGATCTATTTGCCCAACAATTTAAAGTATTAATGCATTGAATAATTATGACATTTTGCTCATAACAAGGTAATTGAAGAATATACGTTAGTTAAACAGAGATTTGTAACTTTATAACAATATGGCATTCAAAAACCTACACGTGTTATACAAAATGCGTGTTGTATAGCGTGAGTAATCGAAGGTTAATAAAAATTGATGAAATTTATTCAAGAAAACTTTATTGATGTCAATCAAAAATAATGGCGTTACAGAAATTTATGCGTAGTTCAAAAACCTATAAACTAGACTTTTACTACGCAATGTATATGTTAAAGAATAATATTTCCTCTTATAACTTGCTTTTACTTGCACTTACTCAAATTAGTAACAACACGGCTTACCCTCACTCAGTAATTTAATGAAAAAGGATCTATCAAAATTTATAGGTGCTGTTATTTTGTTTAAATTTTGTAAACTTATTCAATTTCCAAAAATTTTATGAAAACCAACGCACCACGCAACGTTAACCAATAGATGAATTATGTTCCGAAGACGTGTCGATTTCTATCTCAAATAGCAAGTAAGACCGTATAACAAAGGTTCCTTTCACCACTAGGTGGATTAAATCGGGTTTTTTATTTCACTTTTAGGGGGATTAATCAAAATTTAAATTGCACCAGAACTTTCAATTTCAAGAAATTCTTCCGAAGGTTCCATAAATCTAAAACCAAGTTTTCTTAGTCAAAATTCTAGTGCGCATGTCTTTTTGGCTTTTGGCCATTGGGCGCGCGACTAACCGTATAATAAAAGTTAGCGCGAGGGTTGATATCTTTTGATCGGCAAAACCGATACTTCTGAAATTTTGCAGATATATTTGCAGTATTAAAATCTCTAATTTAATGCCAAAATAATTCGAACTAGATAAATCATCTTAGATGAAATCGTTATATATTATTGTAAATTTTAATGTGTTGTATTCAATTGCTCATAACTTTCAAATTAAACGTCCAATCAATAAACAAATCAATAGTGATCTATTAGGTTATGTTACCTTTCAAATGAGACTAATAGCGCCTAAATCGGTTTAGTCATCTGTAAGAAATAGGCGATAATTATTACCTTGTCAAAATAGGTTTTTAAGCGTAACTTTTAAACTACTCGTTTATTTTCAATAAAATTAACCTGAAAAATTTAGCGGTAACAAGAGCTTTCATTCGATACTAAGATCGTTGAAATCGGTCATTTGGTTCCGGAGAAAATCAAGTCACGTAATTTTAACTTTTTTACTTATAAGTTTTAAACGAAATGTCGGACCACGAAACAGTTCAATAGTGATATACTACGCAATAATACCTTTCAAACAAAACTACTAGCGAACAAATCGGTTCAGTCATCTCCGAGAAACAGGCGATAGAATTATTAAATTTGTTTTGAAACTTCTCCTTAAAGTTACCTATTATACAGGAAACAGTTACCAAGTACATGATTAGAGATGACGAGCTTGTCTAAGTCGCCTGGATGCTGTTGATTTCCACAGGTTTGACCCTCGGGAGGGATAATAGTAGAGCACTTGTTGTAGTAGGTCAAACTAGAAGCGAAGACCCCATAACAAGAAGACTGGAAGCTCTGCCAATATTCGGGAGACATTGATGGTAACTCACTCTAACACTCATGCAAAATTTACCACCTTCGCAAATAGAAGCGTCGCTTATGCTGTCGCATGACGTTCATATGGAAAAATAACAGAATGGCCAGTCTTGTCAATAATGGGGTTTTCGCTAGAAGTCTCGGTAAAAATTCGTTCGAAGATACTCATTTCGTTTGGAAAATTACCTGTTTACGCATGAATCTGTTTCAGGACCCTATATATGTGTATTGCGTTTTCTTACACCCAGTTTTCTTATCACCTTGCGCGATGCCTGGGCACCACTGGTTTACACGTTTGATGAAAGGGGTTTTCTTATGAAAAGCGTTTCACATGTCGTGTGTGAATATCAGATCATCTCAAAGTGTTTTACCATAAAACCTTGTGTTGGCGCTGGGCGCACTGCACCGCACCGGCGGGACATTGCGGTGACGGCTGTCAACTGACGTCGGACGGCCCAACTGACTGACAGCGGTTGACGTAGGTATGCTAAGTACAGGGTGTTCAATAAGTTCGAATACACTTTAAAAATGTGTTTAAAAAATGAAAATACAAGATATTCCTTTCTGAATCAATTTTTATTGAAGCAGTGTTTATTGTGAGCACCTTTACGACATATTTAGTGGAAGTACCCCCCTTGTGCTTTATGACTAGCTTGAGACGTTTCTCAAAAGAATCACACGCGGCACGCACCTGGTCTAGGGGCATCTCGTCCCAGATCTTGAGCTGAAATGAGCTTCTTAAATTGGTCCAAGGTGCTCACTTTATGCTCGCTCTGCTAGGCCAGCATGTACGACCATACATAAAAGTCCAGGGGATTAAGATCCGGGGAGCTGAGAGGCCACAAATTCTTTTCGAGAAAATCAGTCAAATTCTCGCGACACCACGCTTGGACTTTATTCGCCGTGTGTGCCGGTGCGCCGTCGTGTTGAAAGACGTAACGATCTTTCCCGTAAAGGTCACGAAGTGCCGGGGCCACAACCTTCTCCAGAACCTCGGTCTTAGAGTACGCGGCGTTGATTTTCACGATTTTCATAAACACCAGTGAAAGCTTCCCACACTTGGATAGGGCCCCCCAAACCATCACCGACACGGCGCTCTGGAACCGCCGGTTGTTTATGTGGAACGGGGGAATGCTGGCCAATGTCGGCGCCCACAGCCGATCATTTTGCACATTGTGCGGCTGTTGTAAGATGAAGAGTTTCTCATCAGAATACACGAACTCCTGACCAGCATACGAAGGGAACCGGCGCGAATGATGAATCGACCCGAACTCCGGACCAAGAACAAACGGGAGGCTGCGACAACTGCTCGCGACCCGCAACTTACGACACCTTCGTGCAATGCGACTAGTGTGAGAGCTGATGGCGTATGCGCTGTGCAGGAGTGACTGCATCGGTTGCGGAGACATCCTGGTCATGTCGCAATTGATTACCTACGAGTATCTACTCCAGATCGACCAACCGGTCGGCTCAAAACGCCTTGAAACTGCAGATGCTTGAAGAGGAGCGCGTAATCCAACAGCGCGCATTGGCTGACAAGTGTGGTGCATGGGAGCGCATGGTGCGCTCCGCGAAGCAAGGGCCGGTGAGCACCTACAACAGTGAGCGTAAGCTGGACCACGAATTTTTTTTCATGTGTGGACTCATCACTGCGACCAGTATAGTTGATCTATTGTGATATCGCCCGGGTGTTTGCTGTATGACCTGCACTGCATTTCTATTTACTATTTATTTATTTATTTTATTTGATACATTCATCTGACAATGTCTTAATGAAGGTCACACAAACTCTTACAAAGCATCAGTTCTTGACAATTTTTGAACAAAAATTCGAGTAGGGGCTCTATAATCGCTATTGAGTGAACGATATGCTTAATAAATTTTATGCGTGCTTGTGTGTATTGGGGTTTATCCTTCCTTCAACGCTTGATCTACTTTACCCACTTATTCCTCGCTGCCAGTACTACCCCATGTTATAGCCGTCTCTGGCGAGGACTCATTCGTACCTCTGACCAGTACACTTAACTATAGGAGGGACAAGAGGCTTCAGAGGGTAAATATAGAATTCAGCATGAAGGAAGGATAAAGGAGGGGCCTGTGAATAAACTCATGCTAAAGTCACTTGACATCGAATGGCTTAATTCTACTAAGATTCGAACCCACGACCACTCGCTTGTCAAAGCAGACTCGGTAACCTTGCGGCTACGGAGCCCCCCACCACGAGTTACTCAACAGCTGGGCTATCGAAACAAAGGTCGTTGTCAACAGTTGTCCTGTAATATATCTGCCTTTAAACTCAAAGGTAAGTTAGGCTTTATCTTCTAACCACTTCCTATTGGAAAGCTCAAGCGGGATTCGGCAACCGGCGGTGGAGCCAAAAGCTAGCTCAGAAGCGGTAAAGAGTTCGTTGGGTATGATGCAAGATCAACTGGATTGTTTCTGGAGACGATGGATACGGGAGATGCCGTTCACTTCAATCAAAAATCAATTCAATAATGATCTATGAGGGTATATTACCTTTCAAGTGACTATAAAAGCGCACAAGTCGGTTTCGCTATCTCTGAGAAACAGACAATCAGTATTACCTAGTCAAAACAGTATAATATGTAAACTTCTCATTTGTTGTCATTAAAACTTCCTAGGAAACTTTACGACAGCAAGAGCTTTCACTTGGCACTAAGATCGTTGGAATCGGTTGTGCGGTTCCGGAGAAAATCGTCTCACGAAGTTTTCAAAGTTTTGCTCATATTTTTTAAGCGCATCATTTGTTTTTTTGTGTGCCAGAAGGACATTGGGTTAAAAGGCTACTGCGACAGTCTTAATGATCGTCTTTTGTGGCAGGCCTCGATTGCTGTACACAGTTTACGGACCGCTCATACCCATTGATGGAGTTGAGCGGGAAAAGCGCATAATACTGAACACTGAGATAAGTGTAAATATTAATGTTCTTTTTTTTACTCTGAGGAGGAATCATCACTGACGTTGGATCGTTATTCCATCTTCAATATAATGCAATTTCTGTTCAAATTTTCACGTCATATAGTATTTCGTTTTCTAACTATTCTGTGGTAGACACCATACTTGATAAGGCGTGATTTACACTGAACAAACTTTACTGTATCTGAAACCTGAATCCTTGGGTACGACAAAAAATCTGGATTTTAGTGATCTATTTATATGCTGCATTTTCATTCACCACTAATTAATGTTTTAATTTTATCTATTTACAGGTAAATGAACCAACTCTCGACGTAGTAAGAGTACAGAAGCGTTTACAAAAAATAAGGCTACTGCAAATACACCTAAACTTTAATTAATTAATAGTAAGTACTTTACTCATCTGTGCTTTACCCTTAGCGTTCGCTTTTGATAGATAAAAGATTTCGTTCAATTAAGTACCTACATCACTCTTAAACTGATTTTTAACAAAGTCCCGACAGACCACCCGGTCGGCTCTTCTCCTTTTCGTCAGTACGTGTTAAAAGTCACATCGTTCAGCTTTTTGTATAAAACGCTTAATTACCTATGAATTTTGCACTTTACGCCAGCACACAATCACTGCCACCGCATTTGCTATTCATTACACACCGGGTTTAGCCTATAGTCAAACACACATACATACACACACAAACACACCGGCTGGTAGACCATCATCGGCACCGGAATCGTGAAGCTATTATAGTCAGGAAAAGTGTGCTGAGCTGAGCAGAGCCACATCAAACCAGGTGGCGCTGAACAAACAAGCTCTAATTAATTAAAACCGCTTGTAGCACGCTTGCTGCCGTGAAATGAGGCACTGAAATATTCAATTTGTCAATAAACTATAACAGACAGGCAAGCCGTTTGTTGGGTGGATATCTGGCGGTACGCTATCTTCGTCGGTTCTCGGTGATAACTCTGCCCTAACGCCAATAAAGGCGGCGTATATACGGGAAGGATTATATTGGACAATAGTGCAAATAAAATCCGTTGACATAAGCACTTCGCTTTCGTCCGACCGACCGACGTCTGGTGTTTCCCAAAGTTCAGTTCAGTTTGTACTTCAGCGAATATTACTGCTTTCTCATGTATTTTTCGCCATTGTGTTATCCGAGCTAAAGTTTACTTTGAGTTTGACGCTCGATAATAATAAATTATTGAATAAATCATGAAATCGAAAAGCAAATCTCTACCCAAGTCGTGCGTGACAGATTGTCAATAAATAAAATTGTCAGTTGGAAATTAGTCAATCCCAATATAGTTCGTTAGCGTTTAGTTTAACCTATAGAACTGGAACTTGGAGTGCATAACGAACTGTAAAGTTGAAGTGGTTTATAAAAGAAAAAACTGCATCGACTTTTTCGGTAGCATATTGTTGTTTATTGCAGCTTAAAATTTCATGTTTTTCGACGAGTTCCAAATTTAAAATTTTGAAATTAATTGATCAACGTGCTTGACATTCAACGAACTTCAAGTTTTGTTAGCGAACTTTAAATTTCAAAAACTTTATTTTTATTGTTACCATTAGTAGATTTTTGGAAAAAAATCATGAAGGCTGTATTCCAGACACGACCGGTTGGCGTAGAACTTCGTTAAGTAGCACATATAGCATAGTAGGGTAACGACCCCAGAATTCGCCCCTTTTATCAGGTTTTTATGCTGTAAAATGAATAAATCGCCATATTATTATAAAATCAGCCCTGAACTCAGACAAGTAGGACTATATATTAATATTCTATCTATTTTGGCTATTAGGAATCGCGAAAATTGAAATTTGATAGCAAAAAAGCCAATTTTGTGCAGGAACCTCTAGTACCACATTTCGCCCATAGCGATCCAAAATTCGTCCCCCATGTGACCCAGATTTCGCCCACTTGTTATTTGTTGCAAATTTCCCAAATAATCTCAATTATTTTGTTAGAATTGTTGTTACTTTTATTTAACTTTAAGATTATGTCTATCCAGTGCTTAATATGGCAATCAATTTGTATCAGGAATTCGTTAAATGTTAATCTAAATTGAAATAAACTGATCATCATCACCTCCTGATACCTGATTCAGTAAAACTAAAAAACACAGAGAAGGTGGGTTTTTACTAAATGTTTATTTTCATTGCAGTAAAATAAGGCTTTTGACACTCGTCAAAGATATTTAAAATGAATAGTGCTTTTTCTGGTCCTTTGTTGATTACTTATATCATTGTTTAGTAATTTTTTGGGAAAGAGTAAATGTTTACTGTGAACAATACAAAATTAGTTGAACTGGAAAATCTTGATATTCGGCTATGTATATTGACTAATCGAAGGTGAGACTCGAGTCCACAACCTAACCTCTTCCCCAAGAAATAACTAAGCTTAACTGCTCAATATAGTCAATAAAAAGATGAAGAAAAAAAATTGTTTAGTAAATCACTGTCTGTAAATGGGTATGTCGGTTTACAATATTAAATATTCCTGGTAACTGGTAAGCATACCCATCTTACTTACTCAACTAGGATATTTTTTTACATAACTTGGAATTCTTAACTAGCATTTTTGGTTAGACCGGGTTTGTAATGCTAAGCTATTAGAATTTTCATGATATTATCGAAATATTCTATTTTATCAACACGATTATTTCTTTGTTGTCTGCATTGCACATTAAATACTTTTCAAAGTTTTATTCATGACAGATTTATTCTCATGACAAGAAAAATTGTGATTTTTGAGAATATTATGCGCGTCGATTATTGCTAATTCAACAGTTCGTTTGGTAGAAACCCCATTAGCCCATGTTTAGCAGGTAATTCTTTTGTTAGACGAATTCAAATGAAGATATGATGTGCTTTCTGCATCAAAATATTATTTATTCTTTACTTTTTACTCACCATTTTGATAAACATAAATCAGCGAACAAACTAATCGATTGTGACTTGCATTTGCTTATGTGTGGCATATTTGCATATATTTGATAGATGAGGGCGAAAACTGGTTCACGCAGTAAGTTCGGCTAAGTATATACAGATTCGACCCGGGCGAATTTTGGAACTCATATGATTTACAATACCCAGTTTTCGCCCAGTGCATTTATGTTCTATTTTCAGCAGAATTGCGATAAAATATCAAAATAAAAGCACAATTATGAAATTTGAAACAGATATAACCAAAATGATGCGAAAAAAGTGCAAAGAGATACGATTTTCCATTACTTTTCCTCAATTTTATTTTTCGTGCTCGTTCTTGAAAATGGAAAAATCGCGTCTTAAATACATTACCTATTTTTCAAACCACATTAAATCATTAAAATACATAAAACAACACAACGAATTCTATTCAAATAACTGAAAACTGAGTTAAAATGAATATAAATTAAACTAACAACTTATATTTCAACTATATATTGAGTTAAATCACGGGAATACCAATGGGAGGGCGAATTCTGGGGAGGGGGCGAATTGTGGGGTTCTTACCCTAATATCATTTGTTTAATAAGCCATTACAAATATCTTATGAAGTTTTTTTTTGTCGATTTTCGGAAATTACTTTGTTCGAATTTCCATTTCTGTTTCGTGTTAGAAGCGTTAATAGTCATTTTTCGAGTTCTTTAGGCTGTAGATCCCGAACAACTGATTTTAGAAAAAAATTGCTTTTTTATTCCGCGATTTTTCAAGCTTTTTCAACTTCAAAGGGGGGTGATAGAAACTTTAAAAATAATTTGCAACAGCCTTAAGGCATGCCAAACATTTTGTATATTACTATGACATTATATCATATATTTAGTAGGTGAGTTATGTAGTTATATTTTGCGAACATTTTTGTCATTATGAAAATCAGAGTATGCCAAAACCGAAATCTGTCTTCCGCTCGAGCAGTCGAGTCGAGCAATCGAGTCAAGCAGTAGAATCGAGGAGTTGATTCGAGCACTCGAGTCAAGCAGTCGAGTCGATCAGTTGAATCAAACAGTCGCGTTGTGCAGCTGAATCGAGCAGTTGAGTTGAGTCGAGAAGTTGTGTCAAGCAGTCGATTAAAGCATCAGTCCATCCAGTCGAGAAATTGAGTCGAGCAGTCAGTGTGTGACACGTGACACAGCAAGCAAAAAACGGGATCAATGGTGAAGCGTATAGTTAATAATTTTCCACAAGATGACATCTAAGCCGGATTACCACTGGTGGTGGGGTCCAAGGTTAGATCGATTTACTTGTTATAGTATTTCAGTAATCTGCACACGTCAGGAAGGCGAGGCCTACTACACATGTGTCGTAAGTTTATTCTGCTTCTTCTTCTTGAAGCAACAGCAGCAGCCTTACGCCAAGGTTAGTCAAGAGAGGTTTTCTGATGTTGAAATTGGTTTTGCACCCCCGCTGGGTTACCCTTGACGATCACCGAAATTTTCAAAGCGGAAACTGTTGAATGTATAAACAACGTCGATGGTTGCTAACCAATCGTTCCGCGCACTTCTGTTCTATAAACTGTGAAAACTAGATCACCTATTTTAACTCACCTTGCACGCTTAAACGATTCGGTAAAATTTACCGAAATGTAAACAACCGAACGTTCGGTAAAAATTTTGGTAGTGCATATCGACGTTTACGGATCATTAGTAATGTTTGGCATCATAAAAAAATTTACTGAACGTTCAGCTATTTAGATTTCGGTAAAATTTTACCGAACTCGGTGCTTTTTATTAAGTGTGTGCCTTACGCTTGGTGTTTGTCGTCCGTGCCTGTAAAGCAAAGTTATCGCATTGAAAATGTATAAGGAATTTTCACCATGAAAATTTTCATTAATTTTTACTACCTAGCGATTAGAAAACAAGCTTTTCATGAATACCACACAATTGCTGCATCTTTTGTGCATCGAATGGAATACGAACCAACAAAATCCGTTCTGAATTGGAAAGGCTATTAACGGTCAAAATCTTTCATACTTTCGTGACGCTGCTGGCCTAAATCTAAATTTTGGATTGACACCCTGCGGTAAAACGTAGTTCTACGTCAAAATATTCTCGAAAAGCAAACCTAGTTAAATATTGCTGTTTCATCCACTAGCCTGTCCGGATACAAACAAAAGGTTGGGCACCCAACCTTTCAACAGAATGTTTTGGCCTGGAAAATCGTAGCATGGCGCTACAAAACTAAACTTAACATTGGAAGTTTAAGGTTGACATATTTCGTCTTACTATCTCATACATTTTAGCTTTATTTGTACATTTTTTGTTTGTTTTCTCTTTTTTAGTTCTGTTTTTCCACTTTTCGTGCCGTTTATTTTTTTTTTTTACCGTTTTCTTGATGTATGTTGCAGCTACTATTTTTCTTTTTCCAACCGTTTTTTCTGTTTTTTATATGTTTCTTTCACGTTTTACTTTCCCGTTTTTTTCTGTCCTAATTTTTCTTATTTTTAGACTTGCTTTTCCTCTTTTTTTATTCACTTCCTGTGTAAGTTTCTTTCATGTTTTCGTATTTTCTCTTTTTCTTATCATTTTTTCTACCTCTCTTCCTTCTTGTTTTTCTTCTTTGTCTGTTTCTATTTCCCCCTTTTAAATATTTTTTCTCTTCTGTCACGATTACTTTGTTTTAGGCTTCCTTTTTCTCATTATTTCACGGTTTTCCTTTTCTATCTTCCGTTTTTATCTCAAGTTTTACCAGTTACTTTGATCTGTTTTTCTTCATTTTCTAGTCAATTTTCTCATCCTATTTCCAATTTCCATTTGGTTCCTCCCTTCTCCTCTCATTTCCCGTTTGACCTCTTTTCCTGTTTTGCTCGATTCTTCTTTACCGGTTTTCTTTTTTCTTTCTCGCTATTCTTCTTTTTCCGTTTGGTTTCTCTTGTTCTCTGTTACGTGGTCCCTTTCCTGTGTCTTTTTCACTTTTTTTCTTTCTCGTTTGCCCACTTTTCCTGTTCCATCTTCTCGTTTTCCTACCTTTTTTCTCTCGTTTTTCCGTTCTGGCCGCTGTTTCCTCTTTATTTTATTTTCAAATTCCGATTTTCGCCCTTTTTAATGCTGTAGTTCCTCTTATGTTTTGCTTTTCTGCTCCGTGCTACCCCTTTTTTCTCATTTTTAAGTCCGTTTCCCTCTTTTCCAATTTCACGTTTTATTTTCCATCCCGTTATCTTCCTTTTTACTTTTTTCCGTTTCTCGATTGCCCTACTTCCGAATTTTCTGCCTTTGTTTTCCTCCTTTTCTTCGCGCTTTTTCACCTTTTCAGCCCAGTTTATACTCATTTTTTTCTTGTTTCTTTGGTTTTTATCGTTTTTCCTACTTTTTTTCTCATTTGTCTTCTTTGTATCTATTTTTTAGATTGTTTTACCTCTGTTTTAACCTTTGCACTTCTTACTTTTTCTATGTCCCGTTTCCCAACATATTCTGTCATGCTTTTTATTATGTTTTTCTTTTTTCCATGTATGTTCCGGCATAGCGCCTTGACCGTTCTTCACCAAACTTGGAACTCATGTTCCTTGACATAAGGCAATCAACACAGGAGGATTGACAAATGGGGGTTAATTCACAAAAGGAGGAGGGCAAGGTTGCAGCGATCAGTTACGTTCACTTACGCTCATTGTTGGACTGTACTGCCTCATAAAGGCAAAATCTGTAAAAGTCATGTATGTAACATTTGTGCAGCTCGATGTAATCTACAAACTTTCTGAATAGAGTACAGAGTGCATGATGAACTTTTGCAGTAAATTTCAAAGCTATTTAGTAAGATATTATGGCGATTTCGCCCGAACTGTTCACTTGAATTGATAGGAAAAACTTCACTTTGTTTCGATTGCAATTCCGAATTTACGACCGTCCTTGTTGTACGTTACCAAGGAAACGGGCGTATATTTGGAGTGATGTCAACGTAAACATTTGAGCATGAAATTGACCAATTATTTATGCTATTAAAGCAACGGTCGCAGAGAGTCAATAATATACTTATAAAATTGCAGTCTTGAGGGGGGAGCGTCATAACTCCAGAATGTCTTGTGCGTTGTCCGCCAAGCTTGGGAGACATATTTTTTGACATAAGGGAATCAGCATTGGGCAGGTTGTCAAAAGGGAGGGGTGGTTTCTAACAAGGGAGAGAGCGGGATAACTCCAAAACGCCTTGACCATTCTTCATCAAATTTGACACACACGATTTTTGGCATAAAAGAATCAGCACATGGAGTTGACAAAAGCGGGGGGGGGTGGTCCCTAACTAAGGGGTAGAGGAGCCAATAAGTGAAAGGGCTTGCGTTTCTCTTATATTTAGACCGATGGCAGTTGACCAAACTCGTGTTTTAGTCTTTGACCTTAAAATGCGGTCAGGCATTGATATTAATATTTTTTTGAAACGATGGTTTTACAATTGATGGAGGGACGGTAGGGGAAAGTAATGAAAATTTTTTTGGGTAAGGAGGGGAAAGAATGGAAAGGAAGGGGGGTAATAGGTAGCTACGCTTAACAGTTTGTCGTTGTGACTCCTATCTTTTATCCAATGTTGGAAGGTGCATGGGTCTAACCAAGCTATAATCAGAGATTATAACCGGATTTGAACCCAGGTGTTGTGGGTTCAAATCCGGTTATAATCTCAGATTATAGCTTGGTTCGACCCATGCACCTTCCAGCATTGGATAAAAGACAGGAGTCACAACGACAACTTGTTAAGCGTAGTTACCTATTACCCCCCCCCCCCCCTCTTCCTTCCCACTCTTTCCCCTCCTTTCCCAAAAAATATTCATTTCTTTCCCCTACCGTCCCTCTATCGATTGCAGTTGTAAAAAACTGGAAGACAATATGGGGGGAGGGAAGTGTCAACCGAGTAGGGATATATGGAGAAAAATCTTTGTTTCGCTTCCTTTATATGGATTTCGAAGAGTAAACAGATGCATAATTGGCTACGTGACCGAAGGGTGAGCTGACTGGAAAGTTTGGAACCTGAGTGTGAACGTATGTTCAGTCATAACTCCGGAACAACTGGACGGTTCTTTATCAAACTTGGCACACATGTTTTTTGACATAAATGAATCATCGCAGGGGGTTGACGAAGGGAGGACGGTCCCTTACAATAAGAAGAAAGGTTCAAATGGGTATCGTCGCCGGCGTTTCTCTTGCATTTTGATCGATTGCGGTTGTACCAGTGGCTGGACGACTAGAGGGGATTTCTGAAAGGGAACAATAATGTGGCCGTCAACTAGAGGAAGGTTCAGAAACGTATAAAAGGCTGTGTCTTACTTTATAGGAATTACCGAAAAGCAGATAGATATACAAGTGGCCGTGGCACAACAGGAGAGAAGCTGACAAAGGAAGTAGACACATTCAAATTCAAATGATTCGAATGAAGAAAAAGGGTTTTGTTTCTTGCATTATGAGAATTTTCCTTCCCATAACAGATGTACTAGTGGTTGAGAGATAAAGGGGCCCCGAGTAAGAGTGGGCATTTAGTTAGCAAGAAGCTGTTTGCTTTTCGCTGTTTGGTTCCTAAGATTTGAATTTTCGAATTAGGTAAATATTGAGGTAAAGCGAATTTTTCGACCATCAGAAAAACTCAACGACAGTCAAATGTTGAGGCCACCCTAATGCCAAAGTGTAATAACATCTAGTAGGAAAATGAATTTTCTGCTAATGGGAAAACAGCCGGCTCACGCGAAACAATCCAGTATTATGGAGTTGTTTTACATAATACATTTATAATTCTCCACATTCTAAGCGAAGCTTATCGAAGAATGCACTTTATGTTCGGTTTGCTTGTGCATAAATCAGTATTCTATTCACGATCTACCGGATGGTAAAACAAAAAAATGCGCACACAAACCCAATAAAAATATTGTGTAGATATTTTCATCCTGGCTTGGCTTTAGTTCATAATAGCAGGTAATTTTTTTTCGTTAAACTTCGCAGATAAATATTCCTGCTCACACGTAAATCCCGTAAAATAACAATGGGACTTGCATCAATCATATGTAGCTTGTCAATAATATTTACGGCATCTAAACTGCCTCGCACGTGGGCACGTGAATTTTCCCAGCATCTTGGATTATGCTGATTTTCGTTCGAAACTTTTTACGAATGACTTCCATGGTTTCCAAAATGAGCAATAATTCGACGCTCCCAGCTATACATAAATCTGGCCGATAAAATGTGCTTCTGTTGTGGAATGTACTGGCGAACTGTATCCTCGGAAAGGAACAACCGAATAAATTTCTATAAAATATACAAATTCAATTTATTTTATTGTTTTCGTGTTTGATTTGACTGTCCTGTGTTCACTTCATTGACTGCTGGGTGATTGCCGGGGCCGGGCGATCGAAGCTCGCCCTGCTTCATGCTCGTGGTCGGAAGGTGCACGAAAATCGTATTGCCTACACAACAGACACTGCAGGGACCGGAAAGGGAATCGTCGCTGGCTGGTGTAAGGCTGCACCACACAATATGGTTCACCGGCGCGGAGCGAAAATTCAGCCGGTTTGCTTGACAGGTGAAATTACGGTCAAATCGAATAACAACCAGTTAGTACTGAAAGACGAGGGGTGGGACAAAGGCTGCGCACAAACTGCCGTATACAGTAGCGGTGAGCAAGGAAAAGTGCTGCACTTGGGAGTTAAATTTTACTGTTGAACGGTTTTAGTTGAACTACAATTGAAAACAAATCAACAGTCAATAGGTCCCTGTAAACACATGAATGAAAAATATGGGACGGTCATAACAATAGCATTAGACCGAGCTGGTTGTTAGATTGTTTGTTAGTTATAAACGGTTTTAATTGCATATTGATCGGTTTACAGTGTATGATTAATTAATCGTTCCAAATATTTTATGAAGCGTGATAGTAGTACAGTTTGGAAAAATATCCGTTGGCAGCACTGTGGCTCGTTCATTATGTTAAACCGGAGAGTACAGTTTGCTGTTTCTCTATCAAATTAATTTATATTTTCTATATATTTGAGGCTTACTTACACTCTTAGATTGTTCTACCCGTGAATCGGTCAGATTTAGCTAAAGCTAGGTTGAAACTACTCAAAATGCCCTTAAAGTGTACAAACTCAGATTTTGAGTAGTTTTTCAACCAAAAAATTGGTAGAAGGAACTTGAAACTTCGTTATTTGTCACAGGGAATAATTCAATCATCGGTAGCAAGTAGCCAAAGTAATCATGTACCCATTAAATGGTGCGGCCGAATGAAACTGTTGCGAATCAGTTCTGGTGTCGAAGAGCGGGGGTCAAGCTCAACCAACCAACAAACTCCTCGGGCTTTCCCCTCTACAATTTTGTCCTTCTCGACAAACACGTGTTACTGGTGGCTCTGTTGTCTTATGGTAACGGAGTCTGCTTTGACAAGCGAGTTGTCATCGGTTCGAATCTTAGTAGAATCCGATGTCAAGTGACTTTAGCATGGGTTTATTCTCAGGCCCCTCCAATTACCCTTCCTTCATGCTGAATTCTATATTTTTCCGATCAAGCCTACTTGACAGTGCAAAAAATTTCTCTTATAGGTATATGTACTGAGGGGCCGCGCAGGGATTGATTTTTAGTCCAGTCTTGCTAACCTTAGTCCTCGATACGATTGTCGACGGCTGTTGCAAACTGTTGGAGGTGGGAAGCATAAAAATCGGCTAGTCTGTGTGTTCTCTTTCTGGCTGGTCAAGGGCTGAATAATGCGTACCGTCGGTGCCTTGTGCACATGTAGGCATAAAATAGACCCTACAGTGGTTCATAGCCTCTTATTCAGCAACTCCTATTCCTACCGCCTCGTGGTACCAGCCGGGATACGAGCAACTTTGGTGGAGATCGGGTAACCAACCCCGGTGGAAGCCAAGGTCGTATGCTGACAGGAAAGGAGGGCTCTTTCGAGCTTCGTTGGCCCTCCGGCGAAACAGGGCCCAGCTAGCATTTTCATATGTATAAAAAGGTAAAAATCAGCATTACGTACAGATATACATGCTAAATAAATCGTATTTCATGCGCAAAATTGGCATATCCGTACTATTTTGGAGGCGATATACGTGATTACGAATAATTTTGAGCGTTACGACTATATAAGTATTCATATACGATAATATCCGATTAAGCGCGAGTCGCTCCGTACTACTCTACGATTTTGTGTTGAAAATCGTATGTATGTCAGTCATTATCATTATATACGACAGAAAATCAACTTAATCCCACTTAATCCAGCTTAAGTTACGATTTCGAGTTTGTTAGGAGATATTTACGATAGTTTTCGTACATTGATATACGAGTTGGTGCTAGCTGGGGGGGTTGGTATAGCAGGCTTTGCAAGCCGTCACCACGAAAAAAACTAAAGCACGGAACGAAGAACAAATAAATTCTTACTGGAACAATCGGAACAGACCCACGCGACGAAAAAGGACTATGGATTGGAAATTCGGGACGTGGCACTGCCGATCTCTCAACTTCCAAGGGAGCACTCGAGTGCTCTCCGACGTATTGAAGAGCCGCAAGTTCGACGTCGTAGCGCTGCAGGAGGTGTGCTGGAAGAGCTCAACGGTACGTACGTTCAGAGATGGACATACCATCTACCAGAGCTGCGGCAACACACACGAGCTGGGTACAGCTTTCATAGTGATGGGCGAGATGCGGAAACGGGTGATTAGGTGGTGGCCAATCAATCCTCGAATGTGCAGGTTGAGAATCAAGGGTCGATTCTTCAATATAAGCATCATGAACGTGCACAGCCCTCACCTCAGAAGTACCGACGACGACAAGGATGAGTTCTACGCGCAGTTGGAGAGTGAATACGACCGCTGCCCAAAACATGATATCAAGATCGTCATCTGGGATTTCAATGCTCAGGTCGGCCAGGAGGAGGAATACAAACCGGTGATTGGAAGGTTCAGTGCACACCAACGGACCAATGAAATGGGCCTAAGACTTATCGACTTTGCCGCCTCCAAGAATATGGCCGTACGTAGTACCTTTTTCCAGCACAGAATCCATCACAAGTACACCTGGAGGTCACCAAATCAGACAGAATCACAGATCGACCACGTTTTGATTGACAGTCGGCACTTCTCAGACATTATCGACGTCAGATCCTATCGAAGCGCTAACGTTGACTCGGAACACTACCTAGTGATGGTTAAGATGCGCCCAAGACTCTCCGTTGTGAACAACATTCGGTACCGACGTCAGCCTCGGTTAGATCTCGCGCGGCTGAAGCAGCCAGATGTCGCTGCAAACTACGCGCATTCACTCAAAGCTGCACTGCCGGAAGAGGACGAGCTAGACAAAGCCCCTCTCGAGGACTGTTGGAACACTATCAAAACAGCCATCAGCAGTGTAGCGGAGAGCTCCATCGGCCATGTGGCCCGGAATCAGCGGAACGATTGGTTTGACGATGAATGTAGGAGGGTGATGGATGAGGAGAACGCTGCGCGGGCGGCCAAGATGCGCAGTGCCACACGATAGAACGTGGAAAGACACAAACAGAAGAAGATGCAGCGAAACCAAATCTTTCGGGAGAAAAAGCGCAACCTGGAAGAGCAGGAATATGCAGAGTTGGAGCGGCTGCATCGTTCTCAGGAAACGCGAAAGTTCTACCAGATACTGAACGGATCCCGCAAAGGCTTTGTGCCGCGAGCCGAAATGTGTCGGGATAAGTCGGGCAGTATTATGACGGACGATCGTGAGGTGACCGATAGGTGGAAGCAGCACTTCGACGAACTCCCGACGAGCGCCCAGGCGCAGAGCCATGGCGGCGGGGAAAGCGATTTCGACGGTGCAACAAACGGGGAAGAGGTGCCAGCCCCAACGATAGGCGAAGTTAAGGAGGCCATCATGCAGCTAAAGAACAACAAGTCAGCTGGAAAAGATGGCATCGGAGCGGAGCTTATTAAAATGGGACCAGAAAAGCTGGCCGTTTGTTTGCACCAACTAATTGTTAGAATTTGGGATACGGAACAGCTACCGGAGGAGTGGAAAGATGGGGTTATCTGCCCGATCTATAAAAAGGGCAACAAGTTGGACTGTGAGAACTATCGAGCGATCACCGTTCTCAATGCCGCTTATAAAGTGCTGTCCCAGATCATTTTCCGCCGTCTATCACCAATTGCGAATAGATTTGTGGGAAGTTATCAAGCCGGCTTCGTCGAAGGTCGGTCTACAACGGATCAAATATTTACACTGCGGCAAATCCTCCAAAAGGGCTGTGAATACAGAGTTCCCACGCATCATTTATTCGTTGACTTCAAAGCCGCATATGATACCATCGACCGGAAAAAGCTATGGAAAATCATGGACGAGAACAGCTTCCCCAGGAAGCTCATCAAACTGATTAAATCTACGATGGATGGTACACAGTGCTGTGTTCGGATTTCGGGTGGATTGTCAAGTTCATTCGAATCACACAGAAGGCTTCGTCAAGGTGATGGTCGTTCATGCCTGCTGTTCAACATAGCGCTACAAGGTGATATGAACCGAGCGGATATCAACACGCGGGGCACGATATTTAACAAATCTAGTCAATTCGTCTGCTTTGCCGATGACATGGATATTATCGGCAGAACATCTGTGACGGTGGCTGAACAGTACACCAGACTAAAGCGCGAAGCAGAAAAGATTGTGTTAAAGGTAAATACGTCTAAAACAAAGTACATGCTGGCCAGCGGAACCGAGGCCGAACGACACCGTTTGGGCAGTAGTATATTGATCGACGGCGATGAATTTGAGGTAGTCGATGAATTTGTCTACCTTGGCTCACTGGTAACGGCGGACAATGATACCAGCCGTGAGATTCGGAGGCGTATTATCAGCCGAAGGCGTGCTTACTATGGGCTCCACAAGCAATTGCGGTCGAGCATACTAAGTCTCCGTACAAAGTGCACCCTGTACAAGACGCTTATTAGACCGGTTGTTCTCTACGGGCATGAAACATGGACAATGGTCGAGGAGGACCTGCGAGTGCTCGGAATTTTCGTACGACGAGTGCTAAGAACGATCTTCGGCGGCGTACAGGAGAACGGAGTATGGAGGCGGAGGATGAACCATGAACTCGCACAGCTCTATGGCGAACCCAGTATCCAGAAGGTGGCTAAAGCTGGACGGGTGCCATGGGCAGGGCATGTTGCAAGAATGCCGGACAACTACCCTGCAAAGATGGTGTTCGCCTCAAATCCGGTAGGAACAAGACGACCAGGAGTTCAGCGAGCAAGATGGTTAGACCAGGTGGAGCGAGATCTGGCGGAGAGTACTCGGTGTCCGAGGAATTGGAGAGCGGTAGCCGTCAACCGAGTTACATGGAGAAACTTTGTTCAACAGGCTTTGTCTTAGGACGGCAAGCCACCTAAGTAAGTAAGTGTGTTCTCTAAGAATCACACCTCGAGTTGCAAAGCAAATGGAGAGATACTTCAAATGCATATGCTTTGATCATTTGGCGAGAGACTGGCGAGGTCCTGGTAGAACTGATCTGTGTAGAAAATACGGCGAAAGGGGACACAAGGCAAGAGTTCGCACGGAGCAGCCAAGATGTTTACTCTGCAGGAAGTAAGACGGTAACAACCATATGACGGGAGGCTTTCATTGCCAGACGTACAAGGTGACGTTGGCTGGTCACCATCGATGGAGGTAGCCCAGATCAATTTCAGCAATTGTTATTGCAGTCGACAACGGAAACTAAGTGCAACGTGGCAATAACCGTAGAACCGTATCGAGTCCCACCCGACAACGTAACTGGGCTGCCAAGCATGTCAGTTTTCCCATCCAGGAGGTGATTTCCAGGTGAGGGTCTCGGAGAAATATACCCACAGCGATCATCAGGCGACCCGGTGCAGTGTAGGGCAACAAGAGGCCGTAACAGTAAGGAGGGTAAAAAAAAGGCGTTAGGCTAAAAACCTAAACAGTGAACATTAGCATGTTTATAAACAATACACGTAAATATCAGTATAAAGTAGTTCATATGGGGCCGTCCATGAACTAAGTGGACTATTAGGGGCAAGGGGTCGGCCAAAAACAACGCATCATACAAAAAGTTTTACCAAACTCGTGCTTTAGTCTTTGACCTTGAAATGCGGTCAGGCAAATATTATTTTTTTTTTTTGAAATGATGGTTCTACAATTGATGAAGGGACGAAGGGATTGAAGAAGGATTCTTTGGAAATGGAGGGGAAAGAGTGGAAAGTAAGCGGGGGGGGGGGGGGAAGGGGGTAATAGGTAGCTTCGCTTAACAAGTTGTCTTTGTGACTCCTACCTTTTGTCCAATGCTGGAAGGTGCATGGGTCGAACCAAGCTATAATCTGAGATTATAACCGGATTTAAACCCACAGCACCCGCCAGGTGTCTTCATTACTTCTTCATTCTTCATTACTTTCCCTTACCGTCCCTTCATCAATTGTAGAACCATCATTTCAAAAAAAATACAAATAGTTTGAACGAAAATAACCCGGAGAGGTCTGAAGCAACTAAAAATGAGTTCGTAGTCAATGGATAGCCTTTATGTAGCCAGTAGCGTTTCTAGGGTTAACAAGGGGGAGATATATGAAGGCGTATATCCTAAGGGGGCATACATATTTGATCATTTAGCAATTTATCCATTACTTCGTTCGAGAATTCTCAGCCGCAGAACATCCCACCCCCTCCTTCTTCTTTTTCTTCTTCTTCTTCAGCAGCGTAGAGCCGGGGTGGCTCGTGCTGTTTCAAGCACTCGTCTCCATTCAACTCGGTCTTGGGCCACTCGTCGCCAATTTCCTAGTCGTCTCAGAAGTCGCAAATCGCTTTCGACCTGGTCGAGCCATCGTGCACGTTGGGCCCCCCTGTTCCTGGTGCCGATGGGGTTGTTGAAGAGGACTGTTTTCGTCGCACTGTCGTTCGGCATCCTTACGACGTGTCCGGCCCACCGTAGCCTGCTAACTTTCGCTAGATGTACGATAGGAGTCTCCCCAAGCAGTGCCTGTAGCTCGTGATTCATACGCCTCCGCCACTCTCCGCTTTCAGTTTGTACTCCGCCAAATATCGTCCGCAGCACTTTCCGCTCAAACACGGCAAGGGCGCGTATGTCCTCCGTAAGCAGCGTCACGGCTTCAAGTCCATAAAGAACTACCAGTCTAATAATGGTTTTGTACATTGTTAGCTTCGTGCGGCGGCGTATGCTTCCTGATCGTAGCGTTTTACGAAGGGCATCTCCTTACTAGTGTTGTTGTCCGCGGTCACCAGCGATCCCAAATACACAAACTCCTCTACCACTTCTAGTTCGTCGCCGTCAACGGTTACCGTCCGTGGGAGGCGCGCATTTGTTTCCTTTGAGCCTCTTCCTTTCATGTATTTGGTCTTCGACGCATTTATTTTTAGCCCAATTCTCCTAGACTCTGCTTTCAGCCTGGCGTAGATTGCCTCCGCCGTCGCAAAGTTCCTGGCAATGATATCGAAGTCATCTGCAAAGCCTAGAAGTTGGCTACTCTTGGTAAAAATCGTGCCTCTCGTTTCGATGCCCGCTCGTCGGATCACCCCCTCAAGAGCGATGTTGAACAGCATGCAGGATAGACCGTCACCTTGTCTCAACCCTCGTCGCGTCTCGAAGGGACTCGAGAGTGTCCCAGAGATGCGTACGAAACACATCACTCGATCCAATGTAGCTCTGATCAGTCGCGTCAGTTTGTCTGGAAAACCGTATTCGTGCATTATCTGCCATAGCTTGTCTCGATCGACTGTATCGTATGCTGCTTTGAAATCAATAAAGATGTGATGCGTGGGCACGTTGTACTCCCGACGGTGTCGGATAGTAAAAATTTGGTCCGTAGTTGCGCGAGCCCCCATGAAACCCGCCTGATAATTCCCTACGAAACCTTGTGCTATCGGTGACAGCCGGCGTAACAGGATCATGGGAGAGTACCTTGTAGGCGGCGTTTACCAGCGTAATACCACGATAGTTGCAGCAGTCTAGCCGATCACCCTTTTTGTAGATGGGACAAACCATTTCTTCCATCCATTCCTCCGGTAGCTTTTCCTCCTCCCAAATTCTCGAAATAACCCAGTGTAGAGCCTTTGCTAGCGTTTCTCCGCCATGTTTATAAAGCTCTGCCGGTACGCGGTCTTTCCCAGCGGCTTTATTGGTCTTCAGTAGCCTGATTTCTCGTTTGACTTCTTGGAGATCAGGTGCTAGGACATCACTATCTTCCATGGGCGCTCCTAGGTTAATTTCCGTTCCGCCTCCTTCTGCGACTTCGCCATTGAGGTGTTCATCGAAGAACTGCTTCCACCTGTCGACCACCTCGCGCTCGTTTGTAATTAGATTCCCTCCCTCGTCCCTCATGTCCTCATGTCCTCATGTCTCATTCATAATAAATACAGTCTATCTAATTGATATACTGTCATACTCGATGATTCATCACAAAAACGGCATTAACTATGTATATTTTTCACATATATTGCAAGAAACTTCAAAATACAAAACAGGGGCAGAATGCATCACAGCGGGATCGAACAGATATAAAATATTTTTAATTTGCAGTACATCTTTTGTTTCGGATTATTTATTAAAAATGTAGCAATATGATGTATTGTATAGGACTTAGAATTTGCCTTAAACCTAATTGTACATTGTTTAACTTACAATATTTCATCACACATCAGTTGGAGAAAAGTAGATGATTAAATTTTATTGCCAATTATGTTGAGATATGAACCCATTATGTCCCAGCAAACAAGCGTTTGCAACAAACGCTATAGCGAACGCCTTAGCCATTTCGGCAGCCTAGTTTTAGGAGTTTATACAACACGTGCTTTGGCGTTCTGCCTCACATAATGATTTTGACTCTTGCCAAAAATCGTCAAAAATAACAAAAAATACTGGTTTTTGTTAGGAAATTTCACCAGGAGTAAGTGTAAAAAAGATCCCAAAGTCTTCTAGAAGTTGAAAAACGTGGAACAATCACGCCGTTGCTCTGCAAAATGATGTTTTGCTTAAGCGGTGCATTCTGCACCACCTTACCCTAATGATAGAACGGTGATGGTTGAACGTAAGTAGATCCACCTTCCGCAAAGCATTTCCATCAATCTTGTAGCCGAAGTTAATTGGACTCTGGATGCGATGGAATGTGATTACCTCGCATTTTGTTATTCTCACGATCAGGTAGTTCAACTCGTACTAGGTGTATAGAAAACCTTACAGTCTTGTGGCAATCGTCAATGGAGCACACAGCGTCATCAGTGTAAATAAGTACATATCTGGCTTCAAGCAGTGTAGCCACTTCAAAGACTAAGATAAAGAGCAAAAGTCCCGTATTACTTCCTTGAGGAACGCCTGATTTATTAGTGACCGCAGATGAAACGATAGATTCCAGTTTGACTTGCAAGATTTATCGCATAAATAATACAACGAGGAAGCAGGGTCATGAGTTCTTCCCCACTGCGGCATCGAACACTCCGAGGCGAATGAGTGACGCCTGTTTAAAGCGTACTATTATTGGGGCCAGTCGCTACTCTATGTTATTTCAAGTATTCATAAATCAAACTACTATGAATGATAGCTTGTTATGTGTGGATTTTTTCGTTTAGGTAATTCAATCAAAGGTATTGAAGTCGGTTCAACGATAACTGATAAAACTACCTAAAGCTTAAAGTTGAACGCACACAAAAACAGTTATTTATTTTGCTCAAAATCAAATGGATATATTTATGAGCCCAGTGAGCTTTAAATAACAGCAAAATTATATGTTTTTCTATTCAAGGAAAGTAAAACTTTTCGGACATCATAACTGTTAACTTTTAATTTCCGGCCAGAGCAAAATAACCAAACTAATTATATCCGGCGCAATCAACCGAAAGGACATATCAATAACAGGTACCGGGCTCAAAAAAATCAGATTACCATGAACGTAGTGAGCTGCTGGTTGAATTATTCTTCTTCGCTTCCCTCCCGTTCGCTTCCCCGAGCCTCTATCAGATTTGCTTTAGCGCTGAGTTTATGTGTAGTATTTCAAATTTCCAATATGGCATTTGATCGAAAACATGTACAACCCACATCTACAAACCAAACTGAACATTGTTCATTGAATTTAAATTCCCTTCCCTTGCAGTGGTACCTTACCACGGTACGCCAATCGTCTGCAAATAAATCAATTTTCTGTGAAATTATACACAGTTTTCCGCCCGCTTGCACAGCGCGCGTTTTCCATTAAATGTGTGGATATCAGGTGTTTTTATTTGGACAATCCGTTTAGCGTTCCCCGTGTTGCCGACTACTCGGAGGAAACATTTTCTGTATGTTTACATTATTAATTACTCCCTGCTAGTGAACCGAAACGACATTCCGTCGATTTCCACGCAGCTGGCCGGGCCGAGCACCAACAAGTTTTAATGGTATTTCTCCTCTCGCTCACGGCTAACTAATTTCACAAATCAAACTGCGATGGCTCGTAAAATCACGAAAATTACCTTCTTAAAAAGTAATAAACTTTAGTTCGGTACTCATTTTTCTGTTTTTGCTTCATCCTTATCCGGTCCAACGATAATGGCGGGTAATAAAAGTCGCTGGTATATTAGCTACTTGTTGTTTCTCCTTGCAAGAGCTCTTCGCTACAGTTGGAAAAGATAGCATTCCAAGCAAACAGCCGACAAACGCGAAAATCCTTAGGGAAAGCATGATCAAAGTGAAAAGCTTCCATTATGAAATATAGCTGAAACAACTAAGCTGGTCCAGTTCGGTTTTGTTGAGCGAGGACTGGCTGCGGGGTATCCGTCAATTGTGTAGGAAGCAATCCGTTACAGGAGACGAAAGGCAGGGGGATCGGTCGGAAGGCGGCAAATTAAGATAAGCACCAAGCACATTAAAAGCAAACACGACGGGGAACTGGGAACGGGAAACAACAAGAGATAGATCGCCGAGGGAAATTACATGAGCTACATTGGCAGCGTGTCCGAAGAGGAAGAAGCAAGCTTATCGAAAGCACGAGGAAATGGATACAATGCCTAATGTCCGATAAACTTGATGCAGGCTCACAGCGGAAGCGGGCGGATCAAACGACCTTCCTTGAATGGTTTTCTCGAAAAATATCTACGAGAGGATGAAAACTCGAATAGATCGACAGTAATGTTTCACAACCCTGCGGGCAAAAATCGTTTTGATCGCATACGGACCACGACGACGGAGGACGATGACGACGCATACTCTCGCCCTTCGGTTTCCGATTCGGTTTCCCCTGCCGGATTACCAGATCGGAACAATACATTGACTGGTCTGTATTTCAGTGCAAAAATATGGTGGATGGATGTTTTGGTTATTGATTTTATCGGTTAATGGTATCTTGTGGGCAGGATGTTTGTTTATGAAGGTTGCGCTCATAAATTGCTGCGGTTGGCACGGGGGAATTCGACCACTGAATAAAGGGGCGGCAGTTTTGCTGCTTTGGGATTTTGGCAAGTGTTTTTTTTTTTATTTAAACCAATGCCGAACGCTGTAAACATGCATGAGCAAACAGATTCGTACCACAAATGGGACGCCGGAAAAATATTTTTGGTGCTTTTGAAGTCATTACGCCGAAATGCAGTGAGAGATTAGAACTGATTAGTGTACGTATAATGTAAAGTTTATTGTTGGTTTACTATACAACCTTTGAAGGTAGTTACATTTTACTGTATTTTTAATCTAAAAATAGCTATTTAATTGGGTTCCACAGGTTGAGCTTCGAGTATCAAAATCACAATAAAACTGAGAGCCTGCAGAATGCCAATACGTGTTTAATATGCGATTGTTATAAGGCGCAGATAAGATTTTCACATTGGTAGCGCGAAAACGTCAGGTTTACCCCCTTTTAGAGCTTAACGACCAAAGTTTCCAAATTCCATAACCATCCACACATTACCGTTATGCTTATAAAACGCGTCTAAAACTGAATGAAAACTAAACATTGAAAGAATGTTTATGATCAATCGGTTCGCCCAGAGACGAGCGATATTGTTGGTCTTCACAGCATTTAATAGTTTTTTTTGTGAATTCGTTCAATCTCAAGGGTCTTACCATCTTGCCCGAAAACGTAGTCACTATGATAAACTAACCATTGAATGGAGTTTTTCCTTTTCGCCTTATTTGTCGCCATCTTGTCACGGTCACCAGGATTGACTGAAATTTTTGGAGCGTCTTAGTAGAAGTCGTAGTCGTAGGCGAAATACGTATCTGTCGTGAATAAAATATACATAGTAGAATTAAATTGGATAAGTTTTCTTCTTTTTTAATTTTGAGACGGTCACCATATTTATTTAGCCGAAGTACCATACAAAAACTTTTACATATTAGCATACATCTGCATATGTTTCTGCAGTTTATTGTCTAAATTTTCATAATTTTCAAATGAAATTTTAGTAAACAAAAATTTTCGGGGAACAGGGAACGTGCTTCAGTCTGAACACCTCAGTGGATCTGAAACGAGATTTGAAATTAGTCAAAATATACGACTTGACATTAGATAAGAATTTGCAGTTAAATTTGAACTTAGATTCAACCTTCAAACTGTAATTGATATTGGAGTTAAATTTAGGTCAATTTAGACTTGCAGCATTACCTCAAATTAAATTGGAAATTTGACTTTGAGTTGAACTCAGAATTGGACTTCAACGCGAAATGGTATCAAGGCCTGGAGAGCCAAGAGTCATACACTAATCGGATTCGACGAATTGAGCAATGCCCCACGCTATGTCTGAAGACACTTATTATTGAACTTGCAAGTACCTCACATTTCTCTCCACCGGATGTTATGAGCATCTTGGATGAATTTAACGAAAGACTTACTTACTTTACTTTTACTTTTTCGGCGACAATCCGCTTGTCGAATCCATGTCGAATTCAGGAGACGTCTTCACGTTTCTCGGTCTTGGGCTGCCGCTCTCCAGTCGCCCTTAACACCAGATGCTCTCACTTCCACGTCAACAGCGTTCATCCAACGGGTACGGGGTCTGGTATGACATACTCGCACTCCTTCATCTAATATGCCGCCAAGAATTGGACGCAGGATCTTACGCACGAAAACGCCAAACGCCAGCTCGTCGGTCGCTCTCTTTCAACGTCCACGTTTCGTGGCCGTAAAGTACCACCGGGAGAATTAGCGTCTTATAGAGCGCGAATTTTGTGCGGAGTTGTAGGCTACGGGACCTCAGCTGGCTACGTAATCCATAGAATGCCCTGTTGGCAGCCGTTATCCGTCCTTTTACCTCACGGCTTACGTCGTTGTCACATGTCACTAACGTACAAAGGTAAACAAATTCGTCGACAACTTCAAAAGTATCTCCATCTATCATCACCGCATCCAACACCCGAAGGGCTACCATGCTCTCTACCAGCCAGCATATACGACGAGGCACAGTTTAATTTTCGAAAGGCTGATTTTGCCGCTCCGAGTCGTTCGATCGCAGTAGTGGATTGGGAGCCTTTATACAGAGCCTCTAATGCCAATGAAGCAGTTTCCTTTCTGACTGGTACACTGACTGCATTATTTAACTTGCATGATCCCAAAACTCGAATGAAGCGAAACCCTCCTTGGTTTAATCGTCGGTTACGTGAATTGAAAAGAGAACGTGCTAGAGCTCTTCGACACTACACCAATAATAGGAACCCGTACACGAAACGTGAATTTGTACTAGCAAGCAATGCTTATAGAAACTTGAAGCTATATTTTACACACGTTCAGCGAATTCAAAATGATTTGAAACATAACCCCAAACGTTTCTGGTCATTTGTAAATGGGAAACGAAAAACACAAGGTCTACCACCGGTAATGTCGAACGGTACTGATGTAGCAAGCTCTACGAGTGATACTTGCGAATTGTTTGCCAAACACTTTGCCAGTGTATTCACAAGCGGAATTACTCCCGCAAAGCAAATCAACGAAGCTCTTCTAAATGTTCAAGAAGGTATTCTAGAAATCCGGATCCTTACGTTTTCCCAGGTAGATAATAAAAGCGCGATATACAAATTAAAATCATCGTGGCAACCCGGACCAGATAGTATTCCGCCTATTATTTTCAAGAAATGTTGTGATGCTCTCTGTGGACCTCTCACTGCTATCTACAATCAGTTTATATCGTAATCGACGTTTCCAGATGGAAGGAGTCCATCTTATTCCCGGTATATAAAAAGGGAGATCGCGGCGACGTGATCAACTACCGCGGAATAACCTCCTTGAGCAGTGGCTCTAAACTGCTTGAGATTTTTGTGAGCAAGCAACTAATGTACGAAGCTAAGCGACACATTTCCTGTGATCAGCATGGATTATACCCTGGGCGATCTACTATCACTAATCTGGTGGAGTTTATATCATACTGCTTACGAAATCTTGAAAATGGTGTTCAAATCGACACAGTATATACGGATCTGAAAGCGGGCTTCGACCGTGTGGATCACAACCTGCTTTTAGCCAAAATGAACATATGGGTGCGGCATCAAACTTTGTAAACTGGTAAATCGTCGCCTCTCAGTAAAACTAGGCGATGTCTCCTCTAGCGAGTTTTGTAATCATTCTGGCGTTCCACAAGGAAGCAACCTCGGTCCGCTATTGTTTTCCTTATTCTTTAACGACGTTTGTGCTGTACTTCCACGAGGATCCAGTTTGCTGTACGCTGATGATCTTAAAATGTTTGTGCTGGTAAAATCTGTTGAAGACTGCTGTGAACTACAAAAACTAATCGACATTTTTGCGGAATGGTGTCTAAAGAATGAGCTTTCCATTAGCGTGCACAAGTGTTCGGTAATCTCTTTTAGTCGCAAGAATGAACCCATTATAATGAACTACCGCATCAGCAACGAAATACTGGACAGAGTTCATGTTATCAAAGACTTGGGAGTGCTTCTTGATACGAGCCTCTGTTTTCGGGAACACTACTCATATATAATATCTAAAGCCAATCAAAATTTGGGCCTAATATTCAGGGTATCCAAAGAATTTAGAGATCCATATTGCTTACGAGCTCTGTACTTCTCTATTGCGCGTTCTATCCTAGAGTATGCTGCTGTAGTTTGGAGCCCCAACACTGGAATTTGGTCCTCCAGGTTGGAAGCAGTACAAGCCAAATTCTTAGGGTATGCTTTGCGATTTTTACCCTGGCGAAATCCTTTAGTGCTTCCGCCGTATCAAGACCGCTGCAACTTACTCAACATTGAAACTCTCGACAATAGGAGAAAAATTGAAAGAGTTCTGTTCATCAGGAAAGGAAGCAATTTCAACGCCACACCACGTGCGCTTCGAGACATACAATTTCTTCGCCTGGACTTCCGACGAACCGAGTACAGCCAAAATGAGCCAATTAGAGCTATGCGTTGCTTGTCTAATCGTGTGTACAGTTTTTTTTTTATTTAATTGTCCTAGTGATAGTTTTAGACGCCGCTTACGAAGATTAAAGGTACTATAGTTAGTTGAAAAGGAATGTTTAATTCATGTAGACGTTGTGGTCAGATGAATTAATGTTAATAAAAATGTAAAAATGTAACAAATATACTTTGTTTTGGTAGAATTTATGATAAGCCCAATCCTCGCAGCTTCCTCCTTAAGATGCGTGTACGCTTCTTCCACAGCTCTCCGGTCAACACCGATGATATCGATGTCGTCCGCGGACCCTAGGAGCTATGAGATTTCGTAATGATGGTACTGCTTCTCTGCACGCCTGCCATTCAAATAGCACTTTCCAATGCAATGTTGTATAGCAAATTCGATGGTCCGTCACCTTGCTTCAAATCATCTAACGTCAAAAACGAGTCCGATGTCTCAACCGCTATCCAGACGTTTGATTTTGAACTATCAAGGGTAGCATGTATCAGCCTAATCAGTTTTGTTGGAAAACCATGTTCAAGCATAATCTGCCACAGCTCATTTCGTTTAACTGAATCGTACGCCGCCTTGAAGTCTGCAAACAAATGGTGAGTCTGTAAGTTGAGTTCCCGGAATTTATCGAGGATCTGTCGCAAGATGAACATTTGGTACGTCGTGGAACGTCCCTCTCAAATACCGCACCGCATGGTATTCGCCAACAAAGGTTTCCTGCAACGGCAGCAGTCTGTTCTGAGAAATAGAATGCGGGAAAGAATTTTGTATGCATAATAGAGGAAAGTAATGCCTCGGTGATTGCTACATTTGAGTCAATGGCCCTTTTTGTAAATAGGGCACATGAGACCTTCTAACCAGTCCGCAGGTAATTTCTGCTCAGTCCATACCTTTAGTATAACCTGATGGATTGCACAATACAGCCGTTCGCTTGCGACTTTCAAAAATTCGGCGGGGATGCCGCCCTTTCCAGCTGCTTTGCCGTTTTTCAGCTCTCTTGCTGCTGCCTAACCTCGTCCAAAGTTGGTGGAACCACAGCTTGACCATCTTCCTCAATCGTTATCCTGTTTCTGTTGACCGCTTCATATTGTCCACCATTCAAGAATGCATCGAAATGTTGTTTCCAACGCCTAGCCTCCTCCGATCTTTCGGTAATCAGGTTCCCCTCCTTGTCGGTGCACATAACAGGAGTTGGCACGGTCCGGTTCCTGATTCCGTTGATCGTATTAGAGAAGCTTCTCGTGCCTCTCGAAGCAATTCTCCGCCTCCGCAAGAATGCGATCCCAGTGGTGACGTTTCTTACGACGGTGATGTCTCTTTTCGGTAGCTTTAGCATCTCGGTATCTCTCTCTGCTCTGGCGTGTCACAATTGCAGCCAATATGTGACTTCTGCTTCGATTCTTCTCATCAGTTAATTTTGCCGTTCTTTAGTAGCTTGTGGGCTTCTACCACCGAAAGACGAATCGTCACCGTCTGCGTTCCGCTCTAAGCCTTCCTCAGTCGGATTACTCTCCATTACGGATTACCTTCAACACACTTCTTAACTCCTGTTCTGATGTGATCCCGTCTAGATCCCTAAACTCGATCACGGTTTCTTGAGAATGCGCTTTCACGTTCGCGTTCGCTTCATGTCCAAGTGCTTTGACAAAAAGCATCTCTCTCTTTTGAGTTTGCCTAGTTCTAATGACTTTCTTCCCGAGTTTTTTCAATTCCAGGGCTTCTCGCACTTTTCGGAGGACCGCTACGCAAGAAAAGTTGGCGTTCGCTTCAACAATCAAGGCATCACCCTTACTTCTTTCACGTCGAGGCCTAGTCTTCTTTTGCTCGTCTTTCTTCCCTTATTTTTGTTGCTGCGTGTCCTTCTGACTTACGACAGTACGCCAACCGATGCTTCGCCCTGGTTCGGATCATCTTCTTCGTTGTTTTTGGTCTTCTTTTGCTCCTCTTCTTCACCAGGATTGTCCGTCTTACATTTATACGAACGCGAATTCAGATCTGGAGGGGCACTAGGCGTCTCCAGTACTTCGGAAGTGGTCTTTTTCATAGCGTCACTAAGTACAGTTTCAGCAGTCTCAGATCTAGCCCTCAGATGCCTCTGCTCACGTTCAGCTATGATCATAGTGGATTTGATGCCAGTAACTAACTGCTTTTTCTACGTATGAACGTTATGTCTGTCCTGGACAAACTCATAGAGCTCATCGGTCATCTTCTTCATCTCCACCATCACATCGGGCGTGCGCTACCACCGAGCTTTAGTGAAAGCATCTGTCAAAAATGTCAAAACTCATTAAAATTTACAATAATATAAAACGATTTTAACCAAGGCCTATTATCCGTATGAATAAAAGAGTTAAGGCCCAAACACAATGCATACGGATTTTACTACGTTGCGGATATTTGACAGAAAACCCATGAAAAAACTGTCAAATTGTCGCAACGTAGTAAAATCCGTATGCATTGTGTCTGGGCCTTTAGAGCAAACTGTCCCACAAGATTTACACGGGAAAAGCAAAGCAAACTGTTTTATTCATACGGCTTAATTTATCAAGTTATTTAATAAAACCTTTGTTATATACTATAACAAAGGTAAAAATTTGATAAAATTTATTCTGGAAAACTTTACTTCGCTTCGCTTCGCTTCTTCGCTTTACTTCTACTTTTAATAACTACCGTCTTGTATTCTGTGGTCTGCCGAACACTATACTTCTTCTTTTTGACTGTGTCTAACTCGTAATTTTTCGATTCCGAAGACATTTTTATATTACTGAATTTAGTTGCGAATACTGCTTACAATATTGCACGTAAATTTTGAATGATAATTTTATACCTACTGCTGCGCCGCTCTAGGCAATTATTGGAAACAAGGATATTTGGGGTTTCTCAAACAAACAGATTTTTGCAACCTCAATTAAAAGAGGTTCGTGCAGCTAACTTTGTCTGGAATTTTGAGGGAAGGTGTAGATATCCTCAAGGATTCGGAAACTGTTAAAAAGTCAATTTTCATAAAAATGGCGTTTGTGGGGTTTTTCAAACAAACGATTCATATGCCTTTGCATATCACTTCGCGAACTGCATCGATTTTCTAGTTATACCTCTAACAGAAATTTATCGAAACTACCCCCGCAACATATGTAAACTGGGTGTTTAGCCTCATTTTGAAGTATTTTAAATAAAAGTGCATGTACATGCAGAAAGCATGTGAATTCAAATAAATGGTAAACGAACGTAAAATACTGCATTTGTTTTACATATCAAGTTGGTTAGAAAGGCGAACAAAAAACGTTAGGCTGTTTTGTAGCACAAACATACACTTTTCGGCCATCGAGTAAGTCCCACGTCCATGCAAACAAAATCTTTGTGCAGACATACGGAATATACATCACTTGAACAACCTCGTGCAGCTAATCTCATGAATAATTCAACCGCTGTCATGCAGGCACTCTTCCTGCAGAAGGATGTGTGTGTGTGTGAGAATTCTTTTTTGCTGGATCTATCTCTAACCCTTCCTTCAATTACATCGTACGAAATCCATTCGATGTTGGTTTTCCGGTGGAGGAAGACGTTTTTCCGAATGCGAAACGGTGCTCCTAAAACATCCGCTCTCAAGTCGGTATGCAATCGTTCGCCTCAAGGGCATCGTAGCAATTTTCCGCCCATTTTGCTTTAATCCGTAAGTCTAGGCATTCAATTTACTCACACTGATCTGATGAATAAATCATTTACTGGAAACACACTGGATCTTCCGACACCTGTTTCGCATATCCACTTTTGTGATTCGGGTAAACTCTCCACTGACTGTAGGGGCAGTATTAAATTCAGCAGTAATCGTGATGCATACACCGAACATGCTCGGAATCTGTTTCGCATCAACGATTTGCGATGCGATAAACTCATTATTAACTTGCACCTTGCATTATTGACAAACTGATTATGCAAATTGGCAACAAATAAATCAATTAAAATTCATGCAATCAATCAGCCGATCCCGACTAACCTGCCAGCATCGATCAATCAATCAATCAAGCGGAATTACACAAAAGCACAATCGTATCGCGTTTCCGCAACTGTTTTCCGAAGCTGACCGTGCGGAACAGAGGCAGAGGGTGTTGGCTATTAGACCGTCGCAAATACCATAGACGAAGGTTATGACTTTTCACCGGAGCTCGGTTGATCCGGGCTGACGATACGGATTGACTGCAGTTGGTTCCTACTGCGGTCGAATGAGTTAACCAATGCCGTATGATTGTAATGTGCATTTTTCAATGTTGAACCATAGGTCGATTTAGAGGCAGATTACTTGGGAAATACCGGGACTTGAGATGGGTTTCTGTACATTTAAATCTGATATTTCCGGGGGCTTAGTATGTGTGGTTGAATCTAATAGCAGGATGGATTATTATTGGTAAGAATGTTAGGTACTGCTCCGAGTTGTGCTCGGTTAAAAATAAATATCAAGTCACACAGTTGGCATTTTTTTCAATAGTATTCAAATGGCCATGAGAAACCGTTCATAAATAACCGACGGAAATCGGTGAAATCAATGACAAAATCATTACCTAATATATTCTAAGCAGCTAACTGGCAAATTTTTCTCATTTTCTTTGCGTTGACAAGTGCTAACAGCATTGCGCGCTCACGGTTGTTGGACCCACTGATAGCCGAAGAGCTAACTTGTGTGAAGCGTAGCCTTAATATGATATCTCGTTTACTCTAACGCTAACATGTCGGCATCGAAATATGGCTACCTGCCGGCTACTTGATTTTAAGTTTTTGGTAATCAATGGAGGCGCATGGTGTACTACTTTGAACTGCGGCCGAATGGTTGTTTTTAGCAAAGAATAACCGGAAATATTTAGCAAAGAATAACAAGAAATATCCGTTAGGCCAGTGCAAATTATTTTTAAAGGTTTTGTCACCCACCCCCCTCCCCACCTTTGAAATTGGCATGAAAAATCGGGGGGCAAACAAATAATTTGTTGGATATAAATTAAAATATTTTTATAAAATCAATTGTCTGTGAGCTCTTCAGCCTAAAAAAAACTCGAAAAATGAGTATTAACGCTTCTAAATCGGAACAGAAATGGAAATTTCAAGCAACGGAATTTCCGAAAATCGGCAAAGATTTTGTCTTTCTTTTCGTAGTTTTTTGCATGGAAAATAAAAACGTATAGGTATATAAAAAGCAAGAATAGATTTAAATTTCACGTTTAACCTTGAAGTAAAAATGCAGTTTTTTTTTGCTCGATTAAAAAAAATTCTGTGTTTTTTTTCGGCCTTCCTTCAGTTGGCCAACACCGGAAGGATAAAACTTTTTTTAATATTTGTAATGACCTTATTGGATATTTGATATGCTACGTAAAAACGTCTCGACCTAAAAAAATATAAATTTTGAGTGTCTGTTTTCACTCGATGAAAACACTAAAGAAAAACTAATAATAAATATATATTTTTGCAACTACCGTGATTCCCCGATAATATGAATGACTTCATAAGAGAAGAGACAAACGAGAATCTCTCATTTGCACATTAGTTCTTTTGATATGTTGCTCGAGAAATGTACATTAAAGTCTTCTTTTTACACTTTTTACTTTTTTTTACTGGTTGTTTTTTTTTCGATTACTCAACAACGGTGACAATGTGACGAATGTCTGGCTGGTCCTAAATGTATTGAGAAAAAATGAATGATTCCTAAGTTGCCCTGTTCTTAATAATCGAAAAATCAAACCGTGTAAAAAAGTACGTGAGTGTAAGTTGCATAACATAAACCGTTCATTTATTTATTTATGGTATAGAAAGCTTTAAGCTTTTTTTCGCTTTTGAACACATTATTAAAATGCCGTACATGTGTTCTATCAAAAATCAAGCTTATTTCGTTTAACTGAATCGTCCGCCGCCTTGAAGTCTATAAACAAATGGTGAGTTTGCAAGTTGAATTCTCAGAATTTATCAAAAATTTGTTGCAAAGTGAACATTTGGTTCGACGTGGAGCGTCTCTTTCGAAAACCGCACTAATATTCGTCAACAAAGGTTTTCTGTAACGGCCTCAGTCTGAGAAACAGGATGCGGGAGAGAATTTTGTATGCACAATTGAGGAGAGTAATGCCTCGATGATTGCTGCATTCGAGTCGATGGCCCTTTTTGTAAATAGGGCATATGGGCGTATTCCTCTCTAGTCCATATCTCTAGTATAACGTGATGAATTGCACAATATAGTCGTTCGTTCCCGACTTTCAAAAGTTCGGCGGGGATGCCATCCTCCCCAGTTGCTTTGCCGTCTTTCAGTTCTCGCACTTCTGTTTAAACCTCGTCCAAAGTTGGTGAATCTAAAGCTTGCCCATCATCCTCATTCGTTATTTTATTTCTGGTGACCACTCCATCTCGTTCACCATTCAACAATACAACGAAATGCTGTTTTCAACGCCTAGCCACCTTCGATCTTTCAAAGAATTTTTCTATAATTTCGATAGGTTCCCCTCCATGTTGTTGCACATAACAGGAGTTGACACGGTCCGGTTCCAGATTCCGATGATTATTTTAAAGAATCTTCTAGTATTGTGCCACCTGAAGCAATGCTCCGCACCCGCAAGCACTCGGTCCCAGTGCAGTGCTGACGTTTCTTACAACGGTGAAGTCTCTCTTCGGCAGTTCTAGCATCTCGGTATCTTTCTCTGCTCTGGCGTGTCACAGTTGCAGCTAATTTGTGACTTCTGGCTCGTTTCTTCTCGTTACTCACCCGTTGGCGCTCTGCGTTAAACCACTCACCGGAAATGGCTGCCGCAGTAGTACTCAACACTTCTCGCACTGTAGCACCGATCTCATCGTGGATGTGCTTCCACTGCTCGTTTAGGATCCCATCAACTTGTTCAGAGATCCACTAATTAGTTTTCTGACAGTACTCTGCAGCAACTCCTTCCGCTGATAACCGCCGAATGTTCAGTCGTATCTTCTTCGTTGGTGTCGAGTTGAATACGTTGGACAACCGGGCGCGGCCCTTGCTTACGACGAGATAGTGATTCAAGTCGACGTTTGGTCCCCGGAAGAATCGCATGTCTGCGACATTAGAAAAGTGTCGGTCATCAATCAGAACGTGGTCGATCTGAGAGCAGGCCTCTCCATTAGGGTGTTTTCAGATGTGCTTCCGTTCCAGGAATGTTCCGTCGTGCAAAATAGGTACTGTAGATAGCCATTCCTCTGGCTGCAACGAAGTTGAGTCGCCTCAGGCCATTCACGTTTGTAGTAGTTGTAGTTTGTAGATGGCGGGTTTGTCTCTACCGGTAACGGGACGGAAGGACTCCTTGCGTTCGATCTGTGCATTTGTATCCCCGATAAAAATCTTTATGTCATGCCCTGGGTACTCTCCATTACCTCATTCACTTTTTCTCTATCCACATCCACATGCATATGCATATGTATATGTATATGTATATGTATATGTATATGTATATGTATATGCATATGTATATGTATATGTATATGTATATGTATATGTATATGTATATGTATATGTATATGTATATGTATATGTATATGTATATGTATATGTATATGTATATGTATATGTATATGTATATGTATATGTATATGTATATGTATATGTATATGTATATGTATATGTATATGTACATGTATATGTATATGTATATGTATATGTATATGTATATGTATTTTTAATTCATATCCAACAATTTTGAAATCCAATTTCAACGGGAGACAACTTTATAAATTATTTTCAATGACCTTAATCTAATATAAAAGAGCCTTATCAGTCAACAAAACGATGCTCCCGACAAAAAAAGCAAAAAGTTTATTGGAAAAACCTGATCTTCATCTGAACATCAGATTGTGATACGATCTGAAAACCATGCGCCTCCATCAGCTCAGTTTTATGAGTACTACCTGAGACGATGAAACTCCACCAGGAACTGCAGACCGCTCTCCGATAAAACGATCCGGATGCTTCTGCAATACAGGTACAAACCTGCGCCAAGAGATTCTATACCTTTACGACTCAACACGCCAGTAGAACCAGCAGCAGTTAAATATTTAGTAATAGCATTGCCAATGGCTGCACAGCAGAAATAATCGCGATATATTCCGAGCTGACGGGAACCGAATGTGACAGACGTAGAGCCTATTAAATGTTGCACCGCCCGGTCGACCGAATGACCGACGTGCAATTTCCGTAAACATCATCCATTGCTGTCTTTACGCCTATTACCCTACACACACACATACATACGCAGGTGGTGGCGGTGGAAACGTAAAATAATCCCCGCGGGCGGGTGAAAACCACGATGTAGTTTGTGTGAAATAAATAAGCCATATCCTGCGAGAAGATAAAGCTAATTTTGATGGCTAATGAACGTGATGAATGCTGCCGTGGATTGGGGCTATTTTTGTATGCAAGTGAAGCTGTAAGCGTCTCCCAGCGGGGATTGAACTTAATTATGGAATGAACGTTGATTGTGCCATTGCGCCTCGGGAGACCGCGGGAAGTCACATGGAATGCGGTGAGTTGTACATTTCGCGTCAAATTTATGGATCCGGGGCAATGAGTTAAGTTTGTTGTGCCGATTATTTTAATCGCATTAATTATGACTGCTGTAATTGAGTGGATTTCTTTGAGCGTGTTGCAAGTTTTAATTTATTTAATCTATTTGGTGAATTTTTAGGAAACAAAACTAACAATTTCCTGATATTAATACGCATACGCACTTGTATGCAGCATGAAATATTCTCCACAAAATAGTCATTTTCATCACTTTCATACGTTCGAAACAGAAGCTCTGTCATTCGACTTTAGGTTCATTCCTTATAAGTGACTGTTGCACAAACGAAAATCCAATTGAATCATCTTAGCAGCCGGCATTAGTTACAGTTATACTGAAGCAGACAAGAAGGAAATGTGGCACGGAATATATAAGTATTTACCGGTTATAAGACTATAGATTCTCTAGCAGACAGATCCGTGACGGGCTAGGCTAAGAGGCCCCGAGACTGATGATTCGATCATAGTCAAGGTTGGTCTTCTTGCTATACTCCCTTCGGTATTGGGAAAGATTTGATTTTCAACTGAGCCTGGGAAAAGCGTAGCAAGATTAAACTTGGCCAATTAGTGTGCGTGCGAGTGAAATGGCACAAGAGCACATGAGGGAATACGAGGCATGAATTCGAACAAATGAAAATTTGCCTCCGCTTGCTTGCAAGCAAGACGTTTTCCTAGTAAAAGCGGAAATGCGGGTGGGTGCTCGGGAAATCGAGAAACGCTACTTGTTTGGTTGCATACCATGGGGAAATTTCTGGTTTCAAGCATTAGGTACGGAAGTCCTCTAGTGTTGAGAGTGTGCGAACATTTGCAAGTGCGGTTTCGAGCACATTCATTTGCCTTCTTCTGCTGCAACAATCAGAAGCGCATATAAATATAATAGCACTGCGCGCAGTTTCCGGATTCTCTTTCTTCGATAGTGTAGCAGGTAGAGTATAGAAATCTGTTTAAATCATGGCAGCCGCAACCCATCCTTTCACACTTATGAGGCGCCTCGTTCGTCGACTTGTTCCGATACAGCAAACCAAGTGAGAATCTATATATCGTTGCTATTTTCTTGCTCTGCGCAAACTGTCAGTTGCGGATTCAGATAGGCGAGTCAATTCCATTAGTGCCTCTGGCATACTGAATGTTATTATGATTTCAATAATAGAGCAGCCCTAATGTTTTCAAGGATTTCAGGATAAATAATACATTAGCTGTATTCAATTAATTGCTTCAATCTGTTGTCTTCATCGGATGGATTCTTACAGCGGATGGCATAACACTAAAGTGAAAGTCGTGTATTTTAGGACCCCATGTTACTGGGGCAGAAATGGAGTCGTTGTTTATCCGTAGTAAAACGAAAATAATGTCAATAAGTTTCAATTGCAGAGTAGGTTTATGTCAATTTACACGGATAAGTATTGGATTCTTGCACGAATGAAACACGTTTTAATATTTATTCGGTGTAGCACTTCCCTTGCGAGTTATTTCGATGATTTAATTGTGGTGCGACTTGCTGTAAAATCGTTAAAAAATTAAATAAGTTTGTCTGGCTACAGACAGACAGACAGACAGACAGACAGACAGACAGACAGACAGACAGACAGACAGACAGACAGACAGACAGACAGACAGACAGACAGACAGACAGACAGACAGACAGACAGACAGACAGACAGACAGACAGACAGACAGACAGACAGACAGACAGACAGACAGACAGACAGACAGACAGACAGACAGACAGACAGACAGACAGACAGACAGACAGACAGACAGACAGACAGACAGACAGACAGACAGACAGACAGACAGACAGACAGACAGACAGACAGACAGACAGACAGACAGACAGACAGACAGACAGACAGACAGACAGACAGACAGACAGACAGACAGACAGACAGACAGACAGACAGACAGACAGACAGACAGACAGACAGACAGACAGACAGACAGACAGACAGACAGACAGACAGACAGACAGACAGACAGACAGACAGACAGACAGACAGACAGACAGACAGACAGACAGACAGACAGACAGACAGACAGACAGACAGACAGACAGACAGACAGACAGACAGACAGACAGACAGACAGACAGACAGACAGACAGACAGACAGACAGACAGACAGACAGACAGACAGACAGACAGACAGACAGACAGACAGACAGACAGACAGACAGACAGACAGACAGACAGACAGACAGACAGACAGACAGACAGACAGACAGACAGACAGACAGACAGACAGACAGACAGACAGACAGACAGACAGACAGACAGACAGACAGACAGACAGACAGACAGACAGACAGACAGACAGACAGACAGACAGACAGACAGACAGACAGACAGACAGACAGACAGACAGACAGACAGACAGACAGACAGACAGACAGACAGACAGACAGACAGACAGACAGACAGACAGACAGACAGACAGACAGACAGACAGACAGACAGACAGACAGACAGACAGACAGACAGACAGACAGACAGACAGACAGACAGACAGACAGACAGACAGACAGACAGACAGACAGACAGACAGACAGACAGACAGACAGACAGACAGACAGACAGACAGACAGACAGACAGACAGACAGACAGACAGACAGACAGACAGACAGACAGACAGACAGACAGACAGACAGACAGACAGACAGACAGACAGACAGACAGACAGACAGACAGACAGACAGACAGACAGACAGACAGACAGACAGACAGACAGACAGACAGACAGACAGACAGACAGACAGACAGACAGACAGACAGACAGACAGACAGACAGACAGACAGACAGACAGACAGACAGACAGACAGACAGACAGACAGACAGACAGACAGACAGACAGACAGACAGACAGACAGACAGACAGACAGACAGACAGACAGACAGACAGACAGACAGACAGACAGACAGACAGACAGACAGACAGACAGACAGACAGACAGACAGACAGACAGACAGACAGACAGACAGACAGACAGACAGACAGACAGACAGACAGACAGACAGACAGACAGACAGACAGACAGACAGACAGACAGACAGACAGACAGACAGACAGACAGACAGACAGACAGACAGACAGACAGACAGACAGACAGACAGACAGACAGACAGACAGACAGACAGACAGACAGACAGACAGACAGACAGACAGACAGACAGACAGACAGACAGACAGACAGACAGACAGACAGACAGACAGACAGACAGACAGACAGACAGACAGACAGACAGACAGACAGACAGACAGACAGACAGACAGACAGACAGACAGACAGACAGACAGACAGACATACAGACAGACAGACAGACAGGCAGAAATTCTACGCATAATGTTGAACAAATTATCTTAAAAATTAAAGTCACCTGAACAACATTTTCGAAGACCGCAACATTCTAGAGAGTCAGCAGCGTGAGGTACAGCACACACAAGTATATTGCATGTACGCGGGCGCCACGTTGTGAGACAATTCTATACTATTTTTCATACTATCTGCAAAGTTCCTATTACTCAAACAATTTTTCCGAAAAAAGTGATATTTTTGGTTTCGCATATCATTATAGATAACGTACACGCAATCACGCTAGCGCCAACCGTTGAGAAAATTCTGAACTATTTTCCATACTATATTGAAGGTGACAGTCACTTTTATAAAATTTTGGAAAACCATTACTTTCTAGGGAATCAGTAACGGAAGTAACAGCCAAACAGGAATATTGCATATATGGTCGCGCCACGTAGTGAGGTAATTGTATACTATTTTCTATACCATCTGTTAGGCTGCTATTACTCAAACAACTTTCCATAGAAAAGTTACATCTATGGTTATATGGATTTAACGTTATAGCAAATAAAACGATGTCGCGTATACACTAGCGCCGCACGTTGAGAATATTCTGAACTATTTGTGCCATCTCAGAGATGACAGTCGTTTAAACAGCCTTCCCGAAGACTGCAACTTTCTAAATAGTTAGTAGCGTAAGATACAGCCCATACTATAATATTACATATGCACTAGCGCCATGTAGCGAAAACATCCTGATTTACTACTGCCTGCCCGTTAATCTACCTTTCAATGAAAATGATTGTAATATGATTTCAAAATATGCACTTGCATCCTTTTTACTCCAAGTAGAAAATCCTTATAATCGCTTGGAATGAAAGGGGTACAAGTGCATAACTTAGAAGGAAAGGGGTCTAAGTGCAAATAGCATTTTCAAAAATGTCTTTTAAATCCCGAAAATCAAACTGCTTTTCCAAGATTTAAATAGAATTTAATAAAGTAAAGTAAACACAACCATAGTGCGTCATTAGTTTTGTATTTTATGAAACCTGACGAATTTCATAGATGATATTAACTTTGGATCTGATTTTATCGAATTTTACTTTTTGTCACTTCCTTCTGACCCACTCATATAAGAGATCGGCATACTACCTTACCGGGGTTGTGATACCTATATCCCACTGATGGCACTGCCGTTTTAGACATAACAGCGCTTCATATTCAGCCGCTTGCTACGAGACAGACTCTGTTTGAGCCGCCCCTAACTTAGCTACTCCAGTATGTACATGAAGTATATCCGGATATAGTCATCGATCATCATCATTTAATTCTGCCAGGAGACGCTAGGTAGGGGCTTTAGAGGTATATTTGACTCTCATTCCAGGTAATAACAATTAATAATTAGTTGGTATGTCGTCTTAAGATACAGCCTGATGAACAAAGTTTCTCCAATTTACTTGGTTGTGGACTACCGCTCTCGAATTATTTGTACGCCGCGTACTGTCTGCTAGATCTCGCTCCTTCTGGTCTAACTATTTTGCTCGCTGCGCCCTTGGTCGTCTTGCTCCTACCGGATTTGAAGCGCGTCTTTGCAGAGTAGTTGCCCGGCATTCTTGTAACATGCCCTGCCCTGGGGGGCTCCGTAGCCGCAAGGTTACCGAGTCTGCTTTGACAAGCGAGTGGTCGTGGGTTCAAATCTTAGTAGAATCAAGCCATTCGATGTCAAGTGACTTTAGCTTGGGTTTATTCTCAGGCTCCTCCATATACCCTACCTTCATGCTAAATTCTATATATTTACCCACTGAAGCCTCCAGACAGTGCAAATGTCCCTCCTATAGTTAAGTGTACTGGTCAGAGGTACGAATGAGTCTTCGCCAGGGACGGCTATAATATGGGTTAGTACTGACAGTGAGGAATAAGGTAAAGTAGATCAAGCTTTGAAGTAAGGGTAAACCCCAATCAATACACACAAGCACGCATAAATTTAATAAGCATATCGCTCACTCAATAGCGATTATAGCAAAAAGAAATGCAGTGCAGGTCATACAGCAAACACCCGGACGATATTACAATAGATCAACTATACTGGTCGCAGTAATGAGTCCACACATGAAAAAAATATGCCCTGCCCATTGTATCCCTCCAACTTTAACCAACTTTTGAATTCTGGGAGCTGTGCAAGTTTACGATTCATTCTTTGTCTCCATACTACGTTCTCCTGTACGCCGCTGAAGACCGTTCTTAGCACTCGTCTTTTGAAAATTCTGAGCACACGCAGGTTCTCCTCGAGCATAGTCCGCGTTTCAGGCCCGTAGGGAACAACCTGTCCAATAAGCGTCTTGTACAGGGTGCACTTTGTACGGGTTTTAGTCTGTTTGACCGCAATTGCTTCTGAAACTCATAGTGAGCACGACTTCCGCTGATAATACGCCTCCGAATCTCACGGTTGGTGTCATTATCCGTCGTTACCAGTGAGCGAAGGTAGACGAATTCATCGACTACCTCAAACTCAGCGCCGTCGATCGTAACATTACTGCCCAAGCGACCTCGGTCAGCCCCGGTTCCTTGTACTTTGTTTTAAACATATTTACCTTCAACCCTATCTTTCCTACTTCACGCTTTAGTCTGGTGTATGGTTCAGCCGCCGCCATAGGTGTTCTGACGAAAATATCGTTATCGTCGGCAAAGTAGACGAATTGGCTGGATTGGCTGGAGATCGTTACGTGATGAGTTAGATCGTGATGGGTTTGATGAGCTTCCTGGGTAAACTGTTCTCGTCCATGATTTTTCATATCTTTTTTCGGTCGATGGTATCATATGCCGCTTCAAAGTCAACGAACGATTGCTGCATGCATATTCACGGCCCTTTTTGAATGATCCACCGCAGTGTTAATATTTGATCCATAGTTGACCGTCTTTCAAGCCAATCGTCGTATGTCGAGTCTTAGGTGGGAGAGACTGTGAGAGTCAATAGGATTGTAGGACTAGCCCCGCAGTGGTTCAGTGGCTGGTTCTTTCGCCAGGCCGATATCCTTCTTTTACATATCTGCTCGACGTTATTGTTTCAACTTCTCAGAATATCAGGGCGCGCTGATTTGATAATATTGAACTAACATAACCAAACAACAAAATTGCCACTGCGGGAAAATAGAAAGTTGACATTTGATTTGATGACTTCACACTATGCTGTGAAATCAAAGCTAACGATCCTACGACCTTCGAACAGATTATATCCCTAGGATAGGGTGATAGGCGTGCATGCTCAAACAAATTGTCCACCCGTATGTCCACACGCACTGGGGCGAAATAGGGTTGGCCTTCTAGGTTACTAAAAAATTTAAGTTACAAAAAAAACATCTTTGTATATGTAGGATGGAGTGTACAGTAAAAATAATAACATAGAGTAAGGCGATAAAGTCGAGTCCTGTGCCTTCAAAAACAATATCCAGAGAGGGTTGTTCTAATTAGGACTATTATATCTGAGGTTTAATTGATAAAAATGCTTGTCCGTGTGAAAAAATATACATTTATATGTTCATCTTAGCTTTATATTTTTTACCTCAAGAAGACAAATATGATGAAAAATGGAGTTCCGTTTTACCCCAACATAATCGATTTAGCATTCGATCCCTATGCATCTACTACGTGCGAAAGCAATAGCACTTAGTATCAGTTTTTTGATTTATACGGCCAGTACCCAATCGTGGGGTACATATATTATTAGCCATTTTGTCATTTTGACTTTTACTGCCAATTGTTGTTTGAATATTATACTTATTGATTGATGAAATTGTTACTCATAAGTAGCATTAAGCACTTGATCAATCAATAGGTAACATTCAAACGAAAATCAGCAGTTAAAATTAGAATCCCTAACAATTTTGAGTAATCCAAGATTGCACAACGTACGAAGCTGATTTCGTCGACCACCCTATCACATATTGGAATATGTACGTACGTTTATGATTCCGCTTTATTACCACCAGCTGGTGTTGCTGTCTGCTCGGGAAACTATTGATTTTCGTCCGTTCTGGGGGTACCGTATGTTTCGGGTGTCTGCTCTCGCCGTGACACTATTTTTGTCACCCTTCGATGGGATCCCAGGCGGTATATCCATTCCAGCTGCAATCAGTTCAGCTCTCTCTCTCGCAGAACCGTGCTGACTCACCATTATTTTTACGACTATTATTATTATTATTGGATAAAATGTTATAAAATGTAATAAAAGAAGGATGAAGATCATAATCCATTTTCGCCCACTTTTTACCGATTTCACTCCACAGCCGAGTGTTACAAGCAGCTGCCAGCGGACCGAACGCGATTGTAACATTTCC